>NW_027181693.1:14008750-15345000 GCF_028537555.1 Battus philenor | reverse complement strand
TATTAATGAGTTGCTATCGAGTTTTAATCCGACACTTAGAATTAAATTATATGATTAAAATATTTTTTAGATACATAATATTTCGTTGTTACAGCCCATAGATGCCCACTGTATGGTATATGCCTCCCCCAAGGGATATATATATATATATATATATATATATGTACATATACACACATATAACCATAGATATAGCGTGATCGCCACGTTGGACAGACGGGTTGGTGATCGTAGTGTGGTTTTATGGTACGCAGAGGACACTGCTGCCTATCCCCTGTAAACTTCTTTGTTAGCAGTGGCAATCCTATATAATTAATGCACGAAGTGTGAATTACATAAGATTTTATTCCGGGAATCGAACACGCGACCTTTGATCGCAAGTCTCTGTGCTTTATCTCTGGGCTACCACAGCTCATGACCTTTATTTAGAAGATAGTTTCTTGTTCATACTATGCAAATTAAACGTAATAATTGATTAAATAATTTACTTTAATATAGGTTCTGTTTAAGGTCGGTTAAAACTACTAATTGAACACAACGACATAAAAAAATTAAGTCAAGTCAAAAATTAAGTAACACAATATACACTCGTGGCTCACAAACATATACAATAATTATTAACAACAAAACTAAAATTACTCCACAATAAAAAAATACTCGAGATTCAAAAATACAATATTCATGTTATATGTTTTACGCAAAGTAAGTATATATAGAGTATTGAAACCATGACATTATTATAATACTCTCGAAATCTCTCCTACTCTACTCTAGAATTACCTACTAAGCTACCAGTCTACCAAATCAAAAATATTCCGAATTCAAAAACAAAAAATTCATGTTTTATGATTCAGACGAAGTATGTATATATCGACTATTGAAACCATGACCCATTATTAAATACTCTAAAATTACCTACTAAGCTACCACTTTACCAAAACAAAAACATTCCAAATTCAAATATACAATATTCGTACTATATGATTTACGCAAAGTATGTATATATCGAGCATTGAAACTATGATATATTATTATAATACTCTAGAAATCCCTCCTAAGCTACTATTCTACCAAAAAGAAAAATACCTCAAATTAAAAAATATATTTTTCATTCTATAAGATATACGCAAAGTATGCATATATCGAGGTTGAAAACCATGACCGATTATCATAATACACTACAATTATCTACTAAGCTATCACTCCACAAAAAAATCCTTATATAGAAGTAAAATTTTCGTTTATGTCTGTGAATATTACGAAATTATTTAATCTTTCTGCGAAACAGGCTGTCATTTGGATTGTTTTACACGGATCTGTAGAGTTTCATGGGATCCAGAAAATGAAAATACTTGCAAGTGTTATTTTTTGACAGAGTTCGTCTATCATAGGTGTCATGAATATTATTGAGTATTAGCTTACCTACAAATAAAAGATTACTTGACTCATTTTTTATTACTGCTGTGTGAATAACGTTGCCATTGATAAAAAAACCCTGAGAAAACTATACACTATACTAATATACACAGTATTACAAGAGCAGCGTAAGACGTCGGCCCATTATGTAGTCTGATAATCTGGTAAAGGTCTTCGAAAGATGTTTGTAGGCTTCGACCTGGTCCTATTGCAAAGCTACGGAGGTGACCCGTATTTAGCATTATACGTTACATAGCTAGTGTATGATAGTATATATATGTTGATGTAGGCCTTCAAGCGTGTGTAAATCAAGATAATAAATTAAAGATTAATATTTTATGAAATACTTGCTGTTCCCGTGTCTTCGCTCGCGTGGATTTAATTTTTTTTTCGTTTAAGTATTTTTCTTAAATAAAAGAGGCCTAAGTTATTTCTAATTACACTAGTTATTTGCCAGTAAAATTCCTGTCAAAATAGGTCCAGTGATATCAGAGATTAGCCGGAATAAACAGACAAATAGACAGAAAAAATTAAAAAAAAAATTATCATTCCATATATATTTTAACATGCATATAATAAAAAACGGTTATTTTAATATTACAAACACACTGCGATTTAGTTTATTCTTATAGATAGTTAAGTACGAAGATATAGAATGTATGTTCTAATACATAAATATGTAAATGATATCCGAAGCTACAAATTTTTTGAAAGTAGGTATAAAATATTCCAAAGAAAAATGTAACTTTTTTTTACATCATAATCAACATATCGTTCATAAAATAAATACCCTGAATCTAGTTCATTCAACGTAATTAAATGGAACCGACGTATCCTCCGGTCCAACAGAATCGCTCATGCACTATAACACGCAATTACGAACGTGACCAGGGTCCTCTCACGTAAATGGGTCACATACTGTAAACTCACTGTGTGACCCAGTTGCGGTAAAGCACACATAAAAATTTGTTTACTAATTAATATCGAACGGATATTTACAATTTTTCAGATAAAATGCACTTTTTATATTTAACGTAGCAGTGGCTCTACGCCGTAGATCGTAGCAGATGTTGCTACGCCGTGTAGTAACAGGAAGTTTTATGTGTCGGAGAAAACATCATTTTGTGCATAGTTTTTTAAAAATTGTAATTAAATATATATGACTCTACTGTATGTGTCTAGCTGGTTTTGATGACATTAAAAAGATTTTATATTGAAATAAAAAAAAGTTGATAAAATTTGCTTTCAAACTACGTTTTAAATTTGTTTTTTTTTTCTTTAATAAATTGCAAATCTAATGAAATAATTGAAACATATGCCTGTAATAAGTGTCGGTAAGAGTATGTGCTACTGCAATCTTAGAGTTTTAGTTTGATAAAATTTAAATTTTTTTTTGCAAATTTATTTGCCGTCATATTGCAGGATCATAGAAAAAGTGCCTCTTAGATGAGAGAATTTTTTTAATTGTTATTTAATTTCGTTAATGAACGTACCCGTCGATTGAGATGCGATATGAACCGAATACAACTGAACCAGTTCTAGCGCCAACCGATGTATCAATGTCACTCCACACTGGCGGCCGTTTGTTAGCTCGCCGAGAAATTGAATCGAATTTTATAATTCAATAAGCACAAATACGATAGAAATGTTTTCAATCCGGATTTGTACAAATGTCACGGTCGTACAGCCATGTGACATTGTAAAGTAAACATAAGATTTTTTTATACAGAGTGATTGGTATAAAAAATTTGATGGGGTGTATTTATTGTGCATTTGTCAGCATAAAGCTTTGAATATATTACATAAATTCCCAATCACTCTGTTTTAAGTGATCACTATGAGGTGTGGCTTCTATTGGTACAAAATTTTCAAAGACAGATGGTAAACAATAGTTAATTTAAAAAAAAAGTATTTATGCGATTTTAGAAAACGAATACATTCAATCCTCTAAGACTTTTACACTTAAAACCTCTGTTCATTTATTTTAAAAATTATATGTACTAAACATAACTTTTATCTATATATCCCTTGGTAAATCAATAACTTACGAACAATTTTGTTGATTTAATTAATCCATTTAATTAGGTACCTCATACTTTGTAGAAGGTTCTCATGCACAAAAATATTGTTAGAAAATTACGCAGAAAATGAGGGCGAGGGGTAAAGCAATTAAATCTCTGTAACCAACTGAAAGATTTAGTTCTGACATGTGTGAGTTGGGATATTTTGTACAATAACAAGTTTTTCACGTAAGCTTTTATTTTTATTTTCTTCATCCTTCATCCCATTCTTCCACCTTTCTTCACTTCACATTGTCTTTCATTTTTTTCCTTTTTTTCCCATGCATACATCGCCTTCTCTCCTGGATTCTATATGTGCATTTATTCATTATACTGATTTATTTCTTTGCTATTAATTATTATCATTATATGTTTTCACCGATTAAGTTTGTCACGATTTTCAATTTAATTGAAAATTTAAATCTTCATCACTTTTAATTATGTTTGTACTTTTATTATTGTTATTATAGCCTTTTTACAGATATCCAGAAAGATATGACGATGCTTTTCATTTCTCATGGAATGATGTTGTTCTTTATTCTATATGCTCGTAGAGACAAGCATTCCGTTCTTATTTACCTGATAGAGAGACAGCTGGTGATAACGTGCAACCCAATCTGATCCACTTTCGAGTCACAGATGGACGAGGGACTTTCTTTGAACTTGTAATGATAGTGTGATTGAATGTCCCTGAAGTTATGGGTGTAAAGTCATCGAATTCTGAAGATTTAAGATGGGGATATCACGGCAACTAATGTCAGCGGCTATTTCGGTAAGCTTAGCTGTAGAATTACAGAATGCAATAAAAAATCTTTTATCAATTTTAACAGATTTTAATACAGACAAGCTCTATAATTACCTCTACAAGCTTTCATCTATTTATTCTTGTGATTTGAATATTAAACTATGCATCCATTAGTGAATAAAATATTATTAGATTAACAGGTATTAATGTTTTCTATCCAAGGCATTCTTTTGTTATGCACAAATGCAGTTTGTTTGTTTGTATTTATAGCTTCAAAAGTGTTGGCAGAGAGCTGAAAGCGTTTAGTCTATACATTCTTAAAGAAACAAAATTATAGCATCTTAGGAAAGAGCACCGAGGTAGGCTGATAAAAAAGAGCATATGCGCCGTTGCCGCAACCGACGGGTTGATGGAACGTAGTGAGTGATACTGCCCCGTCTCACAATGGGCATACCTGAGGCACGGATCAGTGATTTTTTAACCCCTTAACGCGGAGAAATGTATTAACACGGGCGTACACAACCGGCCATAATGTGCAGACCCGTTAATATACGGTCCGCGTCGCAATTTATGTGGCTAAAATATTCAGATTCGAATATATCCAGGCATTAAAAATAACTTAATAAAAACCAAGGAAAACATTCAATGTATTGGTATTCATCGTGTAATTCTGTATTGTAAACTGTAAAGTTTGTTTATTTGGGATTATAAAATATGGCCTTTTAAGGTGACACTTATAAGTATCTCTGTCCTGGTAATTGTTTCTATTTATCTATATATTGCGTATCTAATTAGCGTTAGTACTTTTGTGAGTTTTGTTATGACTAATTTGCTTATTACTCTCCAGTTAACTCCGATCTCTTACTATTTTTTGATTATTTAGGAATAAAATATGCACTTTTAGGATGGCACTTGTGAACATTTAGTGAAGTAGACGTTATCAAAGTGAATTTATTCAAAGGCAATTGTTTTTAATTTTTTTACAAATATTATTAGTGTATTATTTTCATTATTTACAATTATAACGATGGGTACAAAATTCGATCTGCAATGCGATTCAATATTCACTATAATTATTTATCGACTATTTTTATTGAATTTTTAGTAATTTTTGCATTTTTTTAAACAATTTCTTGAAATTAGGGTCCAAATATGTATATTCTTAAATAAAAAACAAGATTCTTTTTTGGTCGTTTTTTTTAAAGAAATTGTGCATTGAAGGGTTAAATTGTCCCTGGTTTTGGGGATATTTCCTTCCACCTGCCATGTATAGCGTAGGTTACATTTCACTTTGTTAGATTTCCGATGAATGAGTTTTTCATTATTTTCAATTTTTATTTACATACTCCTTCCTTTAATTACATTATCTTTATGTCTTCCTTTTGTCTTTCACATATTATATATTTCCTCACTTTCAAATCTTCTTCCTTATATCGCCTGTCTTCCCTCATTTACTTAATCACAATTTTACATTACATATAGTAGACTTAATTTTACGTAATACATTTTATTTCTTGTTTAACAATTAGATTTCAAAACCATTCTTTTTTTTAAATTTTCATCATTGTGCTACAGTTTTGTTATGTGTTATGTTACAGATTAAGTCTTATTATTATTTGTTATTTATTTTTTATTATTTATAATTTATTGCAAATATTTATAATTTATTATTTATAATTAGTATTCACTATTTATTATTTATAGTGATCTGCATCACTTTGTTACAATACTCAAAGAACATTCCAGAGCGCAGATTGTCATCGACCACCAGGGAAGCAATGCTTCCTCCCTCTATTTTTTTCTGCATCTCGACCTTGGAATCAGCGGAGAAGATGTAGAAATTTCATTACCACTATATTCTTGAAACCTCGGCACAGGCTTTAACATTCTAATTGCTTATGCAGAAGCTAGGTAAAATAACTGGATACTAGGTTTAGCCCACTCTTTTTAGTGAAGAATCTTGAACTGTCAATTAGAACATGTTTAATTTTCCGAAGAACTCTGAGAGGCTTGAATTCACCAGTTTAAATGCTAATGTTACATTATATTATGAGAGATATACACGAATAGTCGATAACACAGATTCAATAACTCATGTTATCTTCAACACTACGAAACGCTTATCTCTTCGTAACATTAGGAAGATGTTAGTCTAAATACGTGATCACCATTAAACGTTACAATCTGATACACAATGTAACATTATACATCCTCAACAGCTTTGAGCAATTTATATAATTAAAGGAATTTAAGCGTTTCGCTTCTGAAGCAATTTGTGTTGTTTTAATTTATAAGGAAGTTATCGCACTAAAACTTTTAACTGTTATAGCTTCCTTAAGAACTGCCTTAAATAATAAAGTTTAAAGTGGCTGTTAAAATAATTTGTGCGTCCACAAAATCGGGTCGAGAGTAAGTGTTAAATTGTTTCGTAACGAGATCAAGCAATGCATTTGAGCTTGCGAATACCGGTTTAGTGAAATGAAGCTTAAAAAGCATAAAAAAAAGCTTTCGACTGCTTATAGATTTATATAACTTAATACTAGGATTACTTGATAAGATGTCTTTTAAGATCAACGACGGAAAAACGAAAGAAACAACACGAGTGACATACACATCTTTATTTTAATTTTAAATTTTAAAATATGTTTTAACAAAATGTCAATTTGTTTAAAAATTATGTACACATATATATGAATACTACGTATACTTGTTTACATGTTGCATTGTTAGGCGTGTAATTAAAAATCTAAAAAAAACAGTTATAATACCACAAACTTATAATGATAAAAAAATAATCAAAAAACAAATATTTTTCAATATTTTTTTCCTTATCATTTTCCAATTTTTTACGGAAATTAGATATCGAGTGATGACACAGTACAGTAGACATTTATTAAAATATATATGTACATATATGTATATATATATATAGATATATATGTATGTATATATATATGTATATATATACATATATATATATATATAAATAAATATAAGTATTTATATTAGCAAGGACGAAAAGAAGACAATAATGAATTTTAATATGTATTAATATGGATTTTAAAAATGCTTTTTCTAGCTTAACTATCATTACTTTATGTATTATTTCGGTATTCATTAATTTTTTGACAAATTATACCATATATTAATTAACAATTATGTTAACATGAAAATACTTAAAGTCTAGAAAGTATGCCAATTGATGATCTATAACACTACACGGTTTTAAAATATAAGTTCAAAATTCTTATAATATTTTTAATCTTCTTTCATTTGTTGGTTGACTAATATAGTTAGTAAATGATTATTAATTGAAAAATATGAACGTGGTAGAAGAAAAAAAATGGCGGCTAACAAATCGAACCATCAAGCTTTTCAATGCGTTAGATAAACTCGGCATTTTCGTAAACGAAAATACGTGCGTGAAATACCGATTGTCACTCAGTTGACTTCATTATTGAAACTGATACACGTTAGAATGTCCAAATTAAATTTTGGTTCAAGTCAGTTATATGAAAAGAAATTTTATTACCTTACATGTACGGAATTTTTCAAAGAGCATTTTATTTATTTATCTAACTCTGAATCGATCTATCATATTAAAGTTACAAAAAAAATTACATATAGTGTCTTATTGCAGTCGGTGATTTTTTTTGGACGACTGTTGAATCATCTTGGTCATAAAATAAAAATTGAGCGAATGTTCATCACCTCATGAGTTGTAAATCCAATGTAATTTAATCTAATTTATTCATTTAGAGAATACTTATTTTTTATACTATTTAACATAAGTATATATTTGTTATAATAAATCAGCTTAAATATATTACGTATAAATAGTAATAAATTGAAATATAGAGATAAAATATATTACATTGAGGAGTACCGAAGGCTTTTAAAAATAGAATTTAGGCTTGTACTACTGACAGTGCCAACTCGTTTCACGATTTATCCTAAACAGCCACACTCTGAACAGAAAAATATTTTCTAAAGAAATTGGTTGCATTCATTCTTATTGCAATAAAATTAAAACAAAAAAAAATCATATGAAAAATTTTCAAATTTAAATTTTATTGGTAACCGACATAGATTAACAAGTCCAGGCGATGAATGTAAACGTCAATGTATTAAAAGGAGGTTCTCTAAATGTAGACAGGACGCAGCACCTACCTAGTAAATCGTCGAAACGCTAACGATTTATATATTTGAAGCCAAATTGTATTAATTTGTAAATAAACAGTTTGACTATTTTTTAAAGAAATTGACGCCAACTACAAGGCATATGTCTCCCGTAAGGATATCTATGTTTGGGATATACCATAATTGTCACGCTTGGCAGGCGGGAGAGCGAACGCAATGTGGTATTAACACGTTCACTGCGGCTTGAGGTCGATTCAGCCTCATGGTAAACTTTGCACTGGTGCGGCGCGTAAAACTCGTGTTTTCTCTCTAGTGCGGCGGCTGCAAAAATATTGATGAACATGAGGCAGAAAAGGCCTCAACCGCACTACTAGGAAGTTCAGCTTGAGGCTGATTCGACCTCAGCCGCACCAGCCGAAAGTTCTTCAAAATTCAAACGTGTTAAGATACGCAAAGGACACTGCTGCCCAAAGTTCTTTGTGAACAGTAGAAATTCTATAAAACTAAAGCACAAAATATGAATTTATAAAATTGTATCCCAGGAAACAAACCCGCTAGGCTACAACTGCTCGATGTCTAATAATCTACAGTACATGTCATCTCATCTGTTAAAAAATCTTCAATATTTTATAAAAAAAAAGCAATCACATCTAATGAATACAGTACAATATTCCAGCTCTTTGTTTAACCCATAAATTGTCTTATTCAAATCACCTTCTTTAAGCACAAAGTCAGAGACAACTATGAAAGAAAGCATTTGCATTTTTTTATTTAGAAAATAAAGTCAAGATTCCCATATCACGGGGCGTAATAGTGTAAACAAAATTTTCTTTGAAGCTCGGCAAAGCTTCATGCAAAACATTTCATTAGAAAAGTAATTAAGGCTTTAATTTCTGTTTAAAAGATTTTTTACGATATACTTCGCGCATAGGGTAACTTGTAAATTTTAATATATTATATTAATCACGTTATTAACCCCTTTTAATAGAATACTTCATATCTTCTAAACAAAGGCATTATTGGCTACGCCTGTTCATTCTACTATATTTATGATGAAATCTTTCAATTTTGTCGCTGTCAGGTTATGGAATGTGGTACTAGAATCAATAAAGTGCGCTAAATCGCTGTCAGCATTTAAAAAGATGGTAAAAGAGGATATTGTGTAGCATTTGTAATTTATTCGTATTTATGTAATATCTTATCCATGTAAATATATATATATATATATATATATATATATATATAAAAATATATATGGAAATGATAAATAGTTATATATTTACACATACATACATATGTGTTTGTGTGTGTGTGTGTGTAGTAATGCATGTATTTTTCTATCTCATCTCCTTCCAAAAGGTGCAAGCTAGAGACCGCTTCGAGCAATAAGACCGTCTCTTGAACCTCTATATACATATATTTTGTATATATATATATAAATATACTATATATATTTATTTTTATATATATATATATATATATATATATATATTTATATGTATATATATATACTTATATATTTATAAAGGCTTATTAAATAGGTGTCAAAGCTTAAAAAAACTTTTTGCTAATAAATGAGAAACACATTCTTTTAAAGTTTTTACACTTATAACCAATCCACATGTATTTGTTTAATGCTACTGGAGGAGACTACAATTTATTATTTTTATATTATTTTATAATAATATTATTTAATAATTTAATTCTGATATTAATAACAGGGTTTTTTAAACATAAAGATTTTATTGTATAAAAAACGTGGAATAACTTATGCAGAATAATTGTGAATTATTGTTTATTTATTTTTGACACTTGTTAAATTAAATTGGTTGCTATACGAAGATGTTGGTTTCCAATTTAGTAGGTGAATGTATCGACTTTCCGAGAGCGCATGTGTGCTTTTCTTTGATCTTCAGGTGCATTCCATTGAAAAGTCTTTGTCTTTGTGAAAATCGAAAAATATCCTTTGCAGTAGAGTCAATGTTTTATCACATTCGCTGTAGCTAAAGGAACCGTGCAATGTTGTAATCAACTTTCTCATTTCATCGTATATCAGTTGGTTTTATAAATAACACGTCGACGTAGACGCCTACAGCAAAACGTCTTAGGCGGTTATCTTAGGCGGGTTGAAGATCACACTGTTGTATTTTGATACACAGAGGAATCTGCTGCCCATCATCTGCAAACGTCTTCCTGAGTAGTGACAATCCTTTATGATTATTGCACAAATTATACAAAATTGTATCCCGGGAATCGAACCCGGGACTTACGATCGCAAGCCTGATTCCGCTACCACTGAGCTACAGTGGTAGCTCAGTGGTAGCGGAATAAAAGCGGTAGTGTAAGCGGAGTAAAGCAGTGGCTTTACGTGACAAATTTTGTTTTTTTTTGTCTTCAAATATTATGTATTTTTTCACAATCATATTTTTTTTTGAGAGAAGCGTAATGGGTGTCAAAAAAAGATATTAACTGAATTTAAAGATTTGAAAAAGACACGCAACCGTATAATGAGATGGATTGAATATATGTAAAAAGAAAAGAACTAGAAATTATCTAGACTAACTACTTAATAACTTAATCTTAAGGACGGAAAACGAAGTAGAATATGATTATCTTGAATATATAATACAGAATAAAGGTGAAGATTTAATGAGACGCCTTCGCCGAAGGACAAGCTCTTGGAATAATCCGATCTAATAATAAATTATAATATTAGATAGTTTAAAAATTGTAGTGGATATTATAAATTTCCGAAGCAGGAATAAATGCTTATTTTGTTTTATTATTTTTATAAGTTATAAGTGAACTCCAAAAAAAATTTACTTCAAAGTAATACATATCACATCTTCATTGATTGTTTTTATTAATAAAAAAAGAAGTTTCAGCATTTCGACACATACACACACACATATATATATATATAATATATATCTTCTCTGATCATCAAAACAATAACGCGTAACGTAGCTTCTGAAAACCAAAAAAAGGTTCTGGTAGGAAGTATGAGGGAACTTTTCCATTTTATAATTTTATAACCCTCTAAGAGGAAATTTTTATGATAAATCGTTGAAATTGCATTAAATAACAGCCCTGGCAAACAACCACAGTAAAGAAATGTGGTTCCTTACATACATATAGATATATATTGTTGTATATATTTATACAAGTCGTATATAGGAGTACCTTAAGTCACAATATTCATCAGTTTTGCCTTTCGGCTTACGGCTGAGATAATATTAATGATGATTTATTTACATATTCAATTTCGTTGTTTATTTACACGGTAGAAACGAAGAAGTATGAGGTTAGTTATCTTCATATTTTATTATGAAATCATAAAAATATCAGAAAATTTTTACATTCATTGGTAGTTACCAAATTTTATTTGAATAATCGGTATTTTTACATCACTTTTAATCAAATTAGAGCTTAGTGTCTGCCAATAGATCACTTTCACTTCACACGAATTAGTATCAAAGTTGAAATGGCTTCGTTTATTTGATTTAAAAGTCCGCAACAAATTCAATTTATCAATTATATTCACGGATGACATTAAATTGTATGTCTGTTATTTTTACAGTTAACTTAAATTTTCTCGCGGATGAATTATTAAAAATATGTCTAATAATTTAAATTTGGAACGATGTAACAATTATTTTTTTTATAATCTGTCATTGGTTAAAAATATTAGTGGATGTCGTTAATACACTAGTTATTTTCATCATATGTCGAGTATTTTAAACAATTGGTGTGGTTTTTTCGAAACAAAGTTAAACTTAACTATAGTAATACCGAAACCGCTGTACCGCTCTTTAGGTGCGTGGCGAGGTGGCAGGGGAGTGTCATCACGGCTCGAATCACAACACCTTTTTAAAAACTATATTTAAAATATCGTCACTTACGATAAAGTTTATTTTTTCTTAAATATACACGAAAACTTATTTAAAAATACCAATTGAAATTTACATACTTTATTTTTGTAAATTTTCACATCGCATCGTGAGCGGGTGAGGAGGAAAATCAATTTTCTAGTCTCTTAAAAGAACACAAAGAGCTTTTCCATTGTATTACTTGGGCTCTTTGATGTCCGACGAAGCGGCTATATTTAGAATATAAAGAGTTGTTCGTATGACAAATCCGCAAGTAAAAGTTTACACGATCAAACACATTGCTTAGAATAACTTGTGGAGCGGAAGTCGGTTTAAAAAATGTAAAGTGATGTTCTATTTTTAAAAATATTTATTTGTTATGCCATCGGCCATAAAGCGTTCGCTACTGGACATACTTCAGGCTTCTTTCTATCTTTTCAAGATCGTCTGTCTACTTCATGGGGTGACGTTCCACGCTGCCATTCCAGGTCCTTTGTCTCTACTCCTGAACTCATGGGTTGCAGTATTTATGACATACTACCATTTACTCGAATAACGCATGTAGCCAGTAAACATCTGATTTTAACCATGGCAGGTCTACCTTGCCAGAGGCCCTTGCTTATTTACTGTTTAATAAATACCGAATGGCTACAAATATATATGGTCTAAAGTTATCTAGATCTTTTAGGTCACAAATATTTTTTTGTTCAAATCTGATCTTTTTTTCTATCGTGTGGTTAGGTTATATAAGTTTCTGTCTGTAGAGAACTAAATCGAAAAAACGGTTTGGTGTCAAAACCACAAATTTTATACATATATATATATATATATATATATATTTATATATATACTCACAAACATATATATATACAGAGTACTCTGAATTTTAATATTATATATTATCATTTCCAAGAAAAGGACTAATATATAGCTACTTCCACTATGCAGCAGTAGTCGTGCAATGAAGTGCACCGCCCGGCAGCCCGCTGATAAATGCGCATGAATTATTACACCTAAACCTATTCATTTAGGATATCATATACATTATTAAAAATGTATATGCATAAGAGCTATATTCATTTATTCCTTTAAAACGTTTACACCTATTTCATTTCACTGCGTATACGAGTTACTTCCTATCGCATATAATGTATATATAATAGTCGTGTATTTTCACTGGATGAATAAAGAGTCCTGTAAGAAGTGTCATAACCGTGACGTCATAAATGACAACTATGTTTCCATCTAGAACCAAATAACAAAAGTGTAAATATAGTAGATTGTTCATAAGGAAAACAGATATTCTTTTTGTAGGTTATATTTATAAAATTATTGAATGTGATTGTTATACTCATGATGCACCAGTTGTTTGTAATTTTAAAACAATTTTCAAAACATAACTTTTAATTGAGTCACCGAAATACAACTACAACGAGTAGTCACTCTCTGCTTTAATCGTGGTCCGGTGTAGCCGAAAATTGAAAAGTTTTTTTTTAGAGACATTCTTTTGTTTATAACTACGAAGCTAATAATGGCCAGTCCATCTGTCAGAGCAGTCCTCTACAGACGGCTTGTAAGTTCGATTAAATAATTATAAAGATTTCTAATAGGATTCTTCTTTGTAACACGCTCCCACTCGATATTAGGATGATCAGGAATCGTTGCGCATTTAACGCGAAAGTTCCAAAGGTAGTGCTTGACGGTATCATCACGATAATTTGACTTCATTATTTATTATATTTATATAATCAGTATATATATATATATATACCATTACATATATATATAAATATATATGTAATGGTATATTTGTTTATAATTATAGTAAGTAGTAACTACAAGTATATTTACATAAGAAGTATTTATATGATTACTTTTCCTTCCTTTCCTTTTTAATTTTTTGTTCAACGATATTACCTTTGTTTCATCTACCTTTACTAATTTATTTCCACACCGCCTAACGGTTAACTGGTAGAGAAAGCCTTTGGCATTAAGTTTGCCGTTATAAGTAAAATGTATAAAAAGTATTTCTAATAAACAAACAAATAAATAGAACCAGTTTGAACCGCCATACAGCGTCTTCCAAAAACCTCAGGAGAGAATGGACGATCTTGCTACGTTTAGTGGTTCGTGATCTCTACTCCAGACCCGTATGTGGTCTAAAAATTCTTCTTGTCAAGTCGCTGTGCTATATTCGTCTACGTATCTCTCTGTTTACGATTTAACCTCGTTAAGAAATTCGGAGCTTTAATAGAACATCCACAGCTGGACATACGCTTCTGCCATAAATTTCAAATAAAACCTGCTGGAAATCGGTGTAAAAGTTTTAAATTGGTGAATATATAGCACAATTGCAGGCAAATGGCTTTAAGGCATTTTTTAATTTTTCATTGCAAACATATTTTATTAATTTTCACGTACAAAGTAAAAGTAAAAGTAGCTTATGAACAATTATTAATTTTAATTTTTAATCCGAATTTTCAAAACGAATAAAACTTTTTTCTTGCTATTATCATTACGCTAATTATTATATCTAAAGTTATTGATTTTTGGATAGTGCGTACAACAAATTATTTGAAAGCAAATGGGCTATACATTCACTATTTTAAAAGTTTGACACCTATTTTAGATCATCCTGTATACGAATGACTTCCTTACGCATAACAGGGCCATATTGAGTTAGGCTAGTAATTCTAATATAATAAATAAGTATCCACTCTGTCCTTAAAATTAACGTTGTCGGATGTTAGAAGGTAGTTTTTCATATCTGTAACATAATTAAAAATATAAAGATTAGAACGAGCTTTTTCTTTTTTCAAAATTTATTTTTTTCTTAATAATATTTTTCAACTGGCCAGTTCTAATAACTTTTACTGCCAGCTACGTATTAGTTTGTATCGTCCAAGATCCATATCGCTGGCCAATAACAACAATATTTTTGTGACAAATCATTCTCGCGTTAAAATTAAAATTCGAACGCCGATTTGAATTTGGAAACCATCAGTAGTGTGAACGCTGCTTTTGCAAAAGAGTTGTGTAAATTGAAAACTATACATACTCTTTGTATATATGTGAATACACCTATCACTACTGGCTTTCATCTTCCATGCCAACGTGCTCGAGATATAGATCACTTCAACTCGCTTATTTCTTATAACTTGATACGTTTAATTTTTGGCGAAACACTGTACATTTAATCATTTTTTTTCATTCTCACTGTAACCTGAAGAGTGACTTTGCCGAGGTGTTTTTATCTCTTTTCATCGACATTTGAACTATAGGGCGTTTATTATTGGACATAGACATTCTATAGAATCCCGATAAAATTGCATCTGGAATCTTCGGAAGGCTTTAACGGCGAAGTTGCACTTGTCGATCCGTGATCTTTATTACAGAATCAAACGGTTCCAGCAGCTAGTCGTGTGTGGTCTACCTATCGTCTTTTTAAAGTGTCAAATCTCTTGGATTTTCGGTTGCTATGTTCTTCTGTAGATCACCTCATTTCTGATTCAACCTCGTAGATATATTACTAGCATCGTCTGTGGTACGCAACTTTTTTTTATCTACTGTTGTTTTTTTATCTAAGTTGAATATATTATAATAATCATGAATTAGCGAGAATTTTTTTTCTTTATTTCGAGTTCATCCATCGTCTTTCCTATCAAAAATAAATGTTCTACAAATTAATCCTAGTCGTTGCGGTAAAAAGTTTTAAATATTTTAACCAAATTAGCTAGCGAAATACGCTTTTCTGTACCGTTTTGGATTCATAAATTATTCAAGTTTTCTGATGAAGCAAATCCTTCGGTACACGAAAAATGAATCAACTTGAAAATTTAGACGGTAAACGTAACTACCATATTAATATTACAACATAGTGTTGTGTTTAAATTATTAACTATCTCTCAAAAATAAATCAATGTATTTCACCATTAACAAATATTTTTTTTATATTTATCGTGCTGGCTGGATTGACAGATATTTTAATGTCAAAATCTATAAATCTGTCGCAGTCCAGTAAAAAAATACAAAAATGAGAAGATCCATATAGAAACGAAAGTAATCGATAAAGCCCAGGGAATGTCAGCTTGAAGTAGCAGTGGACATGCCACATGGCGCACAGAACAGATGACCACTGGAGCGGTAAAGTTCTGGAGCAGAGACGTATGAGTACAAAGCAGGCAGATGACCTCATCGGAAAAAAGGCAATGCAAGCCGTCTTCACTTAGTTCTATTGAATATCTATGGGACATACCTATGTCTAGCAGAAGATGTTCTATGGCTGGTAAGATGGTTACATAAAAATAAGCTTATAATTTGTTTTTATTAATTATTTGATTGTACTTTCTTTGTTGTGCTTTATCGTTTACGTAAGTTTTGTTTCATCCCCATCCTAATAACACTTTTAAGGTTTTGATTACCGTCAATTTGACAGTCTGAGATTTACTGGTTGGTTAATTTGGCGAAAGACAAAAAAATTAAAAGCCAAAATGACAGCGCCATTCTCGATCTATGTACGTGGTGACGCATTCAACGTATCATTTTCATTAATTTGAATTTTGTAGGTTAATTTATAAAATTGACCTGAGATATGCAGAAAGTCATTAATTATAGATGAACGCTTTGGATTTCTGTAATGGATGTCTCATTCGTCAGTTAAAAGTTTTAATGCTTTGACACTTACTTCTACACTAAAACGTGGCAAATCTTCACAGAGTAATGTCAAAAGGTTATTAGTGACGCAGATAAAATAAATAAGTTTTAATTGCGTAAGAAATTTAGACCTGAACAAATAAAACAGGAAAAATGTGAAGTATGTATGAAGATAAAACAAAAATAAAATAAATAGAGGTATAACGGAGGTGAATATGAACTAAGGAAGGCAATGTAAGATACGGAAATAAGATATGAAAAGGAATGATAGATCATATGACGAATAAAGGAAAGATGCGTGAAACATATTGAGATGGACCAAAGATGAGGATGAAACTAAAATTTTTAAGTGAAAAATTTGTTAAGAAAAATAATGTTCCTGAGTACCCAAGACAAGAGATCTATGAGTGGCCTCCAATAACGGGGGGGTCGAAATCGAGGCTGATTCCGTAACATATTCCATTGTCCTTAACAAGGTCGTCTGTTCACTCTATGGGAGAATGTACTACACTTGCTGGTATGGCGTCGTCGTCGAGTTGCCAGCTTATCTGCCAAGTTTTTATGGAGGTTTTTTTGAGAATGCACTAAGGCTCTTTTTGAACTGATTGAGCCATCTCCGTCCTTTTATCCGACTGCTAGGCGCAGGCAAAAGTTTCATTCCCACGTTGACATATCTAAAAGTCGAACTAAACGGTTTGATAGCTCGTTTTTGGTAAGAGTCGCCAAGATTTGGAACGACCTGCTTGCTCTGCTGGTTCTATTTTTCCTGATGAGTAGAACTCTGTAGCCTTTAAGAGTAGAGTGAAAAGTTTTCTTTTAGGTGGGCGTGTACCACCTTCGTCTTCATCTACACTTTTCATCAAGTGAGATGGAAGACAAATGCCTATTCCATTACAACTATATGAAAAAAATATCCAGAAAGGCATAAAATGTTTTTTTTTACTTTAAAAGAAAAAAAAAATGAGGGTCTATTACCAACCGGTAGACGAATATATATAATTATGACTTTCAAAAGTCCCTCGAGAAAACCGATCCGCCGACTCGATTTTAACGAGTTAAATTCGAATTAATTAAATTTTATAGAGTGCGATTTTGGAGGAGTGCTTGCCAAAGTTTTGATTGTTCTTTTATTTGCTCAACAGCGCGCGTGTAGCATGCTCAGTACGAAAGTTGGAACGACAAATTTCAGATGTTATGAGATTCGCTAATTTAGCGCAGCTCTGTCGGAAAAACTTGTGCATATCAAGAATTCGTTATAATTAAAATATCGTTATATTATATTAAACAGAGAAAATGCTTTGTATGAATATATTAGCACAATTCACACTTTTTACACTTCTCACTTACTTCGACACCAACGATACAATCCTTCAACTTATCATGATGGGAAAGGTCGCTGGTAAAAGGAAGGTCAAGGTAAAAGAAAGAAGTCGTGGCTTCATAACATTAGAGAGTGGACCGGAATCGCCAGCGCTGCTGAGCTATTACGCAGAACCAAAAATAAGGAAGAGAGCAGGAAGATAGCCTGATAGCCAACCTCCACTAGTTGGAGAGGCACTTTTTACACAATAGATAATGGGGGAAGCTTTGTAAGAATTTCCCACCGGCCAGTAAAGGCGGTGTAGATATAAGTAAACAGATGTGTATACGTTATATAATTTTATAATACAATATACTATATATACACGTGCACGAAAAGTAACCAAGCGGTAAAGACTGATTCTTGCGATCATATATTACGGGCTTGATTCTCGGTATACAAACTTATATAATTCACATTTGGCGCATTAACTATGTGTTATAACCACAGTTCAGAGAAAAGTCTCCAGAGGATGGACAGCAGCGTGTGCCTTCCTCTATATCACGCTCTGATCGCCAAACCGCCTGCCACTTGTGGCGATAACGATGTATCCATCATAGATATTTTTAGGGGCATCATTATCATTATTTAAACCATAGGACTCCAGCATAGATTTTTATAAAACCTGATAGAAGGGGCCTGCGTTCAACATCTTTCGACGGGCATCCTTGCTTACGACGAACTCTGCGCTTTCTAGTCTGTAGTTTCCACTCCAGGAGCCCACCAATTTTAAAGAGAACCGAGTTTTCTGGACGCTAAGTGGCTTGACGGCTGCCAATTCAACTTGTTAATCTGCTGTGGTATCGATGACTTTGTGGTGGAGTTTAACAGGTTAGGTAGGCAATGTTAGAGACAAAACCTAACGAGCTGGAGCACAAAAATTAAAACGCTTGGACGAAAGATAGACTGTTTATTTTAAAGATCATCCGCCTATAACTTCAGATACACCAACGCCGTAATAAACTATTTGTCGTACGTATGAAATAATTTTTATATAAAACTTTCACCGCTCATTTGTAAATATTAAACATTGATTCAAAATTGATATAAGATAGTATCTAATTCCATTTTCCATCACGGCACTAAAGATTTAATACAAATTCCCAAACAACAACACATATGTCACTTGACACCGTTCGCCATTATTATATTTCATAATATTTTTCGGCATGAGACGCGGTTTTCAACCACCTACCGATCATACGCGTCCTTAGACTTTGCGCATTTTGATGACTGATTATTTCGCTACAACTTTGTTCGTCTACAGATCTCCTCAATTCTGATTTGATTTCGTTGATAAATCCCAAGGATATTCATTCCCCGCTAAGCGATAGTGAGTTTTCCAATGAGATCCGATGAGGGAGAGACCACGTTTTGGCTCATAAACTGATAACACATATTGGTCGTAGACTTTCGTCTTAAGGCACTGATGATTAGTTATTAATGGCTCTGTTTTTCCCCTCTTCGATTTTCATTTATTTCCACACCCGTTTTTCGTCGTATGTAGAAGAATGAAAGTTCTTTCCTTAAATTTTCTTCACGATATCTCTCATTTCTTTCCATATTTTCCTTCCACACATCGCTTCACTTCCTTCACCTACCACAAAAGTTCTTCAGTTTGACGTTTTTAATATTAATAAATTGCTTAATGATTTATTTATTCTTAATTCTCACTCATTTTCTTACTATCTATATCGCACTTAATTTACGTATCTAATATCATAGCTGTTCTACAACTCTTGCTAAACATTTTCAGTATTCTTGTCCTGTTTTGTTGATTTATTGATTTTTATTGTTTTCCATTTTACCTTTTTGCTGAATCACAAGAAGGTGGTGGCGACATACCTCTTTCTTTACCAGCGGTGCGATGTTCTTCTCCTTTGTTCTCTCTGCTAACTAAAACTGGTAACTGTGGGATTTTGGACGAGATGTCTCGTGATTACTTTATTTGTAGTCAACTTTCATAAATCGGAGATTTAAAAAAAAAATTTACAAGATAATATATGTCTTATTCTATTGTTTAACTTACCTAAGAGTCGATTTGGAGACTGTGAGTCTGAACTGGTACTCTGGTGAGCAGTGATTCTCTCGGAGCATAACCCAAAACTGAAGTTAGGGCCAACCGATGCCCCTCACGTACTTTAGTTGATTTTCTTGGAAGGTATATCGGATGTTTACAATGTTTTGTAAACAGATTACTTTGCGAAGTCTAGGAAATAGGAATAAATTCTTGCCTTGTTTGTACATTATACTGTAATAAGCTGTTTGCTGTTTTTATAACTACTGTACAGTTTATTTACTGGTACTACATACTACAAACTAAGTATATAAGCTCAATGTTACATAATAGTGCCTAAAATTACAGATAATAATTAACAAAAAACAGTAAATGATAATTACACTTGTAAATCGAAAAAATCAACAATTAAAATAACTTCAGTACACGGTGGAGAATCAACAAGTTAATTGTGATTTTCGTCGCAAAATGGATTCCATGAAGTGGAAAGCGCTTCAGCGATTTCTTTTCCGGAAAATTGAACAATGCAATCAATGTACTAACGACATTAAGTTCACAATTCTCACAGTTACTGCGATCTAGTTTTGTAATTATGTAATCAGCTGTGTTTTCCCAGAAACGGATTAATTTTTTTTTACAGCATAATGAATTATGATTTTTGGTACATATATTTCGTAATGTAAATGAAAAAAAAAACATATTTTTGAGTTATTTTAATGGTGTATATGGATGGCTTATTATTATTATTTATTCTCTTTTAACTAAACGGTTATATTGTAATTATAATATAGTTAGACTCTGTGTTTGGCACTAATCGGTGTAACATAACTCCTGAAGATGTCCCGTGGAGGGGTGAAACACGTGTTGAGTAATTTGACGGTGGCGGTTGTGTGATTCGCATTGTTTTGCCGCATACGCATTTATCAGCGGGCTGGCGGGCGGTGCACTATGTTGCACGACTATCATTGCATGTGCAGAAGTGGCTAAATATTGGTCCTTTTCTTACTTAGGATGGACTTCCGCAAAGTAACGCCTGGTTCCATTAAATATAATATAGTTAGCTTATAGGTCCGGAGTTTGACTTTGGGTAAGGTAAGGTACATATACGTATCTCGAGTGACCACCACGTGCCGGTGCCGGTGATCCAATGGAAGCGGGCGGTGATCGCTAACCAGCAATCTTCGGGGAAGGTCTATGCATTACAGAAAACATCTATTGGGTGATAAGATGATGATATATAAGTCGATATGACCACATTGCAAAATCATGTAATTGTTGAAAATTGATCATTGCAGAGTAGATATATATTTATATATTTAAATGCCGCAGTGTTTGAAGACCAATTCTTTGACCAAAAGGTGTTGCCAGTGATACACGGATTCGATACGTGGTCGCTAAATAAGGCTCGAGGTGGCTTGCAGTGGAGATTCATCGGCTGAAAAGAAGATACATATTAAGAAATGAGTGAACATTCCTAAGCTTTGTTTAGTTTAGTAAGACAATAAATAACGATGACGATGAACAATGCACAAATGCTGCACAACTGCGCGTGTTACGTCGACATTACAAATGCCGTACTGGAAATTCTAATTTTATTTCATAAAAACCTTCTACAACACATGGGTAACAGATAATTATTTAATAAAAGTATTTACCAAGACAAGATCGGATCAGAAATACCATTGTAAGATCGAAAACTAAACTGACGGATATATTAAAAAGAATAGACCAGCAAAAGTGGCGATGGACCGGTGACATGATTCGTGACAAGAACGGGAAATGGAGCAAGGCCATAACAGAATGGTACCCGAGAAACGGAAATAGAAAACGAGGAAGACGAAAAATAAGATGGGAAGATGATTTAAAACTGACAGCGGGTGCAAAATGGAGATGGGTTGCAAACGACAGAAGTCAATGGAAGTTTTTGGAGGAGGCCTATGCCAACAGGCACACTGAAATTAGAGACATGCTTTAAAAATAAATTTAGTTTTAAAATGTGTAGCAATAGATTATTTTGTAAATACTAATTTCGGAATAAAGGGCTTTATTATTATTATTATTTACCAAGTAATGGCGTGATCAAAGAGAATAGTGATTCATTTGTACATACATAGATTATAAAATAGTAGTAACAACGGAACAATTACCATGCCTACATAATTTTAAAACACGTAGACTTAATAGGTGCTCTTTGCCACGATATTTCTTGGTCGTTAGCTGAAGAAGACAGGCATATCACGCGATCCTACAGCAGTACCTGTATTTAATGGCAATTTACGTAATAATATTTTACTTGCAATATTCCTACGTATTATACTGATTTAAATTTTAAAGTATTAAATTACTAATTTTTCAAGAAAAAAACAAGGAAAAAGTTTTACAACCACTGGCGTAGACTAACAATTAAAAATTATATACACAGATTTTTTATCTATTGTTTAACATATGAAGGAATAAACATATCATTGACAATTTGTTTCTACACCAGTTCCATCAATTCCAATAACAAAGCTGTTGTATTGGAAAGGCCAGAATATTGTTTACAAAGCCTACAGATAAATTGTTATGTGTTGATAGATTTTCACAAAGCTTCGATTCGGACACATACCACAAAGATGACTAGTAGCTTTTTGTTAGTTATGCTTTCAATGTTGATTAAATATGAGCTTTGACAAGTCTGAACATGTCTAGACATAAAAACATGTGTTGCTTTAAAAAATATCTCTAGTGTTAATAATAATTAGATATCCGTTTTCATCTCGCCGCAGAGTAGAGTAAAGCAGCTGTTCCATTGCGACATATTGTATTATTGTCGGAGGACGCAACTAGCCCACTGCATGAGCGTAGTAAAAGCCTTCAGAAGTGGCGGAAACTTTGTTAGGCTACGATGCAAAGTTAGTAATTGCATTTCCGTTTTGTACGCTTTTGATGTATATTATAAAAACAAGTTTACGTTCTATACCGTGACATAATGTTACCGTATAAATATATATGTCATTTAAAAAAATTATTACTCAAGTCAAATAACACAGGCATGCTATTACAAAGAAAAATTAAAAAGTAACAACGTTTTGGAAATACAATGACAATTCTCTGTAAAGTATTATTTACAAATATTTTATTTTAACTAATACATATATATATATATCTATATATATAATATGTATATATATATATATATAATATCGCCCTTTGGTTGGAACTGCCCAGCGTCCAGCGTGTTCGAAATTTAAAGAGGTCGTATATCCTATGCTGCGCTAGACTATAGCTGGCCTTTACTCTAGATCCCTGAAGTAACAGTGGTCAACAGTTTTGCGCATTATATGGCCTGCTCACTTACTAACATAAATATTAAATTCATCTATGGTGGTCAACTTTTTAAATTTTTTATGGCTTTATAATATAAGATCATTACAATCGTTTATAATCAAAATTAAGTTTACGTTTGTTAGTAATACACCATCTACTGCGAATGGCCTAATAAGAAACTCAGTGCGGTTAGAATTTTGTTTCTTTTTTTTATTTGAATTTAGAACAAGCCTTTTTCTAATATATCGTTAAAATACTTTGAAATAGAGATTACTCTAAGCATATTAATGCCTTTGGACAAAGGCTGTGCATAATAAATATCTTAAATTAACATATATTGACCTGCAAATGAGGGAGACTTTTTATGCAGTATTTTAGCGATAGTTAAAAAAGTAAAGTCATTTATATTCCTAAGATCACGTTAATTCCCGACCTTCTAAATTTAAAACGATACGAGATAGAGATAAGCTAGTACAGTAATTATTATACACAGTAATTGTTTTTGTTCTTTTTAATAGCAAAACATGTGGTCACTATTTTTACAGCTCGAATATTGGACAAGTTCTAAATCTTTCTGTGACCCGAAATGTGAAGAAATTTTTAAAAGTATAGTTTGATCGTTGATTTAAAGCAGTCAGATAAAACGTTATTAAAAATATATATGATAAACTTTGATTTACTCGCTGTAAATATTTTAACGCGTGAAGGTACGGTATAACGAGAGGCAAGAGCAAACGAGACGTTTTAACGTAAAAATAATTTTGCAATATAACTTTTCAATGAACCTCCGCCACTCGTCGGCTGCCGAGATTTTTTTTTTTTACTTTGAAACTTCCCGTCATTTATATTTGACGACACTGTTCGCTTAATAAAGAAGTGTTTATGCAATTTTATGAACCAGTTAATTTAACAGCGATCAATGTGGAAAATTTAAGTTATATCAACTTTATAGGAACTATAAATATTATGCAAGAAAAGGGCCAATATTAAGCCACTTCCGCACATGCAGTAGTAGCTTTTAGAGAGTAAGAGAGGCTCTGTGTTTGGCACTAATCGGTGTAACATAACTCCTGAAGATACCCCGTGGAGGGGTGAAGCACGCGTTGATTTGGCGGTGGCGGTTGTGTGATTCGCATTGTTTGTCGCATACGCATTCATCAGCGGGCTGGCGGGCGGTGCACTTTGTTGCACGACTACTACTAACTACATGTGCGGAAGTGGCTAAATATTGGTCCTTTTCTTACTTAGGATGGACTTCCGCAAGGTAACGCCTGATTCCATTAAATAAAAATATTATCTACCTTTCTCTTCTTTTTAGCCGAAAGATAGCCACTGAAAGGCTCTCGCCTCCCCAAAACTTTATCACGATGACTTTACACAACCTTCACTATGTCTTCGTCTACGTCCAGTTTGTGGTTTCCACAAAAAACTTGTCTCTAGCGGCCATCGCTTGTAAGAGCGATAGGCCCTGCCTGCTGCCATTTCGAACAAGCAATATTTCGAGTCACATCGGATACATCGGATTTTCAACATATTTTATCATTTCTTATTTCATATCAACAAGAAACAAAGTAAAATACGCATTAATTATTCTGAACATAGATAAAAAATAATGCGTTAAGAAATAACACGAAGCGTATTTAATATTAATTTTAATAATTACTTTATAATATAATAGCCCAAAAATATAGTACAAATGTAAAAACTAATATTTTATAAGCAGTTCATGATGAAATATATCATTATGTTACACGGTATAATATACACTATGTTTTAAGACCAATATGCAGAAAGATTGTTTATATATTTGTATATAAACAATCTAAAGTAAATTTAAAGCTTTTATACCAATACCAAATCATACTATATAAAGTGATCACTGTATTGCACGCATCTAGCGACTAAACTATTTCGGTTACCTAACAGGGTATCAGCTCACGCCGCATCGACTGACTTGTGGACGCATTTCAGACGAGCAATTTTTCAAGTAACGACGGTCAACTTGGTTCTTGAGCAGATATCCTCATTTCTCATTTCGATCTCGCAGTGAAACTCCGAGCATAGCTCCCTCCTTTCCTCTCTGGTTGGCTGTACTTTCTTATGAGACCCTTAGTAAGCGACCATGACGCAGATTTTTTAAATTTATTTTCTCAATATAAATGTTCATAACTACTCGTCGCTTTCTGATCTTTATTTTAAGTCGAACTTTTGTATAATAATAAAACTTATATTCAAAAATTTTATCTTCTCAACTATACCATCTCCATGGATTTCTGTTCTTATCTAATGACCAAAGTCTTTACTTACAAAGACACTTGTGATCAGTGTTAGTAAAGCTAATTTCAAGACACGGAGCTAATGATAATGCGTCACGAAGTTTAGCACATATGGAATGTGAGTGAGTCATCTGATAAGGGTGTTTGATAATGAAGGAGGAATGAGATCAATGACATAGTAAGTTTCTAAACTGCAATTTGCTGCTTTAGTCGCCATTAGTAAGGGAGGGAGCTATAAATAACAGAAGACACGTAGAGCTGTCTTAAGTCAAAATATATTTATTCAACTGTCTTAACTTTGTTGTTTTTTTCTCTTTATGGTTTGTTAATTAAACTACTGTAATTAAAAAGTAAGGTGAAATTGTTATTCAAAACTCCCGGGCATTAGGAATGGAGGTAACTTTTTTATCTGACTACATACGACTTCTGGCTATTCAGCTAACATTAGGCGAATGCGGTGATGCCGTTTCAACACGATTGAGAAGATAAAAATCGAACGGACGAAGATTTTGAAGGCTATATCGGAGAAAGGCTATTTCAACTGTTCTGAAGACTGGAAAAATAGTTGGCTAAAGTGCGTTTTATCGTACGGGGATTACTTTGAATGAATTTGATTTGAAAGAATAAATAAAATAATAAATTTTATAAACAGATACATCGTAATTTTATTGATCACAGACTTATGTAATATACATTTAGAAATGGTAGGGTTTCCTGTTTGTTACAAAACAAAGATAACACGAATAAGTTACAAGTACTGGAACCTAGACAACAAAATAACGAGGAGTAATTTCCTAATGCATTAGTGTTGAAGTTTGTGAGTTCTAAAGCAACATTGTTAGGATTCATTTAAAATTAGATAGGGAGTGAAATTTGTAGTGAAATTCAACGCCAATGCATTGCACCCAGAACGCAATTATAAAAAACCATATCTAAAATATTATTACATATTTATAAGTGGCTTTGGTTATATTCCATATAAGTCACCGGTGTAAATTAATAAATAGCTAAACTCTGTGGTATTTACTTCAGTTTTCATAATTTTTTTATATCGTGACCATGAATCGCACACAATGGTAAAGGATATCCGCCCACCAGGCAGACAGTTAACCTCGATAAGTTCGTCTTAAGATTCTGAATGCAGGCTGTTTACAACCTGTTCTTTAGAAAATCTGTAGAAAGGTCTATGATCAGAAATGTGACATCCTATGAGTGAAATATTAATGACGATTTTGATGAAAAAAATAACTTTTAAATGTTATGTATTTTTAGCTATATTACGTGTTATATATCAAAACCTGTATCTCCGATATTGCTGATTGAAAAAGACAGACGTGAGGTGAGACAGACATTAAAATTCAAAACAAAATGTGTCCGCGTTCGCGCGAAGAAATTTCGTTAGCACTACTTCATCGCTACGGACGTGATGTACCTGCAAACTATAAATGAGTTTTTCCTCGGGAAATGTACTACAAATTTTATATCGGAAAATGTTTGACCTGGTTGAACTAACGGTCAGAGACATGTACCTTTAATAAAAAATCAATGATACTTGATAATTTAAGTTGAATATAATCAATAATAAACAGTGTTTTTTTTTTAAATATTATACTATCTCGATTAGCTCAAGGTTTTTAATAGCTGAGAAATATTTACAACTGCGACCTAATAAAGTACTTAATTGATAAAAACATAACAAACTGGGCTGTTGACAAGTTCACCAGCTTCGGTTAAATAAATAGACAAAGAAACGTGTTTGCTATGAAAATTTACTTTTATCATTATCAGATCATTCGCGTGACGTCCACTGCTGGGCAAAAGCTGTATAAATTGGCAATAAAACAGGGGGGCAGCGATTTGAATCTAGCATCTTCTGATGACCTTAAAAAATGTTATCTTTCCATCTTGTAGGCTAAAGTTTTACGTTACACTGGCCTATTCTAGATTACTACGATGAAATCTTATTTTTTAGTAAATATCTATGATTAAATTGAATTTAGAACTTCTAGATTATGTGATATACCAGTTCTTTTTTAATCATTAAATTACGCACAAGTTATTATAAAGCAAAGCATTAATTTTTAACTTGTCACTTAATACAAGTTACATAGCATTTGCTAGTTACGGTGTAGTTAGCTACGCCGTAGACATGCTACGTCGTAGGCAAGCTACGGTACATCGCGCAAGCTTTGCTCAAAAGGAAACTTAATTACAAAGCCTCTGTTTAAAGCTATTAACTAAGCCGCTGTCGTGTGACTGTAACGTTCCTATTATCGACCCCGCCTAAAGGTCTGAAGCTTGTTTATTGGCAATAAAAGCTTCTTGTTTCACCCATTTACTGCTTTCCGAGATTACTCAGTAGGATTTATGGGACTTGAACATAAAATATTGAATAAAATTATTATTTAAATGCCTCATTGAAGCTAATTAGGTTTTAAAATTAGGTAATAATTTTACAATATAAGTTAAATAAATTAGTATACACCGTTCTGATAGGCTGTACTTTATTACGTCTAATCTGCGTCAGTTGTTTTAACTACTTCGCACAAAGTAGCAATTAGTAATAATGATTTCCATTACTACACAATCAAAATATTAACATAACAATTATTGTTCATAAGAATATTGTTAATAAGTATATTGTAAAGGTGATTTAAAAAAAACCCGTCGGAGTTTATTGTGGTTTCTTCGTAGATTAAGACGCGTTTGTAACTTTTGTTGCTTAAACTTTAAGGATCATTGTAGAGTTTGATCAGATTCGAGTTTCCATCAAAGTTGGTTTTTCCGGTATTCTTTTTATAACATATACAAGTGGTCACCGTTAATTACGTGAATAATAATGTAAATTAATAAACAAGTTTACTCACAAAAATACAGTAAGATGAGTTTTATACAAAATTGTAGAGATCTTTCTGCACGCTTTGAACATAGTGAATGCAAAGCGTGGTGTAGAGTAGCGATACAGATTCACTGTAATTTTCCGACGACATATATGCCAGTAATAAGCTGCGATCCGTAACCGCGCTTTATATGTACTCACTTCCGGTGATTTGATTCAATTTTTAAATTATTTATTTTTGTTATAATATGTTATCTTCCTTTTTGATTATTAAATGCTATCACCAGGATAATTCAATTGCCTATGGTTTTCATCACCATGATATAAATAATGAGGCAGACTTATATTCATTATCGTTTCATCAAAACGTCTGCAAAGGTGATGACTGCTAGACATGGTCCTGACCTTTAAATTTCCAATGAGAATGGCAGTAAGTAGTTTTCAACCACCTTAAGAAAATCGTATCTCTTTCTACCATTGGCTGTAGTCACCTGTAGGTGCAGGTTTGTACGCTATGTCTTGCACACTGCCAATTAAACCAGGCTAATTATCTCTTTCAAATTCCGATAATATATTAAATATAACGTTATACCATGTTACTGAATTTAAATGTAATAATAATATCGGAAAATATTTATATTACACTCGCGTGCTTTAATTGTACTAATAAAAAATACGGAGAATTCGAGTGAATTATGTATTCGCTTCGAGTTACAATTTATTGTTTAGTTAGGTTACATCGTGTGTTCGACAATTAGAATTGTAAATTTAACGATAGGCCGAATTTAAATTTCACCCGGAGCTCTGTTGGCTCATAATGAAAGCTGGTTACACATAGATGGTTACATACAGGAGAGACGAACAAATGTCATTTGTCTTTTCGAACGTTTCACAAAAGCCGCGCACAGAAATATACATTTTAGTTGTCGTTCTTTTTTGTCGTTTAGAAATGTTTTATTTTAATATTTCTAAACGACAATATTTCATATTTCTTTTTTATGCAGGCTGCCTACAAACCGCCTATTTGTTTTGTGAAACATATATATACAAAATTTATGTAGAATGGTTCAAAAATAAGTACATGGTGTTTGTTACTCATTTACTGTCAATTAATATGAGGAACCTCCATATCTACAAATCAACGATTTCCGACGTAATAAATAAAATAATGTTTATGTAGTAAATATTTTCAAAATTCAGATTACTACACACTAAAATTAATTATTTTTTATTATCTTTTCCTTCAGAATTTGTACTGGCAAAAGACATAATAATATTCAAAATTTAGATTACTACATATTAAAATTAATTATTTTTAGATTTGTACCGGCAAAAGACATTGGCCTGTCTTATTCAAACAGAAAAAATACTTTTATGTAACATTCTTTAAAGTATCCACTTAAACAAGGAGAAAAGGTGGAAAAGCTTTAAAGCTTTTTGCTGACTAATGAGCTTTACATAACACATAACACACACACAACTGGTTTCATATTTAAATATTTATGTAATAAAAAATTTATTCTAAAAATTAAAAAAATAAACGTTTTTTTTCTCTCGTGTAAAAATCGGTCATGAGATACACTTTCTTTGAGGAGGCAATGAAAAGGTCATAATGTACTCCTACCTACTAAATCCTACGGGTCTTCTTTGATGTATATCGTCAAGTCTACGAGAAAGCCTTAATGAACTAAGGCTCTAATATAATTTCGTCAAAATATGACACTTTTAATATTAAAGAAATATACAAAAACATTAGGATAGGTCAGCTTGGCAATCTTTGGAAGAGATCTCTGTTTTAAAGTGGCCGCCCATCGGCTGAAAAGAAGAAAATGTAAAAACAAACGTTAGTCAAATACAAAAAGATCGCGAAAAATTTTTGAGGAATATTTTTATATTTATACACATTAATAAGTAACATTCATACATTCTTACACCCATATGAATTATTTTTTCAGGGGTTCCGGAAACTAATGTCGCTTTATTAAGTTAAATTCACCAGACTACTTTTTTAACAATTTTTTATTTCTAATCAAAAATATATTTATATTCTTTATCAACAACCCCTTGCTATTTAATATACAAAATTTCAATGCCGGTGCGGTAAAAATCAACCAATTTTTCTGTAAAATATGTCGACAGAAACGACATTTTTTTCCGGTTCCTGTAACATGACCATGCCGATACTCAATAATATAAATAAATATAATTACAAGTATTTGAAATAAATACTGACTAGTAGGAACGAGCAGTGACAAATAAATTATAGATAAAAGGTACAAGACAACCAAGCACACGTAAATCTAGCAAGTAATAAGCTATTTTGAAAATTCTATTCCATAAAAGTAAATTTGTTCTTAATTTAAATTTACCTATATATTTATGACTAGAAGAATCAAAGTATCATTATTTAAACCACCACGTTGAAACACTCGACCAATGGTTTCTTAGGGATTTCAATTTTAACTTGAAACCTAATGGATCGCTTAAATGACTTTAATTAACTTTATTTGCAAGAAGCTCTTAAAAGCAACTGTGGACCACTGGCAAAAAGACTTTAAATATGATCACTTAAATGTGAAATATAAATTGAAAAAGTCGTCCTTTCGATGTTGTTACGGAAAAACATTCGACACTTGTCAAATGTTTAAATTCAATTTAATTTATTTTAATAATTGCATAATAGTAAAGAAAAAAGTACAATGGGAGGTCTTATTGCACTTGGCATTTTTTTACAGACAACCGTATTATGGAAATAGTAGAAATATACAAAACGAGTAGTTAAAAAATACATATATATTAATATGTATACTTATTAGAAATACAATAATAAATAAAAACATCAAACCGACATGGATCGCACTTATCACAGAAAAAATAAAGAAACAGAGAAATAAAGTAATAAAGTAATAAAAGAATAAATAATCACTGGTCAATTAGCACGTTTTATATTCAGCGGTAACTCATTCCACAACCGAACGGACTATTTACATGAGTTACGTCATTATTATTTCAACTTTTTCAAAATTTCATATCTTCTGGTTGGACGTCGTGCGCTGCGCTTGCTGATACGTAGTCTCTACTACAGAACTTTCAGGCTCTAGCGGCTTTCAGCACGATATGTGACCTGTCCACCATCATTCAAACTATTCCTTGGGCTATGTCGGTTTATGACATTGATACAGCTTTATTTACGACCACCTCAAAAATAAATATAACAAATATTTATCCATCCTCAATGACTATTTTACCAAGCAGGTGTTTAAAAAATCCAATACAGTAGACATTCGCCGACTGACATAATGTACGCTTGGCGAGTGGATAGAAGGTATGTGGAAGGCAAGACGACTTCAACAGCGAGAAAGTTCTTCTTCGATACCATGTCAATCTACTGCACATAGGTTACAGAGGAGTTTGACAAGGTTCTGGTCCAAATGTTGACGAGGCATGGGAGACTACCTTAATAACTATGTAGATTTAAACTCGAGGGGATTCCCATGTGAACGTGTTACCCAACGATGGACTAGACCTTGGGCACACAATAACGAGCTGTCCCGTATTAGCTAGAGAAAGATGGGAATATGAAGTAGAATTCGAGGTAAAAAATGGCACTATCGCTTCTCTAAAAGTAGATAAAAAACGCTGCCACAAATTCCTTAAATATTGTCACAAAATTATGAAGGATGTAATAAATAAAAATGAAGGTTAAGAATAAAATGTAAGGTCGGGTAAAATAAAAGAATGTGTAAAATAATAAACAATAATAATAGAAATAATGCTAAGAATTAAAAAGCGTGATAACTAAAAATCTGGATAAGTAAAAAAGGCGATGTGTGTAAGGATTTTGAATAAGAGGAAATAGTATACAAGATAATGTAGAGGACGAAAGAAGATGTAGTAATATAAATTATATAGAATGAAAAAAGATAGGGCTGATAAAAATCTAAAATAATTGTAATAAAAAATCCCTGTCAAAAAAATGATAGGGGTGAACGAGATGTTCCCTTATACGGGGGCTACAAAGAACAAAACTGGCCGGATGATTATGATGATAAAGTTACGTGCAATATGATACTTTTTGAGCTTTCGAGCCGAATCCTTAAAAATTATACTCCATTTCACAGATTACATATATACACAGTATGTATGTATCTCGGGTTAATATCGTTTAAATCATACAATAGAAACTCATAATGTTTAATACATCGAAAATTAATTGTCAACATTCCTTTGTTGTGGTAGAATCAAAGCGATGGAACGGTTTCGCGTTATCTATGCAAATGATTATACGTATATATCGAGCATAATATATGCGTATTAGTATCGTGAAACTGAATACAGAGTAACGGTGATCATTAAATGGGCCGGATGAATTTAAATAAAGTTTGAATAATGAACCGATCGAGAGCGTACAAGCTTTTGAGCTTTCATGTAATTATAATAATATGGTAGCCAATATAATTTGGATTGAATTGTATAAATAATTTGTAATTTGTAAATCAAATAGATCATTTAATAGCCTTAAGGATTTCACTGTCCATTTATTCACATGATTTACATATGATCACATAAAGTTACATACTTGCGTAAGTAATAAGTTGAAGATAGAAACTCCCCCTTTTTTAGATACGTAATCATAATATATCTTATAGCAAAAGCGTGGTACGTTTGACTAAAAGAATGAATATAACAGATAATTACAAATATAATTAACTTCAAATTCGTGCAATAAAAAATGAAAAGTTTGAATGAAAAATAATGTTCGATAGTTTAAAATTAGCTTCATTGTATAAACATATGATGTCAGTTATAAATTAGTAAGAAAAAAGTAAAACTAATTTAGTCCTTTTGTTATTTTTAGATGATAGGCGCCCATTGTAAGACATAGGCTTCCTGCAAACATCGCCACGTTGACCGGACTTGCCCTGCCCACATTTAAAAACTTTCCACGTTCCTTACTATATTGTTCGTACACTCGGTAGGAAGCCATCGTGCCGTAGATACGGCGTTTAATATATAAATAAATATTTTTTGTTACTTCTTACTTATTCATTAAATTCACTGGTTTTCTTTTTAAAAAGCATGTAGTAATGACAGATGTCTTTTTATATTTTTGATCGTTTTTTTTTAATTATTTACATTTAGGTTCTTAATCTGTCGAAGAAATGGCTTCGATATTGTATGATTAAAACATTCAGTGTTGTCAATTTCACTGACATATATTCGGTGAGTATAACACAATACAAACACAGATTCGGAGAAACTTTTATAACAGACTTCGCTATGTAACAACAAATTGTTAGATTGGAAGGCTTAGGCGGTCCATGCGACGACTCTCTCTGTAGCTTGTACCGACAGAACTTCTTTGTTTATAACAAGCAACTTACCTATATTCGTTCACTACACAATAATAAATTTTCAACCATTAGGCTATTTTACCACACTGTCACATAGATTGTACATTATAATATACAAGGCATACATGGCTTTGATGCATTTGACGATAACATGGAGAATATAACAAAATTCTGTGACAATAAATAAATTAAATAAAAATGAACTCATAAATTTTTATTTAATTTATTTATTGTCTCGCCTATATATATATATATATATATATATATATATATATATGTATGTATGTATATATGTATATATACCTTCATAAACATGTATTTCAGAAGATATCTTGGATCTTGTGGAATAGTTCTAAAATTGAAGGCATATTATTAACTTATAAAATATTATAGCATTCAAGAGTTTTTAACATATAGAAATGTTTGAAAGTTGTTTTGTTGACTCATTTGTATGATTTATATTATAATGCACATATAAAAAAAATAACCAAAAACCTATGGTTTACTATTTATAAGGTTAAAATTATGGACGATTCAAAAGTGCATGTAAATGCCTTCTTGAATAAAGATATTTTAAATTTTAATTATAATCAATTTACATACTCGTACTTTTCGTAAGTAATTTACTTCTTTTCTTTTTTGTATATACGAGTAATATAATATATGATCTTGGCCTTTATTCATGTTACATAAATTTCGTAGCTTGTTTTAACACTTAATTAGTTCACGTTAATATAAGCTAGAATAAACATGGCTGACGCTGTGTGTGCATACAATGGGTAAACATGTTTCATCGTGTTCGATGTTATGTGAAACTCATGTGCTACGAAGTTATATGAATTCATTCCTCACTTCCTTATTTCCATCGGACATCAAGACGTTCCAATTTACGACATTCGTATACGGTCGAAATCCATTGAACCCGCACTAAGGGTTTTGCTACTACTTTTGTAGTGCGAATAGCCAATGGACGGTACAGCCTACCGTTGTAGTTGTTTCCAGCTAGCTATAGGTTTCTTTTAATACCTTCACTATTAGGGGCCTCTCTTGTTATCTAATTGTGGCACAGGGTCGTTTTTAATCTTTAATGATTTTTTCGCATTCTTTTTTTTTATTTTCATACTCTTCTGTCATTCTTCACATGATTTATTTTTTTTGTTTTTCATTACACAAATTTATTTATCTTTCTCTTCCATTCTTATTATCATTCATTCATCGCCTCACTTTCTTCTCGTCACGTGAAGAACGTGAGCAGGAAGACCCGGTGCCTTTATCCTTAGCTGTACTGGGCCGTGAAGGTATCTTGGAGTTCGAGTTCTGAGGTGATCAGAACGATGTATCAGGCAGTGTTCGAGCCGACAATTTTGTATGCAGCGAGTACATGAGCGCACAGCCCTTTCATTTGAAATAAAGCGCACACATTTCGGGACCTGGAGCTACCGGTCAGCTACTTGATACTTCCCCACCCGTCTGGTCAGTTCGGTGTAGAATCCTCCTGCCTGTTGGAAGCAGAGGCGGCTGCCTGACTTGCCACCGTGGCTGTCGATCTCGTGATTTACACCGACGGTGGCCACATAGAGGATAAGGTGGGTGCGGCGTTCTGCGTTATGCGAGATGCCGCACAGCTGCACAGTAAGAAGCTCAAGTTCGGCAGCTTTTGCACTGTACACCAGGCAAAGCTGCTGGGGTTAACGGAAACAACAGGGTACACGGCCGGTGAGTTACTGTAATCATGCGCCATACTGGGCTAGCTATAAGTTGGAAGTCTTCAAGTCAAGAGTGAAAAGGTATCTTCTATTCAAGCAAAAACCAACATAGACCCCTTCAACTTTCAACATCAGGCGAGACAGCGGTCAAAAAAGTACCTATAACCAATAAATGAAATAAAATGTAAAGTTATATTTTGTATTGCTGTAAGCGTGCTCTTTCGGAGTAAATAAATAGATAATATTTATTCATGAAAAAGCATGGGTGTCTATTAAATGTTTATTTTTAATATAATGAACTTTAAATACTATCAATTAACCCGAAAATACGTGAACATTTAGTCAATATGTACCTCACATATATGGATATATGTGCGACGACACGGTACGGGCGTAACGGGAACTCGAGGCGAGCAAATATTTACATGCGAGGGTTCCGTAGTATTTTTTAAATATAGTTACGTATATATGTTTATAATGTGAAATAGACTATACTGTCTTATATTAAAATACATTAAAGAAGCGTTTCCCCAACGTGGGGTTGACGTCCCACGTGGTGGAAATGTGGAAAAGATTAATCATTTCGCTTTAATATAAAAAATTATGTATGTTAAATAGGGGGACGTAAGAATATTTGAAAGGCTACGGAGGGAGATGGCATAGGACAATTTAAAAATACTGCCTTAAATCAATTAAATTATAGCCTCTTGCACGATATAGGCCTGCCTCAAAGATATCTATGGGGGATGTAAAATAATCGCCCCGCTTGTCAGGCGGCTTGGCGATCGCGGTTTTGCATTGTGGTTGACAGATCGCTGCCTATCCTCTGGACACCTGCCTGTGAGTAGCAGCCATCCCATATGATTAGTTTTTTTGTAAATATGTATTTTTTGTACACGTAAACCATTATTAGTACTTTTACCTTTGCCATACTAGGGTTGTCTGTAAGAAATTGCCTTGTGTGATAAGACCGCCCATTGTACCTTTTTGTATATTATTGTTAAACTTATTAAATGTATCTTAACGTGTACAATTAAGAATATAAAATAAAATAAATAAATAAACAACACACAAGTTGGTATCCTGGCAATGAAACCTGCGAATTACGATAGCAAGTTCCAGTCTTCTACCGCTGGCTAGCACTGCTCGAATCAAGTCTAAAATATATTAACTGTTTTATAATGTAGTAAATAAGATGTAAATTGAAACTATAGCTTTATTATTTGGTATGAAAAAACAAAAGAAAAACAGACTTTTCCTTCTGACTTTTTGCTACAAATGTTAAAGTAAAATCAAAAGATTGACGACTTCAATGCCATAGATTTAATTTGATAATATAGGAAAAAATACATTAAGACTGTTTTTATTCACAGGATGATGTGTTATATACATATATATATTTACAGGGGTAAAAGTGTCGCTTATATACCTATTTCTAATCACCTTGTAAAAATGAATACTCAGAAATATGTTTCGGTAATTCATTTTATCAAGTGAAATACAGCAAGCCAATACCTTCTGATACTACATGGCCTATGTACAGACAGTAGATGTTAATTAATTTTAGAAATTTTTTAATTTACTTATATTAACTTAATTTGCTTTTTATTTCTAAAACCTGACCTGACTTGACCTTTGGTTACGGTGTACAATATGTTAATTTACAGCAAAAGATCTATATAGGCTCAGTTAGATTTTACAATAATAAATAATCATTCTGTACATAAATTTTACAAATATTACCAAGGTTTACTGTTAGCAAAATTTAAATATATTCCTTTTACTCTTTATAATGAAGCAACTAATGCAGGAAGTAATGAAGCGGTTAGAAAAACTGACAGGTTTAATGAAATCGCTTATACTATTGGATAATATAATATGTATTATTTTTCCGATCTGAAATATATGCAATAACAAACGATAATATTGTTATTTAGTAGAGGATACACAAAGTGGTCGATTAGGTCCCTTGGAATCGAAATGGGTCGACATATAGGTAAACTGAATTATGATCCACAAGGTCAACCTTTTTTCGATGAAAATAACTACTTACTTGCGTATTTGTTATTATTAAAGATATCTATGAGAGATATACGGTAATTGCCACGCATAGTAGGCTGGTTGGCGATCCTAGTGTCGTATTATGATACGCAGAGGATGCTGTTGTTCATCCTCTGAAAACTTGTTTGTGAGTATTAGCAATCTTTTATAATTAATGCACATAATGTGAATTATATAATATTGTATTTCGGTAAATGAACTCGCGACCTACAATTGCAAATCTCAGTCCTTTTAACAATCACTGCTTTTAAAGAGTAATAATTTTGTTAAATTTGTACAAAAGAAAGTAATCTTAAATTTGCTCATATGGTTCGTTGAATTTTTAAATTGGTAAGTATGTAGTATATATATCAAAAAGAAATAGAGATAATATTTTCAGTGATTTTTTTTCATATGTAGTTGTTTATTATTTGTTCTGTTAAATTTTAATTAAAAATCGTCGCTAAGTATATTTACACCAAACAAAAAGTTTTTATATTGGTATTTGTATCAATAAAAAATAACAATACGATTTTTAAAAGTTTCATATTTGAATTTTGTGGAATTTTCTACTTATTTTTTTTTTAAATTTCGACGAAAAAATCATGTTAAGTTTACTCACTTAGCTAACTGCAAGATTTTTTAACTGGTAAGTATTGGAAAGAAAGAAAAACAAAATACATTTTTTTTATTTTGTCACGTGCCTTTGTAGTAGATCCTTTTGGAAAAGGAATCTCGTGCCTATAATACTATTTTCCCAGTCATGTGTGTGGCAGGGGCGTTACATTTCAGCTGTAAATAATTCCTATAGTAGTTTAAAAACTCCTGTTTCAATTTAAATTTTTGGGTATCGTCACATTTGCTGTTTAATGGTGGTACTGTAGTATAAAAATAGATAGTACATGCAGTGTATAATATGTAATAAAGAGATCTTTAGATGAACAAAACTGATCGACATTGCTCAGCGAATTGGCAAATTGAAGTGATGGTTCTGAGGTAAAGACCATTGTCCAGTAACCGTAACGTAAAACGTACAAACACAAGGTAAACAGACGACACGTAGCATGCAGGTTGCTTCCAATTGGTCTTATAATAAATATATCGGCGTCCTGCGATTTAAATCAAGAAAAGAAACGGTTTGTTTATTCTTCTAAGAAATAAGTATCATAACGCATACGTCTCTCACAAAGATCGCCACGGTGACCGGATGACTTCCCGTGACCTTAACATCTAGTGTGGGGGGGGAGGGGCCTACCCACGATGCGTCTACTGGTTCCAGTCATCACTGTCATACATATGACTCGGCGGCCTAACTCGCGTTCTAGCGAGGGCGGTCTGGAGAGGCCCTTGTCACTCCCAACCTTCGAGTAGTCCTCACTTCGCTCAACTTATAGTGTTACCTCATTCACTACACCATGGATACACAGACCGCGGCCCGCTGGTAATACCGGTGGCCCGCTGACAGCAAACATAATACTCTCGTACATTCGAAAAATATTGAATTCTATCCCAGAATAAAACCAAAAAATTTAATTACCTGTACTTCTGGCGGCCGGCTCGCCATCAGTTCACGATTTGCCCGAGTGGCCTCTAGTCTTAAGACTAAGTCTGGGCCACCATGCACTTCACCATATACCTATAAGAAGAGTCCATCCACGTGTGTGCGTCTTTGTTGTAACTGGGGTACGATCAACCAGCGTTAATTTTAGTCCGCAAACCTCCTGTTTCCGCAGATTCAATTTCGATGAAGCTGCACAAACTCTAAATCGACTAGCAACACAACTTTAAGCACATCAAGTTTCTGGTCGCCACTCGAGAACCTGTCGGTCCTTATTGTGTGAACCTGAAAACAAAATCCTTATAATAAAAACCCTTTACTCAGTGCTATAAATAATTAAATCACTATAAATCTATTTTCTATTTTTCTATCTTCTAAAATTTATACGTACAGATATTTCCTAGATCTTCTTTTGTCTCTGTTTTAGTTTATATGTGAAGTTGCTATAATTGCTTTGTCCATATCGAAGTTAACTAGAAGCAAATGTTGACGCATTTCAAAATCATCCTTCCACTCGTTAAACTCAATTATAACTGTATAATTGACTCGTACCGTCTGAACTGATTGCAATTTAATAGAGGCGATCACTATACAGCTTGTAATAATTACAGTGGAATAACAATGTGATGCATACAAGTGTGAATAGTTTACGCATAAATTATAACACCCCGTATATAATAATACAGGTTAATAGGCTCACATAAACTAACACAACTACTACTAACACTGGTTGTAGGGATAAGAGACGATAAAAGACCTTGTGGACTATCTTTCTACTCTGATCAGGTCAAACAGGACTCCCTACTAGTGCTGCCCATGGTATGGAAGTCAAGAATGCATAGAAATGACTCTCATTGATTAATAAGACACTTTTGTCAATGAAAAAACAAAAAAAGTGATTCTTTTTTTAAATATTATTTACTTTTTTCTTTTATTTGCTTATGGAGACAGCATGAATTAAAAAGCCAATGTTATATGTTTACTATGACAAAGAAATATTTTTGTGACAGCTACAACTAGCACAATGCGATTTAGTGAATAAAATTATTGCTATTATAAATAGGGAGTAGAGGTTGGGATTTTCTAAGAAAGAAAAGAGACATATATATAAAAAATATGAGAACATGAACGAGAGATACGACACTGAAAATATCTAGAACTTCCGTGAATAAAGAACAAAATTCAGAACACGACTGCAAACATCTAGTAATTGCAAAGACACTGAGGGAATGATGATGAAAAAGGGAAAACGATAGAAGAAGACAGAAATGAGAAACAGAGAAATGGGTAAAGAAAAACAAAAGAACTAAGAAGACAGAAAACGTAGAGAATGCTGAACGTTTGTTTCATTGCTTTAATATCGTGAAAAAATATTACAAAACTTTCTTCAGTCACAAGTGATTTGTGGGCATACGGTACAGTTAGATTAAAGGCACCTTTCAGCTCTACGAAGCGAAGAAGGATTGCTTAGAATAAAATACCATAAAAATTTCTCATTTTTAATGCGTACTGCAAAGGAATAGAATAATTTCCCTGTGGAAATACTTCAGTCTAACGTCATATTTAGATTGGATGCTTTCAAGATGTCTAAATAGATTATTAACAGGCTAGTGCGTTTGATAGACAAAGGTTGCAATCCCGTAACAAATCGGACATTTTAATGCAATTTGTATGTGTATGTTGGATAAAGTTAATTATATAAAAACGAAAATAAGCGTGACCTCGCTGTGAAATTGCTTGTTTATTGTTGAGATACTAAAAATTCAAAAATAATTATAGAGACAACGACAAGCTGCAAAAGGGTTACGTTGCTTCTGACTTTTAATAATAATAATACTACTACTACTACTAATACTACTACTACTTCTACTACTACTGCTGCTGCTGCTACTACAACTACTACCACCACCACTACTACTACTAACAATAATGATAATGGTGATGCTGTTGATGATGATAGTGATGATGATGATGGTAATAATGATGATGATGATTCATTTCAATTTCATTACATACAAATGACAACATGCAAGAATAATTGTTTAAAAATTAATAATTTCAATTTGAAATTTAAAATTTTTGTCAATAATTTTAATAACTTGTATTATATTTGTATGAACCCCCCCAAGGTGAAAGCCTTCTCCAAAGCTTTCCATTTTTCTCTTTCTTCTGGTAATTTGGAGCCACCCGCCACTTGCTATGGCCATGATCTAGTCAACCCATCTGGCATTTGATCTGTCTGTCGCTGTGGTACTTCGTGGTTTAGTCCATTTTATAACATTTGCATCCACTTTTTTATCAGCGTACCTTGCCACGTACCTGCCCAGCTCCCATAGAAAAGGTAAGTGTATCTGTTTTACGCTTCTCACTTACATTCCGACAAAACAGAATGCGCTGTACCAGCATCATTGACTACATTCAACTATTGCTCCAATACTAATTCTTTTAATAATTATATGTCGGAACACTGTAGCTTTTATTTGCGTACGATAGATGGCAGTGTGCGGTGTTAAAATTAATCGACTAATAAAAATGAACGAAGAACCGACACATAAATACATAATTAATATTAAATACCAAGATTATACTAAGGAGTCTATTAAAGACACCCACACACGTTCCTGAAATGTTTACGGCCAATAAAGGGAACCTGTTCTGGATTGTACCCTTTACACCCTTTCATAACATAGCGGCACTTTCCGTGTCGCGAAACATTTATATTGAATAGTTTGTTGAAGGGTTCACAAGAGTTGTATTTTCACTTCACACAATCGTATCTTTTGACTAAGATTCGACTCGGTACGTGTCAATTGTAAAAGTAATTTTTTTTTATGTAAACAATTCTTATACTTTGTTATTTATATAATGTTTGTATATATTCTTATGCTGATAAAAAGACGATTAGATTAACAAAATTAACAAAGTTTACTTTCACAAGTATAAAATTTACTTTTTCATATTTTTGATTTCTATGTTATTTATTTTCTGTAGTTCCTAAAAAAACACTATAGAAGCTGAACTGAACACTATAGAAATCTGTATTTAATTCAGAGGTCCTGACTATTGACACTTAACAGAATATAAACATCAATAGGTACAATACGGCAACTGCGAAGTACACATTAGTATCAAGTGAAATTAAATTACGAAAGTGGACATAAAATAAAAGAAAAAAACGAAATAGAGGATAGTGAATAATGAAAAGATGTACCTAGTATGAAGTATGTGTTTGATTCATACATTTATTACCGTTTCATATAGTATATAGTACAAAGTATAGAAAAAGATCAGCAGAAGTATCCAGTCATCGATGTCGGTCGAAGAATTGCTCGTTGGAAGTGTAGCAGGTGGGGAACATCGCACGTGCTATCGACGGCCTTTTGGTTCAAAAAGTTCTTGGAGACTACGTGCCGGTAGACGCGGCGTAGGTAGACCACTTACTAAGTGTCACGACGACAATTAAGATCGCTGAAAGTCACTGAAAGCGTGCAGCACAAAACAGGTCTTTTTCCTGCTTCTTCTCTACAACTATAACACCTTGCCTAACTGAGTATAGTCAAAAATAATACAGATTAAAAAAACAATGTTGACTTTCAATAATAGTTCTGTAATTATGTCGAATAAATGAATTTTATCTTTTTCTTTATCATATCGTGGCGATCTTCGGGGGTGGCGTATGGCTCGCACGACGACGTCTATCGGGTGATATCGTGATGGTGACAGTAAATGATATATTATTGAACATCAAGTAGGGAAAATAAAAATTGAATTTTTTTTATATAACTCGTATACACCAATAAGTACAGTCCAATGCAAAATTGAAATCCTTTGAAGGTATATTTCACATAAAATAAGGTTTGTGTTTATTTAAATATTGCTTTCATTTCTTCAGCTATTCAGTTCTGTAACCTATTTTATACTTTTCGAACTGCGGTATAGCATTGTTGAGAAGTACACAGTACAACAGAAGCAATTGCCGAGGTTATATTTGCATTTCATCTGACGACACTAAATCTGCAATTATAATACCGGCACGAAGAGTTCTGTAAATATAGAACGCGTAAATTGTTGTTTGGACGTGTTCTCGCATACTCCTACATTATTTCTGTTTCCATTCATGTCTGTTTCAGTTTATTCTTTTCGTTTTTCGCTTTTAAAATTTTTATACACAACCTTTTTAGTACGTAAGTGGTACTGACTAATTACTAAATTTAATGTTTTATATCGTAAGGATACAAGCAGTGTGTTGACTTGATTTTAAAGCGTTAATATAATAAAATACACTGGTTATTATTATAGGCTTTAAAGCTTTAAAACAATACATATGTATGGTTTTTTGTCAGCAGAAAGCTTTCAGGTAGGTGACACCTATTTAAAGTTACCGTTCTAAAATATGTTACGTTAATTTATTTTTTCGTCGTCGTTTCTGTTCCCAAACTGCCTATGTGACGTTTTGTCAGTCGTATTACGAAACTCACAAGTGATTCAAAGAAAACAAAAAACAAAGCCATAACGTTTTTGTAAAAGGAGTTTTAAAATATTTCTACATTATAGAAATTAATTAGGACTTTTCTAGTTTAATTACCTAATAAATAAGTAACATTATAAACTAGTTTGTATATAACTATTGTTTATCTCAAATACACATATTTTATTATACAACGAAACTCAATACATCACTTAACCCTAAAATATTCGAATTTGGAACGTGCCCTAAGTGGAAAAGTCAGAAAAGAAAAATATGTTCTCAAATTGAAAATAACCACCACGGACCTTACTAGTATCTCTCGAACGAACGTGACTGATCGATTATTGAACTGTGAATGAGTTATGGTTGCTTCGTATTATAAAATTATGTTTCTTTGATGTAAATGTACAATATGAATTTAATTATATTATTTGTTACTGCAATCATCACACATGCTAATATGATCTGAAGTTAGTTAGATGACACCATAGTAATGACAGAGCTTGTTGCTTTTTACGCATGAACAGTATGTTCAATTATTTTACGTTATATCTAAAAACTAATGACGTTACAACAGTTTGATATTTTAATGCGTATTTAAAATTGAACTAAGATGTTAGAATTATACTTGTTTGTTAAATAAAACGATTGGTTAAAATGAAAAAGTTAAAAGGGATAAATGCATAGGTCGTGTTGGGTGATTTAATTTTGATTGTGTAATACGCATTGTTTGCCGCATGCGCATTTATCAGCGGGCTGGTGGGCGGTGAACTTTTTTGCACGACTACCACTGCATGTGCGGAAGTGGCTAAATATTGGTCCTTTTCTGACCTTGTCTATATCACTTTGGCGGTCATTAAATACAATAAAAGTGTAATTTAAAGGTTGATCTTGATTTGGCAGAACAGTCGCCGTCATGCCATTTCAGTTTCCCTGAGGTACTTGGTAAAACAGTTTTATGTGAGATCCAATTAGGCCTATATGGAGTAGGTAGTCTTTTGAATTTTGAGATATTTTCTCTGCCATAGACTACAAGTCTCTTCACAGCGTCGACTTTCTTTCGCATAATATAACCAACATATGCCAATATTCAAGAGTGAATATAGACGAAATACTTTGGTTGATCTTGTGCTTGTAGAGAATATAAATATAAGTACGATACTCATTAAATAATATCAGCAATATTCTTCTCCAGAACAACATTTCAAAATATAGTAACTCCATGGTTTTCTTCAACAATAGACAATTAAAAACAACGTTGTAATAATTTTAAACACTACAACAACAACAACAACACCTTTCATGTTGTTATACGAATATAGCAAGTCAGTTTAGTAATAATAGCTTAAAGTAAAAAAAAAATAATATCCTATCTAAAATATGTTATATTCTGTAAATTTTATATGTTAGTATTAAATTTAACATCTACCGTTAAACATGAATAACAATCTAAAGCTAAATAGCAAGTCAAAACTGCTAAAAGCTAAATATAATCAAAAGCTATCGGTGCTAGTTAACACGAAGAAAGACATATCTCTCTCTCTCTCTTGTTATTTTGCTCCTATTTTAATGTACCAAGAAATGAACATTCGTCGGAAAATAACTTTTGAAACACTCAACTTGGTTGCGTCGGATTTCAAAGTCGTGTTTTACGCCCGGGCTATTTATTCTATACAGTTTCTGAAAACCGTTTTCCAGTACTCCAGAGACGCGATGCTAACTCCTCCCAAGTTAAATGTTTGCGAAAGAGTTGAATAACTCCTTGTAGAAATATATGTTTAGTGTTCTGCATTTTTACTTTGATACGTAAAAGATGAGTACTATGTCCAGCTAACGGTTGCAAGCGATGTTGTTTATTAAAAATGTTGAATATTCGAGAATTTTCCGGAAAATTTTGTAAATGATAAGAAGGATTTTATACTTTAATTTTTTTTAGTTTTTGTGGTCACCATTCTTCTTTTTCAGCCGATTGACGATGCAAGGTATATGCTTTACCCAAAGATTGCAACGATGACTGGTCCTGTACTGGCCATATCCAGAGACTTCCTGCGACCTAAAATAGGTCATCACCTTGCACATCTACATTTTCATTTAATTAATTGATATTGTCAGGTTTTACAGTTGATTTATTGGTTTTAAAAAAATAAGGCTATTATAATTTATAAGGCAATCAAAGCTTAAAAAAAGATATATATATAATTGCTTCATAAATAGCCGTTATTGCTTGAAGGTTGAGACGGTAGTTAATTACCTCGGTGTCTGTCGCGTGCAGTATCTATCTAACAAATTAGCAGCCTCCATTGTTGGCGCGTATCTCATCATTTGTACATCTGCCAAGTCAACCTGATTAACTGTGCTGTGATGTTTTTGCTTCTGTAATAAATTGACGTTTACATTCAGATGGCAATCTGTTGTCGCAAGCGTATAAAGTAGTTTTTATTGAAGCATATCGTAAAATAATTAATCTATTCTTGAATATAGGAGACGGTAGATTTTTTTTTTATTATGTTAACACCATACCTTATACGTCTAATCATTACGCAAAATATTATAACAGCTTAGCTGCAAATCATATTCATATAAATATTTAGATTTTCACTTAAATCAGTTTCCGTTTCATTCTTAAAGTATTGATAAGTTAAAACCAATAAAGCTCTGAAAAAACTACATGATCATACATCATTTTTTTATTCCCACAGATAAGTGACAAGAATGTATCGGAACAAATGACGTATACTTATAATCAAATTAAAGATTAAGTAAGAAAAGGACCAATATTTAGCCACTTCCGCACATGCAGTGGCAGTCGTGCAACAAAGCGCACCGCCCGCTAGCCCGCCGATAAAGTCGCATATGGCAAACAATGCGAATCACACAACCGCCACCGTCAAACCACTCAACATGTATTTCACCCCTCCACGGGGCATCTTCAGGAGTTATGTTACACCGATTAGTGCCAAAAAGAAAAAGAAGTGGCTAAAAATTGGTCCTTTTCTGACCTTGTCTATGTCAGTTTTGTCAAACACATAGTCAGCGGTGCGCTTTGTTACACGACTGCTACTGCATGTGCGGAAGTGTCCAAATATTGGTCCTTTTCTTATTTAGGATGGACTTCCGCGAGGTAACGCCTGATTCCATAAAAAAAGAAAAAAAAGATTGGTTGTATACAGATCACTCCTGTAGATTTCCAATGGAACAGGTTGGAAGAAGGACGCATCCAGTATATTTCATGACTTTAACAAGGTCATCTTCTTTCAGGACCATAACATACACCATTTTCAGGTATAGCCGAAAAATGTTCAAGGAGATGATAATAAGTAAAAATTCAACATAAGTCAGTTACAATAAGGATAAATCAATAAATTGGAAGAAAATTTAACAAATATAGAAATAATATAACAGAAGGGTAAGTCCAAAAAATAAAAAAAAAATCAAAATTTAAACTGTACTGTGATAAGTTAAAATGGTATGAAGGGAAACGAGGTGTCAATGTTATATAAATAAAAAAAATAAAAGAGTGAATGAAAATGTCAAGGATAGAAAAGGAACACTAATAAAGTTTATAAAGAACGAAAGAGGAGAGTGATAAAAAAGATAAACTGAATAAAAATGTTATAAACAAAAAATTCCTGTCGCTAATATTATTTTTAATGGCTCCAAAAATGGGGCCATTAAACAACACTTCAGGTAGTTTCGCACGTCATGTAGCCTTTTCAATGCTATTTCTACTTACTAATCTACATCTAGAAAGATTAGTTGCGTTCGTTTACGGATCTTCTTATTCTTTGTTAGATCTCGTATAAAATGATTGATCAATCTATTTTATTTCTTTATTCATATTATCACGTTGATTTATTCTTGATGTATATTGAATACGAAAAAGATATCCCCTTACCTTTTATAGTCGACTTTTGGACACAATTCTCAATTTTAAATCTCATAAACAAATGAACAACGGTATAACAATGAAAATGAGGACTTCATACTCGCACGAGACTTGCTCCAGTTTGATTAGTGTATACAAAACAAAGAAAACCCAATTAAGTTGACGGGATTAGTAAGTTGTTTTCCCGTATGAAGGTGCATGGTACAAAGAGATTTGAATAGCGTGTAGTAATAAAATAAGAGTATATAAAAAATAATCTTTTGTATTTTAAATTTACGACTATTTTTTAAATAACAATTCACATATAGAATTCGAGAAAGTAAATATTTGTAAACACAGATATTTTGTGCTTGATGACTCGTATATTCGTCGCCTGGACGCGTCACCTGCGTAATTTATATAATAAAAACCTTTTTTATTATTTAAATTTCATAATGTATTAATTAATTTCAACATGGCTTTTAACAGATTTCTTTATACATGGTGATCAGTTATAGGTATTCAAGCTTTAAGGTGTAAATTTTGCCAAACAAAAAGCCTTCATTTTTTACATCTGTTTTCAATCACCCTGAATAAAGTTGTCGTTTCTGCCTATTGATGCCCACTGGAAGGCATAGGCCGTATCCAAAGATATCTATGAGAAGATATATACCATAATCATCACTCTTCTCAGGCGGGTTGGCGATTGCAGTGTGGTATTATGGTACGCCAATACCACACTGTGGTTCATATTCTGGGAACTTGTTTGTGGGCAGTGGCAATGTTATGTAATTCAAGAACAAAGTGTTAATTATATAACACTCTTTGCCGGTAATCGAACCCGCGACCAATGATTGCAAATCTCAGTTTTATACCGCTGGACCACTGCGGCTCTGTATAATGTGATCACTTTCATTTACGTTACATACCATTTATTTTTTGTAAACGGTATACCATATATAGTATCAAAATATAATCAAAAGTGAAATAGCTATGTATTAAATCATTTTAACCTTTTTAACTTAAAATCGATCACTCTGTATATCAACGTATTAACAAGCGAAATTTCTTATTTATTTAGTCGCTTGTTCAAAAATACTCCCTGTATGTTTATATCACAATATATCCTTTCAGTTTATGTCAATTCGGCTTTTAATTTTTTTTAAAGGGGAATAAGATTGAATATATTATATTTTTATGTATTAATGCGCGATCATATAAGCCCCTTTAACATAGATATTAAGAAAAGGACTAATATATAGCTACTTTCACTATTTAGCAGTAGTCGTGCAACACTCGGTGTTTGGCACTAATCGGTGTAACATTGCTGCTGAGGGTGCCCCGTGGAGGGGTGAAACACGTGTTGAGTGATTTAACGGTGGTAGTTGTGCAATTCGTATTGTTTGCCGCATGCGCATTTATCAGGGGGCTGGCGGGCGGTGCACTTTATTGCACGACTACTGCTACATAGCGGAAATAGCTATATATTAGTCCTTTCCTTTCTCAAGTTATGTTAAAACAAAGCTTAGTTAACTTATGGAGAAACTTTATGCGTGTATTGTTTTTATTTATTTATTACGTACCAATACATCTTCATTATTTTACCATTTTATTATTAAAAATACATCCCGTATGGTTATATCACAATATATCTTACAAATAATTTTAAGTAAACATTAAGAGTTGGTTTAAAGAGAAAATATATATGTACATGTATTAACTAAGGTTTTAGAGGGATTTATTTACAGTGCAATTTATAATATATATTTAATGTAATATTATAAAACAATTTGAAAACTTAGAAAGAAAATTTGAATATATGTATATTGTGTCAAAATTAACTCTACGAATAATGTAGCCCGAACAAAGGGTGATGCAAAAAATAAAAGGCTTGTCGGGTTTTATCCGCCCCGTGCGTAATAAACCGCTAACTAAATAACTTTTCAAAGCGCTCTATAACTTGAAAGGATAATAATATTTCAGGCCCATTTTTTTCATCGGCGTTATGTCAAAATTTACTTTATGCGAAATAAGATTTTGAAGTATTTATACCTATCAATTTTTGCAGATGAAAAGGGTTTAGATAGACAGGTGTAAGGAGATAATAATATAATTAAATAGACTTTTTAAAAATGTATTCTGTCTGACATAGCCCCCAAGGTCTTACGAACTTGTTAAGACTATAGAAAGACGCTAGATGGAAGCCGCTTCGTGCCTGTTTTTATTGGAAATCCATAGACCTATGTCCATCAGTAGAAATTCTACAGCTCAAATTAACATGCCGGTGATAAAAATGATACTGTGTATCAAAAAGTAAGGTAATTTTTTTTACAGAATATAAATTCTTTATTTATTATTTAAAATTAATTTCATCCTCTTTAAAGTAGTCCCCGTCCAATAAACGAACTTTTCCAGTACTCAAATCAATCGGAAAAGTCTTTTTTCCGGTACAGTCTCCAAAATTTTCTTCGGTTCGAATTTTATCGCCACAATCGTGTCAAAACCTTGTCCCTGAATTAGCCTTTTGAGTTTGCTTGATAGCCAGAAGGTTCACGTACCCTAAACAGGTGCATGTAGTGGTTGTCGAACGATATGAGTCGAGTCTTTGAATAAAAGGTCGCGAAGTACCAATACAACATGACATCAAACAAGACTTGTCGCGTTTGAGACATAAAACATCTGTCAAAGTGGTTTTGGCTGAGCCAAATGATATTTCAACTTTTGATAGACTCTTGGCAAATGTGAAAAAAAATTACCTGTCTTTCTAATGCCCAGGAGTTTTAAAAGACAAAATCACCTTACTTCTTGATTATGGTAGTGATTTATTTATTTACAAGTTACTTTGAATGATGCATATTTTAATAATTTTGTTTTAATGTTTATGTTCTGGAAGGAGATTCTTTATTTGTCATGGTTTAAGTATGTTTCAATTGATAGAGAAGTAAAGGCGTTTAGTCTACAGCTCTCCCAGCTTCTTAAAGAACCTTTGGCTTTATATGTTATATTATTTACTTCATTGGATTGAGTAGCCATCAAGATCGTAGGTAAAATAAGCTTTGCCATATTCAGTATTTGTTCAAAAGCCTTCCAAAAGTTGGTAGACTGCCTCTAACTAGAGAAACTTTATGAAGACTTAATTTTGAACTGCTTCTCGTAACTTACACCATACGGGTGTCAGCTGATACCTTTTGCTCCAACGATATAGCATAAACTAACTAAATCGAGTTAAATGTTTTGGCGTGGAGTTGGTAGTGCTTTTGTTTAGAACATGACGGACTAGTTTGCCGGGTTAGTGGTTAATAAATTCTATTTTATATGATACAACGTGTCGTATGTCGTCATGAGTATTTTAAAGGTAATTTCTTATTGCCTTTCTAAAATTTGGCATAAAGAACGTTCACCGTGTTAAAAAAAGCAATCGTCAACTACCCGCTACTTGTCGTTCTTCTACTTCTATATTTCACTTTCTACGTCTCCTTTTTGAAGATCTATCGTTCTCCCTGCCACATGTAGGGCAGGGACATTACAACTCGCGTAAACATTTTTTTCTTTTTATACTATTATATCACTTTCTCCTTTCGTCATCCACAATCTTCAATATTACAATTTTCGTCAGTCTTTCACAATGTATATCTTTCTTCATATTCAAATAGTCTCCCGGTTTCTCATTTCTTCCCTCATCTTTGTTTCTAGACGGTCCACAGTTTGCTACATTAACACAATTTGTTACATCGTCACAGTTTGGACTCAGTTGCTTCTAATTTCACTTTTATACATTTATAGCTAGTATACACCTATCCCCCGATTTACACGGTACTTATTTTACACGTTTTCGCTTTTACACGGTTTTCTAAATAAGTTTTTTTTTTGTTTTAATAACAAATTTTATTACCATCACTCGTAAGGTAAATATTTCTGCTTCAAACATCGAATCGGCACAAATAACTTCGAGTGATGAAAGTGAATTCGAACCTTTGATTCCGAAAAAAAGAATGAGAGTAATTTCTGACAGCGATAAATGATAATAAAACACCTTTGGTTTTATTCTTTTTTCTTCTGTTTAATGTATTGTAATTGTATAAAAAAATATGTTTCCGTAATATATTAAATATTTTAACTTGTCAATGCTTTTTATTTTTATTTCTGTTTACACCAAAAAATATTGAAAAAAATCACAAGTGTTAAATAGCAAAATTATGCATTTTCTGCAAGTTTTCCGATTTACTCGGTTTTGACTTGAAAATTTTAAATTTTCGATTTACACGTTTTTCTCAGGAACGTATCTACCGTGTAAATCGGGGGATAGGTGTATTATCTTTTTATTAACTTAACCTACGTTGCTTTATTTATGATTAGCTTCTATTTTCATATTGTTTATATATATGACCTTAGTTTAAGCGTCAGGGCGTCCACTTCTGGATATTCATATATCCACGTGTGAGTGGACGTCTTACTTACAATGCGCTTGCCTATCCGTTTTATAACAAAATTTTAATTGTTTTTCAAAACATTGAGTGTCGAAAATATTTCCATAATATACCTAACTTCAGAACTTTTTCTTCGGCATTCATCTGGCCGATGAGCGGTATATTTAGCTAAAATAAGTTCTACTTTATCCCTTTAAATCTTTTACACCTATAACTAATCACCTTAGAGATATTATATACTAGATATATAGTATAGAGATAGTATATAGATTATACTAAAGAGGCTACCAAACCTATGCAATGGAGACAAACTTTGTAATAAAATTTCTTACAACTCTTTAGTAAGAAAAAATTTTCTTTTATAAAGCAATAAGTAATTTTCTCGAAAAAGTTAAAGTATTTTTCCTGTCTACTTCGTTAAAGACGTCAATAACTTCGATGAAGATATAACATTTTCTTTTATCTCTTATTAATAAAAAAAATATTTTTTTTTCTTATAAAACGGATATAATTAATACTTTAGTGGCCATGTACTGCACACTGTTACTTCAACTTTTAAACCCGTTGCTCTTTGAATTCTTCTTGTATTCGTCTACACATCTCATTTCTGACTTGTTGGCATTTAAGTTATGGGACCATTTACAATTAGGTTTGTAATGGAGTTTTAAAAAGATGAGATGTCAACATCGTCGTTTCAGCTAATAGAAGGCTCCAAGGCCTGCGCTTACGTCTTCACGTTCCTAATATTCAAAGATCTACAGAAGAATATAATATAATAGCCACACTTGGCAGTTGGGTTGACGACCGCAGTGTGGTATTACGGTACACAGAGAACGTAGCTATCGATCTTCTTGAAACTTATTTGTAAGCAGTAGTAATCCTATATAATAAAAGTTCAAAGTGTAAATTATATATATCCTCAGTTCTCCACCGCTAGGGTACCACTTTTCTTGAGTTGCACTACAGTGGAGATGGACCATGTTGTATCATTTAACCTGTTTATTTATTTATTTAATATTCTTTATTGTACACATTAGGATACATTTAATAAGTTTTACAATAATATACAAAAAAGTACAATGGGCGGTCTTATCACACAAGGCAATCTCTTACAGACAACCATAGTATGGAAAAGGTAAAAGTACTAATAATGGGTAGTTTACGTGTACAAAAAATACATATTTACAAACGAACATAGACATTCATAAACATACATAGACATACATACTTAAACAACCTGTCTATATGTCAAGACTAATACACAATTATCTTTATAGATAATCAATTAGATTTTACGTTTTATAATTTAAAACCTAGTAATGTTAAAAGAATTACGTAAACATTTTAAAAAATATTATTCCTTCTATTAATTGTTTTTACTTTCCGTACGTTTTCCCCGGCATATTTCTCCAGTCGTAAAAACTTTGTTTGCCTGGTGTACCGTCTCACTGATCGTGAGACAAGGCTGCAAACAGTTTTGTTTTTCCAAGTGTGAACAAACTTTGAGGCATTTATTAGGTTTTGCGTTATATGTAGCGGAAAACTAAAGAAATCGTTTCGCTTACGCTGGGTGATTGGCTGTAAGCTTTAGGTGTGAATATAAAGCTCATTTGTCAGTAAAAAGCTTTAAAAAAATGTGTAAACATATCCAATCAACCTGTATAAAGTGATCATTTCAAATTTCATTGAGAACGTAAGTGCTGATATGCCAATCTCGTTCCATTTTTTTCAAAAATGGCGTCCACTTTATCCGTAACTGGGCATCCAGAGCGACGTACATCTTCGGCATTAAATTTCCCCGATTGAAAACGCTTAAACCAGCTCTACGTTACTCTTTCTGACATTTCATTTTCGAAGTTTTTACCTCTTTAAATCTGTTAGATTTCTTTGTTTAATTCATTTATTTTGACAAAAAAATAGACAAACGAAATAACAGATTTACTTATTCCTTTCAATAAATACATACAAATAGTAAAACCAAAGAGTTTTTGTTTTGGTACATAGTATTTAAGAAAAGGACCAATACTTAGCCACTTCCGCACATGCAGTGGTAGTCGTGCAACAAAGTGCACCGCCCGCCAGCCCGCTGATAAATGTGCATGCGGCAAACAATGCGAATTATACAACTACCACCATTAAATCATTCAACACGTGTTTCACCCCTCCACGGGGCGTCTTCAATAGTTATGTTACACCGATAAGTACCAAACACAGAGTGACATTACACACACTTTCACTACATAGTATTTGTTTTGAGTGTTTTTACATAGTATTTGCGATTAAACTTTTCCTCAACGTAATATATTTATATAAAATGTTATTTTATCAAATTGTTCATTCATTCGTTTAAGCCCATATACGCATACAGTAAGGTATACATATCGTATAGATTGTAGTGTGATATTATGGACGTTGAGGACGCTGCTATCAATCCTCTTGAAACTTCTTTGTGACCAGTGGTAATCTCATATAATTATCGAACCCATACAATCGAACCCGCAACCCACCGCTAGCCACATTTTATAAAGAAATTTATTTAAAATGAATAAACATCTTTTAATTAATTCATTGATTATCTGAAAAACAATACCTTTTGACTTAAACACTTTTCATTTTTATATAGTCGTGAAAGCGGAAACGTTTTTAAAGAGAATTATTTCTGTATGAACCACGATCGCCGACGTAACTCGAAGATTTGCTCTTAAAATTGATGGCCGTTGGGGCTAAAAAGTTCCAGAGTGGCGACCACGAGATGATAGACAAGGCGTGGATATGACCCTCATTTGGTGCGACAACGATATAGTTATGTTCGCTGGAAGTCGCTGGGTGCGGGCAGCGCAGGATTGGTCATAGTGAGATAGATCTTTGGGGAAGGCCTAAACTTTGCAGTCGGCGTCTGTCGGTTAAAAAGCAGAAGAATATTTCAATGTATGTATATACGTTATAGATATCACAATCTCTTAACGAGCTATGAATAGGGGTATGTTCGGAATTTAATGGAATCAGGCGTTGTTTTGCGGAAGTCCATCCTAAGTAAGAAAAGGACCAATATTTAGCCACTTCCGCACATGCAGCGGTAGTCGTGCAACAAAGTGCACCGCCCGCCCGCCATCGGTGTAGCATAACTCCTGAAGACGTCCTGTTGAGGAGTGAAACACGTGTTGAGTGATTTAACGGTGGTAGTTGTGTAATTCGCATTGTTTGCCGCATACGCGTTTATCAGCGGGCTGGCGGGCGATGCACTTTGTTGCACGACTACCATTCCATGTGCGGAAGTGGCTAAATATTAGTCCTTTTCTTAATTATGTTCGAAATTTCTCTAAGATTTTGAATGCAGAATGACAAGATAAACGAAAGAAACCAATATTGATCAGCTGATTGCAGTGGGCAATCTACTTTTTGAATAAAATTGATGGGCGCTAAAGCCTTAAAATTCTACATGCTATCCTATGTTGTACTTCTCAGTCTGTGGTCTCCACAGACTGAGAAGTGCAACATAGGATGTTTTTTTTTGAAAAGTATGGAGGAGGTCTGTGTCCAACAGTGGACGTCTTTCATCTGAAATGACGATGACGATAATGTTACACACAAGCAACTTATTTCTGTTTAATATCGACGCTGTCACTCTAGTGTATTTTTTTAAATTTATTTTTGTATTACCCACGCTTTTTGGGGCGTTGAAATGCGGGTGTAAATATTTTTTTTTAATATATTTATTTTATAACTTGGTCTTCTTGTGTGATTATAGCAGCTTCGTTGATATCGCTTGTAGTTCGGAGTGTACAGGTATTGTTGTGCTAGATTTTGCATAACAAAAACTTTTGCGTAAACGTATTTTCATGATTATGGCATAATAGTTAGATCATCCTTAGTTTTTCTTTAATAATTTTTCATTCATTTTATCAGGGTAGTTGCATCGAAGATTTATCAAAAGATTCAACTTTAAAAGATTTTTTACTTAAATTACGTTCACATAAATCGGAGCCGTAAGACGTTGTGACAAATTAAACGGTAAATTCTAAGAATCTTAAGTGGAACATCTGGGCGCCGTGAGCTTTTAAGTTCATTTAATAGAAATGTAATGGTAAACAAGCTTTAAGATTTCTTTTCATCTTAACTAAACGATTAAAGAATGGTATTGTAGTAATATAGGAGGATTGAAGATATCAATTAACGTTTTATCTTATATGAAATATTTATCTCAGAGACTACACTAGTAAAACTTTCACCTATTCATTATAAATATACACACAAACACACACACACACACACACATATATATATATATATATATATATATATATATATAAATATTCTTGTACTCGCGCACACACACACGTACGCACCCACTAACACACTCGCATGAACACAAACATATATATGTGCGCGCATCCATATGTAGACACCTCGGGAATATGTATTGCAAAAAAATTAGTAATTTATTAGGATTTTCATCAAAAATCTCTATTTTGTTGCACCTTACAGAACGTTATAAATCTAATGTTTTAAATAAATAACAAGTTTAATAATTAAATTTGAAATGTTCTGTTTTATTAAGCAGTTTAAATGTGGAACAGTTACAATAACACGAATCGTAAAAGTGTAGTGTTAATGGAAGTGCTCGATTATTTTTTGCCCTAACTCACGCATTGTTTAACCGCATTGGAATAGAAAGAGCTACGAAAACTAAATTGGCCCCGAAGAGCGTTCCACATATGTTAATAAGAATAAACATAGTTCTTCAACTATTTTCTTATTTAATTAACTTTATTCCCCATTAAAAGTTGTCATGCGCAGCAATTCAACGTTCGTTTATAAAGACAGTCCCGTACCTAAAAGCACTTGTTGTCAATCCGAACCGGCTCGCAACCGCTTGTTACATAATTTTAACTGCCAAAGTCACGGGAAGTGTACTAGATATTGGCAATAAAAGACCAGTCATTGTGACGATCTTTGTAGGAGGCCTATATCTTGCAATGAGCGTCTGTAGGCCGAAAATAAGATATTTCAGATAAGGTTAAGGAAGGCATAGCAACTTTCAGATTAAATTATACTTTATGTTATTTATTTTTTTAAGTCGGAACGCTGTTACTACGTAAGGCACCGATAGATGGCGCTGGTGTTTAATTGCCTCACGCTTGTTTGACACGGTAATAAAAAACTGCTCGAATCGGGATCAACGAAGTTAAAAGATTTATCGAATATGTATATATATACACATATTTTAAATTAATAAATATTTTTAAAACTAAAAAATACGCGTAATGTTATGACAATAAAACTAAAATACTTTTTCAGTTTATTTTGTACTCACGTAAACATATGACATAAATGCTCATAAAGGCATAAAGGCTCTAATGTGGTGAAATCAGTAAAAGAATAGAAATTTTTTTACGTTACAAAAGCTAACATTTTGGGTGCATATTTAAGTATTGTACCGACAAAAATATGGTGGCGTCGACGTTTTTTGTTAAATAATCGGCATCTTTATATTTTGAAAAAGTATCGATTTTTAGATCTTATTACAAAATAGAATTAAATTTAAACTAGTGTTGCAATAAAATAATTAGCCGAATAAATTTATAACTTTAATTATGAAAACAATATAAACGGTTTGAAATCGAAAACTGCTGTAATATATTTCACATCGTAGTGCGCGAAGTTTGAGAATGTTTTAATTATTTCGGTACAATATTCGGGAATATTTGTTGATACTCTGCAGGATAATATTTACTACATTACTTATATTTTTTGTTCCGTTTCAAATAAATATAAGCATTTACTAACTTTAAACACTATTGCAGTTTTTAATAAAGATAAAATTTACGAAGACAATGACACATAATGTACATAGACCCCAGGAAGGTCTATGTCCGTTGTGTGTTTCGAGAGATCCGGAACATGATTTCGAAGGGTCTCACAAAAAGATTCAAGTTCACCCAGAGAGCAGTGGAGTTTCACTGCGAGATCGAACTAGAAAAAAAGAGATCTATAGAAGAATAAAAGCTACAGACATAGACAGTGAGACCTCGAATTCGTAGATGCAGCGTAGGTAGGAACCCCGCTCGCGGACCAACGCCATAGTTAAAAAGCCAAAGGAAAGAAAAAGATATTTCAGATAAGGTTAAGGAAGGCATACCTAGTGTCAGATTAAATTACTTTTTTTAATTCGGAGATCTATTTTTTTGTAAGTTGCCATTAGATGGCGCTGATAGTTAGTTACCTCACGCATATAAAAACATCGCTCGAATCGGAATTAACGAAATGAACAGACATGTTGCTATACTGTTTTACAGCGTACGGGCAACGCTAGACTATTGTGGTGATATTTAGGGTAGACCTATGCATACATGAATGAATGAATAAAGCTAGTTCACATATTGAATATTTTTTTATATAATTAAGAAATGTTCACAGTGTAAAAAATTGTGTTTATAAGTTTTTCTTTCATTAAATTTTTTAAAAAATTGTGTCTTTAAGTTTTTTTTTATTACATTGTTAAATTTATTACATATTCACAGATATGACGTTGAATTGTATTATAAATCTGTAAAAAAACTTTGAGGTCGCATTGAAATATCAAGTGCAAAGAAGTACAGAGTCTGTCATCCGATATATTCGAGATAGTGCATTGTAGACATTGCATCCGTATGTCAGGTATAAAAGTCGACCGCGTGAACAAGCTGAGAATTAAATTGATTTCTTATTTGATTGTTATAATAGATAAGATAGATAAATATTTATTTCAGACCGCAATGCACACACTTTTACTCATACAAGACAATTACAGAAAAATCTAAGTACAAAAAGCTACACTAAAATAGAATATGACAAAATAAACATCAATCTATACAAATAAATAAAATTGGCGTGTCTGTTTGTTAAAATAACCACTTTTTACTCCTTACTCCGCTGGCTCGGTGACCCAAAGTGGATCTTGGCCTCCGAAGCGAGAGACTTCCACTTTCCTCTATCTTGCGCCATCGTCTGCCATTGGTTGACATTCAATTCGCGCAAGTCTGCCTCAACGCGATCGATCCTTCGATACCTGTCTACCCTCTAGTCTTCGACCCCTCGATTTTTCCAGGTACCTTCACACTCCGATCCCATTCGCTCCAAGAAATATATAAATTGAGACTTTTTACTACATTTTTGATTTTTGGCTAATCTCTAAAATGGCTAAATCGATTTTGACGCGACTTTTACTGGCAGGTAGTTGATGTAATAAGGAGTGTTTAGGCTGCATTTATTTAAGAAAAATTATTATAGCATAATCTCCACGTGTATAAAGATGAATCTGCGAGTACAGTAAGTAATAAATAAAAATATTCCTCCAAATATCATTGGTGGGTGTCGGACTAAAGTTTAAAAGATTATTATCCCATGACAAGAATCGACTAGTTTGAAAAACACTGATTTAACCCGCAACAATAAAAGCTTTATACAGTCAAACAGTTATTATTTGCTTTATACAGTCCAACAGAAAAAAGAGTACGATTTATTTTGATAAAGTAAGAAAGTTATTAATTTATTTGTTAATTTACTATCTCTAAGGTTAACATAGATCACTTATAAAATGACCACTGCAATACTTAGTTATTGGTGAATGCTAAATGTTTTACAGCAAGGAATAAGTGTTTTAATTTACTCTGTGGCCAGTAAAAGGAAAGATGTGTGCTGATTTTATTATTTTACTTTTTCTTGCTTTAAAGAAAATTTAACAAAAAATAAAGTTGAAATTGTCGAGATACCCTTGTTTTGAACTTTGCAATACATTCGATGTTTATACAGGATGATTGCTTATAAACTCAAAAAGCTCATTATTCAGCAAAAACCTTTAAAGCTTTTATCCCTATTCACAATTGTTTTTACATTGATTAATTTTTTCCTATTGTAATGCGATAGGCCTATACTTTATTCAGTATGAATTTTGCAAGGGCAGATAGTAAATCTTTTCCTCTGATTTAATTATAACAATAATCTGAATTTACAATTTTTTTGGGTATTAAAATCATTTATTGTTTCTGATTCTACTGACTTGTGAGCTATATGTAAGCTGGTGGACGTTGCAAGAGCAGACCTCCCACTAAATGAATCTACGGCGTAATTAAGGTCGGGAAAAGTCCCTGAATGTGGACAGCGCAGGGCCGGTAATCGTGAAGATCTTCGGAGAGGTCTATGCCTTGCAATGAGCGTCCGTCAGTTTAAAACAGAGTTCCCCAAACTTTAAATGTCGTAGACCCCTTGCCATGTTTTTCCGTGTTGGGTAAACCCCCTACTTACCTGATATTGATTTCCTGTAAATTTATTTGTTTGTCCCACATTCATATTTATAGAGTGACGAATTGAACAAGTCAGTGCAAGGTAGCGAAGCTGAAACTGCGACTATCCGGTTTTTACAAGTTCAAATTGTATTGCGACCACAAATCGAATACCAACATCCTACAACTTACACAATTTTAAAAACATATATAATAAATTTTTTACTTTATAGGTACTTTTATAAATAATGTAAATGTTTTGATATTATAAGATAGTATGATGTAAGTAAATAGGTACTATCAGTGTATGTGTTGAAATCTACTATCGTGGATCCCCATTTTCATTTCATGGACCCCCAAAATTTTTTTTCGCTGACGTAGACCCCTTGCAGGTTGTCATTAGACCCCTAGGGAATATATTCCCAAAGCGGTCTATAATATATATAGACCGCTTTGGGAATCACTGGTTTAAAAGAAGAGCAATGCAGTTAACTTTTATTAAAGCTTTTATACTTATAGACTTTATAAGTTTTTTTTTAAATGGTCCCCGCTGTTGGGGACCTCTCGTTTCCCTATCTCGTGTGGGACAGGGACTTTTAATTCTAGTAATTTATTTTATTTTGCAACATTATTTATTGTTCAAAGTGTTCGTTTTATTTTTACTTATTGCATTTATTACCACCTTCCTGCAGTAGCTGAGGAAGCATTCTCTCTCCCCTTCGTCTTGCATGGTGGCCGAGACATTTCTTTCCTCTGAGACTTTATAATTTAAATATACCGGAAAACAAACCCGTATCCTACAATCGCATGTAATGGTTCTTAATAAATACAACACCGCTGTTCTTAACGGGCAGTATACAAATGGCAAACTCGTAAGTAACATAAATTCAAGTGTTTATACCTCGCTTCCACTGGCGGGAGGTGATTTTGTACGAAAATTCGGAACTTTTAAGTGCGACTCCGCCTTGATTTCGAAAAAGCAATAGCTTTTTAAAAAGTTCGCGACGCAGCTAACGGGAAAGCTCAAAACGCCGGTCCAATTTCATTCACGAGCGACAAATTTTCTCAACAGATGTAATTTATATTTTCGGGTGCGAATTTTTTTACGATCGTTTATTTCGTGATTTATTACGATTTAACATTCTAAATGGCAATAAATACAACAGTAGTCCAGCGATAAGGACTGTCACTTGCTATCGTACGTCACGGACTCGATTCCCGGGCACAGCCTTACATAAACATCACACTTAAACATACACAAAGAGAAGTGGCTCACGATCAAGTTTTCAGTAGATGAGCAGCAGCGACGTCTGCGTACTATACTACCATACTATGATCACTAACCCCCTGTTAAGTGTAATTATAATGGTATGTTCCTCCACAGATATCTATGGGGGAGTTCTATGCCTTTCAGAGAGCATCTATGGTCTAAAAAGACGATACTAAACAGGTATTTATACTTCTGTTACCTACTATCTGCCGTTCGCCTGCTTTTCGTGACTAGTTTCTGCCTTTTATGGATGTAATTTCAAAAAATCTAATCTAGGTTATATTTAACTAAATGTGTTTTTAATGAACGCGCCTTTAACTTCTTTTTGTGCGTGATAATTCGTAAAACCTTACCATAACTTTATAAAAGAAATATTTAATGTAATTTTAAATCTTTGAACTTTATCGTTCCAGAGAAATTGTGACGGGTCAGCAAACTGGTCAAATCATATATAAAGACATATATACATTAACGATAATGATATTATTTTATTAATTGACACTATTTGTATTAAAGGCGATTAAATGCACAGATTATTAAAGCGATTGAAAGTTTATTTAATTACATTATTTGCGGAAAGAGTAAAAAAAATATTTACCGTTTTACAGCTATCATCGAGAACGTCCATTGTTTTATTGATATATAATATATATTAAAAAAAAGCCAGCGTGGATAAATGTTTATATGTTTTTCTCATGGATTACTGTAGTATTTATATTAAACAATAATTATTTTTTAACTTTATGAAAATAAAAATAATTAGTTATATACAGTATAACTAATTATTTTTATTTTCATGTAGTTAAAAATAATAATAAGATAAATTATAGCTAGGTACAAAACTAAACAGTATATAATAAATTTGTGCTATTGTTAATAATTAATAAAATATTTGCAAAACTTCTATCTCACTGCTAAAGAACCGAAAAAGTTTTTTTTAAATATTTTCGAAGTGTATAATTAAAATTCCATTAACCAAAGTCGTCGTGTTTACTCTCAAACACAGCATAAAGGTTCCTTTCAACGTGAAAGAAAAAGCGAGGGAGAAGTCTGCACAAATTGGTTCTCTTTTACGTTTCTGTGAATAACCGGTTATGTTGAATTGAGACTTAAGAACTTCGTATAATGGGTCGTTTAAGCGGAAATGATTTAATAACTTTAATCTTAGATCCCATTAAGTGATGCTTTTTAATTCGGTAAGTATAACTTGAACCGGCTCCGGTCAAAGAGTAAACACTCACCAAGTAAATTAATTTGAAGTAAAATAATTAGAGAAATAATTATATAACATACATTTAATAATTTGCAATTAAGTTATTACATCATCATCATCATCACCCTTTCCGTCGACAGATGCCCAATGAAAGATAAAAGCCTTACCCAAAGATCACGTCAACCGTTGTTGCACGCATCCAGCAAGTTCAGCAGCAAGGAGGAGTATGTATTACATACAAAACATTTTGTTTTCATGCACATTAATATAAAACAGTGAGTGATATTATTACTACAATAGATACGATTTTATACAGGGTGATTAAACATATGTGTGAATGGTTTAAAAGTATATATTTCGTTAACTGTCAATAAATATATGGTACACCTAATTGAAAAATGAATAGTTTCTTAAATAATAAACAACGTATTGATAATGTTGTAAGAAAAACCTTATCAAAATTTATATTATAAATTATTAAAATTAATAATTGTTTACTATCTATCTCTACAGATTGTGTAGTACCAGAAGTTACAGGCTCTTCGTATTTTAATTTAAAAAAAATAATGTCACATTTTTCAGATCTATTACTCTGTATATGGTAAAAGCTTTTTGGTGACAAATGAACTACAGATTCATCTTTTTAATAATTATTACAATTACAACTAATCTGTATATACAAGATTTATTCCCTTGGTCACGTTATAAATTAAGACTTAAGACTTTTACAGTAAGTATTTTTCCATATTTCAACGAAAACCAGATGACCACGTGGTAAAAACTGCCTTAAGCCTCCCAGAATTCCCAAGAGGGAGAGGGCGTCCAAAAGCTTCGTGGTGGTCTAATATCAGAAAGGAACTGGAAACTCTTCAACTTGATGCAGAGACAACCCAGGATAGAGTGGCCTGGCGCAAATTGATAAGGAGACCCGACCCTAAATAAAGGGAAAAGGGAAGGAAGAAGAAGAAGAAGTATTTTTCCATATTTGACATTCAGTGCGGCAGATAGTGGTTTTTGTCTTGCGCGTGGTACGAGGGTATATTCCTGTACGTGAATAAAAGAGACTTGTGTTAGTACGTCGCGTTCGGTTCTCGGTATACAGTCTTGTATTATTTTCACTTTCTGCATTAATTGCATAGGATTGCCACTGTTTACAAACAAGTTTCGAGAGGATAGGCGGCAGTGTCCTTTGCGTATAATAATACTACACTGCCATCGCCAACCTGTCTACTTATCGAGGTGGACGCGGTCTCGGCCCAGCTCTTCACGGGGCACGGGGGGTTCTCTGAGTACCTCCATAGGTTCAAGCTCAAGGAGGACCCCTCGTGCTTCTGTAAACCGGGCGTGGGCCAGACCGTGATCATAAAAATGTGATACAACAAAACTAGAAATTAAGAAAATGTAAAATGAAAAGAGGATGAAAGAATGGTAAAACAGAGCAAAAGGGAAATAAAGCAGAACTGTGGTATAAAAGAACAGAATGAAAGATTATGTGAAGAATGAAAAATAAGAGAATGAAAATAAAATAATTAAGTGAATAAATTAAATGCTAATAAAGTCCCTATCCCACCATAAATAGGGGTACGAGAGGCCCCCAATAGCGGGGGTCATAAAAAAAAACCTGTCTACTTGGCAATTATGATATTATATCTCGCAGATATCTTTGGGGATTGCTTATGCCTTGCAGTGGGTGTCTATAAGGTGAAACGACTACATCAATGAGTGTTTTTATTTACATTTAAGTATTTAAAATTTTAAACATTATTATACCAAAAAAAACAACTGAATTTTAAACATCATAGAGTCGAAGTTAACTAAGTTGCCGCAAAACGTAAATGTAATTATACCCCTTCTATTAACGGGTAGTTCGTGGTGCGCTTCTCACAAATTTTACGAGGTGAAAGTCATTGCCGACTGAGTCTACCTTACCGCCTCTTACGGATTACCTTCCGCCCCAAATAAACTAGAAATACTTTAGCGCTGCCATAATTATGATGCCTTGGTATAAAATTATTGTTTTAAATTTCGTGCTGCGTTCCTTCTCTATTTTTTATGAATATCTCTTTAAATATGATTTACGATCCACCGTGTTCGAAATATTTTTAAAGATTATTCCTCAGCTTCATTATCCATATTGAATTATTTACTGTGACCACTTATGTAGGTTACTATAAGCTTGATTGCCTCAATTTTATTAACACTAGAACCAGTTTAAACCCAAACATGGCCTTATCTCAGAAGAGTCCGCAACAAACTATTTAGTAAACCTTACATTTAATGATCAATTTATTTAGTTCACTTAAATTTATTACATGATTACAACTAAAAAAAAAATATGATATTCCCTTCAAATATATTTGGGGGAGACCTATGCCTAGCAGTGGACGTATATGGGCTGAACAACGATGTATGGAGTATGAATATTATGTTTTTAGATTTCGTATGACTAAAACTATGTCTTTTTCCATATAACATTTTGAACAAAAACACTGAAAATGAATTACGTAAATGGTATGCCAAAATTATTACGTTAAAAATAAATTTAACAAATGATTAAATTTTAATTATATATAATTTTCGATGGCAATGATCAATTATTTACAAATGCAATAGTAATTAACAGACGATTATGGATATGATTTATTATTTATAATTACAAGTATCGTATTTTATATACGTGTAATTAATTATAGTTGGCTGTTAACAAGCAGGTTAGTAAGCCTAGGTGCCACTAAGCCAAGTGTGGTAGTTAAATGATTCATTGCAACTTACGAATTTAGTCTGCAAGTTCGATTCCCAAGACTTTTTTCATATTTATATACCATCAAATTATCCTGAAATGGTGTAATAAAAATTGTGTACAATGGAACAACATTTATATTTTATATTTAATGGAATCAGGCGTTACCTTGCGGAAGTCCATCCTAAATAAGAAAAGGACCAATATTTAGCCACTTCCGCATATGCAGTGGTAGTCGTGCAATAAAGTGCACCGCCCGCCAGCCCGCTGATAATACGTATGCACAAAAAAATGTGAATTACACAACCGCCACCACTAAACCACTCAAAACGTGTTTCACCCCGCCACGGGGCATCTTCAGGAGTTATGTTACACCGATTAGTGCCAAACACAGAGATATCACTCGCAATTATCAGCGGGCTGGCTGGCGGTGCACTTTGTTGCACGACTACTACTTCATGTGCGGAAGTGGCTAAATATTCGTCCTTTTCTTATTTATATTATATGATTAAATGCTTTTATTAAAACTATGTGTTTTTACTACATTATTTATTTAAGTTTTTTAACATAAATCTGCCATCAAACACCATCTATAATGATTTATGCACATACCATATATATCTAGTCTAGCTATAAGGTTTTCATTGGAAACTTGGTTACAGTTGCCTCCGAAGATTTTTTGGGCGACTCAATATTTAGGTGACGTTTCGAACACTCCATGACCTCTAGCAAACACCACAATATATTGTCCAAAGAGTTTAAATCCAGACTAACCGAATGCCAATCATTAGCCTTTATGAAGTCTGGAACATTTTGCTCGAGCCAAATTTGGGTAGTGCCGCCTTACAACCCGGGACTAAATTCTGTTGAAATGTCCACACTTAGTTTTTGAATAAGGTGTTGTTGAGAGGTTTAACTACCGCTTCTAATACGGTATCTTGATACACTTTGGCTAAAGTTTTCACTTCTTTTTCGATAAAATGGAGTTTAGTAACCCCTTGGTAGGAGACACCCCACCAAACCATAACATATGTTAATGGCTTCACTGAACTTTGTCCACTACTTCAGAGGCTTCTACAGGGCTGTGTGTATATACTCGATCATTTTATTTGTTGTAGTGCTACTCGATCGTAAAAACTTTTTCATCGGTAAATAGAATTTTTCTGTGTTTTTCATCCACATTCAAAGTAACAGCTGTTTTGATCTTTCGACTCTCTTTGATTTAGTGCCTGATTTAAGGTATGTCCTGTTTATCTCCGGGAAGCCCCTAGACTTAAGTTTTGTTTGATATTCCAAGAAAGTGCCTTCGGCGGCGTTCTCATTTCTTTGGAAAGGATTTTCTGCTTCCTTATGGGATTTCGAAGAATTCTGAACTTGACTCCATTAACGGCCTGATTTGTTTAAATAGGCCGGATCTCTCACGGTCATCAACATATATGGTATCAGTGTACCTTTGGATGGTACGATACACAAATATTCGGCTAATCACCTGCTTTTTCAATGTATTAAAAATGTCGGTTGGCTCCTTACCTACTTTGTACAGTGCAATTACTACAATCCTATTCTCTTCCGCTCCCCACTTCATTTTCAAAACAAATAATTTCTTAACAAAGAACATACAACAATGGCCGGAAAGAAGGTTTTTTATCGTAGAAGCTAATGTTCGAAATTTAAATTAATGCTTTTTTTTAAATGTATGTACACGGTCTTTAACAGAATTTATGGTTAGACTAAGTATAGACCGAGATAAGCAAATCTAAATAACTTTTATGCTCGACTACTAATATTTTTTGAATCATACCAATTGAAATATTCTTTTTAAATAAAAAATAAGACAAATGATCGACTATATAACCGCAAGTCATTGTTCATTTCAAAATCTACTCTCTTAAAAGGGTTTAAATATTGACAGGAAACAGTTCTCAGGCGTTTAAATACGTCTTTAAAAGCCATTAATCACTCCGCCGTAAATTGCAGACTTGTATAAATCGCACAACCTCCGGGGCAATAGGATAGATTTGTCTTCGAAATTTTTTTAAGAGTTATTTTTACTGATGACTCTTTGACAAGCCTTAGTAACTTAGAGGTTAAAGGTATGTTTACAATCGCGAACTAGTACATCGATATGTACCTGGTGGTTTGTGTGTACTACACAGGGTAATTGGTAGGATGAAGGCTTATATATTTAAGTTTTCAAGTGCTGAAAGTTTTGTTGAAAAATGAAAAGCCTATATATAAAGTAGCTTGTATAAAGTGATCATTCTGAAGTATTTTACATTATTTTTTTCTATTGAATTGTGACAACCAAATAACTTCTGAAAGTACACAGTCTTCAATAACATGTAGTAAACAATAATGAATTCTTATGCTTTGTAAGTAATATTTTATTTATCATTTCTGAAAGCATTGACTAAATAAATTAACATTAATTGATATAAAATGAGCTATATATTAAACCCTTAAAGTTTTTTATAGATAACCAATCACGTGTACATTCACTTATTTAGTTCAAAACAGATAATAGGCAATTAGAAACATATAGCTTGAGAATATTGTAAGAAATAATTTAAAATAAATTAGCTACATATGTATCGTAGAAATAGCTTCAGAAGAGTTTTTAAACAGTATGCGATGTCAGCTATACCGATGTCATTAATATAACTTTGATAATTAAAACATACTTTTGACAAACATACAGTTTCGTGGAACCTCTATAAATTTGACTAACAACATAAGAACTTTATGACAGTAAATTTTATTTTTTCATCAGTTTTTAATTATTTAAGACGAAATAAGAAACAATATTAGAAATTAAAAAATAATAAAAACAAAAAAAACTCTTTTATATACATTATTTAATGTTTACAATATATGTATTGTATTAGCCCATAAACGCCTTCTACGAGGCATAGCTCCCCCTAATATATGTAGTGGTGAATGTACCATTACCGCCACGGTTTTTTTTTATTTGAGGCCTCCGCTATTGGGACCTCTCCTTCCACCCCTATTTTGTTGGGAACAGGGTTTTTTTTTTTCTTAACAATTTTTTCACATGAATTTTTTATTTTCGTCCTCGTCTTCCGTAGTTCACAATATCTTTTTTTTTCCTTCTATCATTCCATAATTCCATCTTCCTTTCTCAATCATTCCATTCCTTTCATCCATCCTCAAACACTTCAGTTGTATTTTTTATTGCAGTATCACAGCTTTATTTAGTTTATTTATTTTTCTCATGTACAAATCGCCACGTTTGGAACGAGGAATGGCGATAGTTTGGTATTATGGTACGCAGAAGACCCTATTCATCCTCTGGAAACTTGTTAGTGAGCAGTGGCAATACTTCATAATTAATTCACAAAGTGTATCCTGAGAATCGAACCCACGACCACTGAGCTACCATTCCTCAAGACACTCTCTACCTACTTCCATACTACTCTAATCTGTTTTTTTTTTCTCGTATTATTCTACTCTTCATCTTCACCATACCAGATGAGAGACTTCCACTGCAATACAAAACCTCCCACTCTTAAAAATATCCACGATGATCGAATTGATGAAAAATTTATCCGTGTTTACTTTTGTCCCATCATTATGCACACATATAGTACTTGTACATAAAGTTAGCACTGGAAATAAATAGCCTTTTAGGATTTATAAAATCAGTAACAACGTAGTCTTTTAATTTTATGTAGTAATTCTTAACAAATCATTGGAACCAAGTGACAGAGATATTCTAAACATTATAGTGGACTTCTTGCGCAGAGCATGCCGATCCGTGGCCTCCGTTTGAAAACCTTAAGGCTCCAGCTATCACCTGGTCTGCTTTGTATCCTTCCATCTGTCACTTTAACTAGACACTTTGATTTTTTTTGCTATTCGAACTCGTAAAGCCTGTAACCACGCCAATAAGACTTGAGAGATAAAGTTTCAATGCACTCGTTTATTATATACAATTTATTTTATTATTTATTAAGCAATACGTAACTTGTGCAACTTAAGTGTAACTTGATTCTCGTTTTGATTATTCCCGTACCGAAGTGCTTTAGTCAATGTAACGGAAGTTGAGAACAAAGCGTCGAAAGACAAAGAAATACTCGGTCGCCGCAAACAACGGGAAATTTAAGACATTTGTTGCAGCTACTTGCCTGAGAACAAGGTAATTTCTCCCTCTTGTTACCGAATGGAACACAATTTGTTTTTATTGCCGTCGTCATATTTAACAGCTTAAAATTATAGACATCTAAATTACACTAGTTTTCATTTTTTTGATAATAATTTATCATAATTTTCCTCACGTACAAAGGCGGTACGTGGCTAAAGAAATAAGTCGTGTATACATGGAGAATGGTTATAAATCTTAAATATATAGGAGTAAGTGTATAGCAATATTAGTGAGCAAAAAAATGTTAAAGCTTTCATACCTCACCGTGTACTATTCATAAATTAATATTATGTTATTTTTGATATAATGCACACGGTAATTAATTCTCAATTATTTTTGTATTCAATGACTTTTGGAAAGTATTCCATACATATTCAACCCTTTAGCTTTTCATCTATATATTATTAAGTTTATAGTATATTTCTAAGTTTCTAAGTTTGTACTTTTTTACTGCCTTTTGTTAGTTTATCTCCGATAAAGTAAATAAAAAAATAACCTTGTGTAAGGTTGTTCAAAACTTAAATATATGCATATTTTAAATAAACTTATTTTATTATATATTTATTTATATCGTAGTCTAGTGTGGGCCTTGTTAATGGATAGGACGGTAATTAGATCGTAATTCCAACATGAAACAGTAAATTATTTGTTAAAAATATACATTATTTAGTATTTTTTTGTTCTTTGATAGGTGGCTTGGCATCTGTTTTAAATAAACAATAATAATATTTTTTTAAGTAAGAAAAGGACTTCCGCACATGCAGTGACTACGACTGCATGTTCGGAAGTGGCTAAATATTGGTCCTTTCTTACCTAGGATGGACTTCCGCAAAATAACGCCTGATTCCATTAAATAATTTTTTTTTTGTTAAATGCCACTCAGATGATGTCGCGGGCGCAGCTAGTGTTAACATAAATGTAGTGGTCTTACATTTTATGAAAAACGTCAGTAAAGTTTAACTTGCTAGCGAGTGCGGACAGTTTCAGCACAAGAAGCTTTTCAATATTAAACCATTGATTACTACGAGACTTCCGGCAAGGCCCGGCTTGGCGACTGGCCAAAAACGCAACAAGTTAAGGGACGCTTTCAGTTAAATACGGTAAGCTTAATCAACAGCCAACCGTCTACAAAAGCTTTAATTATTCGCAAATGTATCATTAACAAGATGAATGTAGTTTGGTTGTTTAACGTACGATTTATATACGATAAACAGGGTAATTGGTTATAGATATAAAAGTTTTAAAGGGTTAATACAAACATCAATGATTTCAGATTTAAATAACGTAATTATAATAGCGTTAGAAATATTTTAAAAATTGGTAAAGGGAGTAAACAATGTTAAAATTAAATATTGTTTACACTCTTTCCCTGTAGACATTGTACTGCTAAAAGTGGTTAACCCATTCGATTTTAAATGAAATATATTTCAGAGTGATCACTTAATAAATAAGTAGAATTATAAATCAGTAGATCCACAGAAGAACCAAGATCACTGACGTAGCTTGTCAAATGGCTTGTATGAAATGGCAGTGGGCGTGGCACATCGCTTGTACAACTGATGGTCGTTGGGGCCAAAAGGTCGTCGTAGTGACCACGAGGCGGTAGACGCAGCGTGAGAGCCCTTCTAGGTAGACCGACGACATAGTAAATATCGGAGGAAGTAGCTGAATACGGGCAATGAAGGAATGATTATCGTAGCGATCTTTGGAGGATTCCTGTGCCTTGCAGTGGGAGAAAGAAACTTGAAACCAATATGCTGATAAAATAAATATGCTTTCACCAAAGATTAAAATACCTTTAACACCTTCTATTAATTCTTAAATACTCTTAATAGAAGATCATGATCCTCAGATTTAAGAAGAAAGTTTCAAGGAGAAAAAGAAAATGTATGAAAGACTGGAAAATGTATGAAAGAAAGTCGGTGCTACGCTAGTCGACAACTCTCGTTCGACACAGACAAATCGTACTCATTACTTAGTTGTAGAACAAATAAATATTCTTTGTTTTTCTCATCCTAACCGGGGCACAGTAATTTTTCATTCATGCGTCATATTGAATTATAAACGATGCTTGGAAAACGTTTGTAGTTTCTATTATGTTCGTTAATTTTGGTTAATTAGTATGATCACCGAATTGTATTTTTTCGTATTATATTTATATCGAATAAAGCCGAATCATATGTTACTTTTGCCTTTTTTTAAGGAGGCATCAAAAAGTAAAAAAAAAATTAAGACGCCTTTTGTATGCAAAAGACTTTTTTATTATTAAACTAGTTGTTATTCTTGTATAGTTTTAATATCGCTTTCCAAATGTTGTACATACATTATTTATTTTCATAATATCAAGCTATATATCCTCAAGACGATATAATTACTGCTCTATTCTGATCACCAACTTCAATTTAATTAAGAAAGTACGAAGGTCAAACTGAAATCATTCATTAATATATCTTTCATCTCTTTAATAGTGTTAATAAAGCGAACTGCTTTTGCCCTGAAGGACGTAACCGTTCAAGATGATAGTTACATCTACGTTCAAAAAACAGTTTGATATGTACGGGCGGAAGAATTGATGCAAATATCGTATATATTTCGAGCAATGATTGCCCAGCGATAGAGGAATGAGACTTACGATCGTAGGTCGCGGATACGATTCCCGGGATACATTCTTTTATTTAATTCACACTTTATGCATTAATCATTTACCGCCAACCCGCCTACCAAGCGTGGAGATTATTATATCCATCAAAAGATATCTTTGAGGGAGGCTTATACCTTCTGGTAGTCGGGTATGGCTTAGATACTTTTAGTGAGTGATGTTAGAGCAAAATTATATTTTAAGATTCTAATTCGGAACAGTGGGTATTCAGCACTGCTTGTTTGTTTTTGGTATGTCCATTCGCCTATGACTTACTGTGGCTGGCTTTGGACTGAAATATAGTCACACACACACACATACACACAAACTTATATGTATATACATATATGTGTGTGTGCGTGTGTGTGTGTGTATAAATGTATATGTACATGCATTATATATGTATACATAAATGTGTATATATATACATGGAAACAAGACATAATAGAAATTTATTAGTGTATAAAAGTCATGATTATAAAATGGAAAATTAATAACACTGGTGGATCCCAACGCCCCTTTTGGGGAAATTTAATGAAGCTATAGGAACTTAAAATTCAACCATCAATTTCATTGTTCACTTTATAGTAACCATCTTTGAAGAATATATTACAAATTTAGTCCCTCATCAGTTGCATTTAAGCTTCATGTCTTTCCGATAACGCAAGAGGCAATTCTATCGGATAACGTAACTACGTCTAGCTAGAAAGCCGTTTAGTATCCTATGTTAGTATAAGATCTTTGTCGGTTGGTAAAACTGAACGTATATAGTTCTTTGTTGATAAGAGGATTTCTATCCTTTGTAGTCCGATAACAACACGGGCGTGTCTTTTCTCTACGAAAAAGAGTAGTTCCGATTTTACATCCACTTTGGAAAGTGTATCCTTACCGATTACTAATCATCTAGGGTTTACCGTTACATCAAACCTCAACTTTAGCCAACAAATTGAGTCTACGGCACAAGCAGCGATCAAGAAATTTTCAATTCTTTCAAAGGTTCGGTGGTACTTCAGCTCCGAACAGCTGCTTAATCTTTACACTTCCCAAGTTCAATTCTGTATGGAGTACTGCAGTCACCTCTTGGACGGTGCAGCCAAATATCATCTGGAAGCTTTGGACTCAGTTGACCGAAGAGCCCGTAGGTTAATTAACAACGAAAAGCTCTCAAATAGCAGACTACATCCCCTTGAGCATCGTCGTCGAGTTGCCAGCTTATCGGTTTTTTTATAGGATATACTGGAGGGTGCTCGAAGGCTTTTTTCGAACTGATTGAGCCATCTCCATTCCTTTATCGGACTACTAGGTGCAGAAAAAGTTTCACCCATACGTTGTTGATATACACAAAAGTCGAACTAAACGGTTTGATAGCTCGTTTTTGGTGAGAGTCGCCAAGATTTGGGACGACTTGTCTGGGTCTATTTTTCCTGATCAGTTGTCTTTTGGATGGGCGTGTATCGCCTTCGTCTTCATCTATATTTTCCATCAGGTGAGATGGTGGACAAACACCTATTCCGTAATAACTATATACATAAAAAAACTTAATATTAGTGATTCAATTCAAAAAAGTAAATTAAATTTTTGGTTTAATCTTCAATCAACACAAAATATAAAAGAAAGTAAAAATATATGTACTAGTTTCATACACTATTCAACTAAACCGAGTAATATTTGCGAATAATAGAAAAAATAGTACAATCAGGCAGCAAATACAAAAAACAAGCTAACTAACTCAAATACCCATTATTTTTGGACGTAAGGTATTGTAGTCAAATAGGCGTCTGAATTCGCCTTGGATAATTTTTATTACATTATTATAACAGTACTATTCAAATAATGCGACATGACTGCGCGCGCATAACACAATGTGGCTTAGAAAGACGCACAAACATACACACACGCACACGCACATTCAGGAAAACTAAGAAAGCTTGCACACTGCTCCGTAATATTGAGGTTATTCAACTAGTAAGAGTCTATGAAAGCAATACATATATAACTTTTGTCTTATCGTTGCAGGTACAAATTATAGCTTCATATATTTCGTTCAATGCCTATATATAGTAATAATAAAAATATAACAAAATGATAAAAAATGTTTTTAATTCAAATAAAAACAAGAAAATGTCTTCGTGTAAAACATTTATAAAAGAACTGTTTCATGTTCACGTGAGTTTTATACTTTGTTCACTGTCAAAACGTGTCGCTTATTTCAAAGCCTTAGCGAGGTTTTGATGAGGGACACAATTTATTTGGCAATTTATAAAAAGAATACTGAAAAACAAGTAACATTATACTGCTTCTGCTGCTTATATTGCTGCTGAATAATATTTCTTTTATAAAACACTGGCATTTGCGGAAATATGTGACAAATATTCTATATTCAAATATATTGAATCCCAGAAACATCATTATATTTTTTTTACTTACCCAACTTTGTGAGTAAACACAAGGAATTTTCAAACTCGCTTCATAGTGTTTCTGATATACATTATATGGTGTGCCTTTAATACTTACCACAATAATACGAAAAATAGTGTACACACATGTTCCATATTTAAATCCCATATGAATCTGAAAAGTAAAAATATATATCTATCTACAAAAATTGTTTTCTTTTAACAATTATTTTGAGTTAAGGTGACAAATCGCATAAAAACTATAGAATACAAATTTGAATAGTAATGTTAAAACCATATAGAAAGTCAAAATGAAATTGCACACACTTTATATTTTTATTTTAATCTTTACTTATCGATAAAAATTGCCTATATAAAAACCGTTAAACTTTTTAAAAATACAAATGTTATTAAGGCCTCTAAACGCTTTTAATATCGTTAAACATCATTTCGATTGGTAGTTTGCCAACTAATACTGAATATCATTATAAGTACATCGCTATATAAAGTTGAAAAGAGATTATATTTGAAATTATGATTTGTTTAGTTAGTAGATATACAAAGATTTACATGAGCAATACTTTTGTTATTACTGTTTCTTCTGTAACATCTCACATTGATATCTAGATGGTAGAACACAAATAAATATAAAAATATTTCAATTGTAAAATTTTTAGTTTGATCATCCTTTCAACGATAAAAAAACTCTAACTAGAAATAGGCTCTCTCATAACTTACGATAAGGCCGGTTGGAAGGCCTGCTTCTAGAATTTTCCAACGATCTTTATAAAGTCATCTGTTCGCCTTGTGGAAAGTTTTACCCTGCGCTTGCTAACCTGTTGTTTTCTCTCCTGTAATAACTTTAACAAGGGCATTTTTCTACCTGGTCTTTTTACGCTAGCTGGTTCGTGCTTAGCTACTTCACCTTGCTAATCTAATAAGCTTAATGGAATCAGGCGTTACCTCGCGGAAGTCCATCCTAAGTAAGCAAAGGACCAATATTTAGCCACAAATGCAGTGGTAGTCGTGTACCACTGTATTTGACACTAATCGGTGTAACATAACTCATGAAGATGCCCCGTGGAGGGGTGAAACACGTGTTGAGTAATTTGGTGGTGGCGGTTGTGTGATTCGCATTGTTTGCCGCATACGCATTTATCAGCGACTACATTACACGACTACCACTGCATGTGCGGAAGTGGCTAAATATTGGTCCTTTGCTTAATCTAATAAGCTGTTTCAGTGACTTTTTATCTACAGATTTCTTTATACTTGATTTGATATCATAGAGAAATCTAGAGCACAGTCCTTCCCATGTTCAGGGGCTGTGATTTCAGATTATCATGTTATATTGTATCTTTTGTCTTTTTCAGGATATTCTCCTTATAGGTATAGCCTGGTCATCTATTTATAAATATTTATATATTACCCACTTCGGTTCGAGCATCGACTATATTCCACGGCCACAAGTGAATGCGCATAGCCGGCTATAACTTGCCCCGAGCTGCTTTATGCAGCGACACAGAGCCTGTCCTGCTTTTTAACACATTTGCGATGATACTGATTCATATTACAAGACGAATATTACTTGTTATGTAATTATGTTGAGTTTTATTTTTATAAATAAGAAATTGATTGAAAGGCGACATCTTTTCACACATTTAGCACGGACGAGGTGCGGTGGCAATAAATCTTTTCAGGCTCTTGGCCGGTCACGCTTTCCAGAAATTTATTCTTGTTATATCTGCCCGGCACAACTGATTATATTCAAAGCTACAAGTAATTGTGCATGTTGCTATTTTAATTATAAAAACTGCCGAAAAATTACTGTAAAGCCGGAATCTTAACAACAATGGATCTTTTTGCATTGTAGAAAAAGAGTACCGTTCGCGCCGAGAGAATACTACCACTGTGTAATAAATATACATAAAATATCAACCTGATACGATGCATTACGTTCACGTAATGTAATTATAACAAACTGTAATTGCAGAGACAGGTTAAAATTTCTCGATAAACACCTGAACATGCGTATTCATATTGCAGTCGTCAGCTGGAGTCAAAGCTGGGTAATGTTTTTGTTTATAAAATAATGATAATAATATGCGACATTTAGCGAGTGAAAATTATGGTGGAAACAGTTTAGAGAACAACACTCAAGACTCTTTTTTTTTGTTTAAACTTAGAACAAAAAATTAAAGGCACTGTTAATCTAAACTGCGCTAATAATACGTACCCTCTTACGTGATGTTAATGTTCCTCGACTCGTTACCGTATTAAAAAAAGAGAGTACAAAGACTCTAAAGTGTCGCCAAAGCAATTTGAATAGAAGCATACTATACAAAAAGATTAGGCAATGTTCGGTGCTACGGACAATATACTTGGCTTTGTCAACAGAATTGTTAAACAACGAGCGAAGAGTAAAGGCACCCGCCTCCATTTGTTTGCAACACAAACACTAATCTCAACCGGCGCTCGGACATCACGCTTAAAACTTTGGTGTTTAATACTAAGCTACAGTTTTTTTGTAGTGCTCTGTACCACCACCACCACAATCCTACATACAACTTTCTCGTAGCAATACGTAGCATAGTAGCTTCGTAGCAGCGTAGCAGCGTAGCAGTGTAGCAATGTAGCATCAGTTACGAATGTTTAGTAGCGGAATGAACGCTGTCTTGGTTATACAAAATATTGCTGTGTATATTTTTTTATAAAAGTATCGCTTACTCTGAAGTCTATATTTATGGTTGCGTGTTACATTTTACTTATAACAATGCTGTACATTTTTTATAATTTGATTCATAACTCGGAATACACAAATCTTATTGACTCAATTACCTAATAATTTAGATATTTTTTATAAAAACCTTATGTAAAACATCTCGGTTGCTATATTGAGGTTTAAAATAATCTGATTATATACTAGCAGCGGTGCTTCAAAAATGTTATACGGTGTGGTTACAAATAAGCGACGACAGTGCATTTCGAGAGGTCAAATTTGTTAATGGTAGGTGCAGCCATCTTCAAAACAACCTTTTAAAAACTTTTACGTTAACAAAGTCTAACAAATTGGCAACTTCAAGTGGCAGTGGGCAGCGGTAAAAGCATATAGCCACTGGAACCTTAAGGTTCTGATGTGTAGACCACCGTTCGGCGAGTGTAGCGTTATATGTCCAGTCATAAGGTGGACAGTCGAATTTGTTGAGATTGTTAAAAGAAGCTGGATACACGTAGCTTCCAAACAAGATAATCCAACAACAATAAGGAAATCAATGTAAGTGACAACTTCCAGCAATTAGAAAAAACTCATGGCACGCCAACACACGATCATATTTGTTAGAAGCGTTGATAAAGTTTTTTTTTCCACCTTTTCTACCATCGCCCTCGCTAACAAATTAGTAGCCATGTTATCTATGCAAAATAAAGCAAAACAGATCAAAAACCTATAATATTCTGGTGGGAAGGCGATGAAATAATTTTTGAAGAATAAATGACATGGAAAATGAAAAAAGATGAGCACGAAAATAATATGATGATGAAAAAAATGTTATTTCCTAAATAAAAATCGGTAAAGAACTTTTAAGTTAAACGGTTTTTTAAACGGTTTTGTTTGATACCCATATTGTGGTGGTTGTGGAAAAATATGTACCTAGTCCGCCATATTGGAACGGCGTGCATCTCGAATTTTAAATTTTGACATAATCATCGTGTTTTACTAGTGTAGCCTTTTCATTTGACACCCATATTGAGGGGGTTAAGGAAAAATACGTAATCCGCCATTTTGTACCGGCGGCCATTTAAGATTTATAATGTTATTGATTTTATTATATTGTATTGTCATCTAAATTAACAGTGTGTACCAAATTTCAGATCAATCTGACAACGGGAAGGTGTTTAAATTTCAATTTCTAATTTTGACCCAAATAAATTCCGTACGGGTCGAACTAAATAAAACCGTTTAAAAACAGTCCTCAGAAGGACAATTGGACTGGATACAGACATCCAAGAAAGAGTAACTACAAAAAAAGTTAGCAAGGGAACTGTAATAATCCGGTAATACAATAGCGTGTAGTGTGCTTAGATGTTTCTGAAGGAGACATCTATGTTTGCTATTTATAAAATAAGTTTCGGCTAAACATTGCATGTTCTCTCGAACCCAAGAAAACTACAGAAGCCACTAGGGCATCAGCGTAGATCCTGTCTAACTCCTACAGGTTTCTTACAGGAGGGGCGTTTTTCTTACTTTTTTGTACATTCAAATGTGAATATATATCACAGAATCTCGTGGTTTTGTCTATTAATAACATTTTAGAAGGCATTCAATGGCCGCGTACGAAATCATTTAACCACTACGAAATTAATAATTTTAAAATTACTCCCCATTATAGCGACTTGTTGCTTTATTGGATCAAAGCCAAAATAAATTTTTGCTTCAAGCACTGTATATTTTAGCTCAAAAATTATTTACATTGATAGTGCAGTTCAGTGTTTGTATTTACCGATGCACCCCCAATGGGTGGTCGTGAAAAAGAAACTGTGACGTCATAAAGTTGGAGTTACTCTTCGATGGAGATAATTGTCTAAGCAACTATCGTGTAAAGATTTTCATCACATTTGCCAATTCACATAAACTATACACTCTTTAAGATTTATTTTGAATCACCTGTATAAAGTTATCATCAGAGTCATAATCATCATATCAGCCGTTAGAAGCTTACTTCAAGGCATAAACCTCTTCCAAAGACCACCACAATAACAGGAATGCGTCAGACTTCTAGCAGCACAAAGTCTGCGGGAACAGATTGTTATCAATAATAGATTTTAACTTGTTGTAATACGAACTTTGGAAAACCATTTCGCTACAAAACAATACGTTGTTTTATCTGTAAAATAATATTTTTTAATAAGGTGTACGATATAATAATTGATGTGCTGTACCACTACTTTAAAGCATTTAAATCTATACTACACTCTGTATAATAAAATGGCTAATTTTGAGCTTAAAATGATTTATATTTTCAAGCCATTGAGTATGATCAGGATGCAATGGACTATGTCTTAGTTTAAGGCTCTTTTAAACTGCTTCCAAGTTTGATACATCGACCTCATTTAACCACAAAATAAAGTTTGAATTTTATATACAAATTTAATATCTCATATAAGAAGTTGATATATCCAATGAAAGGCCTTTGAATTAGATTCGTATTATACTATTTACATAAAGCATTAAGCTTGGTGTATGTTCATTTGTGAGGTTAACTGTCTTCTTTTTACTGTCATTATTGAATGACTTAAGCTATAAGTAGAAGTAACTTATTGATTTGAATGCGGTTGTATATGATAATTAAGCATATGTATGATAAATAAGCATCATTTATTTATACTTTTGAATTGATGCTCTCTAAGATTATTATTTTAAAATGAGAAAGATATATATATATATATATATATATATATATATATATATATATATATATATATATATGTATATATACATATATACATATAAACAGAGGGTACTTCACTATTTTGCTGAACATTTTTTTCTTAAAGAATGAAAAAAAATTAATCTTTAACAATTTTAAAACTTCTAGCAACGTGCTGGAAAATACGGCTATACAGTCGTGTAATTTCCGAGTAATATGAGAAGTGTATAATCTACACGCGTGCTACGTACTTGAAGGGGCTTAGTTGCTTTGTACCACACAGTGTAAGGACTAACCTCGGCTTAGACGTAGCATTACGTAGCGGTGTAGCACAGGCTACGAAAATTGAGTAGCAGAACGGACAATCTTGTTTTGTTTATCTATATGATTAATTCGGTAGTTCGGGAGCTATACAAGAGTTTTGTTTTAAACAAAATAAGAAGAGAGACATAGGCTTACATGAATAGTGCCATTACGCGCTATAATTGAGCCTCCCGTCGTATGCTACAGAGGCTTTACATTTATTACTTAGTAAATTGTAGCGTGAAATGTGGAGTTAGCTCTTCTCTCTTCTCTTCTCTCTAGGAAGTCGTAAATTGATACTGATTTATACAGAAAAACTAATTTACGCAACAACTTACAATTAATACTAATTTAAAACACAAATTAGAACAAATTATTACAAACCAACTACGCTACCTTACAAGATGAAGAAGAGAGATAGAGTTACCGTGAATACGGTACCCGAGACCCTACTTTCATTTACTCGGGCCAGAACGGGAAAGATCACTATTTCGGCGAATCGTGGTTAGACTCTGGTGCTTGTACTGTTCGGAGTTTCAATCCTTATTGGAAGAAGCATTACGACTGAGCCTAAGCTCCTGTGGTTGCTATTATCAACAGACTGGTTTTATTTGTAGGTATTATTTTCGAGAAACTGTGTAATATATTAATATATCCTAGCTACGCTTAGATATACCAGAGGAATATACATGTTCTAATTGGCATATCCAGGCGTATAAACCCGTAAGATATTTACATTTAATAATTTCGACAGAGCTCGCATGGAAAGTTTAAGTTCATGCTCTTTCACTTCTTTCTATGAAGTTTCAACCCTATATGTCTCATGGCCTCTTCCACGATCTTCTTCCATTTCGCTCTATCCTTCTCCGTTGTTTGCCGAGATGTCTTCCTTCCGATACTCCTTAGGTCTTCATCAACACATTCCAGCCTCTGCCTCGGTCTTCTTCTGGGTGTTTTTTGGTTACATGGTCTACTTGGAGATGATTTTAACAGCTCAGTTATGGTTCATTCTTTCAAAGTAACCTGCCCATCTGAACTTTTGTTATTGCACTACCTGATAATTGTTGCATTGTGTATGAAAACATTAAGCTTGTCGCAGATCGATCCGATAATAGTTTTTTTCGCAAATATTGCCAGTTTTATTTCGTACCTTTCATGACTTCTTAAAAAAACAAAACAAAATCGAAGTTTACAAAAAAAAACTAACAAAAGATACGTTAAACTTTTGGTACGAAAAATAAGTTATTTCCATTGCGATATTGTCAATGCAATGCACTATAAATTTGCCTTTTTACATTCACAAAAGGGATATAAATCTGCAGATTCCGTCAGCTAGTGGAAAAGGAGCTGTTACTACGTTAGGGTTGTACCAAGTTCTGTACCAGTTTTTCTAATATTTTTTTTAATATTTACTACGAATAATATAATTTGCAAGACAGTAATAATAAATAAATAAACAATAATTTAATAAAAAAAATGGTAACCGATAGATTTTCGATCGTAGGTCGCGAGTTTGATTTCCGGGTTATGATCTTATATAATTCACACTTTCTCTTGAATGGGCAGCAGCGTCTTCTGCGTGCCATGATCATCAACACTCATCACTGCGATCATCAACCTGCCTATCATGCATTGCAATTATCTTAAATGCACCAGTAGGCGTCTATAAGCTAAAACGGTGACGATGACGTAACAATAATAAAACGCATGTAAACCTTACATAATTTGGTTAAATTTAATGAAGGTCTTTCAATAATTACATCCTTTTTTTTAATTTAAACCTAATATGTAAAATTTATTTATAAAAATAAATACAAAACAATTTCAGCGACATCTAATAGGTTGATTGGTTATATTGAAAACGTTCAATGGTTATTTCAATTCAACTGAAAATGTAACTTGATAAGAACAATTAAGAAAAAAATGTTCTTTGATTTAAATTTTTATAAATTCGCTATTCGTAAAAACATTCCTTAAACGTTTATTATATGTACAAATTAGTATAATCTTTATTTTCATTCTGAAAATAGCGTTATTGTACAGCACGTTTGCCGACATAGTTCTAGCATGAACTCCTATATGGCGTCACGGTATACAGAATAAAATCCTTCCTTAGCGATATCGAGAATCGCCACGGACCTTATAAAACTAATTTTGGTTTTTGGTTTGAGCAAGCAAGAAAATAATAAGTATGCAAGAAATAAAGCAGACAAGGGAGCAAGGAAGCAGAAAAGCACGGTAGGAAGGAAGTAAGGAGGTAAGGAAGCAAAAAAGCAAGAAGGCAGTGTTATAGAAGCAAAGAAGCAAGGTAAAAAGGACGCAATGAGGCAAGAAAGCAAAGAAAGGGCGGTAGAAAAAAAGAAAGGAGGCAAAGAAGCACGGAAAAAAGAAAGCAAGAAAGTAAGAAAGCACGGCAGAAAAGAAGCAAGAAAATAACAACTCGAAGAAATAAAAAAGAAAGGAAGTAAGAAAGCAAGGAAGGAAAGAAGCAAGAAATTTGTTTTTCGAGGATTAATATCTGATCTTAAATCTGCATTGTATTTTTAATACCATTTATATCCAGAAACCATCTTTACCAGCTAAACGGCGTATTCAGATATCACTTATATAATTAGTCTAAATTCATAGAACTTCCAGTTTCAGAGAATATTCTTATATTTGTCTAACAGCGTGACCTTGTCTTGAAAGATCCAGACGCCCTGGCCGTTCAACCGACATCTTATTCTATATTGGTGCGCGCTATTCATAAATACCAAGAAATTTACAAATAACAACCCTTGGAAAATATTTTTTAACAATCAAGCGAAATCATATCGCAGTCGGGCTTACAAATAAATTATATATCGTAAGAAATTAACGATTCGACACTCATAGCTATAAAATAAAATTCAATACACAACTTAAAAATATATTTACAATATAATAATTCCTGCATATAAACGGCTAACTAAATGATGTGGGTGTGAACCAGACCGTGATCCACCTGGTTGCTGACTATCCCGCATTAAAGAGGGCATGAATGCCGAGTAGGTATAATGATTGAGGAGGCGAGAATTGCCTCCATAATAGCAGATGAAGGAAGCAGAACACCCTTTCTCAGTTTATGCAAAAGGGTTGTAGAGAGCTTTATACAAAGAAATAAAACTAAGGTTAAAACGATCGGCTAATAATAAATAATAACAATCAATAATAATGTAAATGCGAATAAATATTAAAATAAGAAAACAAAACAAACAATGTAAATAAAATACTAAATGAAAGAAACCAAAGATGAAACTGTAGAAATGTATATATAAATAATCTAAGTAAAAACGTAATACATTGTAACAATAAAATAGACCTAGACTGAAGTGACCGAGGATAGGATGGAAGGTGACGGATAAAAGGAAAAATATGATAGAGCAAATGTTAAAGAATGAAAGAAGAGAAACAGTATTATTATTAGATATATATAAGAAATTATTGCCCCAACACTAACACCAATAGCGGACACCATAAAAAAACTAAACGGTTCCGTCTCTAATGCTCGCGTTTATAATCAATATCCTCATTACTAGTATATATAGGGTGGGCCATAAATTTTTGCACTTTTGAAACATGTGTAGAAATAAAAGTACAAATGCTATTTTGTTTATGATTTATTTACCGTAATTATCATTTATTAAAATTTATTTTTTAAAAATTACATCGTCGAGATGTGCTCCGTCTCGCCGTTGGCACTCCTGTAATCGACTACGTAAACTTTGGAAAAATTTTTGGAAAAATTTTTGGCCCACCCTGTATTTGAATTATAACCACTCTTTACAACTCGTCACTTGTAAGAATATCTTTTCTTCGAACATTAATTTCTGCTGCTTTCTGAACATTAATTTCTGTATAACTGCGTAATATTCATGATTTGCTAACAATATGTTAGGCCAGATACTCTATAAAACTATTATTGCGGCAAGCAACCCTATGTCATGAACCAGAACCGATCGGACTCCACACTAATCGGGGAGCTCCCGAATAACTAAACTCCTTTGGAATTTCGGATGACAATGTCGATTTGCTCGGATTTGGAACAGTCGCCTCACCGGCACGCAGGGCGGGTCCGGCGATCAATTTATTACTAACTGAGCACATTGTGATAGTTTCAAATTGAAATAATTTACATTTACCTCATCCTTACATAACCATTCGAAATTCAAACTATTCAATAACTAAATTCACTAATAATTTAAAGCTTAAAAATACTAAACATATAAAATAAACGCTGCTGAGGAAAATTTTTAACATTACGTTATAAAAATAAAGAATGAAGTTCTGCTTTAAAACAAGTCATTAAACTGTTGTAATATTTTCCATAAAAAAACCTTCGAAATATTGGAAAACTTAAAATAGAGATAAATACATTTAAAAAAACTTTTAAGTTAAACGGTTTTTTGATAACCATATTGTGGTTGTGGAAAAATATGTACCTAGTCCGCCATATTGGTACGGCGTCCATCTTGAATTTTAAATTTTGACATAATCATCGTGTTTTACTAGTGTAGCCCTTTCATTTAATACCCATATTGAGGAGGTTAAGGAAATATATGTAATCCGCCATTTTGTATCGGCGGCCATCTTAAATTTATAATGTTAATGATTTTATTATATTGTATTGTCATCTAAATTAAATGTGTGTACCAAAATTCAGATCAATCTAACAACGGGAAGGTGCTTAAATTTCAATTTATAATTTTGACCCAAATAAGTAAACAAATAAATTCCGTACGGGTCGAACTAAATAAAACCGTTTAAAAATAGACAGGTCTTATAGAACAGATGGCTGCTGTGGTTTTAAAATTCTGGTGCGGAGACGATGAACCGGCAAGCGCAGGATAAGACAATCACAAGGTACACAGGCCTTGTTATTATCGTTAAAAAATCCTGGATGCAGGATGCTTCCTGCGTTCCTAAAAGACGTCCTCTGGCTGCAAAAATATTCTATAATTATAATTAAAAAGTCATTATTTGGTTATAAAAAATAAAAGCTTGATTTTTATTTCAACTTCATATGAAAATCAATAAAACTTTCCAAAAGTATGTTAAATGTTCTTCTGTCTACTACAAGTATATTGCGGCATCCAACGTTGTACCAATATTTGTATGATCCAAGTTTGTTCAAAGTCGGGTTGAACGGGTTCCGTGAATTCCGTGTAAGCAATATCTGCAATTCGTCGACTACCAAGAATGTTACCAGTCAAAAAAATACACGTAACAATTTGTAAATTAGATATTCTTTGCTTTTATTTTCTTCTTAATCGTTCTTTCGATTAATTCTGGTAATTTTTTCGAATCTGGCTTTATGAATGGCTTGTCTGAAATGGCAGTAATCAAGGCACATGAACGGCCTTTGTGGCCAAAAGGTTCTCAAGTGACATCCAAAAGCCGGTTAACGCGGCGAGGGTAGGTGGATAGGCAACATAGTCAAAGTCACTGAAAGCAGCTGGATGCAGATGGCACAGAATATGTCGACGTCGCGCTTGTGGGAGGCCTATTCATTGCAAGAGCATCTATTGGGTAATATGATGATTGTAGATAGAAGAATAACTTACAATTAAACCTCATAAATAAACCTCTCCTTTTCACTTCAATATCTTCTGTGGATTTAGTGGCGGATGATTTATACTCCATAAACCTTTTGCTCGCCTCTAAAGTTGGGTCATCGAGCATACTCAGAGTGCTAGTCTCGAACCATCCCAACTTAGCAGGGGTCGTATGACTTAAAATCATTTTGGGGGTGACAAAAGGCTTTTTAACTCCAACTAATTATTACTTCAGTGCTATTATTCGCCATCTTTTTGACAACTTGACCTACCATTGTCTTGTATGTGTATTTTTCTGTTCTCGATAGTACGTTTTTCTTCCTCTTTTCAAGTGTAAAAGTTTGAAATTACATGTTAATGTTATTTCTTTACCTTTTTCATACGGATTACCTGGCGCAACGTAGAATGTTCGCCGACATGGCCGAGTTTTTAAATGGCCCCAGCTATTTGGGGCCTCTCGTATTTCTATCCTGAGTACATAAGGTAATTGTTACAATAATAATTTATTTACTATTCTTGTATTTACATACTCTTCTTCCTTTTTATCTATATGTCATATATTTATTCCTCTTTTATTCGTCATAATTTCTAGCATTTCATTTCTATCATTGTATTCCTTTCATGGATTCACTTACGTCGCCTTCCCACAACAAATACTACAGGTAGTATCCTTTTTTATTTCGTTCATTTTGATTTCTAAATTTTATTATAGAATTTTTATAATTTAATTTTGTTTACCTTTTTATATCACATGTTTTCTAATGTATCACAATTCGGTCCTATATACTTTTTTGTAATGGAGGTTTACCAACTGGTTCTTTTAGAAATATAAAGTAATGGCAATTAAAAGTAATGGACATATCCGGCTGAAATGATAATAATGACTGATTAATGATAATTAATGGCGTATAGATAATTACAATTTATAGGAGGTACTCACAATTTGATTTGCATAATTTTATTCCGCTTTAATATTACCGTTTATTGGATATGAATTTTATAACGATGTTGCATCAGTATAGTGTTTAATTGGAACAAGGGGTTGCGTGTAACGTGGATGCGATTTCACTAGATGTGGCATTTCGACTTTTACGATTATTACGTTTTATTATTTCACTACATACACAAAGTCTACGTGTTTTGCGGTCAGTTGTGGGATACCACCAGTGCACCTATTTTTTTCTTCATTGCGTTGATATATTTACAGAGACTATATACAAATTATGTCTTTATCCCAGACATAATAGCGGTGATTATCTAGCTGTTGGCATCCGAATTCAAATCCGATTTTGAATTTAAATTTACCAACAATAGTTTATGTCTATAAAGTGTCGTTGGAAATGACCAGCAATGTGGAGCAATTTGCTGAAAACGTTACAAAACTATCCAAACCTCCCGGATGCCTTGGAGTCGGAATCCTAAAGATGTTTTGATTAAATTTCAAGCTAAAGACCGTTCCTTTCAATCATTTAAGCAACATAGTGTTTTCCACTATCATATACCGATGTATTAAATGTAATATTAATTTGTGGCTTCCAATGAAGCTTTTGAACTTCGCTGCTGTGAATAGGATTCAACGAAGCGTATTCACCGCTTTGTTAATAAAATTATAGCATATTATTTTCACAAATTTAAACAAGTAATGTTGTATTCCAATCTAGCCGAGAATAATGCCAAGATATCCAACGATTTAGATGTGCTTTCATAAATGAATCTTGTTATTTTATGTCTGATTAAAAATGTAATTAAAATAATTAAATTGAACACGACACTTCCATTTTATTTAAATCTTTGTACACTTATGGCTCTCCAATAGCTTTTGACAGCGTCCGGTTTAATATTTCCCTATGAATGCTACACTCGAGTAGACCTTGATGGAATTGTGCAGCGAGTGGCGTAACATTCAATTAATTCAAGCGAAAAAAAGAATAGATATAACATTCCGAAAGATACTGCCGACTGAAACATTTGATGTTGATATTGGATACCAACGTAATGGAGTATGGAGATGATTCGCAAAGCAAAAGACTAATTGGTTTATTGCTAAAAATAAACACGATTAAAAAAGATGTTCAAACACCAGTATAGACACCCATAGCAAGGCAGCAAGACTCATCCAAAGATATATATATATATATATATATAGGGGGATATAACATAATCGTCATGCTTGGGTTTGCGATCAAAGCGCGGTATTATGATACGCAAAGGACACATGCTAATTCTTGGTAAACTTTTAAATGAGCAGTTACAATCCTATATATAACACGTATTCCGTAAATCAAACCAGCGACCTATAATCGCAATTCAACAATAAACAACGATAAATTACAATTTAATTTTCTTTTCCTGACACCGCAACGAAGAGTCTGCTGTATGATTATATTACATTGTTAATACTGTGAGGTACACAATATTTTTTGTTTCGTTACATCCGAACGCCATTTTTGTTTTGATTGACAGACGTTTACTCTGTGCTTTGTATGCCTCAGCATTTTTCGTTTCTGACGTTAATACGAGGTAAACAAAATCACACGGATTTGTGAAGCCGATCTCAAGTTTTTTCTTTAGCATCACATTTGACATCCCGTTTTTTATTATTTTTTAGTTATTGGTGTATCTTTGGTGTATAATTATCAGATAAAAGGTTTTAATTCAAAGCCTTATACACCTATTTCCAATTATTCTTAGTAAAGAGTCACGCTGTCATTGGTTACATTAATCTATTTTTATGTTGCAACGCTACAAGTCAATAACTTGTAGTACAGTATAGCCTGCAGGCAGTATAAAGTCTGCATGGACATAATAAACATTTATTAATTATACAGTTATCATTAAGTTATTTATTATTTCTAATACCACTGACTTTTGGATAGGTTGTACAGTACATTGATTGATAGCAAATGAGCCTTATTTTTACTCCTATTTGCTTTTAAATCTATAACTAATTGCTTTTTTACAACAGTTGTTTAAGATAAAATTGGTCGCTTAACCCTTAATAGCCGAGAGTTTCAATTTTGATAGCAATCTTTTAAACCGAATGTTCACATTAATATTAGTTTTTTTATAGGTTGGCTGTACGAATTTTACTGTTGTATAATATTCTTTCCAACGAAATTAAAAAAAAATCTATTTTTCCCTTCATCTAGACCCTCAAGCAAACACGGTAATATTAAAAAAAATCACTTTCGTAAATCAGGCTATTAAGGGTTCATTGATTTCGTTTTAAATGTTAACGTAAAATAAGTAATCGCATATTGCAAGACAATCGGTTCATTTATATTTCGATATCGAAATTGTTTTTTAAAAGGGCTATTTATCTGGTAAATAAGCTTCTTTGTAGTGGCGAAATAATAAATTGTTTTCGTGTATTGTTCGTTTTTTCCAACTAATATTTCGTAATTGATAAAAAGAAAAAGTTTATCTACGCAATTATTTGGTTTTATAGAATCGTCGGATATAGACAGAGTTGGAACGGTTATCATGGCTAATTTTTAGGCATGATTTATGCCTTGCTGTAGGCGTCTGTCATCTGGCGTGATGATAATATCTACTGATTCCATTATATTAAATATTGTTGCTTTTCTTGAATTGAATTTGCAGCGTTTTAGTCAAGCACTTTAGAATTGATCTACGAGTTTAGTATTTGGAAGCCTTTTTTTTTCCAAAATTTGAGCGATTTCAGCAAAAAATGAGACACACATGAAACACTGGGTGTTTTTGTTTTGATCGACATTTTCATGTTATCCATAATTCGGAGATAAATAAACCTTTTGACTTAAAGTCGCTTGGCAATGATAGACATTCCTACCAATCTAAGAAAAAGTATTTACAAGCCTTCGTTATGCCCAGGATATTTAAATGACAATTTCATTTTTCTTTTCGATAACATCATTATATATTATATAAAATATAAAAATATTATTCACTGATACATTATTAATAAATATAGACTAATTTTTTTTTTTAATTTGTACAATACGTACCATAAGTAACCGTTAGCCTTTAGATTATATATATGAGGAATAAGAACGTAGAGAAACACCATTGAAACTTAAATGAGCTCAAGCGTTGTTCACTCAAGTGAACAGCAAACAGTAATCAGAAAGCACGAGATAAAAACAAACAGGCGTGTTTTTAAGAGACAATTCTCTTTTAAATTTTAAGTAGAAAATCAACATACAAGTATTTCCCATATTTATATATTTTATATCTTTCTTTCGGGAAGCACTGAAAGAAATTTCCACCCACAAAGTGTAAAAGACCTTGTTGAGACCATCTAGACAACTTCTAACCGATTTTATCGGGAGTGTCTATCTCCAGCAGTGGGCGTGGTATAGTTTAAATGAAGATAATGATTAATTAATTATATATCTATATTGAATCATTTACAGTAACCATTATGTATATAACGTCGTAAGATTTGAATTTGGTAGTAACTAAAATCAAATGGAACAGTGATAGCTCAGTGGTAAAGCACTTATACTTGCATTCGTAGGTCACTGCTTTGATTCCTAGGATGCAAGCCTGTATAATTCACACTTTGTTTATTTATTTATATAGAATTGCCACTGGTCACAAACAAATTTCTAAAGGATGGGAACATCTCTCCATATATATCTTTGGGGAAGACCTATGGCTAACAGTGGGCGTCTGTGCGCTGAAACGTTGAGCAACAAATTAAGCTTCAATATTAATTGGAATTAGGCGTTACCTTGCGGAAGTCCATCCTAAGTAAGAAAAGGACCAATATTTAGCCACTTCCGCAGATGCAGTTGTTGTCGTGCAACAAAGTGCACCGCCCGCCAGCCCGCTGATAAATGCGTATGCGGCAAACAATGCGAATCACACAACCACCACCGCCAAATTACTCAACACGTGTTTCACCCCTCCACGGGGCATCTTCAGGAGTTATGTTACACCGATTAATGCCAAACACCGAGCCCACAAATTAAGCTTCCTCACATTGGCATCCTTCAAATAAAAGCTACGAGATTCCAAACGCCCCCTGTTCTTGATACTAGAAATAACAAAATTATTTAACGTAATTATAAAAATTTAATAAATAAATATTGTTAATAATAAATACATACAGACTTCACTGGTAAGTGAGTGTGTGAAGGTTATCAGACTATGTAAAAGATATTTCCCGGAAATAGGCATCCAAAATCAATATCAAAATATTCATTTTTCAAATAGGTTGTCACAAGCACCTTCGAATCATCAGTCAACTTATATTTGGGTATTTTTGTCCCTACTGTAAGCTTCCACCGGTTTGGAAGGCAGTTCTGCTGAGAAGAGACAAACTCAACAGTTTCTTTTTACAAATATAGTTTTACAAAGAGTACTTGATAATAATTAACTAACTGTCTAAGCAAAATAACATTTCCTTCAACGCATTAACAAGTATAGTATTCTTATATAAATAATATACTTTTTTCAACAATACTATTTTATTTAATATTAGTTTTAAATCTCTCAATTCTTCAAAGATTTCTAATGAGATCGGTTAAAAGCAGTTTGCATTTAGCATCCCCACTCCACAACCTTATGATATTCCAAATATTTTCTTTAGACATCTAACTATATCAACTAATTCTAACTTAATGATTCTAATAATTGTTTACAGATGGTCGTCTTACTTATATTAAATATAATTTATAAATTGTAAATTTAAAAGGTAAGAAAAAAATGGATTTCGGCTTCCGTCCGTTTTGCTTTCGGACGCTAAGGAAGATATCGGACAGTTTCAGGCAAGAGATCATCCAATTCCGCTATTTTAATTTGTATATTGGACGGACTATAAATCCGCGGTCACAATGCAACTGGATTCCGAGATTAAAGCCGCCAACGGAAATTGAGTTTAAATATAGAATCGTATAATATTTCGATTAATTAATTTATTCGTAACGCTGTGACAAAAGGGATTAAGTTTGACTGTACATACATTCGTGTATTTTAATGTCACTTCATATAACCTCTATCGTCAACGGAAAAGACTTCTTTATATATTTAAATTAAATCATATCAAAATATTTGAAACATTAACGTCTTTACTATACATGTTGATTAAAGTGTAAATATAAAAGCTTTAAAAGTATGAATATAATACCTCATTCGTTGTCAATTAATGTATGGTATACCTTGTGAAAACGAATGGTTTCAGATATATTAAAGTAATGATGATATAGTCTCAAAAATCGTTTCGAAATTCGTATTACGTATTAAAATTAATTATTATTTACTGTCTGTCATTATAGACTTTGTGCTGCCAGAAATTATTGGTCTTTCGCAAAAATAAATAAATATAACATATTTCAGAGGCGGTGGTAGTCAAGTGGTAACGGACTGAGTATTGCGGTCGTAAGTCCGGGGTTTGATTCTCAGGAAGCAATCTTATAGAATTAACATTTTGTACTTTAATTATATAGGATTGCAACTGCTTATAAATAAGTTTCCGGAATCTCTGCATACCATAATACTGCACTGCGATCGCCAATTCGCCTTCAGAACATGGTGATTGTATTATGTACGTTGAGAAGGCCTATATCTTGCAGTGAGCGTCTACGGGCGGAAATTACTAGGATTTCCACTGAAAAAAAAAATACAATTTGATGGTTTATACAAAAAAATAAAAGAGAGTAAAAGTGGATTTTTGTAAAGGTAAGGTCTTTCAACGGAAAAAGTAAATATAATATTTTTTTTTAATTATTTTAAAACCATAATAATAAATTGTGTCTTTCTTAGTATTGAAAAGGTCATATTTTAGTGGTATCGAACTCATAAATAACGTATCTTCTTTTTAAATTAGCCCACATTTTAACATAAAAACATTTTAATAAATTTTGACATAGATACTAAAAAAAAGAAACGTTGAAAACCGTCTCGATTGTGGACGACAAATCAATTCAATCCATTGAATTTCTAGTCACATCCCTAGTCGGCGCGGACGTTCCAATTTCAAACTGTACGAATTAAAATTTGCACCTTCCATTTTAATTTTCGAACGCGCGAAGCAATCAAATCTTAGTTCTCATAAATTAATCTTCAATTAACTTTAGCCCGTAACATTGAACATAAGTTTTTTATTTATCGTTAATATCGATTTCATTTAAATTGTTCCTAATATATGTTCGAATTGACTTGATTATTAGAGTCTATGGATATATAAAATATTAGCACGTTAAAAAGGCTGTGTGCATGACTCGTATAGCGCAGAAGAAATGATCATCGCAGCCTTAAGGTTCTGGAATGGATGCCACTGACCGGAAAGCGTAGCGTAAGATCTTCCTGTAGGGGCACAGATGACCTTATTATAAAAGTCAAGGAGACATACGGCTGAAAAAAGATTTAAATTGAAAAATTAAAAATATATATTTTGTAACAAGGAAGTTATTCACCAGATAAATAATTTTTTCTGCCCAAGCGACACAGTACATTCTAGAATTTAGAAATTTAATGTTTTAAGCATCATACGCACCGTCGCAAACAATTTTGATTGATTTATATCCGTGTGTATCGATTAGTTCGTGACGTGATTTAAACATACATAATAATACTTTACATAGTACACTGTAATACACAACATAGTGCACAAAAACATCAAATTTTGTACAATACAAACAAACACAAAAAATTTCGAGGTGCCAAATCAAATGCCTAATGTTTTATAAAGGAACTAACTTTATATCCATATAAAACTGAAACAGTTCTCTGAAATAAATGTTTTACAATATGAAAATTAGTCAATGTACATATACCAACTGCCATGTGCCAAATCAAGTGCCACTAATACTACCGCTTTAGCGATGAGAATATGAATGTACCTAAAATAATGAGAACAATTATGATCATATTATAAAAAATAAAATTTATAATATGATCGAATAAGACAGCATTTTTAAGATTGTATAAAGAACTACGAAATAAAATTGTCAAAACTATTATTCCGAATTGACTTACGTAAATATCTGCTATTTACGGGTAAGGTATATATTAAACACAACATAAAAATGCCGTCATTATATAAAAATATTTTTTCTTTCACAAGCTGATTATTATTATTTTTATATAAATAAATATTTGCAACACTTCAACTTTTAATGTTATATCTCATATGTGACTTCGTGAGTAATAGTAAACATATACAAATGTAAATAAATAGCATATAGCAGATATTAGTGCAATAGCGTTCAATATTAACAAGCGAAATCAGTTATCTTCGCTTTCAGCGCTGTATAAATTCGTCTCTGTTTGAAGTCAACCCTGTCCGCTGGGATCTGGTTTCGCGTCACCCGCGAGGCTACGCGCAAACATGTGTTGACAACTGCGTTTCAATTTCAAATCGTTTCGTGTAGCGTTTCGCAATTTTGTGGAATTTTTTTTTTACAAAATTTGTTAAAATGTTTTTCGAATTTGAGGGAAACGCGAACAGTGTTAGCTGACCAGTAGAGGATTGAGAGTTGCGTTCTTAGGTCGTTAGTTTGATAGCCGGGAAACGATCTTATTAAATCAACACTTTGTGCGTTAACGATAGATTGCTACTGCTCACAAGCAAGTTTACAGATGGTGGGCAGCAGCGTCTCCTGCTGACCATAACACAACATTGTGATTCCTAACCCGCCTGCCATGCATATTGATTATGGTATATACTCTGGTCTGAAATGACGAAATCAATGTACGTATTTATTTCTTCTTGGTGAAATATATGCGTTGATGATAAGTTACCACACGAACACGTGTATACCTCAAACTTGAAACGAACGGATTGACAGTGACTACGTCACAAATCATGTCGGATTCGATCCCGCGTTCAAATTTAAAGTTCGAACGTGGCAGAATAATTTAACATAAAAGTATTGTGACCGTTGTAGCCATAAATACGGAGCGTAAACGATACCTATTTAATAAAATTTTTCAATGAAATATAAGTAAAATATACAAGTATTTAGTTAAATTGATATGTCGATTATAGTATTCAATAGAATCAGGCGTTATTTTGCGGAAGTCCATCCTAAGTAAGAAAAGGGCCAATATTTAGCCGCTGCCACACATGCAGTGGTAGTCGTGCAACAAAGTGCACCGCCAGCCCGCTGATAAATGCGCATGCGGCAAACAATGCGAATTACACAACTGCCACCGTTAAATCACTCAACACGTGTTTCACCCCTCCAGGGGGCATCTTCAGGAGTAATGTAACACCGATTAGTGTCAAACACAAAGTCGTCAGTCGTCCGGACGGGCAGGGACGCAGCGGGCTGGCGGGCGGTGCACTTTGTTGCACGACTACCACTGTATGTGCGGAAGTGGCTAAAATTTTGGTCCTTTTCTTACATATCGATTATAGTGGCGAGGCACATCACTCGTGCTACCGATAGCCGTTGGGATCGAAAGGTTCTCAAGGGCGACCACAAGCCGGTAGATGCGGCGTGGTTAACCCACCCACTATGTGGACGACATAGTCAAGGTCTTGAGAAGTCGCTGGACAGCGCAAGACTGGTCATGGTGGCGGTCTTTAGGTCTTTGGCCTCCGTCTATATCTTGCAGTGGGCGTCTATCGGCTTAAAAATGAAGAAGAGGCAAAAATCTGTTTTTTTATTTCTACATACCAAGTACGAGATATGTTATATAATTTTTCCATAGTAGATCAGCACACACGTTTTAAAAGCATACATAAATAGTTAAATATTATAGACGCTGAGGATTCTGGAACGTCGCATGCCCAGAATCCGGCAGACAGCGTACTGAACCCACGTTTCGATATTCCAAGAACTCAACATGCAAAGTGGAAAGCAAAGGATTTCGTAGACGAACTCCAACAAGATTGACAGACCTTATAAAAACTGCAACCAAAACTCAAGTACTCAACTCAGTAAATTAATGCTCACACTTTGCTACTCACCGAGGTACGCAATGTCCCCCGGCTTTAGAACCGACCAGGACATGACAACCACTCTGACAATAGTGCACGACTAAGGAGACGAATCCAACTTCTGAATTAAGTGTATTTTTAGATTAGCTATACGAGTATATACCACTTAATCGCTCTGAAATTAAAGGGAAGGAAGCAAAGCGTTGGTCTTTTTAAAAGTGTACAGAAAAATGCGAGCCGCTTCCAATCGTTTTTTTTTTATTAGCAACGTAAGGGGGAAGTCTATGTGTAGCTGTGGATATTCTACTAAATTAAAATTTAAAAGTTCTCTCTGCAACATTGAGATCAATAAAACTGTAGCAATGATTTGTGACCATTAAGAAAGAGTGTTTATTTAAAGGAACGAACAAGAAAATCAGAAATATATGTTATAGTCTATGCCAGGAGACCGAAAATATCACTATCTCTCTTAATTAAACCCACATCACGAGTATATGAAGGCGCTTCGCGAAAATATGCGGAAAGAAATTTTGAAATTCTTCAAGATAACGACCAATGAATTGGGGTATTTTTGACTGTATGGAGGGTCTAGCAGAAGATCTCTCTTCTAACGTTCCAAATGCAATAAATATTTGTAAAGATTATTAGTTAAAATACTATTACTAATCAAAGTTTAATATTAACGGTAGTGTACAATTATTCCTCACCAGTTACCCCAAGCATTATTTGTGAATATGGTTATGGATAGAGATTGGCATAGACACTAAATTGGGCCCTGTAGGGCTTTCATATACAATCATTAAACACTTCACATACAAACACACACGCACATATACATATATGGACAGATATAAGCAACAAATCTAAATAGTTGACGCTCTCTAACCCGCGCCAAATTATTTCAAGTAAATTGTATGCTATGACATAAGGCTCTGTTTATTTGGAAATCCTCGGGAACTTTTTTCTTTAATTTTAATAATATACATCTTTCATTTTCGTTTTAATATAAGGTGATACGTCACTCGATCTTACGAGACTCTGTCGTCTGAAATTATAGTTTTACGAATATAAAGAATAGAAGAAATATATACTCTACTAAATAAAAAAAATATTTAATTAAAACTAGTACATTTTCTCGACTGCCGCAAATTCTAAATAAAACATGTCCGTTCCTTTTACAACATTTAATTAAATCGCGGCGAATGTACACTGAGAAGAAATCTGGCGTTCATTTCGCTCGGGGTTAAATTTAATTTCAAATTTTAGTGTTATTTTAGGGATTCATAATTCCGATTGAATTTAAGATAGGGTCAATAGCACAGCTTTTCTATTCAGTCGAACTGAATCTTAGCTTCTTTCCTTTAGACAGTTTTGACCACTTACGGTGTTGAAAGACGAAAACAAATACGACAGCCTTAAGGCTACTGTTTTGAATGAGCTTAATAGCTAGACATCGAGTTGAACGGAAGAGCTGCAGAGTATTTATAACCTCGAACATCGATTAGTGCCGAACACAGAGTTTCGCACTAATCAGTGTAACATAACTCCTGAAGATGCCCCGCGGAGGGGTGAAACACGTGTTGAGTGATTTGGCAGTGGCGGTTGTGTGATTCGCATTGTTTGCCGCCTACGTATTTTCCACGCTGCATGTTGCACGACTACCACTGCATGTGCGGGAGTGGCTAAATATTGGTCCTTTTCTTACTTAGGATGAACTTCCGCAAGGTAACGCCTGATTCCATTAAATACATTATAATTATCATATAAACCGATAGATGCCCACTGCAGTTCCCGCGACATTAGCTTGGTCGTCGTTCGACCTAGTGGCTTATTTACTCACGCCGTATCATGCCAGCACGTGGTCTCCCCTTGAAAACCTATCAACCTCCCTTTATCGATGACGTTGATCCGTCTTGTAAGCTTTCTCAATGATAAATATGGTGTGATATTTAACAAATGTATACGAAGTGTTGTCTAAGTTAGACTCGGGTGTCTTTGTATTCCGCGTTGACGTCATTCAGTAGTATTGCCTAGTCCGCATTATTCGTGATTGCAGGAAGTCGGCGCCGAGGGCCCGGACGCGCTGTTTCTCATAACGGAATCCGGCACGAGGCCACCGCTGAGATTTCCTGAGAATAATGCATCTCGTCCCATTTAACGTGAGCTAAAACGTTTCCGAAACTCAACATTATGATGTATGCTTACGTAAAAAAAAACTATGACAGGCGCGCAATAAATAAAATAAATAAAAATAAACTCTTAACGCCTGAATTTTGTCTTCAAAAATTTAAATCAATCTCTTATTGATCTTAGCATTTATAATGAACTTCTACAAGATATCTAAGACCTTCCTATTCTTAGTTTTAAACCTATAATTAAAATTAAATTGTAAATTAATCTTGTTATAGAATTCAGGAGATTTTGGCTAATCGAATCTTGTGTGGCTTAGTTTGTTAACTTATTTACGTGATGGATATTATAATGTACACATAAAACGTTGATAAATTTTATTGAAAATGAGTATCCGTTGTGTTCCATAATATTAAAATGTTAAAAAATTTAATACTCTTATGTATATATATATGTGTGTGTGTTTGTGTGTACTCCAACAGTGTGTATGTAGCCGTATGCTTGTGCATGCGTATGTATTAAATTTTATAGAACAGTGAAGCTATACTATTATAGCAACACTATCAGTCAATGTACGTGAAGTGTGTGTGTGTGGATACGTGGACGTATGTAACTATGTCCGTGTGTGTACATATTTGAATGTGAGTATGCGTGTGTGCGAGTACTGACCACTTGTAAAAGACTAGATTTTTTGAGCAGCGCAAAACGGGTCTTCGTGGCGATCTTTAAGGGAGACCCATGCCTTACAGTGGACTTCTATGGACTGACATTATGACAAAGATATATAGGAATTTAGTATAAGACTGCATGCTCTGTTTCTTTGCAGTAACATGAAAAGTCTCAATCATCATTTTTTTTACTAAGCTATGGACTTAAAATGTATCATATATACTCAAAAATGTTACCTTTTTATTTTATCTACAAATTTTTTGTTGACCTATTATACATCAGTAACATATTTAGTAAGTATGGAGTTTAAAGGGGTTCTCCATTATTATATATTATAACCATTGGCACTATGCAATAAATAATAAATGAGCTTATCAAATATGCATCGAAATTTCGTTGTAAAATACACTCAGGCGAATAATTTGTCAAACTAGAATGTAATTATATAATCCAAGCGTGTCACTATTATAGTTGATTGAGGCCAACGGTTGGCGGAAGTCCTTTATATCAAATCTCCTGGAAAAGACTTTATAAAAATAAACAAGTGACATTATTAAGATCGACGCATGAGGTTGGAGGCAGGTTGCTTTCAAATGATCCTACAGAAAATGTTTGAACAAGGCCAATGCAACAGTGGACGTCTCACAGCCATTTAATCTATGTGTCACCTCACGAACTATTTCCTTTGTTCTTGGCAATTCCCTCCCTTTTAGACAATATGACCAAAAGATAATAAAGGATCTTATTATTCATAAAACAAAATAATTTCTATGGTTGTTCGTTTTCAAAATTTTTAATTTAAATAAAAATTTAATTATTTTGATATAACAATAAAAAATATTTTTACACCGACGAAAAATTATATATTCTCTCATAAGGTTTTGTTTACAATTACTGGTGCTTTCGGACATATATATATATATAACCCACCAGTGGACCAGACTGTGGTACACTCAATTTCTTACAGATCTTGAAATAGAGTTCGCCTCCCTGATGGGGGACGCAGAATACCGCCACACTTTCTAAAATAAGCAAAAATTATAATGCCCTAACATTAGGTAATAAAAATAATAAAAAATGAAAGCGGGGCAAAGTGAGAAACGGGTATATAAAAATAACTGTGATATGAAAAGAGATATTAAAAAAATTAGAATCGTAAATAAAAGCTTTAAAAGAAAAATTAATTGAGAAATTTAAAAGAAAATGTAAAGAAAGATATATAAAAAATTAAAAGGCGATGTGAAGAAAGTATGTAAATAAAAGCAATATAAATTAAAGAAAATTTGGAGGAAGGAAGAAGATGGAAAGGCAGATATTATGACGGACAAATGGAGAAGTATTAATAAAACTATACTGAAAAACTTAGTGAAATTAAGTTCCTTTTCCTTAAAAATTACAGGAGAAGGAGAGATTTCCAAAAAAACATTATAATAAGGTAGATAAAGATAGATAAAAATAAATGTCTCTGTGTTTGGCACTAATCGGTGTAACATAACTCCTGAAGATGCCCCGTGGAGGAGTGAAACACGTGTTGAGTGATTATCAGCGGGCTGGCGGGCGGTGCACTTTGTTGCACGACTACGACTGCATGTGCGGAAATGGCTAAATATTAGTCCTTTTCTTACTTAGGATGGAATTCCGCAAAATAACGCCTGATTCCATTAAATATTTAAAAAAAATGTGTTTTCTTAACTGCCTATTACATTTGAAAGCGCGTAAAAATTCCGATGATGACTTATCTAGGCGCTTTACTTCCATGTCCACTAATAGCTTTCAAATAGTTTTTGACAGGTTCCGCTTTAATATTTCATCTTTACCCAATTTGCCTTGTGTTATTTAAATTAACAGGTTTTTTTTATTTAATTACGGGTTCTAGCCTCTGCTGCGATTTCGATAAACGATTTAAAAAAAAAAAAACAGATAAAATATTTCATCTATTTTAATCGTATTTAAAATGATCAGTTTTCAAAATTAGAACGTACTGAATTTCGAATTCAGTTATCTTATTATGTTATAGATTTCACAGAATAAGACAGCTTGTGACGGCAATTGCTAATGTTAAGTAAATATAAGATCCTAACATTTCTTATAGATAGTAAAGGTTCATGAATATGAAAATTGTAATTTACTTTGTGTTATAATAATATGTATGAGCTATGTATATATGTAAAAATATTAAATATTCCCAAACAATTTGTAGCACTTAAAAATACAACGTATTAAATTTGACGTATGTTAAAACAAAGCAAGCAACCAGCTCGACGTGAATACGACTTGCCCTAGAAATATAACGTAAGAAAATCTAACACTCTTTCAGAACAACAAAGATTCCAAACGTATGTACGTACATGTGGGATGCTCAAAGGAAAAACATTTGAATTCACTTTGAATACTTTACTTAATACAACTGCTTAACAAGTCCTCCTAATCTCCTATATATATATATATATATATATGTATATATATATATATATATATATATGTGTGTTTGTGTGTGTGCGTGTGGGTGCGTGTGTGTGCGTGTGCGTGCGTGTGTGTGTGTGTGTGTGTGTGTGTGTGTGTGTGTGTGTGCCTTTTATACTTACGCACCCTTAAATACTTTCTTGGGAAATATATCTGAATTGTTGAAACACTTGTTACAGGTTCTTACAACACACTTGTTAAACCTTTAGATGTTTTTAAAGACATTGGTACTACACGGAAATCGCTATCCTGCCAAGCATAGGTAGAAACGTGGATGACAAAAAAAAACGAAACAACAGACAATTTTATCGATAGTAACTTGATTGTCAATGTTCTTATATAAAAGATGCGGTACACTGACGACTTTTTTATCCTTCATAGGCAGAGCAAAGACGAGGTCTACCACTTATGGTGAAACTTAAAAGATAACAAAGAGATTATAAGAGAGATATGAGATAATACAAAAACATACACGGCAATGCATTGAATTAAAACCGAACTATGAACGTTACAATAAACGAATATACTCCTGTTAAGTTTCATATGCTACTTAACCGCTGTGTTCAAAATTTATTGACCGCTTTATACCGTAGTATGATATATTTGGGTTATCAAGACCCGATATTACGTTGTAAGTTGATAAATGTTGCCAACCCCGTTTTCAATAAGAGCGAGGTTATACGAAGAAGAAAAAAATGTGACCCTTCAAATGTATCATCACATCAATGTTATTTCTTTATAAACTCGTGCTGTCTGCTGACTTCTTAGAAGGCTCTCAAAGGTAATTATAAATTTTTGTGTTTTGATTCTTTTTGGTTTTAAAGGCTATTTAAATTTACTGTGGTTTGTATGGAAAAAAAGCAATGTTTTATTTTCTTATCGGAGTTATTCCCTTTTTCCCACTCTCCCTTGTCTGTGACAAAAATATGAAAAAAATAACTATCCGAATCAGTCGAGCAGTTAAACATTTGGAAATTCAATTTTATTAACTCTAGCATAAATGTATATTACATCTAATATTACTTGTTTTAATCTACGACATATTCGTTAATTGTACTGAACTTTATTTAATATTCTTTATTGTAAACGTTAAGATACATTTAATAAGTTTTGCAATAATATACAAAAAAGTACAATGGGCGGTCTTAACACACAAGGCAATCTCTTACAGACAACCATAGTATGGAAAAGGTAAAAGTACTAATAGAGGGTAGTTTACGTGTACAAAAAATACATATTCACAAACAAATGAACATAAACATACATACTTAAACATACATACATATGTATACAATAAAACGTTTAATACACATTATAAATATAATACAATAATAAATAAAAACATCTAACTGACTTCGATCAGTATTGGTTCGATCGCACTTGCCTCAGAAAGAAACAAGAAGAAAAAGAAACTTAAGAACTTTAAACAACGATAGAGTTTAGCAATCGGGAAAAAAGTTAAATACACAATCAAAATTCACATTTACTGTGTAACAAGTTCAGAGCTTAAAGGATATTAAAAAACACTTATTCGTTTAACAAAATTTTGTTCACACTTAAAATTAAACGATAAATTGAAATAAAACCGTTATTTCAATTTCCTTCTTATATTTCTTGCTTCTCCATATTTATTGAGCAAGATATTAAATATTTATGTGCCACAATTTAATTTCTTCTATATAAAAAATAAAACTCGTAACGATTAACTTTATCTGCAAAAAGTTAACAAATACTTCATTGTGTGAGTGTACACATATAAAAGTCCACAAGACATCATCGACTTTATTTTTCTTAGTTTTAAATCTAATAATAATAGTATATTATTAAATAAATCCTTTAATAGTATTTATGAGTTTTATTTCATCGAAATTCATGAAACTTTGTTTTTTGACTCATTTATATGGATGATATTATAATGTATAAATCATACATTGTTAAATTTCATTTTAAAAGAGGAACTGTTGAATTCCGGGATGGTTTTTTCGTCGGATCAACATTCAATACTGGTGAATATTTACTAAGTGAAATGTGAAAATAATCGACGTGTTAAGAATGCATGTAAATGCCTACTTAAATAAAAATATTATAATTTTAAATTTCGATTTACTACATGTATAGTTCTCGTGGAGGAAAAAATCAAGCCTTTGTTCTATTTTTATTTAAGAACATATTGTATTTGTTAAAATAGAGGCGATGCAAATGATATCTCTCGATGTAGGCTTGTTTAGATTCACTTGCTAATCAATATCGTCTGAGTGGTTTCTGTTCTAAATAATCAAATTAGTATCTTCTATTATTCTTCTGTTGACAAAAGTGATCACATTAATTGAATTGAAAATCTAAATGAACTTCTTATTGCACAAGATGCTATATTAATATATTAGGGGGACCGGAAGGTAATGTCGTTTCTGTTGACATATTTTACAGAAAAACCGATAGATTTTTACCTCCAGCATTGAACATTTGTATACCACATGGCAAAAGGTTATTTATAACGAAGGTGAACATATTGTTGATTAGAAATAAGAAATTGTTAAAAATGTAGTCGTGTGAATTTAACTTAAGAAAGCGACATTACTTTCTGGTCCCGCTAATATAAGATGATAAGTTACAGGTGTGAACATTTTAAAAATGTCAACGTATAGGTATTTGTGTCATTTAAAGCATGGTAAACTCTATCCAAAAAAAGAGGGAAGGAGAGACGGCATCGGTAACGAGGATATTTTTCCCGAATGCTACGCAGTCTTATCACGTGCCTCGCAAAGTCTGGGTGGACGCGGTCTTGGCCCAGCTCTTCTCATGATGGAAGAAAGGCGAGGAAAGAAGGAAGGTATAAAAGAGCAAAACGAAAGATATTGTAAAGGATGAAAGTAAAGAATGGAAGATATTGTGACGCGTGAAAGAGAGTGATTAATAAAGAATAATAAAGAAAGAAAATACTGAAAAAATTATTGAATATTAAAGTCCCAATAAGTTAGGGGTACGAGAGACCCCCCATTGCGGGGGCCGTTAAAAAAAACGCTATCCAAAAAAGCTTTCAAAAATACTTAATATAATAATGATAAGCATGAAAATTTCGTTATCATCGTTATTATCAATGGTGTTACTATAAATAATTATAAATTCACTGTTTACTATCCGTTTTCGCAGACTTTGTACTGTATGTACTTGTTATTAACCTCTCGCATTTGTTTACACGAATTCTTCCAGGGATTAATTATTACTTATTGAAAATCGGTGTAAAAACTTCAAAAATTTTCGCTGAAAATGCGCTATACATTTATCCCTTTAAAGCTATATCTTTCTCATTTATTGGTTATATGTATGCACATATAACCAATAAGCCTGTACGTGTATAAACCTTATAATAATATTAAAAACTACAGTACCTACTTCACAAAGGCCATAGAATAACAAAGTTCTAGTTCTGAACAAGTTTAATATTTAATAATGTTTGTAATAATTATATTTTATAATCGCCTCAACCCACAGTGATTCCTTAAAATTTACAACAGCTTATGGAAACATGTTGCGAGGTCGCGATGAGTTTAATATAGAAAATATGAATAATGCAGGCTGTGTTATTGACTAATCTAATTTTGATTTAATATGTTGCACACTAAACTTTACATACTATATGGTATTCAATTGGTTCTATTGTAATTCAATGGGGAAGACTTATACCCAGGAGTGGTATATATTTGTAATGCTGTTATGTAAATGGTATCTTATTATACTATGAAGTGATAAAGAGTGAGGTTGGTTAAAGGTGTAACAGATTTAAAAGGATAAATGCTTAACTCATTTAGTGCAATAAGAACTCCAGAATCATCATCTCAAATACACGTCCACACATATACCTCCTGTATACTTCCAGATATCTTTATTATGTCTTCTGTCCAATTAGTGGGAAATAAGATACAATAATAATAGAAACAAATAAAAAAAATTAAAAAAAAATTGTGAACTAAATTGTGATAGTAAATGAATGTGGCTAAGAAAAAGAGAATGTATATAAGGATTGTTAATAAAAATGAAGCGTATACAAGAAAATGTAAAGAACGAAGGGAGATATAGTAAAATAACTTGTAACGTATGACAAAAGAGAACACTGATAAAAATTTACTGAAAATTATTTGAAACAAAATTCCTGTTATAAGTTTAAGATAGTGGAATGAATAAAAAGAAGAAAAAAAAATCTATCGTCGCCAACGGACGTTGGTAGCTCGAGCGATGTCCCCCACACACAGAATCTTCTGAAAACTCCACCAATATAAAATATATAAATATACAAAAGTGTTTGTCTTTCTGGAAACAAACCTTAAAGTAAGTGATCGTAAATGGTAAATATTAATCGGTAAACTACCAACTATACCATTCAGAGACATAACATACTTTTAACGATTTTTATCGTATGATATATAGATACGTAGTATTAGCTGTTAAAAACGATGCTATAGAGTATAGGGTGTATAGAAGACGCTTTCAGAGAGTTCAAGCTCTTTATTCAAATACGCGCTTCCAAAATGTTCTCTTTGCATTTCAAATACGCTATTATATTCAACGAATCAAATCTTATAAAGTTCGTTTCCATTTATAAACTGACCAATCAGCAAACGGAAGATTAAAAAAAAGAAAACTTCATGTATACTTCTGCATACTTTTATATCTGCCAATAAGATAGCAAACCAAATATGATTCAAACGTTTTTTAATTCTGTAAACAACACCGAACGCCGAGTATCTTTATTCTTAAGGTCCGACTTCACTTGTCGTTTGTTATAAATACTCTTGTACGTATACCTATACGCTAAGATTTGCGATCGTAAGTTGCGGATTCCATTCCAGAGATACAATCTGATGTAATTCACACAATGTGCATTCATTGTGTAAGATTGCAATTGCTTACTAATTTTCAGAGGATAGAGAGCGACTTTCTCTGCGTACAATAATACTACACTGCGACCGCAAGTCGCCTATCAAGCGTAGCGATTATGATATATCTTTATCCTTCCATAGATATATTTGGACTATGTCCTGAAAAGATATGTGTAACTATTTTTTTTTGTTTTTTTTAATACTCGTACCCCTATTTGTTTGTGGGATAGGGACTTTTTTAGCATATTGTTTATTCACATAAATTTTTTTTGTCATTCTCTTTCTTTTATCCTTCACATAATCTTTCGGTCCTTTCTATCTGTCATTCTACATTTCTTCTATCTTTCGCTTTTACTCTGTTTTCCATTCTTTCATCCTCTTATATTTTTGCATTTTCTTAATTTCTAGGTACATTTTATCACATTTGTCTTTTTCTTTATCTTTATATTTATACAGTTAATATTATTTATTATTTATGTGTAGCTATTGGGTATACATAACCAAGGAAGGTTCTAGATGCCATCACTATTATCCATAACGAATGATTTGTAACTATATAAAACCAATGTACTATATTTGAAATGATTAAAAATAACAGGTTTATACGGGTGCAAAAAGTGTTCTTTAGTTGAAACTATACAAAATTTTAAAATTATAGTTGTTAAAAAAACGATGTTCTTTTTTTAAACGATTAAAAATAAAGGATTTATACGAAAGTAAACCGGATATTATCGCAGCGCGCCGGCCAGCACTAGTCATATTAAAACCGGCTTTCATTTCCGTCGCACGCGTTGCTAACGACTCCTCACTGATTGTGCAGGTTTGCTCGCAGCGGTGCCTGGGCGTTTTAATACCCGTTTATTTCATAATTCGAATTAATTCATTTCACGAGCGATTATTATATTAAAATATCACTAATTTTGTCAGTTTAAAATTATTATAAAAGTCAATTGACTGATAACATTTTACATTGAACATAGAGGCATTTCGGGAAAATATATGACAGCATTATAAATTCATCAAGATGGCGACCAATGCCAAATGGCATATAAAGCAGTCTGGAAGGTTAGTATAAAATTAGAAAAAAATACATCTAACTAGACGAAGATTATTGTTAAAGGGATAAATTTGATTTGGAAATATATAAAAAATTTAAATTTTATAAACAATTTCAATTTCTCCTTACTTCTTGATCACAGTATTATAAATACAATATATGCAGCGCTGTATTTGATTTAACATTCCAAAAACTTTCGCAGTACTGTATTATCATTGACTTATCAGAAGCATCTTAACATTTATTTTCTGTAACCAAATTTTGGTGCTATGAAAAATGCATATATCTTTTACTACATCTAAATATAGTGATAATGTTTCGTTGTCAACTATTTTTTGGTGAGTTTTATCTTTTCTAATGATTTTTACAAATGTCCAAACAGACTGTTAGTTTTGATAAAAATGACTTGAACTCATAATTCTTATTGTAATAGTTTTTCACTGTTCAAATGCAGAGAAATATGTAAGATCTTGGTATATTGAGATATAAGATTTATAATATTACTTACCTAGATTAAGTAAGTTTCATTATCATCAGCTATGAGATGTTCACTGCTGGACATGATTATGACCATAGATTACTAAAAAGACCTTTTAAAAGTTTTCTATATATATATTTATTATATATATATATATATCATTTTCTACCTTGTGGGTGGACGTCAAACGCTGTGCTTGCTTACATAGACACGGTCTCTCCAAAACCCTAAGGCACCGTCGGTGCAACATATGTGGTATTCTAACTGACAGCTAACAATGACAGCTAATTTCTGACCCTATTCAAATACTTACCTGATATCAGAAACAGGCGCCATAGCAGTTTCTACCTAGATAATAAATAGAACAGACATGTTACTAAATAAATACGGCAAAGAAAATTTTAAAAACATAAATATTTACTCAACTTCGACATCACGCAAACCACTGAGCTCACTCGATTTCTTATTTTTCGTGTACACGAAACGAAAACTGGATCTAGAAAATAATATTTATATTCAGCCCGTGAACGAGATTAGATTGGTTTAACGGAGGTTGGTGCAGATGCTAGAAATATTTTGGAACATCCCGTAACATTTCATTTAGACAAGAAGCAACGTTTATTTTTTTTAGGATTTTTGCTTTTCTGTTACACTGCTCTCTAAATGCCCTGTTTATGTATATTAAAGTTGTAAAATGCTTTTTTTCCAAGAATGTAAATGTCTTAAAGCTAATCAACACTGTCAAATACATTTTCCTTCGCAGTACTTGCCTTTATCAGGAATGAGAAACATTTCTGAAATTGAATTTACTTTATCGATTTTCTTCCATCAAAGTATTGTTATAAGATTAATTACAATAAAATGGTGTTACATGCTAAAACGAAACAATTAATTTAAAATGACCACAGATCAAAATTGAGTGATGTACATTGATATGAAAACGACGCCATATTTATTATTAAAATTTTCAGGCATGTTCGTTTTTCCGTTCCTATCTTGTTTATTTTTATTTTACATTAAAATTTGCATATTATTAATAAGTGTTACGTAATGAGTGGTTCGCCAAAATTTTAAAATTTAAATTTACCGATATACCGTCGATTAAAAAGGTTGCCAACCCCTGACCTAGATTTCGCATATATTAAATGCGAATATAGTAAACAATAACTTAAATGTATATAATTTCTCATCTGCACTGTCCGAATATTGAACCATCTATCTGGCTTCCTTATTTATCAAGAATTATAACCCAGATCTCTTCAGAGTCATATTGAATAGATACTCACTGTACAGGGTAGCTATGGCCGAGATAGTAGAAGAGGAGAGTGACGCCAAATGTCGTTGCACTTTTCTAATTTCTAAGGCTCTTCACAGAAGTGGTGCAGCGGACATTGCTAGAAACAAAAGCAAGGATTAAAATAAAGGGTTGGGTATAGACCGAATATAAGAAACCATGACGTAAATGGTGATCTGTGATGTGAATGATGAAAGAGTAAAGTCAATTATCAGTGTTATTGAATGTATAAATAAATAAAAATAAAAGCAAGAATTGTAGCAAGAAAATAAATGAAAACTATATGCTACGAAATAAGAACTAATGTAATTAGGAATGTAGACGAGGAAATAAAACATAAAAGTAAATCAGAACGTGAAATTCCATTTCTTTTGTCAGGGGTGTAAGAAAAAGAGAGGAAGAATTTGAGAGGAAATATAGGAGAAAGAATAATAGAAATGAGAAATTTTAAAAAATATTTTCACTGTAAAGTCTCTACCCCAAACAAAGCAAGAAGAACGAGGAAAAAAATAACCTTCGTTTTCCAACAGTCGAGTTGATGGTCAAACGCGACAAAGTATGCGATAAAAATATGACAGGTAATGTATATGTATGTAATGTAATGTGTATGTAATGGTATAGCCTTAAGGTTCTAGATTGGAGCGCACGTATCAGCAAGTACAGTGCAGGATGAAATCGGCCGCTCCCAATCGATCTTATTGTAAATCTATGGGAAAACCTACGTCTAGCAGTAGAGAAGATAAATAAAAACATATAAATTCAACAAGATAAGCGATATGTACATTTGTTTTACAATTCGTGGAAGAATCCTTATTCGAAAATCTTAATTAACGCAACACAGGCTGTCGTAATTCGACAATATAATTAAAACACAGGCAAAGATCCTTTTAAGATATAAAGCAACGGGCAAAATTATATTAATTTAACTTTTGATATTCTCATTCATAAATCAACATTTTGATTAAAAGTTTTGTCCGGATTTTTTTAACTTTTTATTAAACTTTTGGTAAATTAAACTATAATACTATAACAAGGGTCTACTCATGGTGGCCAGTAGTCTCGACGTTGGCAGGCCACCAATAGGTGAAATGATGACATAGTTAAGTTTGTGGCAAGCTCAGACGTGGGCAGTGGGCGTCCATCAGCTGAAAAGAAGAAGTAGAAGAAATGAACATGAGCAAACTTCTACTTATAATTCTCACTTCGTAATACAATCTATTCTTCTTTGGAACAGGCTCCACTTCGATATTAGGATGATCAGGAATCGTTGCTCATTCAAAGCGAAGTTTCGAAAGCTATCGCTTGACAAGCTAACGGAATCATTACATTAATTGAATTTTATTATTTATTATATTCATATAAATAGTATATATGAAATATTTAATTGCTTGTATAATATTTATATATCAGTATAATTGTAGCCGTTAGTATATTTATATAAGGCGATTTTTTATTCGTAGTTATTATCCTTTTTACTTCGATTTTTTTATATTTTCATATTTCATCTACCTTTATTGATTTACCTCTGCACCGCCTAAACGGTTAACTAGTTGAAAATATCTTCGGCATTAAGTTCGGTATTGTTTAAAAAAAATCTTTTGAGAACCTGCCATACGGAAAATATTTTGATAACATTAAACTTTATCAACATATAGACAATAACGGTGGGTTGCTAGCACATGTCTAAAATTACATTAAGGGTTGGAAAACAGACCCTTGAAGGAAACTTTCGTGTAGATTTCAGGGGGCTTCGATCCCCGAAATTTCAAATAATTTTAATTAATTTCCACACTCATCTTTCGTCTTTCTCAATGTGTTTCATTCTTTCCTCTAATTTTCTTCACAATATCATTTATTACTTTCCATACTTTCCATCCATATATCACCTCCTTTACTTCGCCTTACCTCCAAAGTTTAACAATTTTCACATTTATTATTTTATCGTTTGTTTAATAACTAATTTATTCTTAATCGTTTGTTTATTTTTACTGTCCATAACTTAATTCACATTTCTTAAACCATAGTTATTTTATCACTCTGGTTATTTTTTATATTATTGTTCTTTTTATATTTATATTTATTTTTATTATTTTTCCTATATACCTTTATACATAGGGTGATTGGAAATATGTGTAAAAGTTTCAAAGTTTTTTGTTGTCCAATGAGGATTTCATTTACTACTTTGAAACATTCACATCTATAACCCATCACCCTATACATAGAATCTTTTTGAAATCTTTACAAAATAAATTAAAAAACCTTTTTGCAATGTCCACTGAATGAACCACCCCAGCTGTAACATGTTTATTATCAAAGAGTAACCATTTGGAAATAAACTATTGTGTAGATATTATGTCCCATGTAACATGAAACGAAATAAAGGATACGCGTGTGCTGAAGGAGCCACAATAAGACGTCGAAGCCATTGTCGTGTGCCCGGAAACATAGAAGCGATAGGGTTGAACTTAAATTCCATTATGTACAATATTTTGTACCATCTATTCCGAAAACACAATGGACGAAATGAAAAAGAAAAATTCTGTATTAGATCATTTAAAAGGCTGTACCTTCGCCTAAGGGCTTTGTATCTTTTCTATACCATGCAATACTTTAACGTAATACTTTAGTATCAAAAGTATCACAGAAATTATCATCGCCAGAAGCACTCCATATATCAGGGGTGGCAAAACATATTGATAATTCTATCCATCTTTCAAAATTTATAACTTTTTGTAAGTCGATAATAAATACGTATTTAGTTATGTTACACCGATTAGCGCCAAACACAGAGACAGAGTCTTCTAATCAGCGGGCTGGCGGGCGGTGCACTTTGTTGCACGACTACCACTGCATGTGCGGAAGTGGCTAAATATTGGTCCTTTTTTTACTTGGGATCCATATAAACTTAGTACTAATTATTAAAACTATTATTAAAACTATTATTTAAAATTCTAATTTTAAGTCATTTGTATGGAATGATATAAAGCTGTATTATAATAATAATTATTATTATATAATAAACAATAAGAAAGAATGTCCATCAATTCTTCCATAAATAGATCTCGAACCTTCTTATTAAACATTATATAATAATTTTTTAACGTAATATACATTAATCTATTTATTAAAAGTAATCGTGAAAAATAATGAGAAATCGTGTAGGTGAATTTACATAAATTTGTTTATGGTAAATATGAGTATAAAACAAACGTTATGTATGGATAATAAGTCGACTCCTTCGCATAATAGAATACTAGAAGGCAACATAACTCATTGCATGAAAGCCTTCGCCTCCCAGGAGATATAACAATAATGCATTTTAGAGACTATGATAAAGCGACTTTTATATTAAGTAAATGCATGTACTAACTCTGAAAAACAGTGCAACCTTAATAACTTAGTATAACTTTTTAAATTTAAATAGGCAATGAAAAATAAAGATACTTAAGTATATATATACACAAGTTTAAGTTTATACCAATTTATTAATTGATTTATGAAAAGTGACTTTCCAAAATTTCTTGGATAACCTGTGCAGGTAAAGGTTTCATAACGTTATAGAGAGAAGAGTCAGGTACGGTGCTCAGCGCTAACGACCCGTGTGGCAGATTTAGGAGTACCAAATTTTAAATGATCTAATACTGCTTTGGAAGCAATTTTCCGATGTGAGCTGATGTTTGGTTTTTTAAAACTAAAAGTCATATGTATGTGGCGAATGATTATAAATGTAAAAGCTTTAAAGGAGTTTTTATAGAGCTCATTTAAGTATATATATATATATATATATATATATATATATATATATATATATATATATATATATATATATATATATGTATGTATCTTTTATATGTATTTTCTAATACCTTGTGTAAAGAGAGTTTTTTTTTTTAATTCACATTACTATGTATTAAAACTAAGTTTATTATATGTTCCTGTAGATTTTGTACTGGCAGAACTTATTGATACTGCCTATCGGGTTAAGTAAGAAAAGGACCAATATTTAGCCACTTCCGCACATGCAGTGGTAGTCGTGCAACAAAGTGCACCGCCCGCCAGCCCGCTGATAAATGCGTATGCGGCAAATAATGCGAATCACACAACCGCCAACGTCAAATCACTCAGTGTAACACTCAAAAGTGAAACATTCGGTGTTTGGCACTAATCGGTGTAACATAACCCCTGAAGATGCCCCGTGGAGAGGTGAAACACGTGTTGAGTGGTGATGACACTGCATGTGCGGAAGTAGCTAAATATTGGTCCTTTTTTTACACTTATGTAAGCACTGACCAGCGGTGTACTCGGATATTTAACTATATATGTGAGTTAAGAATTATGAAGTTATACTGTAATGTTTGATAAGGGCTTCTGTCTAACGTCATCAATAACAACATAATATCTGCTTACCAGAGAAGATATTGTACCTTTGTCCGTTGAGGAAGAAGTCAACTTTCTCTATCACTGATCGATGACGACCTAGTATCGAGTCTATTGACTTGAGTTACCCTTTTTCGTAAGATTGATTGTCATACGGACATTTCATTATGAATTCAATAACTTTTTACATATCTTACATTTAGTTAAGCAAAGATCAATACGTATCTTAATTTTTATTACTTGGACTAACTGTACTAAAGTTCCAACTGTAAAAAGTTTCTTATTCATTTGTAATAAACGGAATCAGATTTTATAATACATTTCCGAAAAAAATTACAAGACTACCTTTTATAAAATTCAAAACGGATTTCGAAAGAAAATTGACGGAAAGAAAAAGGTTTGTTATTCAATAAATGAATATTTATTTTAATGTCATTTAGGCCATATATGATAAAGTATGTAGGTATAAATTTTTATTGTTAAACCTTATTAAAACTATTAAATCCATTTGCAATCACCCCTAAAACTAAAGCTAAACTAAACCCTAAAGAATATATATATATATATATATATCGAATGATTTTTACATATGTCCAAACTGACTGTAAGTTTTGATTAAAATGACTTGAACAGATCATTCTTATTGTAATAGTTTTTCACTGTTCAAATACAAAGAAATATGTAAGATATTGGTATATTGAGATATCAGATATATAACATTACTTACCTATATTAAGAAAGTTTCAGTTTAAGAGATGTCCACTGATTATGACCATAGATTACTAAAGAGACCTGTTTAAAGTTTTATATATATATATATATATATATATATATATATATTCATTTATTTTTTCTCCTCAAATACCACAGGCCAATAAACTAACATACAAGAAAGCATACAAACATACAGGAAAGTGATAATAACAATAGTTGAATTTCATTACGTTATGTTACCTAAGACTTTGGACTTTTGGATAACGTGTACCACACATTAAATGACTGCAAATGAGATATATCCAACCTTTTAAAGTTACCTATAACCAACCATCCTGTATAAGTTGTAATCCTCGACTAATAGTTTACCACAATTCTCCCACGGTAAGCTGATCTAATTCAAGTCCCTCGACTCGTAATTAGCATAACAATTTACTGGCGCAACAGACAAATGGCTGCGGTTAAAACGGCCACTAAACAAAGGAATGAAAAATGTCCGAAACTTAACACAGTTGAGCTTTTTTCTACAGAGACAGTTATAAATAGATGATGGTATTACCATAGTAGTCGTAAAAACGTAGAAGTTTTAATTTAAAAAATTGTTTCATTAATTATGCTCATGTATGTCGCCTTCTACTGGATATAAGCCTCCATTATAATTTGTTTTATGGCTTACGTTTTTGAAAACCTCTTATTCACACCCACCGTTCGTAAAAGACATTAGACTTAAGAAGATGATGGAAGAAAGGCGAGGAAAGAAATAAGGTATAAGATAATATAAAGAGCAAAACGAAAGATATTGTGACGGACAAAAGTAAAGAATGAAAGATATTGTGACGCGTGAAAGAGTCCCTAATCCCAAAAAGTTGGGGGTATGAGAGGCCCCCAATAGCGGAGGTCATAAAAAAAGACGTTAGAATCATAAGTAATATATTTTTTAAATATGTCCTTTGTTTACAGTATTCTTCATTCTTTCTTCACAAGATCTTACATACTATTTCTTTATTTTCATTATCCAAAATATTTTTCATTGCTATTGTATTCATCTTTTCTTTTCACACAACGCCTATCAGTTCATATTTTTTATTTACCACAGTATGTTTTTTATTTACTAAATGTAACTATCTCTATCTCGCATTATTTATACTTCTACCTTTTCCATACAATGTTTGTCTGTAAGATATTTCCTCGTGTAATAAGACCGCCCGTTGTAATTTTTTGTTTATTACTATTAAACTATTTAAATATATCCTAGCTCGTACAACAAAGGATATTATATAACTATCACATTCCATCTCAATTGATGGATGGTATAATACCATACTGCGATCGCCAACCCGCCTACCAAACGTGGTGATTATGGTATATCCCATCATAGACATTTTTCAGGGAAACATTACTCAAAAACCAAGTCTCTGAAACAATAATACAGAAAGCATTACTACATACTATACTATATTACTATAGATATAGATAATCAAAATTAGAATTACTACATACTTAAATTAAATATTGTATATATCTTTTTTTTGGCAGAAGTTTTTGATCTGACGCATTCCAAGAATAATTAATTTACCACGCTTTAGAGTGATCTCTTTACACAAGGTATTAGAAAATACATATAAAAGATACATACATATATATATATATATATATATATACATCTATAGTAATATAGTATAGTATGTAGTAATGCTTTCTGTATTATTGTTTCAGAGACTTGGTTTTTGAGTAATGTTTCCCTGAAAAATGTCTATGATGGGATATACCATAATCACCACGTTTGGTAGGCGGGTTGGCGATCGCAGTATGGTATTATACCATCCATCAATTGAGATGGAATGTGATAGTTATATAATATCCTTTGTTGTACGAGCTAGGATATATTTAAATAGTTTAATAGTAATAAACAAAAAATTACAACGGGCGGTCTTATTACACGAGGAAATATCTTACAGACAAACATTGTATGGAAAAGGTAGAAGTATAAATAATGCGAGATAGAGATAGTTACATTTAGTAAATAAAAAACATACTGTGGTAAATAAAAAATATGAACTGATAGGCGTTGTGTGAAAAGAAAAGATGAATACAATAGCAATGAAAAATATTTTGGATAATGAAAATAAAGAAATAGTATGTAAGATCTTGTGAAGAAAGAATGAAGAATACTGTAAACAAAGGACATATTTAAAAAATATATTACTTATGATTCTAACGTCTTTTTTTATGACCTCCGCTATTGGGGGCCTCTCATACCCCCAACTTTTTGGGATTAGGGACTCTTTCACGCGTCACAATATCTTTCATTCTTTACTTTTGTCCGTCACAATATCTTTCGTTTTGCTCTTTATATTATCTTATACCTTATTTCTTTCCTCGCCTTTCTTCCATCATCTTCTTAAGTCTAATGTCTTTTACGAACGGTGGGTGTGAATAAGAGGTTTTCAAAAACGTAAGCCATAAAACAAATTATAATGGAGGCTTATATCCAGTAGAAGGCGACATACATGAGCATAATTAATGAAACAATTTTTTAAATTAAAACTTCTACGTTTTTACGACTACTATGGTAATACCATCATCTATTTATAACTGTCTCTGTAGAAAAAAGCTCAACTGTGTTAAGTTTCGGACATTTTTCATTCCTTTGTTTAGTGGCCGTTTTAACCGCAGCCATTTGTCTGTTGCGCCAGTAAATTGTTATGCTAATTACGAGTCGAGGGACTTGAATTAGATCAGCTTACCGTGGGAGAATTGTGGTAAACTATTAGTCGAGGATTACAACTTATACAGGATGGTTGGTTATAGGTAACTTTAAAAGGTTGGATATATCTCATTTGCAGTCATTTAATGTGTGGTACACGTTATCCAAAAGTCCAAAGTCTTAGGTAACATAACGTAATGAAATTCAACTATTGTTATTATCACTTTCCTGTATGTTTGTATGCTTTCTTGTATGTTAGTTTATTGGCCTGTGGTATTTGAGGAGAAAAAATAAATGAATATATATATATATATATATATATATATATATATAAAACTTTAAACAGGTCTCTTTAGTAATCTATGGTCATAATCAGTGGACATCTCTTAAACTGAAACTTTCTTAATATAGGTAAGTAATGTTATATATCTGATATCTCAATATACCAATATCTTACATATTTCTTTGTATTTGAACAGTGAAAAACTATTACAATAAGAATGATCTGTTCAAGTCATTTTAATCAAAACTTACAGTCAGTTTGGACATATGTAAAAATCATTCGATATATATATATATATATATATTCTTTAGGGTTTAGTTTAGCTTTAGTTTTAGGGGTGATTGCAAATGGATTTAATAGTTTTAATAAGGTTTAACAATAAAAATTTATACCTACATACTTTATCATATATGGCCTAAATGACATTAAAATAAATATTCATTTATTGAATAACAAACCTTTTTCTTTCCGTCAATTTTCTTTCGAAATCCGTTTTGAATTTTATAAAAGGTAGTCTTGTAATTTTTTTCGGAAATGTATTATAAAATCTGATTCCGTTTATTACAAATGAATAAGAAACTTTTTACAGTTGGAACTTTAGTACAGTTAGTCCAAGTAATAAAAATTAAGATACGTATTGATCTTTGCTTAACTAAATGTAAGATATGTAAAAAGTTATTGAATTCATAATGAAATGTCCGTATGACAATCAATCTTACGAAAAAGGGTAACTCAAGTCAATAGACTCGATACTAGGTCGTCATCGATCAGTGATAGAGAAAGTTGACTTCTTCCTCAACGGACAAAGGTACAATATCTTCTCTGGTAAGCAGATATTATGTTGTTATTGATGACGTTAGACAGAAGCCCTTATCAAACATTACAGTATAACTTCATAATTCTTAACTCACATATATAGTTAAATATCCGAGTACACCGCTGGTCAGTGCTTACATAAGTGTAAAAAAAGGACCAATATTTAGCTACTTCCGCACATGCAGTGTCATCACCACTCAACACGTGTTTCACCTCTCCACGGGGCATCTTCAGGGGTTATGTTACACCGATTAGTGCCAAACACCGAATGTTTCACTTTTGAGTGTTACACTGAGTGATTTGACGTTGGCGGTTGTGTGATTCGCATTATTTGCCGCATACGCATTTATCAGCGGGCTGGCGGGCGGTGCACTTTGTTGCACGACTACCACTGCATGTGCGGAAGTGGCTAAATATTGGTCCTTTTCTTACTTAACCCGATAGGCAGTATCAATAAGTTCTGCCAGTACAAAATCTACAGGAACATATAATAAACTTAGTTTTAATACATAGTAATGTGAATTAAAAAAAAAAAACACTTTTTAATATAATAATTACGCTATTTGTTATTTCTGGAATCATTGATTTTTGGATAGCGTGTACCATATATCAATTGATAGAAAATAATCTATACATTATACAGATTTCACAGTAATAACCAATCATGTATAGCTAACAGAAAATATTAATTAAGATTGTATTTGTGTTTTAATTGCAGCACTAATCGATAACATATTTATTTCTTTTCCTATTGTTTCACAAAAAGAGCAAACGTTTAGTTAATGAGAAAACGTCAACAAGGATGTACGGTGAATTGGAACCCGATGCCGGCAATGGTAGCTCAAGTCTCGTGGAGCGAACAAACATTCGTCTTTGTGTCGCTTTGTCTCGAACACCGGTGGTCTATTGACGAATAACTGCGCTCTAGAAATGCCTATTGTGAAAAAGAAATATTAATTACGCTATATATTTATGTTTATCTTCTACATAACAAAACGATCAAAAATTTTCAATTTTTTTTCGCAAGTTTTACACGTTCTTTCAAATTAAAATGTTCAGATAAATCGCATTTCTTCATAAGATTAATTAATTTTGAGAGAAATAAAAATAATTGTTAAATAAATCGCCATAAAATTTTACTAACTTGTTAATTTTTTAAATGTAACCTTTTTCATGTTAAAACCAGCAAGATACAAGTAGAACAACCAAAAAGATTTCATTATACATTTATATAAACTTTTTTAGGAAATATCTTTGATAAGATTTTATACGACCTGAATATAAAAATGAGAAATGCAAAAAGGAAATAAGAATTACGTTATATATTTACGTTTGCCTTCTATGTATCAAAACGATTAAGACTCTGCAAGAAATTTTTTGAATTTTTTGCACGTTGCATTGTTTCCTTGTTTTAAAATAAAATTTTCAAATGTGTCGCATTTCTTCATTACCATACCTAATTTTGAGAGAAATAAAAACTAATTTTAACCCTTAATAGCCTAGAGTTTCAATTTTGATACCAATCTTTTAAACCGAATGTTCACATTGCTATTAGTTTTTTTTATAGGTTGGCCGTACGTATCTTACTGTTGTATAATATTCTTTCCAAAAAAATTAAAAAAAAATCAATTTTCCCTTCATCTAGACACTCAAGCAAATACAGTAATATTAAAAAAAAACACTTTCGTAAATCAGGCTATTAAGGGTTAAATAAATCACAACAAAATTTAACTAACATGTTCCTTATTTGAAAATGTAACCTTTTTCATGTCAAAACCAGCCAGACGCAAATAGAACAACCAAAGAGATTTTATTACAAGTTGAAACAAACTTTTTTTTTCTAAAATAACTCTGAATATAAAAATGAGAAATACAAATACGAAATATGTATTTATGTTTACCTTTTATATTATGTCAAAATAATATAGACTCTTTAAAATTTTTGGAAACAAATAGATTAAAGATAGTATATAGTGCGGTTTTCCATTACGACAACTCTAGACTACGTATATCTTTTGCAATTCAAAAATTAAGGTTTCGCTGTAATGTGATACTTCGTCTGCCTTATTGGCCAAACCTTAAACCTTGAAATTTTCAATATTTAATGGAATCAGGCGTTACCTCGCGGAAGTCCATCCTAAGTAAGAAAAGGACCAATATTTAGTTACTCAGAGATCATTTGACTCTGTGTTTGGCACTAATCGGTGTAACATAACTCCTGAAGATGCCCCGTGGAGGGGTAAAACACGTGTTGAGTAATTTGGCGGTGGCGGTTGTGTGATTCACATTGTTTGCCGCATACGCATTTATCAGCGGGCTGACGGGCGGTGCACTTTATTGCACGACTACCACTGCATGTGCGGAAGTGGCTAAATATTGGTCCTTTTCTTACTTGACATTATCAGTAGTTTCAGTCCTATCTGAATTCTTTAGGCAATGTCAGGTTAATATCGAGAAGTATTGCCAAAGCTACGTATGACGACTTTTTCAATTGACAGAACGACGGCAAATAGTCCTCAAACAAAATCATCATAGTCACATCGGCCTTCCTCCCCCAATAATTTCCCGCGGCTTTATTTATGTCATCGACCCATCTAGTAGAGGTCGTACCCACATCGGCTTAGAAATAAATACGATCTATATAATATAGTTAAACGTAAATAAACTTTGAAAACATGTACTTAGCAAGAATTTTCAAATAAAACGCCAACAAAATTTTCTCACTACCTATTATAATATATCACTACACTTACACTTCTTATATCACTACAAGCTATATTTCATATATAGTAATAGCATAGCATAGAAGCTATATACAAGCACGGATTGCAACTTTCAAATCCATTAGTTTAACAAACACACGCCTCTTGTATCCAAATTGTGACCTGTTGCTGTATTGGATTCCAGCCAAAACATTTTGCACTTACATAGTTACGGAGATAATTATTCAAGTACCATACAAATTATTTATTTATTTTATTAAAAGATGTTTAAAAGAGTATTCTTAAGTAAGTTCTCAATTAATCGACACTTTTTAATGGTTCTATTCAAATATAATAATACTCGATAATAAAGCGACCCTAGTCATGGTATCTCCGACTAAGCCCCCTTCGCCTTGCTACCACAAACCCATGGAATCTTGGAAGATAACAGAAAGCACCAGGAATGTCTCTTCGACGAGAGAGGAGGAAAGCCGCATTTATATATATTTATATATATGCCGAAATAGTAAAGGAGGTCGTTCGAAAAACACAAAACATAGGAAGTAAGATCGGTACGAGGACACCGGATACGAAACATATTGTGATTAAAATTGTAATAAAATATTTTAAAATAGAGTTTCAGTTTTAAAGTTTTAAACATTTAATGGAATCAGGCGTTATTTTACGAAAGTTCATTCTAAGTAAGAAAAGGGCCAATATTTAGTCTCTTCCGCACATGCAGTGGTAGTCGTGTAACAAAGTGCATCGCCCGCCAGCCCGCTGGTAAATGACAATCTGCCAAACACAGAGGTCACTCTGTGTTTGGCACTAATCGGTGTAACATAACTCATTAAGATGCCCATTTATCAGCAGGCTACAGGGGTGCACTTTGTTGCACGACTACCTCTGCATGTGCGGTAGTGCCTAAATATTGGTCCATTTCTGACTATTTAAAAATTTGCTAAAGTGTCAAAAGATTGTAAAAATAAAGAAATAAAGATTAAACTGTGGCGAAAGATGTAAGGCGATGTATGGAAATAATGTATGACAATGCTACAACCTTGGAAGAAGGAGAGGAATGATAGAAATGGTGTGGAATGGGGTGAAAGGAGCATGAAAAAAAAAGAAGTGAACAAAATCATTGAAATAAAAGTCAAAATAAAAACACCCACGGAATCTCCAAGTTATATTTGGACAGCAGTGACAGTTCAAACCAAAAAAAAAAAAAATAACACAGAGAGACTTAAAAATATATAGACAGCATTGATTTACATCTTAGCCGTATTCAGTCGGCAGAATATTCGTGAATAATATGTAATAATCATTTTATGCCTTGTTACATTAATAATAATGGACTCCTTACATTTAACATATTATCGTTATCATCAGAATTTCAAACATAGATCGTCCACTGTTGGGGGTGAGCTTCCCTTATAAATACGTACATCGGAAATTATAGCATATAAAATTATTGATAAATATTACATTTTAACAATTTAATGGTTTAATCTATACTAATTGATTTTGGGTTACGTAATAAAGCCTTTTCTTAACAAAATTAGTGAGCATTATTCTCTTTTTAATGTCTTGATTTTCTTAAAGAGGAAAGCTGATTGCGAATTATTATGGGTGAATTTACAAACTCTATTTCATAGGAAGCTATTAAATAGAGCCCACGATGCCGAAGGCAATAAATTCCTGTACTTATGTCGTATTAAAAGACTGTAATCGAGCAGGATTTGGCAATGTTTTTAACGTCAAAGTTATCTATATGCCCCTTTTGACAGCTGACAACTATGACAGCCGTCAAAATATTGTAATCTGTCATAATCATTTAATGGCTTCAAAATCCACAGAAGTTGCGTTGCTTTACACCGAGCAAGGAGGTTTTATATAATTTTCTAAGCAAAACCGTGTCCTCATCACCGTGAGTGATGTACTTAGCAGTTATGAGAATTTTAAACGGTCGTTGACTTTTATAGAATAAATCACGTCATTGATATAAGCAATTAACAAGGTAACTTAACTTATAAATATTTATTGTATCCTTTCATACAATTGTTTCAAGATTAAAGTCTTTTCTCTGCGGGCTGGATTCGGTAATCAAGCGGTACTGCACTCATTTTGCGTCAGGTTTTTTTTTATTATTATTATGTTGCAGAGCTAATTAGCAAATGGGGAAAATCCTCCTGGACACCTGGGAATATTGCCCAAGTAGTGTCGGACTCTAACCGACGAAAAACCCCATTTGCCAATCTCCTCACTTTTCAAATTGATCCATCGACATGGTTTTTCTAGATCCTTCTGTGTCTCCTGGTCAAGGTGTCTTCTCAAATCTTTGCTTATTGGTTATATCTTACTTACTAGTATTAGTCGTGCTGGCCTTTTTTAAAATTAAGTTTTATGACTATGGTTATAATAGTCGTTTTCCTTGTCTTTTTTTATTATTTATCTTATACTTATTACATAGTTGCTTATCACTACTCTATTACCTGTATATATGTTAATATATACAATTTACATATCTTTCTTACTTAATTGGCGTCAGTATTAGCCTTATTTAAACCAACCCATCTCCTTAAGAAATCCCAACGGACTCTTGATGAGTCCTGCGATCTCGGAAAGGCACCTCGGTAATCCTAAATGGGTATCCTTGAAGAGTGCTACCTCCGTACACTGAAGTAGTACGCGGGAAGCAGTCTCTTCCTCGCTCAGGCATGTGCTTGTCAAAGGACTTTCCATAACAACTAAAGTAAATAGATGTTTGTATAAAAGAAATACTATGACTGGTTAAAATTCCTGCCACCAAGCACAGTCAGAGTCGCCACAGCGGGGGATAGATGATATAACAACCTACTTACTATGTTGCTACAAAAAAATCAATACTCCAAATTCTTCATACAACCAAAAAAAAAATGAAAGCAACGTAAATTTTGTAAAAACAAAATACTTTACGAGAAAGGGCTCGATCTAATTACTTCTCTTGAGAGATAAACAGTAACACAATCTCGGGCGAACTAATTAGCAATTTCTCGAGCAAACGAAATTTGTTGCTTAAAACGAGGGGATTTTTTTTTGGTATAATAACTTTTAACTTTTCATAAACAGTGTTGCCGCAGACATAAAGCTACAACAAAAAACGGTAAATGAGTATATCATTTGCGCATATACTCGTATATGTATTTACACAGATATAATATACGAGATAAATAATTTGAGTTATAGACATACATGTGCACTATACAGAATGGTTGGTTCAAGATGTACACTCTACGAGTATATTAAGCAATGGTAGATCAGCGTTAGAGGGTTGAGACTTGGTTTACTAGGTCGCGTGTTCGATTCATTGGATAGAATCTCTATGTAATTCACACTTTGAGAACTTATTATACGGAATTGACACTGCTCACGCACAAGTGTCCTCAGTGTACCACAATACCAGTGTGAAATTATGGTACACAGAAGACGCTACTGACCATGCTGCTATATAATTAATGCACAAAATGTAAACTATAAGATTGAATCCCGGAAAATGAACCCGCGGTCTAAAATCGCATGTCTTAATACTCTACCGCTGGGATACCACTGCTCTCTGTACACGTACTTTCTGTTTATACTATTTTGTATGTTCACTTTTAGGAGTAGAGAGCCTTAAAAGTTGAAAAAGATTCTTTAGGGGGAACCAATGTTATGAAGTGGGCGTCTAGCGACTGATACGATGATGGTATGATATGATGATGATAATGATGATGATTATGAAGACGATGATGATAATAATGATGATTATGAATACGATGATGATGACGATGATGATGACGATGATGATAATGATGAAGATTATGAAGACGATGATGATGACAATGATGATAATGCTGATGATTATGAAGACGATAATGATGACAATGATGTGTAAGATCAAATGCGGCAGCTACAGCATCAACAAGTCGTGCACAGTTTAAACGGTTATGACGTGACTGTGCTAAGGAACTTTTCCTAAACCTCTTTAAGAGACGAAGAAGTTGATACTCCATCGTAGCTTGTATCACGTCAGATGACCTTTTAGGAGAGATGTTCACTATCTTTACCGAAACGAAACACTGTTACGAAAATTAATGCGCATCAAATAGCTAATCGTTGAAAGTCAAAGTTTGTCAACGCAGTGTCCTGTTGGGTTACGTTCTTGTCAAACAAGACAGTTGTACAAAGGAAGTCGACTTCTTTAAAGCGTGCTATCAGTTTAGACTCGCAAGTGAACTGCTTTACAGTTGTATGAAAATACAGTATCTAAATCTACATCTTACCATGATTACCCGATCATACAAGATGAATGAACATCAATGTAAAAGGTTTTTAATGGTGAATGTATAGCTTATATTCTGTTAATTTCAATCAATGATTCCGTAAGTAATAAACAACGTAATGATAATATGGGAAGATAAAGCCTTTTCAAAATTCGAATTACCGTAAATTAAAATAATTTTTTGTTAATATCTATCTCTGTAGACTGTACTGCACAAAAATTATTGGCCTCTTTTATACCAATAAAAAATATTGTATAATATTTCAAAGCTGTAAAAATCAATAACTAATCTTCCTGTACAATGTATGACACATGTTTTGACTTGAGTTGAATCTCTAATTAGCTATGACCATAATTAGAATATTTTAAATATAAACAAAGTTGAAATCGTTAAAAAAGTAATTCAAAAATTCCATAACGTTGAATACAAAATTGACAGCCCATCTGGCGCTTTTATAAAAGGCAAATGACACGAATGAAGGACGCTATTAATTTTCGAAAGCAGATGCGACGTTGCTGTCAGTTCTGGGAGCTTGAATACCTTCAAAGCCTTAATAACAGATAATAACACTTTTAGTGCAGCACTTTTCACTTAACATCCATTAATTTGTATCATTTAACCCTCAATATGTATAAAAAAGACTATATATCGAATAATGGCTTCACTGAAGAAGAACTTAATAAGTTCATATTAGGTCTTTTTCGAAATTTCTGAATATTCTTTTTCTGAATTTCGTTATAAACTCAAGTGGTTGGTAATTCAACTTCACCGGAATGCCCGCATCATTTCTTTTTCTATGGTATCTTGATTTACCCGCTTACTCCCTCTTATATTATTTTCTTCTTGCTTCTTCGTTACAATTTTAACACCTTGCGAAGCAGAATAAAATCAAAATTTAAAAAATAAATATATAATAAGTTAATAATCAATGAGAAATATGTTAAAAGCTCCGATATTAAATAAACGAATTTTATGTCTTATCTTTATCTTTTAAACAATCAATACCCACCCTTGCAATTTATTTAAATACATTGCAAAACGCAAAACGAATTGTAATTTTTTCATAAAAACTTTTCGAAAAAGTGTTAGAAAAGTCATAAAAAAGATAAAAGAAATCGATAAAATGTTTTCCATATTGTATAGTGTCCAAAGGAAATAGAGATACAAGGTGATTCATAATAGGTGTAAATGCTTAAAAGATATGAATTTATAGGTCATTTATTAGTGACAAAAGGTGATTTCAAAATTCATAATGCTACATGCTAAAATTATTTTTTTTTTTTACTTTCTGTTCCTGCAAATTTTGTACCGCTAAAAATTATTGGTCTGTCGCACACCATTAGAGATAACTGATTAATGTTCCCTACTTCAGAGTGATCACTCTGAAACAGGGTGATTGGAAGTTGGTGATAAAGTTTTAAATCTTTACATTCACCCTTTAAATGTTTAAAACCTATATAATCGTGTAATATATATATATATATATAAGATAAAATCGTGTTACGAAATGTGATAAGATGGATGTTTAAATTTCGAAGCGAACGAAAATTGAATGTATTCGAGTTGTACCAGAGTATCACACTGTCGAGATCTACGCTCACATCAACCCCACCGCCTTTTGTTGAGGCTCCGCTTACACAAAACACAACAATAATGTCTCGCTTTTAATTTATTTTAAAAATTTAATATTACACAGACAGGGAGCGTTTCGCAGAAAATAAAAACAAAGGATGAAAGTCATTATTATTCAAATTACTTTTTGGGGATCTTTGATAAAAACTTTCACTTTGCTCCGTTTTATATTTTATTCAAATTAGTGAAGGCTTTACACTTTTAAATATATATTTCCAGTACTCGAAACTGTATCATCATCATTATTACTATCACATGATCACCCATAAATCCCTTCCTTAAAGGCTGCCATGATGAATATGTGTTATCGTACCACTTAGAGTGTGGCCATCCCACGCTGCGACTACCGGCTCCTGGTCTCCATTCTCTCGTCTCCAACTTTCATCCTCAACGATCTGAAGCAACAGAACTGATTATAGTGTCTGTTGTATTTTATGTTTTGTATTAATATCTAACACTTTTACATACTTGCCTATTTGCTAAATCTTCACCGATCACAGTTGACTTGCAGAAAATATCTATTTAAATTAGCATTTTCGACTACGTAATTTATAGATTAGTTTATTAGTGTTAAATTTTCATTTATTATTGATTTGTTAATCTTTAAAAAAAACATTACTGTTGACGTTTTGAATACGATCTTTCTTTATGAAAATCAAATTCCATTCACATTTCTAACTTAATTTTTTTAAATTTAAATATTTTGTTGCAATAAAAACCGATCGGGAGATGAAAAATCATCTTAATTAAAACATAAATTATTTTTATCTTCCATCCTGTCCGGCAAACAAATTAGTCATCTTTTGATGAATGGCTGCGTTTTACCAAGTTTTCTTTTGTAATTTCTCTTATTTTGTTTCATTTCAATAAAACGTTTAAAATGTAATACGCTGACAACAATCAATGGTTGATAACTGTGGCTTATGAATGTAAAAATAACTTTTTAGGTATTAAATCATATCTCTATAGCAACGCGTATCTTACGACTAGTCGAAACGGCTTCCCTTCCTTTCTGCGTACTAAGATTACCCAAAAACTTACTTCCAAGAAATTGTACACTTCTAACAATACAAAATTCGTTATGATTAATTTCCCGTAATTTTTATAATTACTAGAATTTTTATAACGCAAATTCATCCTCGTCATATCAACCGAAAAACTATTGTACTGTATTGTTTCTATGACGTTTTGTTGTTAGCCTTTTAAAGGCTTTTACAGCTTTAACGGGAATAACTTCACGGAACAAAAGGGTCTGTGAACTATAATAGAACTAGAGCATTCGGGTTTCCGCTCTTACATTAGACACTCATATGGAGGATAAGGCAGTAGAAGCGAGGCTTTCCTAGTCCAGTCAGTGTTGTTGTTTGTGTAATGAGTTTGGACGGCAGCGTGGACCACTCGGCCATATAAGGAAGGATATTGATCCTACCTCGGATCGCCCACGCTGTCCATGGCGACGGCGTTAGGAGTTCGACGCCATTTACATATCGGACGATGGATAGTATTATGTTTGGCTTTTGAGCATCGCACGCGTTTTTTGTGTGATGAGCAATCATCAGTGGAGTGGTTGATGTTGAGGGCTGATATACGCACATTTTAAAGCATTAACCTGGGCGCGGACCGAATGGACTTCCAATTTCGGTTGCATTATAGAATAGAGAAGGGAAACATTAATTCATTAACGGAATAAAAGAAAAGTCAACAGACATTCTGTTGATTTTGCTTTCCTGGAATATTGCAGAAAACTAATAGGTAAGCTAATTAAAGTTAACAAAACTAAACAATCTTTAGAATGGTAAAAGAAAACAAATACGTTTTATACAAAATAAAAGACACAAATTTGTGATACAGAAATAAGAAGTGAGAACAAAGGAAGAAAGCCTACCCACGCGGCATTAACTACCTCATAGTCGCCTCTAGAGAAGCCCAGACCAAAGTTACTTCAGACGAACAATTTTTATAGATACGTCAGAGATTTTCGAAGATATATTTCTAAATATTGTCATACTTTGTATAAAATAACTCTCACCTTATGATAGTTGAAATCCAAAAAGTTTCTAAAATCGGCTTGATTAGTTATTTTCTCTTCTCTTATCGAATATCTTTCTTTAATCGACGATTTCTTGGATACTTCCATAAGTCTCTCAAGCGCCTGTCTATCCACGTTAATAAAGCGCCCCTATAGAAGAATTTCCATGACATTTCCACCCAAGGAGAATAAACAGAAAAGTTCTTGATATGCACCGCCTAAACTACACCCCGTGATATATTCAATTGTTACTTTTATTGTAGACATTTGTTTATCTTTAACTTTAACAATCAAATCTTAAGTCATTTAAAGCTACTGTACAAGCATAAGGCTTCGTAATGCCAAGGCAATTGTTAAAATTTTTACTATCACTAAAATATAACTAAGCAATATGTGTAATTAATATCAGACATTATTTTTACTGTTGCGTATTGCGTGCCTTTGAATGAATATATAAATGACCTGTTATGTCATGCGATAATTTTGATTTCATTTAGGCTATATCTATTAAAATGTATATTAATATATCTGTAGTATTAAATTTTAATAAAGGGTGTGTTGTTATTGAATTTCTTTCTGCTTCTTCTCTACAACTTTAACACCTTGCGAAGCGAAGTAGAGTCAAAATTAAATAGGATTAAAAAAATAAAATGACAATAAATAAAAGTTCAGTTAAAAGTTGAATAAATCATTTTATTTTAGCTTTTTATATTTTGAACACCAACTCCCGTATGGGAAAGGGAAGATATGGTCGTGGATGATGAATGAGGGTCAGAACGTCTCACTTCAAAGTCAAAGTGAACAGGTACCTTCTTAGGAAATAATCCTCACAATGTTTTAAGCAAAAACGTAAAACGTTGTTTTGTTATTTAATTACTGTTAAGGTTTGTTACGGTTTGCACGGAAGTAACCGATATATCCCTGCGAAATAGAAAGTTGATGTGCACGACATGTCATGTCGGATAATTGATAGACGCCAGGGTCTAGACTGGAGACTGCGGTACACCGTGGTCTTATTGCAAATTTATAGGGAGGGTCCATATCTAGACCTAGATAAGTAAAACGTATTTTAAAGGAGATAAGTAAACGACGATGCAACAAATAATTCAAAGAAATTTTATTTTTGATAAACAAAAGCTGGTAGAAAAGATTTTTGTTTAGCAACATTCGTAGATATAACTCTTATTCGATCGAATATTCGATTATAGATATTCAGAATCGATTATTTATGTAACAAATATATGTAATTTTTTTTTTCTTATATTGTCTTTTTTCTTATATTGTTATCTTCTTATTTTCAGCCGATGGATCCTTACTGCAAGGCACAGGTTTTCCACCACGCCAAGATGACTGGTCCTATGCTGCCCACAAGCGACATCTCGTGACTGACTGACTATGTCATTAGTCCACCTCGTGGTCGCAAACAACCTTTGCATCTTCGTAAACCAAGAATAACAGCGATCTCTACACTAGTGAAATATTTCCACCATTTTCATTAGAACAAATCTCTGTGAGAAAATTCATTTCGAAATATTCGTTATTTCACTTAGAAAATTCTCAAAGACTTCAACTAACATAAATAAAGCATTTAACGGGACTAGAGTCGCAGGTGTGGCTGAGATTGCGTTTTACATTAAACGTTAAAAATATGTCACGATACATTTATTCTGTATCGAGTGTACTACATAGCCCAAGACACATTATAAAAATATTAAAAAATAAATAATTTACGGCGACTCTATATCTTTACAGAAAATTATGTATTGATAATATTATGAATTATTGAAAGCGTTCAAGAAAATAATAATAGCATTTAAATATCTTTTTAGGGACTAATAAAAACATAACGAATAGTTAAACATTTTATTCTAATATTATTCATATCGAGTAAATTGTTCATTTTATAGCTAATTAACGTTTTTTTTTATTATCTATATACAGACCTCAGCTCAATAATAAATAAATAAACTCAAAAATTTGAGATAAAATGTTACCGCGGTACATATACATCTGTATATATAATAATATATTCCAGTCCCCCAAGATGGGGCAGAGGGCGTCCACAGTATGTCGCCATCCCGAGCGGTCTTGAGCTTCGCGTTTTACTTCGCTCCACGTCATTCAAACTGCCTTCACTTCTACAGTGATCGTCCGCCGGCAGGTTTACCTTGGGCGGCCACATCTTCGCTTTCCTTGAAAATTCCATTCTAGGTCCAAACCAGTTTCACTTGCAGCGTTTGCTTATCGTAGCGTTTCCAGAAATCTACATTAAAGACTTTCTCAGGCCAGTATATACCGAGAATATGTATATATAAGACATCCCTATTTTCTTTGCTCACGCCACAACTCGAGAACTGCTTTACCGATTTTATTCACATCCCTTTATATGTTTTCTAATACTTTGTGAAAGTTCCTAACGAAATATATATGAAATTGTGTAGTTTTTGGGAAATATACTAAAATATAATGACTATTGAAACTTGGCATTTAACGGTTTGCTTTTAAAATCGATTATTTAACAGTTCAAGAGCTGGGAACTTTTATTTTTGTACAGCTGCATCGGTTACTTTTTATCGATCACATAATTAATACATATAATCATTATAAACAGAGTGATCACTCTGTAACGAAAATTCTTCTTCTGAAACACAATAACAATCGGGTAGCACAAAGTATAAAGTTTGATCGGTGTGTTGCCGGTGATAACTTAGGGATTTGAGATGTGGTGGCTTACGATAAAATTTATAAGAACGCTCAAGGTCACCCAAAAAGCGATCCTAAGAGGTATGCTTGTAATTTCGATGCGCTATCAATCATAAATGAGGAGTTCCGCAGAAAAAATAAGATAACCGACATAGTTCGAAGAATTGCACGTAAATTGGCAGTACAACCGATGGCCATTTGGACCGAAAGGTTCTCAAGTGGTGACCACGATCAGGTAAACGCGACATGAATAGGCGAGCCGACAACATAGTTAAGTTCGCAACAAGTTATCATGGCAATATTTGTGTGCAGCCTTGCAGCGTCTATAGGTTGAAAATAAGTAAAAGTACAAAGTCTATCGGAACGAAAAATATATATATATATATATATATATATATATATTGAAAGAATCAACGTAATAAGTCCGAGGACGTTTAATTCATTTAAAATATTTTCAATTTAGAAATTCTCAGAACACTTTTGTTGTCAAAGCGAATTCTCGTAAGAAAGACTTTTATCCCGGAGTTTAATATCGGGTGCCAGGTAACAAATAACGTCTCTAAGTTATTGCCAACGGCTCAAAATTTATACAGGGCTCTAACTTTCTTACAAATGTTAACTGCGTTTTGTCCAAAACAGCGTAGACACGGACAAGTTCGCGCCTTTGACTTCAGTCGCATTCATTTTTTTATTTATTTTAATTATTTTTTTTACATTCACATTTTGTTTTTGCTATCAAACTCTGTATAAATGTGTTGGTAAATTCAAATCCTTCACCGTACCGTCACTGTTTCTCAGTTTTACCATCCTACCATAGCTTCGTCTTCATTTTTGCTGCAATATGTCCACTACTGGACTTATTTCATAGATTTCTAATATTACAAATAAGAAGCAGTCTTTATCTATCATAGCTTAAATATAATATTTTATAATGCAGAAGCTAATGTATAATTAAATAAAACTCTTAAATTGTATTACTTATATGAATAAATTTTAGCCGTATTTACCTTTTAGAAATATTGTAAATAATAACAAAACGTTGTCGTGACTCGCAGCTGGGAGAAAAAAGATCCGTATCAAATAGCGCAAATGCTTCTCCCAGCTGTCTTCGCTCAGTAAACACATTCGCCATACATATTAGAATTAATAAAAATAGATATTTGAAGCTGCCAGTCTGCATGTCCTGACTAAAAACACAATTTAAGCAAAGATAAATCAATGGTATTGTTGGCAGGCCACGCACTTCGGATGACGCGTAAAGTGCAATAGTACACCGCGTTGAAATACGTCATTACGAGCGACTAAAACACAACGTTACTGAATAGGCCATTCATAAAAATTCTCGCACTTGTATAAATAGCTTTTGTATTCACACAGCAGTGGTTTGTTTAAATTAGGATGCCCACGTCCTGTTACCTTGACTTCATCGTCGGACTTTGTTACAATACCCGGCGATAAATATTGCACATCGACCTTTGGAAAGAGACAGTCGGCTAATTTTGGCTTCGTTGAGAGTTTTCTCTGTCGCACAACTGACAAAATATCGATATTTATCTTAATAAAATTAAAATTAAATAAATAATTTCGCGGCTATGTACAAAGCGCTACAGAGCTCGTATCTGGCAATACTATACATAATTTGAAAGGTCTTGACATAACCTACAAAACGACGCTATGCATGATTAGTTTGGATATTGCGTTCAACAGTTATAGACGTGTAAACATGGAGTTCACTAACGCCGAAATTCGCGCTATTTTAAAGTTTTCCTTCGTTAAAGGCAAATCCGCTAGAGAAACGTTCCGTGAGATTAATGGTGTTTTGGGGGATGGTACTCTATCACTTCGAACTGCAGAGGAATGGTTTCGACGATTCAGAGCCGGCGAAAACGACACCATGGATAAGCCAGCCGGCGGAAGACCTGTGACGACAAATACCGATCAAATCATGGACTACATCGAGTTAGACCGGCATGTGGCATCTCGTGACATCGCCCAGGAGATGGGAGTTAGTCACCAAACCATTTTAAACCATCTGCAGAAGGCTGGATACAAAAAAAAGCTTGATGTTTGGGTGCCGCATGATTTGACGCAAAAAACCTTCTGGACCGAATCAACGCCTGCGATATGCTGCTGAAACGGAACGAACTCGACCCATTCTTGAAGCGGATGGTGACTGGCGACGAAAAATGGATCACATACGACAATATCAAGCGAAAACGGTCGTGGTCGAAGGCCGGTGAATCGTCCCAAACAGTGGCCAAGCGGGGATTGACGGCCACGAAGGTTTTGCTGTGTGTTTGGTGGGATTGGAAGGGAATCATCCACTATGAGCTGCTCCCATATGGCCAGACGCTTAATTCTACCATCTACTTCGAACAACTGGACCGCTTGAAGCAGGCGATAGACCAGTAGCGTCCAGAATTTGCCAACAGGAAGGGTGTAGTGTTCCACCAGGACAACGCCAGACCACACACTTCGTTGATGACTCGTCAGAAGCTACGGGAGCTCGGATGGGAGGTTTTATAACTTCCACCATATAGCCCGGACATAGCGCCAAGTGATTACCACCTGTTCCTGTCCATGGCGAACGCCCTTGGTGGTGTAAAGTTGAACTCAAAAGAGGTTTGTGAAAAGTGGCTGTCCGAGTTCTTCGCAAATAAGGAGGGGGGCTTCTACGAGGGAGGTATTATGAAGTTGCCGTCTAGATGGAAACAGATTATCGAACAAAACGGCGCATATTTGAACTAAATCCGATCACTGTAACACTTTTTATAAAGCATTGAATAAAGAGCAAAAAAGCGGAAGGGAGATATTTGACAACCTTTTATAATAAAATAGACCTACGTAATAAAAATGATGATTTTTATAACGAAGATACTCATCAACTATCATATTATGAAGTAACTTCGTAACTATCTTTTGGAAACTCAAAGTGCATAATTAATTTTGGTCGATTTAACTAAAGAAAGTTAAAAGTATAAAGTTGGAGATCAAATGAACATGATCTTATTATTAATGAAAGTAGCCTTCGTTCGTTCTCATTTTTAATTTAACTTAAAAGTTAACAATTTTTCATCTGAATTAAAAACTTGAAATTTACATTAGCAAAAGTAAGATAATCACTTGATCATCTAAGGATCCCAGTCTATGATCACCATCATCTCTATTCTAGCTGTAAGACGTCCACTGTTCGATATTGGCCTATCTAGACTAGTTGATAGCGATCCACAACCACCACACAAATACTGGCATAAAACAAAAGGATAGCAATTTGGAGAGGAAAAATGATAAAGAGATGAGGAAGTGGTCGCACGAACCGTAATTTTAAAAAACTGGACATTCTTAGGAGGTAGTTAGAAGTAATCAAGACACAAATGATTACAAAAAAAGTAATTACTTGAATTCAACTCAATTTTAAATATTGTACGACTAGGTAAGCAAATAGTTTAAGAAGCTTTGTAGACACTAACATGCAAAAACTTGAACAACAAAAATACAATTTATTAAATTTAGTAGTAAAAACAAAGGCGCGGACGCTGATGTCTGCAGAATATCGATTCAACTTAAAAAGACCTGCATATAGCGTCTTCCAACATCCTCACCAAGATCATCTATCCCAATTGGTTTCACGTAATATTGCGCTTTCCGATGAGTGGTCATCACTTCCTGAATCTCAAAGCCATAGCTATCATCAGCTCTGGTTCAGCCACTGCCACTTCATCTCGTCAAACCGCTAAACTATCTCGGTTCCTTACGTTAAATTATAAGGTATATGTTTTTGAAACTTATCCAGAAAAACATTGGAGATCGTGTAATTAATTGCCAAATACTATTGCATACATTTTAATGGAAAGCCAAAATACTCATAGTACCAATGTTATTGTTTCTTGGCAGTTATTGCTTTAATCTACAGGTACACTGGAGCCTAACATTCCAATAAGGTATTATAGTATCTGATATACATTGCCTAGGACCGGTCCAGATAACGTAAAACATATGTCAACTTTCTAGAAAGAGTCGTGATCCTAGTGGGGAACAAGGAAGACGAACATCCTATCCACATTTTTCTCTCATTCTATTCCTAAAGTATAAGGTCTCATAAATTTTTCTCCGCAGTTATTTAATGAAGATTAATGTATCCAAAATTATGAATGCGAGGCGGAAGGCGCGGTAAATTAATTACAGCGTTTGATGTTACTGGACTAATAAGGCAAAAACCGCTTGTTGGCGCGGCTCTATCATAATATTAATGTGCAGATAACATAAAAAAATGTCAAGGACTGTTATAAATGTTAACTTAAAAAGACACTTTCACTATCACATAACATTAACACACTACTATTATTATCATTATCGTCGTCGTCGTCGTCGTCATCATCATCATCATCATTATTATTATTATTATTATTATTATCATCATCATCATCATCATCATCATCATCATCATCATCATCATCATTGTTGTTATTATTATTATCATTATTATTATGACTATCATCATTATCACCATCACCATCACCATCATTATTGTTGTTGTTGTTGTTGTTGTTGTTGTTGTTGTTGTTGTTGTTATTGTTGTTGTTGTTGTTATTGTTATTGCTGTTGGTGTTTTTGTTGTTGTTTTGCTGTTATAAATCTAGAATAAAATAAATATTTCAAAAGTTAAAAAATGTGTTAAAAATAGCATAAAAAGTTTAAAGAAAATAAGGTTTCAATAAACATTCTATTCGGAGAAATTGAAGCAGCCGTCAGCGACAACACTGCATCGTTGGAATAAACGGGCTTCGTCGAAACGTTGCCGATATTTTTCCTTCCATTTAAAAGCCGTCAAAGAGACGTCGATGTTGATTAATGAGGTAATACAAAGTAGCGAATGCAAAATTTTCGTTTTATTTATTGAAACTCCTTTGTTGTTTGCTAATACGATTTCGCTCGTCGACATTCGTTTACACAGGGTGTTTGTTAAAAATAAAAGCTTTGAAGGAGTGAATGTTTAGCTCATTTGACAGCGTGAAGCTTTAAAGTTTTTGTCAATTTCTAACTATCTTTTCTAAAGAAGTTACGTAAATGTGATACATTAACAGGTTAATTACATGTGTAAAAGTATTGAAATAGTTAGATAATTGTTTTTTTGTTTAACAAAAAAACTGACACTTACATGATTACTATGAAATATAAAAAAACATACCATAAATTTTTTTTTCTTTAGTAATGCGACATGCCTTTAACATCTGGCAGTACAGGGTATATACAGATTATAAATAATCATTTGTTTTAATATGAAAATATACGAATTTTTATTTTTTTTTATTACAATATTATCATTACTTTATTATTTCTGAAACTATTCATTTCTGTATAGAGTGTACTTTAGGTTAATTTTAATTATATTTCAGTTTATTAATTATTAAAAGCTTCCTGTGTAACAATAAAGTATATGCTTACGAATTGACGCAAATTGATTAAAATCACTAGAAATAAATTTAATACTGTTACACGTTGTAACATTAAATTTGTCAAAATTTATTAATAAAGCGCAATTCAGTGAAACCTTTTTAGAATATAAACTCATTGGTTATCCCAGCGTATCTGGTAATATTGAAGGATTAAAGCGGTTATTGATGCGTTCATTGAATTAGTTGTGGAAATTGGGGCAATTACATTACAGAGCTAACAATTTTACATGATGTTATCGTGTAGTTTATTGATGTATTAGTATCGCGTCTTGTTTTTATGTAAATGGATGAACGTGTACGTGTGCTCTCTTACCCTGCAGACATTGTAATGCCTGTAGTTAAAAGCCTATCGCATCCTATTAGAAAAAAAATAGTGTAACACATTTCAGTGATCAATTTGTACAGGGTGATTGCAAATACAGTATAAAAACTTAGTTCAGATAAATCGAACTATCAAAACGAACCATTACTTCTACATAAATTTGAATTACTTATTTATAAGTTTTCGAATATTGGTATTACTTGGTTTTTACACTATTCTACTTGAAAAAAGTGTTTCTATTTATATTTATGAAGGATTTATCATGTATTATTAAAATAATCTCTCGGCTTTTCTTAAAAGCAACTTTGATTCCCTACTGTGGGAACGACATGGTAATTTAAAAAAATATTTTGTCTGAATATAAAAATATTTCGAATAATGCAGCGAATATGTTCCAAAATTAAAAATGAAACAAATGAATTTTCCCTAAGGAATCTGACAGGGTTTTCCCGAGTTTTAAAACCTGATTAATAACTTCGGGGAACATTAGCTGAAAGCCTAATGTATGCTAATGTTTATTTAAACGGGTGAACTAATTACATCTGCAATTAGTTTTCATGTTTTTTTTATTTATTTTTTACTCAAATGAACCTATCATTGTGAAATCTTTTGCTTCCAATATTGTAGTTAAAGTATGGCTAATTTATGCTAACTTTTACAACATGAAGTTAATGATGCTATCATTAAAGTTCTTACCTAAAAATATCTATATTTAAATAGGTATTTACACGCAGTTTTGAATCATTATCATCGATTATTTTAATCTTATAAGTTCTAATCGCTCGGGAAGCTAATCTGTTCAGAAGATCCGAAAGAGCAAACAGTAAAACTCAACAGCTCTTTGGGATTAAAATTTACTATGTACATTATAAAATCATTCGTGTAAATAAATCGACAGACCAAGTTCCACATATATCGATGTAATAAAAATTCTTGAATACTTTAACAAAATTTATTCAATAATATAATTTTAATATTAGATTTATAAGAGGAATAACTATTATTATTAGCGCGTACATTCAGACACACAAAGAAAGTAATAAAAAAGTAAACGTCATTTGATTCTAACTTTATTGTCACCGGCAACAACAATTACTGCATTAACCAAATCGTCACCTTACCTTGATTGTCTTGTCTAAATGGTTTGACTTCAGGTGGTCACTGTGAACATGACTTTTTAATTAACAATTCGATAGGTACGTGAATAGGTTAGTAAATAGTAATGACTCACTGCATTGTCGCAAACGGACTGTTGTAAAAATTATAATAAATATCGATTCATCCCAGAGCACCGATAGTCCAACGGTTGAGGACTGAGACTTGTGAACGTAGGTCGCGGGTTCGATTCCTGGGATACAGAATAAATACTCAACACTGTACATTAATTCCAAAAAGTAACTTAACACGTTCACTGCGGGCCCAATTTTGAAGAACTTTCAGTTGGTGCGGCTGAGGTCGAATCAGCCTCAAGCTGAACTTCCTAGTAGTGCGGTTGAGGCCTTTTCTGCCTCATGTTATATTGAGTCAATGCTTCGCAGAGATAAAAAAGCTATATTTGTTTTTGTCATACCTCATACGGTTGAGTGTAAACAGCCGCCGCGAGTTTTACGCGCCGCACCAGTGCAAAGTTTACCATGAGGCTGAATCGACCTCAAGCCGCAGTGAACGTGTTAAGGATGGCTGCAGCGTTCTTTGCATACCATAATACTACACTGCGATCGCCAACCCGCCTGTCACGCGTGGCGATTATGGTATATCCCCCAATTGATAAGTTTCGTAGAGGACATTGCAGTGAGCGTCTGTGAACTGAAATGACGACGAAATATTGCATGTAAGACTTTTCCTTTTGTTGCATATTTATTAATAAATTTGAATAAATTTCACTACGCATTCTCAAGCACTATTCACTGTTCACCATCAATCAAACGGACTTATTACAGAGTCCTGCAATTGACACTTCTTGATTAAGGGTTCTGTAAGGACCTTTACAATTTAGGAGTTATTGACCTCGAATATCAATTGTGCTAGATCTTCAGCTGTGTTTGTGGAAGTTTTACTTGAATTATTTATTGTTTATAGACTCAAAAATTTGTTTCTCTTAAATATTCACATTGATAAGAATAAGTATTAAACACGATTATTCGTACAAATATATGCTGATGTTAAAGGCGCTGAATAAAAACATATTTATTTAAATATCATATGTTTACACTTGTATGATGATGATAATAAATACACCTCACATATAAAATTAAAAATTTATATATTTTGCTAGGTAAGACATAGAGTGCTTGATGTGGCGGAGTGCGCGTGCGCATAGCACGACGGTCACGCGACGTGATATCGGTTCTTTGTCACTGCCAGCAATCGCGGTCTCCATTGCATGAAATTAAATTTAGCCCCCATCAACCCCATTTTATAGAGAACGCCACCCACTCTCTAACGGAGTAGACAGACATTATCAAAACTGACACTAATAAGATAGGAAATTAATAATCTTACTCCGTCAAACACAGAGCTACATGTCAACGGTTAGTGAAAGCAGCAGGGTCACTAAAAACGACAGTGACATGACCACAATCACTCTGACAAGAGTACACAAATGGGCAAGAAAATCGTCAACATAATCATTTCACTGGTGGACAAGGGCCCCAAAGATCTTCCGTTTGGAAGTGGCTTTCACCTAGCATCTTCCGACAACCCTAAAAGGGTAGCCTATCCACCTTCTGGCAGGAAAATAAAATAACTCATTTAAAACAAATGACAGAAGAAGTACCAATGGCGGTTTTATCGCTAACGGCAATATATTTCAGACAGCTATTGGATGACTTGTAAACGAAGAAAAGGTGAATCGAGTGGTCTTCAAGGGATCAAAATATCAAATGTATAGTAATATTAAAATATATAGTTTATAATAATTCTTATAATACATAATAAATCACAGCTACTACATACATATTTTTTATCCTTTATAAGCTAAGCTAAAATGTATCCTTTAAAAGCTAAATGCAGTAGTAATCGTGCAATAAAGTGCACCGCCCGCCAGCCCGCTGATAAATGCGCATGCGGCAAACAATGCGAATTACCCAACTACCACCGTTAAATCGCTCAACACGTGTTTCACTCCTCCACGGGGCATCCTCAGGAGTAATGTTACACCGATTAGTACCTCTCTCAGTTACTCTGTGTTTGGCGCTAATATAATAAGAAAAAATATTTTGTAAACACTTTGTCTAAGTAAGGTAAAGTGACATAGGTAAAGGTTAAGCTAATGTATGTTAATTATTCTGATTTAAAATTAAAACCATTGTTCGTGGTTGTGAATATAAAAAAAAATACTTTTTTCTAAGACGTTGTCAAATTCATTTCTATGTATATATTGATATTAATGCTACTTGCTAGGAGACGCTTGTAGCTTTGTCGGAACTGAGTGCACGAGCTTAACTAAATGAAACTAGCTCTAATACGTTAGTTAAACAAAGAAGTTTTCACGAAAGTGGGTTGCACGCGTGTGGGTAAGTGTAGGTTGTGAGATAAAAGCGAGGGCTTCTTGGTAATCTAAAAGACGATACGAGTCCTGCCTCAGATCACTCACACTGTGAGCGGAAGCGGGGCGGGTGGCCATCTCCGAAAGCGAAGCGTTTTGCAAACTGTTTGCGGTTTGTCATGTGTCAAGGTTAAAGTTGTTGTTGTCGTTATATTAATAATTAAGAAAAGGACTAATTTTCAGCCACTTCCGCAGATGCAGTGGTAGTCGTGCAACAAAGTGCACCACCCGCCAGCCCGCTGATAAATGCGTATGCGGCAAACAATGCGAATCACACAACTGCTATCACCAAATCACTCAACACGTGTTTCACCCCTCCACGGGGCATCTTCAGGAGTTATGTTACACCGATTAGTGCCAAACACGGTCAAAAAAAAGTGATCCATGTGCGGAAGTGGCTAGATATCCTTTTCTTACTTAGGATGTACTTCCGCAAGGTAACGCCTGATTCCATTAAATAGTCATATTTATATTCGCAGTGTTCAGATACTCGACTTAGGAGGACTGAAAAGGTGTGATGAGTGGGTAGTTGGAACCCTGAGATAGTATAAGTAAGGATGTATCAGAATGCCTCTTTCTGATCTTAGAGAAGAAAGTACTCTTTGTATTGCATGGTGCATTCACTATTAAGGTAACATATTTGAGTGTGTCCAAGATTATTCATTGTATATATTGGTCTCTTTTTTAGTAAAAAAATACTTTTATTCTAACATTATTGCTTTTAGTTCTCGATTTGCCAGCGTTATATAAGAAGAGAAAATCTTTTTTGTTACTGTCACTTTATACTATTAATTATAAACGATCGTAAAGTAACCTAAAAAGAAGTACACTTAAGTGAGTTTGGGATTGTCTGTTTAATCTAAGTTTAACCGAAGTAACTTAAACAAGTGTCACTTTAATGAACAATTAATGACTTGATTAATGCTTGTTGATCTTCGGACTTCTTGTTTTTAGGTAATCACATCTCTCTACCGTTAAAAGGTAGCACATTATTAATTAAGTTGGTGTAATTACATTTTCGGGGATGCTTGACATCGACTTATTTGCCCGCAGTGGACTTTGAATCTTTTGTGTAATATTTTGGAGTTAAAATCTTTTGTATAAAATCAGACTCTTTTTTATGTACATTTTCGAAAATACGATCATTATAATATGATTCAATTCAATCTCAAAGTCATCTAAAAATCAATGAAGAGGGCTATGTACTGTGTCTATGTATTTGCTGTGAATTTTAATCATAAATGATTAAATCCTTAGGTCGTCGATATTTGTTTGTTATTATATTACTTAAATACTCGGTAATTTTCGTAACAATTTTAGTCGAAAAAATATTTTCGATTTGCTTAAAGATTTAATTAACGAAATTCGAAAAACCGTACTTTCACACATTTAAACTAGTTAAAAAGCCGACGTGCTCTGCGGTAGTCGGCAACCCAACCACAATTATTCTCTGAAGCCACTATGCGGGTACTTAGCGTTGACGGAACGCCCGTCGCCACCTGAGCTCCGAACAAACAGACAACAAAAACCATTACCCGCATGCAACAAGAAACTTTTGTAATTGTTCACAAGTTATTTACTCCTCTTGAAGGACGACATGCTCTTTATTTACTCAACAACATCACAACGTGCAAAAATAATTGAAAATGATAAAATTGTAAAACAGTAAAAGATGAAAGAAAGTAAATTTGTAAACAAAAGATTAGAAGAAATGAAATTAAATGCGATACCAACTATATAATATCTACAAATTTAATTATTAAAAATAACTTAAGCAGTTAATAAATTGTGACATAAATAGATAAGAAACCCAATACCAATGATATTTGAGAAGTGAGGTGAAGAATGAAAGGTAATGAAAAGGATGCAACCTAAAACGAATGACTATGTAAGATCATGTGAAGTATGTTACAAGACCGAATGAATGATCTTAATGAGACTGAAGCGATCGTTAACCCTTCTGCCGAGCGTGGCGATTATGGGATATCCCCCATTGATATATTTAGGGGAATCCTATGGAACAAGGGTAATAATTTTGTTAATATACATTAGTTTTGTGAATATAAATAAATACAAAATTAAATTAAATTAAATTAATGTCAATGTGACATATATTTTAAAATGTTTTTTATGTAAGATAGAATACAAAGTATATGTTGCAGTTAAAAGTTCGATCATTTTTTCGCGTCTCATTTTTAGTTTCAATAAAAATAATAAACGAAATGATATCTGATTATGTTATTTGTTAAGGTCGCAGAAAGACTTAGGATGCAGATGGCCTCTAAACGGTCTTATTAGACAACTATGGGGGAAGGCGTGTCTAGCTTGGACGTCTTACGGCTGAAATAATGGGAATTATGTTCTAATTTAATTAAAACTACGATATTAAGTTGTCAGGATAAGTCATATACAAGAGTAATGCTCATATGTACATTTATTACTCCCCATTGTACACGTTATTGGGGCCTATCAGTCTCCCTAGTTTTTGTATTTTTTTTTCATTCATTTTATTAATTTGTTGCCATACTCTACTTTTTATCTTCGCATTATCTCCCATTCTCATACATTTATTTACAACCTATCAAGATGGTCAAAACATCGCTTATATTCCTTCATATATTTGTATATTTCGCAATATTCCAATTCGCTTTAGTTACATTTTAATTCTTTTTTTTCTACTTTACCACATGCAAGTTTTATGTTATGATGATGATGGTGGTGGTGGTGATGATGATAGTACACGTAACATCACCTATACGTGTACGCTTGGTATACACACAGTTACTATACATTTCTAATTTCATTTTATTATCTACTAAAAATTAAACACAAGCCGTCAGCATAATTCACGACGTTTTCTCTGAGTTAATAATTTTATAAACTTAATGTATTATCTCTGCCGTTGTACGATGCTCTTTGTATGATTAACTTTGTCTAAGTTATGACTAAGTTACTTCATCACGTAACTTATTGTATCATGGGACTTAGAATACATTGGAAGCTACAATATTACTTCTCGCAAATGACAATTCGTAGACAGTAACAATTCGTCGTTTTAAGCACATAATCTTCGTACAAAAAAGAAATATTTTTTCACCAGAATTTTTCTGTAAGTATAATACAGTCAAATAAATATGATACATATCTAATACCTTTAAATGCTAATGTTCATCATCATTATCCTCGTTATATCAGCCGATGAACACCCAATACCGGACGTCGGCCTCCCCCAAAGATCATCACGAAAACAATATGGGTTCAGTAAATAAGAAAGAAATAAAATAGCTATGATTTTGTTGAAACAAAACTAGAAATAAAAATTACAACAAATAGATAAATGTAAATAAAATCCTGATTGTGTAATGAGTGATGGAATAAAGTGCATGGGAGATGATTTTAACGTGAATAAAGATATATATTATAAAGGATGAAAGGAGGAAGTGTAATAAATGAATAAAATGAAAAAATAGTTTACCCGAGTTGTAACCTACACATGGCACGTCACCAAAACGCGGGTCCATAAAAAAAAGTTTACTTTTTTTTTTTAATGTAAACTTTTTTTTAGATGCGGGCAGCATTCAGCTACTTTCCATGAGCTCAACTATGTCTTTAATCCACTTAGTGTGGGACCTGCCCACTTCGCGTCTGCTTCGTGGTCGCTTCTTCTATCGACCCCATCGACTGGGTTGCACGACCAATTTTCCTCGCCCACATTTCAGACAAGCAAGTACTCGATCTACGTTTTTTTTTTTTTTTTTTTTTTTTTTTTTTTTTTTTTTTTTTTTTTTTTTTTTTTTTTTTTTTTTTTTTTTTATGACCCCCGCTATTGGGGGCCTCTCGTACCCCTATTTATGTTGGGATAGGGACTTTACAAGCATTAAATTTATTCAATTCATTATTTTATTTTCATTCTCTTCTCTTTCATTCTTCACATAATCTTTCTTTCTGTTCTAATCTTTCATGCCACAATTCGTCTGTCTTTCTCTTTTGCTCTGATCATCTATCATTCTTCCCTTGCTTTTTACATTTTCAATAGCTTTTATTTTATTTTACATTTTTGTTTCTTATACAATAATTATTTTTCATCACAGATTTATATATTTTAATAGTTAATTATTATATTTTCTATTTTAATTTTTAATATATATTTATTTATTTATTTCCTATATTTACGTTTTGTTTCTTTTCATTGCACTTTCCGCTATTTCTCTGCAAAGGGATAGGAATGATTGTTTATATTCTCCGCCTATCAGGGAGGCTATTGTCTCCTCCCTGATTTGAACCCCAGACCGGCACTCGAAGCCGAACCGGAGTCCCCCGAATGCGGGACACCGGGCCACAAGGTGGATCACGGTCTGGTCCACGCCCGGTTCACAGAAGCACGAGGGGTCCTCCTTGAGCTTAAACCTATGAAGGTACTCAGAGAACCCCCCGTGCCCCGTGAAGAGCTGGGCCGAGACCGCGTCCACCTCGATGCTGCGGAGCACGCGGTAGGCTGAGACGGCGTCCGGGAAAAACATCCTCGTTACCGAAGCCGTCGTTCCTTCCACATACCTCCTGTTCCATTCGTCGAGCGACTCCAGTCTCAGTTGCCGCCTGACGAATGAAACAGGGCATCTCTCGTACTCTGGTCGTCTTTTACTCTTCAGGGCCGCTTCCTTGGCCAGCTGGTCCGCCCTCTCGTTCCCCTCCATCCCCACGTGCGCTTTCACCCAGAACAACCTTACATCCTTCCCTTTTTCTCTCGCTTTCATTACATTCTCCTTCACTCTTAACGCTAAGGGATGGAGGGTGTCCGATCTTGCGACAGTTTCGAGAGCGGACCGCGAGTCGCTCAGTACGGCGCAGACTTGCGCCGACTCGCCGGCCGCGTACCCTGTTGCCTCAGCTAGAGCCAGCAGCTCTGCCTGGTATACGGTGCAGAAGTTGCCCAACTTGAGTTTCTTTGTGTATGACTCTACGGCGCCCCGCTTGACGCAGAACGCCGCACCCACCTTATCCTCTATGCGGCTGCCGTCGGTATAAATTACCAGATCGGCAGCCGCGGTGGCAAGTCGGACTTCCTCCGCACTTTCCCCCAGACAGGAGAACTCCACACCAACTTGACCAGACGGGTGTGGTAGTCTCAGGTAGCTGACCGGTACCTCCAGGTCTCGGTCCTTTACCACCTGCCGGGAATGACCCTTTCTTATTTCAAATAAGCGGGCTGCTTCTTGGACCCGGAGGTCCAGGGGAAGCAACCCGGCAAGTATAAGGGCCGAGTGCAGGGACGCGGTCCTGTGGGTCCTCGCGATCTTCTGCACAAAGCCCCGCTGGACCGCGTCCAACTGCCTGCGGACCAGCAGCTTCCTAGCCGCCGGCGCCCATGCACTCGCTGCATACAAAATCGTCGGCTCCAGCACCGCCAGATACATCGCTCTGATCACCTCCGAGTTCAGACCCCAAGATACCTTCGCAGCCCTGCACAGCTGACGATAGAGGCCCTGTGCCTTCTTGCTCACGTTCTTCACGTGACTGTTGAACGTGAGCCTATCGTCAATTGTGAGGCCTAGTATCCGGACTTCCCCAGTCCGGCCAAGCGGCTCGCCCCCCATGCTCAGTAATGGGTAGTCGAACTTCTGCTTGTTGGTTAGCACCATCACCTTGGTTTTGTGTGGTGCGAACCTCAGCTTGTTCCTAACCCCCCATTCATGAACATGGGCGAGAACGGCATTGGCCCGACTCGAGATGTCCTGGGCCTTCTGCCCCGAGAAGACCAGCACGACGTCATCTGCGAACGCCTGGCAGTGTGTCCCGGTCTTTACCACCTCCTCCAAGAGAGGGTTGATGAGGAGGGTCCAGAAGGTTGGGCCGCCTACGGATCCCTACACGCACCCCTTGGTGGTCTCTCTGGCCCACTCTGCCCCCGCGTACCGTACGGACACCTTGCGATCGCTAAAATAGCTGTCGGCAAGGCGCCGCAGATTCACGGGGCAGCGAGTTTCTGCCAGTCTGCACCGTATAGCAGGCCACCAGGCGTTATCGAAGGCTCCCTCTATGTCCAATGATACCAGCACTGCGATCTCCTTCTCCTTCAACCGAGTTCGCAGATGCTGGATCAGGACATACAGGGAGACTCGATCTACGTTAGTGACCTTGGTACTTGCGGATTTCCTTATTTATAAACAAGACTGTAATATATTTCGATTTGAGAAACTAGGCGAAAGAAGGGAAACGATGAATGAACGGAAATTAGTATAGAAAAGAATGAAGGAAAATTGTAGAATGAAAGAAGAGGAAAGATAGATGTTGAGAGGAATGACAGAGCATAAAAAAGGATGCAAATAAATTCATAAAACAACCCTGTCAGAAAACAAGATACGAGTACAAAAGGTCCTCAATAACGTGGACCATTTAAAAATATATATTTCAAAGAAATACCTTTTTTTAAGAAATGCAGATATCACAAATCTATCCAGTATAACACAGTTTCAGAAAATCTTATGTTCGACTAGCAGATAAACGATGACTTTAACGGCCCGAACGCTCCGTTGGTTCTAGAGGCAATTGTTTGTCACGTAACTTTGGACTTGATTTAAACTACTGTGCTCTCTCAAACTACTACGCCTTTTTACAACACAGTTTACCCAACAGGTGTATCCTTAGTAAGAAAATGCGCATGCGGGTAACAATGCTCGCATTGCTGGCGGGCGGTGCACTTTGTTGCACGACTACCACTGCATAAGTGGCTAAATATTGGACCTTTTCTTATTTAAGATGGACTTCCGCAAGGTAACGCCTGATTCCATTAAATACAACAGGTATATCTTACAGTCTAATATACATATAATTTATATATTTTATTAAATGATTTTTCAATTAAAAAGATATCGTTTATGGTAGAGAAATGGTAAAGAAAAAATTATAAAATACTTCGTAACCACATACTTATCAGATCCAAAACTCCAAGTACATCTCACCCTCAACCTGCACCGTTACAAATGCAGACAAATCATTGTCCGCTGGCACGGAAGTGAAGTTGAACCCGGGCAATTTATACAACTCAGCGGTGTATCCCTGGGCGGATTGACTAATGACATGCGTTATTTCCACTCGTTTCTTGAAACTTTAAACATCTTAATATTTCTTATAATACTAATATTATATTTATGTATAACTTACAAGTTATACTGAAGTTAATTAATCTTTACAAATTTATTATTACGAATGGTAATTATACGTATTTCATCATCATCATTATTAGCCTGAACATGTCTCCTGGATGGACATAGGCCTATCTCTTTTTTATGGCCCCTGCTATTGGGAGCCTCTCGTACATATCTGGTGTGGGACAGGGACTTTTTTTACATATGTTTAATTTTTTCACAAGATTTTTTTATTTTCTCTCTCTTCATTTATGCATCTTATGATCTTCCATTCGGTAGTCATTCCACATTTCATCTTTCGTTCTCTTTCGCTCTATAACCTACCATTCCTCTCTCGTTACACATTAACATTTTCTTATTTTATGTGTGTTTATTTTACATTTACATAGGCCTATCTCAGTGGTTGTGGACTGAGACTTGAGACACACACTTTTTGCATAGTTATATAGGATTGCCGCAGCTTACAAAATAGTTTCTAGAAGTTGGGTGGCAGCGTCCTCTACGTATCATAATACCACACAGTGATGGCCAACCCGCCTGCCAAGCGTAGTGATTTTAGTACATCCCCCCATATATATCTTTGGAGAAAACCTTTGCCATGCTTAAGTAGTCACCATAATTAAATAAAACTTAAGTTTATGTCGTTGTATAAATCGAACTCGCGACCGATGATCGGAAGTCTCAGTCCTCTACCGCCGGGTTACCGCTGCTCATTCATATGAAATAAATTTTCTCACAAAATGACATATAACATAAAACAGGGAAAGACGATCATTTAAATGTTTGCTTACGCTATCATTTATTCGCACCACATACCGCACGCTTCAGACACTCACTACACTGCAAGCGATAACTCACCATCTACAGCAACCACTCCACAGGCGACCGCTCACCGAAAGAAAAAACGCGTGCAATACTGAAAGATCATTCACCACACTTCCTACCGTCCGTTACGTAAACGGCGTCTGCCTCCCGACGCCGCCGCCGCGAACAGCGTGGGCGATCCGAGGTAGGATCAGTATCCTTCCTTAGATTGCCGAGTGGTCCACGCTGCCCTTCACACTTAACTCCTCATTCAGTACACTTCAGTAACACTGACCAGACAGGCGCGCTAGCCGCGAGTTCTGCCGGCCGACTGGGTCGCGCTGGGTTTGTGTCCTCGAGGGCTGGCTGGGTGAGCCCCGCTGCTACTATCTCGCGGCCACTACCTTTAGTGACTTCCTCGTCTCCCCGCCGAGAACTGATACGGGTTCGGAAACTCGAATTCTGTAATTTTACATAATTCACGGACCCCTCCGTTCCGTGAACTCGTTTCCGATGAAGCTATAAAAGCCGCAAGGCTAAAAGCAAAAACTTCACATGAGACAATAGACAATAGACAAAAATCATTTGTTGAAGAAGTTTTCCGATAGAGGTCACTATTGTAAGCAAAGAGTATCTATTGCACGCCTTGTTCGAAAATTCTCATTACATTTCGAGATTGTTTATTGTATTAGGGAGCTTCCTTTAAAAACATCTTTCAAAGCTATAACATTGAAAGTATATTTAAAAAAAATAATTTCTTCGTACCTAAGTCGATTTATCTTACATTTTTTAATTTTTTGTTTATTTATTACTCTTATAAAAATAATAAAACGTTCATTTTGTTATGAAATTAATCCAAGTAATTCTAAGTTAGTATTTCTAGTCGGTAAGTATAGATGCAAAAACTTTAAAAAAGTGATTGTTTATCTCATTCGTTTTGAAATAATGTATGGTATACATTATCCGAAATTCAATTGTTTCAGAAATAATAAATACCGCAATGATAATATAATAAGAAAAAGCGAGTTCGAAATTTGAACTGCTTACCATCTGTCTCTGCAAATTTAGTACTGCCTGAAATAATTGGGTTGTCGTATTCTAAAAGAAAACAACACATATTTCAGAGTGATCAAATTGTACAAGGTGAGTGGAAATAGATGTACAATGTATAAAGCTTTTTGCTGATAAATCAGTTAAACAGGCGTTTAACAAATTACTTTATGAAATTTAAATCGAATTTAAAGGCATGCACCGATGTTGTTGGTGTTGGTGTTGGTCGATGGTATTGATGTTGATTGTACCGTTCTTGTTGCAAATCAATTGGAAATGCCAACGTCCAACAGTAGACATCTTACAACTGAAATAATGATGATATTTTTGACGCGGCTTTGTCAAATTCTGAGTGTCACGTATCGACGAATGATGACGAAGGGACCCGAAGTAATTAAAAAAGAAATAAAATGGTAGAAATAGAAAAATAGTGGAAGAAGCGTTGGGTAACTCAGCGCTATAAGCGGCCAAACGTAAGTGGTCCCTTTTTAAAGGTCCCAGCGCATCAGCGTAACTCAGAAACCTTCTTTTGGTGTTATTTGAAATTCAAGTATGTTTATATAAAACATGAAACCTTCTTTAATCCCAAACATTAACATTATAAATAATCTACTCAAAAGTTCCGTAAAAACAGAAAACGCCACAAAGGCTCCGTAATGTGCGTTATAAAACTGTTGTCAGAGTGTCGTTACGGGTTGAAACGCTTGAGGCAACTAAATGCGGAGACATATGCAGTGCTTACAAACTAAAAATCTTTGGTACGAAATTTAAATATGATTTTATTATTCGTTGTGAGGAATATGCCAGATGGCTCAAGTGATTGCCCATCATAACAGTGGTATATTTGTAGGCGTCATTCGTTCATCACACAAAAATTGCAAAAATATATGTAATTTCAACAAACTTCTTAGATGCTTTTTTTTCAAAGGCTTTCATTTTTATAAAAACATAAAAAATTGGGATTTATCTTGACTTAAAAGATAGAAGTCTCTTTGAAAAAAAAATATATTGTCAGACAGTGCAAAATGTGATTGGTGTCATTAGGTTAGGTGGTAATATACGCAGCAGATATCTTACTGGAAATCAATATGTAAACTAATTAGAAGATAATGACATTTTTTTTGGCCCCGTTATTTACCGGCTTCTTGTGTTCCTTATCGTGTTTGAGACAGAGATTGTAGCAATATTTTTTCATTGTTACTATTTTATTGTCATTCTCCTTTCACATCTTCACTACTCTTATTGCTACTTCCTCTCTCACTCATCACATTTTCTTTTGTTCCCTTTCTTTTATTCACACTCCGTACACGCATTGCCGTTTCACATTCTTTGATATCATTTAATTTACACGTTTCAATTTCCTTATACCGCTTTTTTTGTTTCTTTTAAAGATTTTCTGTCTTATTATATCCAAACTTATATTTTATAATCTAATTTTACGCCTTTTACTCCTTCACAACTTTCCTCCAATAATCTATGATGGTACCACTTTCAACCCGTTCCTTCAGCTTCACTTCACACTTATATCTTTCTATTGTGAATACGTGACAGCTCTTTATTGCGTGCACTACGGTCGGGTCGACCACTGGATCACAGTTGTACTAGGGACTCTCTCTGAGTTTGAACCTATATAGGCTCAGTGAATCCCTCGAGCTCTGTGAACATTTAAGCCAGAACTGTGTTCATCTCCACTGTACATAGTTCCCTAGACATTCGGTTTAACGAGTTTGCTGTCTTGAAAATTGTGTAAACATAAGTCATCTTCTTAGGATGGCAGTTTAAGAAGAAGGTGAAATAATTTTCGTTATAAATGATTCATGAAATTATTTAACCGATGTGTCGTACCCATTTCGTTATTTAAAAACTTTATTTGCCAGACTAAATTGTAAATAAAGGTAGACTTCATTCCCAGGGGCGATATCCTTTTGTCAACCTCGATACAGACGTCCTTAGAAAGAACATGTTTATAGTCGATATTTTGAGAATTGAATATATTTTTGTATATTATATATTACATAACTATCAGAATAGGCCGCTGGGACATTAAGGTTTGGAATCTTAGTCGCCGGCAGACAGGAATCAGACCGTATTCAACTAGTTTAATTGGATATTAGTAGATAGTGGAACGATGACGAAATGATGATGGTATTATTTGTGTAAAAAATTTTTACATGTTCCAATTTATTATTATATTATATAGTTACATCTATTACGCGACCGTAAAGTCGTTTCTGTCGACATATTTTATAGAAAAACCGACGGAATTTACCGCTCCGGTATTGAAAATTTATATACTAGCATATGTACTGCAAAATAGGTAGCAAATGGTTGTTGATAACGAAGGTGTATATATTGTTCATTAGAAATAAAAACTCGTTAAAAATGTAGTCGTGTGAATTTAAGGTAAATAATAGACATTACTTTTCGTTCCTCCGAATATTAAATCTGGCAATACAGCCCATGTAAAAATAAATATGTAAGAGTTTTAAAAACAATGTGAACGAATTTAATCAACGTTTTTATAAGATTTCTATATTGCACCTAAATTTTAAAAACATCAGAAAATATAGCGATTATTGAAACTGCTCGTTAGACAGTTCACGCGCTCCAGATTTATATTGTCGCTTAACAGCCGTTTCGTGAGTATTTATTACACACATTTAATCGATAAATAAAGTGATCTCTTTCAAATAGGTTTTCTTTTTTGTGTAGACCACGGACTGGCAAGTTTAGCGTATGATTTAGACAACAAGGTGAACAGATAAAGGCCTCGTTTAAGTTTAAGTTATCTGATAATACTAGATATATGCCGCGTCCAAACGGTCTGATATTAAATCTATGGAAGAGGCCCACGTCCAGCTGTGGACGTCTTACGGTTTAAATAATGATGCTAATGATGATTGTAGTGCGAAATGCCAATAAATTCTGGCAGCTTGTGAACAACTTTGTTCTCAGACAGGACGAACTCTGTGAGTCTAAAAAAGTAACTCTGGTGAACAGCGATTCTCCCGGAGCTTGATAGAGCTAAAAAATCATCACCAGATACCTCTCAAACTTTTCACTTTTTGTTCTCAAACGGGACGGCTGATGTTTACACAATTTTCAAGACAGCAAACTGGTTAAACCGAATGTCTAGGAAACTGCGTACAGTGAAGCTAGACAGCAGTTCTGGCTTAAATGTTCACGGGGCTCGAGGGATTCACTGAGCCTATATAAGTTCAAACTCAGAGAGAATCCCTAGTACAACTGTGATCCAGTGGTCGACCCGACCGTAGTGCACGCAATAAAGAGCTGTCACGTATTCACAATAGAAAGATATGAGTGTGAAGTGAAGCTGAAGGAACGTGTTGAAAATGACACCATCATAGATTATTGGAAAGTTTTGTAAGGAGGTTATAAAAAAACGACTTTGACTAACTACGACACAGGGTAATTATGAGTTTTTGTTTTATTTATTTAAATCCAACATTTTTGGGGATCTCTTGTTCTCTCATACATGTATCTTCTCCTGTATATGTTATTTGGGACGGGAAGTTTAATTTCACTTATTTTGTCAATTCAGTTTATATATTTTTTCTCATTCTTTCATCACAATATATGCCATTATATTTTCTTCTTTCCTTTACATTATCTCTCATTCTTATTGTGTTTACTTACATGCTTTTTATAGATCGCCTTCCATTCTTCGCCACATTTTTCACAATTTATTTTTTTTTTTGTTTATATCTTTTATTTTAAATCGTGCCATTTTCTTCCATCATTTGATTTTTCATTTATAAAATATTACAATTTTTGAAAAAATCTTCTTTTTACATATACCTGTTTATTTTTTGCCCCGCGTTAATTTTTATTTATTTTTATTAATTGCTTTATTATATTTTTTGCATATTGCAAGCAAGTGAGCCGGTATCCTTTGTCCCTCATCAGGGAGGCAATGCTGCCACTCTCTATTTTCACCTCCAATTCTATTTCCATATCTATTCTCAGGCCGCATCCACGGGAAAATTAATTATGAGCAATAACAATCTTATATATTTAATTCAAGAAGAAAGTGTAAATAATCTTAGATTTTATTAGGAATAGAACCCGCGACGTTAAATCGCAAGTCACGGTCCTCTACCGCTGGACTACAACTGCTTATAAACTATTTTACATTAATATAATATAACAAAAATTAAGCGATGTAGTGAATTGTATCAGCTTTCAAGCAAAGTTCTCTAGCGTATTACTCTCAATTTAACAAGGTAAGAATCGTTGTCGGGTGTGATATAATTCAACCGCCGCCTTGTGGATTATTTTACGCTCCAGATAAATCAGAAGCAACTCGGTTTTATTATAATTAACGTTCAAGAAAATGTTTAACGAAATCCTTGTTTCGTACATTTGAAGGAGTTAAATATTTTTAATTGCCTTGTACTTTATACGCGTAACAGTTATTTAATTTTATATTTTCACTTGGTTTTAAGTGAGATGTCAATGGACACCTTTAACTTTAACCTCAATACAATACCTGGTGGCTCTCAGAATCATCAACCCTAGCTGGTAGAAAGAATATGTTTATAGTCAATATTTATAGTATCGAATATATGTTTGTATATTATATATTACATAGCGATCAGAATAGGCCGCTGGGACATTAAGGTTTGGAATATTAGTCGCCGGTAGACAGAAATCAGACCGTATCCAAGTAGCTTAATTGGATATTAGTAGATATTGGAACGATGTCGAAATGATGATGGTATTGTTTATGTAAAAAAAATTGTATCTTCCAATTTATTATTATGTTATATAGTTACATCTATTACGCGACCGTAAAGTAAAGTCGTTCCTATCGACATATTTTAAAGAAAAACCGATGGATTTTTACCGCTCTGGTATTGAAACTTTATATACTAGTATATATACAGCAAAATACAGCTTTAACCTCAATAAAATACCCGGTGGCTCTTAGAAACATGAACCCTAGCTGGTACTATATCCTGTCACCAAATATACATTATAATTGGTTAAAGGTAAAGCTTTAAAATAGTGAACAAACTATAAAATATAACTTATGCGTTGCCATGTTTGGAACATCCTGTACAATGACACAAAATGTCGATGGTTCCGGAAATAATAAATAACGTATGTGATAAAGACAGGTTATAATTAATTATTGTTTACTTTATATAGCTGCAAGCTTGCTTACTATGAAATGGTCTGTCTTATATTAGAGATTATATCAGAGTTTCAAGTGATTACTTATACAGTGTGTTTGGAAATAGATGTAAATTCTTAATGGAATCAGGAGTTATTTTTTGGAAGTCCATCCTAATTTGGAAAGGACCAATATTTAACCACTTCCGCACATGCAGCGGTAGTCGTGCAACAAAGTGCACCGCCCGCTAGCCCGCTGATAATTGCGCATGCGGCAAATAATACTAATTACACAACTACTACCGTTAAATCACTCAACACGTGTTTCACCCCTCCACGAGGTATCTTCAGGAGTTATGTTACACCGATTAATGCCAAACACAGAGTGCCTCAGAGTACTTTGTTGCACGACTACCACTGCATGTACGGAAGTGGCTAAATATTGGTCTTTTCTTACTTAAATATAAATACTTCAAAACTTTTCGCTGGCGAATTAACTAAGCATTTACTTCATCCAATTTTTTACACTTACAATCAGTCCTTTATAGTACATGAAACGATAGTTTTCTTTTTAATTAAAAAACGATTTCTGTTATTTTTGGGATAAAGTTTAAATATCATTAATTTCTGATGCCGTATCTGTTGTCGTATTCTAATATCGATATAAAAACTATAACTATCAAAATACGATAATCTAAAAATGCTTTTATTGTAGCCTTACTAAAATTGTAAACCTTATCTAAACAATACAATCTTTGGGCTCTAATATTGCGTTTCAGGCCAATCTATTTGACTTAAATTTTACGTAAAATTTGAACCTCCTACAAAGGTTCACTTAATTGAATTGCTTTTTTATTATCATTTTATACATGAACATTTTAATACAAACAATTTAAATATAAATGAAACTGTATGATTTTTATTTTATTTTATTTTCTGTACTGCATTTAAATAATATTATAATCATGTATACAGGTTTGGAATAAAGTTCGTCCAGGAATTGAAGAGCCTGCAAGCGATTACGTGTTTTAAAATAACACTCGAAATCTATTAGCAAAAAAATACGTAAATTCTGTGTTATTACAAATAATAATGTATAAGCAAGAAAAGGACCAATATTTAGCCACTTCCGCAAATGCAGTGGTAGTCGTGCAACAAAGTGCACCGCTCGCCAATTTTGTTGCACGACTGCCACTGCATGTGCGGAAGTGGTGGTGGTAATATTCCATATTTAATTAAAGACTATCATTTACTAATTTTGAATCAATGTTTAATATGTACAAATGTGTTGTGAAAGTTTTATGTAAAAATTATTTCATCCTCATGACAGATAATTTATTACGGCGTTGGTGTGTCTGAAGTTGTAGGCGGATGACTTTTAAAATAAACTGTGGCTATTTTTGATCCAAGCGTTTTCCCTAACATTGCCTACCTGACCTGTTAAACTCCACCACGCATTCACTCGATTAGCTAAACAGACATAAGCTTTTTTTGATACTGCCTTTATATATTACTAAACTATCTCCGGCTTTTTAGTTTAGAAAATTCTAAAATTTTCCGTATCAAAAGTTTGATGAATTCAAAGCACGCAGTGCAGTGTTTCGTGGTCTGCGGCGTTCGGCACAGAGCCTGTATAATTAACCTCACAGCTGACGTCCTCGTGAAATTATACGCTAACCACGAGAATCTAAATTGTCTTTTCCCTTAACAAAATCATTTTAATTCGTTCGTGAATAATATTTTAGTTATTATTAAGTTGAATATTTATTACAAAATAACGAAACGGATTATATAATTTGAATTATATATTTGAAAACCAGTTATGGCTCAATTTTATGTTTGTAAATTACTAGTACGAGAGATTAATAAAAATATTTTTCGTACGTGAAAAATTACAACTCATACAAAAAAAAATTCAGAGAGAAATTTAAAAAAAAATTAAGGATTACCGGCAATTTGAATTATTATTGGGCCAAACACTACTCAAAGAACAGAAGCTAAGGTTTTAATATTCTGGAGAACCACGAACTTGCAGGTGCAGCGCAACAGACAATTTTGTTAACATATCCAGCTGGAATTGTTGATGGCAAAAAATCGACCTTACATTATTCTCTTCTTTATACTATTTGTCGGTATCTAAAACCCGATATCAACAGGACAAGGCTTTGAAATAGCTGTTTATAACTGTCTGGTTAAATTTTTCAGATTCCACTGCAATTATGTACATATAAACTTACAAAAAAAATATTTCTCTAGCAAAGAAATCAAATCTTAACGCAAGTTATTTTTTGTTACATCTGCTATATCTGGTTTACAGTTCGCTTAACATAATATATAATCAATTGTGTTACATTGGCCAATAAACGTCTATACCTGAAGAAACAAAACGGTCTTTGATCGGTGATACGGTAAAGAAAATATGGCCTTCACAAAAATATTGTCAGCACAAATATGTACTTTTATTAAAACTTTCTTTTCTTTACTTTTCGGCCTTCTGAGTTATTTACAGGATGTGATATGGTCCCAGGGTATTCTTTCTGCACTAAGAATCATGTTTTCAGGAAACGCGAGTCGCCACTATAAGATCGATATTTGTTACTTTGGCTTCTAAATCTCTTTTTTCTCTCTACGAGTCATTTAGAGTGAAACCCACTAGCTTCCTCCGTTTGTTGAAGGTGGCCTTCAGCTTATTTATAAATTCTTATATGATAACAAAACATTATTTTGGTATAGTACGAAAATAATGGTCAATCATTTCAGTTTGCTGTAAAGGTTTTAAAATTCATATTGAAGACGATGTCGATATTTAAGAATGCTACCCGATGTAGTCTTATTCTTTTACCGATTTCAATATTCCGGTTCGCTCTTCCTGATAATTTCAATTTTAATGCCTTTTTTTCTTTAGTTCTATATAATAATAATAATATATTATTTATTATACATGCTAGAAAATATATACATAATTGCAAAGTAGTATAGAAAAGAGTACAATTGGTCTTATCATAGAAGATAATTTCTTCCAGATAACCAGTATGAAAACATTAGAAATATAAATAACTGGAAGTTACCGTTTACATATAGGCAAAACATATATATACAAATATAAATACATATACATACATTTGTAAATAGCATATATGCTTATATGCTACGGTATAATACATAATTATAAATACAAAAATAAAGAAACACATCGTACGGCTTGTGTGGTTAAAGATTTGGCCATAAATTAGTATGTTCAGGCATTGAAAAAGATACGGTCAAACTAAATATTAAATACAAAATGGCTGTCCATCCAATATAGTTGATCTCTAGCGAGCGATCCAATTAAAAGTTTTATTTTAAATTTTATCAAAATAAAATTATAGTTCAGGTGATCTATTTAGTTTTATTGTATTTCTTTTAACTTAGTTTAATTTCATGTAATGTTTCTTTACACGCAACTGTGACAATAGATTACATTTTACGTTCAAATTCAGCACATTTTAAACAAATTACGCAACCTGAAAATGAGATACCGCATGCAATAGAGTTTACAACACTACTTAACGTATCTATGTGAAGTGGTACTAGCTTAATACTGATTTGTAAATAAATTTAAATTTAAACAAAGTGTTTTAAAAATATCGATAGTAAAATAGTGAAGAAAAATTTACAATGGCGTATAAAAAATGATAGACCACCATATTCTGGGATAGTTTTTTTTATTGTCAAAAGGTATCTGGCTTCAAGGATTAAAACATAGAAAACGATAAGCGTTCATTTTTCTACAGTGATTAAGTATGGAGACTTTCTAAGGAACCGCCACCACTAACTTGTGTTTACGTGAATTAAAAAAATACCAAATTTCACCATCATTTCAACCATAAGTCGACCATTGCTAGACATAGTCCTCTTCCATATATTTCAAAGAAGAAACGTTACAAGGATAACAATAAATAAAGGTATTTTCACATCACATGTTAAAGTTAATTTATGTTTCTCACGCCTAGTTTCTTATCTGACAGGCGTACAGTGAACACCTAACACGCGATGCTACTGCAGTAATTATGTTCGCGTTTAATTGACCCATTATCTACACTACCTTTTACTTATCTGTATTAATCGATGTAGAAAAAGATTACAATGTATGTACATCTAAATGGCATGCAGTTGATTTTTGTTTTTAAAACATTACGTGCTACTATTTTTAACAATTCTTCTAGATTTAAAAACTTTCAACAAAACGATGAACTATATTTACCAACTAAAGTAATAAAAAAGTAATTTTACGAATGAAAACGAGTCTAATTATTACCTTATTAAGAAAAGGACCAATAATTAGCCACTTTCGCACATGCAGTGGTAGTCGTGCAACAAAGTGCACCGACCGCTGATAATTGCGCATGCGGTAAACAATGCGAATTACACAACTACCACCGTTAAATCACTCAACACGTGTTTCACTCCTTCACAGTGCATCTTCAGGAGTTATGTTACACCGACTAGCGCCAAACACAGAGTGCTTGGCTCTAATCAGTGTAACCACATTTCGTTCTGCACGATCTCAAGACAAGGCTAAACAAGGCTAATTATGATCTACCAGTACGGATTTCTGCTTGTCATTATTTAGTCATATTGCTAAGAATGACAAAAACTTTGAACAACTAATAGTATCTATAAAAGTAGAATGGAAACATCAAAAAGTTCGTAGTACCATCATTTGGTATGACGAAATTTACCCAAGACCTGGCATCGACCTTCATTCCGCGACGCTGAATATAGTAACAGACAGCATAGAATAATAATGATGGAGAACTACTCCGTACATCGTATCAAGAGATCATGACCCTCAGCTATGAGGATAGCGTGGGGGTAAAATGATTTTAAATTATTATTAAAACCAAACAAATTAAGTACTTGTATGAAATTGTTGAAAATAAAGCTCTGGACAAAGAAAGTTAATACTGTATAAATGAAAACCTAACCGTCTTCCATAACTTTACATAATAAACGTATATTTTATACGTTACAATAAAATTTGATGTACGATGAAACTAGATTAGAATTTTTACTTTGTGTGACTTTGTAAAGAATATTTTTATCTAATTTAATACCTTTCAACTTAGTTTTACAATATCTTTAAGTTAAACTATAAGTACCTACGAGTCAAATTATGCTTAGACTATACCTTATTGAAAAGTAAACCAAAATTATACTGTTCAGGTTTTTTAAACATAAGATCGATCACTGTAGTACGGTTTTTAATCTAGAAATTATTATCATAATTAACAACAATAAAGATTAATTTCAAAATCAAGATTAAAAAAAAGTTATGTTTTCAAAGAATTTTTAGCAATACAGCATGTATCTATGTCTCTATGTAATGGCTTCATCATGCTTCATCATATCTGTTGAGAGACACTGCAATCCCCACGATGTCCGGTTTTATCCGGCCCGGATCCATCGAGGTTTCACGACCTTAACTACATCTTAGGTCCACATAGTGGGCGATCTATCCACGCTGAATCTACAAGTTCGTGGTCGCCGCTTCTAGAACCATTCAGCCCCAACGGCCATCTGTTTTATGAGAGAATGTTATAAATCCCACCCCAAACGCTTATATTTACTAGTTTATAGCTGGTAATACACCTCTGGGAGTAATAGCATAAAGGGTTCCGGTTATCGTGTGGATATATCAATAAAGCACGTTGTCCATTGCGGCGATGTTCCTTAAAGCGTTTCACATGACAAACAAGGCGCGACAATGGTTGTTCAAAAAGAATTGATTTCACTCAAGGAGCGTCGTTGGTAAGGGCCTGTGGTTTAACAGCTGCATATATATCAGATATATGTAAATGCTTTTAATCAATTGTGATTGATTATGACATAACATAGGCACTTAACAAAGGATTTATTAAAACATATATACAGTTACACCAAAAACTTTTAATTTTACAAGTTCATATCAAAAAGTATTAACTTTAAAAAATATTAAAACAGTCATTAATAAATTTTGTACTCTTTACAAAAGAAAATAATTTATAAAAGAGAATTTATCCGATCTCAACTAATAACCTTTTCTGAAAAATATTTAATGGAATCAGGCTTTACCTTGCGGAAGTCCATCCTAAGAGAAGGACCAATATTTAGCCACTTCCTCACATGCATGGTAGTCGTGCAACAAAGTGCACCGCCCGCCAGCTCGTTGATAAATGCGTATGCGGTTAACAATGCGAATTACACAACTGCCACCGTTAATTCACTCAACACGTGTTTCACCCCTCCATAGGGCATCTTCAGGAGTTATGTTACACCGATTAGTGCCACACCTGTGCTTGGCAACTCTGTGTTTGGCACTAATCGGTGAAAACTAATCATTGAAATATGTAGCTATGTTTAAATATGTGTCTCATAAATCAAGATCAGAACAAAAGAATAATAACAAATAATCACAGAGAATAAAATAAAAAAATGTGTCATACATTTTAATTTTTTTCATAATCGGATGTCGTTATAATTTTGTGTGTTTGCACGCGTTAATAAAAAGTGCTATTTCATTTCAAAATCCGGCCATTACAAGATTTTGTCTGTTACACGCAATTTATTTAAGATAATGTGTAATTAAATAAATACAAGAATCCCAAAATTCACAGATTACATAAAATTCAAATACTAAATTTACTATCAATTATATTAACATTCTGTGTAACAACAAACACACGTTTATATCTCTAATCATTATGATTATAGTTCTCAAAGCTTATACCAGTATATCCTTTATTAAATGGATAAATCCTCTTAAAGGTTACGTCAACGATTGCGCTAAAGACCGAGCTACATGGCGACGTTCAACGAGAGCAGCAGGGACACCAGAAACAACCGGAGCATGACCACAACCACACAGACAAGAATACACGAATAAGAAGGAAAAACGATGTTCGATTTTTAAAATCCATCTTAAGATCTTATCGGAAAATATGTCAGATTTAGAAAATATAAAGATATAAAAATGCGGCAACTAACGAATATAAATACATCCTTACAATATTATTTAAGGTTTTGAAATACAATATTCCGTTCGAAATCATGTATCATTAAACATGTCATTTAAATTGTAAATCTCATATTACCAGTTTTATAGCGGCTCCTACCTACCGAATCATAATAATAAAATTCAGTTTACATTCAAAAATATCACAGTATATACTATTTTGAAATAATCTTAAAAAATATAATAAAACCGTATCGGTTTAAGTTCAATGCAACAAATTTCTATTTCAATTTGAACGTAATTTTATTCGACGAAAATCTTTCCAGTCGTGTCACGTTCCTGCCCTGAAATAGTGTTTGCTTGAGGCTGAGCATGCTTTTACAAATCACGTGTGCGAGAAATTCCGATTTCAAATATTAGTGAATATTTCTTTTAATACTGATCGGTATATTCGTAGACAACAAAAATCGCTGCCAACGATAATTTTAAATTTAGAACCTTGATAATGATAAAGGAATTCTTTTATACACGAAAGTGAAAATTCAGAAAGGCGAGCTATACACGCCTCCAATCAATGACTAAAACTATTCTTCATTTCAGTGCTTTTATTACAGCCTCAGACTATTTCTTTCTCACTCTTTCGCATTATTATACCCTCAAATTCTATAAAATTTTGATAACGCTACGCAAAAGAAATACCATGCTAGTCCTAAAGACGTTGCGGAGACATTTGAATGGATCTCTGACAGAAAATGTTGAACTATCATGTTAAAAGCTGTTCTACTATGACCATACAACTTAAAACAAAGCTTATTACATGTATAAATTCCGGAGATGATTCCGTGGAAGATTTCCCTTCACAAAATGTCGTAGATATGTAAAGTATAAAGAAGAATAGAAATCTGGATGTAAAGAGGTTTGTACATCCTAAATGAAATGAAAGACTATCCTATTATGGAGGTTACTTGTGGTATGATTGTTCAATACCGAACCCTATTACGAAATTCTTACATTAGTCAAAACTATAAGGCTATTTATACACCTGCGAGAATACCATGAAGGTGATCCTTGACCATCATCTTTCAACAAGACGACCATTCTTGCAATATGACGTCAGCCTTTGTTGTATCGGTAACAATCATCTTCACCATGTCAGCTGATAGAAGCCCACTGTACAGCTTAGACCTCCCCAAGGATTGCCACTACAATCGATCTTACTACGCTGACGGTCCACCGATTGGAAGGCCTACCTGTGACGCATCAACCAACTCCTGCCACTCCAGGGAGGAGACAATAGTCTCCCTGATAGGCAAAAAGGAAACTAGGGCTCCTCTCATGCTGCAAGAAAATAATTAAAAAAATTCTACAAAAAAATAAAAATTTAAATAGACAATAAGAAAAAAAGGTGATATAATTTAACTCAAATGTGATATAAAGTGTGATAAAAATGTAAATGAAAGAAAAAAGATAAAATGTAACAAGTAATGAGGGAGTAATGAAAGGACACAGAACAAAAGTGAAAGAAAGCAGAATTGTGGCATAAAAGAATAGAATGAAAGATTATGTGAAGAATGAAAGTAGAGAATGAAAATAAAAAATTATGTGAAAAAAATTAAATTGCCAATAAAGACCCTGTCCCACCTAAGATAGGGGTACGAGAGGCCCCTAATAGCGGGGGCCATAAAAAAAAACTCTTGCCACTCGAGAAACTGTCAACCAAGGCGATGGCAATATAAATAAAGACTTTAAGCTTTATTTTAATTTTCATCAACTAAAATTGTTATTAAATAGGTTAGCATAAATGAACTTTAAAAACAAGCAAAGTTTGATAGCATCTAGTTGATCATATGGAATTTTCTAATGTTAAAGTGATTGTTTCGATAAAAAATAACATGTCAAATTTAACAATGAAGATACGCAATCTAAACAGCCATTTTAAAATTTTTACTGCTGTTAGCGACCTCTATAAATCGCATCGCTTTCGACAAAGTCGCCATTGGCAAAAATAAATGGTACACCCCCGACTTTTATTTTTCAAGCAATAAAAGAAACCACTTCGAGATATATTACTGTTTAGTATCTTGAATTGTTTGAAATCAATTTAAAAATTGAAGCATATGTTAAAGGTTTTTCTTCGACACTGTTCTTGCCGAAAGTGTTCAATGTTTGCTAAAATAATATTTTTTATTACAGTTCAAATCTTTATTAATTATATTCAATATATACGTTTGAGTTTGTAGCTGTTTCTTCGCGGATCAGGGCGCTTTTGTAATCTTCGTAACTTAAAGTCAAAGCTGCAGAACATAATTGTAAATACTATGCTCTTTGAAACAAGCTATGCTGCTAGCCGGCGAAGGCTTTGTGCAGCTTCATCGGAATTGAACTTGCGGAAAAAAAGATTATTACTAATCGTACTCCAGTTACAACGAAACCTTTTACACGAAGAGGGACTTTACCCGTGTAAGTGCATAGTGTCGCGAAGCGAGGACATACTCGGTAATCGGGAGCGATACGGGACGATCCTTAAGTAGATGATAATAGTCAAGGTCGCGAAATGCGGGATGCCCAAGACTTAATGGCAATCTGTGGCAGAGACCTTTACTTTTCAGAGCACCTATATCATCTGAGTTGTGATGATAAGACGACAACAATTTTGAAAGTAGCTTATAAATAGTATATCTTCTATTTTTGACATTGTACTTTAATTTCATTAACTTTATAAAAGGAAATTCTAATTAAATTATTTACTATAAAATACATTCTTACCTACATTGAAAATATAGAGCACAAAAGGTAAAGCCCTTTGAACTTGTTACAGCGAACTCAACTCGATCGGGGAAGTACAACTTCAAATTTCGAACGTGACCTGAATGGAAAATTCAAAATGGAATAGCGCCTGCAAATAGCATAGACAATTTAAAACCAACTTCAATCAACAGTGTGCACAGATTATAAAAGTTTATAATGTTTAGAAATTTTGAATCTATTTCAGTTTTGTCCTTGTAATACGAAAGGTTAGGTTGTTGTTCAAATGCTTAAGTCATAAATCGTTTCATGGTTTTTTTTTTAAAACTTTAAATTGTTTTTTAAACTACTTTATCATAGTAGCAGCTACATATATCATTACAATTAATATGCAAGGATTATTAGTTACGCATATATTTTTTCTTTATATATTCTTTTCCATTTATACAATCACTCCTTATATTTAAAATAAATTCTTACAGTAACATAAGTCTATGTTAAAATAAATGAAAAGAATCTTAATCTTACACTGTCTAGTAAATCCAGAGGTGGTCAATTCACTAAATGAAATCATTCTGTTACAGGCATTAAGGCGAAAATTGTGTCCAAAGTCTGGTCTAAAAGGTGACTAAGAGTAAAATACATATGAATATTTATAAACCGTGTTTTGGTTTCAGATGGTCACTATATTTTTTTCTACGAATTTATGTATTTCACACTCCCTCTTCGCTATTAAGTAATATCTATAACTTATGTAATTTACAGTAATTTTTCTCTTACTATTATACATTATTTAAAAACGCTGTCTATAAATATGATATCCAATCCACACTCCTTCCCCTTTGGGCAAAGTCTATGACATTATTTCATTTAAAGGTTTGACGGCTTCTGATCTAGACGAATAAAAATACTTTACCATTTAAAATATAGAGGGTGAATGGTCATAGATGTAAAATGTTTAAAGAGGAGAATGTATAGCTAACAAAGCTTTGCAAATATTTCCAATCAACTTGTATAAAGTGATCACTCTGATGTATGGTACATTAATTTATTTTTTCTATTAAAATAATAATGTACGATAAAGATAAAATACATTTATTCGACATAGAAATTTTCATCATAACTCTAATAAATCGTCAACTATTATTTTACATCACTCTACTCTGCTCCGCAAGATGGAGAGAAGTAGCAAGAAATAACTCCACAACAACACATCTTTTAATAGAGTTCGACACAGATTTACATTATACACTTTATCAGATATAGCCTAAATGAAATCAAAAGAATCAAGCGACATCATTGCCACTGGATTCTTGTCATTTAAATATTTGTTTATTTAATAATAACACTTTTTCTATCAATGTACTTTTAGACTGCGTTTTAAATTTTGTAAATGATAGACCAATGATTTTATGTAGCAATTAATAAAAAAATATAATTCCGTTTATTATAAATGAATTAGAGACTTTTTTCAGTCGAAACTTTGGTGCAGCCAATTTTTTATGGTGCTCTGTAAATACACTATGGACGTCTCCTATTTTTTTGAATCTATTATCATTATTGTTAACCTACGAAATATTATCCTAAACATTATTGTGAGGCCACTGTAAAAATATTTAGCTCTTTAAACCTTTTTCTTAAGATTTGCGACCCTAAGCCGAAAAAAACTTTCTACAGGCCTGTAATTTCAGGTAGTACAAAGTATACAGGGATAGATGATAATTAATAATTATCTTTGATTCCTAGAAATCCGAATTTATAAAGGCTTTTTTATAGAAGTTACTTATTATTTCTAAAACCATTGATTTTACACCAATTAACATATATAAATCGTACGAATATTGATGAAGTTACCAATTTTATATCTAATTCAATTCATATGTTAGCGATATTGATATATTCTCGTGCTCTCTCGTATCTTTTTTTAAAAAACAATTTCGTTCGAAATTATTGAGTACATACAATGCAATTTAAACCATAATATAAATATATAAACCATAGTCTTCGATCCCTGTTTAGTAATGTTTTTATTTTTATTTGTTTTTTCATTGTTTGACTATAAATCATTATATGTTCTCAGTGAGATAGTTATAAAGTAACAACTGTAACTAATTATATATTTGTAAGCTTCTAAGTTTGTACTTTCTTACTGCCTTTTGTTACTGTCTATCTGCAATAAAGTAAATAAATAAATTAGTAGATAACATAATGTTTATATCAATGTAGCCTTTTTAATTTTTAAAACATTTTACCATCATATGCATGTAATTGACACAACGGCCATTTATCAGCTGCAATGGACAGTCGTTGTGATTTATTTAAACATTTTAAAAGTGAATTGTAAAATTAACTTTTAATTTCAATTCAAATCTGTTTGTTTTATGGAATATGCCGTTTCATTTTCAAATTAACACAAAATTATATTGATTTAAAATGAAGAATTGCAGTTATTTATTTTAAAAAAAAGTGTTAAGAAAATATTTTTTATTTGTTTCGTTTCAATAGTGTTATCGGCTTCGCCATGTTCGTAGTTTTGAAGGCGTTTGCCCAACTAAACATCGGAACGTAAGTCCACTAAGCACTTTTGTTGCTTGAAACCATCTTGAAGTGTATATAAATAATAAGCGCAAGCAATCTCTGTATCTTTTAAGTTGGATTCTCCGATTCGACTTTTTTGTCGAAATTGTACCTTATTAGTTTGACTGTTCCATATAAACCACAGAGTAAATAGTTTTATTTACTGTTGGTTTCAACAACCACCCTTCAGACGTAACTTTGCGCATGTGACAGTTCGGATTGAACGAACGACACGAAAAATCATTCAATAGATGCATCGATCAGTATTCATTTCTCATAAAATTTATTTTTTTATTTCACATTTAATTGATTAAGGAACATCACATTAAGAAACATCATTCTGATATATCACATTTAAAAAAGAATGTGCGATTGAGACAAAGTGTAACTTCTGGAATAGCAAAGTCTTACGCGATAGCTAGTAAAATATATAAACAATTTAATAAAGGGTTGAGCAAATTCGTCATTTTGTCCAACTAAGAACAAGAGAGGCGAAATTGATAGAGGACCCGCTATTAGACCCGGCGTGTTACACATCTGAGCAATGTTTACTACCAATAAAAGCATCCCATTCCAGTTCTAACCCTTCTAATGTCTTCGTATCTGTATATACAAGATATATATCGTATTTACAAACATACACATTATATTGTACGTAATAAAATTTTAATTTTAATAGCATATTATTATTTTATTATTTTAATCAGCAGAATCATAATAATTGTCAAATTGATATATATAATAATAATGATAATAACAATAATAATTGCAATAATCAAAATAATAATGATAACAATAATAGACCTTTATTCAGATTTTGCCAAAGTAACATTTCTCGAGATTAATATCTGAAATATAAATCTGTTCTTACCTATGATTTCTTGTTTATTTATTATTTCTAGATGTATTCCCAAACACTATTTTAAGCCAATATATTACAGCTCACTCACAGCACTTGCTTAAAGTCTTTATCCTGCGATTTTAGTGGTCTACCTTTCTCCACTTCTTACCTTTTACCTTCCCTGAGGTACCATGTGGTAACTATTTTGTTTCATTTATAATTGCATATGATATGCCACGCCCATAACATGCAGAATAAGTCGAAAATTTAAAATATTTTTAAAATTACTAATAGCACCACCATTGTGTCCGAGGTACATTCGCAGACTACATTAGTTAAACAAATTCTTAATGATAGGTATGTCTATTATTAATTCAACTGTTTATTATACATAAAGACACTATAATAAATCATAGCAAAAGAAGAATTACAAACAGTTATTGCAAACGGTTATCTCTTTCAAATAATCCTTTTGAAATAAGATAACGATTTGGCCTTTCTTACCAACAGTGACCACTGCCTTGTTACTAAATCGCCAAATCTACAAAAGTGTTCATTTTACAAGCGTGCAGCACGAACAGTACATCCACAGTAAATACTGTAACGGAAATAGAAAACTTATTTTTAATTATTATGCATATACTGTTCAAACATACATGTTTCTTATCTAAAAGTCATTATTCACATCAGTGAAGCTATCTCAAATAAGCTTGTGTTTCTATTTCGTATACTATGCAAACATTTCCATCCCCTAATCCTAAATCTACCTAAGCAAATGAAAATCATCTCATTTAAAATAAATGAATCCATTTGTGCGATTGCGTAATATCTAACACACACGCCATCGCACTGATTGACCCTTAATTGAAACAATTCATTATTCAAAAGGCATTTATAGCCAATATGTATTTTACCATTCGCACTTTAACAATCATCGTGTTATTTACGAAATGTTTTTAAATAAATTTATTTAATCGGATTCGACGTTTCAAGAAATAGATGAATCTTTTTAAAACATCTGCTTTCGTCAGACTATATATGGTCGTTCACGTGATCTTTTACAGTCTATTACCCAATACAGATTAGTTTGTCAAGGTTTACGTACGCGAGCATGCGCTACTTGTCGTTCTTCTATTACATACTATAGTTGGTCTGGGTGAAATTGTCTCGTTTGATTAGACGCCAACTGTATTTCTTAACTATGTACATATTTTCTAACTTTTACGTCAAATTAAAGCAGGCTACGATAAAAGAGAAGGTATAAATCTTAGTGAGAAACTAATATAAACCCATCGTCTAAATTCAAGTAAATATTTTTACAGACCACAGAATAAAGATCCTTAACAAGTAAATAAACAAATTGTATATTATTAATGCATCTTTTCAGCCAATAGACGCCCACTGGAAGGCATATACCTCCTCCAAATAACAATTCAAACCTTGTATAAAGTAATATAACCAAAAATCAAATTAACTTGAATTTCACTGTGATATAATATACAGGTAAAATCTTTATGTATGTGTGTATGTGGAATAAAATGAAATAAAGTTAAAATTAAAATAACTTTATTACATAAAATCATTACAAACATCTATAATCTTCAGCATAAAATTAAGTTTACATTGGTTCGTAACGAGCCATTTACCAGGAAGAACTAACAATAAACTAAGTGAGGTTTGTAAAAGAAAACAACGTTGTATTTTTTAACATCTTTATCGTGAACATACTCTGAAATAGAGTAATATGCATTTTGGCAGAGATAGTCCTTAATTAATTTCTTGAATTTATTCAGAGACAAGTATATAAGTTAATAATTTACACTAGGAGCACTAGCGAGTACTGCAAATTTATTTCATAGATATAATATCACTTAGATTACATTGATGAAGATCATTGTTTGTTTTTTAAATATTACTAGAATTTCTATATAAAAAAATGTATGTATATAAATACATTTGGTTATCGTAAATGTATTGTGAGTAAAGTGTGAATATGTTAGTGTCTTTAAATTTATTTCTTAGTGACTCCCGCGGGTTTTTCCTGTAGCCTGTTTCTGGAGCACAAAAAAGTACTCTAAATTACTTTGAGAAAAATGTACATAAGTAATGATACAATTTGGTTAGAATACGCATTAAATTTAAACCTTTTGTCCCGTCTTATAAACTAGTTAAGCAATGGCATAAAACAAATTAGGCTCTTAATATAATATCAATAAAAAAAAATTCCCACAAACAATAAACAATTAGTTTAAGAAATAGAAATGTAATTGTAAACAGCATTCAACATTAAATTCCTTACCCCTACCTGTTTAAACTAGATCCAAACAATGCCAAACAATCTGACAGCGTTACACCATATTACAATGGGGACATTGTATTTAATTAATAAAGTTTAGTAAACTAATCACAATTGTTATGAAACAAGGTTATGCATACCGTATTGTTTTTAATTACATTTTTATGAGTAGAAGAGATGTTACTATGTCATTTAAAACTTCCGGACATTAGGAAGACACGTAAATTTTATCCGTAGGTTGTAGGACTGTCTATAACAATTGCCAATCCTCTCTTTGTCAAAGAGATTTAATGATATCCGAGTTACACGTACTTTTGCCAAATGTTTCAATTTCGTCAAAAGCGTTGTCTCGATTGGTGTCAAAATCACTTAAGTTTTTTAAAAAAAAACTGCAACTCACGTATTTCCCAGATTTGGCTCCATACAACTTCTGAATATTTAATATATAATGATTGAGGAGATAAAAACCGATTCGAAAAAAATCTTGGAGGCTGTACCCGAAAAAAGCTATTCACTCTGTTTAGTAAAAGCGTTGGCCAAAGTGGCTTTATTCGAACGGGGATTACTTTTAAGGGGATAATATTGTAGAATAAATAAATAAATTACAATTTATTAACAAAATCTCCTTACTTTTCGACCACAGTATTATGTCCTTAATAAAATAAAAAAGTGATATATCCATCACGTGACTGTTCAATACAGACCACGATACGTAATGCTTATATTTTTTGGATTTAACTTACACTGCTGTCTAAGTTGAATATGCAGATTTAATACGTTCGAAGTGGCAGAGCAGGGTGCCTTGCTTAAGACCTCTTTTAAAGTAACAAACCTTCCGGACTCCTAAGGAAGTATCATCTCGGGTCAATTGTACCATGTACTACTATTTCACCGGACTAGGACGCTGCTGAGCCTTTAGATTACTTCTGTGGAAAGTCCGTGTAGTGACTAAGTTCAAATCAAAAGATTTTTATTTTAATGGCCCCCGCTACTGGGGCCTCTCGTACCCCTATCTTGTGTGGGATAGGGACTTTATGGGCAAATTTATTTATTCACATTATTATTTATTATTTACATTCTCTCCTTTCATACTTCACATATTCTTTCAGTCTATTCTTTCATGCGACAATTCTGCTGTCTTTCCCTTTTGCTCTGTGACCTTTCATTCCTCCCTCGTTACACATTACATTTTATATCTTTATTTCTATTTGTTTACATTATTATCACATTTATTTCTTATTACTATTTTTACTTATTATTATCTGTTTACATTTCTAAATTTTCCATAAGTTTTATTTTTGTCTATTGCTATCATAATTATTTTTTTGCAATGTGCGAGGAAGTCTTTTTTAGTGTCTTTTCCGCTTATCAGGGAGGCTATTGACTCCTCCCTGATTTTTATGCCAGAAAATCAAAAGATATTGAAGGGGGAGGGGGGAATTCACGTGAATTCAAAAGGAGTAGATGAAAACAGTGATTTAATTTTGAATTGTTCTCTAAAATCAAGTAAGTATATAAGCTGCAAATGCACTGCGGCAACCTCGCGTGTTCAGTCCACATTCCACAACTGTCCGTTCAGGAAATGTGTTGTGTTGAACATAAAATAAGCTATAAATCTTTTCATTTATTTAATTTTTAAAGCGTATATTTTTTTCGTTACTTATCCTTTTTATTTTAAATTTCTAATTATATTATATCTACATGTGAATACTATCATTTCATATTCGCGACTTATGAATTAAATTTTATTTCGTACAATTAAAGAGAACGATTGTTGATAGTTTTAAAATGTTGAATATAGTTCATTTCCTGTCAATTAATATATGGGTATATCATATCGAAACATCAAAGATTTCAGAAATATTAAATAATCTAATGTGAATATGGTAAGTAATTTTCTAAAATCAGATTACTATGTATTAAAATTCATTTTTATTTACTATCTGTATCTGCAAACTTAGTACTGCCAAAAACTTTTGGCCTTTCGTAGTCTAATAAAAAAAATGATTAACATATTTCAGAGATATCCCTCTATACAGGATGTTTGGAATGTTTTGCTGACAAATAAGATGTATATACATTCACCCCTTTAAAGTTTTTACACCTTTAACCTTGTATTAGTATTACACACAAATATACTTTCGTCTTATAATTCATGTAATACGATGAAGTCTTATTTTTTTGTATACGTTCATTTCTGTTAAAAGTTTTTCTTTGGAAATACTTAGACAGTTCTCAAGTCGTTTTATTACTTAAGAAATTTCAGTCTTTATTATTGTAACTACAGATCGAAAGTCCACTGAAACATTTATCCGAGAGTTAGCAAATGAAAAGTTCGAATCCATACGTCGTAACATTTCAAACTGATTCAAACCAAAACCCAAAGTTATTGCCGTTAAACAATATTCTGAAGCAACGAAAGTTTCGAACATGATGAACATTCGAAAGTTTGAATATGGAACGCTGGTAACGGTTTCACAAACTTATATAACTGGCTGAATTATTCAAGTTGCGGCTTAAATGATCGGCCGAGGTCGCGAATACTGTTCAAATACCAAATCGATTGTGTTTGAACAAATGTTTTAGTTCACCGAGTACGGTTAGGAGAACCGCGCCTTCCTAGAATTCCTCAAAATATAATTTTTTACAACAAATGTGTTGTGTAAATGTGAATTTAGTAATATAAGACTAATAAACAATAAAGTCTTAGAGACGTTATTGTTTTTTACTTATGTAGAATGTTTGATTTAAAGTGTGAATGTACAAACTCGCTTTCTATCAACGAACATATGGTATTCACTATCCAAAAATCAATGATTTCAGAAATAATAAATAGCGTAATGATCATATTGTAAGAAATAGCATTTTCAAAATTACTACATATTAAAACTATTTATTATTTATTATCTGTTCCAACAGACATTGTACTTCCAAAGGTTATTGACCTTTATATTCTGCTTCTTTTTTTCAGTCGATTCAGGCCTCCAACAAAAGATCGCCACTATGACCGAACTTGCGCTGCCTGCTTCCTATCCGCGACCTTTTCTATATCGTCCGTTTACCTAAACCTCCACTAATCTACCTACGCCTGGTCTACTAGCTTGTAATTGCCACTCGAGAACCTGTCAACCCCAACAATCGGCTACACGAGCGATGTCCCTTGAAACTGCCACTCTATACGAGCAATTCTTCAAGCTACTGCGCTTAATTGTTTTATTGCTTTCAGTTTTTGTTACAATTGGTTTCAGAAATAAATATCGCAATGATAAAATAGTAAGAGAGTTTTTGAAAAACTGATTACGACATATTAAAACTAATTATCGTTTACTATCTAGTCCTGCAAACTTAACAAACAAACTGAAGTTATTGGCATGTCACATTCAAGCAGAAATAAATACATTGAAAAAACTTTTAAGTTAAACGGTTTTTTGATACCCATTTTGTGGTGGTTGTGGAAAAATATGTACCTAGTCCGCCATATTGGAACGGCGTACATCTTGAATTTTAAATTTTGACATAAACATCGTGTTTTACTAGTGTAGCCCTTTCATTTGATACCCATATTGAAGGGGTTAAGGAAAAATACGTAATCCGCCATTTTGTATCGGCGGCCATCTTAGATTTATAATGTTATAAATAATTATTATATTGTATTGTCATCTAAATTAAATGTGTGTACCAAATTTCAGATCAATCTGACAACGGGAAGGTGTTTAAATTTCAATTTCTAATTTTGATCCAAATAAATTCCGTACGGGTCGGACTAAATAAAACCGTTTAAAAATAAATAAATGTATTAGTTAAATAATGTAGGCTAAAAAGAAGAAGTTATTAATTCACCGCTAAACCTTTACGCCCATAATTATTATTATGTTTCCGGAAATACGGTTTGTTTAGAACAACTTAACTTTATAATTAATAGATCTTCTTAAAGTCATAATAATCGTTAGGAGTTTTACAATTAATCTCCGAGCGAAATTGAGTTTGAATCTTGAATAATTATTTGAATCGTATAGCCTTTGTCAATCAATTATTATAATATGTTGACATAATACGAGTAGTTATATTTAATATATATTTTTATTCTATATTTAACTAATGCATTCTCCTGTTTAGTCGATACTTAACATGTTAATCTCAACTATCATTTATTTCCATACCTATCTGTTCCATAAATATTTGATGGAGCCTTGCTTTAGTCGAGTAACTAGGTGATTATCCTCCATCCTTCTACATTGCCGAAAACTATAAAATCTTCCAGATTTTTTGGAGCTCCTTCGTGTAAAAGCTTAAAAAATAAGTCGAAATATTATCTTTAAAATATCAGTTAATTTAATAGTGAGTAGTCACATACATTTAAACACTGTGAATACCATATTTATAATGCATATTTTTTAAAACAGAAATTGCATTTATTTGTTCAATTTGGAATTAAAACAAATAGTGAAATTATTAAACAAACTAAAATTAACTATTTTAAATAAATATTACACTCCATTGTGCATTATCAAAAATTAAATAAATATTTTTAGTACAAGATTTCCGGTGGCAGATTTCGAATTTTAAATTCAAATGTAATAAAAACCACTGTAATAAAACATTTATTTCAAAAAAAATTATAAATAAGAATCGTACGGATTTTATTTGCTAAAATCATTTTGTCTGTATACTAATTATTACATCGAGCATACTAAAAATCTGGCCTTGGCATTTCATGCCACTATATATGTACACATTTATATATATATTACGATTCATAATAGGTCAAATTTTAAATATTTTTTTTTAGTTTATATGTACAGGGTTTCCGGTGTTGAAATTTGATTTTTGAAATCAAATAAAAAAATTCTATGAAACATTTACTTAGAGAAATGTTGTAGAGAAGAATTATGCGGATTTTATTCCTTAAAAATAGTGTCATTTATATAGTGACTACTATATCAGGTACAATCTTGGAATCTGGCCTCGGTATTTTACGCCATTCAACTGTTGCTTCTATAAAAATAACAAAATATATATCCATCTCACATTCAGCACTCTCGAACTCAGGAAACAGGCAGCAGCTTTCACCTTGCTCGCGAGGGTAGTCAGGACTTGCTCGTGTCGCTGCCGACCACCGAGTAGGCCTTGCTTCGCCCACCTACACTAAACTTTAACAACACTATACACCCACACGAGTATAGTTCCTTTTCATGCGAACAACGTCGATGTAACTTGAATACAACCTGCGAGCTCAATTTCCATGAAACTGCACAAAGCCTTAAGTAACTAGTAGCGTAACACAATACACATCATATAATTAAAAAAAAAATTGTTAAATACGATAGTTATTCCATACATTTTACAATCAATACGTTGTAACCATATCGACATCTGGCTCGTGTTCTATTACGCAAGCTATCATACTTTCAAATGCGGCCAAAGACAAAGTTTTAGAATAATTTGTTCAACATCTACAAACTTTCATCTGCCTTCCATCTCCTCTATCATATAACAACTTGACAACTCTCGTCTTTGTTCATTTACATACATTCTTTTCTATATTTTCTTACTAATTTTCTTGTTATTTACTTAGTTATTCCATATTTTTTCTCTTTTATATACATTATGATCCCATATTGATATAAAACCTTTTAAGTGATGAATATATAGTACACTCTTTCCAAAAATCGATAATCAAAATATCGATCGATAATAAAAACTGTTTTAAAAATTCAGATTACTGTATATTAAAATTAATTAATGTATATTATCTGCTATTCAGTAGAAAAAAATTATATAACATACTTCAAAAATTAATTGTTATGAAAGATGCTGTATGCTGGTCGCCTTCAACAGATCATATTGGAGAACCCTGGAATAGGTATGTATGGTAGTTGACATTTTATCACTGAAATTATGACGATAATTATTATAAATAGGTGTTAAACTATAAACTTAAACTGTAAACATAAAAAACTACATATTTTCGCTACGAGATCGAATCATAATTGAATAGATCTGAAAAAGAACCAGGATCAGCGATATGGCAAGAAGAATCAAAGAATCACTTGTCTGAAATGGCAGCAGACATATCAAATCATGCAACGATCATGCGACGGTGAGTAAACGTGACCGTCCACTAGGTGACTGACGATATACTTAAGGTTGCAAGAAATAGCTGAATGCAGACAGCACAGGACAGTCTTGCAATAGGCGTGGATCGGCGCAAAAATAAGGTGTAAAACTTTAAAGCTTCTTGCTGACAAATGAGCAATACATTCACTCCTTTAATTATTTTACACCAATCACCTTTTAGACCAGTGATTCCCAAAGTGGTCTATATCGACCCCTAGAGGTCTATGACAACCTGCAAGGGGTCTACGTCAGCGGAAAAAAAATTGGGGGTCCATGAAATGAAAATGGGGGTCCACGATAGTGGATCTCAACACATACACTGATAGTACCTATTTACTTACATCATACTATCTTATAATATCAAAACAGATACAAAATTTTATTTTGAGTAGTTTTAATTTAAATTCAATTAATAAATGTATAAATTAACATGTGTTTTTACTTTAAGTTTTTAACAATAAACTTCACTACAGTTAGAAATTTACAGGAAATCAGTATCAGGTAAATAGGGGATCTACCCAACACGGAAAAACATGGTAAGGGGTCTACGACACAAAAAAGTTTGGGGAACTCTGTTTTAGACAAACAAACAAAAGAAATAAAACATAAATAACACAAAATTGAAACAACCAAAGTATATTATATTACACAATAAGCCAACACGATCAGCTGCTGCGATGAATAGCATACCAATGGGAAATCACTGAGGTTGAAGCAATAAAGGGCTAAGTAATTCCCTTCGAAGTGTGCCCGCCTCCATATTTCGCCAACAATGAGTACGTAAAAGTATGAACAAGTCTTTTTAGCGACAAATTTCTCGTGTGTATAGCGGGTTTTATTTATTAAAATGAAGTTTCGTTACATTTTCAATACATTTTCCATAGCTATATTATATTATTTATACGGTAACGTATTTAAGTTTGACTTTACTTATAATTAGTAATAATTTTACGAAGTCATGCTTAAAGCTGACGTAAATATTTATTTAATATACATAGCATCTATATATTATTAAGTAACATAATTTTTACGTTGTAAGCAAATTTACAATTCACGGCCCAAAGGGAAGTTTTTTAATTAATTCCGGTCCCAAGGGAAATACGCCGTTGCGACAAATAAGGAAATAAACTTTCTTTTACAAGATGAAATTTCGTGTGTTCAAAAGTTTGAAGCGCGTAAGATTTATCTCTTACGGCCAGTTTTGTGGTTGTTATGAATTTTGACTTACATACATAGGTCGCAGTTTCGATATCAGACTGCAGACTTTGCAAATATCTTTTTCACGAATGGTTAGGGTAATGGCTTCTTCTTTTCGTCCAATGTACGCCCATTGCAAGACATAGGCCTCACACAAATAATGCCATGATGACCAGTCTTACACTGCCCGCATCAATTTTCCGCGACCTTATATCGACCACGAGTAAACACGACGTGGAAGGCCTGCCCACGACGTGTTTACTCGTGGTCGCCACTCTAGAACCTTTCGGTCCCAACGGCTATCGGACGAGCGAGATGCCCCGCCCACACGTTATATATTACATTTAAAGAAGTATTTACTGGCACATTAAACATATACTATCATATAAATAAAAAAAAATCTGAAATTATGCATCATCTATGGTAGTGTTTCTCAACGTGGGACCTTCGTTTCACGGGGGGGGGGGGGTGATTTTTAAAGTGGACAATTTAAAAATGGACTCGATACAAGTTTAATTATTTAAATTTATTAAAAAGATTATTTAAGTTACATGGGAATACGTAAGAGTTTTAGAACGTTATAGGTGAGGGATGCCATAATAAAGATTAGGAGACACTGCTCTGTGGTTTCACTTGAAAAGAAATTTATAAATTTTACAGCCCAATTTTATATATATCATTGCACCAAAGCAGAAGATGATATCTCATACGTCTGTTGATAATAAAATTACTGTTATTATTAGTACCATCGTATGGGCATATTGTATCAATAAATATCTGTAATAAAAAGCGCTGGTATGACGTTGATAATTATAGTGAGAGCGTAGACGTTAGGCCATCAGCATAAAGCAAAAAGAAAATTTATTATTAATTTTAAAGTTCTAAACTCAAATAAAATCTAAATTCAAATTTCAAACTGTTTGCGATTGGATCGCTGCGTGAGTATTCAATTTATTTTTATGGTGACTCGTTTTTTTAAAATAGCGTTACGTATAAAACAAAAATCAAAGCAAGCGAAAAAAGAGATTTCCCTAATAGCAGTTCTTGAAACTTTCTAAATTACTTTTCTTAGACATCGTTTAGAGTTGACATGGGAAATGCCATGAGGGCAAAAAGTTCTTAAGTTATGTCAGCGATTTTGCACCGAATTTACGGAATTTCTAAAAGGCCTCCCTTCTTAATTTAGTATAATGAGTGTAAACACTCATCGTTCAGTGTCTTCTAAATCTTCAGCCAAGTTACCTAATTTAATGACGTCATTACTGTATGCGTAAATATTTATTCGCAGATAACAAGCGAAGACTATATCAAAGCAATTAATCTGATCTATGTTTAAATTAAAATGCACATCATGATATTCTAATATAAGGACATAAATACACTATATTCGATTGGTGCTGGACGCTATTAGCCGTTTTGGCTTTTATAGCTTCTTCAGACTTAGGGCTCGCTAATAAATTAAATACATATCCACGTCAGATGCGACGCCTGACGTATTGTATTGAATAATTGTTATCTGCTCGATTTTCGGAGGAAGATATGATCCTTTCCTCCGAAGACATATTAGCTGAAGAGGATCGGATGGAGTCGCTGGTGCGTGCGGCACCATATAACGCACGTATACAAGGGTGGCGCGTCTTAAAACCGATTTGGTTGTAGTTCGCTCGCCGTGAGGCTTGAACAGGCAAGATGAGCACGTAACATGGTCGATATTTATTCGTGGTCGTAAAACAATTCACATGATAAATTTGCTTTCTGCTTAAATTCAAATGCACATTATGATATTCTAATATAAGAGCATAAGTATTACTAAAATCAAATACATTAAAGAAATATTTATTTGACCTTGCATCAAAATCTTATAATTTTATAATATCACAAACGCCATAGTTTGTCAATTCTAAAATCTTCCATATTTTTAAAATGGACATATCAATTTAAACAATCGCGTCACGTATTTTGGGTGTTTGAACTGCAATCGATTCTATTGATTCCTTCTGCCTTTGAAATCCAATTCCTCGAATATTTGTTCCCGTTACTAAGGATCGTTATCTCCATGACATGGAGAATTTACTGGCACCCGATTTTCTACGGTCAAACCTATAAAGGTGATTTAGACACAAGGAATACTGCATGTAATGGTTGGAGTGTGAACGTATATGTGTTGAATATTTAATGGAATCATACGTTACCTTACGGAAGTCCATCCTAAGTAAGAAAAGGACCAATATTTAGCCACTTTCGCACATGCAGTGGTAGTCGTGCAACAAAGTGCACCGCCCACCAGCCCGCTGATAAATGCGTATGCGGCAAACAATGCGAATCACACAAGTGCGACTCTGTGTTTGGCACTAATCGGTGTAACGTAACTCCTGAAGATGCCCCGTGGAGGGGTGAAACACGTGTTGAGTAATTTGGCGGTGGCGGTTGTGTGTTTCATTGATCCTTTTCTTACGTATATGTGTTGTACTTAACAAGTTCCTGATATTCAGCTTCTGGATTTTAGAGCTGAATTGTTCATCTTTAGATTACCTCCTTTTCAGTTGTGTTTAATGCTAAATTAATTGTTCTACTAGCGGAATCACACGTGGCATTGTTCTTTTGAAAATACATGATGTCGATAACTGTTTTTTATACCATAAGCCAAGTTGTCTTGATATATGTTGTTACCTTATAATTGTGTCATTCCATTGCATTTTATAATTAAAAATAATAAGAGTACCTACTACTATAATGTCTTTGCAAACATACTTAATAACATTCTAGTTTATCTAGTTATGACTTCGCAACTTGGTCCAGTGTTCATAATATCAGTGTCTAAATAGCCTATTCCAGGATGATGAACAGATATGTCAAAAAAAATGGACGACTGCATATTTTGAAATAAATAAAAAATTAAAATCTTGTTACAAAGCCTTTATATACCATATTTAATGGAATCAGGTGTTACCTTGCGGAAGTCCATCCTAAGTAAGAAAAGGACCAATATTTAGCCACTTCCGCACATGCAGTGGTAGTCGTGCAACAAAGTGCACTGCCCGCCAGCCTGCTGATAAATGCGTATGCGGCAAACAATGCGAATTACATAACCGCCACCGTCAAATCACTTTTGAGGAGTGATGTCTTAAAATTTAATTTACTATATTGCATTTTGTTGCGAACATTTTTCACAATTCACTACTACTAACAAGACATTGCGCGAGCAAGCTCTGAAATCTCAGACAATTCAAAAATTAACATGGCAGTGAACTGACAAGTCCGGAAATCACGATGCGCCGATACCAAGCGACGCGAATCCAGACAACATCTGCATCGAACAAGTTGCGGTTGTCGCAATCGCACTCACAAGACATACAATCAAAAAGTAAATCCTAGCGCAGTATATTTTCCGATAGAACGAAAGAACAACAAATCGTGTGAATTTGTTATGAGGTCTTAGCATATGAGAGCGCGTTTGAAAATCTCGTAGTGTTAATATAAAGGATTCCATTATATGGGACCTCAAATTGAGTCTTCTTCTCATTCGTGGGCTCTTGTCTGTGTGGTCGTGGTCATGCCCCGGTTTGTTTTGCCGCCCCTGCTGCTGTCGCTAAGCGTCACCATGTAGCTTAGTGTTTGGTGGAATTACTCTGACTGTTGATTCTGGTAATGTCCAAACAGATCTCTTCCGACATTCTTATGACGTGCACAAATGGATACTATGAATAATCTTCCGCTTCCTGGCGATGTATTTCACACAACTAAAGATCGTGACCATTTTTGGAAAGGTTGCAAGACACTACGTTAAACCATTTATGCAGGTCTTCGGTAATGTGTATTGCCTCGGCTATTGGGATATCGAGCGTGGTTCCGACTTGATCGACAAATGATTTAAGAATAAAGTATATAAGAACATGAATAAATGTATAAATATAGTATTAGACTCATAAAGCAAAGAACCACTATGAACAGAATTTTTGAATAGCATTGCTGTAGATATATCGTATCGCTTACCGCAAAAGCAACTTAACCTCAATTAACCTTCGCTTTTAATTAAGGCTTCGAACGCTACTTGAGTTTAATATAAATAAATCTCAAGCTTCACACCTCAGGAGAAATCTTTATTCTTGTGTAAAACTTTTTTACTATCATGCAAATTTGAAACGAATGTATCAGTTTTATTAGTACTCCCATCCCATTTTATATAAATCCCATTTTATATAAATATACATACTCGTATATATATACTACTAGGCGCAGGTAAAAGTTTTATCCATACTTTGTTGATATACCCAAACGTCGAACTAAAGGCTTTGACAGCTCGTTTTTGGTGAGAGTCGCCAAGATTTAGAACGACCTGCCTAGGTCTATTTTTCTTGATCAGTTGAACTCTGGAGCCTTTAAGAGTGAAGTGAACAGGTTGCTTTTGGATAGGCGTGTATCACCTTAGTCTTCATCTACACTTTCCATCAGGTGAGATGGATAACAAACGCCTATTCCATTACAACTTTAAAAAATTTATAGACAGTCCAGTTTCCTGGGTTGCTATGATAACCCAGGAAAAAATTGTACATGCCTTCCTAATGCCTAGGAGTCTTGTCTTCTTGTATGAATTGATGAACATTTATTCCGATTTTTGTGATCTATTGCGTATATCGCGAGGGGAATACCCCATTTGATAGAAACTATAATATATATGCTTGCATTAAAAAGCGCTAATTTTAATACTATAAACAGACAATCCAATTTTGTTTTTTTGTATAGATTAATCATCGTTGTAGCGTATGCGCAATCTGACTACGTCACTCGCACACCGATGATGACAGCGTGCGGGCGTGCTCGGTGTTCCGTCTGCACTATCATTTATTACAACAGTAAAACTGTGTTTCTTTGATACAAGGAGACGCGAAACATTTCAATCATCATCATTTCAATAGCATCACATCCACTTCTGGCAATAAACTTGCTCCATAGATTTAAGACTGAGTTCCCCAAACTTTTTTGTGTCGTAGACCACTAGCCATGTTTTCCGTGTTGGGTAGACCCCCTACTTACCTGATATTGATTTCCTGTAAATTTCTAACTGTAGTGAAGTTTAGTGTTAAAAACTTAAAAAAACACATGTTAATTTATACATATATTAATTGAATTAAAATTACTCTAAATAAAATTTGTATCTGTTATGTAAATTATACGTAACATTAAATAAACATAAAATAAACTATAAATAAAATAACATAAGCAATAAATCAATATTTTTAGTGAGAAGGAAGAAACTGATGCTTTAATAATAAATTATCAACTTTTGGCGTCAATTCAATCTGTTTTGATATTATAAGATAATATGATGCAAGTAAATAGGTACTTTTTTTTTTGGTTATGGAAGGTATAGAAGAAAAAATTAAAAAACCTCACAGAAGAAAACGAAGCTCTAAAAACTAAAGTAGCAACTTTGGAACAAAAACTTAACTGGATTGAAAAAGATAAGAGGAAGAACAATCTAGTTAAAACGTTAGTAAACTACATTAAAGAAATCATAATAAAAACCGGAACACATATGGATAGCCAAGAGATAAGCAATATATACAGAATAGGCCAAAAGGTCAAAAACAAAAACCACCCGGTTGTTGTCACCATCACAACTACTTGGAAAAAACACATAATATTGAAAAATAAGTCGAAATTTCCAGCAGGATTATATGTAAATGAGGACTTCCCCAAAGAGGTATTGGAAACGAGGAAGCAACTTCAGGGACAAGTTAAGGAAGAGAGACAGAAAGGAAATATCGCTTACATAAACTATGATAAACTTGTAGTGAGAAAAACATCAGACAAAAACAGAGAAAAAAGAAAGAGGGGTGAGTCGGGCTCCCCAAACACGCCAGCGCAAAAAAAAAGCGACCATAGAAAATGAATCTGTACTACCACAAGCAGGCAGCTCAACAAAAGAAATAATGAAACCAAGCATACTTAAATACGTTAACAGTGGGAGATCAGCCTCACCTGGTGAAACAACAAAAAACTAGCGACGGGCATAGGCACCTGGAACCAAAACACTAGAAAAACCACAACTCTGTCAAAACTAACTAACAAAAACAGCATCCCAATCCGGCCGGTCACCGTGGGAGAAGTAGACCGAAACCCTCCAAAAACAAATAACAACAACGACAATATATCATGCAGTTTACAGACACAAACGCAACTAAACACAAATCAAAATGGCCCTGTAGAGCCCCCGATTCTCCAAATCAAAAGATGTCAAATATTCAATATAGCTACCCTAAACGTGAGAACCCTCAGGACACATGAAAGCCTGATGGAATTAGAAAAAGCGCTGGAGGAGATAAAATTTGACATACTAGGTATAAGTGAAATGAGAAGGCTAGGAGAAAGAATTGAAGAGCATAAAAATTACATTCTATTTCAAAAGGGAGAAACGGCAGGCCAACGAGGAGTGGGCTTCATAATCAAGAAATTCCTGAAACAATATATACAGGAACTGATCGGGATCTCTGAAAGGCTGGCATTACTGATCATAAAATTCCCAGGTTACAAGAAGCAATGGGCAATAATGCAAGTATATGCGCCTACGGAACAAGCGGAACAATCAGTAGTAGACGCGTTTTACGAGGAAGTTTCACTAACAGTGAAAACTAACACAGATAAGCACATAATCTTGATGGGAGATTTTAACGCTCAGGTGGGTGGCAGGCAAAACAACGAAGAATATGTTCTTGGAAAGTACGGACAAGGAAAAAGAAGTAAAAACGGAGAGAAGTTAATCAGCTTTCTAATGGAACATAACTTAACCTTGATGAACTCAATTTTTAAGAAAAAGAACAAGAATGAGTGGACTTGGATCTCCCCAGATGGAGCATACAAAAACGAGATTGACTTTGTAATAAGTAGCTACCCTAAGGCATTTACAGACACGACAGTCATATCTACCCTCAATTTCAACACAAATCATCGTAAGGTAAGAAGCTCTCTCAGAAAATTCCCAAATAAAACTTCGCGGAAGCATATTAAAACTTGGTGACAGAACAGCTCAAATTAGACTATAGCAGCTGCAGCACAAATTATCTAGGAGACTTGGAAAACGTAGTAAACAGCGACAAGATTGATGTGAGAGAAAAGTATAGTCTCCTTGGAAAACAACTACAAAAATATATGACCACTAGTGAAAACCAAACCCACAACAAGTATCAACTTAGCAACCAAACTCTAGAACTAATAAATGAAAGAAAGAAATTAATATTCAACCAAATAGGGAAAGAAAACATAAAACTGATATCAGAATTAAGCAAGAAAATTAGAGAAAACATTAGGAAAGACCGTAAAATAAAAAGATTACAAACCCTAGAATTCCACATATCAAAAACAGGAGGAGTTAAAAAAGCATTAAATGAATTAAAAGAGAAAGGCAAAGAGTGGATACCAAGACTGAAAAAGAGATCGAAGACCACCGCGAAGAGAAAAACTATTAAAGACATAGCCACAGATTTCTACCGACAGTTATACGCACACCAAGGACCAGAAACACCCAAAAATCGCAACTGTAGTAATACAGACGACGAAGAAAACATCCCCAGTATTCTTCCAAAAGAAGTGGAGAAGGCCATTGCAAGCCAAAAGATGGGCAAGGCACCAGGGCCAGAAAAAATAACAAACGAATTAATGAAAGGAACAATGGAAGAGCTAGCACCAGTTTTAACCAAAATATTCTATGAGATCTTGACAAGCGGCTGTATCCCAGAACAATGGACAGAATCCCATATAATATTACTGTACAAAAAGGGAGATAAAGAAGACATTGGAAACTACAGGCCAATAAGCCTAATGTCAAACGTATACAAGGTGTTTGCTAAACTTATACTAAATAGAATCACCCCAATGCTAGATGAGCAGCAACCGATCGAACAGGCGGGCTTTAGAAAAGGGTTTTCGACGATAGACCACATCCACACAGTTAAACAGGTCCTGGAAAAATACAATGAATACAACAAAACCCTCTATACGCCCCTTATAGATTATGCCAAGGCCTTCGATAGTATAAAACACGAGTACATATGGGAGGCACTTAAACAACAAGGAGTACCGGCAGTATATATAAATATCATAGCAAATATCTATTCGAACAGTAAAGCTAGAATCCAATTAGAGTCCTTGGGCAGCGAATTTAACATTGAAAAAGGAGTTAGGCAGGGAGACCCACTCTCACCCAAACTGTTCTCCGCAGTTCTTGAGAATATTTTCAGGAAATTGGACTGGGAAAATTATGGTTTAAACATAAACAGGAAAAGATTGAACCACCTCAGGTTTGCAGACGACTTAGTCCTCTTCGAGGAAAAAGCCGATAATTTAGAGATCATGATCCAAGGTCTAAATAAGGAAAGTCAGAAAGTCGGATTAAAAATGAACGCCACAAAAACGAAAATTATGACTAATAATCAACAGAGGAACATAAAAATTGGACATGAATACCTCGAATATGTTAAAGAATACATATACCTAGGGCAGGTTATCTCTACCGAGGAACAAAATAGGATAGCTATGGGATGGAGAAAGTACTGGGCCCTAAAGGAAATAATGAAGCCTAAAGACCTTGGAATGGCAATAAAAAGAAAAACCTTTAACACATGCATACTACCTTGTCTAACTTATGGATGCGAAACTTGGTCACTAACTAAATCGTTAAGGGAAAAACTAGCCATATGTCAAAGAGCAATGGAGCGAAGTATGACAGGCATACGAAGACAAGATCGGATCAGAAATACCATTGTAAGATCGAAAACTAAACTGACGGATATATTAAAAAGAATAGACCAGCAAAAGTGGCGATGGACCGGTCACATGATTCGTGACAAGAATGGGAAATGGAGCAAGGCCATAACAGAATGGTACCCGAGAGACGGAAATAGAAAGCGAGGAAGACAAAAAATAAGATGGGAAGATGATTTAAAACTGACTGCGGGTGTAAAATGGAGAAGGGTTGCAAACGACAGAAGTCAATGGAAGTTTTTGGAGGAGGCCTATGCCAACAGGCACACTGAAATTAGAGACATACTTTAAAAATAAATTTAGTTTTAAAATGTGTAGCAATAGATTATTTTGTAAATACTAATTTCGGAATAAAGGGCTTTATTATTATTATATTATTATAAATAGGTACTATCATTGTATGTGTTGAGATCCACTATCGTGGACCCCCATTTTCATTTCATGGACCCCCAAATTTTTTTTCGCTGACGTAGACCCCTTGCAGGTTGTCATAGACCCCAAGGGGTCGATATAGACCACTTTGGGAATCACTGATTTAAAATAAGACTGGTAGGAATCGAGAAATATCAAACGTTTTCCGACAACCTTAAGAAGGTTGTCTCTCTACCTTGTGAGTACACGGTGGACGGTTACATCTCTGCTTTTGTTAGTCTTTGGTCTCAACTCCAAAACCCTGAGACCGCATTGGACATCTGTCCTGCACGCTATTTGTCCTGCTCACTCCCATTTCAAGTTGCTAATCTACTGTCTCTTATGATCGTTGACGGATCTCCTCATTTCTAATTCAATGAATGAAATGAATTACATGTCTGTATTTTTTTAAATTTATTCCTTGGTGCAATTACTAAATATTTTAGATGTAGAAAAGTAAAATTGCATTTTTAATATATATTAACATATATATGACAGTTGAAAGATATACTGATGTATTTTAAATATAAAATTCTTACTTCAGATCGTTAAAGTCTTTTCTCGTGTCTGTAATTGAAAATTTTCCGTTAACACACGGGCAGAGCTTTGCGGTGAAGATAAAAAAGTTTATTTGCTCCGAGATGAAATTGTGAGAACTTAAGTGAAAAGAAAAAATTAAAAACACGTGAAGCGTTTTCTTTAAGATTTCTTCAATGTTGTTTATTATATCGATATTGTACAACAAATATATTTCATTTACCACTAATATCAATAAAATTATGTCTTATTGTAGTATCCGGCATATGATTTGGCGCTCCAAAATTATCTTTCTCCGAAAATATGAATTTTTTATGGGAAACTCCAGTTTTTTACCCTCTTTACATACCAAGAGGTAAGCATTAAAGACAACAACTAACCTAGCTCCGCCTATCTATGCCTTCTTCGATGTGCCAAATCAAATTCCGCATACGGTACCAATAATAAAATCCTAGATAGGTTTTTTACATAAATTATAACAATTAAATTTTCGATAATTTTGTATTCATTATCACACACAGTCACACTCCTTGAATAGTTATATCATAATTATTTAGAAAACTATGTTCACGTTGACCAGTAGAGGTAAATCTTTCATAGAGTCCGCACGCTTATTTTGTCGTTTAATAAATGAAATGACTATTGTTCAAAGGATGCTAGTAAGTTGGGACAGCAATAAATTATTACTTGCTTTACTTATTTATTCTAGGGACTTCCACAGCTGATAATTCATACATATTTACTTTATTGGAGATAGACAGTAACAAAAGGCAGTAAGAAAGTACAAACTTAGAAGCTTAGAAATATAAAATTAGTTACAGTTGTTACCTTCTAACTATCTCACTGAGAACATATAATGATTTATATAGTCAAACAATGAAAAAACAAATAAAAATAAAAACATTACTAAACAGGGATCAATGACTATGGTTTAAATATTTATATTATGTCTGTATATATATTTATATTACATTTATGTTATCGTTTAAATTGTATTGTATGTACTCAATAATTTCGAACGAAATTGTTGTTTAAAAGATACGAGAGAGCACGAGAATATATCAATATCACTAACATATGAATTATGGAGGTCACACATTCTGTATAAGAGTGCACGTTTACCGATATCTGTCCTAGCCGTTGATAAAAAAAATGAATAGAGTTAATTAATAAATAAATAAATTAATTAATAGAACACTATTTAAATTATAATATACATATTAAACACTGACTGAATTTATATATCGTATTATAATAGTGTTTTTATTCTCTGTTAAAGTTCTTGCTGTTAGCCCGAAGGCTATTACATCTTCATCGGAGCGGGAGAGTCCGTGAATTTAAAAACTGAAAATAAGCTGATAATAAGTTGGTAGGGCGTATAACAGTTGCACGATAACGCTCGCACCGCGCAAAAGGATCTACCCGTGTAGAGCTGTGTAATTAATGTAGTCATGATGTGTGCAAGCGGCTTGGGACGGCAGCGTGGATCACAAGCGTGCCGAGGAGGGATCCGGATCCAACCACGGTTCGCCCACGCTGTTCGCGGTAAGGGAGCGGGCGGCCGCTCTCTAAAAACTGGTGTTGAGGCGTGGTGAGTAATGTTTAGTTCTGTTGTGTATAACAAGGTGACTTGTGTGGAGTATAGCAGGTGCAGTAGTTGCTGGTGGTACAACAGTGTGTACAGAGTTCATATGTGATTCCATTGTACGAGTAGTTATATATTAATATATAGTATACAGCATATAGAACATAATATAGATTAAAGGATATGTGTAAAAAATATTTTGTTTTGTGGGTTCATTTATTTTCCTTTTTTTTTTAACGTAAAAGACATTTCTATTACCTCTAAAAAAGAGTCTAACATTGACCCGGCAATCCTTTGAAACTTTGGCCATTTAAATTTATAAATTTATTCCTTTACATTTACAAAATATATTACGTACAAATCCCTCGCTATGTGCAATCATTATGTATACAATATATACTGTTGTTAAATAATTTCGTTCATAACACAACACGTATGAATATTAAGCAAATTGTACCGAAAAGTCTGACAGATGTACGTGAGCTCGTGCCGTGGCATATAACGGTCTTGTCACGTAGAAACGACGGTTGCTTACTTTTAAAACCAAATCTTATATAATATGCACGTATTTTAATGTATAATCTTTATTTAACCTTTGATCACACAAATACAACTTCAACAATTACGTATATAATGTAATTATGTGCAATAAAAACTAAAAAGACTCGGCGGACTGCGATGCGTGGTCAATACACGTCATTCGCGGTGCGCAGTTCGTGACGTACTGGCAATCGGCCGAGTACAACGAGGTACGGGAATTCCCCGTGACACGGTTGAACAAAGATTTAAAAGACATCGATTACATTAAATACAAAATTATATCCTTTATTTCATTCTCGTTAAGTATAAGCTGTTACCTCCTAGAGTATGTATAAAAGTTGTCATTTTATAACAAGGCATGTCCAGAAAATGATTATTCACTGGATTCTTAAGTCGAATAGAGTTTTACACTTATTTTCCAATTAATAGACGTCAGAGTCTACAGGTGAAAGTTAAATGTGTTACCATAGATGACTCGAGGAATTAAAACGTGTTCTTTAATTCTGGACATGATTAACAAGTTCATGACCACTCAACGAGCCATTGCAAGTATAGCACGTGGGATTTATCCACGAAATAGAATCAGGACTGAGAAGATCAGATATAGCCCTGCAGATTGGTAAGTTAACACGTTCCCTGCGGCTTGAGGTCGATTCAGCCTCATGGTAGACTTTGCACTGGTGCGGCGCGTAAAACTCGTGTTTTCTCTCTAGTGCGGCGGCTGTTTACACTCAACCGTATGAGGTATGACAAAGACAAATATAGCTTTCTTTATGTCTGCGAAACATTGACTCAATATTATAAAAAAAATGATTGAAACATGAGGCAGAAAAGGCCTCAACCGCACTACTAGGAAGTTCAGCTTGAGGCTGATTCGACCTCAGCCGCACCAGCTGAAAGTTCTTCAAAATTGGGCCCGCAGTGAACGTGTTAAAGAGTCAATAGGACCTGGAGGTTGATAGGCGACCTTGTTTTCTTCAGTGCAGTGCTATTGCAATTATTTATTTTAAAATATTGTGGACATCATTTACAGCATTTTTAAAATTTACTATAATCTTTATACTTTCTTTGCGTTAGTAGTATAGCAAAATAATTACAAAATCAAGCTAATTTAAAGTTAAATTACAAGATAAGTCGACTTAGTTCATAAAATTCTCAACGAATTATAATCTAAATCAAATAAACAGTCACTGACTGCAAAAGTTTCTATCGGCTCGACAGTTTCAACTATAAAAATCCCAGTTGCCCCACTCAGAAGAATTACGCCTGGCCCCGACTGACATAAATAAAGAAGTTAACGGCTCGTACTTGACGGCGTGTAGCAGGTGCTTGCAAGATTTCTCTCGGTAGCAATGCAAATGAAGAGTGGAGTAATTTACTTTCATAGCAGCTGTCAGCCGGGCGCCGTAGCGAGCCGGATCTGTATTAATGTTCGTTCGTACTTTTATTGTCTCTATCAAAAATCCTTTGTACAATCCTCTTGGCTAAATACTGTTTATACATACTTATGTATACTGTTTTTACATACTTAATCTGTGTACTTTATATATTTATATACAAACATACAAAATCTCATATAAAAATTCCATTCGACTTAAAAATCCAGTGAATAATCTTTTTCTGCCGGTCTGGACATGCCTTGTGATAAAATGAAAACTTACACCTATAAAATCTATTTATATTTTATAAGTGTAAAAGCTTTAAAATCGTGAATGGATAGTTCATTTTATTTCAATTATCACTTACATGTTACATTAATATATTTATTGCTATCTAATTACGACAGATCAATAATATCAGGCAGTAAAAAGCCTTTAAGGACCGTTTAAATAAAAATAATTAATTTTAATATGAAGTTATTCGAATTTTAAAAACACTTTTTATTTATTATCATTACGTTGTTTATTATTTCTTAGACCATTAATTTTTGGACAGGTTATACATAAATTGACAACAAATGAGCTGTACATTCACCGCTTTAAAGTTTTTATGAGAGTAACCAACACTCCCATACTTATTCCTTCTCTCTCATACACATACACAAACTGTATAAGTAAATTCATATTACTTTATCCTGTTTCCTTTTTTAGTTTTAAATTTACTATAGTAACTGAATTTAAATTCATAATAATCCGTAATCCGTTTTGTCCTTATTTTATTTAATTGTAACTTTATATTCTGTTATTAGTGAATGGTCAGCAAATAATACTTATTTACAAATAATACTTACTTACTTATTAAGTAAGTAAGTATTATTTGTTTTTGAATTCCAAGCAGAGTACTACCCCATTACAAATCATAAATAAAACTATATTAATAAATAAAAAAAATAATGCAGAAAATTATAACTTTTAGTATTTATATTTTACTCCATGTTTCATTAAAATTTGATAAAAGAAGTTTTAAATATTTTAAGTGAAAGTCATAATATTTAGCAGTTCTTAATAAATATTTATTTATGTATGCTATGTTTAGGTGTGTACTTATTTTACTGTGCTACGTACATTTACGTGACTTTGTAATTTGGGGAATTATATTTTCTGTTTAGCAAAGTATTCTTCATTTTCTTCTCAGTTGTGCACTCTTGTCAGGGTGTTCGTGGTCATGAGCAGGTCGGCTCTGATACCCCCACTGTTCTCCCTATGCGTCGCCATATAGCTGAGTGTTTGGCGGGGTGAGAGTATTCAATTACAAAGTTTTTTGTTACAGTTTTATATGTATCCGTCTTGTTGGACAGCGTCCACAAGATCACTTACCTCCCACTTTTACCACTTAATGTTCCATTGTGCCCTCATTACGAGTGACATCTTCTAAGAACTTGAGGAAGAAAAGTATTATGTGTAAAAAGTAGTATGTAAATGTGGTGTAGGAGAAGTGTAAACAACAAGACACACTAAAAAACCTTTTTTTCAACCAGCTCAAAGTTAATACCATGCTCTCAACAATATGCTTCCAACGATTCCTAAGTTATTTCGGCTATATTGGCCATAGATCACCAGATAACTTCGACAAACTACGTGAATGATCTCTGGCCCGCGGGTCGAATACTGGTGGCCCGCCGACAGCAAAAATAATACCGAGAGTATTATTTTTGCATTGGAAAAATATTGAATTCTATTCCAGAATAAAACCAAAAAAAATTAATTACCTATACTTCTGGAAGCGGTTTAGTATAGTATTGAAAGAGCTTCAATTTCTTTTTGTCATATTAACCAAAGACTTTCAAGACAGACATGAGATCCAGAAATGAAGAGACGATTGAGAAAAATAAATTTTCTCTAGTTTTCCCAAATAAAGAAAATTTCCATATACAATAGTATCAATTTTCTTCAACCTTATAACTTATTCCGGGTAAACAGTAACGTTAAAGATTTAAATGAAACCTAATTTGAATTGAAAACGAACCGCAAACGGTTCCTTCGTGCATTCCCAATGAAAAGATAAATTTATTTTAATTGAATACTTTCTTTACGTTTCAATTAATGTTTTTATTAGCAAAGAATGTTTACAAATTGCATATTTATTGTATTCCATCTATAAATATTTAAAATGGGAAAATACGATTTTTTTTTCTTTTAAATAACATTTTGCCCTTGTCATTGTCCTTCCAGCACAAAGAGACCTACTGCAGGCATACAGTCTTATATAATTTAGACTTTGTGCATTGATTACATCGGAATTAAATTAGAACATAGATGGCATTCCTATATATTTAATGCACAAAATGTGTACTATACAAGATTGTATACCGGGAATCGATTCAACGACATACTCATTTACCTTCCTCACAAATAGCAAGTTTTAATAAAATGCAAAGCACTGTCCTCTGCGTACCATATTACCATACTGTCAAAGCCAAGCCACCTGACTTTTATGACAATTATTGTACTCGTATATCGCCCATAGGTGTCTTCGAGGGAGACCTGTACCTTGCAGAATTAAAAAAATAATTTACACACTTTGGGCTTACAATCAAAATATTAGTATCGAATAAATCAATGACTAAATGACTACGTTATACAAGTAAGAAAAGGACCAATATTTAGCCACTTCCGCACATGCAGTGGTAGTCGTGCAACAAAGTGCACCGCCCGCCAGCCCGCTGATAAATGCGCATGCGGCAAACAATGCGAATTACGCAACTGCTATCGTTAAATCACTCAACACGTGCTTCACTCGTCCACGGGGCATCTTTAGGAGTTATGTTACACCGATTAGTGCCAAACGCAGAGTCCAATCACAACTGCATGTGTGGAAGTGGCTAAATATTGGTCCTTTTCTTACTTAGGATGGACTTCCGCAAGGTAACGCCTGATTCCATTAAATACGTTATACAAAACCATTTCGACTGTAATTGATTCTGTTGTGGTGTAAGTCATGATAAATATGCCAGAAATGGCTAATTTGATAGGAACGAGAATCACATTGAGCTACCATATAATGGCTCTCTTTAACTTAAAACTACGGGTTTCAATAGCGCTCTGATATTAAATGAATCCACAACAAACTAAGACAAGATAATATTTTATAAACTTTTACAATACCTGTCTATAGTAGTATAGTACACTTAAAAAATCCTTTATAATATGAATTTTTAAAGTGCAGAGCTGTTACATTTCAAATAAATGACTTTTTCAGGTTTAATATTTTTTTTATTTTCATACTCCTTCCTTTACAATATCTTTTATGCATTTCTTAGGTCCTTTGCATGTTTTATCTTTCCTCAATTGTAAATTTTCTTCCATATCCAATCTTTCTTCATTCATCTACATTCACCGATCATAATTTTATATTAAATATATTATGCTACATATTTATACGGGTAATAATGTAGCTTGTAGGTCGAGTGGTATTTTTAAATTTAACAGAAATGGAACTTGTTTACAGAACAGATGATGGTGTCGGTCGACCAAACTTTAAGCTGCATCTAAGTTTTGTATATATTTTAATGTTAATTAAATACAAAATACACGCTATTCCGTGTACATTGATTTATGTAAGATAAATTAGTGTAATGTTATCTTGAAAAGCTTTCATGATTCGAATAATCGTGAGCAACATGTAAAGATAAGCTTGAAGTATTAAATTGTAATAGAAGTTTACAATATGCGCCGATTATTACCATAACTGCTCTTTGATGGTTCAGTGTTCGCGGGAATTCATTGTGAAAAGACGTCGAGTGCTTTTAAATTGCTGCTTAAAGCGTACGCTTGTCAGACGCGAGGAGCTTTGGTACGAGTTTCATATAATAATTTCATGTTACGTACCATTCAACTATTATAATATTGTGAATATATTTACTTTAAATAAGACAGGTATCGTATTCCTTCTATATACAGATGATTGTTTTGAGGTGTAAAAGCAACTATTGATCCCGCAATCGTTGTTTTGCAAAAAAAAATTAAAGTTTTTATTTAAGAAATAAAAAATAAGGGTTAATCGTAGAGGGGTGAAAATTCAGGGTTGCATGTATTTTGGTATGCTGTATCATAATAAAATAAAAACCAAAAAATTTGTTTAAAAAATAAATAAAAAAATTAGAGGTGGACCACCCTTATCACTTAGGAGTATGGAAAATAAATAGTAGCCGATTCTAATACCTACTGAATACGCATATAAAATTTGGTAAAAATCGGTCGAGCCGTTTCAGAGGAGTTCAAGTTCGAATACCGTGACACGAGAATTTTATATATTAGATAATTATAGCTCATTTCCTTTCAGTCATATAGATTGGAAAAAAAATTCCGTCGTAATTTGTATGAAAATTCAAAACATATCTTTTAAATATTTGTTTATATTTAGCTGTAGCATATACGTGTCGTTTTGTTTGATGATTTTTCGCCATCTTGTAAATAGTGACATGATGCGATTGCTGTAGAAATTTCGGGAATTGTTATCACAAAACGAGAGGTGGTTTCAGTCCCCTTTCAATATTAAACTAACACTGCCTAAAGAACTCTGAAAAGACCGAAACACGTGGAAATCTGAAAATGCAGGGGGAGAACACATACGTCGAATGATTTATTTATTAATTTCGATTTTTCAAAGAAGACATTTTTTTCCTATTCCTAGAATCTTTCTATTTCTCTCATCTCTATAACAACTCGGAAAAAAAATTTTTTTGCAAATTATGTGTGTGACCAGAATCCTCATTCTCCCCTAGATGGATGACAGACCGAGTAATCTCTCTCTATGTTTCTCTTTCTCTCTATGCCTCTGTCTCTCTCTCTGTCTGAGCGAAGACTTGCTTTAGGGGCAGTATTATGTAAAATAAATATTTTTTTTTAAATCGTACATTACTACAGTACATCACTACTATTAGTACATTCACGTTAAAAATCATATCGTTATATGGCAGCCTTTGCCGACTTTTTGCAGACTTTCTTTTTCCCATCGATTTTATATAAAAAGTATTATAGTAAACCTGCTATTGTAATCTTCTTTTCATTGATTTCATACCGCAGTTAATTTAGATTAGGTGTAAAATATTAATAGTAAACTTGATAATATATAACGCTATAAGATTAAAATTTATGAGCGTAGAGCGAGATCCAGTTAGAAAAAATGTGGAAAATTCCCCGTTCACATTGTTATGCGCAAAGTTGCTAATTAGTTCAACGGAGATGATCTTCTTGTTTATCTCGGCCTGCCTCTAAGGTAATGTAATTAAATTGGCCCATTTCTCTCTACTTCATTAATTTATAATTATTATTTTTTAAGTAATTTATTAATATTAAGACATTATTATAGAAAATCAAAGTTATATTAGAACGTTCTAAGCGGAGACCTTTATTAATTCATTCATTTATTTCAGCTGATAAAAGCCTTTACTACACAACCTTAAGGCTTCAATGGTCATTTGATACGGACGCTATGTAGCCTACCACTGCCACTACAACTTGCTTCTAGGCTACATCGGTTAAGTTACTTTTGTTTGTCAACGGATGCCCTTACTTCTAATTTTGATCTAATTTTGATCTTATGGCGACTGTAAGCTAAAGTTCACTTTTAAGTGTCATAAGTGATCACAGCTAAACATATTGGTTGTAGATATTGGTCATAGATCTTTAAGCCTTGTGTGATTTTGTATAAGATAGCTCCTGAAAGTTGCCAAGCCGAGTGGATTCAACGATTGATCTCTTTCACAAAGTAAAACTAACCTATTTAGACTGTTATCATTAGATAGAAGTCAAGATTAGTCGTACTTAGACACGGCTTCAATAACCAGGAGATTTTACCCCTGCAGAGCGCTCCGGAAAATTCAGCTAAACTCAGTTCTGCCTAAAACGTATGGGTCACGACGAATTCTTCGAGTGCCTGCATATGTTTAAACTCAAAGAGAATCCCTCGTGCATCTGTGGATCTGGTGGATTAGACCATGGTGCATACAATAGCTTACTGTCCCGAAAATTGCGGCATGAGAATAAGGATTAAGAATTGGAAGTCAAAATAGACAGTGGCAGCATCGCCACCCTGATGAGAAACCCAGCACCACCACACATTTCTTGCAATTTGAAAAAATTATAATAAAGGAGGTCATTAAAATTAAGGCCTTGCAAAGAAATAATAAAAAAGTATATAAAAAAACTGTGATATAGAAAAAAAACATATTCAAAAATTATAATTAAAAATAATTACTTTCAAAAGAAAAATCAAAAGAAAATTGTGGAAGAAAAATTTATTTCCATTTATCCTGTATGAAGTAATCACTCTGAAATATCGCACATTCATTTATTTTATTAAAATGCAACAGGCATAGTTCTGGCAGTACGAAGTTTGTAAGGATAAATAAAAATAACAATAATTATAATGCTTAATTTCATCCATACAAATGACATAAAATTAGTAATTTTAAATAATGGTTTTGATAAGTTTGTACTTAGTTTGTATGGACTTCCTCAGGGTAAAAGCCTCCTCCAAAGCTTTCCATTTTTCTATATCTTTGGCAAATTGAAGCCACCCGTGATCTTCCGTAGCGACAATCTCGTTGCAGGGATAGATAGTAACCGATAATTAATTTTAATACATATCGATTCGAATTTTAAGAACAATTTTTTTACTGTTTGATCTTTATATTATTTATTGTTTCTGAAACCATTGACTTTTGGGTAGGATAAACTATGTATAAATTGTGAAGTAATAAGCTATATTCACACGTTCAAAGGTTTTAGATGTCACCAGTCATCTAGAAGTGTAATATATTACACGAATAACAATAATCGACACACCGGCCGTGACGTTTATTATACAACTAAAGTACCAGTCGTTAATTAGGCTTTCAACTCGATAGGTTGGGACGGCCATCGACGCCGGAGCCTTCCGTCCTGGAGATTAATAATCTCCTTCGTCGGAGCGCCGCGTTGTTATTTTGACTTTATTTGAAATCTGTCAAAGAAACGTCGAAGCTGATTAATGCTATTGCTTCTGGAAAGTTTGAAATTATTTTAAATTTTAATAACACGGTATATTTTAAGGTTGTCTCAAAATGAAGTGTATATGTCTGTGGGAGTGAATCACGCAGGCGAATAATAGATGTTTTTAGATATTTTTTAAACACTTTAATTTTTCACTTCTTACATAGTTGACACAAACCGGCCCATCGCCATCTTCCCAGAGAATGCCATAATTCATTCCTACTCTTCATTCATTCATCAATCAATCGCTCAGTTCCTTCACTCTTACGTTCCGTTCCCACATTTCTTTTATTTACTACTTGACTATAAGCCGGTAGACGCGGCATAGGTAAACCACTTGTAGGGACCCAAAAATTTTATGGAGTCAGTATATTTAGCGACGCGTGAACTGCCGATGGATTATGTCGCCAGTCTATTCCGCACTCTAGACACGTTTACCATAGTGTAACTTATATTTGCGTATAAATGAAAGGTAGTTTAGGTTAAGTTTAAGTTTTCCCATAGCCGTATGGAGTTAACATACCGAACTCTGTGTTTGGCACTAATCGGTGTAACATAGCTCCTGAAGATGCCCCGTGGAGGGGTGAAACACGTGTTGAGTGATTTGGTGGTGGCGGTTGTGTGATTCGCATTGTTTGCCGCATGCGCATTTATCAGCGGTCTGACGGGCGGTGCATTTCATTGCACGACTACCACTGCATGTGCGGAAGTGGCTAATATTGGTCCTTTTCTTACTTACGAACTCCTTTACACTACACCCCCATTAGGCGTACTTTCAACATAGTCAAGATCACTGGAAGTTACTGGTTTTAGGCAGCGCATGATCGGTCTTCGTGGCGAACTTTGGAAAGCGCCAATGCTTCGTATTAAATGTTTATGGGCTGATATTTAGGTACAAATAAGTACAAATAAGTTAAAATACAGAACATGTAGCATACATAGTGCTGTTATATATTCCTTTATAGGTGACACGATATTCATGATTTAATAATAAAAAGAAACAGTAAATACGAAGAAAAAAGAACGCGTGTAGGTGGGAACATCTGGCTTACCACTTTAGACCTAAAGAGCTCTTTATATCTAAATGTTTTCTTCAAATATAATAATGAAGGGAATAGTGGCCAGAACCTCTTCCTCGAGGTGTGTGTCAATTGAAAACTTAAGTTGCCGAAATTAAACTACATAAGTTTACGTACGCCTTTTACACTTACATATAAATTGACGAAAAAGCTAATTATTCAAAAAACGAATATTTAAATGACAAAAATCCTTAGCCGTGAAATCTCATGATTGTTTTGATTTAATTCAGGTTATATATAAATATTTATTTATAAAACTGTGTAAAAAAAAACTTGCTAAAAAGAAATATTACAAAACCCACCAACCTTTCCAATGCTAATATTGATATTTCAAAATTTAGCACGTATGTTTATACAAATAAATCACTATAAAACACGAGGCCGTATTGTCTCGAAATTAAACAATTGGAAACGGTAAGATAGAGTCATTGTCACGTACAGAACAGGTGCGGAATAAATTTCCTACTTCACGGGCGGGAACACCTGGGGGAAGATAAAAAACGGACGCCGAGAAATATCGCTTGCTAATGAAGACAAATTGAGATATCTTTTTTTAAACAGCAAAGTGACTAGACTATCAAAATGAGAAACATTTTGACTTATTTTATTTATTAGTCGTATTATATCTACATAGAATCATTTCACAACTTGAGATATAAGTAAGAAAAGGGCCAATATTTAGCCACTTCCGCACATGCAGTGGTAGTCGTGCAACAAAGTGCACGGCCCGCCAGCCCGCTGATAAATGCGTATGCGGCAAACAATGCGAATCACACAACTACCACCGCCAAATCACTCAACACGTGTTTCACCCCTTCACGGGGCATCTTCAGGAGTTATGTTACACCGATTAGTGCCAAACACAAAGTTCTGTGTGGATTTGGCACTTTGTTGCACGACTACTACTGCATGTGCGGAAGTGGCTTGGTCGGCTGGCGGATTGGTCCTTTTCTTACTTAGGATGGACTTCCGCAAGGTAGCGCCTGATTCCATTAAACTTGAGAAATCTAAAATACTGGCAGAACGAAATATTTTAAACCCAGTAATTGTACTAGATATATCTGACGAATATATTGATATTAGTTTTTTTAGTTCAGTTACTAATAAACGTGGATGCTTCTTACTCGTATTGACTTTTCTTTCTTCTTTTTTCAATTTTTTTTCTTTTAAACTTACTGTATAAATAATGATTATTTTATGTGTTTCTTTATGGATGACATAACTTTAAAATTTTACTATTATTAACATAGTAAAAAGAAAGATCGTACCACATGAAATCAAAAGGAAAAAATTGAAGAGAAAAGTGATCGCACGTGAGAGGAAACATCTGGTTGACTACTCTCGACACCTAAAAAGTTCTTAATTTAAAAATTTTCATTCCCGAGCAATATTCTTCACGGCTTAGTGTTTAAAAATACTAAGCTAAATATCAGGAATAAAGAGATCTATAGACGAAAAAAAATAGCCGACATAACCCAATTGTCAAGTTTGATTGAGCAGGCTAAAAAAGCGCTGGAGTGAAGATCATTAACCCACAAGTACATCGTAGTATTAAATAAATACATTTAAAAAATCTTTTAAGTTAAACGGTTTTTTGATACCCATATTGTGGTGGTTGTAGAAAAATATGTACCTAGTCCGCCATATTGGAACGGCGTCCATCTTGAATTTTAAATTTTGACATAATCATCGTGTTTTACTAGTATAGCCCTTTCATTTGATACCCATATTGAGAGGGTTGAGGAAAAATATGTAATCCGCCATTTTGTATCGGCGGCCATCTTAGATTTATAATGTTAATGATTTTATTATATTGTATTGTCATCTAAATTAAATGTGTGTACCAAATTTCAGATCAATCTGACAACGGGAAGGTGCTTAAATTTCAATTTCTAATTTTGACCCAAATAAATAAACAAATAAATTCCGTACGGGTCGAACTAAATAAAACCTTTAAATATAAGTAATTGTAATACATAAGCAATTCTTTTTCATTAATGTACTTTTAATATACCAAACTTTCATCTTCTTACGTAAAAAGAGTCCTTGGCTATTTTAATCACATTTTCAGCAAACACAGAGTGAACTTCGAGAAGTTCATCGTTATAGGCCAGAAGAAAGGCCACAAGATAGATGTCCAAAGTGCTGGACAGATCACCTTGTTACCTTTCTAGAATGTAAAGTTTACAATGATGATATATATAGCTGACAATCGCAAATAGAGTCATAAGTTTGTAAAGAAGACATTAAACCGTGGACAGATCAAAATCCTCAGCAATGAGGATTACGACACGAGGAGAAGATCATTGAGTTAAATAACTAAACTTATTAAGTATGCGTGTTGTTAGAGGGAGAATAAGACAAAGTAAAGTTTTGTGTGTGTTGAGAAAGACGGCATCAAATATACTTACTTATTTACTCCGCTGGCTCAGTGACCCAAAGTGGGTCTTGGCCTCCGAAGCAAGACTTCCACTTTCCTCTATCTTGCGCCATTTTCTGCCATTGGTTCACATTCAATTCGCGCAAGTCTGCCTCAACGCGATCGATCCAGCGATACCTGGGTCTACCCACTGGTCTTCGACCCCACGGTTTTTCCAGGTACGCTACCTTCACGCTCCGATCCGATCCCATTCGCTCCAAGTGACCAATCCAGCGGATTCGTTGAGCTTTATATTCGGCAATTCATCATCACGAAATACGACGTCTTTAATTTCGTTGTTTTACTTTATAAATGTACTGCGATTTTAACGACGAAAGTATTATTAAAACCACTTCCGAGAAATGCCCACTAGAGCTTGTAATCGCATTACAGTTTTATCGAATCAATAATCGTTTACCTCGGCGATGTGAATCTACACGGCAATGGAGAGGATAGTGAGGTCCATCTATGTATCGACATGAAGATATAGCAACAACTTTTAAATTTGTAGGAAGAATGATATCGTAAGAATACCAGATGCGTAATATACAGGTTTATTTATTTATTTACTTTATTGAAGATAAACAGTAACAAAAGGCAGTAAGAAAGTACAAACTTAGAAGCTTAGAAATATAAAATTAGTTACAATTATTACCTTATAACTATCTCAATGAGAACATATAATGATTTATAGTCAAACAATGAAAAAACAAATAAAAACATTACTAAACAGGGATCAAAGACTATGGTTTATATATTTATGTTATGGTTTAAATTGTATTGTATGTACTCAATAATTTCGAACGAAATTGTCTTTTAAAAGATGTAAATTTATGTAAATTTGATGGATTGAATCTGTAGCTATTTTTCTGTTAATGTATGTACCACCCTATGCAAAAACTAAATATTTACAGTAATAATAAATAACATGTAGATAACACAGTAAAATGAGTCTTTATATAATTCGATTTACTAGATATTTTAATGAATTATTATTTACTATGTTTCCCTGCAAACTTTTTTTAAATGACCCCTGCTGTAAGGGACCTTTCGACCCCTATCTTGTTAGAGACGGGGTTTTATTCCTCTTTTATAAATTTGTTTACACCCTTTTTTATGTTCCTCTGTCATTCCTCTTAACATCGATTTTTCTTCTTTCATTCTTCAATTTTCTTTCATTATTTTCTATACTAATTTCCGTTCATTTATCGTCTCACTTCTTTTACTACTATATATCAAATATCACCATTTTTTAATTTTATACTTTATTTTATTAACGTTTAATTCTAATTCTACCTGCTGTATACTCGGTGGTTTACCCGACCTGTATTTGTTTTATTTATTTTTGTAATATCCTTCATTATTCCCCTGCAGAACTCGAATAACGCTAGCCTGTCGTTATTATTAATAGGACGATGTGTTCCTGGCTTATTTTCTTACTTAACAGGCATTCGGAATCGTATCTAAGTCCTCCCTGCAGGCTTTGTACTGCTTAAAGTTAATAAGCTATATAGTAGTAAACGAAAAGAAATAAAGATAAAATGTAACATGTAATGAGGGAGGAATGAAAGGTCACAGAGTAAAAGGGAAAGATAGCAGAAATGTGGCATGAAAGAATAGATTGAAAGAATATGTGAAGAACGAAAGGAGAGAATGGAAATAAACTAATTATGTGAAAAAATAAATTGCCCGTAAAGTCGCTGTCCTACCAAAGATAGGGGTACGAGAAAAAAAAAGCTATATAGTAAAGTAAATTAATGCAACATTTCTTAGATTGATCACTTTATATAGAATGATGGGAAACAGTTGTGAAAACTTTAAAGATTTTTTCATTTAAAGGACCTATAAAGCCTTACTCTGTATAATGATTTACCTAAAGATAGTGAAATATATAATATCGGACATTAATTTTCGGAGAAATCCTAGTAACAGTTTCTCTAATAGTGATGTGGAAATCAGTATTTGGTTCGTTATTGAAGCCTCTACCAACCTTACGACTCTTATAAAAGAGTATGTCACCATACGGAATCTCGTCAATGATTGTTTTATTTGGTTTCTTTTCTATTTAATGGAATCAGGCGTTACTTCACGGAAGTCCATCCTAAGCAAGAAAAGGACCAATATTTAGCCACTTCCGCACATGCAGTGGTAGTCGCGCAACGAAATCATCGCCCGACTCAGACTCTCAGAGAGAGTCAGACTCTGTGTTTGGCACTAATTGGTGTAGCATGGCTCCTGAGGATGCCCCGTGGAGGGGTGAAACACGTGTTGAGTAACTTGGTGGCGGAGGTTGTGTGATTCGCATTGTTTGCCGCATACGCATTTATCAGCGGCGGTGCATTTCGTTGCGCGACTACCACTGCATGTGCGGAAGTGGCTAAATATTGGTCCTTTTCTTGTTTGGTTTCTTTTCAACCGAGAGAGCAATCACGTTTGACTAAAATAAAGTGTATTAAATTAATAAGTATAAACAGTGCTGTATGTAAATATAGTTTTTCTGTAGGAATACCTTTAACAATATTTACTCGTACAAAATAATTTAACTATCAATCAACTCAAATTATCTCAAATTAAGGTTTCAATTTCTTCATGATTCACGTGAGAGGTTTTTGAGATCATCAGAGAATCTGGATTTAAAAATACCGGCGCATTCTTCCTCGATTATAGCCAAATCTTTTACTACGCAGGCCGTTCGCTTGTGGAATGATTTACTGCTGAATATAAGACGTGCTAGCTCTCTACCTATTTTCAAGAAAATGGTTAATAACCATTTACTAGACCTATAATTATCTATCTTTTAATTCATTTCTTTTTCTTCTGTTTCTTTCTGAGGCAAGTGCGATCGAACCAATACTGATCGAAGTCAGTTAGATGTTTTTATTTATTATTGTATTATATTTATAATATGTATTAAACCTTATTTATTATAACTATATATGTTATATACGTATGTATGTATGTTTAAGTATGTATGTCTATGTTCGTTTGTTTGTAAATATGTATTTTTTGTACACGTAAACTACCAATTATTAGTACTTTTACCTTTTCCATACTATGGTTGTCTGGAAGAGATTGCCTTGTGTGATAAGACCGCCCATTGTAAATAAATACTTTTTAGTCTGCACTGAATATTGCTTGAAAGAGCCTAAAAATTAATAAATTATAAAACGCATATTTGTTTTTTTGTTCTTTTATTTATCGTATAATCGTATAAATAAGATTTAAAATTTTTGATAACAGTAGAACTATCACTCGAGTTTATATTTGTGCTCACAAAATGCAGATAAAAAAAAACGTTAAATAATATTATTAAAATTAAGTTAAACTATGACATTAGGTTCAGACGGCTCCATTATTCGTCAGAAGATTCTAGAATGATAAACATGAGCCGACAGAAGCGACGTAGGTAGACCGTCGATATAGTCAAAGAAAAGTAAATCGCTGTATGCGGGCAACGCAAGATTGGTCTTCAAAAGAAAATAATTCTATATACAGTAATACCCCGCTTTACGCGAGTGATACGTTCCAAAAAAAATCGCGTTAACTGAAATTCGCGTATAGCGAGGTTTATGATTAAACATAGTCAAAAATTATTACAAAAAAAAATACAAATCATTTTAATCAATCGCTTTAATTCTAGGAACACTTTATGCAATACATACTCTTATTTTTTACGGAAAAATACATCTATTGTCTTTTGGATAACGTTTTGTTTACGTTCTTGTAAAATACGTTCATAACACCCAACACTGTTTTTAATTGTTTGACAGATGGTCAAGACACCATAGAGAAGTTGATGACTACATTATATTTATACGCACTCTTTCGCGTAATTCGAGGCATTTGAACGCGAAATTTGCAATTAGCGTTATAGTGAAATCGCGTATAACGGGGTCGCGTAAAGCGGGGTATTACTGTATGCAGAAGCACCAGTATTATGAGTATACGTGGCTTGCAATTGTTTTACAACCATGATTTCAACGCATTAAAGTTAAATGAACTAAAGAAAATTAGTGGTTGTCTCTCTCGTGATTAAAGTGAGCAGTGACATCCTGGCCGCAGGACTTGCGCCATCTAAATCGCATTATCCTGTGCAACCGACACTCCATTACCTTTCTAAATTTACGACCCAAGCTATAAGATACAACGGCTTACTGTCCTTTGTTTGATAATACAAATCACGCGAGAGATTTTATGTTTGCTCCTTTTTCATCTATAGTTTTTAGTAACATTTATAGATTTATAATAACAGCCGCAAAGTTTATTTAAGATAAAAATTAAAATAATTAATAAAATTGACTGTCGCTTTTAAATACGTGTGTGAAAATGTATTGTATGCTCACAAAAACACTACCAATTTTCCCAGGAAATATGAGAAAAAAAATTTTGTGTTCCAAAGAATTGACTTCATCGAGTTAGCAGATCTTTTTGTGAGCAATATATATAATTTTAATAAAACTTTTATTTACACGTTTTAAAAATGTTAAAGATCCTTTGTGTGTTAATGATTATTAGACCATAAAGTAATAATAGCCGAGCGCTAGAGTACTGAAACTTGCGATCTTAGGTCGCGAGTTCAATTCCCGAGATACAATCTTGTATAATTCACACTTTGTGCGTTTTTTTTATTAATTCTAATTTGTATCGCTAGTGTTTTTTTTTACAATATTTTTTTTTTTTGCTTTTACTAAACGCAGACTGTTGGGAGAGGGTTGCCGCTATTTGATACGGATCTTTCTTCTCCCAGCTGCGAGGCACGACAGCGTTTTATAATTTTTTACAATTTTATTTACACAATTTTCTCTTATGGGTAAATACAATTTGGAATACTCAATTATATATTAGTTCGTACATTATTTTATTTCAAGTCGCTGCACAAGCGCTACAGACCGTTAAATGCTTTGAGATTTAGAACAATGTGCCGAGCCAACTCATCAAAAGCCTCTGCAGTAGATTTTTCTTGAGAAGGTTCGGTAAGTTGAACGGTGGTATATTAAGGTTTTGACATAAGGTCACGTGGTTACGTCTTTTGGTTGCGAATCGGGAGCAGTGTCTGAGTAAGTGATGAAAAGTCTGTACTGTGGAGTTGTCACATGGGCAAGTCTCATTATCAATTATTTTAAAACGGTGCAGGTACTGCTTGCAGTAACCGTGCCCGCTTGGTAGTTGTGTGAGGTGAAAAGATGTGCTTTCTTTTATTTTGTGCGTTAGTTATATGTTATTGTAACTGCTCACAAGAAAGTTTCCAGAGGACGACCCACCTGCCAAGCGGAGCAATTATGGTTTATTTCCCCATAGATATCTTTGGGGGCCTATATCTTTCAAGGAGCGTTTATAGGCTGAAACGAGTAGGCAATAAAATGAAATCAAAAATTATTTGTTGAACATAGATGTATTACTTCAAATCTTTTATTAAACCTGGCATTATTCTGTATATGTTCTATATGTATAGTATTGTGTTCCAAGGTGATTTATTTATCACTAAATCCACATAAAATTAAAAAACTTTAGCAATAACGCGACCGCAATATGTAATAATGTTTTCACTGCGCCATCTGTATATAACTGTTTACTGTGAATGTTTTCAACCGCGTAATGGAATACTAGAACGCGACATAATTCATTGCCCGTGAAGCGTCTCGCTTCCCAGGAGATAATAAGACAATAATATTTTATTCAGGCATAGAGATAAAAGTGTACTTTATTAAAAAAATATATTAAATAATGCAAACTTTATTATATAAATGATAAAATGTCGATTTATAGATATAATAATTGTTGCTTTTAAATAAATATCGTCTCTTGTTTCACTCTTTTCAAATAAAAACTCTTTATTTATTTTCATTGACGTTTGTCATAACCACAGATAAAACAAAAAAGTATGCATATATTTAAAAAAAAATTATTCTAAAGTAAATAATTGAATTTATATCTTTATACAGGACGTTTGGTACTAAAAGTTTAAAAGGCGTGAATATCTAGTTCATTTCCTGTATGGTACACCGTATCTACATATTAATAGTTTTAAAAATAATAAAGTAAGTACCTAAAAGATATTTAAAAATTCGGATTATAACACTTTAAAGTTATATATTGTTTACTATTTCCCTGCAGAAATTCGAATTCTAATAAATATAGAATAAATCAATATAACATGACATAGAGAGATAACTTTATACAGGGTGATTGGAAATAGGTGTAAAAGCTTTAAAGATTTTTGCTCAAAAATAGAGATCTACAATCAGCCTTTTAATCTCTTACTCCTATAACTAATCAACCATCCTGTATGTGTATAATATTCATCAATAAACAATCTCAATGGAATGATGCAAGCTGTCTATCTTAATATTATTGAAACAGTAAATTATACACGGAATTTCGAACAGAAACACGTTTGTAAACGTTTGAGACAATCGCCTTAGTGTTAGATATCTTCAATTTATAATCAAATACTATCAATTTGTGCGGTACAAGAGAATTATTCACGGGAAAATATCTAATTCCCTCTTTATAGGTTGATCTCATTTGACCCTACCTTTAGGAGAACTATTGTTTTTACGCTATTTGGTTGAGTATGACATAGGTCGCTTTTCATTTCGCATTTCGCATTCAATTTTTTAATGCAAGCATTTGTAATTAATATTTTATATTTTGTTGTTATAAGAAAGCTTGAGGTGACAGGAGTATAATACAGAGAATTATTATCAGAGCTTCGTTAAGAGTATTTTGAGAAATGAGGAGTTTTGCAGAACATCAACATAGGTTGAATAACCATACAACCGATGGCTTTTCAAGTTGAAAGGTTCTAGTCGCGGCCACAAGCCGGTAGAGGTAGCCGGTTACCACGGTATGAGTAGGCCCACAAGGTAGACAGACGACATCGATTAGATCGGAGGAAGTCGTTGTATATAGGCACCGCAAGACCGATAATCCTTGCGATCTTACGTAGAAGCCTTAGAATTGTGGTGATGTGTATGAGAGCTTCTCTCTGATTCCGAGTTAGAGATGGGAGTAAAAATAGAAGTAGATAACTTCTACCTAATGGGCGACGACCAACTGCGCCCATCGTTCTTAGGTTTTTGCAGGAAGACAGTGTACAAGTATTCAAGAGTATAATGGTCATACAAGACCATTACGCGAGTTAATTACGTAAAGTAGTAAATATTATAAGTAACAAAAAAAATGCTAGCCAAAAATTGTAATAATAGAAATCTGGTTCCAAAATTTACCTGTAATTCAAACTGTGATCTAAGCGGCGATGACGAGTGAAGGAAGGCTATGAAAGGCAGATACGTAAGCGACGGAAAAATAAATATTGTAAACTGTAGAATTTGTGAAGAATAAAAAGAGAATGAGAAATAAAAAAATAACTCAAATAGTTGTTTACCCGAATATGTAATGTCCTGCCCCACATATGGCAGGCAATAAAAATCATCATAGTGAGTATGATAATTAGTGTTAATCAGTATAAAGGGCCGTCGTAATGTTAGTAGTAGTAGTAGTAGTAGCCGTAGCCGTAGCCGTAGCAGTAGCCGTAGCAGTAGCCGTAGCGGTAGCAGTAGCAGTATCAGTAGTGGTAGTAGTAGCAGTAGCAGTAGTGGTGGTGTTGGTAGTAGTAGTAGTAGTGGTGGTGGTGATGGTGGTTGTGGTGGTGGTGGTGGTGGTGGTGGTGGTAGTAGTAGTAGTAGTAGTAATAGTAGTAGTAATTCTTATTGTTATTAATAAGTTGTTAATAATGGTAATGATGATAGTAATAATAATAAATCTTATTTCGGAATCAATGAGTTAATGTTAATGTTAATGAGTAAGTATAAGTAACTTAGTAACAAAATTTACTTAAAGGCTATATTAGTTATGGATTAGTATGTCATACAATTTATCTATACTAATAGCATTCTCTTCCAGTCCATTCACAGCCTTGGAACAATACAATGTCACGCGATAACGGTGAACGTGGCAATCGTGGTTTTTTTCAGCAGATTTCAGCATTTAATTACGCGACACATTATACAGGTTGATTGTTCATAGGTGGAAAAACTTTAAGGAGTAAATTTATATTGCCGCAAAAAGCTTTACAGTTTTTTTTACCTATAATTCCAATCAACCTGCGTAAAGTGTGCACTCTGAAAAATGTTACATTATTTTTTTTTATTATAATGCTATAGGTCAATGATATGTGAAAGAAATGTAACAAACTACCTGTGATAATGAATGTAAAAAAACTGTGATCTAGGAATGTAGATAAAGGAAGAAGATCTAAGAAAGAAGATTTGCAAACGAAGAACGACAAATCATGTGAAGCGTAAAAGAAATGAATAGAAGATAATTTGAAGCCGAAAGAGAATGTAGAATTAAAATTGATAAACTCATGTTAACCAGATTTTTAATTACACTGTCGCACACAAAGCAAAGGTAACGATAAATTCTCTATAACGGTGGTTATTAAACGAAAAAATAAACATCTTGAAGCATTACAAAATCTGTTGGAACAGATAGTAAACATTATTTTATTTTAACGTAATAATCCGAATCTTGAAAACGATTTTTCTTACTATATTATTATAAGTTATTTATTATATTGATAAGGTATGCTATAATTAATAGACAACAAATGATATATTCCTCACCTTTAAACTTTTATATCAGTAACCAATCACCCTATATTTTTTAAAGAAAGCAAGCAAGTTACATTGTCAAAATTTCAAAGCCTAATAATTGTGATTTACGTATGAGCGTTATTAATAATTCAGTAACGCATGACAACCTGCGCCCACGGCGCGTGTAATTAAGGCCCATAATTTACTGAAACCTTTTCAAGGGTATTAACTTGCGTAAGTGAGTCGGCTTAGCCCTTTTGGGATACTTTATGAAGATACCAGCCGGTTATGATGACTTAATTTTATTAATAATATACGCACAAGTTATTACTTATTATATTTAACGAAAATATATGTAAACAGAAAAAAGACCTGCCTTCTTCGCGTCACACATCCACCGACTTCCTGCATCCTTACTTACTCGTCAATCCACTTAGTGGTCGCCACTTGAGAATCTTTCGGCCCATCGATGGCACAAGCAATGTGCCTCGTCTACTGCCATTTCAAACAAGCTACACCTGTGTTATCATAAAAAGAAAGAAGAATGAACCTGTCCGAATTATAATATTTTAAATTGCCAATTTTTTATATCCAAAAATGTACTACAAAATTACTCTATAAACATTAATTATTATTATTCGATGAATCACTATGCCGAATCCATCGCGCTATAAAAGGGCGGGTAATATGATCGATTAAGAAAAGGACCAATATATAGCTACTTCTGCAGCAGCAGTAGTCGTGCAATAAAGTGCACCGCCTGCTAGTCCGCTGATAAATGCGTATGCGGCAAACAATGCGAATCACACAACTACCACCGTTAAATCACTCATCACGTGTTTCACCCCTCCACGGGGCATCCCCAGAAGTGATGTTACACCGATTAGTGCAAAACACAGAGTCCGTGCTGACCATCCGCGTATAAGATTCTCCCTCGTTATTTCAGCTCATGACGCCTATAGCAAGGCAAAAGCCTCCCCCAAAGATATCTATGGGGGATTTATCATTATCGCCGCACTCGATCTAAGTTGGCGATCGCTCTGTGATATTATGGTAAGCAGAGGAAGCTGCTGCCCATCCTCTGCAAACTTGACTATTATAAAATTGCTGCTAAATAAGCCTGTTTCAAAAATAAACTAAGTTACAAAAATGTTAATAAATGCTTCAAAAGATTAGGGATGGATTTTGGTATGGACCTCTTGTATAAACGTTCACCGCTTTAAAATTCACATCACTCTTGAAATCATTATTTTTAACTGTGATCATTCAAGAGTTCCACCTATTTAATTATAATATTTATTCCAAGTTACCCCAATCTACGTACGCAAGCGAGAATATCAAAGGTTATTTACATGAGCACACGCTGTAATAATATATTCCGGAATGGAGGAGAAACAAAAGGAGTAGGAATGTTTCTTTAGCACAGACAGCGCAAGCCGCCTGAGTGTTGTATAATTAGGCACTTCATTCCTTTGTGTATATATGCAAATAATGACTTCGTTTTTAATAAAGTTCTTAATGTTTCAATGTATACTAATGTACAGCTGTAAGGAGAAATATAACAAAAAACATCGTCATTGAGACACATAGGTTGATCTAATAGATTTATTTTAAGATTAGATGAATGAAGCCCATAACCAGCGTTATAATAACATCAGCAAGTTCAAGATCTTCTTATGAATGGACGTGATATCATGTACTTATATGCGAGGTTTCCACCTCACAATCTGAAGGCCTCAACAGCCATGACGCTATTCCCCGATCCCTACCATTTTAATTATGCAAATGCGCTGGACTATATCGGTACCTATAGTTCGTCTATGAATCTCCTCACGGTTTCAATCTCATGGAGAAATCTCTTACATAGCTATCTCCGTGTTTTATTATAGGAGTAGAATTACTTTAATTTTAAAGAATACAGTGTCGTATCTTTAAAATCTAAAATTTGAAATTCAAAATTTATTTATTCATGTAGACATTTACATGTATTTTTGAATTGAGTTTACTTTTTAGTCTGTGGTAGTAAGGTATTATCAGCTCGGAACGCGGATCTGTTTAGAAGAGCCGGCCAGAAACAGTTGCATTTTTAAATTAAATTTAACAATTTTTAATATATACGTTTTAATATCGACATGTAAATGAGTCAACTAAGCAAATTCCACATATTTAGATTAACTGCAAACTTTTGGATGCTATTATAAGATTTTTTTAGTATTTCGATTTTTTTGATTCAAATCCATTAGATTTTTATATGTAATTCAAAGGAATTACATTTAAAAATCTAATGGATTTAGGCGTTATTTTGCGGAAGTCAATCCTAAGTAAGAAAAGGTCCAATATATAGCTACTTCCACCAATGCTGTAGTGCCGACTTTTGACTCTGTGTTTGGCACTAATTGGTGTAACATTACTTCTGAAGATGCCCCGTGAAGGGGTGAAACACGTGTTGAGTGATTTAACGGTAGTAGTTGTGTAATTCGCATTGTTTACCGCATGCGCATTTATCAGCGGGCTGGCGGGCGGTGCACTTTATTGCACGACTACTACTGCATTGGCGGAAGTAGCTATATATTGGTCCTTTTCTTACTTACATTTAAAAGTAATAAAAGGAAGGTATAAGATATCTTGTGGAAATTTATTATATATATATGTACACAGATTCTTGAAGGATTTATTAACATTTGAAGACCTTTGCAAACAGTAAAAAAGAACATAGTAATTAAACCTAGCCTATAACGAAACATACTAAAGATATATTACAGTATATTTTGACGTAAATTCAAAACATCAGTTCATCTGCGTTCCGTGTGCATATTCTAGACCACACAGAATGTTTTGAAGTATTTAATACTAGATGTCTGACTTTGTACCAACAAGAATTATACAGGGTGGCCCATAAGTCCTTTGAAAAGTAAAATTTGAATAAAACGAACAGGGTGCGCGTGAGCGGTGCAGGGGAAGCGGGGGGAGTAACTTCGGTTTCTGGGAATTTAATCGCGATGGAGCGTTTTACCGGAGCAGACCGTGCGTTTTGTGTGCGCGAGTTTTATAAAAACGACAATTCGGCAACCGTTGGGCGGCGTAAATTTCGAGAACACAAAGGTTTACACAACTTTGACGACACTCCAACTCTTCAAACGATTAAGAACTGGGTTGCTAAGTTCGAGGAGACCGGTTCGACGTGAGATAAACCGCGGTTGGGTCGCCCAAGGACGTCACGTACGGATCAAAACATAGACACAGTGACACAGTCTATTCGCGAAAATCCGACACAGTCAACTCGTAAGCGCGCCAGAGCATTAAACGTATCCAGGACATCGTTACAACGGATTTTGAAGAAAGATTCACATATGCACCCTTACAAAATTCAGATGGTTTAAGAATTAAAGGAAACTGACGTTATTCAAAGACAAAATTATGCGAATGAAATATTGAATCGGTTTACTTCCTTCAATAACATAATGTTCTCTGACGAGGCTCATTTCCATCTTAACGGGCATGTTAGTAAACTAATTTGCCGCTATTGGAGCCCCATCAATCCAAAACTTAAGCATCAGAAGCCCTTACATAGTCCGAAAGTGACTGTTTGGGCCGCTATGTCAGCCCATGGTATCCTAGGGCCTTACTTCTTTGAGGATGGCAGAGGGCGCGCAGTTACTGTTACGTCGGAGCGATATGTGGCTATGATCGAAGAGTTTTTCATACCAGAATTGCAAAACTTTTCAGGCTTTAATGCCAGAACGCGGTTTCAACAGGATGGGGCCACTTCTCACACCTCTAACACTGCTATGCCCGTTATCTGTCAACTTTTTCCTGGCAAAGTGATCTCTAAGAGAGGAGACATTTCCTGGCCTCCACGTAGTCCAGATCTGACCTCGATGGAATTTTTTTGTGGGGCTACCTTAAGGCTAAAGTATACGACACAAACCCGCGGTCAATTGAGGCCCTAAAAGAAAACATCCGCAGAGAAATGACAAGCATTTCAGCAGTGACGTGCCGCGCAGTCATCGCCAATTTTAGACGTCGTTTGCAAGAGTGCCGTGATCGCAACGGATGACATTTAGAAGATGCTATTTTCAAAAAATAATTCCCGTTTTTTAAGCTTTTTTTGTAAATAAAAATTAAATTCATAATGTAATTAGTTTTATTTTAATAATTTTTTTTCATATCAAAGGACTTATGGGCCACCCTGTACCTGTTGCGTTCTAAAGGAAAAACATATTTAATTTAACATATTTACCGTGATCACTTTATTAATTTTATTTTTAATGTTGTGGAGTGAAGAACATTGTCGTACAAGTAACAAGGTGAACGTTTGATATTGTTAAAGTTGTCAGACGGTGCTAGATGATGATCGATTCCAACCAGTCCTGTTGGATGTCTTGGCAGGAGCTATTTGTCCAGTGGACGTCTTACGGCTAAACAGATGATGATGGTGATGATGAACTATCAGAACGTTTGGACTTGCCAAAACTATATTCTAAGTTAGTTGCAATCTCTAAAATTCTATTATTTATGCTTGCAAAGTTCACACACTCTTTTATAAAACACTATCGAGGTAATATCTCTGACAAAAATGTATTTATATCTTTATTTAACATGTTTTACATGTTTTATATTTTCACAACTATCCCAATCTCCTCTAATTAGATACAACTTGCATACTTCTATTTTATTATGACAGATTTTCAAGTTATTTCAGTATAAACCACAACGGATTTTACAATAATATTTGATATATTTTTTTTTAATCTAGGCCTTTAAACCTGTCAAGTTAGCTAATTAGAACATCGTGTACAGTACCCGGCGATAAATATTAGACATCGACCTTTAGAAAGAGACAATTGACTAATTTCGGCTTCGTAGATCACTATCTCTGTCCCACACTACATATGTGACGTTTTGTCAGTCGTGCGAGAAAGATAAAGTTCTACGAAGCTGTAATTAGCCGATTGTCTCTTTCCAAATGATCGATGTGGAATATTTATCGCCGGGTATTGTACATAGTCGTACATAATTTAAAGTGTATCATAAGTGTATGTATGTAATTATGAACAATGCGAGTTAAGCCAATTTTTAATGATCAAGTAATAACATTGAAACGTATCGAAATACGAATTTATAAAGGCTTCATATTAATGTTTTACGGTTGATATAATTTGCTTTTCGACGATACGTACCCAATTCAGATTCTGTTAATTGATGTATCGACAATTTGTTATCGACTTCATATTACGAACCGGACAATGTTTGCCATTCGGCAGCACATCAATTTGAAATTATTAAAAATGTTTTACGGTTTCCCTCGTAATAATGAAACGTTGGTTTATTTATTTTATTTATTCGCCCTATTTTCCCTTATTTGATATTTTAAATAAATCCTGATACGATTTAGGTATAAGTCGATATAACAACATTGTAAAATCCATATATTACTTATAATTAACGATTGAACATCGAATATTTGCAAATCATAATGGTGGAATAAATAAGACAATTGTCGCTTGAACCGCCGAAGCATTCAAAATAAGATTTTCTTTAATTTGCCTAACCGATATCTATGCTAGCACTAAAATATCTATTTTTTAAATTTTGAACATAAAACAATAACTTTTTACTGAGAATAGCAAGTTCTCAGATAATTACATTAACTAAACACTTTTGAAGTATGTATAATTCTCATAATACAAATTTTGAAAATGTGCTCCTTCACTAAATTACGTTTTTTAAAATATCGTTACATTAAAAAATTAAAACAAATTTTCAGGGATTATTTAACCCTTTCACGACCACGGGGACGCCGGTGTCCCAAGCAAAAATCATGGATTATTTTTATATTTACGTAACCATTGTAAATTATTTTTTTGTTTTAATATTTCGGAAAGTACCTTTTTATTATTTTTTACTGCCAATATAGGATAACTAACACCGTTTATTGTTTATCGTCATCGGAACGTTAGAGTTCTTTTGGCGCGAATGATCTGCTGTTTGGAATAAATAATTGATATTATAAAAGCGCTTCTCAAGTTTTTACAGTGTCAAATTATCATTACCTGGTAAGTAAATTGTTATTCTAAATATTCAGTAGTAATGAATTTATGTTGTATTCTGTCATAAATCGTTATAAAGATTATGGGACACGGATGTCCCTGTCGGCGTAAAGGGATACTTTTTACGGGATTTCTTAACTTTTGGACTGGTGATATACCAAAATGCTTTCAGTTTCTTATTCATATTTTTCTCAGAATATGTTTCGTAAGGGACGTGGAGTTTTTGAACTTCGAAAAAATAAAATTCTTCAAATTTTTGTGGGTGACAATAGCGATGAGGAAGATGACTTAGTGCTTGATGACGAAGACCAAAGACTTCTAGTACAGGATGATGACCAAGGGGTATTTGATGTCGAGGTTGAAGAAACAACGACTCTTCAACGGCAAGATCACCTGAACCTTCAACGTCTCAAAAAAACAATCCATCTAATCATCAACCAATCATCTAACAACAGGAATTGTTTTGCCGAGTATCACAAATAACTTGCCCTATTATATTTATATTATTCATAAACAAGTAAAAAAAAGTACACTAAGTAACAAATGTACATTATTTACAACAAAAAAGACTTACCAACAAGTAAACCAAAATTTAGATGTTTAAGTAGAAAGTAACCCTTAGCGACCATAGGGACATATTTGTCCCATAAATTTCCAAAAAAAATGTAAAACTTTTTTGAATTTTTAGTATAAATTATGTTTTTTGGATGCCTATTAATTCATTACATTTAGCTAAATTGATTAAATAAGGTACCGTAACCTTATGGTCCTGAAAGGGTTAACATGAGCTTTTAGTAGTTTTCAAGATAGTTTAGAAAAAATATGTTATGGGATTGTTTTCTTCAACGTCTCTACAAATTAAGGTCAATATTTCACTTAATTTTTTTTGAGAAGTGGCACTGGAAACGTTTTAGGTTAGAAAAATTGACACGTTAAATTTTATTGGACATATTGAAAACAGTATAAAAGTAATTTAATTTAAAAATAAAAAACTACCGTGATTCTAACCAATTTTAAAACGTATCAAAAGTACGTTGTCTTGTGTCCATTTATCAGCCGTATTCCGTTCATATCAATAACATATAATCCCATAGATTATAAAATATTTACACTATCTGTCACCGCATTACTATTTTATTTTAATGAAATTATTACTAGTGTGATATACCGGTTTGAAATGCGATATAGACATTTTTACCAAATTATGAAACTTAAACTAATCTAAAAATTTCTGACATAAAAACTGATTTCATATTTTGTATCTAGATACAAGGTCTAGTAAAGTCAAGTACTACTAAAGTCTTGATTATTTTTTTTTTGTCGATAATTAATAAATACTGTTTCCTTTAGATATTTTTATTTATAATATTTCAATAGAACGTAATAAAAATCTAGGCAAAAGATAGAGTATAATAAATAAGATTATATTCCTTTAAGAACAAAATAATATTGTTCATCTCTAAAATATAAAAATTATTTGTGATCTGGAATCATTGTTTAATTTTTTTTTTAGTAAATTTTTTTCATTGTGTAATTGGAATGTAAAATAGCTACAACGAATAGATGAAATTTAAAAATCGAATTTTTTTTTTAACATCTCCAATAGATTTCTATTTGGCGGAAACTTGCTATGTAAACGCAGCTGTTAAAAGAAGTGCAAAATTGAATTCAGAAATAGGAATCGAACGGCGATTCGAGGGTCCAATAATGGAAGACTCGGGGAGATCGTTGGATTATTCTGTATAAATTTTAAATCTGGAATAGAATTTTTATTTATTACAATTTAGAATACTTAAAAAGATTTTTAATTTTAATTTAAAAAGCAGTGGTAGGTTATTTGATAAGCAATTTAATAGGTAACGAGTTTGATCTAGAAAACACAACAATATGTGACAGTTCATTAAGCAAACTTATTGACGAAGAAAACTTTGTAAGATCACCACAATCCGCATTGGACGCGTTTATTGGAATACAGACCGAACATTTCAAATTTAAAATATCTTTATTCAAGGAGAAATTTGCATGCGCTATGAAACGTCGATTATTTTAACATTACAAGCAGCAAGCTACCACCAGCTTCAAACGCTAATCTGTTGAGAATACCCGACCAGAAACTAAACAATTGTTGTTTGAAATGAAATTTAAAAATTTTTCATGGGTACATTATAATATCAATAATCTAAATGAATCAACAAACCAAGTTCCATACATTTCGATGAACTAAAAACTCTTGAATGATATAATTAAATTTATGTAATAATATACTGTTAATTTTAGATTTAAAGCTAAGAAACGTAACGTCTAAGATATATCACGCAACTTTATTTTATATGAATAGTAGTAAAATAGTAATATATATAATAGTAATTTCAAAGACAAATTTAGTCCTAACGAGTTTTTTTTTACCTCTCTAACTTTCTCCCTCGCTCTTTATAAGAGGAAACTTATAGCAGTGAGAATATTATATTAAAATACAATATTATTGTAATTTTAAAACGAAGTTTTCTTTTGGTCGTCCGTCCAAAGATCGCGAAACAAATAAGTTATTATTCTTATAATGTATTTGCAATAAATGTACATCGTGCCTCCCATAAATCAACGGAAATGTTATAAAATAATTAAAAAACAATTAGGAACAGTTAGACAAACTTTAACATGGTACAAGATAGAGTACACGGTTTTGCTAAAAGTATTCTAATTTTAAAATCACACCATTGCAGTGCGATTTTTTGTCCGATGTTTACAGAATGGTTGTCATCACCATTTTAAAAGTAAGACGTCCATTACTGGACGTTGGCCTTTCTCACAGACTTCTAATAAAACCATCATCATTGCATCTGGCGCATTCCGACGACCTTATTAAGGTCGTAGATGATAAGAGAAGGAGTGTGTAGTCATAGTAATGGAATGAATATCACAGTTCCATAAAATTCTTTTTTTTTAATGGAAATTACTAAAAAAGAGATCATTTTTGAGATGAGCCACTACCAATTTCGACCTGACGTTTATTTATAGGACAACCTAAGTAAAACAATGAAGAATAAAATTTTAAAGTGTTTCAAGTATAAAAACTTTCCTTAATCTCTGCCAAGTTGCCTATTCCTGCTTATACTTCATCTTAAAAGCTCCGATACTTTTTAAATCGTAAAAATACGAAGTTCGACAGGGTAAGGGATTTAAAACGAACGTGTAGCCTGTAAGAGCCAATAAAATAAAAAATGCTATGTTTTTTTCTTTTTACTATAAGACTTCGAGGAAAAAGAAAACTGTAAGAAATAAACTCTACGCATAATCTCTATTTACTAACTTTGTAGCTATTTTACTTTTGTGATTTAAAAAGAAACTGATTCTATTCTATGTACTTAAATTATTTTATCCAGTTAACAGTAGACCATGTTAATTATAAAATAGAGGTACTTATTAAATGAAAATCTTTATCAACTTGAGCTTTTTAAAAAAAGGTTTGCCACAAATGTCTTAAGAATATTCATAAAAATACAGAATAGCAACGTTCCACAGATAAAACCGAAGTTCATTATAACTAAGGTGTAGATTATAAAATAAAATTGCATTTATAACAAGACAATTTTTTTTCATAATTATGAAAAAATAGTTAATGTATTTGTTATCATAATTTATTAATATTTAGGTATAGATTTGCAATTGTAAGTCCCGTATTCTATCCTCGGTATACAATCTTATGTAAATCACACTTTGTATATTAATTATATAGGGCTGCAACTGCTCACCAACAAGATTCCAGAAGATGGACAGCAGCGTCCTCTGCGTACCATGTTTTTTTTTACATAGTAATTTTACAAAATTTTCTCTAACATAGTCAGAGCCTTAATATCTATTTACAATTTCTAGACGGAGGGGGGAAATCCTCAATAGGACGCCTGGGAATGGAGGGCCCAGACAGTGTCAGACTCTTACTGACTAAACCCCCCCCCCCCCTGCATATCATGTTACCACACGACGATCGCCAACCGTACGGCCAAAGGTGGCGATTATGGTATATCACCCCATAGATATCTTTAGGGTAAGCTCAGGTCTAGCAGTGACCGTCTATGTGATAAATCCACGACATGCATGGCATTAGTAAAGTACTTGTCAAATCAATATACGTACAACTATATAATACGACTTACATTATTTCTGTAATTGTTAATAATAATAGTACTATTAACTGATGTGAAACATATACATTTACGGGTCAGCACTGCGGACATATTCGGAACATTGTTGAAGAGCCATGGAATCCGAACAACCCGTAGAATGCCGCAGTCCAATATCCGCTGTATTGTGTGGTCATTTGAGGAATCTTGCATACATCGATATGTGCCGTACACATCTGTACATATACAAACACGATATCATAATTACATTTGACGAAATAACATGTTAAATGAGGATATCGATATCTCATTTAGTGATGTTGACATTGCTAGCATGCGAACTAATTATTAAAATTTATTCTTTAAATGTTAGTTCTTCTAAAAATTCTAAAAAATACCGAATGAAAGTCATTTCTTAAATGAATACTTATACTACTACATGTATCTTTTTACGTTGTATAAATGAGCTATGCTAGCCTAGTGGTAGGGGATTGAGTCATGCGATCGTAGGTCGCGTGTTCGATTCCGGTAGTCTTATATATAATTCATACTTTGTTCATTAATTATATAGAATTTCCGGGAACCACAAACAAGTTTCTAGAGCAGAGTTCCCCAAACTTTTTTGTGTAGTAGACCCCTTGCCATGTTTTTTCGTGTTTGGTAGACCCCCTACTTACCTGATAGTGATTTCCTGTAAATTTCTAACTATAGTGAAGTTTACTGTTAAATACTTAAAGTAAAAACACATGTTAATTTATACATTTATTAATTGAATTTAAATTAAAACTACTCAAAATAAAATTTTGTATCTGTTATGTAAAATATACGTAACATTAAATAAAATAACATAAGCAATAAGTCAATATTTTTACTGAGAAGGATAGTATGATGTAAGTAAATAGGTATTATCAGTGTATGTGTTGAGATCCACTATCGTGGACACCCATTTTCATTTCATGGACCCCCAAATTTTTTTTCGCTGACGTAGACCCCTTGCAGGTTGTCATATACCCCTAGGGGTCGATATAGACCACTTTGGGAATCACTGTTCCAGAGGATAGGCAGCAGTATCCTATACGTACCATAATACCACACTGCGATCGCCAACCGGCCTGTCAAGCGTGGCAATTATGGTATATCCTTGCAATGGATGTCAATGGGCTGAAACAGTGACGTTTATATAAGTTGTAATATATTGTTTAAAATTTGTTTCAATAAGCTGACGAATCTAGTCAGTGAATACCAAATCATTTAAAGAAGGCCTCGCTAAACCGTTCCGGCCTTTCCTCCTACAACGCGATGGATCCTCAAGATGTATCCATAATGCTGAATAACGTTTCAATATGGGATAGATTTTTAAATTTCATTGTCAAATCGATAATCGTAAATAAATAAATTATAGACAATTTTTATTTCACTGTTTTATTATTAATGTCAAAAATCATGAATATTTAATGGAATCAGGCGTTACCTTGCGGAAGTCTATCCTAAGTAAAAAAGGACCAATATTTAGCCACTTCCGCACATGCAGTCGTAGTCGTGCAACAAATGCGCATGCGGCAAACAATGCGAATTACACAATTACCACCGTTAAATCACTCAACACGTGTTTCACCCCTCCACGGAGCATCTTCAGGAGTTATGTTACACCGATTAGTGACAAACAGAGTGTAAGAGAGTGACTCTGCGCATTCTCCGCATTTATCAGCGGGCTGGCGGGCGGTGCACTTTGTTGCACGACTACCACTGCATGTGCCGAAGTGGTTAAATATTGATCCTTTTCTTACTTAAAAATTTTAAAATACACGCATCACGCACTATCTTCAAACTGAATTAATATCGTTTTTTTGCGGTTTGGATATACACTGTTTTAAGAAACAGCGGATATAAGGCCACAGATCGCGGAAGGATTTCAACAGTTTACATATGTTAGCTCGAAGGCTGCCTTGAGAACCTCGGCTGTAACATCTTATGCAATATTACCGGGGAGGCTTTCTTGCTCTTACTTCGCTTGGGCAGACGCTCTAAAGAGTGACCCGGCAAGAGAGCCTCTGAGACAGAATCTCGGTTTAAGCTATCACTCACTTAAAAAGCATGGAAATATATCTTTACTCGGACTATGTCAAATTCAGATATTTATTGCAATTTTGCCGTAACCTAAATAAACTGTATGTATGTGATGAAATGTGACAAAATATGAATTGATTTAAGATTTAGTATAGTAAATAAAAAATAAAGTTCATATTGAAAAATCTCAATTGACTTTCACCATCAGCACTAACATGTCACCCGTAAAAAGTCAACTAAATATAAGCCTTCCTCCAGGTACATTCAAGAGGACCAGTGAACAGCAGCCTTGGCCTCTTTTGACGGCCTTAACAAGTTGAACACCTTATAAGTTGATCTTCTACCCTACGCTTACCTTTAAGTAATGACATTCATCGTTTCAACCTATAGATACCCACTGGAAGGTTTGGATATCCCTCAAATATTTCTATGGAAGGATATAGTCAGTCGGATTAGCGATCGTAATGTTGTATTATATTATATCCTCTGGAAATGGAATGCACAAAATGTCAACTATTGAAGAAGGTATCTCAGGATTCGAACTCGCGACCTTCGGATTGCAAGTCTCATATAAATCGCTTCGCTGTGACTGCTCTTACGACAGTATGATTTATTAATCTAATAGTTTTTCTAGCTTTTGCTAACTTCCCACTGGAACATAGTTCTGTTTACTTATCGATTAAAACACAGATATCGACTTTGCAATGATATCGATATCTATGGTAGATATATATTTCGCAATGAAATTCATTAATATTGTAGCGTAATTACAAAAACAGAACCAATAGTTTTAATTACAATCGAACAAAGTAATCAAAATCGTTTATAATTAAATTTAGTCCAAATAATTAACTCAATTCATTCATTATTAATGTATTGTACAAATTAATGATCTTATAAATCCATTACTCGATTTTAATACATATTTTATATTCAATCGTTGGTAAAGTTAATTAACTAGAAACGTGATTTTGTATTCTATAATTAACACGTAAAATATAAATCGACGTTATTTAACTATGTTACAGAATTATTTAAGTTTTATTTTTTAATTTAATATCTTCTTTAAGATCTGTTTTACATAATCTTTATTACGGTTTATGGCCCCAAGCAATGATCTTTGTCTTATCAAAAATAAGAAAAAATAATTTTAAATTGTGTTTTACGTGATTTAAAATTGGAACGAGCGTTTTCTTTTAACAAAGATAAGAATTAACATATTTCATTCGATATCTCCACTTATCCCGGTCATAAATTAACATTTAATCGGAATGTAATACTGTAATATCCCGCCATAAATAACATTAGATAATTTGAGATAAATTAACTCTTTTCGCTTTGTTATCCATATAGCACGATAAATCCGAAACAGAAGGATTAAATAACGATTAGGAAGGATTTCACGAAATTGAAAATATTATTCAAGAGATTGCGTACGCAGATTTTATTTATATGAAAATTGTACTTTTATAACATGGTAACTAGATGGCGTTGTACTGTAACTTATGATATAACATTTGTAATTAAAAAAAATGTATATCGAATCTTAATTAAGTTCATCGGGAAGGTTGATGACTGGTGTTGGGATAACTGGAGTCCCGATCTCAGCAGGAGCCGCCTCTACCACGATGACAGGTTCAGGTACAATTTCGCTCTCTACTGGCCCTGGTGCAACCACTTCTGGGATACCGACGATTTGACCTTGACTGTTAACATTAATAATGATCTGAACCATAGGCTTAGCTTGGGGGGTGGCAACTGCTTCAGGAACCACGTCTTCGTCGACAAAAGTGGGTCCGACGGCTATTGGTTCTTGGTCTATGATAGCGGGTCCGATCACGACGGTCTCACGGTCGGGCACCACGGGAGCTGGTCCGGATACATCCGGCATCACGAAGCGATGTGTAGGGCCGGCAACGGCCGCGGCAACCAACATCGAAAACACTAGAAGTTTCATTTTGATTCTGGAAATAAAAGAAAATTTATGTTAACTTCCGCTTATACATTATTTATGCAAAGCATAACCCTCCCCAAAGATGATACGATGACCGCTCTTGCCCACTTCCAGACACTTCCCACGAATTTAACTATGAAGTCAGTCTACCTAGTGGGAGACGCGTGGGATACCGCGTCTACCAGCTTGTAGCCGCCACTCGAGAACCTTCCGTGCCCAATGGCCGTGGCTATATTGGTCAAGTTTCCCACTAACTGTCACTTTGGACGGCAATTCTTTGAGCTACGTCGGTGATCTTTGTTCCTAGTTTTAGATTCTAAATGAAAAGTCAATTAAATATACTTAATATACTTTTATAAAATATCTTGCACTGTAATTAAAAAATTGTTTTAAAGTTATTCCCTGTTAACTTTATTCATCTTCACTAATTCATTATAGTGAACTTACTACAATCTCGTACGATTACTTCATTTATATACACGCTATTATTTTAAATTATTTTTTTATAAATAGCTCACTGAACAGACGTTAATCTTCGTGTTGTCGTCAACCGTGACGTAGTGTTTGACTTCTTATTTAAAATATAAATCAATTTAAAAACGAAACTAAAAATTGAAGGGGCTGTTATAAATTATAAAACATTAAAAATATATACTACGGTAAGGTATATACCTTACTCTATACTTTATAAAATTAGTAAATTTCTAAAAGATGTACAAAAAAATAGGTGTTTATTTAAATAAAAAAGTTTTTTAAAATAATGTTGTGAATACAAAAATTAGGTGAAAATTATTTGCTCTACTACTGTGGTTTTTTGGGGTCTTCCTCCTTTCTCTCCGTCCTCATTACAGAAGTTTATTGAGCTTCTCAAATCAAATAGCTTTAGGTTAAATAATGTCATTATAGGAGAGAAGAATTCGATTCTAGTTACTGTCAAATGGAATTCTTTTGGTATTACTTTCAAGAAGTACAACAGTTCATTGTAAATGTAAGCAGAATAATTATATCAAGGAATATAAATACTACATATTAACGATATAATTAAATTTCAATAAATAATATGCAGACTCATGAAAATTCAAAATAAAAGTACATGATCTCTTAACATCATTGACAAGCTCACAGTTGCTCAACAAGCCATAGATCGAATAGGGAATCAGATCAGATAATGCCCAGCAGATTAAAACAGCAGTGGGCAAACAATATAGCGTGGGCTACATTGCTACCACGGACCAGCACGCACATGGTATGCCGTCAGCTCATAAAGTGAACAGGTGACCCTGGCAAGGTCGTCGAAAGATGCCAGATATAGATCGCTTCCAACCGGTCCTATTGGAAATCTATTAATGAGACTTATGCCCAGCGGTGGACTTCCTATAGCTTAAATATAAGAAAACACTTTATAATATTCCTTCCTATATAATAAATATAAAAAAAACACTTTCACAAATAGAGAAACTAAATCTAGAATGTCAATCTAATAAAAAACGCACCTTTGTAAATACTCGTTCTACGAATAATTGTAAAAGGTGAGCCCTTTTATATTAAAACAATATCACAAAATTAGTTTAATACCATTAGATTATTATTTTATTGCGCTTTGTTAACAATAATGCGATAATGACATGGATTAGAACATGATCGATCATTAATTTCCTTATTGAAAATATTTTAGGATTAAATTTATCATTTAGAAAAAAAAATTGACCTTTAAGTTTTAAATAAGGTAAAAAATATATCAACTCTATAGTTTTTCTTGTTCATAATTGAGCCGCATTTTGAAAGTGGCAATCGTCACTTTATTAAAAAAAATCGAGTTATTGGCAATACGAAATACAATTGAACGGTGTCTTTTCATTTTTAAAAGATACCTTGACTTAGGAGCAAAGTCACTTATGCTACTTTCAAAGTAAATGGCTCTAAATATCGTCAAGATGAGGCAGAGGGCGTCCACAGTACGTCACCATCCCAAGCTGTCTTTGGCTTCGCGCTTTACTTCGTTCTACCTCATTTCAACTGCCTTCACTTCTGCAGCAATCGTCCGCCGCCAGGTTCGCTTTGGGCGACCACGTCTTCGCTTCTCTTGAGGATTCCATTCTAAAGCTTGCCTAGGTATGTGATCAGGGTCCCTTCTGAGCGTGTGACCTATCCAGCTCCACTTGCGGAATTTTATCCAAATATCGTACACTATTATTAATATATAAATTACAATAATTTACTTGAAATCAAAATAACCCTTAAATTGTATAGTTTGTGTTGAAATATTCAAATTTAGAAAAAAGTATTAGCATGGAGTATTTTGTCGGATCCGACTCCGGTCTGTTGTTCCGAATTTTTTTTTGAAAAAATATAAAGCACACTTGCGAGACCTTGCGCACATTGCTACGCCACTAACTAAAAGCATTTTTCGAATAGTTTAGTTGCAAGTTAAAATTCATTAAATAAACTCCTTTGTCGCCCACAACTTCGCTATTTTACGTTTCAATTCAAATAAGAAACAACCATCGCGGTCATTATATGAAATTCATTACAATGACAGTGGCGCCATCTATATAAAATTGGTCATACAAACTTAGAAACCTTTGTGGGCTTATGCACATTAACTTTGCTTAACATCATTACATGATCAAATGCATAGTTTACGATTCTATAAAGGACATACAGACAAACATTTATTTATATATATATGTATATAGAAGATTCTCGTAACTAATGTCTTTGTTTCTTGTTCGATGCATTAAGACGAAAGTCTACGACCAATGTGTGTTACAAGTGATTACTTAAGGCACTTAAAAGTTATCCCTCACTTTGTGCCTTTTGAGCTATAATCAGGATTTCTATAGGAAATCGAATCAACAATGCGGTCATTCGTAGACGTCCGAAAGTTACCGATATAGCTCTTCACGGATCTCGGGGGGTTCTCTGAGTACCTTTACAGGTTCAAGCTCAAGGAGGACCCCTCGTGCTTCTGTGAACCAGGCGTGGGCCAGACCGTGGTCCACCTTGTGGCCCACTGTCCGGCGTTCGGAAGACTGCGCGTAGATTCCGAATGCCGGATGGGCAAAAAGATAGAGGAAAGGAATGTCTCGGCCATCATGCAAGACGAAGGGGAGAGAGAGTGCTTCCTCAGCTACTGCAGGAAGGTGGTAATAAATGCAATAAGTAAAAATAAAACGAACACTTTGAACAATAAATAATGTTGCAAAATAAAATAAATTACCAGAATTAAAAAGTCCCTGTCCCACACGAGATAGGGGAACGAGAGGTCCCCAACAGCGGGGACCATTTAAAAAAAAAGTTACCGATATAGCTAGAGCATCAGCAACTTGAAGTGGCAATGGCAGGCTGCATAGCGCTCAGAACAGATGGCTGTATGCCTTAAGGTGTTAGAATGGAGACTGCGGGTGGATTTCAACCCATAGACGCCCAATTCAAGGCTTAGATCTCCCCCAAAGATACCTTTGGGGGATATGCTATAATCGCCACACTTGGCAGACAGATCGGCCATCCCTTCTGGGAGCTTGTTTGTGAGCAGTGGCAATGCTACATAAGACTGTATCCCGGGAATCGAACCCAAGTCCCAGCCTCTATCGCCCTGCTACCAATGTTCACGTTTACCCAACTTTAGTACGTCTACCCGTAGTGGTAGTCACTAAGGACTTTGTCCAGTAGTGAACGTTCTATTGCTGAAATGATGAAAAAGTCATTGATAGGTCGTCAATGGCGTCATTATGGAAAGTTGGTTTGATGTTCATGACTTTTAAAATCTCGAACGCTGTTTACATTTTATTTTGTATAGTAAAAGACGATGATACATTATGTAATAGAATCAGGCGTTACCTCTCGGAAATCCATCCTAAGTAAGAAAAGGACCAATATTTAGCCACTTCCGCACATGCAGTGGTAGTTATGCAATAAAGTGCACCGCCCGCCAGCCCGCTGATAAATGCATATGCGGCAAACAATGCGAATCCCACAACCGCCACCACCAAATTACTCGACACGTGTTTCACCCCTCCACGGGGCATCTTCAGGCGTTATGTTACACCGATTAGTGCCAAACACAGAGTCACAGAGAGAAATGATACATTATGCGGGCATGTGGATGACTCGGATTTTTTGGTTCCCGAAAAAAATGATTAGTTTCAGCAGTAGATAATAAAGAAGCTGAAGACAGGTACATAAGAAGAAGGAAGGTCAGGATATCAAGATATATATATATGTATATATATATATGACAGAAAAACCGTAAACTATCGTAGAGCGCCGGTCAGCACTAGTTATATTAAAACCGGCTTTCATTTCCGTCGCACGGTTCCCTAACGACTCCACGCTGATTGCGGCGCATTTCCCCATCGCAACAACCTTTGAAATTTTCTACCACTCTGAATGCGTGTAGCCTCCGAAATTACTAAAACTGTATCCGAAATACGAGTTCAAAATGAAGTCAGTGCCAATTTTTATTTAAAATATTAATTTTATTTACACATTATTGTACACATAGATAATAACTTAAAATAAAGATTCCTATAGAGGTCCAAGGGGCGGTCTTATCGCTCGAAGCGATCTCTACCAGACAACCTTTAGATGGTGGTGAGAGATATGAAGGAGAGGGCAGTCTAGGGTGTACATACATATTAATACATACATTTATTTTTATATACAGATTATTGTTATTCCAAGTAGAAAAATGTCCTTTTCACTCATTCCCATTTCTAACTTAATTTAAAATTATTTCATTTCATGTATTTTTTATTCAGTGTCAACTCTGTATAAACAAATATAAACTCGGGTGGTTTCTAACTACTGTTAAAAGTTGTAACTCTTGTTTATAATATAAATAGAGTGAGACAAAACAAGAAGAATGATGATAAATATATCAAATCTTCCTCCGGTAGTTCTCGAACTTTCTCTTTGAACGAATAAAGGTTTGCTGACTCATATTCCTAGGGGAATTTATTCGAAAGTACGTTTTGAACAGTAACAGAAGAATTAACGAAGTAGAATTTTTGAGAAGAACAAAATACTAAAATAGGAAACAATATTTAAACTATTTATTTTATTTATTTATTCAATGATGGAGCATTATTTTGTTTTTAGTTTTAACTAGATATAGCTATTTTTATTTGAATTATTTATAATTTAAATAATAATATGGATCACGATTGTACCACAAATATGTGGAGCTTCCTAAATTATAAAAAAAGAAAACAATTAATTTATTTTATTTATTTATTAAATAGGAACTATAATGTTAACATCCTTTTTATAGGCTTAAGCGGTGTGATTTATTAAAATAATATGAACGTACACTTTTTATTAAATTAAAATACACACCAAATGAACATAAACCTATTTCGTAAAGAAACGGCTTATTTATTATATTTAAATTATTTGACGATCGTAGATTTCTCTTGTAATTTTATATCAAGTATGGGTTTAAATTGAAAGGCGTAGTATTAGACATAGAGGAATAGATAGTGGTTATGGCTTTTAGTAAAATTTATTATAATTCCGGTAATAATACGTGATAAAGGTTACTCACGTAGTTCCGGGCTGTCCGCAATTAACGTCGCTTTTAGATCGCGGCCCTGTTTCGGAGGCGGCTGTAATAAATTTTAATGGATCGTTTCATGCCAACGCTAGAGGGTTCGGAATTAATAATTGTCGATGCCTTTTAAGATATACCTCGGTATATTTAAAAGGATTAATGGTGTGCTTGAAACAAATCATACGGAGCTTTTAAAAATATTGTTTTTCAATATAAATATTATTAACCTAAACTTGTGTTGTCTTAACGGGAGAGTTTATGCGACCAAGCAATTAATTGCCTTATTTGAGGACTTTTCTTTTAGCTATGACAAGGACTTTTACATTTCTATCTTCTTCTCTTATTATCTCTTGCATTCTCTTTCTTTTCATTTACATTCCTTACATACATCACATATCTTCCTTAACTACATTTTTTTTTATCACAGTTTTTGCTTACAATTTTGTTCCTAAACTTAATTTTCACAATTTTTTGGTACGATTCAATGTTTGTCAAGAAGACTATGACCAGAATAGACCCCTATCGCCTGTCGGGGTATTGAAAAGTCGTCAGCTGTGTGTTAGGCATTGCCTATTTAACTTCACAGCATTGTTCATAGTTTGTCCATTGTTCAATTTGTTGACACCTAGTGCGCTTCGATATAGATCCAACATTTAATCTAAACACTGCATCGCTTTTTTTACTTTAAACGACGATACAGATAAACATCGGTATTTATTAGGGAAACCGGAAAGTAATATCGTTTCTGTCGGCATATTTTACAAAAAAACCGATTGGTTTTTACCGCTCCGGCATTGAAAATTTGTATACTAGGTGGCAATAGGTTGTTGACAATGAAGGTAAATATATTTTAGATTAGAAATAAAAACTTGTTAAAATTTTAGTCGTGTGAATTAAACTTAAGAAAACGATATTACTTTCCAGTACCCCTAATGTTTAAATGCACAGGTTTTTGGCGTTTTTGGCGGCTTCTCGTTCTCCTCCTTTGTGTGGATCAGACACGTTACAAATTCCAGTAAAAAGAGTGTTAAAATTATTATTCTACATTCTCTTTCGTCCTTCACATTATCTTTTATTCCTTCCTTTTACGCTTTACCTGATCTGTCAACCATCATTTGCAGATCTGTCTTGCATCTCCTTCCTTCCTTCATCTACATTCCTAGATCACAGTTTTTAAATTAATTATCACAGATTATTTATTTATACTTTTTTTATCACAACTTTTTTCCATATGCCTTAAATAAAGTATACATTATTTCAATTTATTTTTTTGACTCTTTGAAAGTCTTATTTTTTTTCCGATTTTTGAATCTGGTTTTATTGCAGTCTTCACCACTTTTCTACCGAATTCTAAAAATGATTATCTTCTATATTTGTATAATAATTGTATTTGTTTTTTTTAATTGATTAATACTATTTGTACCTTGGCATTTATTGATTCACCATTTCAGCATGTACAATGAGGATATTCTTTGTTAAAGTTTATAATATATTCATTACGGAATTGTTGCTACACGGATAATATTTAGGTATTAATTTTTATTTACATAGATTTTCTTATCTAATATTTTATCTTCTAATCGGAACTATGTTAATCTTTTTTCTTATATAACTTAGTAAGGTTTTCTATTTCCATTAAGCTTACGTAATTTATTAAATTATACAAGATATTACTAGGTTGGCTTCAGAGCTATATATAAGATAAAATAGCTATAAAGATGATTATGGTTTTATTACCATCTAGGCTGTATACCTAGAAGCGAAAACATAATTTCCAAAGGCACACTATACTCTACCCTTATACAAATGTACTTAAATGACCCTTGCGATAATCTTTTGGAAACCTTTATATATTTGATGGTTTGTTTTGCCCATAAAAAGTTTACTCCAATGTTTTCCAACGTGAGTCCCACGCACCACAGATGGACAATTTGATTGTAAGTTGGCAATTTAAAAATTGGCTAAATACAAGTTCAACCTTTCTGCTTTAATATACAATTATATATGTTGTATAGAGGCATAAGAATTTTAAGGTGGGCTTGGTGCAAAAATGGTTGAGAAACACTGGTTTATTTTAGACTAAATGGATAAAGTCACATTTTTAGAACACATTCTTCGTTCTTGTTCAATATTCAAAAATATCGTTATCAAAATTGACGATAAAACTTCATCATAAAGGAGAGTATACATCTATACGCGATTAGCGGAAGTTATATAAGCGAGTAAAAGAGGAAGACGTAGTAAGCTAAGGGTGTAGAAGTTGTGTTTACATATACACAAAATTTATTTACAACTTACATGACCCTAATACAATGGCCGCAAGCACATCACTAATGGCGTTCAAATTGCTGTTCGAATTTCAATTCGAACACGCAAAAAGATTTAAAGTAAAAAACATTGTGGCCGTACTGGCTAGCAATACGGAACGGGAACACTACATATATCTATATACTCTTAAATATTTAAAAGGCTTGAAGGTACGTAAAGCAAGTGTTTTATCGTAACTTGTTTTGTAGTCACAAGTTCGTGTCTCAATGTTTACATCATCGAATATAAAGATATGAAAATGTAGAGCGTAACAATGATTTATTGTAAATTACAACTAGTAGTTTATACTTTAAGTTTATTCAAACGTAATCAGACGAATAAGTATAGAAAATATATTTACAATAATATAAAATAATTTTTAAAAGTTATAACATACCGAGGATACTTCAAGAAATATATTTCGAAGTTATTTGCGCGATAATCCGGGGAAAGTTCAGTTCGGTTCAAAGGAAGCCCGGTAGATAGAAATCTAAACTATGTACCTTGTATTACAGAAACAGATCCAGCGAAGCTTTAAATTCAATACAATGATGTTCTTGGAAATAAACTCGTAATATTTTATGTTTATTTTTATAAAAATACATAGCTTAGCAGTAGGCTATATTCCTTTGGAGCATACATCATTATTGTTTGTATAAACTATTATCCTATGGTATTTAGAGATCCTATCTGCAAAATCTTTTATAATTTGCTTGTCTTATTGTCGACGCACATTTCTCGTGCAACCGAAGGCCGTTGGAGCTGAAAGGTTCTCGAATGGTGACCCTGAACTGATACCGGACCAACATAATTAAGGTCGCGGGATAAATAAAAATAAATAAAATGTACCTAGCCACCTTAGAGTAAGATAATTAACACACCTTAAGAGCCTTACACCTTAGACACCTTAGAGAAAGATATTGTGAAGGACAAAAGTAAAGAATGAAAGTTATTGTGACGCGTGAAAGAGAGTGATAAATAAAGAAAAGACTGAAAAAAAGATATTATAAGGTCCCTGATCCCAAAAAGTTAGGGGTACGAGAGGCCCCCTATAGAGGGGTCATTAAAAAAAGATGCGGGCAGCGCAGGACCTGTCATCGTTGCTATCTTTTGTGGAGGCCTATATCTTGCAGTGGGCTAAAAAGAAGTAGAAGAAGATTGTAGACGCATCAAAACAATAAATTAGGAATTAAATGATCATTGCGAAATATGTGTTATTATTTATTTTTGGATTTTGACAGGCCAGTAAATTTTTACAATGCGTCGGACGAACGACAACTATCGTCGTCGTATTCAATGTCACGGGATCGTTGAACGCGGGCAGAGCACGATAGTTCTTTATGCTGATCTTTGAACATCTATGCCTTCTAAAGGAACAGATTATTGGATGACATGATGAAGAGATAATATTACAATTAAAATGACATATCTATAACTTGATATATGTAAAAAAATCTTAAGGAGTGAATGTTGATATTTGACAGCATTTCTTTTAAAATTTTACACTACATTTCAATATATCTTACTATGTTATTGTTATTTTATTTATTATTTATAATTGATTTATTGACAGCAAATTTGATTTTAAATACAATCGCGTGCACAACTGTCTACTACTGCATGAGAGATATTAATTTAATATTTTGTTAGTGAGTGTACACTATTGTAAAATTTTGGTAGACATGGAGGGGTTCAAGTTGGATTATTTCAGTTAAAACGTCCCTTTGTATCGCTAAAGCATTTGCCAAACCGTCGATTATGATTATTTATTAACGGTTTACCCATTCCGTTGCCTTAACGCATAATGGGTTGGGTTTGTTTTACACTATTTAGTCGGTTTTACTAACTATTTAGTCGGTTTTACTAACTATTTAGCATAAAGGCTAGCATTGTTATAACTATTAGCTGTTATGTGTTTATAATATTGTAGCTGAGTGGCTATGGATAATATAACTAAGTTCGCAAGTTCGATCCTTCATGTATGCACACAACTTTGTTTCGACAACTCAAAAACTACATACTGTCTCTGAAAAATTAGCTTATTGATTTATCTTTGATGAAGTTATGTTGTGAATCAAATGTTAATGTTTTAATTTATAGTATAAGTACATGTAATATCAATAAACACATGACAAAATATTAGTTGTACCTCCAATTTGAGAAACAATTTTTTTATCTGTGAACGTATAGAAAACATCATCACCATCACTATTTAAGCCGCAAGATGTCCACTACTGGACTTAGACATCCATAGACTACATACACCATCAGTCGACGATCTTAAATAATATAAAAATTTACTTAATACACATAGTTTCTACAAATTACGCAGTCGTGTAAATGGTTGGCGCAATGCAATATTACACAAAAATGTTACTTTTAATTAAAATATTTTATATAATTTACTTGAATATTGATGGAGAAAGGTAAAACAAAATATAATAAAGCAACAGACGTAAGCATAACTAGAATAAATTGATGCTCAGCCCTTTTTGTTTAAGTCGTTTTACTCAATCGATCGAGACAACATCTCAAAGGAATAGTTTTGTATCAAAGTTCAGAACGCGGCCACTAGAATGACAAACTGACAGGTGTCTAGAGAAACTTTTCATACGGTTTCTAGTTTAAAATATATACAGGATGATTTGTTGTGCATGTAAAAGCTTTAAAGTGAAGGTACAGTTCATTTGTGGTCAATTAATATACGATGCACTCTACCCAAAAATCAATGATTTTAGAAATAGCATTACGATAAATATAATAAGAAAAAACTTTTGCAAAATTAGAATTAGTGACGATCTCAAAAATAATAAATAGCACAACGATAATATAGTAAGAAAAAGCATTTCTTAAATTAAAATAATTGGTGATTTCAGAAATAATAAATAGTGTTATCGCATAGTGAGAAAAAAACGTTTCCAAAATTCTGATAACTGATTTTTTTCAGTAATAATAAATGGCATTATGATAATGTATTAAGAAAAAGCGTTTCCAAATTATTATTTATTATCTGTCCCAACAGACCTTGTACTACTAGTAATTATTGGCCTAAAACATTCTAATAGAGAAAATTAATAAATTCTACACATTTCAGAGTTATTATAAATATAAATAAAAGCTCTTAACCTTTATATATATATAGATGCATGATAGATATATAGATGCACCAGCAATACATATAAAATAATGGTTTTGTAATCCTATTTTATGTTATTTTATAGGTGACATAACTTTTAATGTTAGATTTAACATTATAAATATATAATCATATTTTTAAATTTAAGCCTTTTGTTGACAATTATTTATACATTTACCCCTTTAAATCTTTTATATTTATAACCAATCTCCATTTATATATATATTCGTACGCAAAAACTATATTTTACTAATATACTTTTTGACTTTGATTTTATTCATGTATTACATTATTTAATACTAATAATAATATATTAAGTATTTAAAGGAGACACAACTAACAACTCTGTTTATTTTTTTTTAAATAAACAGTTTAATACAAATACATCTAAATTCGAATTGAAGATTAGAGAGATGCGAAAATTCAATTAAGAAATACGACAAAGCCTGTAGTCAGCGAATGTACTCGCCCGGGTCCTGGGGGAGTCAACGTCGCTTAATTACTGAGCGAGCCTGTCTTTTTGTCTGCACGACTGTACAACATAGTCCGTTTTCAGTTCAAAGCTTCGATGCCGGTATTCTATGTTATCGACATATAGTACATGTGGTTTCAATTCTCCCAGGCGAATGATTATCTTTTTAATGTTAGAATGTGACGAATTTTTTTCTTTACAGTTTAATTTTTTGCTTAATTTAGATATTTAATAAAGTTTACTAAGTTGCTGGCATACGTGTTGTATCATTTAGATGGATGGACCGGTCAGCGTCTTTGGAGTAAGACTATCCCTTGCAGCGGGCGTCTATTAGCTTCCATGATAATGATGACACATAAGTAAGAAAAGGACCAATATTTAGCCACTTCTACAATGCGAATCACACAACCGCCACCGCCAAATTACTCAACACATGTTTCAAACACAAGAGTCTCACACTCTGTGTTTGGCACTAATCGGTGTAACATAACTCCTGAAGATGCCCCGTGGAGGGGTGAAACATGTGTTGAGTAATTTGGCGGTGGCGGTTGTGTGATTCGCATTGTTTGCCACATACGCATTTTTCACCGGGCTGGTGGGCGGTGCACTTTGTTACACGACTACCACTGCATGTTCAGAAGTGGCTAAATATTGGTCCTTTTCTTACTTAGGATGGACTTCCGCAAGGTAACGCCTGATTCCATTAAATAATGACGACACATGTCAAATGGTTTATTTCTAACGGTAGTTTAGATGTACCTGTAAAATATAATTTAGTTAAGTCGTTTTGAATCTTTCGTGTAATCGACTCTGTGCAAGCGTCGGAGGGAAAGCAAGGGAATGCGATGATCTATTTTAAATTTTGAAACGGAATTATTTCACGGAACGGAATAGTCCGTCAACTATTTATTACTATAATTATTCCTTCTCTTTCGTTCCGTGAACTCTGTTCCGATGAAATTGCAAAGCATAACAGCAATAACTTCATCCGAGATAATAGAGTTTTGTTTTTAATATGATAAATTAATAGGTAAATAAATATTTTATAGGAAATTAATTCAGTCGCTTTACTTCTTTGTTGAAACTTCATATCAGCATTAGGAGTGAATTATTTAACACCCTTATATTTTCTGTTATTATGAAGAGTTGGCAGTGTGAGCTCTTACAGAAGAAATGACAAGCAAAAATGCCAGTGAGGGATGGAAAAGAGTATGAATATATAAAATACAGATAAAACAATGAACAATGTGATGTCGTTACATTAAAAATAAGGAGATTGAAATAGAGACGGGCGGGGTATATAATACCAGGCAAACATAAATGTATCAAAATTACGAGATGGTACCCCAGGGAAGGTAAAAGAAAGAGAGACAGTCCACAAAAAAGGAGGGATGATGACATCAAGCAGGTAGCGGGAGTGACCTCAAAACAAGATTAAATGGAAGCAGTTGAAGGAGGCCGTTGTCGACTGGCAAACTGATCTATAAAATATTAATAAACCATAAATTATAAGTTACAATAGATTTTAATATTAGTTATTAAACACTTGTAATTATACTTTTAAAAGACCTGAATAAAGGGTTTGATTGTTATTAACTTCTTACATAGGTACTGAACTATACTACAGAAGTGAGTTTTTATCACATCGTTTTAAAAACAGATTTTTTTTTTCAGAAAACATGACAGTTTCTCGCCTTTCAGCTTCAACAAAATAGCTCATTCGCTGTCAATGTATAGTCCAGTCCACCCGTTTCAAAAACTAATATTTCAGAAATAATAAATAAAGTAATGATAATAAAGAAAGAAAAATAATTTTCTAAATTCGAATTACTATATGTTATAATTAGTTATTTTTTATTATGTGTCATTACACATACTTTATGTTGTCAATTATTTAGTCTCTCGCATTCCATTATATATATGTATATTTCAAAGCGATCACTTTATGCAGTATGATTGTGAATAGGCCAAAAAAGGCTTTAAGGCATGGTTGCACAGACTTATTAAGACTAGGGGCCACTCGGGCAAATCATGAACTGATGGCGGGCCGGCCGCCAGAAGTATAGGTAATTAATTTTTTTTTGGTTTTATTCTGGAAAAGAATTCAACATTTTTCGAATGTACGAGAGTATTATTTTTGCTGTCGGCGGGCCACCAGCATTCGACCGGCGAGCCGCGGTCTGTGCATCCATGCTTTAAGGTTTTTGTTGATAACTGAGCTAAATTTACCATTTTAAACCTTTTATTCTTATAAATTATTATCCTGAAATATTAATGCTCCTGGAATCGTATGTGATACGGAGAACAGATATCCGAGTAACAACTTCCCGAGTGGAAAAAAAAGTCAGACTACCCTCGGTCGATCATCAGTTCAGCTCATGCCAAATACCGCGAACGTTACACGGTGGAATTGCCACGAATCTTTCTTACTCTTTTATGCGTGCATATTCACTGGGCACCACCTCAACCATCAGGTGGTCCAAGCGGCCAATTACGTACCAGAAAAGAATCCGACTATAAAAAAGCGCAGGCCACACCACGCATTACCGTACCAAGATGCACCGATCTAGAAAGGAATCAAAATACGCCCCTCAAAAGCAGAGAGGCAACATAAACAAGTAAACAATGTGACTCGACCTGCCCAAGCAAGAAAAGCTACCAAAAAGAAGACACCGAGAAAAAGAGGAACATCGGGACAAGTAACAACGAGCGGTAGCTAGGACAACAGCAACGTACTGAGGACTATTAATTTAGGGTTAAAGATGAAGATTGTTAGCTGAGTTCGAAGAAATTGTAACAGCCTTGCAACGATAACAGTAGATTTAACGATTCAGAATGAAGAGCATAACGAGTGCGTGTATATTATAATTTATTATAAAAAGGTGCATCACAATATATATATAGAATTCCGTCAAATATATTCTTGCTGCACATTCAGAATCTCCATATACTTGTTAAAGAATAGATATAGCACATAAACCAGTTCTCGTCATAATCAAATTGCAATATATATCACTAACCAATCTCCAATCTATTCAAATACCGAAAATCCACTTGGACCGGATTAGAATGAGAATTCTAGCTCGGATTGTTGAAATAGTGCAGACGACGTCTAGTTAACGGGAGCCAGAAATATATTGTCAGGTCGCTCGTTTCAATTCCCAGTTAGTTCCATTTGTATTACCTCGCTTTAAATCGTTTGACTTCAGATAACAACTTGGATTGCTTCGTTGGTTTGCTACTTCGAATTCTTCATTGTCACAGATTAAATATATTTTTTATAATAATGTACATAAAGATCTATCAAACACCATTATTATGTCAGCCACTTTGACCGGTCTTGCGTCGCCTGCATCCAGCAACTTCTCGGTCGCCATTCGTGAACCATCACCTTCGCCCATTGCCATTTCAGACAAGCAATTATCAAAGACACGTCCGTAACTTTTGTTCTTACGCGGATCTCATTTCTCGTTCAATCTCGCAGCGAAACTCCAAGCATTTTAATACCTGAATCACCACAATATAATTATTTGTCATTTATATTCTCTGGCTATTATTATTTATATATCAAGTTTCGATCATTTTGATCATTTTAAAGCAGTGCTTCGAAACCGGTATGCCGTAGGTAGGATACAAGTGTGTCGCGGTAAAAATTAATAAATTGAAATTTTATAATTTTTCATTAGACATATTTTGTATTTGAAACACAGCGCGTCAGGTTCACTCGTCTCTAAAATTATATGTCGGCGTGCCGCAAAATTCTAGCAAAGATTTTAGTGTGCCGTAGACGAGAAAAGGTTGCGTAGCACTGATTTTAAGAGACCACTTGTGTAGATACTTCGTACTTGCGGAGAGACTACACTAACCTTTTTATAATTAACGATTTAAAAGTGTAATTATGTAAATCCCTACATAAATAACAATATTTAAAATTTAAAAACATTCCAAATACATGGTAAAAAATCTTCACATTTGAAAACGAAATTAAATTCTTTTTTCAAATCTGTAGAATCCGTATACAACGACCAATACTACCAATATAAAATTAAATTGGTAGCAATTAATACTTAACTTGTAATTAACTCATATTTAACATTTAATTGCGCTATTAATCAATATATTACTGACAATATAATGCTTTGCGGTTACCATTTGTCTTGATTACATTGATAATAAGCTAACCGATAAATTTCAGCCCGAGCCCAACACTATTATGTGGAATTTTTGGCGGGAAACCGCCATCACAGTGTGGCAATTTTTAATTGACGTAGTATTTTTTTATTCCTTGTGGCCTTAGCTCGCATCGAATACACTAGTGCCGTTGATCAAAGCATCTAAATCTACATGCAATAAAACTATGTCATGCTTTCAACTTTTGCCACGTTGGATGGAATTCGGACTAGAATTTAAAATGCTGTGTGCTGTTGGTGAAGTCTTCGTTTCTGGTAACTCCTCGTAACCACAGGCAAAATTCTCAATCAAAAATCAAGTTGATTTAATAAAATATACATATATTTTTAAGTAAGCAAAACATTATATGTAACTGTAATATACATATCTAACGAAATATTACCAAAGGTGATTGAAATTACTTTAAAATTAATTTAATATTTCATTGTTAAAAACACAATTGTTTAATTAAATTTTTCCTTTTTAAATTTGCAATTTAAAACTATAGACATAATAATAATATATGTAGAGTAGAAACCAACTAATTTAGTTGTTCATAATAATGGTAAATGTAAAACAAATTACAGAATATTTATAGCACTAATAGTCGATAGCCACCACACATTACGTCACAATACCATCAAGAAGAATCCTACAAATGGGAAACGCTTCACAAGAAGAATTCGACTCCCAAATAACACCAGGGTGCAACATTTCGTTGCGGTAGGAACAATGTAACGTTATGCAGTTCTCACTCTACAACGCAGATAACCAACATATCTTGCATTCGCCCGCGGCGAAACGTAAATTTCTATTTGATAGCATCGCCGAATAATTTACGCCGGTGTTCCGCCCCGCATGCCGTGTTCCTACTTAATTTATTCCTTTGCCTTCGCAACGGAAAACAATGCATTATTACCACACAGAAAGATTGAGTTTATTATATCTGTCTCACTGCAAAGATTGAATTTATTTTAAAATGTTTAAACATATTTTTCTGGACCTATTTTACGTGACATTAGAAACCTTTGAAACCGTAAATAAATTATAATTAAATCAATTTTAATATATACATATTTATATATATATATATATATATATATATATATATATATATATATATATATACATATATATATTTATATATATATATATAATTTTAACCTTATTTCTATCTGTTCGCAATAAAATAACGAGCGGTTATGGTATAATATTAAATAATGGGTTCTAGACTCTTGGTACAAATGAAGAGAGATATGAATAGATAACAACGGATAAAGTAGAGATGGAAATAAAATTAACCATTAAAAGCCATTATTAAAAGAACCTCGGGCCTATAGCGAGATAAAATCAATTTTTAAAAGTACCTTATTTGTGGAACTGTACAGCAGAACCCATATAGCCCAGGGGACATGCAAGTAGTAGTAGGCAGGCCACATAGCGTGGAGATCAGACCGGCTGTTAGAGCCTTAAGGTTCCAAATGGAAGAAACGTCTGACAATCTTGTTAAGGTTGTCGGAAAACGCTGAACGCAAATTCAAATTCAAAATATCTAATCAAGTAGGCATTTATATGCACTTTTGAATCGTCGATTATTTTAACATTTCAAGTAGTAAACTACCACAAACTCGCAATCTGAGAAGCGACGGCAAGAAACTGAACAATTGCTCTTTTCTAATGAAATTTAACTATTTTTATATGTACATTATATATATCGATCGTGTAAATGAGACAACAAACCAAGTCCACACATTTCGATCACCTTGAAACAATTTTACTTTTATTTCTTGAATTTATAGCGCGTTTGTCACTATTTTTAAAGATTTTAAATTTTAGCGCATTAATTATATACTATTAAAAAAGTTTTGAAATATTAATTCTCGGATATCTGGGAGGCTTTTGTCCAGTGATGGACATCCTATGATTCATGTAATGGTAATGATAATGAAATGTAAGAGAATAATTCTTAAAAATTATTAGCATTCGTGAAGTAAAGAACATTTTAGGTTGCGCGTCATCGAGAACTCGCCACCAGTGAAGAACGACTACTCGCTGACAGCCTTCGTTAATGCTATGAAGCAGAACGAGAGGTCATGAAGTGCTGGTAGGGCCCTCTATGAAAAAGTAATATTACAAGTCATCTTGTTGGTGAATATCTTACGCGTATTTGCGTTCTACACTTGGCTCTAATATAACTTTATCTCTACAAAAAAAAAATATTTAAAAAAAATTAGAATCGTTATAAACCTCATGGTTTCACTTACTTGACATTTTGATATTTATTGCCGGTATGGATACATATTATCGATATTAAAGTGCGTATAAAATATCCAACAACAACTCCAGGTTTGTTAAACTACATATGCCTGTTCAGATTATTTCGGAACACTCTTTATTTGTCGAGTCATTCCCAATCAAATCCACGACCCCCGTTAACGATGTACATTGTTTAAGATCCGGTAGTCTAAATTGATTGAATAAATGTTGATGCGAAATCAAATGCGTAATTCCGTGCTTATGTACACAAGAACTACAAATATGTCAGATTGTAAACAAAACATTCCATTTCACGGACAATCCTTTTATCATGATAAATTAGATTATCCGTTGAATTTAGGTGTCAAATCTTCTTACTATAGCTATTAATGTCGATTTTTTTTTAAATAGTATAAACACGAAATATGTATTACAAAAATAAATTAATAAGTTATAAGAAATAAACTTTTAATGGCTGAACGCATTACCCATTAGTCGGATATATGTTACATTAATTTATTATTTCTATAGGAATGCGACAGATCAATTGTAGGTACAATTGATCTGTCGTTTCTGCTGTGTGATAGGTAAAAAAAAATAGAGAACTCAGCAACAGAATAAAAATATATTTAAATTGAAAGGGTAGTGGGTAGAAGGCCTGGTCTGATTTTACACCGTAACTCGGTACTCCCCTGATGGTGATGGTAAGCAGCTGCACGATTTCCCAGGGCTGGTCAGGCGGCAGCAGGTCGAAACGAGGAGCGCAGGTAATAGATAGGTTTACGATTGATAGGTAGTGTTTGTGCCGGTGCGTGGTACGAACAGATTCAACCTCAATAACCGATGGTTATTTTAATTATAAAACTCGCACCTGCGAATAGATGCCACAATTAAAATATACATATTTTAATATATATATAATGTACTCCGCTGACAGTAAACCCTGAGGTGGCGGGCGATGAAGGATAGGACGAAGCCTACAGCAACGCTTCTATCTAGTATGATCGCTTGGCGTCCTCTGTGATAGACGATTGGGCCTCGTTTCCGATGAGATCGGTTGATTATTAAATGCCGACATCGACGGCTACTTGGTGTGCGTTGAAATTGGTGCTGTTAGCCCGGGGGCTTTTACAGCTTCATAGGAAATGAGTCCACGCAGCGGAAGGGTCCTCTGAACTTAAGATATTGACGGTGTGCAATATACATAGTTTGTCTTTTTGTTGTCGCGTCTTGAGTCAACATAGTCCTATTGTTCTTTAGGAATTATTTGAAATCCTTTATCTTTCAATGTTTTGATTAGGTGGTGATAATATTTGAAGATTAAAGTGTGTAGTGGCAGCTATATATTAAATAAATAATTAAAAGAAATATAGTAGAACAAATAAAACAGAATTTCAGACTAATGTACTTTATTTTCTCATCACATCCATATAATCGAGACGAATTGCCCTTGTTAAGCCTTTCGCAGTCCGTTCGGTATTGAGTTACAAGGCAATTAGACGTTAAGTACTTGTTCATTACAATTGGTCTGCACGCCTAATGTCGGAGAACCGTCACGATTGCTATCTATTCTATACAATAATAATACTTATTACCAAATAAATAGACATTAATTTTCCTTGATTAAACGTAATGATAAGAATAAATCTCTTTTGATTGCATGAGCTGACGTTAGTTTACCATTATTTTTATTTATTCTCGTTATGAAAGCTTTCGTTTTATTGCCATAAAACTTTCGACAAATATTCATTTGTGTTGTGTCAACATTTTTACTAACAAATCAAACTAATATTTTTATTTAGTTGTTTTATTATTACAGAACGGAACAAAGACAAATATGTACAGATAGAAAAGGTTAAAATATTACCAGTGTTTATGTGTGTGTATTATATTATATAATTTAGGGCAATTAATATGAAAATAATATAACTCTTGTGTTTTTAAGTCGACGCGGATTTCTATAATATTAGGTATTAAGAGGTTTACAAATCTAAATTTAATTTTCAAATTTTTGGCAGTAAACCACTTTAGGAATTGAGATAGGTTCATAATTAAAACGCAAAACTGTCGTGTGAACTACACCGTGAACGCACGAACCGCTAAAAACAACTATTTTTTATTAATTATTATTTTTTTTATATAATATATATTATTTTTTTTAATTTTACAGTATTGGAAGGCCGCGAACTCTTAGATCGCTTCAGTGCACGTTCCATGGATTGAATAAGTTCAAGGACTCCCACCAGTGGACCTCGACTTGAGCTGATACTCGTCGATATTGCCTAAGTATCATTGCGACATGAAAACGCCCTAGAGGCCTGAACCTCGACTTGGTCGGTTACCATAGCTTGGCTAATATCACTACTGCCACTTATGAAAAAGGTTTCACGGGGAGACACCCAATATCCTATTGTACTCAAGGCAGTAGAACACAGTGAGGCAGTAGGACTCACAAAATCCGTCTGTTAACAAGACGATTATTCGTTTTTTGGTTAATGTGTTATCATACGGACCTAGAGAGTTAGGGCACTCTGTAGAGGACATTCTGTAGAGTTTAATGCCTAACTTTAGGTTATTAAATAAAATCTATATAAGGTGTTTCTACAAAAAAAGTTTCAATAATACATGATTTGATAATAAGCGATTATTTACTTTCATATTCAAACTATTGTGGTTTAAATTCTTTATCAGTCGCTTATAAAAGTGTTACCCACTGTATATTAATTTTCTTAAAAATAAGGAAGATAAATATTTACGGTTGGGGTAGTCAATAAAATCAAACATAGTGCATAAATTTTGTTTTAAACGTTTATTTATTAGAACCTGATTACCCGATTTCGATATGACTTTATTTATAAAAAAAATATAAGAAAATTTTCACATTTACGTAATAAATAAAGTTGTTCATTCCCCGAAGATTTCAATTTGAATCAAATTTCCCCAGTTTCGAAAGGATCAAGCTATTGCTACTTCACCGACGTCATAGAGAAAATAAAAGGAAACTTGTGGAATAATTTTATGTTAATTTTATACAAGAATGCTTTTAGGGTAACATTTGGCGAATCATCGCAACACTTATTTTTTATTATTTCAGCCATAAAAAATAATAAAGGGTCTTATTGTAGCCCCGTAGATTTAATCATTTTTTTCCCAAATATCTCTGGGTCACTCTTTGCGGTAGAAGTTTTTACATTCACGTAAAGATAAAACTAACACGACAAATGACATCCATATAAAGCAGTGTATAAATTTTTAAAATAGAATTATTAAACCGTTTTAATATTAAAAATAAACAGAGAAAAACATAAAAAAACCTTTGTTCTGGTACGTTTACATTAGCCTTGTTAAATTTCAATTTAATTTTTCAATAAAAGGGAAGTACAATTTATAAATTAACTCGATTTTACATTACCAAACTAACCTGAACAACAAACAATCAGACGGTACGCGACCACATGGATGATCACTAACCTTCTGGTCTGATCAAGTGAAATCAATTAAGGAACTCTCTGTTACTACTGCCCTTAGAAAAAACATGGAAATAGCTCGTCATTGATTCCGTCAAAGAATTCCAAACCGAACACATTCGTTAATAATCAAGAAACGTTTCAGAAGAAGGAGAATTAATATCTGTTTATAGTTAACCGTTTCATTTTTTACTCCATCGCAAGTTTTATAATTCTAATCGTAACTAAAACAGTAATAGCAATTTTATACCAAAGTTTTCATTACAATATTGCGATTATAATTTAGCAGGCGCTTTACTAATATTGGAGATTTTTCACAAATGTTAAATAATAATATATCTTGTTGGGTAGATTGAATAATAAGTTTTCCATATAATTATTCCCTAGCAAGAATTAAAACAATATAACATTAACTTAATAACGACAATAACGTTGTGTAAAATGCGGAACACAAAGATCATATGGTAGCAATTAGTCTTTTTTATTCAGAGAGTTGATCTTAAGTAATTAACTCTTATTAAGCTCTCGGATGGAACTCTATTTAATCTTTTGATATAAATTTTATATCTATAAAGTAATCAAGATATTGAAGAGATTGTGTGGACTAAAAGACAAACATGGAACGTGTTTGCTCACGAAAATATGATGCACACAAAGAGTTTGCCATGAAAGCATTTTGTTAATTAAAGATCCATAAACAAAAAGCATTGTATATTTTGTATATTACCTAAAAAAATCTAATCACACCTTTATTGATTTACAAGAAATTTTCATTTTTTACTTATTTTTAATTTACGCATTTACCTCACAAACAAACATGATTTCTTGAGAGAACGAACCAAAAAAATTCTTTATAAACCAAAAGTCAATAAAAAAAGTTTTTGACAGATAACTAAAGATGATACCAATTAATGTATAATTTATCTTATTAGCAACATAGTAAGGAGATATGTAATTGAGAAAAAACTAACTTACTTGAGTGGGTTTCAAACGAAAGTTTTTATTTATCGTTTGCACAATGCAGACGCTTTCTTCCAATACTATACTGATTTTTCGGCTTTTCCTTACGACTTTGACGTATTTTTAGATTGATTTCTATTTAAATATTAAATCATGCATATTGTACAACCAAAAATCCTATGGACCATTTCATGGAAACAGTCGAAAAATGTTACAAAAAAGTTGAAAAATTTACTTAAGTCACAAAGAAATTGTCTGTGAAATAGATAATAACGAATATATGGATTATATTAAAAATATATTGTTACACAAATGTCTTTTGAAAATTACTCGTGTAAACGCATCTTATTTTTTTCTGTTGATGGCTATTACTATCTGTGCCTTGCATTTACATACAAAAATCCCATAAAAAAAGCGACGTGTTAACTTTAATCGGCGAACATAGTACTACATAAAACGTGGTTTTAGATTGATTAAAATATAATCTTATAAATATTATACGCATTCTTTAAAATAATATCCTAAACCTATATTTCAAACATAACAGATAATATTAAAATTTTATACTTCTAATTAGATATTATTTTCGATGATATGACTAAACATAGTAAAAATAGCCATTTCTCGAAGATATATTTACAACAACGCATTGCTAAATATTTTATTTAAATACTTTTAAAATATTATTATATTTAAATTATTTATTTAAAAATATGATCAATGTTTACTTGTTATTCTGTACTCTGGCAACTATACTCAGTACTGCCATAAATCCGTTAATGTCTACATGAAGTTAAAATGATAAACAAACTAGTGGTTGTGGTTGTGGGCGTTGCCACACATTGTGTTGATAATTCATTGATTTTATAACTGATAAACTTTACTTTGTGTGTGAAATAGTTTGAGATAAAAAAATAGGCCTCCTATGATTAAATTCGCCATTGTTGACGTTACTCATGAACTGAATTTTATATAAATAGGTGTTATTTTTTTTCGTATTTCGAGTGTAATAATTAAATTTTGAATTGAAAGTCGTATTATAAATGAAATGTAAGATTATTTAAACTAGTTGTAATTCATAGATTTTTTAAATTATTGAAATTACTACGCTACGGTTTATAAACATTTATGTGGCTTCATATTCATCGTGAGTTGTGCGTCTTCGAAAATGTTGAAAAAGGTTTTTGTTATTTTATTAATGTGCAGTAATATTATTTGTCAATCAAACAAAGATCTATACAATGGACAGTATAACACACGACCTGACGGATCAGATACACGATTACCAAAACCTGGTGATAACAACTACAGAACGTATGTTTACAACAACAGAAGATATGGCGCTGATCCTGGCAGATACAATCCATATAACCCAACTATCAATCAACCAGGAGGATTTCCTTACAATCCTCTGAACACAAATCCGTTAGATGATCAATTTAAATACAACACTGTAAGTAAATACATATAATGTTTTATGCATGTGATATGTATCTTTATTCATTAATACAATCATAGATAAATATGGATAATTTTAAATCAAATTTAAAATTTAGTTAATAGTAAAAAGTAGTAACGTTTATTTAATATTTTAAACAAAATTTAAGTTTTGCTTCATATATATCTATGTATTAACCTCGATATGTTACCAGTACATTGGGTTTTGAGGACACCAGTGAACAGTAGGGTGTCCAGTGATGGATATATGCCTTCCTCATACATTTCCAATAAGATTGGTAGCATCAAAAAGCATCCAGTGTATCCGATTGTGGGTGGATATCTGGTGCTTTGTTAGTTGATTGTGGTCTCTGCTGTAGAACCTTAAGGAATCTATTCTGTACACTAGCAGCCTATTCGCTGCTACTTCAACTTGACAATTTGCTGGGCTACATCAATTATTTGTTTGTCTAGGAACCTTCCATTCCTGATTAGATCTATTAAATTAATCCAAAGGATAGCCTTTTCAATAACTAATTTTATACTTACCAATGAGGTCCAAATTAAAAAAAGTTGTTTCTGTGTCATTTACTTAATATAATCTACATATTATTATATTGACTTTGGTTTGTTACTCCTATGGCAGATATATGCATTGTTTCCAAAAATCCTAATTTAGGCCATAATTTACTCTATGGACTGAAAAGAGATATAGGCAGATACACTTAAATCTTTTACCTTACTGTGCATAATTAGTTGTACTATTGTCATTTTCATTTGCCAGTTGGGAATTAAACATATCTAAGGAATAGTGATGGGATACTTGGCTAAATATTAATGAGATATTGGGTTATTTTGGAAAACCACTTTCTATCTTTTTCATCCTTGCAATAAGTCATAAAACAACATCAAGAACACTGTAGTCTTGTACGGAATTACCATTTACCGAGTGTGCTCTTATGGAATTGAAATTGTCCACAATTTAAATTCATATGCATGAAATGCATATGAATTTAAATTGTGCAAAATCACTCTTGGGGTCCATTAATTTTTTTTTATTTTAATGTAAGTAATTATGTAGTAGGCTTTCTACTAAGGGGACTTATGATATAAACAAAGTCACGAAAAGTTGCAGCAAGAACAGTAATTGCACTGATGGTGGGTTTATTGGCTTACATTATAATGGTGTCTACTGCACAACAACCTAGATAAGCCTGAACTACCATATCCTATATCCTTGCAGTCGTGTGTGACTAAACAGTTGTATAACCAAGGTGCCATACTAATTTATGTTCAAACTCATTTCATAATAAAATATAACTAGTTGTGATACAAGAAACTGCTGTATATATAAAATAAAGTTGCCTCCATAAATGATTACTCAAATAATAACCTAATTGTGCATTAAAATCTGATCTTTGCAAAAGATAAAAAAAAAAAATTACTTGCTTCATGTGTCTGCTTTACCATATCAGCCGATAGTGACCCATTACAAGGCCTCCTCCAAAAATCTCACCAATGACCAACCGTGCCCTGTCCACCAGGTCAGTTCTCCTAGTGGGGGACCTACCCAAGCCATGTGACCTTAAACCTTAATATTGTCAATTAAATTTTTCCATTATAAATGTAACACCCTGTATATGTATATAAAATAAATAGATACAATACAACACTTACAATGAAGCTCTGAGAGCTATTAAGATTATAATTTGTATTTAAGAATTTTACTTGCATGCCTTAATGAATCAGGCTTTTTAATATCGTCCATTTTATAGATGTAGTCACCCTCAGATTTTTTTATTTCTAGGATAATGCAGATTTCTCCAATTATTACATGTTTTTAATGTTGTATAATTTAATTCTTCTCCAATGCAGAATAGAGATCCAAATAATCCGGATGCTTTATTCCCTGGAGTTTTGGGAGGGTGGAGGGAGGACCTACAAGGCAGAGAAAGAAGAGACTCCAGGCAATTAAAACGAGATATTTTTGTGAACACAAACTTTGGTCAAGTACAAGGATTTAAGGTATGTATTTCTTGTTGATTGTTTTTCATTATTGAAGGTTGTGTCCATCTTGAAAGGGAAATATGATCAAAGACGAATTGTTTCCTTTATGCCATTCTATCCTCTGCATTCTTAGGCCAGTGGTAATAGTGGGTCCAGTAAGTTGACTGGGTCAAACCTGTGGATAAGACTCATGATCGTTCATATGGTGTTTAATGTTTATTTTTCCTTTAACCCGTAGTTTGTCAAGTTATCTAGTTGTGACCAAAATAACTAAAAAATTAACTAGGTTAAATATTATGAATTGCCTACACTTGATCTTAAGTTGGTTAAAGATGAATAGAGAACTTTGAACATAGTGAAGGAAGTTTAAAGTCACTTTAGACAACCCTTTACATTAATCCATTGTTGATCAGCAATTTTACTGAAAATTTATCACATGTCACCTGCTGGATACCATTTTTGCATAAATTTTATGTAACTCTTTCATTTGAGAATGGTATAAATTGGTCTGCGTAACAACTAAATCAAAAAATTTAGTTGTTACCTTGTACCCTACTGATAGCCGGAGTGCCACCAAGTTCAATAGTTGTAACACTGTAACATTGGTGAAATATCATGTTCGTTCCACATTTCAAGTTGTCGGTACTATCTGATAGTATAATATTTCTTTATTGATATTTTGATGACCTAATATCAGAGTTGCTCTCTTATGATACAGTATCATTATCACAGTTACCACAATTTGATTCATAATCACTCAGACATTCAGATATAGCATCTGCATATAATTCATTGAAAGAATCTTCATTATGTTCCATCACCGTTGTTTAATTTTTAAATATTTTTTAACAACCAAATATTTCGCAGCTTTTATAAGCGAGAGAAACAACTTGTATGATACTGACGAACAATTGCAATGCATGGTCGCCAACAGAGATAACAACAGTGATGCAGAAAAAACTCATCACAAGTTTATTCCGGACCATCAGTAACATTCGGCCTTAAAAAACATGAGTTATCTTTTGTCTGGTCAACAATGTGTTAATAAAAAGCATTTATGTAAATATAAGAAAATCAAAACAATTCCTACTAAAAACTTAAAATACAAAATTATTATCTTCCTAATGGAATCTTAGATAATAAGCCTAATAAACATATAAAAACTAAAAAATATTTACGAATATGTATATACTAATGTAATATATGTAAGTAGTAGTAGATGGCTGTTAACAAAATATCAAAACCATTTAATGTATTTGTCTAAATAATGATGAATGTTAACTACTCAAAAAAACATGTACTTCCTATGATTTCTTTAAGGAAATTGCTTTTATGCAATATCCTACTACCGCAAGGAAATACATGAAAAAATTACCAATGAAAATTTATGTTAAATTTTTTAACATAAATTTTCATTGTCTGTTCTATTAATGCATGAATACTTTTTTTTTCAAATTCTAAATATAATCCTGTCATGTACACGTATATGCAGCTATAAATCATCGACTATTTTAACTAGCTCGGAATGCTTATTTGATGAGAAGTGCCGGTCAGAAACCCAACAATTATTGTTTCTAAACAGGGGTGGACAAACTGCGGCCCGCAAGCCACATGCGGCGCTATGTACGATTATTTTTGGGTCCGATTGCTTGTCGAATTATTTCAATATTTAAATTTATATAACCTTAGTCAGCTACTGGGTAATTGAAACAAATTACTGGTTTGAATAATTTTTATTATAATTGTGGCATAAAATTAGCGAAATCCTAACACCAATTATAATTAACTAACCGGCATCTTAAGTTATTATTAGGAGTGCTGTCATATACATGTGCTTATATATTTAACTTCAATACACATATTTTGTACTTTTGTTTAAATAATTTCTAAAAATAATAAGAAAAATGACTCGCACTATCAAAGAGCTTGGCCACCGCTGCTATATAATATATACTTTTAATGTTAGATTTAAAACTAAGAAAATGGAGGTCTGAGATATCTTGTGAAAGTTTATTACATATATGTACAGTCATATCCATATAGGATTTGATAACTTCTGAAAGATGAAATTTAGATGTGTAGTGAGTTTTATGACTTATATGTGTCCATCACAATTGCTTTTTATAAACATTTAAATTTTGGCTAATAAATAAAAATATGTATGTAAACATTCTAATATGCTTCACAGGTATATTTATATGACAATCCAGATCCTAATTCTGGGTACCGACCATGGTTGACTCCAGTGGAGAGGATACAGGGTGAAGTGTCGGTGTTCTTGGGTATACCGTATGCCAGACCACCATTATTAGAAGGTAGATTTAAGGTAAATTAATATTTATATATAATTACGTACCTAGTCATCACGACGCTGAACGCAGGTCACAGATTTGATATTGAATTGCAAATTAAATTAAAAAAAAAAAAACTTTAGATCCATGAAATTTTACTTTGGCACTTCTAGAGAGCTTATAGCTGTCTACAATATAACTTGAATACACATATTTTGTACTTTTGTTTAGATCATTTCAATAAATATGACTTTAATAAAAAAAAAACATTTATTTGCGTGTTTTAAATGCGAAATCAATTGAAATAAAAAAAATACTAAAATTATGCTAACATCGTCTTCTGACAATAGACATGGCCCAATATATCTTGTTTATGTTTCCTCAGATCTCTTTTCTTGGTCTTCATCTTCTTTATAGCTGATAGACGTCCACTTCAAGGCTATCACACACACACACACATATATATATATATATATATATATATATATATATATATATATATATTTATATATATATATATACTTAGTCTTGCCATAAATATTGTTATAAAGAAAAGCACGATTTTTTTTTTATACGTAACATTTATTCCTTTCATAGTGAGTTAGTTTAATACATCAATATATAACTATTAAAAATATACAATGTTTATTCGAAGTGGTCTCCATTGGCTGCAATACAGTCTTTTAAACGTTGAGGCCAGTTATCAATAGCAGCACGAACTCTTTCTAGAGGAAAATTCTTCACTGCCAACCGAATGGATCGTTTTAGGGACTCCAAATTATCATGGCGTTTAGAGCAAGCCTTACTCTCTAAAACTGACCATAAATCATAATCCAATGGATTTAGGTCAGGACTTGACGACGGCCAGTTTTCAGTGCTGATAAAGTCCGGAACGTTAGTTTTCAACCAAGATTGGGTGGATCGAGCTCTATGACCCGGTGCCGAGTCTTGTTGAAAGCACCATTCTTTGTTATTGAACATGGTGTTAGTTAAAGGCTTAACTACCGTCTCAAGAATGGTATTTTGATAAACTTGTGCCGACGTTTTAATACCTTTTTCACAAAAATATGGCTCAGTCACCCCTTCATAGCTAACACCCCACCAAACCATCACTGAAGTGGGATAATGCCCACGTTGTACTCTGTTTACTAATTGCGAAGCTTCTTTAGAGCTTCCAGCATAAATACGGTCATTTTGTTTATTAAAATACTGCTCAATTGTAAAAATTTTCTCATCCGTAAACAAAATTTTTTTGTGACCTCCCTTTGCGTACCGCTTAAGTAGTTGTTTGGATTTTACCACCCTATTCTTCTTTAAATTATCAGTTAAGAAGTGACCAGTACGTCTCTTATAGGCTGCAAGTCCTAAGTCATCTTTTAATATACGCGACATGGTTCTAGGAGCTATCTTCATCTCCCGAGATAAAATCTTTTGCTTACGGACAGGATTTCTTCGAATTCTTTCCCTAACTGCTTTAATCACCTTTTTCACACGAACGGTACGTGGACGGCCAGATCTTTTTCTGTCACAAACAGAGGAGGTATCATTGTACCTATCAATAGCCCGGTAAACAAACATTTGACTAATACCAAGCGGGTGGAGGGTTTTAAAAATTGCACTTTTCTCCATACCTACTTTATGTAAGGCAATCACAGCGATTCGGTTCTCTTTATCACCCCACTCCATTTTAATATAACAAAATATTTAACAATATAATGGCGCGAAAATAAGAAAACACATCAAGCAATCATATAAAAATGACAGATTAAAAATTCAAACGTAATATTTTCTTTTTTTGAATAGTAACAGTATTTATGGCCAGACTAAGTATATATATGCTTTCCCCAAAGATCGCCACGATGACCGTTCTAGCACTGCCTGCCTATTCACTCCACGTCTACAGGCACGTAATCGCAACTCGAAAACATTTCAGCCCAAACAACCATGAGTTGCACGAGCGATGTGCATCGTCTGTTGCCACTTAAGACGAATTCTTCGAGCTATGTCGGTGACCTTGGTTTTTCTGAGAATCTCCTTATTCTTGATTCGATCTAGATCCTTATAACGCCCATCGTGGGTAACCACGTCATAAGTCCGTATGTCATCACTAGCAACTAACATTGGTCAAAGACTTCCATCTTCCGAGTCTTCACAGTTGGTTTCGACGTAATATTTCCTTCTATAGTTATGCTTACAAAACAGATTGTTTTGTCCCAGGTATACAGATCTCTTTTACTATGTATTAATCAGTGCATTGTTTTATTTAGCCTCCTAGACAGCATCCCGGTTGGCAGCTAATGCAAGCGGTGGACTGGGGCCCCGCTTGCCCGCAACCTGTTAGGTTCACTGGTGCCACCAAGGGCATCCGGGATATGGATGAAGATTGTCTCTATCTCAACATTTTCTCTCCTAATGTAAGTGTAAAATTGATATAATTGACTATATACACCTATCCCCCGATTTACACCTTAGATACGTTCCTGAGAAAAACGTGGAAATCGAAAATTTAAATTTTTAAGTCAAATCCGTGTAAATCGAAAACCTTGCGGAAAATGCATAATTTTGCTATTTAACAGTTGTGATTTTTTTTCAATATTTAAGATGTACACAGAAATAAAAATAAAATGCATTGACACATTAAAATATTCAATATATTACGGAAACACTGTTTTTTTATTTAATTACAATACGTTAAACAGAAGAACAAAAAATAAAACCAAAGGTGTTTTATTATGCTTTATCACTGTCAGAAATTACTCACAATCTTTTTTTCGGAATCGAAGGTTCGATTTCACTTTCATCACTCGAAGTTATTTGTGCCGATTCGATGTTTGAAGCAGAAATATTTACATCATGAGAAATGGTAATAAAATCGGTTATTAATAATTGCTTCAAATTTTTTGCGAAAACCGTGTAAAAGCGAAAACGTGTAAAACAAGTACCGTGTAAATCGGGGGATAGGTGTATTTATATACTCTTATACGTTGTGTGATGGCGGATTATAGTTTGGTTATTCGGAGACTTTACTCTAAAGTTAAAGTGTTGATTTATAATAAATTTTGTCAGCTCTAGCTAGTTTGTCATATCAGCTACCATGAACACAGTGAGAATTGGTAGCCCGGCGGTTGAGAACATACTTGAGATCATCGGTCACGGTTTCGATTTCTGGGATACAGTCTTATATATAAATCACGCTTTGTGTATTGATTATATGGGATTGCCATAGCTCACTATCAAATTACCTGAGGATGGGCAGTAGCGCCGTGTTCGTACTGTAATATCACACTGCAATCGTATACTCTCCTGTCAAGCGTGACAATTCGATCTTCGATGGAGGTATTTCCATTGTAGTAAGCGTCTTTTGGCTGAAAGGACGACGCTTGAAGCGATATGGTATCCAAGGTCTATACTCCAAATATTGAGATAAGCTGCTACTACTGTATTTAATGGAATCAGGCGTTATTTTGCGGAAGTCCATCCTAAGTAAGAAAAGGACCAATATTTAGCCACTTCCGCACATGCAGTCGTAGTCTTGCAACAAAGTGCACCGCCCACCGACCCGCTGATAAATGCGTATGCGGCAAACAATGCGAATTACACAACTACTACCGCTAAATCACTCAACACGTTTTTTACCTCTTCACGGGGCATCTTCAGGAGTTATGTTACACCGATTAGTGCCAAACACAGAGAGAATTCACTCTGTGTTTGGCACTAATCGACACGACTACGACTGCATGTGCGAAAGTGGCTAAATATTGGTCCTTTTCTTACTTGTTACTACTGATTAGCATCTTGACTAGACCTCCAAATCCTTCCCAAAAATAATACTTTTATATCAATTTATACTATATACTATGTCCATGGACTATGACGAAACGTGAGACAATTGCAAGGCATTTACTGACAGCTATCCTTGTTTTATATCTCAATCTATTTCATGTATCAATTTCGTAACTGCGGTTGCGGTTTCCTTATATTAAGACGTGTATTGTAATATCACTTTATTGCAATATCAAATATGACAAAACCCACATCTAATATTATCTGAAATAGTAAGGGAGTGTTTACAATATACATGAACGAGCTATTTTTTGCTGATTATTTTATTGATGTATAATAAAGTATACACACATTAGACCAGTATTTTTGGACCTTTTAGATGCCATGCCCCAACATTATATATATATATATATGTCGCGTCAAGTCCACTTCCTAATGGCCCCCCTTAACCTGACCACCTGTGGGGCGTGGAACTTACTTCGGGAAACACTGCTTTAGACTAACCGTTCGACGGTCTTGTATTATCTGTATCTTTACCTTACGCGTGCGCAAGTAAGATATAGAAGAGACGGTAGACGCAAGTCACGGTGTCTGTTCTTGAATATCTCGTGTGCGTCTCGTCGAATGGCTTCTAAGGTCGCTAGTTGCAGGCGACTTCCAAGCGGTCCAATTGTAAATATACCAAAGAGGCTTATTTCCAGCATTGGATTTTCTAAAGTTGGAATGATGAAATCTGTAAGTTATAGAAAGACTTCGCTGTTATACCTCTCGCACCGTTCTTCCTTTCAGCTGATGAATGCCCACTGCAATGCATTTACCTTCAACTACCCAAAGATAGCCACGATGCCCGGTTCTGCCTGCATCCACCGACTCCTCGTGACCTTAACTATATCGTCTGACCTAGTGGAGGTCCTACTCAGGTCGCGTCTACCTGCTCGTGGTCAAATTCCTAGTCATTTTGTTGACCCGCTGCAGTACTTATTCATCCTGGCTCTTTTGTCTTTATCTATATTTGTTTCACTGGGAAAAGACATTTCAATTAAAACATAATATTTAAAAATAAACTCTTTTCGGCCTTTTGTCCGTTGCTAAAATCTCACTACGGTTCAGTGACTATCGATTGAACGCTTTTGGATATTTTTTCGAGCGCAATGGGACGATCTATATTTATACCCTGTATAATATCGTAACAAAATAAACATAATAATAACCTGCGGATTCTATTGGATTTCTATGAGAGAGGAGTACTGTGAGTTAGTAAGATGAAATTGGTATTTAAAACTCACGGGCGTTAGGAAGGCAGGTAATTTTTTTTTTTTTTGGTAGTTTGGTAGGACTGTCTAGAACATGGATGCACAGACCGCGGCACGCCGGTCGAATTCTGGTGGCCCGCCGACAGCAAAAATAATACTCTCGTACATTCGAAAAATATTGAATTCTATTCCAGAATAAAACCAAAAAAAAATAATTTATCTATACTTCTGGCAGCCGGCCCGCCATCAGATCATGATTTGCCCGAGTGGCCCCTAGTCTTAATAAGTCTGTGCAACCATGGTCTAGAACATGCAAATCATGAATCGGCCGCCAGAAGTATAGGTTATTAAAGACGATAATAATTAGAATTCAATATTTTTCGAATGTACGAGAGTATTATTTTTGCTGTCGGCGGGCCACCAGTATTCGACCGGCGGGCCGCGATCTGTGCATCCATGTTCTAGACAGTCCTACCAAATCACAAAAAAAAATTGATACCAAAATCGCTTTTATTTTCGATTCTTCGCGACTTTTTGAACAAAAATTCCTGCGTATTCTGGCTATTCAGCAAACTCAGGCCAATTTGGGAACGCCGTTTAGACGCGATTGAGGAGATAAAAACCGAATCTAAGGTCATGAAGGCTGTACTGGAAAAAAGACTATTCCGACTGTTTCGATATCTGGAAAAAAGCATTAGCAAACGTGAGTTTTATCGGACGGTGATTATTATGATGGTGATGAAATTGATTTGGAAGAATAAATAAAGAGTTTACATTATATAAATAAATTTATCTTACTTTTTGATCACAGTATTATGTGTCTGTCACCTGTTCTATCATCGGATTTCGGCTTGACGTTCTTTTATGAGACTCTTTGTACACTCACGTAATGTAAGATGTCTCAGACAAATTGAATTATAACTCGACCATTAAACTACCACTGCTATGTTTATAAATATATTCCTTTTGTTTAGATACAGTATTATGCCCAGCAGTGGACATATAGTTGAAATTGTGATGATCATTACAGCGTATAGCTGGAATTGATTTACAAATGAATCTCTTTTGATTTATTGCTCAAACAAAATCCGTAGCAATGAAAATTAGTGTTCGGTTCGTCGACCCGTCGATGATCCGTCACCTCGGTACGTTAATTGATTCAATTTATAGCGCCTGCTAAGAATGTTAATCGCTCTTTACCTTTTCAAACCGACAATCAACTCTAGTCCTTGGTAATAAGATTTACTTTCTATTAACAAGCGGTTATCCTTTGATTATAAGCAATTATTGTATCAAGCACGGTACCGGTCATGTGGATTACAGCTGCCACCTTTAGGATAGCTCGGTTAAAGCCAGCTTGAAGCTCTCAACTCGGTAGGCATGTTGTTCGACTTATGGGTGACAATAAATTAGTTTCTAAGAATCTTCTTAGCTTTGACCACCGCCCACAAGTAGAGTCTGTTAATTTTCTACAGGATTCATTTCGGGGATTGCACTGTAGAACTCTTCGATCTTATCCCACCATCCCCGTTTCTCTACAGTACGAGTAGGAGGTCAAGCCACTACCACCTTGACACGGTCGAGTTCCCTTAGAAGCATATTAAGCCTTTCGATTTTGTGTTTATAATCGACACATCGTGAGTAAAGAACAATCTGCCGGCTCTCTTATTTCCTGAGAAATATAACCCAGGTCTCTTCAATGCCATAGTGAACAGGTACTTACTGAATCTCCGAGATTCATTTTCGACGTCATCGTCCAACAGGCGAGTTGGCAGACAAAGGCGGAATAGTAACTGATAAAAAATATGAAAGACACTTGTCCGAAACAGCTCGAAGAATGACCTACCCAGCTGAACTGACCACCAGAACACTTCGTGTTGCTGCCATTCACGAGTCTGCATGGAGTGTAGAAGGGAGGATCTCCCTTCAAAGTCCGCAAACTCTCCTATTCTAGTCAACCTGGACTAAAGGGAGGAACTATACCTAATATGTTTTTTTTATTCTAGACTGAAGCTGGTGCCACTGCGCAGAAATATCCTGTAATGGTCTACATTCACGGAGGACAGTTCTCATCTGGTGCATCGAATCTCTTCCCTGGGCATATGCTTGCGGCATTCTATAACGTGGTTGTCGTTTCTTTCAATTATAGGCTCGGTGCTTTAGGTAATTTGAACTCTATTATCATTCTATACTTCATATGTAATATCTAGACGAAAAAAGAAAGGTAGACTAGTGGCGACCACGAGCGTGGGTAGGTTCTCCACTAGTGGTCCGACGACATAGTTAAGATCGCGGGAAGTCGCTGGACGCGGGCAGCGCGAGACTAGTCATCTTAAATATTTAATAGAATCAGGCGTTACTTTGCAGAAGTCCATCCTAAGTAAGAAAAGGACCAATATTTAGCCACTTCCGCACATGCAGTGGTAGTCGTGCAACAAAGTGCACCGCCCGCCAGCCCGCTAATAAATGCGTATGCGGCAAACAATGCGAATTACACAATCGCCACCGCTAAACCACTCAACACGTGTTTCACCCCTCCACGGGGCATCTTCAGGAGCTATGTTACACCGATTAGTGCACACAGAAGAACACAGAGTGAGCTCAGTCCGTCGCCACTTTGTTATTTATATGCCACCTCCTTTCCCACTACCACTCAAAGTATACGATACAATAGCCCACGCGATCGGTCACGTGACTTTATTGGTCCTTTTCTTACTTAGACCGGTCATCATTGCGATCTTTGGGTGAGCCCTGTGCCTTGAAGTGGACAACTATCGGCTGACACAATGATGATATTTCGATGCAACCACTTTATTTCTTCTGGTTACTTATATATCGTTCGTATCGTTGTCTTAAAAACAAACGAGTTAAAAGATCAGGTCATATTAAATTGGAATTACTCCAAAAACACGCCAAATTATGAGTTAAATTAAGATAATCAACAGAAGAGTACAAGGAGGCGTGTGCAAATGTCAAATCATGTGAACGCATCTTTACTTTATCACTAACCTATAACATTAGTTGTCAATTTTTTGCAGTATTTTTTCCCGGCGAGTGTAGTATATATTTTGGCATGTAGTTTTAAACATATGTTATACAGGTGATTGGAAATAGGTAGTAAAACCTTTAATGTGGTGAATGTACAGTTCATTTGTCAGAAAAAATGTATCATCACTTTGAAACTATATTTTAGCCTGTAACTACTGTTAATGAATGATAATTAATTTTTATATGTAATAAATCTAAATTATGACAATGCCTTTCCTCGATATATTATCAATATGTTATTATTGCTGAAAGTATGTTTTAGTTAAGGTACGTATATGGTACATATATTAAATTATATCAAATGAGTTATGCATTCACCCCTTTTAATCTTTAAACTTTTATACTTTTTAATGGCATTTTTACACTATACATACGTGAAAATAATTTATATTATCTTCACCCAGGTTTTCTCTCCACCGCGGACGATAACTCCCCTGGCAATTACGGGATTTTGGACCAGGTGATGGCTTTGCGATGGATCCGGGATAACATCGAGCCTTTCAACGGCGACTCCAACTCTATAACGCTGTTCGGACCTGGTGCCGGTGCGGCGTCTGCTGGTCTACTGGCGTTGGCACCTCAGACCAGTCAGATCGTATCCAGGGTCATCGCTCAGGTATTTATTTTAAAAAATATGGCCTTTGTGATGGTAAAAGTTGGGGTAAGTCGCTGAATGCAAGAGCAAGACGGGTCATAGTGGTGATCTTTGGTGGAGGCATTGTTTTGCAGTAGGCGTCTATCAGCTGATATGATTAGTGTTATAAAAATTAAAAATTCTGATGCACGTGCTTATTTAAAATTTCTACAACATACATAATATATATGATGTACAGACACATAAGAAAAGTTATTTAAAATCTGATTATATGTGTCATGTCATCGTTGATTGTATAAGTTAACTAATAACATCAGTATATATGTATGTATGACCTCACGCTGCTAGCCATTTTGGAAATGGAAATTTCATAGAAAAAGAGGTCCGTAAGTTGAAACCTGAATGCAGAGCTTTAGATCGCACACTATCCTCACTTATTCAAGACATACGGAGTCCTTTTATAGGACTACCCGCGTCAAACGATAATATACGGCGTCGTCCGAACATATATGTACATTAAATAAATAAACTATTTATTATTTAATACATAACATATGACATTGATAATAGTCTTTTTTATAATTATGTCGTCCACAAAATGTGCTTCAAGACGATATGATGATGAATATATGAGTAATTCATATGATAAAATTTTATTGGATATCATCATTATAATTTCAAGGAAGAAACGAGGGTATATATATATATATATATATATATATATATATATATATATATATAAATAAGATGAGCTGGAAGAGGCCTGCATCCAGCATGCTTAGAGTAATCTGTCTTGCAGGTGGACCTGTGATCACGAGAAATATCTCTAAAATTGTTGGTTCTTTTCAGCTGATAGATGGTCACGGCAAGGAGTAAACCTCTCCGAAAGACCGTCACGATGGCCGATCTTGCGCTACCCGCTACCCAAGACTCATTTCTGATTTCAGTTTTATTAAATTGGACTCTTCTAGTATTACTCTTGTAGCGAAATAATCACAACTAACAAAATGCTTTCGCTTATCTGTCAATCCATCGGTCTACGCATGCGCAAAATGTTAGGGCGCGCGGCGTATGATTTGTAGGCGGTTGTCAAAACCGCGTCTCACGCCGATAAATATTATGAAACATAATAATAGCGACGGCGTCATGTGTTGTTGTTTGTGAATTTGTATTAAATTTTTAGTGCCGTGATGGAATATGAAATTAAAAACTATCTCATATCAATTTTAAATCAATGTTTAATATTTACAAACGAGTGGTGAAAGTTTTATATAAAAATTATTTCATTCGTACGACAAATAATTTATTACGCGCGTTAGTGTATTTGAAGTTATAAGCGGGATGACTTTTAAAATAAACTGTGTCTATCTTTCATTGAAGTCTTTTAATTTTTGTGCTCCAGCTCGGTAGGTGTTGTCTCTAACATTGCCTACCGAACCTGTTAAACTCCACAACACTGTACAATAAGATCTATCCTATCTACCCACGCTTCAAACCAGTCCTATTGTAATTATCTAGAACACCTATATCCAACACTAAATATCTTACGGCTGAACCAGTCATCACGAGATGCTATGATTGTTCCTACATTACCATTTAGTATTTCTTTTTCTTTTTTAAGCCCATAGATGGCCACATGGGTCTTCTCAAAGATCGCAAGTGACTTTTTGCGACCTTGACTATATAGCCTCGGTCCACCCCTCGTGGTCGCCACTTGAGAATCATGTCATGTATATTAAAACGTAAAATATATTTAATTACAGAGTGGATCGGCGTTAGCGGACTGGGCGCTTATTGAAGACAAGTACAGGGTCCAGAACACCTCGTTGGTTTTCGGCAGACTGCTCGGTTGTCCTATCGACTCCTCTTGGAAGCTGGTCAACTGCTTACGGCAGGGCAGGAGTTTCTACGAGTTAGGCAATGCAGAGTTTCAGGTAGTAATTATGAAATTATTAATGGTTGATAACTAAAGTATACTTGTTATTTGGCAACACTAATGTTATGTACCGCATCACGCTATGGATATCTAAGATTTAATCACTTGAATAAAAGACTTTAAAAAAGTTTAAATAGAAAAAAGAATTGTTTCATGCACAAATAAATATATATATATATATATATATATATATATATATATATATATACATGTGTGTGTGTGTACTAAATATAATAAAATATTTGAAGACGTAATCTTACACTCCCATGTAATGTTTTTAAATTACCTTATGAAAAGTTTAAGAAGTTCATTGTGTCAATGCAATGCAAATAACAAAATGCCGCAAATCATTATTGAACTACTATTAACAAAATTCAAAATGCATGCAGTGTCGCTTAGGATGTGGAAATAACAAAACTTTTTTCGATCAAATTACGCAGTATAGCACCAAACAAATAATTTTGCGGTATAAGTTGTAGAGAAGTAAAACTATACCGCTCTATATACATAATATCTTTATATACTTATGTTAGACTAGTGGCGCCATCTGTTATCGTCTCGCTGAACTGATTTATAAAATATCGACCAAATTTAAACTACTGAAAATATATTATTCAAAAACGAATATTTAAATGATAAAAATCCTCGGCAGTGATGTCGCCTGATTATTTTGATTTCATTTAGGCTATATCTGATAATGTAGTATATTTCTGTGTTAAATATTATTAAAATATTTGTTGTTGAGTTTCTTCCTTCTTCTCCATAACTATAACACTGCGAAGCAGAGTAGAGTCAAAAAAATAAAATAGATTAAAAATAAATAGATAATACGTTAACGATTATTAAGAATTCTGTTAAAAATTCCAATATTGAATAAATATATTTTTTGTTTATATTTATCATAACTAATACTGTTATTAAGGATATTAAACATATTGTAAAAATGACCACAAAAAACCGTCTTAGTTTATTGTGAGATCAGGGTGTGCTGGAACCCTCGTAGTTACAAGTTTACTGTCGGAAGGGAGTTCAGACCGATTTTAGTTTAAATCAAATTCGGCTCTTCTAGTATTCTTCTTGTCTATATGGTTAATATAATGGAAAAACATTTACTGCATTTTATTTTTTAAATCTAACAGGTGTGGGGTTATGTCGGAATTCTATTGTTTAAGGAACAAATTTTAATGTCCCCAGAGGCAGCACTCATTTGAGAGTTGGACTTGGTCCCGTGTGCACAATATAGTTTATGATAATTTTAAAATTATTATCTCCTTTTATACTTTTATCTACATGGCGATGATTTTATATTTAACCGTTTGGAACTAAAATATTGAATGTCATTTCAGCCTCAAGTGGGCTTCATCCCATGGGGTCCAGTGCTGGAGAACAACTTCACGTTTCCCGGTGACGAGTGGTATGAGGGTTGGCGAGAGCGCGACTGGCATTTCCTGAGCAAGCGACCCGAGGATCTGATCACGGGTAGAAGATTCAATCCTGCGCTGAGATACATGACAGGCGTCACCACGCAAGAAGCTGCATATGTCTTATGTGAGCAATTTTTTTATACGGTTACCCAGAGAGCAATGTAGAGGGTTATACCAGCTTAGCTGTAAGGTAGAAATGGGAAGATCCTAAGAAGTAAGTACCAAAGTCACCGAACTGGTTATAAACAGAGTATGTATATTGCATGTGCAACCAATGGGCGAAGGCTGAAAGGTTCTTGAGTCGCGAACATGAGCCCGTAGATGTGGCCTGAGTAGATGTCTAGATGGACCAACGATATAGTCAAAGTCGTAGGAAGTTGTTGGATATAGGCAGCGCAAGACCAATTATTGTGGCTAACATAGAGAAAGGTCTGTGCCTTGCAGCGAGAGAAATAAAATAATGACATCCTAAAACCTTAACTAACAAGCCAGCTTAGTAACTAGTAATATCAAATTGTCTTCAACATCCATTCGTGGTGGCCATTTTTTTGGCCCTAAAGACTCTCTAGCTTTAGAAGGCAAAGAGAATGAAGGATTGACGTGGTCTCCAACCATCGTCATGCAACACGAGGGTTTCACAGGTAGCGTGAACAGCACATACCCTGAGACAGGCTATTCAACGTATCACAGGGTAAGGGACTGTGGAAATATTAAATAGAATTACTAACGTGATAAGAGATACTAGAGTTTCTCTCACTGCACAGATGGCGAACACCATGATGGTTTTAGTGTGTATAGCAATACTCTGTTCTCCTTCCCGTGAAAATCTTTACTATTCAGAATGTTTCCCCATTGAAACCAAGAAGTATTTTAGACGACATTTGCGTAGAAGAAAAAGGTAATGTAAATATATCAAGTCATTTTATTATATAACAATTGCTCTTTCGAACTATTTCAGACACAAACGAATCCCTGGCACCAACATACGAGATAAGTGAGCAGTGGTTCGAACAGAAGGTCCAGGAGCTGGTACTCCGGTACAACTACACCCTCAATCCCCGGGGAGTGTATGAAGCTATCCGCTACATGTACACATACCACCCTGATCCCCACAATGTTAGCGCTGTAAGAGACCAATATGTTCATGTAAGTATTATCTTTTTTTCTCTTTATTTTAAGTTCTTGATTTGTTGAAAGAGAGTGATTATTCTGAAAAGATTATACAGGATGATTGGTTATGAATATAAAAGCTTTAAAAGGAAGTGATTGTATAACTTATTAATTGTCAATTAATGGATAGTCCAAAAATCGACTGTTTCTGAAATAAAAAATAACATGATAATATTAAAAAAAAACAGTTTTCAATATTTGAATAACTACATATTAAGATAAACTGTTGTTAACTACTTGTCTCTGCTGACAAAAGTTATATACCAGCAGAAGTGATATTCCAATAGAAAGTATAAATTAATGTAACATATTTCAGCGTGATCAATTTATAGTGTAATAAGAAATAATTGTAAAAGTTTCAAAGCTTTTACACCAATAATCAATCATTCTGTATAGATAAAGATATTATAAAAGCTCGTAATTTTTTGTTATAAAATTTATTGTGGGTGTGTATTATGTCTCTCATTACTCTCTCTGTCATTTCCTTAACTCCTAAAAAAATAGGGGATGGAGCATGTTTGTTATAGATTATTATAATCGAAATTCAATAACTTTTTATTCAACATGTAATGGTATATACATATCTTGTTGCTGTTTTCACCTGGGAAAAGAGGAAAGAAAATCGGAGAGAATCCATAAATATTTTTTATAAACGAATTAACTCTGCAGAAAAAAATCGTGTTTATTGCAGCAGCCTTATCATGTAGAAGTATGATATAAGACATAATAGTTAAAATAATCAAGCAACAGCTAATTAAGAAAAAAAATATATATTTGAATCAATAATATTTTATTCCCAGCTTCTTTCCGACTTCCTGTACCGAGCGCCTACAGACAAAATGGTGAAGCTGCTGTTGGAACAAAATGTTCCAGTTTACATGTACGTGCTTAACACAACAGTGGAATCGTACAAGTGGCCTGAGTGGAGGCAGTATTCTCACGGAATCGAAGGTATCTTTCTCTCCGGCGCGCCATTCATGGACCAGGAGTTCTTCCCGCGGAGGCTAAGGATCGATCGACAGGCGTGGACGCCCAACGACAGGAACATGAGTCACTTCTTCATGAAGGCTTACTCCGACTTTGCTAGATTTGGGTAATTGTATTATAAATATATTTGTTATAATTTAGATATTATTTAGATGTTGTAATTTTTCTTATAATAATGGTAGTAGTAGATGACTGAGATTTGCGATCGAAGCCTGCAAGCTTATATATAGTTCACATTAAATGCATTAATTATATATGATTGAAACTATTCACAAAAAAGTTTTTATAGTATATCCCCCCATAGATATCTTTGAGGGAGGGCTTTGTCTTGCAGCGGGTATCTGGGCTGAAACAATGATTTTTTTATCTTCTATGGTTTTCTATTTCTTATCTTTATAGTTATAAACCGATAACATATTTCTGAACGCAGGAAAACACAAGAAAGAAATTAAATTGATTAATTAATTGTATTGTATGTACAAAAAGATACTGTATACAAACCATCGCAATATATATTCCCTCGAAATACATTTTTAATATCCAATTAAAAATTATGGACCTAATGTGTACCACACAATCCACAATTTTGGGAAAAAAATAATATTTAAAAATTATTTAATTGTTGTTAAGGTTTTTTTTAAGATTACAATCCACATGAAAAAAAATTTCATGAATCGTCGATATCATTATAAGTATTAAGCCACCCCCTGCTTATAATGCTGATATGCAGAGAAGAGTCGGCCAGAAACTCAACCGCTGCTCTTTTAAATGATATTCAACAATTTTTTCAAGTGTACATTATAATATAAACCATGTAAATGAATCAACAAACCAGGTATCACACATATCAGTCTACTAAAAACTCCTGAATGCTATAATATGAATAATTTAATTAAATGCTTTTAATTTTAGATTTTAAACTAAAAAACGGAATGTTTCAGATATCTTGTGGAACTTTATTATATATGTGTAAACCCAGACCCCCGAAGGTTTTATTAACTTCTTGAAGAAGAAATTTAGGCATTACAAGCTTGTTTTTTTCTTGTATTTATTATATGTCAATAATAAAGCAGTTATCAAGTTTTATAATTCTAAAAAAAATATTTAAATTGTGAACAAATAGATGAAGTTCTAAAATTAATTATTCTGACATTAAAAACTTTTTCTTCAAACTTTCCGAGTGGCCAGGTAATAAATGGAAAAATCATACTTTGTTGTTTTAAATACAAATCTTCTAGCTAACTTATTCTGCTTATTATTTTTTTCTTAATAGAGGATTTTAGGAGACTTCAGGCCAATTACTTCTGGCAGTACCAAGTCTGTAACGACTAATGGTGAACAATAATTGATTTTAATATCTAGTAATTCTGTAAACCATATATTTTTAGATAGGGTGTACATTATAACATTACATGCATTATTATTGACAGCAAATGAGCTGATATTTTTTTTTAATTTCCAGTAACCCCACCCGGTCACGAATCCTGGGCGTGCACTTCGAGATGGCGCAAGCAGGACAGCTGCGCTACCTCAACCTCAACACAACCTTCAACTCTAGCATCCAGCTTAACTACCGACAGACAGAGCTGGCCTTCTGGACCGTGTACTTGCCCACTGTCATTGGTCGATTAGTGCCAACGTACCCGCCCATTACCGAGGTATGTTCGAATATACATATGTCCCATTAAATATATTTAAAATACCATGAGTTTAATTGTTATTCTTATATTTATTTATTCATTTATAAATACAATCTGTTACATCAACATCATCATTTCAGCCGCAAGACGTCCACTGCTGGGCATAGAGCTCTCCCATAGACGTGTCGGCAATCAATACTAGCTACTCTATATATATGCCAAGGTGTAAGACGAAAACAATGCTCTGAAAAATCGACCTAGTTGATCTTTCCCCAATCCAGTGGCGTAGGTAGCACCTGGCACCAAAGTTGAATTTTTTTTTTGAATGATGATGATGAAAAATGAAAACCATAAATTAAAGTAAATAACATAAAAAGAATATCGAATTTTACGTTTTTGTGCTAAAAAAGTTGTTAAATAATATGAACATTAAAAAAAATAAACGGTTACAAATTATAATATACACAGTGTTTAAGCCTTTCATTCGCAAAACACACAGTGTTTTTTAAAAGGGCCCTAAATGACAAAATAATAAATTATTATTTTATTACATTTATCATTATTGCAAGATTATTTAATGATAAATAGATTAAATAATCTTGCAATAATGTCAATAGAACATGAACTAGTCGACACTATTGATTTTGAAAATGCGATTAATTACTTTGCAGGCCAAAAAGCGAGGAATGTTCGTTTTTAAATTTTCCCAATAAATTTTATTAAGATCTTATGTTATTTTATATATTTGTTATTATTTTGAACCAAAAAATATATATTAACTACATTCTGAATTTTGAAATTATTTAGACTCTTTAGGGGGGCACCAAGCCCCAATCTGCCCCAGGCCCCAAATACCATAGCTACGCCACTGCTCCAATCTTTAGTGTCGATGTGCCAAATCATATGCCGTGAGGTACACCACTTTATTTATTGTCTAATGTAAATGTATACCTATCAATAACTTAACGACCTTTGATTTTAATTATATAATAATTAAAAAATAAAAATACTAATTCCAGTATTGGTGGGAGCCGAAGCAGCCATTGCAAATTGCCTTTTGGTCGGTATCAAGCGCTTGTCTCTTACTCCTTGTGTTGTTGGTTGTATGCTGTATGCTGTGGAGGAACGCGAAAAGGTATACAATATTCTAAGTAGGACTCTTACCAAAAGCTTATATACTACAAACTGCCTCTTTCTTTTTCTCACCATTCCTCTCCTCTTTTTCTCTCTCTCTTTCCCTCCCTATTTCTACTCTTTCTCCTCTCTTATTTCACCTCTTTAATATCTTTCGCAGATCGCAGTTTATCGAATTGAGCGTCTTAATTTTAATAATCTCTTTCAAAATGCACCTAACTCTGTAAATGTATCAAAACTGTAGTAATTCTATATCTATACTAAATACACTAACAAACACAACTGACTATTTTCGTTTTACTAACCAACTAACATTTCAGGTCTGCACCTCCAAAGTGGAAAATGGTTCCGGCAACGTATGTAATTCGATTATTTGATATTATATATGTTCGCTTATGTGCCGTATTAAATACAACCTTAATATATATAAAAATAATATATTTATTGCACACACAAAGTATACAATATTAGAATAAAAATACAAATAAAAGTAAAACTATCTATCTTTATCAATCTCTAGTAAGCGTAAACGTGCACCCTTATACAGGATGTGTGACCTCCACAATTCATATGTTAGTGATATTGATATATTCTTGTGCTCTCTTGTATCTTTTAAAAGACAATTTCGCTCTAAATCATTAGGTACAAACAATACAATTTAAACCATAATATAAATATATTATATAGATATATAAACAAACATAATATAAGCTTATAAACCATAATCTTTGACCCCTGTTTATTAATGTTTTTAATTGTTCTGTCATTGTTTGACCATAAATCATTAAATGTTTTCAATGAGATAGTTATAACGTAGTAATTGTAACTAATTTTATATGTCTATGCTTCTAGTTTGTACTTTCTTACTACTTTTTGTTACTTTTTATCTCCAATAAAGTAAAGTAAATAAAGTAAAACATCAAATTAGAGTACTAATTAACTAATATTACATAAACGCTAAAAATGTATGAATTAAACATTTTTTTGATTGTCGCGAACAGAATAGAATGTGTGTGTGTACCTCAGTAGATTTGTTGAACATAGGACCGCGGACACGGCACGTTGTTTTTCGACGCCTTGCCTTCGACTACAAGGCAGATAGTGCAAGATAATAAAAATCAAATAAAAAAATGTTAAAAAATAAATTGGTTAAAAACTAATTGAGACTGACTTTACCAATTATCTGTATATACGTATATATCCTTTTTTAAAGTTTCATAATATTTTGTAATAGGTTATTATGGAGTGAAAAGTAAAATAATTGCACGTTTTGACATCTCGCTATGAACTTCGCGCATATGACAGCTCTCTATGAACTTCGCGCATATGACAGTTCGCTGTAAATTTCGCGCGTTGTGCACGCACTGCAGATGTATACTATCTTTTAACCGCTGCTCCGGTGGTATTTATCGATAAAAGTTTTTTTTTCAAACATTTATTCAATAAATTAAGTGATCATTCTAAAATACGTTACATTAATTTATTTTAACGCGACAGACAGGCCAATTACTTCTGACAGTACTTTTGTACTAGACTTTCTTTACGGTAAGCGATAAAATTTATTGATAATAATGGGTGCAATATTTGATCCTCATCTGGATTTTTCGTAGACACGCATATGATACGATTTTTTTTTAATTTTTATAAAAAAAGTGACACTGCTACACATATTGTTGTGATTGTGTAACCAATGTTACATCACCACTTAATAATTAAGTGTTGATGTAACTATTATTTCAGCCGTACAACCTCCACTGCTGGACATATGCCTGCTTCATAGATGACAAAATAAACATTTAGCAATAATTTTCAGGGAATCGGATCGTTACTTCAACGGCGATATATTCATGGTGCCGGAGCTGGAAGAGACGGGCATAGATAATACGACGCGTTCTAGAGACAACATCTACGAGTATCGTGACGTTCCCATAAAACGGCCACACACGCCGCAGACTTTAACTCGAACGGTAGTACATTTTATTTATTTCTTGCCTTAGCCGATAGACGCCCACTGCAAGGAACAGGCCTCCCACAAATATCGCCACCATGACCGGTCTTTCCACAAACAGCGTCTTAACTAAGTCATCGGTCTACCTAATATGAGTCCTACCCACGTCGCGTCTACCGGTCGTGGTCGCCACTTAAGAACCTTTTTACCCCAAAGGAGCGATGTGCCTCAGCCACTTCAGACGTGCAAATCTTCGAGCTACGTCGGCGACAGTTTTCCATTTCTCTCTTTTCCTTCTCTTCCAAGAAAAAGTGCAATGGCCGGTCTCACTCCAGGATTAGTTTCAGACAACCTTAGTAACAGATTACATGTACATACAATCATACACAGACATATACATATATATGTATATATATATATACATAGATATATTTATTCATATGTAGTTATAATAAATATATTACAAAACAATTGATATACATCGAATTAACTTTGATCGCACTAGCCACAGAGAGAAAAAACAAACAGAAAAACAAAAAAAAATACTGTACTAATGGTTTGATTATCCATTTCGATTTTGTCGAGTAAATATTTCTTAACCATTTGCTTAAAAATAGGTAGTGACTTATCACCTACCTTGATGACCTTTTAAATTTTGTAAACACTTTTTCTTACTATATTACTATTACGTTGTATATTATTTCTGAAATCATTAATTTTTGGATAGGGTCTACCACATCATAATTAACAGCAAATAAGCTAAATGTTCACTCCTTTAAAGCTTTTATACAATAATCAATTACCATATATCAAATGCGCACTGTATTGTATTCTCAGATAAGCCAGCCGCAAACGTTACAGTCAACACGTCCTCCGTCAGAAGCCTCCACCGGCTCGGCGCTGTCCCTCAAGGAGAGCGTGGTCTCCAGAGCCCCGGAGCCCGTGCCCAGGGCGCGATCCCGGACTCAAATGGTGCACGGAGTACCTCAAACGACCGTCTGACGAACGATTTTGAACTTTATTTTTTCACTGATAAGTTATTATTTATATCTACACTGCCAGTTTTCGATTCATATATGATTCATGTGTTTTTGATATAAAACATAGATGTATTAGCACAATTATGAGATTAAATTACATTTTGTAATCAAGCTTTGAAGGCGTCCAGCTAGAAAAATATGGAGGGGGCTTTTTCACGGTCTACCTATATAAGTATATCGTATAAGCCGTTATCTGTTTCCTTTGATATTTACAACAAAAGTGGTTTCTATAACAAGCTACCGCATACTTTTAGTGAACATACGTCTGAAAATCGTCTGTACGTGAGTCATAAAAAAAAACTTTGAAAGTAAATGTAAAAAAATCATATTATAATCTTAAAGTCCTCGTTCTTAACGTAAGACAATGACAGCTTTACTAAATTTAATAATATATTAGGTTTAGTTTATGTTATCTGTATGCTTTTTTATTGACAACACATTTTACACAAAAATATCTTAAAACTTTTTTATAAACGTTATCTTCTAACTTTAATTTTTAACTTTTGTCTTATAAAATCACCATTATGAATTTCAATTCATTTATTTATTTTCAAACCTGCGTCTTTTGGAAATTAACTAAAAAGGTGCTATCTGCAAACAATTATAGAATTTATAGTTTTAGATATAAGATCTATTATTCTTATACACTTAGAAATATGTTAGTAAAATAATTTTTAAGATTATTAATTTTATTAAATTTTATAGATTCATAATGCCTGTGACATAAGTTTTTTTTATTTTAAAAATGACAGTTGTTTAGTAAACTTAAAAAATAAGATTCAAAATTAGAATATTTTTGTTCTATTTAATTTAAATGGTTAAATTATATTTTAGGTATACTTAAATATCCACCGCTGCATGCATTATTTTTAAATATGGAATACGTTACTATTTTTTTTATTTGACATTCCGTTGATGGAACAAAGTTGCCATTACCAGTTTAATTTTAGACTGATTTAATTTTTAGGTTTATAGTATCTGTTGTAATAGTTATACGTTTTGAAGTTTTCAAAATAACTATTTACTTCTACATATATCTTGGTGTCTTAAAATGTTGTATTATTTTTATACAATTGTCTATGTGGGCACTCTATTTTTGTTAAACTGCTAAGGAATCAAAAGGTAGATTGATTAAAGAAAGGCACACGTATTTCTATCATAAATTAAATTCGAATTAAACTGTTGTATCATAGATAATAAATTATTAAATGTTTGTGATCGTTTGTCCGTCCATTTATGTGAAACAATCACGCGTATTAACGTGTTTTTATTTTAAAATGTACCAGTATGTAATTATAAATAAAATTATTTTTAATGATTTTTATTTAGTATTTCATTTTATTACAGATTTCCGTCTTAAAATTTTTTGATAGTGTAAGAATGTTTAAAGATTTAAAAGGAAAAAATCTTATTTGTAAGCAAAAAACATTTTTCAATCACCTTGTATAAAGTGATTACTCTGAAAGATGTGATATTAATTATTTTGTATTCGAACACGACACGCTTTAAATTTTCGACTTTTAACATAAAGTAGTATCAATTTGGTGAACATTTTTTTTTACTATATTATGATTACGTTATTGTTATTGAAACTATTGATTTTGAGAGTGATATATCATGCGAATGCCGGGTCCAATGTTGTAAGGTGATGAGCTGGATACCATGCTTGGTGCTGATGACAAGAGTTACAGCTTTAAAGAGGTCATTGCAATGGATTGGCGTTCACCTTCACCGACCAGACTTCTCTCCACCCAACCAAATTTTATAAGATGCTACCAATGTTCCTTCGGAACCCCATTCCACAACTACCCTGGTGTTCGCTCTTGACAGCCTTAAATCTTTCGAGTTACATAGTAATTTGTCCATTATACCTCATACATATGTCGCGGTATTGTTATTCGCACAGGTAGCAAAATAGGAAAATCGGAATATCTATTATGTCAACTTTCACCTTATGGTATGAGCGTCCTGCGCTGCTTGAACCATTGGTCTCAAATAGTGGTACATACCTGCCACTTCAACTTGTCATTTTGTGGAACGATATCGTTTTTACTTTCGTTCGTTTACAAATCTAGTCATTTCAGATTCCATCACCACACAATATTTATAGCAGATGCTAAAGAATTATTTGATGCCCCTCATTGAAACAACGATAGTAGTATCATTTAAAATCGAAATTATTAAATAAAATATATTCAGTTTTTATAGTGCGCTACCTAAAAAAATCATAGAAAGTATTAATTAAGATACATTGCCGCTTCTATCGCACGCATTTACAAATCTCAGGTGGGGAACGAGCAGTGTACAGCGAATCGCAAGTGGGACCGCAAACGCGTTTCGCTTCAAAACTGCCGCACGGTAGAAGGCGCCCAGGACAATCCATCAGATCCACAACGTAGTTCGCCCGTAATAAGCCGGCGGGGAATTTCTCCTCTTGGTCGGGTTCATCCTTAAAGAAAACAAACCATCAGTGCCATTCACAATAGTCTATAGATGTCTATCATAACCTTTGGAGAGCTATCAGAAGAGACTTAAGATTCTTATCATAATTGTCGATGACATCCTAATAGTCAATAAACTTCAGTCACAATAGACTATGAACTATGGTCACTATAGTCTATGCAGTATGGTCACAGCAGTCTTTAAACTATGGTCACAACAGTCAATGAACTATAGCCATAATAGTCTATGAACTATGGTCAGAACAGTTTATGAACTATGATCACAACAATCTATGAACTGTGGTCACAATAGTATGAATTATGGCCACAATGGTCTATGAACTATGGCCACAATGGTCTATGAATTATGGTCACAATAGTCTATGAACTCTGATCACAACAGTCTGGGAAACTCATATAAAAATAGTCTGTCGACCCCTGCTACAATAGTGTTTGAACATCTACCAGCATAGCCAATGGACACTATTCACAACAGTCTATCGACTCAACTCAATGGTCTATAGTTAAGACTTCAAATTCTGCGACATATGTGGAAGCTTTATTAAACATTCAAACAAAAATGATTGTGGATGAAAAAAGTTGAAAAAGGACAGCAATAATCTCTGTCAAAGTTTATATTAAATTCTATTGAAATGAAAGCTACTGTCAATGGTATACCGGATCAGGCTCTGGCACCGCTACTTCGCACCACGCGTGCGCGCTGGTGGCGCGGTGCAGAGAGCACGGCAGACCCACGTGGTCCGCGAGCACCTTGTACAGCAACGCCCTCTCCAACGCACCGCCACACTTCACGAAACCCAAACCCACCAAGTTCGAACGTAACTCATTCTGAGAACCAAAATAAACGAATATAATAATAATATAATGCTGTAGTCTTTTCACGGTTGAATTTATATTAATCTATATAAAAAAACAATAACGTAACAAACTTAGATATGAATGTAGCTATTAACTAACACTAACTGTATTGTTATGCGTGGTCATTATAATTACGTAATTTTCGCGGTGTGCAACTTAGAATCGCCCTGACCATCCAGTGCAGGTACAGCCGTCCTCCTCTAGCTACACGACACGCCCACTTCTGTACCACAGACAATAGGTTCACTATAATGCCCATATCTGTCAGCTGTAAAACATCATGGGGGCACTGTGCATTTTTTAAATAAAACACTTTATCATTATCATCATTACAATCAAGACTTAAAACCTTGACTTTAGTATTTAATGGAATGAGGCGTTACATTGCGGAAGTCCATCCTAAATAAGAAAGGACCAATATCTAGCCACTTCCGCACATGCAGTGGTTGTCGTGCATGAGACTCGGTGTTTAGCACTAATCGGTGTAACAACTCCTGAAGATGCCCCGTGGAGGGGTGAAACACGTGTTCGGTAAATTTACGGTGGCGGTTGTGTAGTTGGCATTGTCTGTCGCTTGCGCATTTACGAGCGGGCTGGCGGGCGGTGCACTTTCATGCACGACAACCACTGCGTGTGCGGAAGTGGCTAGATATTGGTCCTTCCTTGACTTTAGGTTATATACCTTCCACAGAGGTTTACAATGGATAGCATAAAAGACGATGAACACCATGATATTTTTTATAAAATGATTATTTCTTCACAAACATAATTTAAATATTTAATGGAATCAGGCGTTACCTTGCAGAAGTCCATCCTAAGTAAGAAAGGGACCAATATTTAGCCAGAGACTGTGTTTGACACTAAGCGGTGTAACATAACTCCTGAAGATGCCCCGTGGAGGGGTTAAGCACGTGTTGAGTGATTTGACGGTGGCAGTTGTGTGATACGCATTGTTTGCCGCATGCGCATTTATTAGCGGGCTGGCGGGCTGTGCACTTTGTTCCACGACTACCACGGCATGTGCAGAAGTGGCTAAATATTGGTCCCTTTCTTACTTAAAATAGTATAAATACGATCATAAAGACTGCATAGAGATACACACACGGCACAAAACTAAAGAACGGTCGTTGTAGTAGCAGAGATTACGCATTATTAATAACATTACTGTGGAAATTTATAATAATTTGACTCTGAGAAAAAAATTATATCCTAACAGTGTGAACATGACAATCAAAGCAAAGATATTTACCATTATATCAATCAAATGCAAGTCCACGCTCGGCATAGTGCAGTCCCTTTCTTGAGTGAGGCCGCTCATAGCCTCTGCTACGTACTCCGCCAACAGCACCGCCTTCTGCTTCAACGTAGACGAAACCTCTTCACATTTATCTCGATACCTGAGATATGGTTAAGGAAAAGTAGTAACTTTTTTTTGTTAATCTGTAACATGAGTAATTCTGACACTTCTCATCATTGAGTTTATTAAGAAATAATGTTAGATTTAGAACCTCTAGTATTAGAAACCAATCGAGTTCAGATTCAGCCCAAACAGAGGTACACTTATGACCTTTGCGTCAGAAAGAGATCTTCCGGTAAGATGTGTAGCTAAAAAACTTAAAAACAATGAATAAAATGTCTTACCGAACTTCATAATGTGCATCCTCGATCTCAATGTAATGCAAAGACTTCGATCTGTTGAAAAAAAATCTTTATTTTAACAATGAAATACTTAGTGAAAAGCATCCCAGCATCAGACCTAATTGAGTCGTCTCGATTTAGAAAGTAATACTAGAGAGAGGTAGAAAGCTGTGTTCACAATGACCAGATGAATAAACCTTTTCGCTACCGTAGTGTAGCTAGGTGGACTGACACTGCTTAATGGTGATTACTGCATTACTATTGAAGTAAAGTCCACTTTTGTTTTTAATAAACTCTCGCAATCACAGCATCAAGAACTCAATGAGTACAAAACCATGATTGGTTCCATGACCAGAATGCAAGCATGAGGGTTTTACTATAAATATTTCCAAGATTGGCCACCACGATGTCCAAATTTGACATCCTGTGATATTTTTAAGCGAATCCAAAAGCAATCTTATGTAATTATCCAAAGACACTTGCAAGATTATGGCAGAATATTCGAGAAAAAATTGCAGCGGATTCAATAACCTAACTCGTACAGTGTTTTTGAAAACATTCAATGTCGCCTAACGATGTCCTTCCTTAATTTAATAAAACCTTAGCTGCGCCTCTCAGGCCGGTATGTCCACCTGCTGTCCATACCCCCACACTCCTAACTGGGGCTCATTGTTGCAGCCTTAAACAATTAAATCTGAACTAATGGAGGAAGATTTTATAAAGGATCGAACTAGCGGATTCTAATCTTTAGGCTTCCACCGTCATCCTCAAGTAAAGATTCCAATGGCAACTCACCGTGCAGTGTAGGTAGCGCCAGTGAGCCGATATCTTTCTTGGGATCCATGTCATTTAAAGCCAAAGTAAACCTCGGTGTGCATTTAGGTTATTTTCAAAACAGAATATCTTATAACCTTCTCATACCGTCCGGCTTCGAAGTATCTCGTCGGGGTCACCAATTTAGTGGTTTCTGGTATTACAGACGGCAAAAAATAAAGTCTGAATTTAATTGCCTTATAAAAGTTAATTAACCAAAAATAGAGGCTATAAGCGTGGCGCTCCAGAGTGACGTTGGATGGCGCTGAAGTCCGTGAGACTACGCTGTCCGGCTTCGCAGCTGCGCAACCGTCTCTAGCGTCCTAGTGTAGTGAGTTTAGCAGAGAGCAATGCTGGTGGTAACAAACAGTAAATTTAATTACAGCTAATAGTATATGATATAGAAAAAAAGTATAACCGACTTACGGATCGCCGAACCATATACGCAGGCGTATCAGATAGTAACGAAGGTGGGGATCATCGCGGAGGGCGGGCGGGGTGAGAGTTGATGTGGACCTCGGTACACTTGGCAGAAACTCTAGAAATAAATAAGTGAAATGTGATGAAGCCTTTCATAGTTGGTACAATTATTTATTTAAAATACTTTCTACACATTTTATGTATAACGGCGTACTTAATGCCGATGGCATTCTCTACCAGTTAACCGTTAAGCGATGAATAGATAAATAAATGAAGATAGGTGAAACAAGTTAATATCAAAACAAAACATAAAACAAAGTAAAATCAAAATGAGAGGAAAAATAATAACGTAATATAAATATACTAATGGGTACTGCTTACAATAATTATATACAAATATACCATAGTATGTATATTTAAATATCGACATATATATTACACACATATATATATATATATATATATATATATATATATATATATATATATATATATATATATATATATATATATATATATAAATATATACATATATTATATTATATTTTTAAGATCTTTTGAGTATAAAGGTATACAGTGATATTAACTTCACTGTTACAATTGTAATTGCATTTTTAAAATAAAACGCATATTAATTACAAAGTATTAATGTCAAGTATACACACAACCTTTATATACGTATATAAAAGAGATTTCCACTTATGTAAAAATTCATCACAATATCTCTGAAACCAAAAGGTTTAGAGATATGAAACTTTGAATGAATAATTCTTTTGCTGAGTAAAAATCAGCTAAGAACGATTTTCATGACCTTTTATCTCCAAGTGTATAAAGTGGAATTGTCATGATGATTCCATCAGTTCGTCAAGCAACACCTTTCGAACCTTCGCTTTAAATGCGCAACGATTCCTGTTTATCCTAATAGCAAGGGGGAGCGCTTTCCAGAGAAGGTTATATTTTATTGCAAAGGAGGAGTGAGTAAAGTCAGTACTATGAGGGACATCTAAGTAGACAATAAAAGTTAAATAGGAAGACTGATTACTTATTTACCCATAAAAGACAATTTTACGGGTAAATTTGGACTACGATAACGTAGACCAACTAAGTGGTTATCAATACGTGTTAGGAATAAATATTTCTAATTAAAGAAGATTTCAAAGTGATCATAAAAACAAATCGTATAGCAAAAAATAATTGACTTCTGCGACTGATTGGGCATACCCTAAGCCCTACGTATATAAACATTAAATTAAATATATAATTATTATATTTAAGGAGCTTTCAGGCAATTATGTATCATTGATTTGTCTAAAAATTACGTTACAGAATCATAGGTACAATGATAAAATCTGAACAAATAACATGTCATATAAATACATGTAAAGTAACTTTGATACATTTATAAACAGTCTAAAGTAAGATCATTAGTTGTTTACTTGGTCCTTGCAAGTCCACGCCTGATAAGGTGTCGTTACTGGGTATTTGAAAGGAACACACAAACACAGGGTCCTGATGCGGATCAGCGACCTCAGCCAATGAGCGCAGCGTTCGAAATGGACTCGACAGACGTTTCTGAACGTAAAACCCGTCCTGTAAAAAAGTTAAAAATGCAATCCCTGATACACTACAACACTTCTTGAAACATTTAAAATTGTAATAAGTTAATTAAAATCAACAAATCCTAGTGTGGTAAATAAAGACTAGACTGGAAAAATAAATTGTTATAGTAGAATTAAAAATAGCGAAAAGAAAAACAAAAAGTATATGAAAGGAAAATAAAAGATGTAACAGTAGTGCTCCGGAGGTAAAGGCGAAGTTAGAAAGATGACGTAAGAAAGGAAAATAAAGTTTCAAAAGAAACGGAAGAGAATGTGACGAATAAAAGATGAGAATGAAAATAAAAAAGTCAATAAAATTTATTGTTAACATATTGTCACTGCGTACCTAAAACAGGGGAATGTACGATAGGTAAAAAATACATTACAACAATAGTTCTTGTTGCTGCGATGTAGTATGAAAATGGGTCTTGGACACAGCTCACAGTGGTTCATCCGGACATAGTGAGAACTATGTTCGGAATTTCTTTTCTAGATCGAATCAGAAATTAAATCCTTAAACTAACGATAATAACCGACATAGATTATGAAGTTGAAGTAATATTGGGCAGGCTACATAGCGTGCAGAATAGAAAGTTCTAGAGTAAAGTAGAACGTCCACGCACAAGGTGAATAGATGATCTTATCAAGGTAGTCGTAAAACTGAATTTCGGTCGCTTGCAATCGGTACTCTTAGAAATTTGAGATGGAAACTTATGTCCAACAGTGGACACATGTTCCTTTTTAAAGGAGGAGAGCCGGCACACTTTCTTGCGGTTTCATTGTAGGGTGGTAGGTGATGTAAGTAAGAGTAAAAAAACCGTGTAACAAGAAATGTGGCAAGGGATGGGAGGCGATGCGTGAATGTAGTAAGGAAGGCTGTGATAATGATAGAAAATGTGAAGGATGAAAGAGGGAAGAAACAGAGATATTGTGATGGATGAGAGAGAGAGAGAGAGAGGGTAAAAATAAGTGGGTTTATATCCCTGTGCCAAAAATATGATAGGGAAAGAGTACAAATAAAAAAAAAATGAACGCGTCGAGGTCGAAGTAGGGAAAAAGATAGAGGGAGCAAGCATCGCGTCCCCGATGGGTGACGACAATCTGCGACCTACATTCCTTAACTAATGTTACAAAGTGGTGCAGATCACAATAAAATTAAGACTTTTGGCCCTATATACTAAAGGCCGATAAGAGTCGTAGAAAATAATTAAAATTGTTGATAAAAATCTTATAAAAAGCTATACAGGTAAAATAATACATAAAAACAATGATTTTAACTCTAAATGTAAAACTAGAAATATAGTGTATTATATAAAAATGCGTCGAAAAAATCTGTAGATATTTGTAATGTAAACTTGTGACCAGGGAATGTGGACGTAGGAAGAAAGGTGATCTATGGAAGAAGATTTGTAAATGAGGAAAGATAAAATGTGAAGGAGAGAGGAAGGCGTAAAAGGTATTGTGAAGGAATGAATTAGTATGTGAATAAAAATTTAAAAACCGAAAAAGTCATTTACCCGAGATATAATATCAACATTACACATGACAGCAGGAACGAGAGATACCCAAAAAAGGGAACTAAAAAAAACTAACGGAAGTGCTACAAATTACAAGATGATGACAATGCCGGTGTTTGTAACTAAGAGACCATTACAGACCTTTGTTTTATCATTGATGTCCAGTTGTCCTGTGTAAGCCAATTTCGCTGACAAATGCTGATTGAAGATTGCTTCTAGTGCAGGTTCCCAGGCACCGACAGCATACCTAGCCAGCTTGTTCTCCACCATGCTGTAAAGTTACATTTATTTTTGCGGTTATTCTTATACAACTCATTGCATTATTAAAGTTGCATATGCTTTAGTAGTGGGTGTAGTACAAAGTCTACATCCACCATCTTTTTTTTGGGTTCGGGAGGGAAACCTTCCGGAAGTTCTATGTGCCCCGCCTCTGGGGGGCGAACAGAGGTATGTGGGATTCCTACCCACCAAAACCCCCCCGGTGATAGCCGTCTGCGCTATACGGCGGACCGCGATATCTTCCGGTCAGGGCTTGTCACGTGGTCTTCCCTCGCGCCGTGCTATTTTCGATAGCCCGTCCCTGGGTATGGTTGTATGGTTCACGCTACCCCCGAAACCCTCGTGATGCTATCACGATGGTACGAGACCACGTCGAACCATCGTCCGCCTCACATTTACCACCTATACCAACATTATATTAGGCCGGTGAAAGTCATTTCCCGAACAGCATGTATAAGCTTGTAATGGAATCTCTTTGTCTCCTCAGAACGCTTAAAGCAATATCAGGTTAACCGCAAAAAACGGTTGACAAAACTATAATACTTACCGCCTTTTTTATCACAAATCCCAAAATATATCCAGCAAAATATCATTACCTACAAGATTATTTCATCAAAAACAATGACATATATAACGTAAATACAATAATTTAATTTAAAAGAACTCTGAAGAAATATGTTATGAATTTTCGTGTAAAACACGAAAGAACTTTTTTAACCCCACCCTATGTGTGGGTACGGTTTCACAATGCAATCCCGTGTTTGAATTATAATATTGAGTCATCACACACCATATGCATCTGTATGTAAGGTTAATACAACGAGACGGTTATATTTTCAGTCCCCTTGTAAATTACAAATAATCCTTTTCGCGTCTCTTATTGTACACTTCAACATTATAAATTCTAGCTACAGAGCTTCATGTATCTATATTCACAAAGTTACTGTTTGTCGGTAAAATATTGTACTTTTTTAATTTTAAGATCTTCATTCTACAGACATTTGCGTCCATGCCTTTTACAATTACGTTTAATATTTCCGATTGTGTTATTTTACTCACGTTTTTGCATGTTAGTGTTTAAATCTCTTAATCTATTTACTAACTTAAATCGTAAACTATTTGAAACTAAGTTGAAGTTAACTAATTATTATAATTATTTTAACGTCGCCCCTTATAATGTCCAGTTTTTAAAATTAAGGTTCGTTCGACCAGTTCCTCATTCCCACTCCATATTGCCATCCTCAAGTTGTACGCCATTATCTGTGCTTATTTTGTATTTAAGTAAATAAATCACGTACTAATGAATGGTTCCAAGTTCCAGGTAGACATCGGCTCCCTCGTCGGTGACACTGGCCATTATGAGTGTGCACAGAGCGGTACGGAGACCCACGTGGTCGATCCGAAGGTTCTCTGAAACTACCTAAAATACCACCACAAATTACATAGTGTTCTCTTATTTCAACCATAGATACATAGAATTTGTAATAGCATAGCTAATTTGTATAGCTTCAGTGGCATACCTAGGGGGGGGCGGTGGGTGCGGTCCGCACCGGGCGGCACTTACCTTGGGGCGGCATTTTTTAAATTTACTTATAGTTGTAAAAAACAACATATTCATTTCATATTTATTTTCTTTCTTGAATAATAAATTAAAATTCTGTTCCCAACATTGTAATTTTGTTAAGAATTTTTTAACAATTTCAATCAGTGTCGGTAGTTGCGAAAGAAGCTTCTCAAAATTGAAGTTGATAAAAATTTATCTTCGTTCTACAATGAGTCAATTAAGACCAAAAACTCTTGCAATATTGCCAATAGAACAAGAAATTACAAATAATTTTAATTTTGAGAGCATTATACACGATTATTCTAGTATGAAAGCTAGAAAGAACAGTAGATATTATATAAATTTGTTTACGAGTGCATACACATATGTCTAAAAAAAATTTACTCTGTGTATTAATTAGTATTGATTAAATAACTTAATAATTTATTTATGTGTATTAATTTATAAAAAACCACTATTTGATTGACTTATAATAGAAGGGGCGGCAAACTGGAGATCGCCCCGGGCGGCAAAAGTTCTTGGTACACCACTGCATAGCTTCATTAACTTTGAGACACCAATCAGAGGAAATTGTAGCAAGTAGCGGCCTGAGCCAAGTTTCACCAGGGAGCTCTTGATCTTAGCTATCTTAAAAAGCATTTTAGGTGCTCTTTGCTGTACTGCCTCATACTCTAGGCATCTGCAAATGCCACTAAGGCTAAGGCTTTCACTGCTGCTAAACCACTGAAGGCGTTAAAGGGATTTATCCTACACCTATTTACAATAACTGATCTCGGAAGAACCGTCACGAACTCAATTGAAAGTCGCTAAGTTCTGCGGTCACTTAGGCAGGAATAGCTGGTTCTAGAACCCCTAGAAGGGATATCACCTGGGCTATCACTTGAAAAGCAATTTAGCATTCCAAGTTTAGAGTTGCAGCAGGAGAACTTATTAAACTAAAATAACTATATTATAAAAGTTTCATTGAATAACAAACATAAATTAATTAATGAATTTATTTTCGTAATCATCACCTATTCACATATTTATTCAAGCAAAGTTACTCATTCTTTAAACTCGCCTATCAATATCCTACTATTTTTTCTACACAAAAGTGCTTTCAGAACTAAGCCAACACTTTAGGCCATAATAAACATTTTGATACTTCTCTGATCACAAATGAGTAGTTATATCTCGCTTACTTACCTGTTCCCCGTTCCGCGAAGTAAATAAATCTTTACTAATTTCTTCCACCATCAGACCACTGATTGCGGAACAAACCAATATTTTCAATTTAATGTCGGTTCGCTGAAAAATATTACATTATTTAAATATACAGAATGATTGGTTTTATGTGCAAAACTTTAATAGTATGAAAATTTAGTATATTGGCCGTCAATTAAATACTACAAAACAATCTATGGTTTCAGAAATAACAAACAACGCAATGATAATATAATAAGAAAATGCGTTTTCAAAATTCAGATTACGACCTATTAAAATTTATTTATTTTATGTGTGCACTGTGATTGGAAATAGGTGTAAAAACTTTAAATCTTCTTGGTGATCAATCAGCTATGCATGCACTGCTTTAAAACTTACATCTATAACCTACGTAAGAAAAGGACCAATATTTAGCCACTTCCGCATATGCAGTGGTAGTCGTGCAATAAAGTGCATCGCCCGCCAGCCCGCTGATAAATGAGTCTCTGTGTTTGGCACTAATCGATGTAACATAACTCCTGAAGATGCCCCGTGGAGGGGTGAAACACGTGTTGAGTAATTTGGCGGTGGCGGTTGTGTGATTCGCATTGTTTGCCGCATACGCATTTATCAGCTTACTTAGAATGGACTTCCGCGAGGTAACGCCTGATTCCATTAAATATCTATAACCTATCACTATACACAGTGGTACAATACATCCGCTTACATTAGATCGCATGTTTATATCTACTAATTAGTATACATGAAATGTACATCCGTTTGAAAGTTAGTAAAATTGTCCAAAGTTCACAATTCATTGTACAGCCGCCAACCATTCTATTTCAAATATACTATGGTCAAATCTTATCACACAGACCATTCAATTATGGAATAATTTACCAATACAAGACATGCTAAATCACTGTCTATTTCTAGAAAATGGTTACGAAATATATACTATGATTATTTATCCCTTAATTTATTTATTTTTCTTCCTTTGTTTCTTTATTCTTTCTGAGGCAAGCGCGATCCAAATCAGTTTGATGTTTTTATTTATTATTTTATTATATTTTGAACATTACACTTTATATATTATAAGTATATATGTTATATCCTAATATATGTTTTGTACACGTTAACTACCCATTATTTGTACTTCTACCTTTTCTATAGTATGATTGTATGTAAGAGATTGCCTTTTGTGATAAGACCGCCCATTGTACTTTTTTGTATATTATTATGCAACTATTTAAATGTATTCTAGTATGTACAATAAAGAATATTAAATTAGAAATATAAATATATACTCTTTATTATAGTTCAGTTTTAAAGAGAGTAGTCGTACTTGCAGAATATTGAGAAGTTCCTGCATGAAGTCCGCATTGAGCATGGCATTCATGCTGACGTAATAGCTCTGCAGGTTGATGTAACACTGCACCGCCACCCGCTGGGCTTCGATAGGTGTGTCGTTGACTGTCACAGAACGTACATTACTTAACCCCTAAATGCATGACTCTTACTTATACTTTAAAAAATATTTATCTTGCAAATAAGTACACTAAAATTCAGAAAAAAAAAATAAAAAAAAGAGTAGAAGTATATATCATTATATGCACTTTTTAAAATAAATTGCAGAATTTACTGAAAATTATGTTGCAGATAAACAACATTATGAATTTACTTTCAAGTGTAGAACTCATTTTACGTTTAGGTGGTATGTTGCAGTTTTACATCATTATGCATTTAAGGGTTAAGGCTTATATCGAATGTTCGGAACAAACGCGGACAGAATGAACATGTGGTGATTGCTATTACTAGTAATTGTGGTGAAAGTGATGTGGTTGCATGGGTTGTGGAACTCCCAAAGGAGGAGTAGTTAGCGTATTTCTAGGACGATGCTAAAAAGGAGTTTAAAAGAGTGTAGCAAACATTGCTCGCTATGTACGGATTCATAAAATGTTATTTTTTTAAATGCAATGGCTCTTCATACCTCCATCATTTTCACAATGGAACCCAAAGGGCGCGTACGTATTCTTAAAGCGCGACGACTTCAATGATATAATGGTACTTAAAGATCGCAGATCTCCGACTCTCTAGCCCTATGACTGACATAGATGTGACAGTCCCACAAAGTCAATAAAAGTCAATCAAAATAAAAGAGCTTCTAAATATTGAATCAATTAGTTGGTCGCGTTCGTGACTACAACAGTTTTGTGGTACGTAACTTCTTCTGTGACAGTTTTTAGAGTATACGGCTGAGAAACGAATGTGTATTAAGCTATGTCTACACAGAAAGAGTTGCAATGCACCACGCTTTCGAAGTTTTGATCCTAAAATTCGTCGGTTCATTTACGAAAATTTTTGTTTTAGCTCATAGACGCCTACTGTAAGGCGTAGACCATCCTCAAAAATATCTATAAAGAGCATATACCATCATATATAATCGCCAAACTTTGCAGTAACCTGGTTTGCGATCGCAGTGTGATATGATACTCAGAGGACACCGCTGCCCATCCTCTGGACACTTGTTTATGAGCAGTGGCAATCTTATATAATTAATTTACAAAGTGTGAATTATACAAGATTGTATCCCAAGAAATGAACCCGCGACCTACAAGTACAAGGTCCCAGTTCTCTACCATTGGGCTACCACTGCTCACGTAGCGCAATCCGCCTCTCGGGAATTGAACCTTTATGGTCCGAAAACACTTCTTTACATACCTATATCCCAGGTTCCGTTACTTTTTCATACAAACATAAGAGAAACCATACCGATTTGGACAGCAAATTGACAGCATACGCTATCTTAAAATCAAGATATCTATAAAACATAACATTTTTTTCAGTACTAAAGCGTCCTACAAACTTACATTTCTTGTTTATGTTCCTCAGCGTCGTGAAGGTGCTTGGCTCCACGAGTCTGTAGGCAGCCTTAGGTATGATTCTGCACAGCTTTACCAACGCCAGCAGCGCGTTGATTCGCACGTTAAACCACGCGGCCGAATCGTCACTCAAAACACCTGGAAAATAACAAATTTAAGCACATCTGATAAATTCATAAAATAATAAACAAAAAAAAGATGTAAATTTTGTGTCTAGAAACAACAATTATGACTTGCCATATACGTTCGACTTGTATAAATGTAGGTTTGTAGAATATTTTTAAGATATTTATTTGTGGTAAATACAAAAAACTGTTTAATCGTACATTCTCTAAAAAGTTACTAGATGGCGCTAGTCAACCAGCATAGACGTACTGTTTTACCGACGCTTTATTCTCTTAAAACTACTCTGTATGCGTGTAATACGTGATCCAAAAAATAAATAAATATATATCGCAAAAATTATTGTGTTTTTGTCTTCCTGGACCTTGAAGGCCAGCCTACACTATTATGGAATCTATTATTGCTTGGATTATTTAATTCAGTAGTTTAAGTTTTTCTTAAAATTTACACTTTCGCGTAATCATTTATATTATTGACAGTTTTCTACCAGTCAACCAACCATTTCCTACCGTTTTCTTCAGGTAAACTATCCATCTTTTACCAGCCAATCTGTATGCTATCAATAATATTTTATACGTTTGAAGTTATGCTGCTAGCCATTTTAGCTGTCTGCAGCTTCATCGGATTAAAGATTTTATTCTGGCAGATCGAATCCCAATTAAAACAATGACGTTTACATGAAGAGGTAAGATACCCGTGTATAGTGTGATAACTGCAGTGTTATTCTATCAATCAATCAAATTTACTTATATTAGCGTCTTCCTTTTCTTCTTCCTAGAAACTTCTTCCTTACTTATAGAATTACAACTAATATCAATAAACATAGATCATACCGCAGAGAGCTTCTATGATATTTGTGTCTGACATTCTAACGGCAGCTGGAAGAAGAAGGGTCATGTTGGCAACACCCATTGCGGCGTCTGCCAATAAATCCACGTTGGTGCTCATCAACTGATTGCAGAACACCAGGTCTGTTCCAGTTTGATACAGCGCCTAAAGATAGTTCATAATCATTACTATTTTAGTCATAGTACATTCACTGATATACATAGTCCTCCTCCAATGATTTCCAATAAGACTGTGATATTAAAAATGTAAATTAAGTGATAAGAAAATAAACAGAAATTAGGCATTAATAAATTGTTAAACAAATGACTAAAATAATTATCGTAAAATTTGTAGAACTCTGAAAAGCGAAGGAAGTGAGGCGATTTATGGAGCGAAAGAATGGAAAGGAATGAAGTATATTTTGAAGGAAATTAGAGGAAAGAATGAAAGACATTGAGAAGAATGAAAGATGAGTTTGGATGTTATTTAAAATTATTAGGAAAAATGTAATGTAAAGAAAGAACTTTTCCACCCATGATAAGAGTTGAACGAGATGTCCAAAAAACAGAGTCATTAAAAAAAAGAAAAATTGGATCTGATGGATGAGACTTTCATTCAGCGTATTTCGATGAGCCTAAAATTGTCTGTCCATTTTGGAGACGGATGTCCTAAGCTACGCTTGCCGGTCTATGTTCTCCGTTTCAGAACTTTACTTGCCCACTGCCTTTTCAACTTACAAATCTGCACTAATATATGAAAACCTTATCAATGGCATGACAGTAGTCATAGTAACAATACATCTTGGGAATGAAGTGCTCTAACTAAAGGATATTTATGATACCATAGATACCACGATTAGTTCTTGTCCAATGCAAACTTCATACCAATATCAGCAATACTACTTCATGTAAAAACTGGCAACATATAATGCAAAAACAATTGAAATAAAAAAATAAATGTCATACATCTCGTCCGTTAGACGTAAAGGACATTTTAGTCAAGACAGCCAGGCAGTGCGGCTTCATCGCAGGCAAGGCCATGTCCAGATAAGCCAGTAGACGCAGGATGCACCCTGATTGATACAAATGCGCCGCGTTCTCTTCTGTCTCCGCATAATCCTTCAGTACACCCAATACCACGGTGTGAACGTCCCTGAACTCGTAGGACTGCCAAAATAAAACAATTACAATACAACTAAAAGTCGCTTATTTACAAAATGCGTTGTTTTATAATCCATATGTCGACAAGACCACGTCTGATACATTAATATCATTTCAACCGTAGATCATCCATAAATTTCCAGTAGAAACTTTTTACTGGTATCGGGGGCAAATTTTCAGAGTGGACACAGGATACTCCGCCTTATGAAAAAGGAGAGGGGGCTATGTGGGATTTCTACCCACTGATATCCGCCGCATCTCCTACGGAATTCGCAGCTGCCCCTCAGTACTGTGCCAAGAAACATTCCGGGAGGAAGCTGTGCCTCCCCCGGCATCCTCGTTGTACTGCAGCAAGACGACACCACTTCGCGTTGTTGCCCTTCTTGGGTTCGCATTGACCAGTACTTTCTAATAGTACCTGTCGGAAACGGCCTGGATCCAGCTTCTTCCGTCGACCTTAACATGACGAGCACGTCAGCCCACCTTATACTGAGACATCCTACTTTACCCTAGCCGGTTTGTGTTCTCATCTGATCACATTATCGAGGGTGATGAGTAAAAGTTCCTTGTTGTCTTACCGTGAAGTCGGTGAAATAAAGGCAAAATAAAAAGAGACGTCTTTTGATCTCTGAACACATTGATACTCTGTTAGTCGAATATAAGAAATTCGCCGAAAACCCATATTATAATATTATATTGTAATAAGAACCGAAATCATATTAGGATTATTTTATGATGTGACGTTGATCATCTCATATGAGACTCAGGACTTCAGAAAGCTGGAGAATCTATTCGGCAAATTTTATTGAGTAGATATTATCTGGAAACTTAAAAGGTTTCAATAAATATAGTAATGATACGTATATAAAACAGCTTTTTTGTTTTTATGATTGAAATTTTCCCAAAACACGTAGATAGGATACTTTCTCCAGGGAGGAACTCGGTCCTGTTCTATTTGGATTACTACCCACTAAATTCCACACAGCAATCTTCTGTCGTGCGACAGATCACGGTGTTCTATTTTTAACATATATAAAAACAATTTACTGACCTCTAAAATATCACACAAATCCAGTACACCAGTGGAGGCTCTGAAAGTCTTTTGTACTGCGAGGTCGTTATAACGGCAGATTAGCTGGTCAACAGTGCGCAGCGCAGCGTGCTGGATGGCCAGGTACTTGCTCTGCATCAGCGCCAGGAGAGAGGCCCAGCTGAACTGGTTGCTCTTAGTTACTTCCGAAGCACAAACAGGTTCCGCCAAAAGATTACTAAGTGTCTGTTAGACAAATCCAATCACAAAATACTATTTTACATTATGAATTCTTAAATTTTACTGTAATGTGATCTTTAATCAGGCATGGTCTGACAAATATACCTGAAGACAATTGTTCTGAACATCTGGATCGGTACTATTCTTCATCCTGTTGAATAAAGTATTTAGAATGTTTGCAGAGACTAGCTGATCGCAGCCAAGTGGCTCCTTGGTCAATTCCGATAGCACTAATGACGCAAACTCTAAAACGAACGTGTCTTCGATCTGAAAAAAATAATACATTTATTTTTTTAATTTTTCATTCGCCTGCAAATCTGGAACAAAGAAGTTGGTTTTGACAAAGCGTTTGCGGCAAAATACCTTTAAGAAAGAGTCAAATGCGTTATGCAAACCAGATCTACATTCAAGACAACATGAACATGGCAGATAAATGATGCACGGGACCAAGGAAATTATTCGGTGGCGGGGACGGTAAGGTAGGCAACGATAGAAGAATGTTGAAGAGCGACTGAAGCTTCTTTCTCCACTTTTTTCAGCGTTTACATATCTTGAGTTGGTAGCAGTAAGATATCAAGGAGTCATGATTCACGCTTTATAGTATCAGCAAAAGCCGAGGATCTCTTTTGGAAGCCCATTGTCTCTGGACGCTGCATGCAATGTCAGCGTAAGCTACCCAAAAGCTTGATGATCTCCAAATCTGATGAAATATACAATGTTATGCGCCTGGGCTAAGGTTTCCGTTTAAATGAAGTCAAGTCTAAGAGATCTACCGGGCTAAAACTAGGTAAAGGTAAAAGGCAAATGACATTTGTCCATCGTTTAATTGAGTCCTTTATGATGAAATCACGTCGTTGAAAGAGTACCTTAGAGATAACAAGGATTGCAAGGGCTGCACTGTTCACGCGTGTCGTTATAATAAAGTCACAAATGACCAAAAACTTACTTTCACCAGCATTGTGGCTACGTTCCTCAGATTCTGTGGATTGTCCAGAACTTGTTCAGGTCCTAGCGGCAGTTGACACAGCTGCGCCAGGGCCTTTAACCCGAACCGTTTGATATTCAACTCCTTGTGCTCGATGTGAGGCAGAATAAATCGTATGGCATCTAGGTTAAATAATATCTGACGGTTCAAAATATCTTGTGCCGAGAACTTTGTTATTGCTCGCAGAGTCTGAAACATTGACTTGTGATTTTAAAATACGGTTTTGCACTATTGTAATGACATTATCTTTCTTTTGTTGGTCCGAAATCTTAATACGAGATCAGGGAAATCCACAGAAATATAATTCTTCATTTACGTGGACATACATAAATAAACACATTTCTACTTCGGATTTCGTATTGTTAATACCTCAAGACCTATTGGCTTCAGGAAGATTGTCTCTTGCCATTTTAGTCCTCACTTTCGACATATTAAAGGCTACATATAATTCTAGTAATAGATGCATGGTATAAGCAATATTATTGATGACATTATAAAATCTTGTAAATTCAAAACATCAGTCCATGAAACCAAGTTAGGGCTTGTAGGGTAAAGATGTTCGGTATGTTCATGGGGTTGATACGGCTATGGGAGATGAGAGGAAAGTTGTTAGAAACATTTTGAGCTGCCTTTAATAACACTGGTAGACGCGTATTCACTAAATACAACTCCATAAAATAAGTATCCTTACACGAAGCATTTTGGTAATCTATTAAATTTGCCAATGTCAAGCAGAATGCGTCCTACGAATGAAGTGATGATAATGGTGATGAATACATATAATTATATTAATTATGAACTTTCCACCTTTCTCCTCCTCGTCCTTTTGTTATTTGAAATTTCAATGAGTACTGAAAACGGCGCACTTCGAACAACGCCGCCGCAACAGGACACCGCGCTGACATTTATTACACCACGCGATTGTCAGAATCTTTTATGATATTTCAACGGATGTGTAAATAGATATTTAATCTTGTCAAAACGTGTATTCTTTCTTAATAGTCATTTAGCTTTTTAGCTAGAGAACCTCACTACTTCTAAACTACCATAACTTCTTTAGTGAAAGTGTAACCGAGCGCCGACCGATGCCACACTTCAAGCAAAGAAGAAGATCATACTAGATAGATGCGTTGCAGGATATTCTTCCGCCACTTCTTCCAACTGACGCTTTCAGAAGTGATTTTAGCTAGGCAATAGCAATCGGCCAAGCAGAAATTCGGCTCTCTCGGGCACTCTAGTGTTGGAACGCTAAGCGTGTATTATCGACGAGTGACTGCCATAGTCGAGGAACCCTAGTGGGATCCCTTAGCCCGATCTAAGAGCTCGGTGGCCTCTCAATTCAGTAAAATAGTAGTATGAAATGGCCCGGGCCGAGTCTCCCACAGGATCCCACGAGCTTCACTACTTAGAAGTATTGTGGTAGGCGCACTCTTCGCCCTGCCACCTCAAACTCGTGGAACCGGCAAATGCCATTTGATTAGCAGTGACAGCCCGGTCCATAAAAATAGAGAAAAATTGTATTATTGACCGACGAAGGACTCAGGTTACAGGTAAAGTTCGAAAATATTATACTCCGCGCGACTGCAAGAACTCTTCGTACTATTTCAGTAAAAGCATTCCGTAATAGCGTTTTGTATGAAACAGATGCTTTATTTTGTTTTAGACATGTTTAATTTACATTATAATATTTTACTACGGTTTTCTATTTCTAAAATAGGTAGTACAATAATTATTAAAACAAACCTGACACAGTATCTCCGGCTCTGGAGATTCCAGGAGCAAAACAGCAGTGCGCGCCGTTTCCGGCGTTATATTGTATGGATGGAAAGTTAGATCCTTTTTATCAGCGGATCTGTTTTCTCTTTCTTTTTGCAGTGGTTTCGCCATATTTTCTCGAAAACGAATACAAAATTATATCATTTGCGATTGCCTTCACTTTTGACATTTCAACTGTCAAACTTTTTTTTTTAATTTGGTTTATTTATTATTATGTCGCCAACGCAATTAAGTTTTTTTTTTATAAAATTTTATATACACTGGCAGTAAACTTATGAAAATTAAAAAAAAAAGTGTATGATGTATTGATGTGTCATTTTAACGTATTATTTTGAATGGTGATTTACATTTGGGACTATATGCGAAGTAAAGGCGTTATATTCCGTTACATAGGAACATTCGCGAGAAAGTTCAGGGCGTTCCAGGAGACATGGCTGCTGCCGTGGTGGGGCAGTGGTGGAATGACGACGGCTCCGTTGTGGGCGCTCGATACATTAGTTCTGATCGTCAAACTGTGCTCGACATGTGCCATTGCTATTGCCAGGGTTCTGATACCACCGACCATGAAAAGTTTATACGGAGAAACTGTTTTGGTTTGTAGATTTTGGTTATTTTTAGTGGAATTTAGTATTACATCAACAATTTAATTACCTTTTAGAAGTGTAAAATATTAAAAACGCGGGTATAAGCGCAGCGCTCGAGAGCGATGTCGGATAGCTCTAAAGAAAGTCAGAACACTCTCCGACTCGGCGGCAAACTGGCTCGGGGCCGTTGAGCTCGCCCCGCGCGCCCTGGCTTTCGTCTCGCGCGTCTAAGTGTTGTGCGTTTAACAGAAGGCAATGCCACAACTTAAAAAAGATATCTCAATGCCATAAAAATTTATCGTAAATAGAACAGTAATATGGATTACTCATGAATTAATTTTCTAAAAGGTAATTGGTGCCCCGCATTCTCTTTATTGCCTAAACAGTTTCCTTCCGATCACCACGATGATGCTCGTACAGTCCCTTATCCTTCACATCATCAATTATGATAATGTCAGCCGTTACGACCTGAATGCATATTTTTGTAACAAACTATCATATTATCAATAATTGCGTTCGATTTTTTTTAACCTTCAAAAATACGACCGTTCGTCGATCTGTTTTCAAATGGTTGTGTCTAACACTTCGCCTTCCTATTTAAATCTTATTTCAATTCCTTGACTCAAACCATGAGAGAAATCTACGTTTGTAAAATTATATTTTACTGCTTTATTATTCTCACACGTGACTTCGTTCATTCTTCTTTGCCAGGCTCGATATCTATCAGCGGAAGAATAATCGTAACTTCTTTCTAATTACGAAGTATATAGTAGGTATTCATATGTATATTTTATATAAATATTATATTCTCCTATTTAAGTATTATTTATATGTATAAATAGCATATATTATACTATTGTATAATTAAATATTTATTCTATAAAATTTACAAACCTGTCTATTTGATATCTGTGCATCGCCTTGGCTTGAATGGTAAAAAAGCATTACTTTCGCTATTATTTAATGTGTAAAATTATTGAATAAATAAGTAAAATTAAAAACAAAAATTGAGCAATTTTTGGATTTTTGCGCAAGGAGCTTGTGATACTTATCTTCGAAAACTTGCAAACTTCAACCAGTTCAAGAAATTATTCATCAAGTCAATAACTGTAGTAGGTAATGTCATCACAAGACATTTGAAATTCATTCAATTTGCGGTAGATGGCGCTAGTTGTTTTTTACATCGCGCTATAGTTTATATGCTGCCATTAATATAAAGAGTTTGGACACACATTGATCAACATGTAATCTTTGGGCTTAGTTATATATTTTTGCAATTGTGGGTGGAAACTACCCACATTCTTAACCCTTTGCACTCAAGCGGCGCTGTTGCCGCGGCCGAGTTTTTTAAAACTTTAAATCGAACTACGCTCCTACGACGCTATGGTATTTTGTAACTGGATCTTCTTATTTACAATATGCGATAAGATAGTTTTCTCGGAAGTACTTTCGTGAACTAGCCTCCGTTTACATTGTAGCCTAATTAGAAGTTCAATATAGTTAGTCTCAGCGTAGCATTCGCTTGAAACAGTCTTGGCAGTATATATAGTATCTAAAAAGTATTTGAACCCTAAAAATATGGAGGAAGATCAGATCAGCTTGAGTTTGGAGGAATTGGATTTGCCGCTTTGAATGATGAACGGACTACGCCGCGAAACGAAAGAATCCAGTGGTGAAGACAGTGATACAATATGAGGTGTGAGACGACGGAAAACCAACGAAGAGTTCTGAGCGTTTCTGTCGTAATCAATATGGGGACGATGCCGTTGGCCAATTTGCAAGAATATTGGTCGAGGAATGTAGTCAATTATATTCCTTTCTATTCGGATACATTTACTAGAGATAGATTTAGTCAAATCTTCTGGATGCTTCACCTGGAAACTATTCCAACACGTAACACCAATCCACGAACGCGCCTACAACGCGTAGGTTGCTTTTTGTACTATGTCACCTCGAAATTTTTGGATTATTTTATCCCGGGCGAGCACATATGTGTGGATGAGTCGACTATAAAATTCAAGGGTCGAATTTCGTTCATAACTTACAATCCGAAGTAACCCACAAAAAGGAGTATCAGAGTTTATGCTTTAGCTGCCTCAAAGACTGGCTACATTTGCTGCATTTTGCCATATTACGGGACATTCACCACAGAGCTCTTGGTCAGACCCGATTTACCAATGTCAGTGTTCGCCGAATTTGGCCAAAATCGTCTCTAGTTGCTGGTTCGCGCAATCGAAAAAGGCCTTGAGTGCAAAGGGTTAACTTGAGATTGTCAACGTTATCACTGAGTTCTCGATACTGACTCGTATCGACCTCTTTGGTAAAATTTTAAACAAATTTAATTAAAAGTAGGTATATAAGTTTTTGTGATACCCACCCCAGCAGTATTAACTTCTCTATGAATTTACCAGTTCCGGATGCAGTCTCTGCTGCGGCTCGCTTTGTAAAATAGCCTTTACTGAGATGCAATGTTAAGATTTTTTCATACACATAGTGCTCAGAATACTAAACTAAAACTAGGACCAGGATGCGTTCAAAATACGATATAAAATCGAACACAATACCCGGCGATAAATATTGCACACCGACCTTTGGAAAGAGACAATCGGCTAATTTCGGCTACCTACAGCATTATCTCTGTCGCACATCCGACAAAACTTCACATAGGCAGTGTGGGATAGCGATGATGCTCTACAAAGCCGAAATTAGCCGATTGTCTCTTTTCAAAGTTCGATGTGCACAATTTATCGCCGGGTATTGCAGGTATCAGTCAAAAGTATAACCACTCTTTTAAACTATACGAGAACTTTTTACCGAATTCATTTCAAAGTATCGATAATTAATGTACTTGGTATCGAATGGAAAGTATCGAGTCAGTACTTTTATTTACTAGTGTCGAAAGTGAACTAAACACGTGTTTAATCTTTCGCTTTAATATAAAAAAAAATATGTTATATACGTAAAGTGAGGCTTGGCACATAGAAGGTTATAATGTACAGCTTTACAGACTTAAATTACCTAAAAATTTCCCGCAAATGGCAGCCACTTTTATGTGACTAACTGCGTATCTCTTCACGTCGTCACCTATCTTGAAAGGTTATATAAAATCAATATGCGTCACAGATAACTGGCGCTGGTCAAGGATTAGGACGCGAGCTGGCCATCCAGTTCGCGGAGCTGGGCGCCACCGTCATCTGCTGGGACCAGGATGCACCAAGGAACAACGCTGTGGTTAGCGAGATACGGAGCAAGGATGGGGAGGTTTGAATTTCCAGATAATGTCATAACAACAAACGGTTCTATAAATGGTCTTCGAACGGTTGGTAGTTTCAATTGATGCTTATGGCAACACTGGTATTCCATCAGTTTGCTTATGATTATAAAGAGTGATTAGTTATAGGTATAAAAGCTTTAAAGGAGTGAATATACGTATTTACTGTCAATTAATGCATAGTACATCCTGCAAACATCAATAGTTTCAAAAAATAATAACGTAACACCCCTTTCCATGCCTATAACTAATCACCTGTATAAGATGCCGTTGCCAGATCATCTGGATACTTTCTGATGAATGACTAAAGTAAATAACTACAGGCAGTGTGTATGTTTTAACAGTGCTTCGGATTTACGATAGACGTGACGGTGAGAGAACAGGTGGCGGCGCTAGCAGCGCGTATGCGCCGTCAGCTGGCCGATGTTTCAATGGTGGTGAGCAACGCGGGTGCCTTTTCATGCGCCCCCATCGCCCACCTCAAGCCGGAAGCTATTTCCAGGCTAATAGAGGTCAACCTCCTGGCACATTTCTGGGTAAATATTTTTAGGGACATCTATATCTACATTTCAGAAAAATGAATGTTTTAATTTGATAAAAACCAGAATCAAACTTAACTCCTTTGTGTAATGACATCAGTCATGGTTGTTGGCGAACGTGAAGACTGTATAAACGGAATAAATAAATTCAAATGACGATGCTGGTAATTATAATGTAATTTCACAAAACTAGGTAAGAGTACATTGACGCGTAACAATAGATTGTCCGAAACAAAAGCACATGTAGGACGCTTAGCGACACGAGCTGTCAAATATAACAAGTATAAATAAAAACAATAATATATAGTGGTTTTAAGCGGCCCAGTCAGTCGTTAACGATGGTGTTTCGATCGAGTCACGAAGAGCCAAAAACAATCTCGAGCAATTTCATTTCACTATTTTTAGAACTGGTAACACAGTAATTTGATATACAAAAATATAAAAAGGTTTTAAGCGGCCCAGTCAGTCGCTAACAATGGTGTACGGAACGAGTCACGAAGAACCAAAAACAACGTCGACCAATTTCATTTCAGTATCTATAATATTTTTAGAACTGGTAACACAGTAATTCGTGGCGACATTAATATACGCATCATATACTAGATCGAATCAAAAATATGGAGATCTTCAGAAGTGGTTCTTCTGAATGGTTGGTTGATGTTGGTTGATGGTTCTTCTGAGAACACCGACGTAACTCGAAGAACTGCTCGACTAAAGTGACAGTGGGCGGGGCATATCGCTTGTGCAATCTATGTGTTTTGTGACCGAAAGGTTCACAAAGTGAAGAGTTTAGAAAAGTGGCGACTACGATCCTACCCAAGTAGGTCCATTTAGGCGTAACGATGACACAGTAAAGGCAGCGGATTGTCACTGGATGCAGGAAGCGCAGAACCGGCCATCGAGACGGTGTTTGTGAAATGCCTGTATATTGCAGTGGGCATCCATCGGTTAAAAAGTAAAAGAAGATACGAGTAGTTTGAGTAGATTTAGATTATGTCCACGATAGTGAATCCCAACACATACACTGATAGTACCTATTGACTTACATCATACTATCTTATAATATCAAAACATTTACATTATTTATAAAAGTACCTATGAAGTAAAAAATTTATTAGATATGTTTATAAAATTGTGTAAGTTGTAGGATGTTGGTATTCGCTTTGTGGTCGCAATACATTTTGAACTTGTAAAAACCTGAGAGTCGCAGTCTCAGAGCTTCGCTACCTTGCACTGACAAGTGCTAAGAAAATATTTTAAAAAATATAAACAGATAGTATATCACACAAATTATAGTGAGTCAGTGTTATTTTGTTTGAGAGTGCTGGGGAAGTTAGAAATTTACAGGAAATCAATATCAGGTAAATAGGGGGTCTACCCAACACGGAAAAACATGGCAAGGGGTCTACGACACAAAAAAGTTTGGGGAACTCTGATATAAACATTTTGTTGGCAGATTATACAAGCGTTCCTACCCAGTATGATTGAGCGAAGACACGGTCACATCGTGGCAATAAACTCAAGCGCAGGCCTGTTACCCTGCGCCGATATGGTGCCGTATTGTGCTGCGAAATTTGGTTTAAGAGGTAATGAACAAAATGGTTTATTTAATGCATTAGTTACCTTAACGGCACAGGCGGATCCCTTGAGGTCCATGTGGATCCCCCGGGAGATCTACGTTAATAATAGTATTCGTCTATGATAAAAATAATAATTTAGATTTATTAATTATATATTTAAATAAAAACAAAACAAATATGTACTGCTTTTCTTTTTAATTTTACCACTCCGAATGAGAAGTTTACTAAATGATAATTTATAATTGATAGATTCCTTGTGTTGTCAGTAGAATAAAAAGTAAAGTTGAATGGAATAATTTTTTGATTGGCCCACTTTATTTTGACATCCACTCTCAGACCAACCAATTAATTCGAAATGAATTCGAAAGGGGGAATAAGAGAGGGGTCTATGAAAACAGTCTGGGAACCTGCAATTTAATAAGTAATGTCATTTTGTTACACAAAATAAGATACAGAAATTAAAACATTTAACATTAATATCACCTGCAATAACACAGTACCCGGCGATAAATATTGCACAACGACCTTTGGAAAGAGACAATCGGTTAATTTCGGCTTCGTAAAGCGTTATCTCTGTCGCACGAAATACAACGACTGACAAAGCGGCACATAAGTAGTTTGGAACATATACAGTGATCTAGGAAGCCGAAATTAGCCAATTGTCTCTTCCCAAAGGTCAATGTTCAATATTTATCGCCGGGTACTGTACATATTTTATAGGTCTTATGGACTCTATAACGGAGGAGTTGAGGCTTGATACATGGACAAAGAATATTTATACGACATCCGTATATTTGGCGACGCTGTCAACGGGCCTCTACCCTCCTCCCGCGCACCGCTTCACTTCCTGGTACTCTGAGATCACGGCGAAGGAAGCTGCCACCATTATTATTGACGGTGAGACAAAATTAAAAAAAGAACCTTTATCATTTTTTTAAATTATAAAGGCATTTGACATTTGACGTCATTCATCATTAGGCATTTAACGTTCACAGCTGAACATAGGCTTCTCCTAAAGATTTTCAATAGGATCGAGTGAAAGTAGCCTGCATTCAGCGTTTACCATCTTAACGAGGTCTGTCTGTCCACCTTGTGGGCGGACACTGCGCTTGTCGGTCTGTGGTTTCCACTTCAGAACTTTAAGGTCCTAGCTGCTAACTATCTTGCGAACTACATGACCTGCCCAATGCGACTCACTTGCTAATCCGCTGGATGAGATCACCTCGTTGTAGTTTCTATGGTTTAGCGATTGAGAACTTGGTAGTGCAGCGTAAGACTATGGTGTGAATCATCGCCGGCAACACATTGGTCGAAGACTTCCGTCGTAAAGCACTGACAGATATTGAACGAAATGTTTCGTAGAGTTTCGAACGGTTCCTAGCCAAGTTGTAATCAACGATTGAGCTCTTTATTAAATAATACAAAAATTTAAAAAAAAAAATACTAATTTTAAAAGCAATGCCTTATTAATTTCAGGTATTCGAAAAAACCACAAAGATATCAGCATACCTTCGTTCATGAAGCCATTAATAGCTCTAAACAATGTACTGCCTTACCGCATTAGAATAATATTTATGGATTTTTTTAATTTTCGCCACAGAGGATGGTTCAGTTACTGCTGAGCGAAACTTATTTTTAGTCTGTAATTTTAATTTACTTTCTTGCGTTTAAGAATATTTATATTGACAATAATTTTCTTATAGTTTATACAATGTTTTATTTTAACAGAAATATTCATAAAAATTAATTGTAATGTTTTGGCTACATTTTTATATGAAATTATCTCCAACAAATTTATATAACCATTTTAAATGCTTATCTTTAGTAAGTAATGACATTTGGCGCCAATTTTTCACGAAATTATGTTTTATTTTGTTAATGTGTTATACAAATTCTAAATATGTGTATTTTTAATGCTTCTAGTTGTGTTTTGTGAAATAATTTCGGATTTGTGATCAATAAAAATACTTTATTTAATCTTAATGATTGTAAACTTTATTATATATAAATATTACACTGTTATTATATGGTGGGTATATCTTTTATTATTCCTGTATTAAATCACATCCTTACAAACAGCTATTGTTTTTATACACAGGTATGAGAATCCAATTTGTACTTGTTGAGTTTTTGGCCACACTTATCACACATCACAACCTCTCTGTGCTCGGAGAGATGTTCAACTCTGCTTTTAGCATCTTTGAACTTTTTACAACAAAATGAGCATTGTTGCTCTTTAGGTTGCGTGTGTAAAACGGAATGACGTAGAAGAGTTGCTTTTGAAGCAAAGCTGCGGCCACATGATTCACAAAGGTGGCGAATTAGCACTTGTTTTGTTGTGTGCTTTTGTACATGCATATACATCTCTTTATGACTTGGTGAGGTTTCATTGCAGATCTTACACCTAAAAAGGAGACAGATGATTTTTAAAAAAGAAAATCTAGCTTTGGTTCTTACTCGAATGGAATATAAAAGATAAAGTATAATTAATGCAGAAATAGAAAGGATGTTTATATGTGAAAAAACTTAACTAAGGAGATGAATATATGGCTTAATTGACAGCAAGGAATTCTAAAGCTTTTACACCTAAAATAATTTAACCTGTATATATTATAGGGAATGTATAGAGACATTGAGCCTAGCCTTTCTCACAAACTAATGTAGGCATTATTTTTGTATGTAGCTAGATTTTAAGTAATAAAAACTTAATAATCAAATAGTCTTCTTACCTATATAATAAATTATCTGATTTTTCATGTTCCTCCTTCTTATGTTTGGTTAATGCATCACTGCCGATAAATGTGTGTCCACAGATATCACAAACTCTTTCTGCAGACTTAATTAAATGATCTTTTGCATGCTTGTACAGTTGCAACCTATCTTTGAATGTCATACCACATTGTTTACAACGGTGAATGAATCCCATAGTGATTGATTGGTCCACATGGCAGTTATTGTAATGTTGCAGAAGTAATTCTTTTGTAGTGAACTGTTTACCACAGCTGCAGCTCATATGGGTAAGTATACCATGACTTAATGAATGTTCCTTCATTTTCTTCTTAGAGTCAAACAATAAGTTGCAATGTATGCATGTTCTCAAAGCAATGTCACAGACAATTAAGTGTTGTGATAATCTTTGGATATTATCAAATTTAGATTTACATGCAAAACATGTTGTTTTCTCTGTATTTTTTAAACTACTTGCTTTATTTTTTGGTTCTGTTTCTTTAAAAAGTAATTCTTTGACAATTTCAAAATCAGAGTCTAAAACATCAATGTCCATTTTGATGCATTTTTTTGATTTTGGCGAATCTCTTTTCTTTGGACTGGTTTGTTTATTAGCTTTAATATTTGTTTTAGCAATTTCTACACTATGTTCCGTTGTCTTGTCCAGCATGTTGACTATTGAAGGGATGTCTTCTTTTCCTAAGTTATTTAAATATTCTTCTATGTTAGCTGTGTTATTTAAGAACTCTAAAAGCGAATCGGAGTTATATTCTGAGTCAGGTAAAGGTTGTATGTATGTTTTGGTCTCTAACGATTTCTTCACTTTTTCCTGCAAAGAGGATTCTAACCAATCTTGAGAACATCTTGCGTTCTGTTGAAAATTATAGAATTCGCACAACTGTGACACGCAGTTCACACATATATCCTTCGTGAGGTCATCATTAAATGAAATGTTAATAGGCAGACATGATTTTATATGTACAAGCACTGTGGGATCGTCCGTAACAGAAACATGTTTCGAATCTACATCTAAACATATTCTACAACAGTTTCTAATGTTTTCCTCCATTTGTAATATTTTGGTACAAAAGTAAGATCTTTTTATAAATATATTATTGTATGCAAACAAGGAAATAAAATTTACTGTCAGTAGAGTTTGTTGTGAACAAGTATAATGTTTATTGTTATACCAGCTGTTCTTGTTTACCTGTCAGATTTCTACAGATATTTTATAGTTAGATTTTATTAAGCTAAAAAGACAGAAGCTACTAAACTCAATTTTAAATTAAAATAAGATTATCGAAAATGGTATTAAAATGGTAAATTAATTTACAATAACTTCTAATGAAAAAGCATTTTATTAATTTTCGTCGATCCTCCTAAAGCGTTTTGTAATTGTTATTTATTGGAAATACAATAAAAAGGAGGTCTAATACAGGAGCTATTTTTTTATAATATATCAACTTTTATGGCTTTTCTTTTAACGTTGTATATATTCCTGTCCATAACAATCTGGGTTTGGGTGACCTTCGTATATGGAAACACCGAGTTAAGTGTCAGGGAGTAATATTTATTTTGTACAATATTAAAATTACACATTTTGAAATAGTTTTGTCGCCTTGAGTGTTTGTGTATAATCCGTTCTATGTTACTTCTTATTTAAATCGTATATTCTAACAACCTCGGCTAATTGAATACAAAAATATAGTTATTTTAGGGAAACAACCCCAAGAGACACTAAGCGGACATAAATATTTATGAATAAGAATTATTATGACTTCAAATACGGGAAATGAAGCTGAGGAATCGCTGTTATATTCAGCAAGGCATGGAGAAACGGCAGTTGTTAAAGCATTACTCGATGCGAAAAAAGAGAAAAAATTAACATTAGATATTAACTGCAAAGGTATGGTTCTAACTTTTATTTATTACGAATAATTAAGACATTAATTACTATTTATATAAAATACAATAAGTTATTATATATACAGACATTTCAGTTATGGGTTTATTCAATTAATTACAAATAAAAAGAGATTCCTCATAAACATGTTAAAAATAATCAAAAAAATATATTCTTGTGTTCATTTGTATAAATATAGTTTCAATGGCTATCAGAAATAAAAATGTTTATATAACACTTTTTAAACTGATCATTTTAAGTATTCCCAATATCCAATATACAAATGCTTACAATGTTCCATTTAAATATTGTTATACTCATTATGCAATATTATAATTTTTAGTATGAATAAGATCATTCTACACACACACACACACACATATATACATATATTTATATATATATATATATATGTATGTATACATATATATATTTATATATATATATGTATGTATGTATGTTGATAGTATGATGAGTTAAAACTTGACCCAATATACCTCAGTGCCTTAAGACAAAAGTATACAACTTATTTGTATCAACAATGATGATTTATTGCACAGAAATTTGGTCCCTCACTCTGAGCTTTATTAACAAGTGCACAGTTGCTTAATGGGGAAAGAAGAAGGCTATACTGGGGATTTGTCTATGAAATTTAAACAAAAATGAGGTGATCAATAGATGAATGAAATTAGAGCTAGATATTGGATAACCAAACATATATTTTCTTAAAGTTATTTTTAAATAAAGACACATGAAGATGTCTACAATGACATATACAGAAATGACAATAGATCCACTGAAGTAATTTCCATGATCATATGTCTTATGTAGTCTGACAGTTAACTGATCCAAGCAGGTATTATAATTTGCCTTGCTTATCAATTCGCTACCTAAGATTTTATTGTTACAAAAACGTTTTCTATAATCATTTATTATATCTGTTGTTTTATCCAAACTATTAACTGATATAATGGAATTCATTACCTGTGTTCACAATGTTTATAAAAACATTGTTTAAAGTAACAAACTGAAATGAGTCAATCATAACCTGGTTATTTTTTATTGCCTCAATTTAATCAATGGTTATTAGTATTATCAGTGTGTAATATATGAGGTGGACATTAGTATAAATTTACTTTTTGTATGCCTGCTAATACATCATATATATTTATATTAACAATGCATAGGTAGACATAATATATTTGTACATGTATTTATTATGTAATAATACATTACTATGTTATATGTAACTTTGAATTTTAAGGCTTTATATGAATCTACAAAAGGCAGACTAGTACAATGAAATATTTTTTAGTCTGCATTTTATTCATTTACAGTACAGCCATAAAATCTAAAATTAGTTTTACTAAAACATGCCATAAAAATGTGAATTTTTGTTTGCCCTTTATAGAAGAATGACTTAATTGTAATAAAAAAGGTTTAAATCATATCATCAATAAATTATGACAAATCAATAAATAATTATTATTTTCATGGCAATAATTTTAAATAAATTCAGGCTACCTGTTGATTTGTGAGACAAGTTACAATGATCAATATATTCTCAAACATAATTATATAAATAGATTAATAAACATAAGAGCTCAGTATAACATTACTTGTTATAAAAATGTAATCTAATACCCTTTGGCAGTGACTCAGCTACTCTTGAGTATCAAGTCTATATCCATAAGGGTATTTAAATCTCATGTAACACATAAGTTGCTAACTGCACACCAAATTATACCTTACTTTTATGACATACAGCACAGTTTAACTCGGCTATTGAATGCCTAAGCAAACAAATATATTTTAAGGTAACTTGTTTCTAAAACAAGTTTGTTAATTCAATTTGCATAAGTAACTTATGCAATTTATTTGGTTAGATGACAGTTAAAATATTTTCTGTTGTGCAATGATTATTACTTGATGATAATAAGCATAATTAGGTAATAAAAATGTAATTGATTGCTAAACTGGTTTCACTATGAATAGATTGGCAGAGTTGATTTAAGATATACAATGAATTGATTTATTTTGAATGTATAGAGATTCAAAGACATCTTCAATGAATTAGTTTAATTATTATGTATAGATAAATTTACATAAACTTGTGCATAAGCTAGTGATGTTATTTGTCACTCACACAATCAAACCTCAAGATTTCGTAAATACACCAGAGTTTCACATAATGACTTTATATTTTTAATATTTCTTATTGTCATCAATAAGGACTGACGAAACAAAAATAAAAATATATTGATATATGTATATATGTGTTTAGTACCATGTGTGGTATATTCAACTATTTTTCCTCTATTCTCTGCATCCTAAATTGCCTTTTTTGTTAAGTTTAAGAGACGATTCTTCTCTTCAAAGGTTGTCGCCTCGTGTGATTAGGCCACTTGAAGTTACATTGAATTTAATTAAGTTACATTGGTTACAGTTTGAGTTAGTTAAAAATTTCATATTTATATCCAAAGGTAGCAAGCATCATAAAATGTTCACTTTCGCACACTACAAGCCACTGTTGTATGTGTCATAATGAAATTGAGTCTTAAAATTTATTAAACTTCAAACTAATACTTCTATGAAACCAGTTCACGCAATATTTATTATATATCATCAGCTTACCAGTGAGTAATAAGGAAAGTCGCCAAACTTTCCCAGGCTTCTGTAGGAAGGTTATATGACCTATGAAAAGAGCCAACAAATAAAGGGTCTGATTGAAAAAATTAAAAAGAAACAGTAAAGGGTATAATTTTAAAAGTTGCCTAAAAATAAATGAAAACAAATAAGATAAAGATTTAGAGTTAAATTAGGCAAGTAGATGTGAAAAGCAAAAATAAAAGAAGATATAAATAAGATGATGGAAGTGAGGCGATGTATGAAAAAAAAGGAAAAAAAGTAACGCAAGATATTGTGAAGGGAAAAAAAGAGAAATGAATAGAAGATATTAAAAAGGATGACAGAGGTGCATGATAATAATAATATTCAACAAAAATTAACGATTGTATAAAAAGTCAGCTTTACTGTTGTAGGGGTGAATGAGAGGTGTGAAAGGTCTCTTAAAACAGGTGTCATATAGGACAAAAAATATAGACTTAATGAATGGTTTGTCTTAAGTTTTAAATTTATCAAAAGCAATAAACGGCCTTACCATTTTTTAGTTTATATTGTCGACTTGTTTCTATTTATTACATAGCTTTGAAAAAAAAAAGGAAATTTTTGAATGCTAGTAATATTAGACTTTGAATTAATAGTAAACCCGTGTGTGTGATTCATATTAACACCACTTTCAAAATTAGACAATTGTAAAAATCGTTTAATTTCAATTTTGAAAAATCAATTATCGCTTAAAATATACTTCATTTTAATATAATTTTGTTTACAAATTCGGACAACAACACATAAAATTTTATTTTAGACGCCAATTATTTGCAAGTTACTGATTACAAGAATTTACTTATTCTCTACATATGGTAGTGTTTCAAAATAAGCATAATGCACCAGAGGTATATAGGTTAGTAGCTGCTTCATGTCTTTATATTTTTCGTTCGTAATAGTTCTGGCATTTTGGTACAAAGGCACCAGGGCGATTTTTTTAAATTTTAACGGTCTTCCAGTACATAGAGGTAATAAATTGATAATTTTAAATTCTGCATCCGTCATTGTTGTTTTATAAAAAATGGTATATGTTGCACTTTTGAGGAACTTTGACCAACATATTTGCAACCAATTGACCTGTTCCCCATTAGCATTTTTTTATCTGTTTTTTAATTGCATTTTGGAGATTTTTTTTAAATGAAATTCAGCCGTTCTTCTTTAATTTAATTTAATTCTTACCTATATCACTATCTGATGTTAATAAGAAGTTAGCCATTGTAACAAAAAAATAGAGTAACTAACCTAAACAAATGAAAAATAACAAATCACTGATCAGCATCAATCTGCTATGTCACCTACCTATGTCAATTGGATTTACACCACTTTCATAGTCGATGATTATACAATTTCATTTACCGACCGATTTTAAGTTGTACAAACCATGGGATTTTTTTGAGAAATTAATCACGGACTAGTTATATACAAAAAAATTACATTAAATAAAGCATGAATTATATGATAGCTCATTTTTCTCAAGAAAGAACTTACACCACTTTGAAAATAAACGGTCCATTTATTTACACTTTTTTGCAAACCATAGATAATAACTAAAATAAAAAAAGCAATTGATATAGAGGTACAAGAGGCTGTCTTATTACTTGAGGTGATATTTACCGGACAACCTTATCATCAAGTCAGCTGCATGACGTCTACTGCTGGACAAATGCAACTCCTATATTTCAAATAAAATCGTTAAGAATTTCATTGCCTATAGCGTTTTCAAAATCTCTTATCAAGTTCATTTAATCATCCTGCGGGTGAACATCTCTAAAAATAAATTTTGTAATATATCACATTGGTTTTAGGTAAAAACAAAACTAATTTAGGATGGACACCGCTTCATTTAGCCACGTATTTTGCGCACAAGGATGTTGTGGAGGTGCTGTTGGAGGCGGGGGTGAGCGTGGATGAAGTTAATGAAAATGGAGACACGGCACTGCACAAGGCTTCGTTTATTGGAAATGAGGTACTTTCTTAATTTTGGCCTTTGAGGAAAATTCTAATACTACTCAATTTGTAATGTAATTTTGAGTCGCTCGCCACCTCGCAAGGAGTTTATTGCCCGGCACATGATTTGGCACGTCCGAACTACTTTTATCTCGATTAATAAGTTTTGATTTAAACAAAAAAATCAATATAAACTTCTGAACTCAAAATTAATCATATACGATTAATTTTATTAACAACATTTAAATTTTTATTTACATATCTGTTGTAATGACATGTAACATAAGTTTTAAAGTTGCTGCACATTGTAAGCGCATCGTATTATTGATATTAAATTAATGTTACCATATAGGCATCACGCTGACGAAGTACTGGGCAAGAAAGACAACGCTCACTTAGCTCAGTCCTATTTATTAGTACGTCGAATTGTAATGTTATTATTTATGAATATTTTTTTAATCTTTATTTCGACATTATTATTTTTCATACACTTATAGAAATATAAACTTTTCATGTATATTGTCGTTGAATTATTTTTATATAGTATTAACTACATCACCTTAATACATACAAATGATTAATGCATAGATACAAGACTGAACGGATCAAAAACTTAAAAAACTGTGTTCACAATTACCAGTTGAAATAAGTCCTTTATTTATTACACTTAGATAAGATTATTACATACATATCTATGTTATATGAATTGTCATAATTTTCTTTCTTAAAAAATTTAAGATTCGATGAAAAAAAGTATCTATTGGAGTTATGTAAGCATATTTGAATGTTTCAGGAGCTAGTCATTCTTCTGTTAAACTATAAAGCAGATGTAAATATTATGAATGGTGAGGGTCGGACTGCCTCTGATGTATGCAAGACTCGTGATGTCCAGAGGTTGCTGGAGGCTGCGCAGAAGGCGGAGAGGCTGGATAGGGAGCGAAAGTTACTAACAGCTGCTAAAGAAGGACGTGTCGATGATATTCAAGCATTGGTAAAGTTTTTTTTTATATTTAATTCTAGATCGGGAGTGTTATATCTGAGTCAACCCTTTTGTGACGTCATAAATATTCGCCATGACAACATTGGTGTGTAGTGTAACATATATGTACTATTTTTTATAACGAGAAATTAATCCCCAGTATTTTGACTTTAAATGAAGACTTTAAAGAAAGCAGTTAGATTTCAGAATTCTTCTTTCTGTTTGAAATAAAAATTGTTGTTGATATTATCTATTTAATCTTGCTTATTCCTATTGCTTTATGGTTTAGTTAAGCCGATTTTTAGTACATATGTACATGTATATGTGTGTGTGTGTGTATATATATATATATATATATATATGCGTGTGTGTGTCTGTGTGTATATATATATATTCACGACTAAAACGAACGGTGCCCTTTTTTACGACTACCTGCGACAACCGATAGAGCAAGACAATCGACTACCAGCGCCATCTATCAGCACCGTTTGAACTTTAAACATTCTGAAAAAACCTGGGAAATTGGTTGTAGGCTTTGAAGGCATGAAAAATATTATTGTAATACAATAAGAAAAAAACTTTTACAAGATTCAGATTACTACATATTAATATTAATTAATTACTGCAAGAAGTTCAAAATTTTGTATATATTTGGTAAAGTAATAGATTTGTGTGACATATTTCAAAGTGATCAATTTATACAGGGTGATTCAAAATAGGATTAAAAGCTTTTTGTAGACTTGTGAAACATACTTTTTTTTAAATGTTTATATCTTTGCAGCTAAGTGGTTCGAGTCCGCCCAATATAAACTGCGTGGATTCTCAAGGCAACACTTGTTTACACTGCGCCGCGTACCGTGGTCACGCAAGAGTCGCTGTCCTACTGCTGCAGAACGGCATCGACACGTCTCTCAGAAACCAAAATGGTAATGATTATTTTTCATGCATGCAAGAACGCGACATTACTTTCCGGGCCTCCAAAATATTATGATCATGTTTCCCGAACAGGTCAGTTAGCGATAGATCTAGCAAAGGACAATGAGATGCGGGAAGTGCTGAGCGTGAGGCCGGTGCAGAAGCTACAGAGGACCGCGGCCAGGTTCGAGGGACCCCTGCTCAAGAAGTCACGTTTTCTCGGCTGGAGACCTGTTTGGGTTAGTAGCTTTATCTATAATAATGTATAATTTTTTTTTATAATATGTGCCCTGCTGTTGGCGACCTCTCGTTCCCCTATCTCGTGTGGGACAGGGACTTTTTATTTCTAGTAATTTATTCATATTTTTTATTATTATCATTCTTCTCTTTCATGTATCATCTTATCTGTCGTACTGTTTCTTTCATTCTATAAATTTCCCAGTCTTTCTCTTTTATTCCATTAGCCATACATCCATCCTCAACCGCTACATTCTAGGTTTCCTTACTATTTTATTTTGCAACATTACATTTATTGTTCAAATATTTAACACGTATTTTCTTTATAATTATCATCTTATATTATACTGTTTATTGCACTATTTTTGGTACTACTATAATTCTTTTATTTCTATATTTTAGTGTTCGTTTTATTTTTACCTATTGCATTTATCACTATCTTCCTGCAGTAGCTGAGGAAGCATTCTCTCTCCCCTTCGTCTTGCATGATGGCCGAGATACTCCTTTCCTCTATCTTTTTGCCCATCCGGCATTCGGAATCTGCGCGCAGTCTTCCGAACGCCGGACAGTGGGTCACAAGGTGGACCACGATCTTGCCCACGCCCGGTTCACAGAAGCACGAGGGGTCCTTCTTGAGCTTGAACCTGTGAAGGTACTCAGAGAACCCCCTGTGACCCGTGAAGAGCTGGGCCAAGACCGTATCCATCTCGACGCTGCAATGCATCACTTCAGCCCTAGAACGTCCACCGATGTACTCCCTATCTTAAAAAAGAGTTTCCACCTTGTGAATGGACATTCCACGTTGCGCTTGAAAACATATATTTATTAAATAAAACCTAAAAGTGGTTTCAGAATTTAGGCCTCCCCCAAATATATCTATGACGGGATATACAATCATCTACACGTTTGGCAGGCGGGTTGGCGATCGCTGGTATTATGGTACGCAAAGAACACTGTCTATCTTGTGAAAACTTATTTTTGAACAGTGGCAATTCTGTATAATTAATACACGAAATGATTATTATTTGAGATTATATATGGGGAATAAAACCCATCAGCTGTGATCCTCTTCTACTGCTGGTCTACCACAGCTGCATTCGGTGACTTCCCGCGATCTTTATTATGTCGTCCGTCCGCTAGTATTCGACTTTCAAGAACCATTCGACCTCAACGGTCATTGGTCGCACCATCGATGTGCCCCGCCCACCGTCACTTGAAACGAGCAATTCTCGAGGAATTGCTCGTTTCAAGTGACGGTGAAACGAGCAATTCCTCGAATCACATCGGTGATCTCGGTTTTTCTGCGGATATTTTATTTATCATTCGATCTCATTGTGAAACTAAGTACAGCCCTCCATTGCTCTGTTGGTGACATTAAGTCTTCTTATGAGGACCGTCGTATGTGACCACATCTCGGATCCCTATGTCATCACCGGCAACTCACATTGGTCAAAGATCTTCATCTTCAAACAATTAATTTTATAGGAATTTTCTTCATACGTCACCATGCAAGACTTATATTTTATTAAACGAATTTTTTATACTTTTTTATTTTGTTAAATACAGATATGCTATTAGAGCATGTTCAAATAAAAATTAGTTATTTCCATTAGGCGGTGTTACAACGTGGCGTGCTTATATACTACGGGTCTAGGGCAGAGGCGGCTCGTGGGGGGAGCCGGGGACGGACCAAGAAGTATCTGGACGGCGCGCAGCTGAATGCTCCGGCTAGCGAACCGGCCTTAATCCTACTGTCCTTCAGCGATGGTGACAGCCACCGTCTGGCTGTGGACAGCTCTGAGCCCAACACCCTGGCTTGCAGACAGGTAATATGCTCAATTGAGATAATAACCTAATTATAGTTTTGTTTTTTGACTATGAGGGTCCAAAAATCTACCATGAGTACTCAAATTAAAAAATAAAATAATGAAACTAAAATAATAAATAATAAAACTTCCAACCACGAATTGTTATTTAATGGCCCGCACACAAAAGTCTGTGCCTTCATTCGTCAAAGGTTCCCAGACTTTTATCATAAACCGATTTTAAAATTTATCTTGTTTCCATGGACCCAATGCATATCAAATATATATAATACATTTCAACCATAAACCGAAAATTAAAGTCAAAATTTCGTCTATTTTCACATCCGAATAAGCAGGAGTGTACAAAAGCGTCGCTTTGCATGTCTCAACACGTTGTATCGAAAATGTTATATCCATTTCTTTACAAGTAACAGTTGTTGAGCTTTTGAGTTGTTGAGCGAAGAATTAAAATTGTTCTTCGCTATCGAAAGCAGATTTGACGACGCCTCTTTACTTTTGCAACCACATTAGTGGTATCCAACCTCCATGGTGGCATGGAGTCTCCCTTGAATCTCTGGCATCCTTCTGTACTATTTTAAAAACTAAATATCCTCAACAGTAGGAATCAGGAGTTAATGTTTAATAATAATTTCGTTGCCGTCGTTTCAGCGAATAGTATAGATATCTTAATCGCCTGGCAGGTGGATTGGCGATCGCTGTTGTCAATTCTTTAGAAACTTGTTTGTTAGCAGTGGCAATCCTATATAATTGATACAAAAAGTGTTTTTTATATATTAGACTGTATTATGGCAATCGAACCCGCGACCTGCGATCGCAAATTATTGCCTTTGTATTACTATGTTGTAATTTATAATTTTTTATATATAAATATATATATATATATATATAAAATGATTATATTCATTAATGTATTCAAAATTATTTCTAAGAGACGCGGTTAAAAATTAATAATTAACTTTCAGTCGTGGATAACGGCTCTGAACGAGCACATCGCCTACTCGGGCCACTATTTATGGGCAGGCGCTGGTCCTGACACTGCGAAGGAGGCCACCGAGGACCTGGACGACGACTGCAAACCACTAGGTATCAAGCTACTTCAGCCTTCAGCAAAGGCCGTTTCTTGGTCTCCACTACAGAACCTTGACGCATCAGCAGCCATCTGTTTATCGTTGATCCAAAAATAACTTTCGACAGGTTCCATGCAAGATGCTCTAACAGCTGCGAGCAATAATATGGCGCTCCTAACCAATCAGCTCCGCGAGTGTGGCGCCATCGTGGCGGCCCTGGACAACAGTGTTCACGTGGGGAACTCCCTTCATCACTCCGCCTATATGGTAAGATATTAATAATTCTGGGGCTATTTTTGACACTCGATAAATATTCCGTTCCATTTTTGTGCTATTTTACACACCATATCTACTCTAAATTACTGTCACCAATAACTCACAAAAATTTAAAGAATTATCTAAAAAAAAAACTCATATTTTGTACTTTTATTTATATGCATGAATAATATAATTTCTATAATCTTCTTTATAGTATATGCTATACTTTTAGTCGTGGTTCCCAAACAATAATAAACTTTGGAAAATTACTAGTACTGTCGAGTTTTTTTACTTGGCAAAAAGCCTGTTATTCTCGCTGGTTCGCGATTAAAAAAAAGTTTATTTGTCGCAGCGTTTCCAGCACGCATGTGGTACGGGGGAGGAGGCTCTGAATGCGTTACGTCACTGCGCGGCGCTAGTGGCGCAGGCGCGTGACCGAGACCAAGCACGACTGGCCAGAGAGGTAACATCAACTTTTTGAACCACAGACTAAATAAAATATTCATTTACAGACTATAAAAATTACATATATATTAATATGTGTATGTTTGTAAAATCTACGATATGGTTAGTGCAACAGCTAAGACAAAATAGTTTTATTGTAAAAGGAAACAATAATTTTAATGTGTTATTAGGTTGTAGAAAAAGTGTTTTTGCAAATAGTATATATAAAATTGTAATAAAATCTCCTTGGCTGTAATACTTGTACCTAGCTGGTTTTAATAAATGATAAATATGTGGTCTTACATCATGATAGCTATAGATCAGTTACAACTACTTGACAAAAATTAAGAAAATCAGGCTGAAAGATAATAAAACGTCGATCATATAGATCTGGTCAGGTTTTCTCCACTCATTTCGGTTTCTTCAGAATACTTTACGCAGTGTCAAGTTAACACCAAGAGAGAACTGTTTAATCTACTTGTCGCGATTTTTTTGCTCTAAAGTCCCGAAATTTCGAGAGCAGTGGTATCATATAAACACGTACAAGATGGCAAAACATACAAGATGGCATAAATAAAATAAAAAAAAAGTTTCAAATTTTCATATAAAATGCGAAAGTATTTTTTCCTTGATTTATTATAACTACCATCATTGGTAATAATCATTTGACCACAGAGGGAGCGAAACAGAGTCCTGGAAGAGGCACTGGCAGCTCTGGCTCGGACCCATCACGCATTGGAGATGTCCGTGGCAGAAGAAATGACAAAGGTTAAACAAGTATATTTTTTATCTGTGACACACATAGCCCCTCTATACTAGAGATTTCAAAACTATTTCCCTTTAAATCAAATTACTTCAATAATCCTATCTCTTGTTGAAATAAATTCCTCTTGACATAAAATACTTAGTAATTTAAAACTGCGCTTGGTTTGTGTAAAAATTCACATTATTTCTATTTTAAAATTAACAAAAATAGAAAATTCAGTGTTTTATTATGGTATCTGTACAGTGTAATTGATATAATAATTTATTGACGAACAGTGTTAGCTCAGCAGTGAGGACTAAGCCTTGTTATCATAGGTTGTGGGTTTGATTCCCGGAATACAATCATATGTAATTCACACTTTATGCATTAGTTATATAGGATTGCTTTCACACTTTGTGAATTTCAATCGTTAATAGGATTGCTACTGCTTACAAACAAGTTTCTAAATGGGCAGCAACATTCTCTGCATACCATAATATTACACTGCGATAAGTGGCGATTTTGGTATATCTCCCCCTAGACATCTTTGGGGGAGACCTTATTCCTGCAGTGGGTGTCTATGAGCTGAAATGACTAATTATCGATACTAATTACATAAAAATAATTTTATAATGTTAATTGTAATTACTAAGTCGCTCAACAAGCCATAACAATATACGGAGTTTCTCTGACAGATCAAATCAGAAATGAAGATCTGTACACGAATGAAAGTAACAGACATAGTCCAGAAGATTGCCAAGTTGTAGTGGCAGTGGGCTTCAAGGTTCAATCTAACACAACAAAGCTTCATCGTAAGAGGTCAAAGGGAAGCAGCTGGAAACATTCCAGATCATGGAATTAGCTGTTCTCTGCACTATGAGATCTGTCCACGGTTACTTGCCAATCAGCTGGACTTAATCTGCTACGTTACTAGATTGCATAAATGTAATAATAGATATTTATGTCTTCCAGAGTAAGAGAAAGAAGAAGTCTTCGCAGAACGAGTCGAAGGAGAACTTTTTTGACGTGTATGAAGGTAATATATGTTTGATACTTTCATTTCCACTAGCTGATTGTGAGGTTTTCTACCTAACATTAAAAATCAATCAGATAAAATGAAAAACATGTTTTTTTTTTCCAAAATAGCTTTAAAATTGCACAAATTTTAGGTATAATGACAATGTGTCAGTGGTGGGAAAAAGGTGATTATTCAGGTTCTTAAAGAAAAGTGCCTTAATTCTCACCTCTGAGTTCTAATCTACAGGTTGATTAAATATACGTGTACAATCTTTTGAGGGTTGAATACGATAGCTCATTTGTCAGAAAAATGCTTTTACACCTTCTAAATTTGAGTTTTGAAAATTTAATCTTTTTTTTGGTGAAACATTTTTTTATATCTTCACTAACCCATTTACATCTTTAGCGTATCATATCACCGGAGCGTATATATACGCGAATGCCTTGGGCAATGAGATATTTTGGGTAATAAACTCCCTGAAAGATAACACAGACAAGCACAGCAACTGTATTTTTTGTTGCTAATTAATTGTATTAATAAATTTTAAGGTGTTTTTAATGATATGGATTAAATAGATTCTGGAGACGACGACGACACGCTGGTGACGGCGGGTTTGTCCAGCCCGCTGGGGGCCCTGAGTCCGTGGGGCAGCAGTCCTGACCTCACGCGACACACGCCCATAGGCAGCGTCGATAGCGAAGCCTGTAGTGAAGGTACGTGAATGAATGAAAGAATGAAACAACTTAAGACTAATGAATGTTAATGGTTCACTGAATTAATTGAAGTTTTTTTAATAACTGCTGCACAAAAGGCATTTGATGGTTTCCCGAGGTTGACGGTGTTGGACACAGAGGGCACCTAGCCTAAGACCTTTATAAAGGTAGTGAAGGCTACTAAGAGATCAAGTTTCAATGACGTGTTATGCTTTTTTTAAAAGAGAATAATAAATTTATATAAATTTCAACGTGTTGTTTCTGGTTAAAAAAAAGGCAAATATTATTCCAATTTATTTATTGGCAGATTTACATTATTTTGTTTTTTAAATGTTTATTTAGTTCAATTTTCTTTTTAAAAATTAGTATTTTCGTTACCCTGGAACCTATCTTCGATCTGTACATAGTTTGCTTTAGAAAATCTTAATTCACTTGCGGCGTTTCAATTTGCGTCGTGTTTTTTTGGAACGTAACCACGATGCAAAGTGAGGTATTGGTGTATTATCATCATGATTTCAGCCGTAGTACATCCACTGTTGGACATAGGCCACAACGATCTCCTAATAGTACCGGTTGTAATCCGCTTGCATTCGGCGTTTTCCAGCGACCTTAATTAGGTAGACTGTCAGCCTCGAGGCTCCAGCAGCTATCTGTTCTGAGCATTATCTGGTCTGCTCAATGCTCAATGAATGTATAATCGATCGCTTCGTCAGTAATAAACTTTAAAGCTTTAATATCTATTTCCAATCGCGCTATATAGCTCATTTCCCCCCCCCCCTCTCTCTCTTTAAGAGGAGTTTTTCGTCCCATCAGGGTTAAAGTTATGAGCATATTCATGTGTAGATGAGAGGACGGCGCGGAACGGGGAAGAGGAAGAAGAGGCGGGCGGCGTGCGCGCATCGGGTTCGACGTGGTCGTGCCGCAGCTGGTCGTCGGCGCGCTGCAGCTCGCAGGGCACGCTCGTGTCGCAAGACGGGCACGTGTACCGCAACGCGCGCCCCTACCGTCGCACCGGCTCGCCCAGGTTACTACACGCATACCCCCCCTCCCCTCTCTTCCTTTCCACATACTCCTCGTCTCTCATCAACACTTAACTTTTGTTTCCACTTGATGCATACTTGAACCAGGTGGATCAATATACTCACGGTCTCTGGATGTCACTGGACTCGGGCAGCGTAAGACAGTTCATTGTGGCGTGTTTTGAGGCATATGCTTTGCAATGGGCGTCTATCGGCTGATATAATGATGATGTATAATTGACTTAAGTCAATCGACGAAATCCAACTCATCTGGTCAGCTCTCCGGAAACTAAAAAAACATCTAGTATCCTTAAGGCGAAGTTCTACGACCCATGTTTGTTACCAGCAATATACCTGAGGCATGCATCTCTCGTGGTCTTGGTAGATACTAATAAAACCTTCAAGATGAAAAACCGTTTGGCTCAGTTACTTCCGTTCGTCTGTGCTCGTTCCTGATTCGATTTTGCCGGTGAGGCTAGAAAAAAGAATTCATGTTTCTATACTGTATGTCATCACTGGTGACACTCATTGGGGCATAGAGGGTCATTACTTTTACTCGTCCAAGATGACAACATTACAAAAGTCGACTCATATCGACGCACAACCACCGTATTCGCCTCATTTGGCTTCGTGCGACTTCTGGATATTCAAAAAACTCAAAAGGCCAATGCGGGGACGCCGTTTTGAGACTTATTGGGGAGATGAAAACCGAATCAAAGAAGTTCTTTTGTCCTCTCTTTCGTGGACTGGGAAAAGTGTCGGCAAAAGTTATCAGACCGCGGGTTTACTTGAATGAAATTTATTTGGAAGTATAAATAAAAAATTTGCATTTAAAAAAAATCACCATACGTTTTGATCACAGATTGATTTATATACATACATACACCGTATATAACAAAACAAAAAATATAATGAACTTAAGAATATGTGGCAATGTTTCTTATCAGAACTTGCATAGCGATATACCATATCTGATCAGAACAGGCGTGGAGATCGTTGTACGTTTTGCGCATTCTAATAGAATCTCTTTGTTGGTACAGACAGATGGTATATGAAAGATTTATTGAATAAGATATATAAACAATCCGTAAGGAACATATACAAGAACGGCTTATTTGCTAAGCATATTCAACCCATAGAGTAACACAAACACAAGAAACTGTATGGGTTAGTGATAGAACAAAACATTACAATTCTACTTACTGAAAAAATTCATTAAGTATGCTTTTTTATTATTTGAAATTGCCTGTTACTACGTCAAAATATAAAAATCAAGTTCGATCAGATCTCACGAAATTATAATATATACCAAATTATTTATAAATTTTAAAATTATCATGATATTTACCAATTTACATAAAAATGTCATGATGTTCACCAAATTATTTTAAAAATATGATACAAAACATATAACATTAAAATGTGAAATTTCAATCAATCTTCTGTCTGTGTACCAGAAATGTATAAGGTGTAACAAGTTTTTTTTTTCGATTTTGTTTATAACTATTTTTAAAACATGAAAATATCATGATTTGTACCAAACTGTTTGGAAATATTATGTTAACTTTCAATCTGCATATCTGACTCAAAATGTGTCATGTTTTTTTGTTCCGGTTTTGGTTAATAATATTTTAAAAGATGAAAATATGATTTGTGTCAAATTTCAGCTTCAAGAGGCTATTTGTTATAGAAAGAAACACGATTTAAACCAAACCACCTTAAAGGCCGATGTAATTTTATGGCATTCATTCGAATGTTATTGATAAGTTTTTTTTTTTAAAAAACGTGAAATTATCATGTTTTGTTTTTTCAATTTTCATATGTTTTATTTAATAATAAAAATATTTACAACAATAAATTTTTATCCGCTGTCAATTTTCATAATTATTTTATTTACTTTAATAATTTGATTTACACCTTTTTATTATTACTTTTTTTAAATTGTATTTTGTTTTGTTTCAGTTCCCAATAGAGAATAGATTCACTGACGATACCATAAGCACAAATAAGGATTCGGCATTTAATTTTACTAAACAATTAAGCACAAAAACAATGAATTTCGCTTCAATATTTCTATCAAATGACTAATTTATTTTCGTATGAATTTTTACAAATAGCGTTTTTGATAAACTTTTACTTGCAACATAACATTCCATTAAAATTATATTATAAAATAAATATTAAGGGTTGACAAATTATTTTAGTAAGAAGTAGAGTACTCGAAGTGAAAAAAGTGCAAATGCTTTTAATGTAATTATCATGAACAGTAATCGGAATTGTTGAAGCTGATTGTCAATTTTAAATATCGAAAACCAGAAGGAATATCCATATTAATATATATGTCGTGTTATTGATTTTTTGGTAATTTCGATTCTACTGCGCGGGGTCCCTTTTATACGTTTGTGGTGGAACTACTAGCGCCATCTGTCTTCGCCTACCGAAACTATAGAGTCCCGACATACGTTAAAATAACTTGAAAAATCTTTCCACATATTTCGATCACTGCTCATGACTTAAAAGTTGTGTATTGTTGTTCTATGTCAATCCTTAAAATTTATATATATTTAAGTTTTGATTTCAATTAATAATAATTTATTTATGCACTTAATTTCGCAAAACAGATAAAAAAATATTTACCCCTTACAAATTTTAAGTAGCGTTTTTTCTCGAAAACGTACGTCTATGTGGAAAGAGGAAATAGATAACATAGACACCCTATGTCATAAGACAATTCACTTGGTAAAGAAATATTAAAAAACTTTAGGATTTTGACGTATATATATTAAACAAAAAAATGTATGTAATTTATTTTTTTAAATAATATCTTCAAGGTGTTCTCCAAATCTTCGAGAACATTATTCCAAAAGAAATTGAAGACTTTTCAGAGTTACAGAAGTTATGTATAACAAAAATCTTTAGACCAGAAATCTGGACTGAGGATCACTCAATATCACCTTTCTTCGATATCAGTTTTTTTGGGAATATTTCTCGTACAGTTCACGCTGGCATTAGATGTATAACAAATGGCTCCGTCCTGCCAGAATTAATTAAAAGAAGAAATTATTGTTTGCTTCTGTCTATAGATCTGAAAAAAGATATTATTTTAATACAATTAATAATTGATATTTAATATACTATGTTTCATCTCTTTGGTTATTTTAATGGTTGATGCATTTTTTTAGGTATTTTTTAAAACCATGAAAATGCTAAAATTTGGAGAATACTCAAATAGAAAATAGAACGTCCTAGATTTTTAAAAAAATAGCGGGTTTCCGGGGCTATTTAATTATAACAAGCCATTCTTTGTTTTTAGCTCTGTGTAAATAGTTAAAAAATTCTGGTAAAAAAAATATATAAAATAACAAGGCTTCGTCCAGGCATATTTTAAATAACTCCATATAGTTCGTTCGCATTATCATTGTAGTGAATAGTCGGTGGACACGACCGTAGCGTTCAAAAGTCAAACTTCAAATGGTTACTTTTAAATTAAGAACAGTAAATAGTGATGCACTACGTTCTTAACACGAATGAATTGTAATGAAATTGCTGGCCAGGGATTTTGTATCTCAAAATTTTGTGTCGAATGCCGCTTTTAAGTGGAGGTTTGACTTATCAAAAAGTGCCTTACTTGTTTTGACACTTTCGAAAATTAAAATTAAATATTAGTGTATTTAGGTACATTAATTCATTGTAAATATAAGGACTTAAAAATAGGCTTATTGAAAAATAATGATAACCAAAAAGTCTTTTAATTATTAGGATAGCGTAACATTGGCGCGGGAATTTCTAGTAAGTACTGTCATATTTTATCTGTACACGTGTCATGTGCAAAATTGTGATTAAATGAATCGATCTTATGAACTAATTGTGCCTTTAATTATGTAAGTACAAATTTATTTGCGTTTTAATAATGATGTAGTTTTATCTACCTACTTATTTTTTAGTTTAGAAGTGATATATTAGTTTTTAATTTCTTTTACACTAACAAATACTCGTATATTGATAACGTTAGTTGAACTCAACACGAAGATTTTAATCTGTGTTTTTTTTAATAAAACTGTATTTTACACCGAAAATCATATATGTATACATTTTAAGTCCGTTTTTATCAATACAGAAATTAAACGTTGACACTTAAATGTTTAAAAAAAGAAATAGATCATTTGAATATAGAATATGGATCAATACTACAATTTATGTTAATATTGTGTTGCCTTTATATATGTTTGTCGTTTTTTACTAAAAACTTTTTTAGTTACTTTAAAAATTGTTGCATATTTTCAATAAAAAGTTTTTCTTACTTCTGATTGTTTTTAATGACAATAGTAAAGAAGCCATTTTAAAAATTAATTATGCAAAACTAGCCAGACTTACGTCATTAAAAGTGAAATATTGCGCCGTGTTGCCATATAACCTCTGCTGTGAATCATTGTGATATATATACATAATCTGTTATATTTTAAGCGTATTGTTTTGTCTTATTTTTAATTGATGACAATGATTTTAATTAATAAATGGGTATTTTCATTAATTTTGTTTTATTTCAATTTTTTACTTTGACTTATTTTTATTTATTAATTTGTCAGTATCCTTTTTTATATTGAATTATGTTGAATCAAGTTTAGCATCCTTAATCGAATGTTTATTATAGTTTTTTTTTTATTTCAATAGAATATCCGAAATTAAGTTGTTTAATAGTATTGTATCGGAAAAAGATGTCTAGAAACATACAATATCACATATTTTACAGTGATCATATTATTTATTTACTAAACTTGAAATAGACAAATTATTATTACAACGATAATATAAAACTGTCAATCGCGAGAAGTTCACGACGAAGTGTTAAATGCGCGAATTTCATAGCGAACTGTCAAATGCGCAAAATTTCAATAAACATTATATTTTAAGAAGTAGTAGTAGCGTAATTTTTCAATTTCATTTCCATTAGAAACTTCTGCAAGATATTACAAAACTTATTAAAAATGATTAATCGATAGAGTCATTCCCAACTTGTGGCGTGACTAAAGGAAATCAGCATTGATTTGTAGTTCAAAATTATAGGTATTCATTTTTAACTTACTTTCTGAACTTATTTTGTATACATTAGATCCATAAAACCTGAGCTCAAAGCTGTAAAGCTATATAGGTTAACAGCAATGAATATGAAGAAGTTAATTCAGTGATTAAAAATTTGTTTGCAGCGCTTCTAAAGAAATTTTTTCTAATCACGCAATGGAATTTTAGACCAGATTCTTAAATTCGAGCTACTACTTAATATAATATTTAATATACTTTCTAATAAAATTTACTGGTAAAAATAAATAAGTAGCTGTAGACGACCAAGAACCAATGGGCATGCAGGTTAAATAAATAATCAGACTAGACAAATAGTTATTTTAGAAAAATACATACAGAATTTTTTTTTAATGTAAAGATACGTACAAATAGTTTACTTAACTGAGTAAGAAATAAATAAATATCTAAGAATAAACAAAACTAACTCATACATAAATAGATTATAAGATATAAACATCTGCGTAAAACAAAAGATTTATTTATTTCATTTATGTATTTATAAATATATAAGTGTATTTATATACGCATATATTAGTGTATATATATAAAATTAAAATACTTTTAAATGAAATTTAACTATTTTTTTCATGTCTTCGTTATATATATTTATATGACATAAACATATATATGACATAAAATAAAAGCTTACAATTACATTTCTGCAATCATAAAACACGAATTGAAATTATAAATTGGTTTCCTTCGTCTCCTTGATTGGCGTTATTCGGTATCCAATTCCCAAAAATAAAGATACGGGCCAACCGTTTTATAGGTCACGAGATTTTTGTCACATAACGCGTCTACTCTAAGCACCGAAATAGGACACCTTTGTCGATCGTTAAACCTGTCTGGTCTTTCTCGTTACCTTTATATTAATGATCAATTAATATGCGACTGGTTTTATTCTCTTTTTCTTTGACCTTTCATATGTAATATGAAAGTTTTGAATGTTTCATTAATCCTGCGTCCTTTTCCACCGAAATTAAAGGCAGTCTGTTGACGTACAAAAAAGTGTTTGCTTTTATTCCTACATGATTTTAATAAGAAAAAATACTACGTCGATTTGTCAGGGTCCCATATTTATCGTACAAAAATAAAATCAATTCTATGTGAATTTTTTCAACAGAACTTGTTTTTTTCGCTGTGAGTCTACTAAAAACATATTCATTTGTTGCTTGTGACATTCTCAAGATCAACTTTATTTAAAAAAAAACTATAATATCAATTAAAGCGTTTTAATATTTGACCTCATAGATTACCCTGTCTTGTTTTTTTTTGACAAAACAACTCCTTGGCTACATATAACAAAAAGCCTGTCATATAAAATAAGAAGAAAAAAAATGAAAATGCTTGGTCTTTATTGAATATTATACTGAAGTTTACAACAAATACATTATGACTCCAATATTTAGTCGTATAATATTCTATTTTTGTTACGATTAAGTTGATACAATAGGAATAGCAGCGTTGTAAATTATAACATAATGTAGCGGCAAGAGTCGCTTCTATGGAATGCTACATTTAAATGCGAAGGACAAAGTTTTGAAGTAATAAATGCATTTAAAATACTACTGTAGCCGTCTTCGGGGCCCCAACTTGGGCGCCAGTAAGGTTTTGTCGGTCGGTGGTGGAGCGAATAGGGGGAATTGGGGTGGGGAGGGGAAGGCGACACCCTGTCTCGCGATTCTAGCTCGAACATCAGTCAGTTGCGCCGCAGAGGCTATCGCATTCGTGCCTGTTGTCGGTAATGTGGCATTTCACATATGATATAAAAATCGTGAGTGGACAACGTGGTTACATAATCGATTTTCGCCTGATCTGTTCTCTAAACTTTTGAAGGTTATATTTCAGATACAAAATTATTTTTTGAATAATTTTATCGTTCATATTTAGCTGAACAGAATACGGAATGTGTTATTATTACTCCATAGTTGAAAACACTTCAATATAAAGTTTTAAGACTTAAATAACGTTTTTGTTAGAATCTTAGTTTTATATTGCAAAAGTGATTATGAATTTTAATTTACGATATACTACTTATAGACTTTATATATAAAGTATATTTTACGTTAACTATAAATAGTTTTGCATTCTAAATTTTTTTACACATAAGATTATAAAGGGTATATGTATGTGTATGTATATTAACATACATAAACATTTATTTCCTAATAAAGATTTAAATATATGTTATACTGTTCATTCCAATTTTGAAATTAGTGTTCTACCGTCGTTCTCGTATGGACAATCCACTTCAACCGGATTCTATTTGTTGCAATTTTAATAATAATAGTGTTGAGGTTGGTAGGTAGTTTTGAGGTTATCCGGTACAGAATAAAAAATAAAACATTATTTTACCTTCATAAATAAATAATTTATTGCAAAGAAATATTATTTCAGTTTTCATTTGCACTGTATGTTTATCAAGCGCATATAAATATTTAACTCTAATTTTTACTGTAGAATGTAGAACGGTAGAACGGTAGAAAATGGAACTTTATAGGTATTCTAGATTGATGCTGCAAGTAATTAGCTCGAGTCGCTTTTACTCCGCCATTTTAAATGATCCATTCCATGGAACAAGTTAATTTGAATTGATGTCTTCATTTATATGAAATATTTAATACATTTATTTGTATATTGCGTAATAATTATATAATCGATATTTAAATTATGTTCCATTAAAAAGTATTATTAATACGTAAAATAAAAAAGAATTTATTTAAACTACAGTGATATATGTTATAGATTAAATAATACATAGTTATAATATTAATAACGGTAAATGTCCGAATTTACTGAATCCACCAGAAAGTGTTGAAATTAAAAGAAAATCTATTTAAGGTTAGTAAAAATGAGATATATAATTTAAATTTATTTTTTATATAATTGTACATAAGTATCAGTGATTTTTGAAATCATTTTTCTCATACTTCATGCGTCATGTTTAAGAATCAAGTTATTTTGAAATGTATATTCCAAAAGACAATACGGGTTTCACATGACAGTATTATTAATATACAATCTTGTGTTTAAATAGATAAAATCTTACACGTTTGTGATTTGTTCTTCAAGAGGAAAGGTACCTTAAGCGCACATTTGGTCAATATATGTTAAATAGTACATCTAGGCGGTAGAGGACTGAGACTTGCGATCATATGCCACAGATTCGACTTCCGGAATGCAATCTTATATAATTCACAGTTCGTGCATGCATTATAATAAGTTTGCCACAGTTTACAAACAAGTTCGAGGGAGCAGGTACAAGCAGGTATGCAAAGGAGGCAGCGGCGTTCTCTGCGTACCAGCTATGTAATATAACATACTGCGATCACATTTTCCCCCACTGAATGCGCGGTACAAATATATGTATATATATATATATATATATATATATATATATATATATATAGGTAGATCGGTAGATAGATGGATGTAGCATTAATTGTAATATTATAGTATTAATTTAATTTTTTGAACTTCGAAAATTTATTACGTATTCTCGTCGGAGGGACTATCTCGCAAAAAGATGCCTTCCCTCCGCATGCCCCTCCATTGCGAGTTGGCGATTTACGTATGTCTATCTAAATTTTGGTAGCATCATAATGTCGGATTTTTGTTATTTTCATTTACTCTGTTTGCGATCTTTCTTATTTACAACCAATTAGAAATTTAATCTTATTATTTATTGACATTCTTCTGAATAGATAACCAACCTTGCTGTCTTGGTATGAATATACCTAACCTATACAGGGTATAGTTTTATTGCTGTCAATTAATATACGGTATATTCTATTCAAAAATCTATGGTTTCAGAAATAATATTTATTTTAATCTTAATATAGAAAAAAAGCGTTTCATTTTATTGTTATTACGATATATTTATTATTATATATCCCTGCTGACTTTGTACCGATAGAAATTATTAGCCCATAGCATTCCAATAGAGTTTTAAAGTCGTCACTTTTTACAGGGTAATTAGAAATGAGTGTAATAGGTTTTAGCTCTCAAATGAGTTGTAAAATTCATCCCATTAGAGCTTTTACACCTACAACCAAACACCCTGTGTAAACTATTTCATGTTTGCATTAAACATGACGCCGCAAAAAGCTTCGTTCGCGTGAAAGGAATGTCCACAACAAGGGGATGATTCATTCTTGTTCAAAGTTGTCTGTTTGCCGTCGTTCGTTTCGCCTTGAACTAAGTGGCTCTTTAAATAAGTGATTCGTCGTGATACAGGATGATCGCTGCTGTCTATGGTTCTTGAACGTCGAGTGTCTTTTAAGATTTTGTCACCATCAAGTAATTTCAAAATTTATCGATTCGTAATAAATATTTAGATATATCTATTCATTATTTTCATCGTTTTAAAATCACTAGCAAAGATAAGAGTTCTAATATCACAGATCGAAAATTATTACATGATTTGAACCACAAACCTAACTGGAATTATTTATTATTAAGGCATGTCAACAATATAAAAAATTCAATTAACAATTAATATATTTACTTATTAAAACGTAGGTTATATATTAAATAGTCAAGCAAAAAGTTTGTGGAACTAGATTAATAATTTAAATTTTTTTATATGTAATTTTATATACAATTTAACATTAGTATAAAATCTAAGGAGTTTTAAATTATTTTGGCTTAGAGATAAACTACTGAAATACTGTAAAAGTACTATATCAGGTTTGGTCAAGTATTCCTAAACGAAAGAAGAAGGTTTGGTTAGGTTAGGTTAGGTTAGTATGTTTATATCTCGTAATCGATTCCGTCAAGATGTTTCAAGACGGACAAGACCTTCATTAAAACGATAGTATTTTTTATGTATTGTCTTCTTTTTTTAATTACAAAACTATGCCGAAGTTTATAAACATTATTAAATGTTAATGAATTTAAATGTAAAGATGGCCTAAAAATGTTCATTGTTTATATATAAAACAGGAGGTAGGTAAATTAAAAATACGGCAACCTTCTTAGCTAGAGCAATATAAAAATGAAAATTTTAATTTGCGAAAAATTGGATTAAAAATAATTCCAAAATTTTACGTAAGGGAACACGTCAACAAGTTGTTACTTTTCGGTTTGACTTTTGGCACGCCTCCAGTGAAGGCAGCATTAGCTTCGCCACGAAACTGACCTAATTTTTGCCCACGCTTTGTTTTTCCGCAGTAACGCTTTCCGTTATGAAAACTATGCACTTCTTACCACTTCAACTTTAAATATAGAGGATGACATGCGGAAATTAAATGCTCACTTTTATGGTCGGCCATTTTGAATTCAATTTACGTCAGAATATTACATAGGATTGGGAATTAAACTGAAATATCTAAATGTATTGAACGTTATACTCAATCTGACTTCTTTTTTGTAATACATAACAATTTACGTAACACAGAGAAGATTTCTCTAAGAAAATCACTAGAGAACGTGACAAAATCAAGTATCATGACATATTCATACTGGAAAATTCAGGTCGCCAATTGTTTCCATATTTTCACCATTTTTTTACATTGTAACGTATTTCGTTCAATTTTCTTTTTATTGTAACCTCAAACGTTTTTATTTATTTATTTTGTACGTAATTTTTGTTATTTGACTTGGTAATAATTACGATATGTCATGATTTATTTTAACAACTTTACGAACCGAGTCAGTTCGTTCATTTATTTTCCATAATTGAGATACATCCTCCTTTCACGAATAATGTTTTTATATGTCATCTTTTACGAACGAAATGCAACTCTCAAAAATTAAAAAAAAATTAAAGCAAATATAACGTGCGCTTAAAAATTAAAAGACAACTAAAACAAATATAAACTAATATTTAACCAGCTATAGGATGTCCATAGCTGGAATTAGGCCTCCTCTAGATTTAGGATAGCACAGTTTGAACGACTTGCTTGAAGCGTGTTCCGACGACTTTGACAAGGACTTTAATAATATGTTTAAAATCGATTAATATGTCAAGTTTGACATTTAGATCTTGTTTACATGTAGTTCCTTAATCTATTCAATATAATGTCAGTAATAATGAGCGCTTTTTCTATTTGTTATATGAATTAATAATTTTATCCTTAACATAATATCGAGAAATTTCATATTATTATATAGCCTTATTAGAGATATTCATATTATGTAATAAATGTTGTATGTTTATCTACCGAGTGATTACAGTTTGAAATCGGTTTAGATTTAAGTGAAGAACTTAAATCATTTGTACCGTTATAAATTATGCTACGTCACGATAAGCGGCTTGAAAGATGTCTTTATTGAAGATAAATTGCAAAGCCGCGAGGATTGGACATCGTAATATATATCAAGCTTTTGAAATTGTTTTATTAATTACGGTAACAATGTAGTAAACTAAAATATCTTTAGTCAGTACAATCGTCACAGGTATAAAAGTTTTATAGGAGTGAATGTATAGTTTTATTTCTGTCAATTAACATATGGCAAACTATGCAAAAATCAAAGTTTTCAGGAATAATTAAGAAAAAGTGTTTTTAAAGTTTGAATTACTACATATTTAAATTAATTATTGTTTACTATCTGTCATATATATATTGAGACTTTAGTAGCACAGCCAAATATCATTGGCGAATATAAAGCTCAACGAATCCGTTGGCTTGGTCACTTGGAGCGAATGGGATCGGATCGGAGTGTGAAGGTAGCGTACCTGGAAAAACCGAGGGGTCGAAGACCAGTGGGTAGACCCAGGTATCGCTGGATCGATCGTGTTGAGGCAGACTTGCGCGAATTGAATGTCAGCCAATGGCAGACGATGGCGCAAGATAGAGGAAAGTGGAAGTCTCTCGCTTCGGAGGCCAAGACCCACTTTGGGTCACTGAGCTAGCGGAGTAGTAGTAGTAGTATCTGTCACTACAAATTTTGCATTACTAGTTATTCGCTTGTCTTATTCCAATAGAAAAAAATAAATGATGCAACATATTTCAAAGTGATCACTTTATTTCAGGTGTTTGAAAATATGTGTAAAAGCTTCAAATCTTTATGCTGACTACGTTTACAATTTTTTTACGCCTATAACCAAACATCCTATAATACTGTGTTAAACAAGTAACGAGAATTTGTTTATAAAATGTAAATTATTTATTTATCCTTTCAAATCAATATCATCCATTTCAAAGTAATCTTTGTCCAATAAAACGCACTTTTGCCAACGCTTTCGCCAGTTCGCGAAACAGTCGGAATAGTCTTTTTTACGGTAAAGCCTTCCAGATCCTTTTTGATTCGGTTTTTATTTCCTCAATTGTGTTAAAACGGCGTCTTTACATTGATCTTTTTGTGTTTTCTGAATAGCCGGAAGTCGCACGGAGCCAAATCATGTGAGCGATCATTAATTACGAAAAATTAAATGATCTTAACACTTATCGAGACTTGACGAGACACAAAACATTCTTCAAAATGGTTGGGACTGAGCCAAAATGATATTCCAACTTTATAACAAACAGACGTTTGGCAAATATATAGTACTACCAACCTAGGGCAAAAATTCCCTGTCTTCATAATGATTAGGGGTTTTAAATAACAATTTTACTGTACTTTTTGATCACAGTAGTATGTTTTTTAATGTAAATTTAATACAGTAGAAATATTGAATACGTCGAAAAGAAAACAGATAATATAAGGGTTAAGTTTAGTAATTTGCTATAGAATATTGCGGTTTCGAGTACCGAGATAATGTATAATTCCGAATTTCGGCTGATAAACACTATGCAGTATTAACATGTGTCTACTTTTGATAACGGAATGTATTTATTTTAATACAATTTAATAAAAATTATTGGTAATTATTAGTGTTAAAAAATTAACGTAACTTATATAAAAATTTTCTTTAAATAAGTTATTTAAGTTTAAAGGCTTTTCGCGAAAATGTAAATTCAACAGTTAAATATCTTTTGATATTCTTTCCAAATGACATTATGGAAAGGCCCTTGGGGAAAACGTCACAGGGGAAGATGCTTAGGAGATGGGCAGACGATATTAGCAAGACGGCAGGTCCGAGCTGAAGGCAAATAGCACAAGACAGAGAAATCTGCTCTTCTTCGGAGAAGGCCTCCTAGATCAAGATTCTTGTAGATTAAAGAAACAAGTCAGTAAAACACGAAAGTCATAACTCTGTAACTTTCCTTTATACAAGAAATTAGAGGCGTTATTATAATTATTATTCTTTTCAAATACAACGGTTTCAACTTTTATTATAAAACGAATTTAACACTTCATACACTGATCGTTCATAGCTTGTTTAGATGAATCCAGAAAATTCTAGAAATAAAAATGTATATCCGACTAATCACCAGAACAGATTTAAGTAAATACTGCATTCCCTCGAAAATATGTTTATTGTCTAGCTATAAAAATCAGAACGTATAAAAATATATTACATTCATAGTTTTTCATATATTCATAGGTTTTGGAATATTCTCGTGTAAACTTCGTCATCAAATAGCGGCGTATCGATCAGTCTGTAGCGCTGGCAGTGTGCCAATTATCTCGTCTACCTGTTGGTAGAACATTTTTAATCTGTATTTTTTGTGTAAATATTTTGTTTTATCTATATATAACATAAATCCAAGCTTATACCACGTCAGAAGACTTTTTTAATTAACAAGGCTTTGGAACTTTCATAGTTTCGAACGCAAATCATAGAAAATTTTAATGTATCATAAAAGTTTAGTTAATTAAATTTTTATGTTATATAAGAAAAAAAATTAAAACTTTTATTAGTAATTATTTGTTACATACGGAAATGTCATGCACTGAGCTCAATCAAGATTTATATATATTTATATTTTAAAAAAAGTGGAACATATCTAAAAGAATTTAATTATTAATTACTAATTTTCTATAAATAACCCAACAAATTATCCATTTTAATATGTTTTTGAATGTATTAATAAGTTTCATTTTGTATTTCAGAATTTATTTATAATATGTAATTGTATAGTTTATTTGTAAACTTTAATTTTTTACATATATTTCCAATCATCGTGTAAAGTAATTAGTCTGAAATATGTTACATTATTTTACTTTCTTCTAATGAAATTCGACAGGCGTACATAGTAAACGATAATTAATTTTAACAAGTAGTAATCCGAATTTTGTTAATGATTTTTCATCTTGTATTATCATTATGCTATTTATTATTTCTGAAACCATTGATATTATAATGAGATGAACCACATATTTATTGACAGGAAACGAGATACACATTTAATTCTTTAAAGTTTTTACATCTAACCAATAATCTGTATATGCCATATTTTCTCTTTATGCGTGTGCCTTCTCTATTTTTACAATAAGAGTTTAAATTTGATAATAAAAAATAACACATTTAATTTTTTTTCTTCTTTTAAATACTTTATTACCTAAAATATTTTTAAACTTCCTAGTGAGACATGGATATAAAATAGCCAAAGTAAAATCATATAAGCGAAGCTGAGACGTTTAAGAATTCCGTGGTTAAAAAATTTAAAGTGAATTCTGACAATTGGTGATAGAAGAACATAAACAAGTGAAAGTGAAAAGAGGGACTAAGAAGGAGGCGCTTGTTGTAAGATGGAAGATAATGCTGACGGGCTGTACAAATATAGGTAAGTGATACCAAGCAATTATGTTAAATTCACGAAGAAATATAATTTAATAACATCTAATATTTAATGAAATCAGGCGTTACCTTGCGAAAGTAAATCCTAAGTAAGAAAAGGATCAATATTTAGCCACTTCCGCACATGCAGTGGTAGTCGTGCAACAAAATGCACCGCCCGCAAGCACGTTGAAAAATGCGTGCCTCTGAGTTTGGCACTAATAAACTCCTGAAGATGCCTCGTGGAGGGGTGAAACACGTGTTGAGTGATGTAACGGTGGCAGTTGTGTAATTCGCATTGTTTGCCGCATACGCATTTGTTAGCGGGCTGGCGTGCAGTGCAATTTGTTGCACGACTACCACTGCATGTGCGGAAGTGGCTAAATATTGGTCCTTTTCTTAATTAAAAACATCATTATCATCAAAATTCGTTATAGAAGCCATAGAAGAAGTTCCACCTCCTGTACAGATACTCTGTATATGGTACTTAGAAACATTCATGTTAAGAATGGTGCGTATTTGGTCAGAACAACGCATAGAAATACGCTCCCTTGGCCACTTACCCAGCTGTTGCTGGTGACAATCAGTGTTTGCAGTGTTGCCAGGTATTCAAGCGATGTATCCGAAGGACTCGAAGAACCTATGAATGCAAATGTTTAAGAACGTTGAACTGAGTTTCCCGAGGAAGCTTGAGCTTGTTACTATAAAAAAAACTCAGAGTTAAGTATTTTTAACGTCCTACCTTTTTAAACCCGTATATGTAAGGTGTCTTAGACAAGAAAAATCTAAAAGAGATATAGATATGATTAATTAACTGCAGGAGTAATATTAATTTTTGATATATGAATACGGGCCTCATTTTTGTTTTAATTTTTAATAATATAACTTGGCGAGCGACAATATCTTTTAACTTAAAACAGGTTTGGGACTCCCTAAAGCTTTTACTAAAGCAAGCAGATCGCATTAAGGGGGCGGGGAAATAGGTGAGAAGAGGAAAATTGCTAGGAAAATAAACCCGACACCTTTACCGGGGCGGAGGAGGAAAAATAAAAATAAATCACCCTCCGTTCCCCGGATCGATACTGTGTCCGTTTCCTAAGCTCGTCGTAAATTACACAATGGAAAACTCATTCACGTCGTAAGTTGGATCGGTTTTTCATTCAAAACTAGATGAGATTGGAACTGAGAGGGAGAGAGATAGAAATATAAAAACACATTGCTGTCTTGTATTGACATATTAATTCTTTCGCTTTCAGGATATGTCCATGTCTACAGGGTGATTGATTATACGTATAAAAGATGTGTTACTCAATTGTCAGTAGAAAAAAACTTTCAATTTTATACTTATTTTCAATCACCGTGTATAAATGGCATGTTATTTAATTTTTTTCTATTAAAATGTCACAGGCGAATAACATCTGCCAGTATAAAGTCTGCAAGGGCAGATAGTGAACAATAATTAATTTTAATAATAAGTGAGGTAAAAGTAAAAGTTTTTCGCAGATAGACTTGTAATAAAAGTTCTTCACCTGTGCTATTTGTATCTGGCTGGTATTGATGACATTAAAAATGTTACATTTTTAATAAAGTAGATAGTAAAATTTCGTTCGGAGCTATTTCTTAAATGTTTTTTTTTTTTAAAAAAAAATTTATTAACCTTTAAAATTTTATATAATAATTTTAAAAAAAGTTTTTACTATAATTAATTGTGTTAGATATCGTGTATATTTACCAGTATTGATGTTCCTTAAAAATTATATAACGCGAACGAGATATAGTTCTATCGAAGTACAGTTATATGGCCGTGTATCTATTGTCCATAAACCTTGCAATCAATATTGAAGGCACAATATTGAGGTCAGTCAACTTTGTCACCGTCTGAACACCAATAGGGAGACATATTTTAGTTACTCTATTTTTTTTTACATTTTTATATTTTTTTCATTGATTTTATGTTTATTTTCGTCTTTTCATTATAATCTGTAATAAATCTGTTGCATCTTTGTTCCATCGTTTAAGCCCTGGATTTATAATCTGTATCGATTTTCTTTTGTGTTTACCTTAACATTGTCAGTGTGCCGCTGTTTAAAAAATGTAGTTAAAATAACGAACGTACGTTTTTATTGTTTGATTATTAAGACAATAATAATTAAATTGAATCATATTTAACCAATTTGACATTAAAAAAGTAATTAAAACGTTTTATTTCTGGCTACAGAAATATTATCAATCTATTAAATTAAGAGTAAATATAGTGGACTTTATTCTAAGAAGGTGTAATATATCACTGAACAGTGGCAGCCAAGCGGTAGAGAACTGTACGCAGGTTTGATTTTGGTAATGCAAACTCATTTCACACTTTATGCATTAATTATAAAGGATTGCCACTGTTCACAAACAAGGTGCCAGAAGATTGGCAGTAGCGTCCTCTGCGTAACATAACACAACGCCAACCTTCCTGTCAAGCATGGCGATTATGCTATATCCCTTCATAATCATCGGGCTGAAACGGTGTGGTATAGACATATCTTCAAGTTAAGAATGTTATTTTTATGTTATTCGATCAACTAAATTTACTCTGTAATAAGCATAATTTTTGCTGAACCTTTTTTGATGCGGAAAACCTAAACTTCTTTGCTTAATTTTAATTTGTTTCCAACAGGTTAATTCTAGAAAGTAGGCTTTTACTAATAATATAAAAATTATCTGTATTATTTTTTTATGGCCTCCGCTTTTGGGGACCTCTCCTTCCACCCCTATTTAATTGTGAACAGGGTTTTGTATTTCTTAATAATTATTTCACTTGAATATTTATTTTCGTTCTTGTCTTCCATAGTACACAATATCTTTTTTTCTTCCTTCTATCATTCTACAATTCCATCTTCCTTTATCAATCATTCCATTCCTTTTGTACATCCTCAAACACTTCAGTTATCCATTTCTCAAACAGTATCACAGTTTTAATTAGTTTAATTATTTTCTTTACATCAATTTTATAACGGATTTATTTTACATTTTTTTTTTAGTATCAACGAATCTATTTTAATAGCTCTGTATTACATTAATGTTACAAGGTAACTCGTAAAATATATTCTGTGCCAACAAAGACACAAAATATATATATATATGTAAAAGTAAAATATATAGGTCAAGGTAAATTTAGGGCAACGTCAAACAAGGCCAACCTTGTCCCTTCTCACGTCTTCGTTGCTTGAATAATGGACCTCTTTGTCTTGGTGTTTGCTCGGAGAAAACGTTACTTCATTTCTCCTAATGTATTACTTGCGACGTGTGTTTTTCTCACGTAACAATGTTTTTGTAAGGTTTTACAAATTCATTATTTTTATTAACAAAACATAATTTATAATGGTTTAAATTTCACTTAGATATGTAATTATATAATTTACAGTATTCGGATTTTGAAGAATACTTTTTTTAATGGCGTAACCTTGCGGAAGTCCATCCTAAGTAAGAAAAGGACCAATATTTAGCCACTTCCGCACATGCAGTGGTAGTCGTGCAACAAAGCCAGTGCACTCTGTATTTGGCACTAATCGGTGTAACATAACTCCTGAAGATGCCCCGTGGAGGGGTGAAACACATGTTGAGTGATTTGACGGTGGCAGTTGTGTGATTCGCATTGTTTGCCGCATACGCATTTTTTAGCGGGCTGGCAGCCGGTGCACTTTATTGCACGATTACCACTGCATGTGCGGAAATGGCTAAATATTCGTCCTTTTATTACTTTAAAGAATATATCATTTAATGATTAAAGAAACTTTGAAATAACTTGAAAAATATAAATATGTAACTATATTATTACTAATATTTACCAAAGTTCATATGCTTCGAAACACAGTTAATTCGCGCAGAAGACAGAAAAAAGTATAAGCTTTGGGAATATTTATTTAGAATTATTTTTAAAACGGACAGCCAGACTAACCAACAAGTGTTTAGGCATGGATCTAAAGGAAAGTCAGAAGTATGCTACTGCTTATTTTAGCCACATCACCTGCATATATCTAGACAATTTCCTCAAATTACTAATTGTAGGAATAATAGACGGTAAAATACAACGTCGATGATCAGATTGAACAACCCACAGGTCTAATCAAGTATATAACAGAACTTTCTATTACTACACCCCTGTGGAGAACAGAGGATGGAATGGCATGGAAACAGGTCATCATGTACTTCATCAAGGAGTTTCAAAACGAACATTACGAAAAAAAATCTAGAAAATTATTAAAGAAAAAGAGTTTTGAATAATTTAAATTTCGAACTATTATTTTCTGAAAATAAACATTGATTTTATAAATTGTAATATGTACTCCAATAGTTGTTAAAATGTGTAACTAACTAGGATTGTATGTATTTATAAGTAAATGATATTTAATATAGTAAATGTTCACAGATAATAAAATCCTAACACAGTTTTGTTCAATGAGCGCAGTTTTGTATGGGTGTGACATGAAAAGACGATATATAAAAAGTAGATATAATTTGAAAATGGAAAAAAACAAAAAAAAATCAGTAATTGTAGGGCTTGAAGACCGTCATATAAGTGAACTAACAGATCGGGAAGAGTCGAAACGCAATCGTAAAACCGTTACCGTGGACCTTCGTGTAATGGTAGTAACACGATATGAGCTCTGCGCACTTAAACTCCCAAGGCGATCCCCCCAAATGGAAGCACTAACATTAAAGGTTATCGCATAAATTGTTGCAATAAAAACTCTTTGTGTTCCAGTTTAATACGAACAAGTAAACAAGTTACGATTGTCATAATCGCCTTGCACGTATAACCCTAGTTAATTGACAGTAAACCCTTAGTAAATACGATTATATTGCCTTTGCTTTATGACATCGTAAAAAATAAATGCTGACGACATTATACTCCTTGCAACGAGTAAAAATTTAATTACAACATCGTCATCAGATCAGACGATAGACGCCCACTGCAAGGCATAGGAGATAGAAAGATCGCCACGTTGCAAACACTCGCGACTGCGCGCGACTTTAACTATTGCGTCGTGTAAAATACAGTAATTATTAATGAGATTATAAAAATGATGAATAAGATCAAATAAAAACTGAACGTTAAACACGCTGTTAATATTTTAATAAACACTCGCTGACAACAGAATATTGTAGCTGTATATTTAATGGAATCAGGCGTTATTTTGCGGAAGTTCATACTAAATAAGAAAAGGACCAATATTTAGCCACTACCGCACATGCAGTCGTAGTCGTGCAACAAATGCGCATGCGGCGAACAATGCGAATTACACAACTACCACCGTTAAATCACTCAACACGTGTTTCATCACTCCAAGGGGCATCTTCAGGAGTTATGTTACACCGATTAATGCCAAACACAAAGTCTATGTGAGTGGTAGTTGCGCATTTATCAGCGGGCTGGCGGGCGGTGCACTTTGTTGCACGACTACGACTGCATGTGCGAAAGTGGCTAAATATAGGTCCTTTTCTTATTGTAGCTGTAGCGTGCGCGCAACCCGACTACGACACTCGCGCAACGACCGTGATCGCGTGCGGACGTGCCCGGTGTTCCATCTGCACTATCATTTATTACAATAGTAAAATTGTGTTTCATTGATACAAGGAAACGCGAAATATTACAGTAGCCTATATTAATGTATAAAAAAAGCCATTGTTAATTACCAAATAGAAGTAGGAGCTTGAGCATACGATAATCTTCTACATTTCAGCAGTTGCACGCCCACTGAAAGCTACAGGCCTCTCCCAAAGATCGCTATGCGACGCATCAACTTCCCGTGACCTTAATTCTGTTGACGGTCCACCTGGAGGGCTTACCCACGCCGCGTCTACCGGCTTGTGAATAATCCTAACTATTAATATGATACAGGTTTAAATTCAAAGAAAATTCCTCGTGTACCTGTTACCCTGCGGTGGAACAGATCGTGGTGCACGAAAATGTTTGATGTCTCGTATTTAGTTGACAAGAGAGCAGAGTGTGAGATGTAGTTGGGTAGAAGGAGAAAGAGCGGCAGCATTGCCTCCCTGATGGGAGATGGCGATAACCGCCTCTTATTTTTACACATGCTGCAAAACTGTTACATAGTAATTCAATATACATACAACACTGCATTATATATATATATATATATACATATATATATAGTGAGGGACGTGATGAACAAAAGAGGAGACAATTTTGCAAAAATTTTAAAAACTTTTTTAATTTTTTTTCATAATTTTAAATTTAAAATCGTAATTCATATTTTTATTAACTATGATAGGAGGAACATTCATCTCTTACGTCCGTTACATATACAGGTTACATACTCTCTAAGTATAGGCTTATATCACAATAACACTAAAAGCAAACAGAAAACTAAACTAGAAATAACAAGCGAAGCGTACATAACGTAGTTATGCTACGTAACGTAATAATAGAGAGCCTTAGACAAATTTCCCTTATAGATATTAGATGTGTAAACAACGACCTTTCTTATACTTAATTAAAACAACAAATTTCGTGAGCTTAATACTAAGTAAACCGGGCGAAAGTTATCTTAATTAAGAAAGCTTGCCCTCTGGAGTTTCTGAGAGATGTTTATCCAGACCGTTCTCGAGGAAAACTTTGAAGGACTTAATTGCCAAAATAAATAATTGATTACAATGAATATATATTTACGTTCATTAAACATTTATCCGTACTTCTTATTCTTTTCAACCTATTAATATATTATACAATTTACAGTGCAATATTTAAGTAGAAACTAATTATGACGACTTAGACCAGAGTTCCCCAAACTTTTTTGTGTCGTAGACTCCTTGCCATGTTTTTCCGTGTTGGGGAGACCCCCTACTTACCTGATCTTGATTTCCTGTAAATTTCTAACTGTAGTGAAGTTTAGTGTTAACAACTTAAAGTAAAAACACATGTTAATTTATACATCTTTTAATTGAATTTATATTAAAACTACTCAAAATAAAATTTTGTATCTGTTATGTAAAATATACGTAACATTAAATAAACTATAAATAAAATAACATAAACAGTAAGTCAATTTTTAGTGAGAAGGATGACCCTGATGCTTTAATAATAAATTATCAACATTTGGCGTCAATTTTGTAAAGGTTAATCTTAAATCTCCTCGGCTAATGATGTCCAGTATGTTTCTTTTTTTCGTTAGGAGATTGCACTATCGTGGACCCCTATTTTCATTTCATGGACCCCCAAATTTTTTTTCGCTGACGTAGACCCCTTGCAGGTTGTCATAGACCCCTAGGGGTCGATATAGACCACTTTGGGAATCACTGACTTAGACTATGTCGTAGGCCCCCAGACATACAAATGACATAGTTTAAGGTAGCGTAAGACTGGTCATAGTGGCGGTCTTAGGAGTCTTATCCCTTGCAGCGGGCGTCTGTACCTTCGGAGTGCATTTAGAATTCTTGATGTTGTGTTTGGTCAACTGAAGATTTATTGTTAAAACTCCATAGCCTGGAATAATTTATCGAAAAGAAAAAATATCACATAGCTAAGTAATACTAAAAATTGTCAATGAACTTTAAGTGCTTTCAAATACCTCGCTATAATTTAAAAAAGATCAGGGTACAACGCAAATACAAACGGCCAAGGGTTTGTAGCAGTTATATGACGTCATCATCAGTGTCGCATCGAAAAGGGGAATTACATAGAAATATATTTCGGGCGAAAGAGAGCGATCTATCTAATCCTTTTCGGCTTATTGAACATTGTTTTCGTAGCATTAAATCAGTATAAATATAGTCTAAGCTCGATGATTAAAGAAATTTCTCCTTCGGATTTAGTGTTGTTACTACCTCCAAGACAAAAATAGTCCTAAATAGAAATAAATAAATTGTTATAAGTTAAAAAATCGTCGTGTACACAAGGATAACATAGACAATAAGCTTGTCTACCTTTATGCATTAAAAATTAGAAAGGTCAACTGAGCATTTACAATAAATTCCCTTAAAACGACGCAATAACCAAGTAATTGACGGTGGTGGTCAGTACAGGCCCCTCATCCGGTAATAGATAATTCGACGTAAAGAAAACACTTGCCGGATGGTTCAACTTATAATATAATATCACAGAACAAGAAATCTCAATCTGAGTTACAAGTATTTCCTTTGTTGAACAGCGGTTGAAGCCACACGTCCGCTCGGTAGCGCGGCGCGTCAGAGAGAGAGCGAGATGTATCGAGTGTGAGAAGGGCATACAAAAACAGATGCGTTCATAGATAATAAATTTGGATGCCTTCTCAGGAATGCCACATAATATAAACAGTACAGTAATCAAAAGTGGTAAAAGCTCAGGAATGATCTATAACTATTGTATCATTGACACAGTGATTACACAAAGACTGACTAAGTATGTTCTTTTCTGATTCAGATGCGTTTGAAAGCCGGTATAGCTGCATATATTTCAAGTTCAGGTATTTGATTATGTGAGAGTTCAATTTGATTCTAATTTCAATCAAGTTCAGCTCTTCAGACATGATTCGTCGTGATTGGTTACAGGTATAAAAGCATTTAAGAAGTAAAATTTACACACACAGACAGATAGTACACGATAATTTTTAATTTTATTGTCATTTTGGTATATTTTAAAGTGTAAATAAATAAGTGACAAACACACACACACATATATATATACACACATGTGTGTGTGTGTATTCACACTTCTTAATATGTTATCATTACTTTTTATTTATAATTTCTGAAATCATAGATTTTTGGATAGAGTTTAGGATACATTAGGGATATTTGGGAGCAAATGAGCTATACATTCACACCTTTTAGGCTTTTATTGAAAATAATCTTTAAAAATAAATAATTAAAGTACGGCGAATAAACATTTCCCAGACGTAACTTTTATATTTTCTTTTTCTACCCGCCTTCCCGAGTCAAGTTCGAAGAGCAAACAGCATTCGGGTTGCGGCGGAGTATTGATCGTCGGGCCCGACCTTGAACGCATAGCTTTCCCATCTCGCTTCTCTCGGAGGTTGTGTATAGCGGGCACTGGAGAACATTACTTATTTACTACGATTGCAAGTTACTAGTCCATGCTTTGCTTCATTGAACTTGTGGGATAATATCAAGTGACACTGACGAAATTATACTATCGGGATGAAGATATTCAAGTATAATTGCGGTAAGCTTTTTTATAATATTTATATATATATACATATATTATGCAAGCTGATCCCGCAAACGTTGTTTTGCTAAAAAAATTAAAGTTTTTAATTAACAAATGTAAGATAAGGGTTGATCGTAGAGGGGTAAAAATTTAGGTTTGTATGTATTTTTGTATGCTGTATCATAAAAAAAAACATAAAATTTTGTCAAAAAAATAAAAAAAAATTTTTAAGGGTGAACAACCCTTATCACTTAGGGGTATGAAAAATAGATAGTAGCCGATTCTCAGACCTACTTAATACGCATATAAAATTTGGTAAAAACCCGTCAAGCCGTTTCAGAGGAGTTCAAGTTCGAACACCGTGACACGAGAATTTTATATATTAGATATATTATTATTTTTAAAACAATTTTTAGGTTATTACGTAATATTAAAAATTTTCAGTTTTTTTTTCGACATAAACAGTTTTATTTATAAATCCAATTTAATTCAGAACCGGGATATATAAAAGCGGAATATCTTTATAACCTGTTGAAGTATTTACGGGCGGTTAAGAGCGAGCAGCGGCTTATTCCAAATCAGCGTTAGTAGGATCATTTGAAATTCGGGTTGGTCGGTCAAGGTGAACGTCAATGCTAGCCCTGGGCGCCGTACCCTGGCCTTCTTACAACGCGATGGATCAGACAACCGCATGGTGAAACCATGTAATGCTGCTTTTTTTTTTCAAATAAAAAGTTCTTCAACATTTTACTAAAATATTTTTGTTTGCTATTGAACTTGCAATATACTACTAACTAACTACTAACTTTGCAAAGCTACATTGAAATTAGTTTGAACTTTACCGAAATTAATCAAAATAAAATAACAATTATTCATGTGTCATTTTCTTGAAGCTGGTGGCTAGCAAAGGAGTAGGAGCTTCTTCTTCTTTTCAGCAGATAGATATCCACTGAAAGGCATGGGAGAGGTTCAAAAGATCGCTACAATGACCGGTCTTCTGCATCCAGCAACATCGAACTTAATTTTATCGTCGGCCCATCTAGTTGGGGTCCTTCCCCGAAATGTGTACCGGCTCGTCGCTACTAGGGAACCTTTTCGCCGCAACTTAGCAAGGGACTTTTCTTTGGTAAATAATATCGGGACTTCCCCACTTCGATTCCGTTCCCGTTCCCTTCTGCAACATATCCATTAAGTGCCTTCTAATGTAAAGTCTAAGTGCCTTCCCGATTAAGTTATTCCCCGCTCTCCTCCTTTCATATCCGGGCTACGAACTAGAAACAAGCTAAATTATGCCTTTATGTATAAAATGAGCAGTTAATAGGCAAATTCAATCTTTACTGAGCCCGCGTGGAGAAATCTCTATTGGCTAGTATACCAGCAGTTGGAACATTATATTAGGATAATTAACATTATATTATTAGTATGCACTATGAGAGAGTTTTGGCATGAGGGTAATGTAGCTGATAAACAGACAAGTTAATCTAAAGTGCTATTTATTACACAATGTACTAATTACACATCGACTTTATACGACACGATTATGGGAGAATCTAATAACTTACAAATAACAGGTATTCTTGTCTCATCACGTTCTGGCAATGCATTATAATCATATATATAGAAGATGAGAAACGAAAATACTATTTAGAAATTTGTGCAAATCCCTCGGAATTAAATTTGCGCCGATCCGCATTTGTTTCTCCATCTTGCGTTTCGCGTGCAAAGAATTTTATTACTTGTATACATTTTAAGTGCCTTATTACTTTTAACAATCTTTTAAGACTGCTCCAAAAATAAAATTCTTTATTATACGTAAGATTTATTGGTATTATTGTATTAGTTTATTACATTATATACCATTAATTATATATAAAGTTTATTAGTAGTTTTTAACAGGCACACTTTTTCAACAGACTATTGACATGTTACAATATAAATTAGTAAAGGAGATACTGGTATATTCAGTATATTTACTTAAACCAAGAGCAACCTTTTTAATCAAAGACCAATTTAAATTTTAAAATTTATGTGCGAGCCGCACAAAAAGTAAAATTTATTATTTACCTATGAAACTCTATTTATAATAAACATTGAAATTTGTTTTTTTTTTTTAAATTTATGATTTGAAAAGTTTTTTTTATATGAATTCGATACAAAAATGCGCAGACCCGTCGCATTAATACGAGTATTGCAAATTCAACACAAACAGTTTTTTCGCTTTAGTATGAACTACCATTTTATTATAATTATTTAATAACAATGTAGTGATGGGAGAAAGTAGATAAAATAAACTAATTTATCTCAATGCTTGGCGAGCCGCATGTTGATTTAAACTATGTTTTAAAGTAGCTATCATTTTAAAAATATTATCATGTACTAGATATACTTTAAACTTTAGAAAATAACTTTGTGATTATATCTAACATAGAGCTGGCGGTATACGTGGAAATTATTCATACAGTCTAATATTATTCTGTTTTACAACAGTATCTCTGAAATTGCACACTCGGTACGCTTTTGTGAAATAAATGAGCTTTTGATTAAAACCGGCTACCTATTGTAGATATGAAACATACATACATCTTGTATGAATGTGTATTCATACGAAATACATGTATGTATTCATACACGCGTATTATATTTGCAATACAGTTTGTGTAGGTTTGGTGTATGTACCTTTTGCTAAATATTATGTTCAGTGTTGCATGTAAACAGGAAATATTTAAAATGAAATGAAAAGTTCTGTTTGAGATCATTGCATAAAATTATTTATAAAATATTTACTTACATTAAATGTAAATTATTGTTAACAATATTAAAAACTTATATAATATATTATTTATACTTCTACCTTCACCATACTACAGTTGTCTGTAAGAGATTACCTTGTGTGATCAGACCGCCATTTGTACTTTTTTTAACGGTTTTATTTAGTTCGACCCGTACGGAATTTGTTTATTTATTTGGGTCAAAATTAGAAATTGAAATTTAAGCACCTTCCCGTTGTCAGATTGATCTGAAATTTGGTACACACATTTAATTTAGATGACAATACAGTATAATAAAATATATAACATTATAAATCTAAGATGGCCGCCGATACAAAATGGCGGATTATATATTTTTCCTTAACCCCCTCAATATGGGTATCAAATGAAAGGGCTACACTAGTAAAATACGATGATTATGTCAAAATTTAAAATTCAAGATGGACGCCGTTCCAATATGGCGGACTAGGTACATATTTTTCCACAACCACCACAATATGGGTATCAAAAAACCATTTTACTTAAAAGTTTTTTAAATGTATTTATTGTATATTATTATGAAAATATTTCAATATATCCTAGCGTGTTCTTTATCGTACACGCTAGGATATATTTAAATATAATATATTAAATCAAAAAATAAATTATATTAAATATTATAACTTCTTTATCATAACTGACCTTAACCGTCAGATGATGCTGGTCACCAAATCCAACCAATCCTTGGATTGAGTCTTCGAAGCATGAAGTAATGATGAAAATGTTACGAATTTTTGTTAATAATAATCGTAAGTACAGTAGAAGAAGCAGAAGAATAAAAATAGAAATGGAAGTAGAAGAAGAATAGAAATGGAGTCATAAATAAGAACATCCGCATAAGAACAAAGTTCACCGAAGTAGCTTGAAGAATTGTTTGTATGAAGTGGCAGTGAACATGGCACATCGCTAGTGCAACTAATGGCCGTTGGAGACGAAAGGTGGCGAAGACAAGCCGCGACGTCTCTGGATGCGAGCATCGCAAGACCGATTATCGTGACGATCTTTGGGAGAAACCTACCTCTTGAAGAAAAAAAACAAGAATGAACAACGATGTTGGTTTACGTGAAAAATGTTGTAGTATCACATAACAAAACTGCTTATTCATACAATGAAATTGATTATAAATGACATTTTTTTACATTGACAATATTTTAAGTAAGAAAAAGACCAATATAGCCACTACCGCACATTCAGTGGTAGTCGTGCAACAAAGTGCACCGCCCGCCAGCCCGCTGATAAATGCGTATGCGGCAAACAATGCGAATTACAAAACTGCCACCGTCAAACGACTCAACTCGTGTTTCACCCCTCCACGGGGCATCTTCAGGAGTTATGTTACACCGTTTAGTGCCAAACACAGAGTACCTACGGAGAAGTAAAAAAAGATTGGTAAAAGTAATAAGGCACTTAAAATGTATAGAAGTAATAAAATTCTTTGCACGCGAGACGCAGGATGGAGAAACAAATGCGGATCGGCGCAAATTTAATTTCGAGTGATTTGCACAAATTTCTAAATAATATTTTCGTTTCTCATCTTCTGTATATATGATTATATTGCATAGTCAGAACGTAATGAGACAAGAATACCAGTTATATATTGGCATGTTATAAGATTCTTCCATAATCGTGACATGAAAAGTCGTAATAACACATTGTGTAATAAATAGCACTTTAGATTAACTTGTCTGTTTATCAGCTACATTGCCCTCATGCCAAAACTCTGTCATAGTGCCTAATAATGTTTGGATTTAATATACATAGAATTTGTAGGTCACGGGAATACTCCAACTGTTGATATATTAACCTATAGATTGCTATACGCGGACTCATTGCGGATGAAATTGCCTATTAACTGACTTATTTAACACACATAGGCAAATTTTGACTGGCCTAGATTCGCCTATGTCTATGTAATGGGCGTCTATCGGTGAAAAATAAAGAAGAAAAACCGTAATTTTAACTTTAATTGTAAATCAATGTGATTTCTTCCATTTTTGTCGTACTATATTTAAATTTGCAATTTATGGTCTTTTATAATTGAAGAAAACTTCGCAGTGTGAATTGTAAAAATGTTTTTTTGTTGTAGTTATTATGTGGTACAACAACTACAACAAAATAACATTTTATATAATGTATCCTTGATTGAATATCCTTAACTACTTATTGTACTATATTTCATATAATTTTTAATACGTGATAAAGAAATTTTTAACATCTTGAAATAATTGATTTTAATTTGTACATTATTCTATAATTGCGATGTTTATTTTTATGCTACGTAATTAATAATTAATATTTTCTTATAATTACACCCCAAACTATCCTCTCCTTCATATCTCTCATCTCCATCAAAAGGTTGTCTGGTAGAGATCGCTTCGAACAATAAGACGTCTCTTGTACCTATATAAAAATTGTTTCTTTTTTTAGTAATTATCTTTGCTATTTTATTGCATTTTCTTTTTGTTTTATAAAAAGGGTTTTGGTGTATAATAAAGTGTAAATAAATAAATGAAAGCAGTAGGTGTGAAATGCCTATTTCCGTAAAACATGATCCTATTAGGTAAGGCAAACTTGAATGGTTTCTATATTGATTACTTTAATTACCCGATTAGCAAGGAAACCTAAGCATGAGAGCTATATACAATTCATTTAGGAATTCCTCATTTACCTTAAAATCACTGAAGGTCAAGACTTCTCCACAGATTATTTTCTTCTTGACATACCCGCGCCATCGGTTGCGATTTTCGGCTATCTGCCAATGCCTACCAATTGTGAACTGTGCAACTGTGAACTTTACTGGTCAGATTTTTGTGGTTTTGTTCTGATCAGCGCGTTGAGCTGCAACCCTATGGTTCTTAGCGTCGATCTTAATCCTGTAAATATAAGCTTTTGTAGGTGACCTTCGTCTTAAAGGACATTGTGACCAAAATACTCAAGGGCTCTTTGAGACTTTGGACTCCCTGAGTATACTTCCTTTCGCCATCGACGAGATGTGCATCCTTTTGCACCAGATGTCAAAAGCGTCGACTCATCTATGGTCATTAGAGAAAAACTTTTTCACAAGTGTCAAAGGAGAATTTTGCTATTAATATATTTCCCTTCGATAGATTTTGTATATAAATTCTTTTATATAATTTGCAAAGAATTACACTGGAAAAACATAATTGAGAGATAAAATAATAGATTAATTAAAAAGTTTAATTGTTAGAAAAAATCTTTTGTTATTTCAATATGTTGCATTAAAATAATTTAGTAAAGCATAAAAACATTTCTGTAAATCAATAAGTTTGCTAATAACGTTTTAATAAAGTAATGAAAACAAGTATATAGCATTTTTATTACATTTACTCGGTGCTCTGATTTGTGTAATCAGGAACATTGTTGCAATTAATATTTGTCTCTCTTCTTACGAATGTTATGTCATAGTATGTGCATGTTATAGTATTAGTTTTAGTATAATAAGTCGGTCGAAGGCATATCGTACTAGCATTGTATCGAAATTTCTAGATAAAGAAAACTTTTGTGCAGGTATAATAATGAGTTTGAGGAAAGTTACGAGATATGGACTAGGTACTATCTTCATCTCCCGAGATGAATATTTTCCTTTCGGACAGGATTTATTCGAAATCTTTTCCTTACTGCTTTGATTGCTATTTTAATAAGAACACTACGTGGGCGGCCAGATCTTTTTTTGACACAAACAAAGGAGGTTTCATTGTAGCTATCAATAATCCGATACACAAACATTTGACTAATACTGAGCGTGTGAAAGATTTTAAAAATTGTATTTGGCATAATATCTACTACGAGTACATTGTTATTGTTCCACTCTATTTTAATATCGCAAAATAAATTACAATATTTCGGAGCGAAGATAAAAAAACACAATGAACAATTATATAAAAATCACAGATTCCAAATTCAAAAGTAATATTTTTAATTACAACAGTATTTATTGCCTGACTATATACGAAATTGTGTCAATGTACCCTGTGATCAAAAAGTTAGGTTAATTTGTTTATAAACTGTAAAATTCTTTATTTATTCTTCTAATCAATTTTATCCCCTTCAAAGTAATCCCTATCTGATTGAACGCACTTTTGTCAAAGCTTTTCCAGTTCTCGAAACAGTTGTAATTGTCTTTTTCCGGTATAGCCTTCAAGGCTTTTTATTCGGTCACAATAATATTAGTTTTAGTATAATAAGCATCGAAGGTGTATTTTCTAGCTAGCATTGTATCGAAACATCTAGAAGAATAAAACTTCTGTGTTAATATATTCATGGATTTGAGCAAATTATTTTATTATATTGGCACCGTGTCAATTCCAATATATGGAACTTAAACATTATTGACTTATCTTGGAATTATCCAACAGGAAGAAATATACGAAGTTTAATATTGCTGTTAGTGTATTAAAAGTCATAACTTTGGTGTACCGCAAGATGGTTAGTTGGGTCATACGCACAGGACACGGGAAAAGCAAATCAAATCACCCTTATTTATCCAATAGATTGATAACCGTGCAACGTTATCAAAGAATATCGATTGCCTCGTTTGACCTTGGCGGCATAGCGTTCATCTTGTAAGCTAAGTCCAAAGCTTTAACTTAGTTTCACGAGAACTAACATAACATTAACGATTGCCTACATTTGATTTGAAGTTTTGATACATCTCTCAGCCTTTATTACTTTGTCACTGTTGTCAGTAACATAAAAGTGACTTTGTAATATAAATTATCAAAATCAAAAAAGGGGAAAGAACACATCCACTATATAAGCTTAAGGCAAAAATTTAAATGTCATTTGACTTGTATATTATATCTTAGGCGTATTGAGCCCAAACTGCGAAGCTTCTGCTCTTGTTCGTCTGCCCAAGAGACATATGAACTCAGTCATCTCCCCTTCCCTGAACAGGTTAAATTTCTATAGTCTTTTAAAAAGTCAGAAAAGAACCAATATTTAGCCACTTCCGCACATGCAGTGGTATGCAACAAAAAAAAAGTCTTTCTTTTAAAAAGTCCTAAAATTTTCCTTTTGCTGGGACAATAGGAAAATTATAAGGTCTGTAACAATAAATCTATGAATATAGTTTATTGAGACACGTGTAACGTTGTCCGCAGAACCACGCTACCAGTGGCACAGTTCAGTCGCGGCGACTTCTCCCTGTGGTCTGTGTTGAAGAACTGCGTCGGTAAGGAACTGTCGAAAATCACGATGCCGGTGGTGTTCAACGAGCCGCTGTCCTTCCTGCAGCGCATGCTGGAGTACCTGGAGTACGCGCACCTGCTGCGCATGGCTTCCGAGCAAGCCGATCCTGTTGCCAGAATGGAATACATTGCAGGTGAGCAATAGCAACAACCTACTCCACCGGAAATCTACTGGCCTATTTATGTCTCTACTTCTTCTAATTTCTGATAAGACCTAGTTGGATATCCTTCGCTATGCTAACGATTCCCTGGTCTCCACCTCAGATCGTTATAATTCATATAATAAATTTTATGACTTCATACTTTGTATTAGATTACAGTGGAAATAAAATTTTAAAGTGATGATAAATGTTGGGAATAAATTGTTCTAATGCTGCGGTAAGTGGTATGAAAATTACCGCAAAAAATCAGAGTTTATTGTGAATGTTTTCAGATCATCAGCGCGTTTGGATTTCTCGTAGCTTTAGGATAACGAATACCATTATTGGAGAGGTCATTTTGATTATATTTAAATGGTCTCTTCTGGCATTTTGCTCATGACGTGAACAAGTGGTCAATGTTAATAATGCAAAATATTATAGATATAAGTGATGACTTGTACGTCAAGAAAAAAGTAGCAGAAGAGGCCATTTTGCGATCTGATTTTGTAAAGTCGTTAGAGCAACACATACTGTGCACTGATTTTCTCATTGGGTTTTTTTACATTTTTGTTACTGATGGTTTTTTTTTCGCTCCCCTATCATTTATTTTTTTAGGATAGAAACCTTGGTTTCACTAGGTTTTTCAGTATAAATTTATTTATTTTTCTTCTTTATTCGTTCACATTTTCTTTTATTCTTATTGCTTTTATTTACACACCTTCTGTGTCGCCTTCCATCCTTCGCTATATCTTTATGCATTTTTATTTTATATCCTTCTTAACATTTTCTTTTACAGTTCCTATTTAATTTTTCTTTATAAGCATTGATTTAGATTTCTTATTTTTAACGTCTTATTTCTATATTACAGTTATTTTTTAAGTTGATTAAATAATAAACAATTTAATTTACAGCATTCGCAGTGAGCGCTCTGGCCTCTAATTGGGAGCGTCTGGGCAAGCCGTTCAACCCACTGTTGGGCGAGACATACGAGCTGGAGCGGCCCGAGTTTAGAGCAGTTTGCGAGCAGGTAGAGAGTTCATCAGACAAAGCTTGAAGAAAAGCTAATAATAACTCTAAAAATATTTTTTTTTGACGTTCATTAGCGTTTTCTACATTTGAAACGGTAATTTACATTATGGTTTTTATCGCGTTGAGTAAGCAGTGATCAATATTGTTAGAAAGCTGTGTTCACAAAAATTTACGAACGCGTCTCTATAATTTACTATGATCTCAACTGTCACGCAAAGTGATAAAAAATAAGACACTTTTTATAATAACCATGTATCTCTCTAAAAAAATTAAAACACTTTTTTCAAATTTTACTAAAGACTTATTTAAGAAGCGCCTGTTAAAAATTTTATAGCAAAAGTGTAAAAAATACATTGGGCTATTAAATTTATTGCAGTGTGGTCTTTAATTGCGTCAATAATTTTCACTTTACTTCGTTAAAGGTTCGGTAACTTTTCCGCTTACATGTTATATTTCATTCATTATAAATTTAAAATTTCATGACATTTCATTGATTGAAAAAGTCTAATCGCGCTATTGATATTTTAAAAAGAGTTTTTGAAATTTTACTGTTTTCTAAATATTTATGGAAGTCAACTGTGGGATGACCATTGCTTAGGTGTACCCATAGATTTATAATAAGACTAGCACGAAGCAGCCTACACTTTGTTCTTTGCTGCGCTTGCCGATACGTTTTTTCCACTCTAGAACCTTATGGCACCAGCGGACATCAGTTCGGCATCAGTTCTGCGTTGTATGCTCTACCTACTGCCACTTCAACTTGCCAAACCGCTGAACTATGACGGTTACTTTCGTTGTTCCACGGATTCCCTCGTCCCTGATTCAAACTCGTAGAGAAATCCCGACCATAACTCTCTCCATAACTCTAAATTCATATTTCAATTAAACTTTTATAAGAGTATCATTAAAAACGGTCATTTTAAGTGCACATTTTCAGTAAAAAATAGATAAAGTAATTCATATTTCAATAAACTTTTGGAAGAGTATCATTAAAAACGGTCGTTTTAAGTGTAAATTTTCAACAAAAAATATATAAAGTCGAAAACGTATAAAAACTGCAATGCATCCCTTATAAGGAGATCCGCAGAGCCATAAAGGTCACTGACGCTGCTCGAATAATTGCTTGTTTGAAATCTTGGGTCTGAAAGGTTGGTGAACACGATTTGGTAGACACTGCATAGGCAGGCCTTCTATCAGGTAAACTAATGACGTAGTTCAGGTCGTGAGAAGTTGCTTGATGCGAACAGCGAAGGTCAGTCATGATAGCGATCTTTGGAAGAGGCCTATACCTCGCAGTGGACATCTATCAGATCATATTGTATTATCGATTGTGTACTGTTAAAAATTGCGTTACAATATAATACGCAATTCTGTACACTGTCGCCTTGCCAGGTTTTAATATTAATTCTACAAAAAAGAACAAAGAAGGATTGAGAGAAGGAAAAAGAAGAACTCTACGATAACCTATAACCAACGACTAGTATTTCGTGCAGTTTTTAATCCATGTTTATATTTATTTCAAGTTCTTATTTAACTCTTGTTGAATAGGTTTCGCATCATCCACCGGTGTCAGCGTTCCATGCAGACAGCCCACACTTCGTTTTCCACGGTTCTGTTCACCCAAAACTGAAGTTTTGCGGAAAGAGCGTCGAGATACAACCTAAAGGCCACGTAACAGTGGAATTGCCAAGGCTAGTAAAAGAAATAATTTTTTTTCTGCACTAAATCATCAACTGCTTATTTCACATTTATGAGATATTTTAATATCAACTTATATACATGGTGATTGGTTATTGATCTAAATGTTTTATAAGAGTGAAGGCATAGTTCATTTGTAATTAATTAATATACGTATGTACTAAATAATGTAATAATAATTTAGTAACAAAAAGCGTTCCCAAAATTCGGGTTATTCCCTAATTAAATAAATTATTTCTTACTATCTATTCCTGCAATTATAAGCTACCAGAAGCTATTGGCCTGTCGCATTCCAATAAAGTCTCAAAATGATCACTTTCATAGAGCGAGATTGCAAGTAGGTTTAAAGGCTTTAAAAGTTTTGGCTGATATATGAGCTGAACATTCACCGCTTTAAAAAAATCCTCTATATAAAAAGGCATAGGATAGACGCATTCGAGATGCGTATTGACGCCAAATGATCTATACATTAACCTTTTTAAATCACTAATAACCAAGCAGCCTGTGTATTAAAAAATAGTTTGTTATATTCATCGATAAATAAACAGATGGGGCGAAGCTTACACTTGGAGCAACGTGAACTGCTGTGTTCACAACGTGATCGTAGGCAAGCTGTGGATCGAGCAGTACGGCGCCATGGAGGTGACCTGCCACGGAGGCGCCGGTCTCACCGCCAACCTGGTCTTCAAGCCGGCCGGCTTCAACAACCGCGACCTTCATCGTGTCGATGGCTTCATCACCGACTCCAAGTAAGTTCTGATCATTTTTATCTAGCAAGTGACTACAACAGATCTATATAAATCAATGGAGATGAACATCGCTATATCAGGGCATCTGGTAATTTATGAAACTCACCATAAAATAAGTTGTTCAATGTAACTTTACTATATTTTTAACTGCTATCGAGAGTTCTTTTTCTAACCATTGGGATATTTGATTTACTTTTATGTTTGGATAATTTTCTTTCTTTTTCTTCTACTTTTTTCGCCGTTAGACGCCCACTGCAAAAAAATAGGCCTGCACCAAACATCGCAACTATGACCGCATTATTCGACTTCTTGCGACTTTAACTATGTCTAATTTTTTTTACTAAAAATTATTTTTTCTAACAATTGTCTGTTACTCGATTCAAGCGTTTATAATTTTCATCTTCATTTCGTGTTTGGTTATGAAGTAAACTATTTCATCTGCTATTCATATTTCATATATAATTTATGAAATTTAACATCTAAGAAAAAAATATCACATTAATTATTTTCAGAGGCAGAGTTCAGCTTTGGTGACGCTATATTTGCAGAAACTTTCACAGAAACTCAATCCGGTGAACATGTGTTATTTAACGGCTGTCGAACTTTGCTATCTTAAAAGAATTTTTGCGCCTTGCTCCTTCGAATCTAGTTTTAGTCACAAAAGTGTAACAACGAGAGGTGAGGGAACCCCTCACATCTCTTTTATCATCCTCATGTCCAAAGATCACCACGGTGACCGGACTTGAGCTGTTTGCATCCATCGACTTTACGTAATGTTATCTATATCGATGACTCATTATGTGCTTGTGCCATTTAATACGAGCAATTCTTCGAGCAACATCAATGACTTTGTTCTGCTTAGAGGTTTAAAAAAGTATGAATTCAAGTGACGTTTTCAATAAATGACCACTTGCAGTAAGAAGAAGCTGCGGTTCCTGTACGGAAAGTGGACGGAGTTCATCAAGTGCTGCACCGCGGCGGCGCACGAGCAGTGGGCGCGTGAGCGCGGGGAAGAACCTGCACCTACGCAAACACCAAAGAAAGTCCTCGCAAAACTCAATAGCTTCAAAGTCGGTGCACTGCGCTCCATGTCTATACAAGACGTGAGTTTTTTAGATCTATTGTTTTTAATCCTCATCCAACAGCTTATATTTATTTAACTCCCGATATAGGTCTCTTATGTCCACCCATATCCAGCTGTTGTACGAAGATCGCAGGCCCATTTGGACACTATTACATAGTAAAAGCTAGTTATGGATCAATATATTTCTAATAGTGACGTCTTCTACTCGAGCTTACTTGCTTATTCTCGGTTGAAGTTGATGCTGTCAGTCCGAAGGCTTTTACAGCTTCATCGGAACTGAGTTCACGCAGCGGAAGGGTCTGTGAACTTAGAATTATACCGGTGGTTGGCTTTTACTGATGCTATTTTGATCCAGCTTTCTTCGATACTATCAACATCATCATTTTACCTGGATACAGGGTATTTCAAAATAGAGACAAAAAGGTTATTTTTATATTGCATCCGCTTTTGGGGCGTATATTGTTCCCTTATACTTTCTATAATATTTTTATCAGTTTATTATTTATTAATATCTTCTGTCTCTTTCTTCACAATTTCTTTCATTTTCTTTTCTTTCTTCGTTCTTCACGTTATTTTTCATCATTCGCCACACTTTTCACAATTTGTCATTTTACTTCATAAATTTTTAGTTTTTATAACTATCTTTATTCAAGTTTTAGCATAACAAGGTTGTCTATGTGTTTACTCCAGTACTTTAAAGCGAAAGGGTCCATCTGTTCCGCGTATTATTTGACTGGTGTACTGTTCCAATCAAATTCAATCTGCTGGTCTATTTCGGTTGCTTTCGTTCTTCGTCTTCGGATCCCCTTACCTCCGATTTCATCCGCATGGCTGGTTGGGTGAATGTGACCTTGTTAAGAAAGCCTAAAGTGACCCACGATGCAGTTTCGTAAATCATCTCTAGTAATACAAATTGGTCGTTGACTTTCGTCTTTAGCACAGACTATTATTGAATAAGAACGAATTTCGCATTTTCTAGAACGCTGCTCCTTCGTAAGATTTATCGTAAATAAATATTAATAAAAAAAATCTACGTAAACAGACTGACGAGGCAGAAAATTCTGAAGACGTTCCCAAGCCGGACGAAACCTACAACATCGATATACCGGGCTCCACAACGCTGTGGGAAGCGAGGCCAAGGCCCAGCAATAGCGCACAGGTAACATACATCAATGTACTATAATTACATTTAAAAATGATGAAAATAACATAATGTTTATGCGGTAACAGAGTATTTGTAATTGTAAGTTCTTTCACTGTAAATCCAACATTAAATAAGCATTTTGAACTTATTTCATGAATATCCACTCACATATTATTTTTAGAACTACTATACTATATATTATGAGATGTGCTATGGTCGCCTATAGTGTATTAAAGTTAAATAGTGACATTGTCATTGTCGCTTAAACAAACTGCATGTTTAAAAATGTTAAATGGTAAATTAGAAAACCGTGTTCACATTAACCGTTTGTAAGTTTTTCTGAGGTTTTCTTTTTCGATCTGTACGGGTGCGTATGTCAATTTAAAAACAAATACGTCATATATAAATTAATTATTATACATACTTAGGCTTGTTGAGTTTTTACTTTAGTTCGTTAAATTTTATTTATAATACTTGCGCTGTGTGTGTGCAATAAATATATTCTTACATGACAACGACCATACTCTATTTTTTAAAGCAAATATACTATAGTCAATTATTTAATGGTAATTAAATAATATAAATCAAAAATTTATATCAAAGTATTAAAAAAATATATTGCTTTTAGGTAACTTATTTATACCTACATAATGATTTACAAAAAATTTGTACGAAGTTATATATGGATCCGCCATCTGATGTCACTTATGTTAAAGAAATAGCAGAGTCATTTCCACTTCAATTTGCTGATTTTAGATATCAGAAACTTAAGCTCTCTCTCGTTTAAAATCATTGTTTTTACCCAGACACTGGCCGGTTCTAGGGTTTCGAGTGCTCTGATCAAAACAAAATTAGATGCCTTTTATAAATTTACTGCAAATAAAAAAAATATACACTATTAAGAAGTGTGTAAATAAATTAATTAGTAACAAAATATAATTAACAATATGCGAATTTAAAATTCGAGCGACGGAAGAACAAGTAATTTTAAAAATTAGTTGTACGTATGCAAAGTGTAGTGAGATATAAGACAGTGTATTTTTATATCGTCGCCCCAAAAAATTGATGCCCTGGAGAGTTCAGACGAACTTTAGTAGAAATCTATCATAAACCAATTTGATGTTAACTCCAGTACTACCAGTTCACCGAGTTCGCAATGTCGCTCAACGAGCTCGAGCGGGATATGAAGGGCCAGCTCTGCCCCACGGACAGCCGGCTGAGACCTGACGTGCGTCTCCTGGAGCAGGGAGACATCGACGCGGCGGCAGCTGAGAAAACGCGCTTGGAAGAGAAGCAGAGAACCGCTAGGAAGCTGCTAAAGAAGAGCGCTGACGGATGGCAGCCAAGGTACGTACTCTGTTTGTTAACCCTTTACTTGATAATCAATCGAAATCGCAGTTTGCAATAAGCCAGATGTAATTCTTGTTTGTTTAATGGAATCAGGCGTTACTTCGCGGAAGTCCATACTAAGTAAGAAAAGGACCAATATTTAGCCACTTCCGCACATGCAGTGGTAGTCGTGCAATGAAATGCACCGCCCGATAGCCCGCCGATAATTAGTGCCAAACACAGAGTGCTAATCGGTGTAACATAACTCCTGAAGATGCCCCGTGGAGGGGTGAAACACGTGTTGAGTGATTTGGTGGTGGCGGTTGTGTGATTCGCATTGTTTGCCGCATACGCATTTATCGGCGGGCTGGCGGGCGGTGCATTTCATTGCACTACTACCACTGCATGTGCGGAAGTGGCTAAATATTGGTACTTTTCTTACTTAATTCTTGTTTGGTTTGAACATTGGCAGGCTAGCGGTAGAGGATTGAAGCTTGCAATCGTAGGTCGCGGGATCGATTTCCGGGATACAATTTAATATAATTCATTCTCTGTACATTAATTATATTAGATTACCGATGCTCACAACCAAGTGTGCAGCAGATGGGCAGCAGCCTCCTCTGCGTATCATAATAGCATACTGAGATCACCAATACCAAGCGTGACGAATACATAATATCTCCCATAGATATCTTTGGGAGACGCTTAAATCATTTTTTTTTTCTTTTTTCACGGAGGCCACCCTTATTGAGAACCAGTCATACACCCCTATTTGGTTTTGGACAGAACAATTTGACCTATGTCTTGCAGCGGGCGTCTGTAGACTGAATTAACGACAATTTTGACAATTAAGAGTACAAATAAACAAGCTGACGACGTGGATTGTTTTCTTTTGTAAAGATTATACCACTTCGTGGAAGAAAACGTTTAATAATAAAACGGAACTCCGATAAATTCTGATTTATCTGTATTGAATGTGTATATATATATATTTATATATGTATCTATATATATACACTTATTTCATATTCTAGGAATCAAAAGGATCACGTATAAGCTTCTTAGGGGAAAAATAGATAGTTCGAAATTATTGCAAAAGATTGAAAAATTGCACTCGTCTTTGCTCTCCTTGTAAAAGATCTAAGGTTTAATAAAAACAGCCAACTGTATATTGCAGCCAACAACATGACAGTAGTAACATTGATTATTCGCTATTCTTTGACTGTACTTCATCGTAATCTTTGACATACGAATAAAATGATTACTTTGATTTATTTTGTGACGTTTCATTTTTTTTACTTTTACCTTTTTTATTTTCTGTTTGCAAATTAGTGTGTAAGCTTATTATAATTGTAAATTGTGACAATTGTAAGCAGAATTAATAAATAGAACGCTATACATTTATAAAAGTCGTATAATTTCGAATGATTAATAGTGTTGATATATTAAATGTCCACAGATGGTTCAGCCAAGGCACGAATCCGTACACGAAACAGGAGGACTGGCTGTACAACGGCGGGTACTGGGACCGCAATTACCAGCACCTGAAGGACGTGGATATATTCTAAACATCATCACCGCACGTGTGTCGGTCGCTTAATTCAGCATTTCCCGAAAGACGTAAAATATTATCAATAATATATTTCTATGAAAATCATTTTCGAAGTACTTTGAAAGCCTCAACTGACAGCATTCATTGACAAAGATGAAATATCATGATTTAATTTATTTCATATTGTTTCTGAGGAACTTTACGCTGTTATCCCTGAGACTTTTACAGATTTATCTGCCATGAGTTCGCGGAACAGAAGGGTCCGTTAACTATAAATTTATTTTATAAACGAAAAACCGCTTAAGGTATGCAAAAATACATAGAAATTATGATATTTTTAGTGGTTCTCAATAAAATCTTTAAACAGATATTAAACAAGCAAACATATAGATATATAAAGAAAAAAATTATAAATCAGAAGAAATAAATTAATATCTTAAACGCACTTACTTGAATCAACAAAATGTAATACATTATTAACATTCCTTGATTATTATTTTTTGTAGTAATCTTTTTATTTTATTTTTAAACGAAATCTATTATCTGAATTTGCATTGAGTGCATCGATGTTTTTGACTCTTAATTACGTTCATAAAGGATATCATCGTCATCTAGCAACTACCGAATCCATTTGACCGACACGTGCTCGATAGTAAATCTTTGTCCCGCTAATAAGTTTTAGGTGTATTAGTGAAAACTGTTACGTATCAGTTCAAAGTAAACGCTATAGCATATTAGCAGTTAGTAGTAAAGTTTAAATTCGCATGCGCGTTTTGCATGTCACGCTTAGACGTGGTATGATATAGACAGTAAGAAGGCGAGCAATTATGTACCTTGAATGGTTATGAAGCATTTCTGGCCAACATTCCGGAATATTCTCGAAGAGTTATTTTAGAAATAATCATTTGTTATTAGATAATGCATGTTAGTTATTTTATATTATTATTATGAGACGAATGGGTGGTAAGGCTATGATTGTAGAACCGTGTTATATTATTATATTGAGCTTAAATAAATATACAAAACTAAATGAATACACCAATAATATTGTAATTTTTTATATCGCCTCAAATTGACATTTCTTCTGTAGTTAATTCTGTAATGTATGTATAAATTAATATTATTTTCATTTCAAACAGAAAATTTATTTTCGTACACATTTTTATATAACGCTATATTTATTTACAATAAAACTCATTCCATAGTTCATTTGCGATAAAAAAAAACTGACTCATTGTTGTTATTCATATAAGCCCGTGTTCACAATGACCAGTTGCAGTAAGTTCTACAGAAAGTACGGACGTGTCTCTGCGATCCAACTGTCAAGGGACGTAACAAATTGACAATGAGTCTCTTAGTTTTTTACACCAATGAACTAAAGGGTTAAATATTATCAAAATCATTTTTTTATCGCTGTGATAAAGACAAATTTTTATCAACCAAATAAAATGTTAAGTTATGATTATTTAGCCGCGTTACTGCATATTGATTTTTTAACTTCCGTTCGTGTATTACATCTAAAATAAAACATTAAAACCTCTTTTTTGAACTAATATTCAAGCTATTACATAAAAACCGTGTTCGTTTTTCAAGTATTAATACTTTTTTTGAGAGTGCTTCCCGCAAGGGTACGTTTTAAATATCTTATTAATTAAATTATTTTGAACGAATATACGTACCGACCTACATCAACCAAATCCACCCTAACTCAAACCAATGCGACATTTGGTTTGCTACAAACTTCTTACAATTTACCTCCTTAGTTATAAATGTTTTCTATCCACTATAATGTATAGTTGTCTCATATGAAGCACCATTACAAAGATTCGGCTCGAATTCTATTAGTGTTCCAAAAGGGTGAGAGATAGAAGTTTTGGAATATTTTCTGGCTTTAAATCGAAGTGCTTCGAGTATATTCCTGTAATTTTTTTAGTACATAGCTGAAAATAAATTTCAAGTTTAAACCAAATATTTAAAATCCTTAATTGCGATCAGATTATATATCTGAAACATTATCATCGAACATTTAGACATTATTTCCACCAACAATAATATAAAGATGTGTCAAAATGACAAAAATATCTATTGATTATATTATCTGTGTATATATGAATACATATTTTTCCGCAATATATTAAGGATTATTATAAGTTATTGCAAATTGCTATGTTATTGTGATATATAGCTTGTAAAATAAAGGATGATTTTAAAATAGGTTGAGCGATTTTTTTTAATTCCACTGTGACGTCAAAATATGAATGTTTTTTTTTAAATCTAATGAGACCGTCATGGCGTAGTCTTCCGGTTCCGATATTGATTTTGTTTACAGTTTATGGCTCAATTTATTCAGCATCATATTAACAATTATGTATTTAACTAATCATTCTTTAAGTAATTCCATCTTTAGTCAACTTAGTTCGGCTCGATTGAATTGATTTACCTCGTGACACTAGCACTGGTATCTTATGTATTTTTCAAACTAAGCGTTGACAAAGACAAGAAGCTGTCACCTCTAATCCGTTTCCGGTATTCTATTTTTAAAATTCCAGAAGAACATTCTCGATAAACAAAAAATATAATTATATAAACAAAAATTATAATTTTAGTAGATCGCTCCACTTATTACAATCATTGCACATAATGCACTTTAGATTAGATAAATAATCACAATAGTGGATTTAATAGGTTCAATAAACTAAGTGTAAGTAGCAGTTTATTATAGTTTAAACATAAAAATATTTTTTCATTTTTTAAATACGATCTATACGTCCGCCTTGAATTGCAATATATTTAAACTTTGTTGGTCATATGCCACGCCTTTATTACTGCAATTACTGCTTTATTACTGCAAAAACATAACACAGCATTTTTACAATAATTAAGTTTTTTATGCTGTTTTTTTGTAAATTCCATTATATCGTTGCTCAATTTACATACAATAATATTATGCAAATATTATTTTGGATTACTTAATTTTATATTTGATTACAATATTTAGTTTTTAGAAAAATGTCTTCGTACAAAATTTTAGTTTAAATTTAATATGTTAAATAATTATTACCATAATTTAATTACACAGGATGTAAAATATTTAAATGTGTTAATGAATAGTTCATTTGTCCGTTAAAAGTTTTTAAAAGCTTATACACCTATTTGCAATAACCTTATATAAAGTTGTAAGTTGGAAATTTGTTATATTAACTTGGTTTTGTTTTTTTTTTTTTTAATTGGAATGCTACTGGCCAATAACTTTTGGAAAAAAAAAATTTAAAACAAAGTCTGCAGTGTCAGATAGAAAGCATTAACTAATTTAATTATGTATTAATCTCAATTTTTTCCTTACGTTATTTTTTTTTTATATTAAAACCTTATCGAAGTTTTTGGAAAGGATATACTATAGATACTTTATAGATTTGACACTTCTTACCAATTACCTGTATACGTATGGACTTGTAGTAAATTTCATTTTCAAAAATATTGATTTTGAAGTTATAAGAACAAGAAGGTATGGAATGAAGTATGCAGTGTTGTAAGCGATAATTTAGAACAATTTGTATCGGATTTTAATTTATAACAAACTCTTTCGTCGGAATTCTTATTATTAATTAGGACGATTTGCGATATATTTTTTATTTAGAATGAATAATTTAATAATAAATGAATGTTTAATTAATTTTTATTGCAAAAATATTTTCTACTAATGTTACTGTAGAGATTAGATTGAAAAAATTTATATGAAAATATTCAATGTGGTCAAGCGTAGATTATGTGAATAAATATGTATTTAATGCTTGATATATTTAATTATATATATTTTAAATGAAAATTGTATAATCAATAATAAACATTACAAATTAAATAAATTTCTTATTTTTTAGAATAATTTATACCGTAGATGTAACTTCATTTTCGGTGAGTTCACCGAGGAGCTTGGTATGTTCGGTATTTGGGGTTGACAACCTTCGGAGCAGGTTAAGTTTTAGGAAGAATCTTTGTAATGCATTGGCGTGCATTTTTACGAACCAGACTTTTCTCCTTAGCTAATCAAATTTTAAATCACCCTAGTAATGATACTTTTGAAGTCTGTTCCAGAAGACCTTAGATATCCCTCAGTAGGATATCGAGATTTTACCATTATACTCCTTAACACATTTATATAAGTCCTAAATTAGCTGCCATATAACTTGGATATTTCAGGGTTAAAGGTTCGGTAGAACTTTACAAGACAGATCCTGTGGGCTGTTTGTAGCAGAAGTCCGGACATGTGTTGAATACTGTTGCCATCAGTAAGATGGATTGACGAAGTACCAGCTCGAAGTTCCTTGGTTAAACGCTTCAGAGCTTAGAGCATCGGCAGAAAGTTTTCAGTTTATCAGTGTTCTACACACTGCATTTTTGAGTGTGCAACGGAATTATACCAAATAATTCCCTTAACTCCTTGCTTGCACGAAATTTATGCATAAAAAAAATCTCTTCAACCCGTACTAAGAGTTTTTATACTACTGTTGTAGTACAAACAGCTAAAGTATGGAACATCCAACTATTACTTGGGAGTCTAAGTCACAATATGTTACTTCTAGACAAGCATGTAGCATATTAGACCTCGTCGTAACTGCATCAGGCGAGACAAAGTTCAAATGCTTTGTCTACAGTCGATAAGAACAAAACTGAATGCAGAGGAGTGAAAAAAATTCGCGGAAAGGTAAATTGGAATAAAAATACAGTCTATGAATATTTTTCTTTTTTTATCAAAACACATCACACTACCTTAAACTATAAGTTCACCAAACATCACATGATATATTTTTTTTAAATAATAATAATGGCACTTTCACACATATATTAAACATACAAAATAATTTTAACGTATTCCTGTGTTTTACATTTCGAATTCCCTTTAAAATATTTAAAAATATACGTTATATATTATCAAATATTTAATCTGTATACATTCGTTTTCTGCTTGATTTTTCTTTACTGTACAAACTGTAGTAAAAAAACATTGTTAAGTTATTAATAAAATAATAATAAATGCTTAAAATAAAAATAATAAACTAACATTTTTAATCGCATTCAATGCTACCATATATGTATATATATCGTCATAGACACACCTCAAGTAAACAACTATGCGATGAAAATAATGTAAATGTATTTTTATAATATAAATCGATGATTGTACCTAAATTATTCGATATTCTTCCAAGATTTAATTTTATAATTCTTCTTTCAGTCGATAGACACTCAATGCAAGGAAGAGGACTCCAGCAAAATCGCCCCAATGGCCGGTCCTGCGCTGCCTGCATCCAGGGACTTCCCGTGACCTCAAATATGTGGTAGTTCCACATAAGTAAGAAAAGAACCAATATTTAGCCACTTCCGCACATGCAGTGGTAGCCGTGCAATGAAATGCACCGACCGCCAGCCCGCTGACTCTGTGTTTGGCACTAATCGGTGTAACATAACTCCTGAAGATGCCCCGTGGAGGGGTGAAACACGTGTTGAGTGATTTGGTGGTGGCGGTTGTGTGATTCGCATTGTTTGCCGCATACGCATTTATCAGCGGGCTGGCGGTCGGTGCATTTCATTGCACGGCTACCACTGCATGTGCGGAAGTGGCTAAATATTGGTCCTTTTCATACTTAGGATGGACTTCCGCGAGGTAACGCCTGATTCCATTAAATAGTAGTTCCACACAGTAAGGAGCCTATCCACACAGAGTTCATCGGCTCGTGGTCATCACTTAAGAATCTTTAGATCCCAACGACCTTAGGATAATGAGCGAGGTGCCACGCTCTCTGCCACTCCGCCACTTCAGATGAGCAATTCTTCGAGCTGTCAGTGATCTTGGTTCCTCTGCGGATTTTCTCATTTCTAATTCCATAATTATTTAATATTCTCATTTCAGTAGAACTTTATTACTATTTTCTGTACATATACATATATCAAAAATATATTCGACAACTTCCCAACCCTGCATTTTTCTCACATATAGATATAACTTACTTAAACACATTCACTTTTATCTGTAAACATATCAATTAAATCTTTCAATAAATCAGAATGATAATGATATATTAACTTTAAAAAAACGGCAATTAATGGCATTTAAACGAGACAGTAATGTTTTCAATGTTATTACACAGTATTCGCAGGATACAGTTAATATCAAAAAACTTTTAATATGGAAAAATATATCATTTACGTGCTTCTTAAAAAGATGCTCCAAATAAACCCATCTTTATATATTTTTACTATAGACGACGCCCACTACATTCATCCATCTTTTTCATAGGCTAAAAGTGCGAATGAAAGAGCGCCATATTAACTTTGTCCCGCGAATATACAACTGTTGATGAAATTTCGTGTATATATAACTCCTATAACTTTCAAGATATTTAAAATCAATCTGTTATTGTGCAAATTTCTATAACATTTTTATGTCCAGAGCAGTAGGTAATATCGATTTTTTTTTATCTTACAGCAAGGCGTTACAAGTTCCTTATAACAATACTACAAGCGTTATTTCAAATACAAAAATATGTCGATTTAATTAACAATTTAAAAAATCCTATTACCATTTTTAATCAGTTAAACATAAAACATTTCCATAACAGTTAAGATTATAGACTTGATCCCTTTTATACAAAATATACAAGACTTAAATCTCATGCGATGGTAGATGGTTACAAACTACTGCGCTTCGAGGCCAGAGTCCAGAAAATCTTTAAGATGCAATGGAACAGCCCGGGGCATAGTGCGGCAAATCTGAAAACAGATCCGTTCTCCAATCAAACTGACAATTAACATTACACACTAATAATCAGTGATAAAAGATAGAAATGTACAAAATGTATGACAAGAAAAGAGTGATTTATATATTTTAGATCTTGGGATATATATCACTCTTCTATATCTTTAACTTATTTAGCTCAGTACGGCTCAGAGAGGAAATAAGGCAGCTAAGACTAAAAACTATCCTTTATATCTTCGACTCTTTTACCTCAGACTCATTAAGGCGAAATTAAACTTGAAATCTTGTAAATTATAGCGAATAATTGAACTTTTTTATTAAGCATTTTAGGTGTTTGTCATAAAACACAAAAAAGCTAAACGCACGCGCGCGTCATGTTGTCGTTCTGAAAATTTTTAATACAAACATGCAATAGCTATCAGTCTCTCTGTTTTACGTGTAAATTAATATATAAGCCCATCTCTTTCTCTCTATTTCTGAACGAGCCGTAACTCGTCACGAAAATTGACGATTGATAAAGATGTAAAGATACAATTGAAACACGCAAGCTGGAGAGTGATTATATCTTTTGTAAATTACATATCTCATGGCTTTAGCTGGCAAGCTACCCATCTCTAATAAACGATGATCTATCTGAAAGCCAGTGATTAAAATAAACAAAATCTCTATAGACATTTCTTTTGGTAGTTCTACTAACATATTTCTCGATTAAATGAACATATTTTTAAAATAAAAAACATGGACGTTAACATTATTATATTCATTTTAATAGACATCTACCTAGATACGGTTTAAATAGCACGAGAGACCTTGACTTCAGATTTTATACACGATTATTATATTTAAGTAGATGTAATCGAAAGCTAGTTTTTGTTTGAATTAATTTAACATTTAAATATTCCTTTATTCATTTAGAATAAAAAAAGTTTTAAATTTAATTAAACTGTGTATCAAAAGATTTTATAAGCTATTTGGGAGGTTAAAAATAAAGCTAAATTTTTTTACGTCTAAAAACGAATGGAAAGTTAGATTTTTTTTAAAACCGAATGAAATTCTTTTATCATTCCAGCCATGGCACGTCCACAGCTAGACCTGCATTTATATGACGTTATCGTCCTGGACTACGCTTGCCGGTCTGTGGTCTCGCAGCTCGTTGAGTAGTTAAAGACCAGGTTTCGGTACCACAGATATAGATTATCCAGGATGTTTACAGCGTGTTGGTTGAAAACAAAATTCTTTAGAAATCAAACCATGATTTTGTTCGACATATTTTTAACACATTCGTTAAAAGAATTTTTAAAATTGTTTTTTTTTTAGGTGCAAACTAGTTTTTAGTTGCTACTTAATAAATGTTAACATTCAATACTGCGCAATTATTTTTTATCTGTGGTATTAATTTAAATTTGTAAGAATTTTTTTAAACTGTTAATTTAATATAATATACGTTTTAAATATTTCCTCGTGTTGTTTCGTTTATTTTTTGTCTAATTCTTTTGGTTTTTGTCTTAATATTTTTAACTATTAATTTAAAATTTTAAAACAGTTAGTTATATATCACCTAAACATGTATAGATCGCAATTTTTGGCATGTTTGAAGAAACATATATGTGGTTAAATATTCACGGATTTGACACTAATTTTATTGTGGTAATATATAATATTTTTAGATCTGCAAACACTAAAAGTTTGCATAGAGATATAACGCTTTTATTAATCTCTAACAATTATTCAGGAAACTGACGTCGCTTTCCTAATAAACTCAAACATGACGTAATTTATTACCTGATTGACGTAATAAAGAGAGCTGGGGATGGTGATCTCATTATAGTTTCGTCTGACCGCGTCCACGATGTCGTCAGCGGCATCCTGTGCCGACAGTATCTTCATCAGCGATGGGAATTTGATCTTTGGATTCTTGCATAGCCCCGTATCCACTATAAACGGACATATCACCGTTTGCTTGATCTGCACAAAAAGTTATTTTCACAATGAGTTAAAGTAAGATGGACGTAGACAAAGTTTTGTCGGGACTTACCCCGCTGAAGTCACGTGGGTCCTCTCGCAGTTCCTCGTGCAAGGCTTCCATGAGGCCACGAACGGCGAATTTGGTGCCACAGTACGGTACGAGGTTGCGAAGACCCACCACACCAGCCATGGACGACATCGCTACGATGTGTCCGTGGTTGGTCTCCATCATGTGAGGCAGGAATGTTTGGATCAACTAAAGGAACAAAACATTAGCTTATTACAAGTAATCTTTTAAGTCCTCGTCGTCTATCACAACGAACTCATGAAAGATAGTAATACGGAATGGTCTCGAATTCTGGCACAGCGAGGATGTCGAGGGAAATCAAAGCCTTTTATTTGTAAATCCTAGTAGGAATGAAGGAATGGGAATCGGCACATTCCGTGAAAGATCCCACTGTTTTAAAATTACAACCAAAATTAAATTACACATAACCCTGTCTTCGGTCTCGAAGACGTGTTATGTTTTTTTCCCTCCGAGACAAAAGAAACCTCCTCAGAGAAACATATTAAGTTAGTAAAACTTGATAATGATCATGATCATATGTATTAGTTTTTTCTTGGCTTGTCGCTTATTGTACCAAGCAAAAAGTTTTAATCTAGTTGAAAATGAGATGTTTTTCGTTTTGAAGTTTCAAAATATTCTATCTACCATATTTATTATAGTCAAGTTATATAGGCATAAATTGTGTTCCGGATTACCTCTTATTTGTGACAAAGTGACCTTGTGTGTGATAGTGTTATGGTGAAGACATTTATTGATGGAGAAAGAGCTCTACTTTCATTTTATACTAACTTCTATTCAACTAAGTAAGAAAAGGACCAATATTTAGTCACTTCCGCACATGCAGTGGTAGTCGTGCAACAAAGTGCATGCGTATGCGTTACACTCTAATCTAAATGTAGTGTTTGGCACTAATCGGTGTAATATAACTCCTGAAGATGTCCCGTGGAAGGGTGAAACACGTGTTGAGTGAATTAACGGTGGCAGTTGTATGATTCGCACTGTTTGCCGCATGCGCATTTATCAGCGGGCTGGCGGGTGGTGCACTTTGTTGCACGACTACCATTGCATGTGCGGGAGTGGCTAAATATTGGTCCTTTTCTTACTTAGGGTGTACTTCCGCAAGGTAACGCCTGATTCCATTAAATATGCTATTCAACTTTTAAACCTATAAGCAGTCATCCTGTAGACAGTTGATAGAATAAATTAACTTGATAGACAAGTGTATTTTGTAAATTGTATGAGTGCTATTATCCTTCCTTGTTGTATGTTTAAATGCTTCAGGTGTGATTTAGCGACAATCATTGTTTAAATGAATGTTGACACTGCTCACAAACAAGTTTCCAGAGGATGGGCAGCAGCGTCCTCTGCTTATCATAATACCACACTGTGATTATCGTCAACCCGCTTGCCATAAAGATAAATATTGGAAAATAAACATGTACCTAGCCACCTAAGAGTAAAAAGATGAGGAAAGGAAGGCGATGAAAGGAATGAAAGAACAAAAATTGCGATATTTTGAAGGATAAAAGGAAAGGATAAAAGGAAAGAATAAAAGAAATTGAGAAGTATGAAAGTGAGTGTCGAATATAGATAAAACTCTAAAAAAAATATGTGTAAATAAAGTCCCTGTCCCAAACTAGATAGGGGGGGATACGAGAGGTTCCCAATAGCGGGGGCCATAAAAAAACCCGCATGCCAAGCGTGGGGATTATGGTATATTCCCCATAGATATATCGGGCCTTGCAGTGGGCTTCTATGAGCTATAACGACAACTAGAATGCGATTAGACAATAACTTTTGGCGACTTTGTACGGCAGGGGTAGATAGTGTAATTTATATAATTATTACAAATATAAGTATTTACATAAATACAATGTTTATAACTAATTAACGTTTTTATATATGGTAACCTGCCCACTGTCTCTGAACCACCTTGGGTTGACTTGTATAGAATGCCTAAAGGCCGCCTTTACATAATTTTGTCAAAAGCGTAAATAAATAAATAGTAAATAATGATTAACAACAATACTTTACAAGATTAAGTTTTCCCTTTCTTATACTTCAACACTAGTATTAAAGTATTTAGTTTTCTATAGTTTATATGGAAAAAGAAATGTATATGTATGTAATAAAATGTATTTTCTATACATAAAAAGCTTTTTTGTGCTTTGACTATAATCTGAAAAAAATGTCCATAAAGGTCCGTAGTTTAGTTGTGCACTTAGCAAGTTAATTGTCAATTAACTTTTATTTATATCGACATAGTACGATTAAAGTTTATGCGCATCTGTAGAAGTGAAAACTTAAGTCATTACTTGTCTGTTGATGCTATCAAAGACCTGAACGGGCAAATCTTAAAAATATGAGTAAACAAGTTTTATTTATAGAACTAAATTATTGGACTTGATCATTTATATGCAAATTAAATTATATGAACTTTATTTGATTTATTTGAATTCTTTATGTATCCATTTATGTATTCTCATGTAATTTTTTTTAAAAAAAACTTAATATTATTTGTATATGTCGCATTTAGTCTGAAACGCGGAGAATGCTCTTTACATCGTCCCACTTCTAAATAAACACATAAACAATTTATAAATTAAAATATTGATAGGTTTGGCTTGCTAATAAAACCTTTGCATACGGTTAATTTTAACTGCGATATAAAGAAGCGTGTAATTTGCGCTATTTGTATCATTATTCGTAATTAGTTTTAATTAACAAATACTTTGAATAAAACGCACATGAACAAACAAACATGCACGCATATACAGAATGATTTGTGATAGGTGTAAATCTTAATTACTGTCATTTAATGGGTGATACAGCTAACCTAAAATTAATGGTTTAAAAAATAATAAATAGCGATTTCAATTATGATAACCACATATTGTTATTAATGTTTATTATCTATCCCTGTAGACTTTGTACGGCCAGAATTTATCGGTCTGTATCATTCCAATAGAAACAAAAAATCATTTAACATATTTCAAAGATTACTTTATACAAAGAGATTGGATATAGGTGTAGATCAAACATAATAATATATTCTGCATCCCGACAGACAATTTATTTATATATTTTTTATTGAACTACCGCAAATATTCACTAGAATATAATTGTACGGCGTAAATAATTATAATAAAAAACAGTTGATTTTGGCATTATAATTTCAGCGAATCTAGAAATAAGTTTAATTTATATGACAAGGAAAAATAATTAAAATTAAAGTATATATATATTTCCATTATTTTTTTTTTTGCTAAATGGTATCTATTTATTATTGAATTTGTATCTTCGTGTGTGTTTTTGTATGCGTGTGCGCGTGACTATATACAATACTAGCTGATCCCGCAAACGTTGTTTTGCAAAAAAAATTAAAGTTTTTAATTAACAAATGTAAGATAAGGGTTGATCGTAGAGGGGTGAAAATTTAGGTTTGTATGTATTTTTGTATGCTGTATCATAATAAAATAAAAACCAAAAAAATGGTCTAAAAAATTAAAAATAAAATTTAGGGGTGGACCACCCTTATAACTTAGGGGTATGGAAAATAGATAGTAGCCGATTCTCAGACATACTGAATACGCATGTAAAATTTGGTAAAAATCGGTCAAGCCGTTTCGGAGGAGTTCAAGTTCGAACACCGTGACACGAGAATTTTATATATTAGATATTCCTACAAATAGTGTATAGCATTCAATTTATTTATTAATTTGTGTGTGATGAAAAAAAGTACTCACCCAAAGCTGAGCTAACACGTTGACTTCGAATACGGTACGGATTTCCTTCTCGCTTGTATCCAACAGCGGCTTGCAGGGCATAATGCCGGCGTTGTTAACGAGCATTGTTACCTCCCCGATCTCCCGACGGATCTTCTCCGCCATTGCTTTGATTGCGTCGCGGTCCGTGACGTCACATCTGCGCACGAATTATCTAATAAGACTCAATACCATCTTTGATAACATTAAAGGAAACTGCAGACTACGAGTGAAACTGACTTAATATTAAGATCAGGCTCTATAACATGCTTCCAACGAGTCCTTAATAGAAGAGGTCTATAAGTCTGAGGTCGATACCACAATAGCGGCGGTGGTACACCGCCGAAAACCGATAAAAATGGCGTAATAAATTGCGGGAGAAACTTGAAAAGTTGTCAGGATAGTAGCAGGCAGTGAGAGATAAGACAAAGAGGAGAAATCGTTCAAGAGGGGCTATGATAAACATTTGATCACAAATTTCTTAACACTAATACACTATAAATTTCTTAACCCTTAATAACCTAAAGTTTCAATTTTGATACCAATCTTTTAAACCGAATAATGTTCACATTACTATTAGTTTTTTATATAGGTTGGCTGTACGTATTTTACTGTTGCATAATATTCTTTCCAACGAAATTTAAAAAAAAATTCTATTTTTCTCTTCATCTAAACACTCAAGCAAACACAGTAATATTTAAAAAAAATCACTTTCGTAAATCAGGCCACTAAAGGTTAACACTAATACACTATAAATTTCAGATTACTTACTGATACGCGTGAGCCTTTCCATCTTCAGACTTAATCATATCAACGGTTTCCTTGTTGCCCGCTGGATTGATGTCAACGCACACAATCACGCCGCCGAGTTTTCCGAATCTCAGTGCAACTTCACGCCCCATCCCGTGACCTGCGCCCGTGATCTGAAATTCTTAAACAGTTTGTACACGATTCCAACTAAATCTTTTAGCGGATTGCCAGTTTCGGTTGCTGAAAGGGATAGAGAAAAATAACGCCTAACTAGTTAGCCAAGAGGGACGCAAAATCCTTCTGGAATATTGTAGGAGGATAATCGGAACAGTAATAAAAATAAAAAGACGTAAATCAATAGAATAGGGATAATTATTGTGAGCAAACAGATAAACCTAAATAAAATTGTAATAAAAAATGTATAATGGTAAAGGATAATAAAATAGAGATCAAAAATAAAAAAATCGATACAGTATTCTAGAGGGAAGACTAAGAAAGAGAGGCGATGTATGAAAGGTAACAAGATATAGAAAGGAACGAAAGAGAATAAGAGAGGCTACAGAGGAATAAATGATAGATCTTAGGAAGGACAAAAGAAGAGCGTGAAAAAAATATTGTAGGCAATGTCCCTGCTTACATATGGTAGGGGAGCACGAGGTCCTCAAAAACGACAGCCGTATTTAAAGAAAAAACTTAAACGGCAACTGATTATTTCCCTTTTTAGTAATGTTTTATTTGTTTTGTCATTGTTTGACTATAAATCATTAAATGTTTTAGTGAGATAGTTATAAGGTAACAATGTAACTTATTTTATATTTTTAAGCTTCTAGGTTTGTACTTTCTTACTGACTTTTGTTACTGTTTATCTCCAATAAAGTAAATAAATATAAGTATAAAAACGAAGCCCTGTTTCTCTTGGTGACGACATAACTTGAAACACGACTTTACAGACTTCAAAAATAAAACAGTTTTCCAAATATTTTGTAGAAACTTCATATGAGCCAAAATTAGAAAACTATGATGATACTTGAAATTTTTCGGAAATTTTTATAACTTTTTTTTGGACCCGTCTGTCTCCGCATTTGTAGATTCCGCAGGTTTGAGATGTCCGGACGTAGAAGGCGCCTAGCATATAAGACCTTTTTTGAGCCGCCACAATAACTCTTTTGACAGTTTACTATGATGGACTTCGCGCCTTTGACATTCCACACGCCAATTTTTTTTATTAATCAGCTTCCTTGGTCATTATTTATCAATTATAAATTTAATTTATTTACTTTACATTTAATAAATACATAAAGTGATCCATAGTACATTTAATTAGTCAGTGTAATTTGTATGTACAGAGTTTTAAAAGAAATAGCTTACAAGTATTATCTCTCCTTTGACGCTCTTCGGTTCTGGTGGGAAAAAGAACTGATAGATGGAGAGTGTCCATGTGATGTTCATTTTGACGGCGAGCACGATGATTTCCAGAGCCAGCATGATGCCCTGGTACACCTTCATGGCGATGCCTTGCTCGTCCGTCCTGCAACGAGAAGATTATTGAAAGTAACTTGTAATTAAGTGAATGAAGAAAAAATAACTTAAAATAAGGCCACCTTTATCAGGGGTATAATTTGTTTGTAAAATAAAAAAGCCTTTTTGATTTTTTTACTAGTCTTACACTGCTGCCCAAGTCACATTTGTAGGTTTCACGGTTTCGAAGGTGCAAGGCAGAAGGCGCTTACCCTCAAACCTCTTTTATGTTAGAGAAGCAGGAAGGCTCTTGAAGAGATTTATATAAGATAAAAATGAAATCAGTTTATTCAACAATGGCACTTTAAACAGAACTCTTACTGATTGTTAACTTATTATTTATTTATTTTCTTAAATATTTTAGTTTTTACACTATTCTGTTTTGCAAGGTGTTATAATTGTGGAGAAGAAGCAGCTCGGTTCGAGCCGTGCCTATACATACAACAATATAACCGGTTTGTGTGGCCGCCAGCTCTTAGATTAATTAGGCGGATGCTCCATGTAGTTATAAGAGCCGAGGCCCCCCCCCCCAAGAAGGTACTCTGGTTTGGACTGTTACTCTTCGACGGCGCCCGTTTAGCATCAAGGGCACCCGAGAGGAACGAACATTAACTTGGTCGGTTGCTATTACCTGGCTTACACTATTACAACTTCGCAAAGTCTTAACGCTTGTAAAAGTGACGGAATAAACTCCAGTAAAGCTTCTGTCTATGCTAGTTAAAGAATAATTATTATAAGAATCGTCACGATAGTTGGATTTTATTATTATATAAGAGTGATTTGGCGGTGGCGGTTGTGTGATTCGCATTGTTTGCCGCATACGCATTTATCAGCGGGCTGGCGGGCGGTGCATTTTATTGCACGACTACTACTGCATGTGCGGAAGTGGCTAAATATTGGTCCTTTTCTTATTTTATTACTTATTATATTTATATAGATTGAGGAGTGGTAGTCCAGCGGTAGAGGACTGTGACTTGTAGGTCGCGTGTTCGATACCCGGAATACAATCATATATAATTCACACGTTGTCCATTGTATATATATATATATGATTGCTACTACTTACGAATAAGTTTCTAGAGGGTATATACCGTAATACTGATCATCTTTGACCATGCCGTGGATCAGATCGTGGTACTCGTGATTACTTGCTGTCCCGTTTTTGCAAGTGAAAGAGCAGACAGAGCAGAATAAGGAAGAAGGGTAGAGAGTGGCATTATCGCCTCTCTAATATGAGATAAGAAGTGTCGTCACATGTTTTTGAGGTGTTGCCGAAAAATTCTAAAGAAGGTAATAAGTAAAAATGCAACATAGGCCAGCATAGAATAAGGACAATATAAATTGTTAAATAGAATAACGAAAATATATAAATAATATAACAAAAGTGTATAAGTGATGAAATAAAACAAAATTGTATAACCTTGAAATGTGATAAAATGTACTGTGATATACAAAAAGGATGTGGCGAAGGAACAGAAGCGAGATGTAAATAGAATGTAAATAAATGAAAGAAAATACGAAGAACGGATAAGAAAAGTCGAAATGAAAAAAAATTGTTAAAAGGAAAGTCCCTGTCCTCAAACATATGAGAAATACAAGAGGCCCAAAAAAACTCGGCCATAAAAATGTAAAAGAAATATGACCTCATATAAAACTAGTTGATTTGTAAAACTAATTTTAGTATATGACCTCCATTTTATATTCAATTCAATGACATTTGAATTTACATTAAAAACTAACATACAAAACAAAAAATTGTTATAACTCCTATATACATGGTGATTGGTTAAATGTATGTGTGTATGTTGAAGGCTTTAAAGCGGTGAATCTATAGCTCATTTGCTGTTAATGATATAAATAAAAGTATAAATATATGGTGCACCCAATCCATAGCAATGGTTCCAGAAATAATAAATAGCGTAATGATAATAAAGTAAAAAAAAAATTAGAATAACTATATAATTAAATTTATTATTGTTTATTATGTGTTCTTGCAGACTTTATACTGCTAGAAGTTATATGTCTGTTGCGTTCCAATACAAAAAAATTAATTAATGTCACATATTTTAGATATAGCTTCATACAGTTTGGAAATAGGTGTAAAATACGCGGCGATAAATATTGCACATCGACCTTTGGAAAGAGGCAATCGGCTAATTTCGGCTTCGTAGAGCGTTATCTCTATCGCACGACTGACAAAACGTCACATAGATTGCCTCTTTCCAAAGGTCGATATGCAATATTTATCGCCGGGTACTGTAAACGCTTAAAAGTTTCTTGCTTATGAATGTTTTATATATATCACCACTGCGAAGCTTTTATACATATAACCAATCATACTGTATATTTCGATCAGAACGAATATTAACAAAACAACCTTGTGTATTATTTATAATAGAATTTTGTTATAAAAAGTGGATATGAATATATTGCAGAGCACTATGTATTCATCAATTTTTTTTGTTTTCAGGAAATATCATAGTCTTATGAGGACAAGTAGTTATGTTAAATTGACGCAAACTAAAACCTTTATAATGCTCCGTCATTGTAAGGCTGTGTTTACATTATTTCTTATTTTAATTGTATAAAATAATTTTGTGTAGTCGCCACTGCGAGGTTAAAGTACAGGTTATGTCGAATAAAACATCTATGATGAACCCACTCCATAACGGTAAAGAAGCGTTTACACTGTTTCTTGTTTATGTAGAAGGAAAAATCTTAGCATTTTCGCCTCTATGAGGACAAGAACAGGTTATGTCGAACTTACGCCGACTAAAATGTCTATGGTGTTCCTACTTCATCACTGTAAGGAAGTGTTTATACTATTTTTTGTTTCAGCAAATGCCTTTATGTAGTTTATGCGAGGGTTAATTTGTGTTATGTAGAACTTAGATTGAATACAACGCTTACGATATTTCATTCTTGTAGCTTTCTCATCATCTCGAGCCAGGGAAGAAGTAACCAGTCAAGGAGAAACAATTTACGATCAATCGGAAAAATTCCAATCCGTACGAATTTTACGACTGGCGTCAAATAATGGCCGTTCGATACTAAAACTGTACGACACAACGTGCCCGAGCATCAATTTTGGTTTGGAAAAATACTTAAATATATTTATTAATGCATATTGCGTACAGCAAGCGCTTGCTTCATTGGATTCGCTATTATATTAGTTTTATTACTGTTTACTCGGATCGTCAAGTATTGGCAAGGAGCTGTTGCTAGTGCAAGTAAAGATTGGTAATCATAACCATAGGTTGACTGGACTATTCAGCTGTTCACAAACTGTGAAGAAATGAAAATATATTAATATTATCATCATAATCTCCGCCATATGACGTCCCCTACTGGAAATAGGCCCTATAGATTTCCATCAGGGTCGGACTTTAATATCACCTGAAACATTTTGGAACATAATTCGCACTGATCTCTGGTACCAGTAAGTACACTATACCTACGTATCTGTCCATGTTAGAAGCTAACTTCAGAAAATTAATAATAATAAATCTTTCAGGTCAATGTAGCATCATGTTTATTTATGTAAAAGGCATAATTGGTGCCTTTTATATTGACAAGATAAATGAACTTCTAATCACTAACACCATTCGTCTCCAGTATTTTGTAGACGCTCGAAATCTAAGAAACTCACTAGTACTGCTCACACTCAATAACAAGGAACCTTTTTTTTTGTTTTGGGACAAGGAATCTTCCGTTTCACCCTGCCCTCAGGGGGTAGGACAAGTTTAGGTGGGTTACCTACCCTCCAATACCCCGTGGCGGTCGTGATCGCCCTCTGTGCGATATGAATGACTGCGGTATGTCCGCATGGGAGATCAGCAAGCAATCTTCCTTCGCGCTTTGCTATTTTAGATAGCACATCCCGGGGTATGTGTAGTACACGCTACTCCCGAAATCCTCGTGGTACTATCGTGGTGAATTCGAGACCATATCGATCCATTATCAGAATCGCTGAAGCTAGTCGGAGTTTAGGGCCCCCACCCTTAACAGCCGCAACTCCGAAGTATCAGTTTCTGGTAGGGGAACACCATTCTCCTTAAGGCCGTCATTAAACGCGTTCCTGCGCTGTCGGCGTCGTGTCAGCCGCCTCCTTTTGAACCATCACTGTCTCACAGAGGGAGGCCACGGCCCTCCAGCCGATGAACCGCCCAGCATCGCCGACATGACTGCTGACAAGGAAAGGTCATGTCCGATCTGGTTCACCAGAATCAGCCGCTCCGACTGTCAGCCCAGGCGTTCCGCGAGCGTGAGCAAGGCGGAATGACCGGAATAACAAAGCTACCTAACCGTGAAACGCAAGACGACATTCTATTAAATGTCATCGTATGAAAATAATACACAATTTTAAATATCAAATTAACAACTATCAACAGGGTATTTTGACCGTATTACATTGCGTATATATCTTATTTTTATTTATGTATCTTTATTTAAACCAGAAGATACAAAGACACGGTGACAGATGGTGAAGAATGTGTTATCTCCTGCTAAATTGCTCTTTAAACATGACCAAGAAAAAGGTAAAATCTGTATATAATCTGAGACTGATTGCAGATAAACACGAAGAAAAAATAACCCGAGCAGAAGAGTACGTTAGGTAATATGAAACATAAAGACGAATAAATGTATATGAATATACAAAAACTGTTATCCTGATTCTTAGTAGAAATGAGCAACACATGACAACGAATGACATTCAGGATATTTTACCCATGAACATTGTAAAATAACCATATTTGACTAAAGAAAGATACTTTTTTGAAGGTTCTGTACGGCTTCGAAAATATCAACAAGGGTATTTAAGACGCCTAAAGTTTACAAAGATTCGATCATGGAGAAGATGTTTAGCTAAAAAAAAACTGTCATTATAATCATCGAAGTAAACAATACGTGGGTCTGTGCCTATTTTTTAACATGATAATATGTCAAATGTTTAAATTAAGAATACCGTAAACTACGAAACAGCGGAAATGTTAAATATGAAAATTCTCTTAAAATGATCAAAATCTTTTAAATAAAACTTTCCATATTGAACCGGTACGAAAAATAAATTTAAAATGGTAATCATTATATATATGCAAATCCAAGAAACTTCTCGCATTATTATTCTATAAAATTTTCTTATATACATTTATTCATTTTAAAGGTCAAGGTAAAGAAAGATCCAATCTGTGTGTAAACCACAAAAATATTTATATATTGGTAGTTAATTCTTAAAAATGATTTCGTTATGTGTATACGTCACATTAAAGTACGACCATGCATATTACAAATATCTCAAAAAAATTAACATAACTTTTTTTAATGATCATTAAATTAGAATTGAAAGGAAATATAAATGAATAAAATATTCTTACTACAGTGCAAATTTTGAAAGAGATACAATATAGATAAGAAATAGATAAAAAAAATTGGGAATTATTATCATCATATTAGCTGATAGTAAATTATAAATAAATAATAATAGACAATTAATTCACATGTTTGATGAACGTACATGTATATTTATTTACTTACTTATTCTGACAATTAAGTCCTTCAAAGTATTCCTCGAGGATGGTCGAGATAAAAATCTCTTAGAAACTCTCTCGAGGATTAATAATTAAGATAACATAATTAATAATAATAGATAATCAATAATAGATAACATATTAGTATTTTTACCTTTTCCATACTATGGTTATCTGTAAGAGATTGCCTTGTGTGATAAGACCGCCCATTGTACTTTTTTGTATATTATTGTAAAACTTATTAAATGTATCTTAACGTGCACAATAAAGAATATTAAATAAATAAATAACTTTTACCCGATTAATACTAAGTAAGTATATACAGCGCACGAAATTTGTTGGTTTAATGAAAGCTCTTTATGTCTACCGTCTAGTGGCTATTGGCTATTAGAGTCGTTGATGCTTATGAAAAAAAAATCATAAAAAAACACTCGACAAAAATTTATTGCGTATTCTTCTAACGTTAGAATGTGTTTGGAACTCTTATAGATTCCTATAAGCTATGGGAAAGCATTATATTGGAACTAAAAAGAACCAAGGACACTGACGTAGCTCGAAGGATTTCTCGTGCTAGTGGCAATAGGCAAGTCGCATCACTCGTACAATTTGGTGGTCGAACACAAATCGCTCGAAAACTTGCACAAGTGGCGACTACGAGTTAGTTAACGTGGCGCGGGTAAGCCTTCGATATATTCAAGGTCGCGAGAAGTTATTCAAGGTCGCGACCGGTCTATGAGACGAACTTTGGAACAGGCCTATGCCTTTTATCGGCATACATGAAAATGATGATATCAGAGCTCAATTTGATTCTTGTTTTTATAAAATTCTGCTCTTATGTCGTTTTTCTTTTGACGTACACGAGTGTTCACTATAAATGTTTTCAAGTGTACTGTCACTTTATTAAAAAAAATTATTATTTTTAATATATTTTTCTTATTACATAGTAATCTATACAAATAAATAAAATCAGAGGGTCTGTTTGTAATACAAAAATAACCGCTTTTTACTACATTCATATGAATATACATATACCAAATTTACATTTTTGAAACTTTTCCTTGTCTGTCTGTTTGTTCCGGTTAATCTCTATAATGGCTGGTCGGATTCTGACGGGTCTTATACAAGCAGGTAGCGATTAAGCGAAAAATTATTGAACGAAAAAAAAACCTAGATATTTTTTTGTTAAATTTCACGTGGATAGTCGCCGGCACAGCTTGTACATAATAATTACACTTACAATTAGTGCACTTACCTAACGGCCTCGTGGTTTGAGTGTTTAATGATATCAAGCTTGCCCTTGGTCCTTATTTTTAAGGCAACATTAAAAATTAAAAAATGAATTATTAATTATTTTACAATATTAAATATATATCGGAACGCTGCTACTTCGAACGACCCCGATAGATGGCGCTGGTAGTAGTTTGCCACGCGCTAACGGACGACGTGAGTAATCGCTTATAAATGCACCGCACGGATGTCACGGGATTGATTAATTATATTTTAATTGAGATAATATGCTATTCTGTAATAAGAATTATGCTAATAACAATGGTTAAAGACTTAGTAATCACACAATCAGTACTATTATCCTCTAAATAGAAAAAAAAGGATAAAAAAGCGGTACCAAAATTATTGGAAACAGAGTATTTTTACTAGTATTTGAAGACAAAGTTTTTTAATCCGAGGATAACTTACGTAAAACTACTTTTTAAAATTTATTTAAGGGCAACAAACAGGTCATGTCAGAGAATGCTTGGTTTGGATACGTATTATAAATGCATTTCGACCTACTTGTAATACGTTGGTATATAAGAATTTTGAACACATTTTTTTTTATCTATAGCCCCAAAAAGAAATCTCATTACGTATTCTATAGCAACTAACTGCACAACTTTTTTGCGAAACACCGCAACTTCAAGGCTTCCTCCAAAAATGTTTATGAGTGGATATACCATTATAGCCACGCTTGGAAGGCGGGTTGGCAATCACAGTGTGGTAATATGGTATACAGAGAACACTGCTGCCCATTCTCTGAAAACTCGTTTGTGAGCAGTGACAATCCCATATGATTAATGTACAAAGCATGAACTATATTACATGCCAGGAATCGAACTCACGTACTATTTAATGCTCTACCGTTGAGCTACCACTACTCTATTTTATTTTTATTATATGTATATATTAACGATTCAATTTGCATCGACAATTACATTGATTTCCATACGTTTATTGAATATTCAAGGCGCTGGCACATTACCAATTATTGTTTTCGGTTACTAGGAAGCGAAACCTTTTGTTTAGATGCTGACTCAGCATGTCATAATATAGAAAACATAACAAAGAGGTTTTACGTGATTTGTTTCAACCAGGGATTTTTAAAGTAGACAATATTGACCCTTGAGAGTTCTAAATTTGTTTCCAAGGAGTTAATATAAACAAAAAGTTCTTTAGTATGTTGAAGAGGTCTAAAAATGGAATTCTATTAATTAACACAAGTTCTTATTTTAAATTTTCTAGTTACTATGCAGCTTGTATTGTGTCGTCTTTTCATTCCATAGAAGCCCACCGTAAGTCATTGGCCTCCCAAAAGATCTGACCGTCCAAAGTCTTTCCGCGGTGCGTCTAGCGACCCGTGGTCGCCAGAAAATCTTCCGGGCCCACCGAGTTGCACGAGCGATGTGCCCTGTCCACTGCAAGTTACATCCGTGATCTTAGTACATCTGCCAACCTCCTCAGTTGATTCGATCTCGCAGCGAAATGCTGAGCATAGCCCTCTTATTTGCTCTCGGAACGACTGAGTCCCATCGTAAGCGGCCACGTGTTATCATTAGGGGTACGGAAATTTCGTATTTACGAAATAGATGCGAATAAATGCGAAAATTTCTTATAAATGCGAATAAATGCGAAATGTATGTAATTTTTCTGTTTTTCAAGATCATTTTTAAATGAGTTAATTGATGAATATACACACTTTCATAGGTAAATTCAGTGATGTCAACTCCGTATCATAAACGCCTAAGGCCTACGGGATATATTTCTTGGCTTACTTATCAGTTAAGAAGCTCTTTGTTTTGTGTAAAAGACCTCTGGTCAGTTGAAAATCCCTAATTTTTAGAAAAACGCCTTATCTTTTTTTAGAACTCTGCCATCAATGGGCTAATCCATGAACTTATTAATAAAAATATAAATCATAATATGCATGATAATTTGTTGGCCGTCAAATGCAACTTTTCGTCCTTTGATGGAGCAGAATCTAATACAGAGTATTTGACATCCAACTTTACATAGTGGACGCTTAACTCATCTTTAAAATATACAACGTCGTCGTAACAAACTAAAAAAGAAGAACGCTTAAGGTTGCGAATATTAATTTTTTTACGATTTTTTAATTAACTAAACTTGTCAAATGTTAAGGCATGCACCTTTAATTTTGAAAAATTTTTGTCGAAAAATGCCTATTACCCCAAATTTAATAAGTTTTAAAGTATAAATGCGAAATTTGCAATGTTTGAAAAATTTAAATGCGAAATTGGTGATTTTTTTTTGCGAAAATTCCGTACCTCTAGTTATCATGTGTGTTTAGACGAGAAGATGTTGAATGCTTCCAGAACTATAGTATTTTAATTTAGTTAATATTTAAAGTTACATTTGTAGAAAACCTTACTTGTTCTCTACATTTATAGAGTAAAAATTCTATGATTTTTTTTTGAATAAAAGTTTTAGAACTTGTGTTTTAATAAACAAAGTCTAAGTATTAAAACGTCAGTCTTAGTATTGCACGATATACACCTGTGACTTGCAAATGCGATCATAAAAGTCTCCCCATGCATAAACATTGGCCGGTAACAATTAAAAAAACACGCATTATTTAATTTTATTACACATAGTTGATCGATGCATAATGATTAATGAATGGAAATTTTATATTATTGTAAACATAGACCAGAATAGATAATATATTAGGGGGACCGGAAAGTAATGTCGTTTTGCTTAATACACGCAACTACATTTTAATTACAAGTTTTTATTTCTAATCAACAATTTATTCACCTTCGTCATCAATAACCTTTTGCAATCTAGAATACAAATTTTGAATACCGTAGTGGTAAAAACCAATTGGTCTGTATATGTCAACAGAAATCAGATTACTTCCCGGTCTCCCTAACAATATAGAAATGCAATTGAACGTTCTTTTTGGGATCGCCAACCCACAATCGGTCGTATTTTCTTCCGAAACAAATATAAAACGCGAACTCGCGTGTAAATTTATTGAGAGTGAAACAAGTTAACTGTCCTTGTCTCATTTTGACATTTCGTCCGTGTAAAACGAACAAAAATCATAGGAAAATTCCATATGACTTATAGTTCTTTGATACGATAATTATCTAGATATATATACATAATGTGTACATTTACATCTTGTACCTTTTTTAACACGTTGAACGCCAGACTAAAAACCATGTTTAGTTCAGTGGGCCGCGACGGACACCATGTGACTGCCATCATGTTGGGTCCAAGAGGCCGCGTCGGACACCATGTGTCCGCATGCCCTCGATCACTTCAGAAGCCTCTAGGGAGCCAACGGACAGTGTTTCGACTGTTTTTACCAAGGCATGTGACCCGCGCAGCCCCACAGAAAAATAATGGGTAAATCGCTGTTTCCGTAAGTCACCCATTATTTTTAAGGGTTTTACTGACAATATTTACAAAAAAAAACACCTTAGCGATTTTTTGACGATTTTCGATTTAATGGTGTGGTTCCAGGGGACAGTATGCTGTCAGACACATGGTGTCCGCCATGGCGTTCAACGTGTTAACACGAGTCCCTATAAATAAAGAAGTAAATCTTATATATTGTTAATAGCATATATGTATATATTGTTTACTTGCGATTGTAGGTCGCGGGTTTGATTCCCGTGATGCAATCATATATAACTCACACCTTGAATTAATATGATTACCACTGCACACAAGTAACTTTCTAGAGGATTTGCATTTGCATCCTCTGCGTACCATAATACCATACGATCGTCAACCTACCCAACGTAATGATTATGGTTTATCCTCTTTGAGATATAAGAGGCTTTTGGCTTTGATTAATTATGCATATCTGAATGTTTAATAGCACAATGTCAGCCATGTATTTTTTTAAATGTCATATATAAACCGGTACATAGTTATAAACACGCACCTGCAAATGCCGTGCAAGGTAAAAAAAAATACAAACCATCGTATGATACGTAGTTCCCCATATAAAAATATGCAAAGGCCCTAAGTATAATCAAGACGGATGACATTTAACTTGGAATGCAGGATATTTACCAAACTTTAGTCGTTAAATGCTCGATCAATATTTAAAGTAAAGCCGGGTAGCATTTGAATAGATGTCTCATTGATTGCATACTTATTTAGCTTGTGATTATAGACATAATGCTTCGTCGCCTCGCTTTGATCTATTTTAACGTGTAATCTTTAAGCAAACATTATTATAATATCTTCTTCTTTCGAACTGATGGACGCTCGCTGCAAATCATAGGCTGCCCACAAAGATCGTCATGATGACCGGTCTTGCGCGCTGGTCATCCAGCGACTTCCCGCTACCTTCGCCTCACGACCCAATTTTTCGGCTCCATCGGCCATTGGTTGTAATTGTTGCAACAATGTGCTCATGATACTGCTACTTCATATAAGCAATTCTTCGAACTACATCGGTGATTTCTTATTCAATGTTAACTATTCGGAACTGTTGTCCGAGGTAACCTTTCGAATTCCTGCAGCAAGAACGCGTTCTACATCTCACTTTTTTTTTCAACGGCTAAGACAAATATCGGTAAACGTGCAACCTTATACAGGATGTATGACCTCCACAATTCATATATTAATGATATTGATATATTCTCGTGCTATCTCGTATATTTTAAAAGACAATTTCGTTCGAAATTATCGAGTACACAATACAATTTAAACCTCATTGGAACGCGACGTCTTGCTGTGACTCGTAATTATTGCGGTGCGATATGCAGAATGCGCTGGATCTTTGATGCCTGTTTAGTAATGTTTTTAATTGTTTTGTCATTGTTTGTATATAAATCATTAAAGGTTCTTAGTGAGATAGTTATAAGGTAACAATTGTAATTAATTTTATATTTCTAAGTTTCTCAGTTTGTACTTTCTTACTGCCTTTTGTTACTGTTTATCTCCAATGAAGTAAATCTCGCTGCAAAACTCCAAGCAAAGCCAAAGGGTGACTTTGAGCCTTCTCATGTGGCCAGTCGTAGGTGATAATGTCTCAGTCGCGTGTCATCACCCGTAACACACATAGGTCAAAGACCTTCATCTTCAAAGAAATGTAATAAACATAAAACAACAAACTCCGAGCGTGTAATGTGTAATCTGAATTGATCTTTTAAAACCACGCGCCGCCACCGCCTTTTAATACACATGTGTTAGTTTTAAGAGCATAGGCAACTTTATAATTTTTTGGACGTGTTGGAAGCGGTCCGATTCCACCGACTTCCAATGATTATAACAAGATTGTCTGTTCACCTAGTAGTTCTAAGTTTTACGCTGCGCTTGCGCTTGCTAGATTGTAGACTTCACGCCAGGATCATACAGCTTTAGCAATCATTTGTTCTGCGCGCTATGAGGTAAAGGCCACTGTTACTACAACTAGTGAAGTGTCTTAATATAATATGGTTGTAAACATATTTTAATGAAAAGTAGTAAATTTGGTTATGGCATTCCGTTTGTATTCAGTATCCGGACAAACCTGTCATACTCCAATGATATATAATATATTTATATAAGAAAATATAACCACCGTAGTGAGGCGCAGGCCATTTTTAAGACGTTCATAAACGATCTAAAAATACATGATTGCATTAGGTTGAACGAAATCATCTATTTTTACCCTAGAAGTATTAAAACATTTTTATGTTCTGTTATATCGGTCCTTATCACTACATCACGACTTATCCGTATAATGTTTTCTTTATATTTCCCTCAAATAACAACTACCATCATTCGATTTAATTCTATTGAATAATAAGGGAACCGGAAAGTAATGTCCGTATCACTTTCTTAAATTAAATTCACACGACTACATTTTTAACAAGTTTTTATATCCAATTAACAATATATTCACCTTCGTTAACAACAACCTTTTCCCATCTAATATTCAATTTTTTAATGCCCGAGCAGTAAAAGTCAATCTTCTGTATTAAATGTCGACAGAAACGACATTACTTTCCGGTCCCCTAAATAGGTTGAAAGTTATAAAATCAGACTATGAGAAAATCGCTCTACAAATAGAATCGATTTGATCTTAATTTACTCTATTGGAGCAGTAGAATCTTATACGTAGAATAATTTTAATACAACGCTAATCGAGAAGATTCCGATTGAATCGATTGGAACAGTAGAATGTAGTGTCTAGTGTGAATTATATAAGATTGTGTGGAACCGAACCTGCGACCTACAATCGTAAGTCTGAGTCCTCTAACGCTGGGCGACTATTGCTTATATTTAATTAATCAATAAATAAAAAAACTAACAGGTGTTTAGGAACACTGAATTCTGCCAATACACGCCACAAGACATTCTAACAAGGCTATAAACTATAAACTTTGTGTTTAAAAACTAAGTATACATACATACATATATATAAATTGTATTGTTTAATTTCACTCTACATAATAAACAGTACTTAATATACATACAATTAAAAATATAAAATTAAATTTTAACAAAAGACAAAAATAACGTACACTACTACACACTAACAAACACTGCGTTAATAATAATAAAAAAATGTAAAATAAAAATCAGACCAACAATAAATCTATATTATTTATATCTATATTATTATATAATTTATAGTATTTTACTTTATTATTTTATGGTTTAAGTTTTTAGTTTATAATTTGATATGCACAAGAACCGCTCAGCTGAGTCGTTTCCACTATTGCGACGAAGATTAAGGCAATATAAACGGAGTAATTACACTAGTTCTTTACAAAAGCATGCCTTTGTACTCATCCTCGTATATCTGTCGCATTGTGCCCGATCACGTCACACCTGGCCGACCACAGCCGTTAAGGAATAAAAATTTACAGTATTGCATTAATTATACGTGAAAAACAGAGTTGAAAATAATAAAAAAATAGTAATTATAATTTTTTTTTCACTTAACTGAAGTTCACGCTAACTTTTTGTCGAATTGTTCGTAATTAATAACATTCATAATGAACACTAACTCGTAATTATGATGGCGGATCAAAACAAAACCGGTATCAATATAATATTGTGTATTTAATTATTATCATTAAAACCACTTTTGTTTCATCCGAATGACACATATTTCCGGCTATGAGCCTCCCCCATAGAGATCCAAAAAGACAGGTTACTAGCAGCGTGCGTTCACAGTTTTCCGACTACCCACGCTGCCAATTCATCATAGAGATCATGAGTCCGGAAGATTCCAGAAGAGTCCAGAATCTTAAAGTACCATATTTGAGACAATGTGTATTTGATCAAGTCTCCAACCTAGATACTTCGACGACTTCATATTTGAGTATCCCTCTTCAATCACGGCAGGAGAGTGATCCAGAATGTAATTGGAAGGAATGAAACATAAAATTGAAAATCAAATAAGGACCGGGTACGCAATTTAAATAATATTAAAACATACATCAATAAAAGAAACAAAGTAAGGTTACAAAATAAAAATGTATATTAAAAATATTGAGATGAAGAAAAACAAAAAATCTTTATATTGTAATACATATATATCTGTCTTATAAATACTAGGCTATATTCGATTGGTGCTAGACGCTGTTAGCCGTTCTGGCTTTTACAGCGTTCAAAAAACGGCAAGCTAATAAATTAAAAATAATAATAAAAACACCTAAAAGTAAACATGATACATATAAATAACTTAAGGTTTTATAAAATAAGAATAGACTGTGACATGTTGTTACAGTAATACTTAGACTGTGATAATTGAGGAGAGGATGAGAGGCGATACAAAGAAGGAAAATTTAGAATGAATGAAAATGTTAGATTATGTTATTTATGTTAAACGAATGAATGAACAACTATGTGAAGACTGAAAATAAAAACACACGTGAAAAATTTATAAAAAATGTAATAGTCCCTTTCCACAATAATGGTATACGAGAGGACCCCAAAAACGGAGACGATAAAAAAACCTCAGCATTAAAATTCATAACAACTTACTCAAAGAACAGCACTTTCTTTTTGCCTGAAGAGTCCAAAGACACATTGAACCACATGATAAGAGAACCACACAACGGCGCGCAAGCGTACGATTCACAGAAGCAGGTGTGGGCGCGAAACTCGGCGCTAGACTTTCACTGGCGCAGTAGCGATTCGCGCGCGCGTATTTCAGTTACGAAATAACCGGGAACGTGTCGAAAACGCACTGTGTATCCTTTTTGGCCGCATCCTTCCCGTCCTTCCGGCGTTTAGGCGCTAAGTCTTCGGCAATTCGGTATAACATCAGCACAATTAGAAATAGTTTGATTATAATTTGTAAACAATTACATATAGATTCGCAAAAGAATTTCTTGTCTTGTTTTAACGGATCGGTTTTCGCAAATAAGCGAAATATTGTGCTCATATTGCGTCGGTACAATAAACCATAAAATAATAAAATAAAAGTACTATAAATTATATTAAGTTAAATAGATTTATTGTTGGTCTGATTTTAAGTACTGTTAATTTTGTAGAGTGAAATTAAACAAAATGTATATATATTTTATATATATATATATATATTTTATATATATATATATATATATATGTATATATATATAATAAATCTGATCAAACTAAATATTACACTAATCCATATCCATCATCTTTCATCATTTGTATGGATCAAATTAAAAAAAAATAATATAGCTATTTATTAGACTGCGATAGGTCATGACCTTTTGACAGTACCTCTGTCGAGACAATTTCTTTCTAAAAAGTGTCATCTCAATCCACACAAGGATATGTATAATAATATTTTTAAAATTCAACCAAATGGTGAATTTTGTCACCATTAGTGTTCTCCTCTGATAGCGCCGCAATAGCCTTTGGTCCGGAGATATGATAAACCCATTGCTAACATTAAAGCCAAACGTTCACCACAAACTCGCTTATATATGGTCAGAACTCATTAATAATCGAGCATTTGACAAACAAGTCTTGTTTCAACAAGATGAAAAATTACGGAATGTTTTGAATATCGTGTCGCGGTTTTTATAATAGATGCAAACACAACCTGTTGCGCGGATGATTCAATAGGTTTGCAGACTGACGACGTGAGGAAGGACTCTTTCTTTTCGACCATTAGAAAAACGGTTACTTTTTTTTTCCAAATTAAAAATATCTTTATTCAAGTAGGTAATTTATGCGCTTTTGAATCGTCGATTATTGTAAGCTATATAATGTAAGTAGGTCACCACTAATAATAAGAAATAGAAAAAGAAATGTGTAATAAAGAATTAAGAAAGTGAAATAAATGTGCAAATAAAGATAAAATTAAAGAATAAAAATAAATAAAATGTACCTAGCCATCTTAGAGTAAGAAGATGATGGAAGAAAGGCGAGGAAAGAAAGAAGGTATAAAAGAGCAAAACGAAAGATATTGTGAAGGACAAAAGTAAAGAATGAAAGATTGTAACGCGTGAAAGAGAGTGATAAATAAAGAAAAGACTGAAAGAAAAATTATTATAAAGTCCCTAATCCCAAAAAGTTAAGGGTACGAGAGGCCCCCAATAGCGGGGGCCATTATAAAAAGAAAAAAAAAAGTAGGTCACCGGCCAGAAACTTAACAGTTGTTCTATTTGATGATTTTTAACAAATTTTTATGTGTACATTATAATATCAATCATATATTAGAGATTCCGAGAATTAATATCGTTTCTGTCGACATATTTTACAGAAAAAAACCGATTGATTTTTTCCGCTCCAGCATTGAAAATTTGTATACTAGATGGCAAATGGTTGTTGATAACGAAGGTGAATAAATTGTTGACCAGAAATAAAAACTTGTTAACAATGTAGTCGTGTGAATTTAACTAAAGAAAGCGATATTACTTTCCGATCCCCCTAATATATGTCAAAAACCAAATTGCAAACATTTCGATTGACTAAAAAATCTTGAATGATATAATAAGTTTTATTTAATTACACGAACATATTGTAACCTTACAATCAAGATTTTAGAACAGGAACGATCCCTGTGTACCCAAGACACTTTTACAAAAAAAAAATATTATTCGCGTTCTCATCTGTTCTCTTCTCAACATCTTTTATTCCTTATAAATTCTTTCATACCATTCATTTTTTTCCTAATCCTTTCAATGATTACCTCACTTTCGTCACCTTTCCGCCAGAATAATACAGATTTACATTTTGTTCAGTTTTGCTGTATTTTTATTTCTTTCTTTGCCTTTTTTTTACATTTACATTACTTTATAATTCCCTTAAATTATTCATTACGAGATCATCTGTTATTATGTAAATACATTGTACAGTTTGGCGGTTTATGTATATCCGTATGTTGATTATTAAAATAAAATAAAATCGTTTGTAAATAAAAAAAATATCTTTATATTCAAAGATAAATACAATTGTAAAATTATCAAGTATTTAAATATGGAAATAAATAAATGTTGTTCAGTGCAAAGGTCACACATGAGCAGATGCTAGTCAGATGTTAAGGCACGTCCCGCGAAAGGTCAATCACAGCCGTCGTGCGTTGGCTTGGGCAATTAGGCATGCCGGAGCAGATAAATTGTCATAAAGGACTCTAATGTAGATTCTTGACCGCACACAAACAGACTTATTTCGGGCGACCATGAAACCATACAATGAAAGTATTTCGTGTGTTAACATACACGGTGATATGTTACACTTTTAAAAGATTTATAGTGTTAATGTATTACTCATTTAATGGAGTTTAATGTATTGTACATAGAAATAATTGATAACGTAATGATAAATACTACATATTAAAATTAATTATTATTTACTATCTGTCCCTGCAGATTTTGTTCTGCTAAAATTTTTGGTCTGTGCCATTCTAATAAAAAAATGAATTAATATTTCAGAGTGATGATTTCATACAGGTTGTTTATATAAGTGTAAAATCTTTACATTTTTTTTCTAACAAATGAGCTTTGTAGCATGGATGCACAGAACACAGCCCGCCGGTCGAATACTGGTGGCCCGCCGACAGCAAAAATAATACTCTCGTACATTCGAAAAATATTAAATAAAACCAAAAAAATTTAATTACTTCTGGCGGTCGGCCCGCCATCAGTTCATGATTTGCCCGAGTGGCCCCTAGTCTTAATAAGTCTGTGCAACCATGCTCTATAGCTTTTAAACCTATAATCAATCAACCTGTATATTATCTGTTTTCCTGATATCACAGTATGCACAATACTAGTTTTATTTATTTGTCATTGAGCATGAATCAGTGCATATAGATGAAAAAAGGTATGCGATTTAAATATGATTTCTTGGTAATGCACATAAAATGCCGGATGTTTATTTACGATTTTTAAGGTAATTTAAATGTCAATCGTTTATACTACACCAACCCGTAGACCAATACCAGACCAAATACCAATCTTAATAAAATTTTATGGCCCTCGTTATTGGAGACCTCTCGTACTGCCCTATCTGATTTTAGGACAGAGCATTTTTCTTTATAATTCTTTTCACATAATTTCATGTTTTTACTCTTTTTTTTATTTGACATATGATCTAACTTTCCTCTTCTTTCATTCTATATTTATCTAGCATTCTCATACATACTAATTTCCTTTCATGCATCGCCTCTCTTCCTTCACCTCTATCCTCAAATGTCACAGGTTTAGGAAATCACCACGTGTTTTCTTATTTAATACAGATTATCATATTTTATCACAGATACAATTTTCAATTCATTTAGGTTACTTCTTTTTTATATACCCCATTTTCCAATTTTATTATTAAACTTAAAAGGTATACTTGTGAAAAAATTAAACGAATATGACTAATGCATGCAAAAATGCAGGGCATTTATTTACGAGGTATTCCGCTTTGGCCAAGGAAATCATGGCCCCGTGTTTCCTTATCGGGCATGGACACCAACGTCTAAGGCATAAATACTTGATATAGCGTGAATTGTTCCACAAACAGAGGTGTGCGTATTATCGTAAGCATTATATTCGCTCTATGTATAAAATCTTTATAAATATCAACGAGTCGTCAAATGTCGCTAAACACTAAATCAATTCACCAGTTCCAATAATTCTTATATATTTGTTAAATCACTAAGGAGGTTGTTATGGGCAGAAAAATAAGCAAATTAAAAAAAATGTATTTTTATACAAACCACAGATTATATTAAATAATGTGTCCCTACTGTCAAACACTTCGTGTCAACAAGTGAAAAAAAAACATGATTTTAAGCAGATATCTACACAGATCGACGCCATTAGTTTGTGTCTTGCAGAGCTTATCTATCTGATGATATAATCATGATGATGAGCTGTATGAATATTAAAGTTCGAAATTCGAAAAATAGAATAATAGTTTTTGTCTCAACTCTCACACTTCATCTAGATATGATATAATGTAATATCCTATGTATTGTATTTTGCGATCACTCTTAAAAAAAATTGTTTATTTTACATATTGTATTGTTTTTTTTTAATATATGAACAGGCGTTATTGTAACACTATATATGATATTGTTTATTAAAAAATGCGCGCCCTAAATCAAACTTACAACGTCTGATCGTATACATTGTGAATCCACTTTGTTATAGATATAAAAACTTTTAAATGCGTGAACGATTAGGTTATTCACTGTCAATAAAATTAGTCAAACCTGTTCAAAAACTATTTCAGAAATAATAAATAATGTAATAAAATAAGATAAGCGTTTTCAATATTCGTATTAGTACATATTAAAATTAAACAGTTTATTATCTATCCTTACAACTTAATGCTGCAAGTAGTTATTGATCTGTTGAATTCCAAAAGAAGTATTTTTATTTTAAGGAAATCACACTTCAAAGGATGTTTGGAAGTAGGTGTAAAAGTTATAAAACTCCTTGGCCAACGAGCTACATATTAACTCTTTTAAAGCTTTTACAGCGATAAGTAATCACCCTAGGCCGTCTAGGTAGTGATATTTATAATGTATTAATTAATAATGCGGCATACAATAATTTTTTTTCTAACTTTAAAATATTTAAATTCGTTTCCTGTCGGATGCTCTATATCTAGCTCATGTTTCATTACGTGTAACTAATAGCAAGGCTTTTTTTGGTTTCGGGGGGGGGGGATCTTCCGGACGTTCAAGATGCCTCGCCTCTGGGGGGAGGACAGGGGTATGTGGGATTCCTACCCACAACCCCCCCCCCCCGTGATCGCCCTCTGCGCTATACGGGGGACCGCGGCATTTCCCGGTCAGGGATCGCCACGCGGTCTTCCCTCGCGCCGTGCTATTATCGATAGCCCGTCCCGGGGTATGCGTGTATACGCTACCTCCGAAACCCTATTGGTGCCATCACAATGGTTCGAGACCACGTCGAACGATCGTCCGCCTCAAAGTCGCCGAAGCTAGTGGGAGTTTAGGGCCCCCACCCTAAACTCCCGCGGCTCAATGCCAAGGCTTCCTTAACCTTTAGTACGCCAAAGGCTTGCCAGGCGCACACTCTACGGTGCACCCTCTTTACGATAACAGCGGTTCGGCTTTGGTGTTTGGATACACTGTATTTTTCGTTCGGAAACAAATTAATGGAATTTCTTAACTCCAAGTTATTGTCTGTAATCTGCGGTACATCCAGATTAAAACTCAAAGTATTTTGAACTGTATTTTAAGAGATATTCGATAAAATATCGCTCGTGTCGATTCCGGACATATCTTTCCTAGGGCAGAAGGGCAGCCTGGGCAGATCTAGGCTAAGACAAACGAAGGGTTTACTATTCCGACATTAAAATCTCTCGTCTCTTGCATGCAAATGACAATGACAGCACATAGTTATTACACGAACGCGTGTGGACTGAATCGTGCATTGATAATTTTGTTTGTTATGATTGTTGTTTGTTTATTGATAGTTTGCTAATGTTATTAACATAGCCCCCATTGGTACGCACATGGTTTGCTCGAGATTTCTCTAAGAGATCTATAGGAATGAGAAGATCTGTACACTGATGAATGTAACCGACATGGTCCAGTGGATTACCAAGGTGAGGTACCAGAGCTCAGGCCTTACTGTGCGTAAACAGATGGCAGCTAGGGTTAGAGTTGGGTTTTAGATTGGAGACCACTGGCCGGCAAGCACAGCGTATGACGTCCACTTGTGTGGGTGAACAGATGACCTTGTTAAAGTCGACAAAAATGTTGAATGATGTTCGCTTTCAATCGGTCCTGGAAACCTTGGAAATCTATGGAAGAGGATTAGCATTGGATATTCTACAGCTGAAATAATAATGAACATTAATAACAACACAAGAAACTAATCGGTGTAACATAACTCCTGAAGATGCCCCGTGGAGGGGTGAAACACGTGTTGAGTAATTTGGCGGTGGCGGTTGTGTGAAAATATTACTCCTTTTCTTGAACATTACTAAATAAATAATACTTAAGTCTCTCCCTAGTCGTTTCACTAACAGAAAACAACTTCAAAATTCTTATATACGTTTCAATATAAGCTCGACCAGTTGGTAATCGACCTCTAGGTCCCTTAATACGTGGGTAGTTGTAAAAAAATTCGAAAGATATATAACCTCCACCAACTCGTTATTGGCTCGCCATTACGTACCCGTAGAGTATTTCAAAGTGAAAAGAAATATATTACAAGGCTAATGAATAATATATTGCCAGGAATATAGTTCACACTTTAATTTAATAAATTTTAGTGTACACGAAAAAATATATACTAAGTTACATAATAATTAAGAAAAAAGTACAATGGGCGGTATTATCACACGATGCAATTTCTACCAGACAACCATTTACTTTAAATATATATATAAAATGTCGCATATATCTAACGAAAGCAGAATATTACATTTTGTTATTAAAATCTTTAAATTTCATCTATGTCATATATTTAGATAAATATGAAACTTCACCGCAAATTATTTAAAATGTCGTCGCATTAATCGGTGCTGTGAAAAGAATAAAGTATTGAAGTTCAACGACGGTGCTCTTACATTTTATTTAACAATGTCACAGGTAACAAATTTTGGATCTATTTATGGTTAGTTATGGTACTGACACCAAGAGACAATTTTATTATTCATTTATTTACACTTTAAAAAAACCTCAATACATATAGACGTACAATAGGCGGTCTTATCGCTTGAAGCGATCTCTACCAGATAATCTTTGGATGGAGATGAGAGAAATAAAGGAGTTTATATATATATATATATATATATATATTTTATTGGTAAAGGGTATTACATAAACACGATTAAATAAATGCTACACACAATATTTTATATAATAATAAAAAAACAATTTTCATAATTGACTTCCGCCTATACTACGTCCACGCAGAAAAACACGTTGCACGACTACCACTGCATATGCAGAAGTGACTAAATATTGGTCTTTTTCTTACAAAGCCCTTCTTTATCAGGACATCGTCAGCGCACTCAAACAAATAAACAACAGATTATCTGGACATGTCAAGTGCGGAATTATTTCGACACTGTACATACAAACCGAAAAATTTCGTGGTAAACGTTTTCAAGATGCCGAAAAATCGGTTTCGAAACCGTGGAAACGATTCCCAAAAGGGAGTGCATCCATCACTTTTTACAATCATTTTACACGATGCAATGTATAGATAGTCAAAGGTTATTCTATTTAAAAAAAATTGTTAATAAGTTGATATATGGTTTAATGAACATGAAACATTAGTATTGCACCAAATAATTTTACGTAATAAAAAAATGTCACCTTACTTATAGGTGACACTGAAAATTCACAAGTTAAAAAAACTACTTGTTTTGAAGCTACGATCATCATTATCATTATTATTTCAGTCTTAAAATGTCCACTTTTAGGGATATAAGTGTCCACCATAGATTTCCAATAGGAGGAACGGTCGAAAGTGCCTTTCATCCTGCGTGTTCCAATTTAACTATACGACATACGTAAGATTATTAATATTTTTAAACCTACTTAAAGGAAAGATAAAGTCTTTGAGTGCAATAATATTTAAAACTAATATTAATCAAAATTTCCGTATCTTAAAATTATTTTAATTTCTCCTATAGTTTTCATTCGCGTGTTAACCTTGCATGCAATTCGCGTCGGTCGTAGCGTTCGATCGGTGTGCAACCTGTTGCGGTTTTTATGAATAGCTCACGCAGTCAATTTTTATGCACAAACCGTGGTACGTTTTAAGCGAATTATAAATAAATGCTACATATGAACGTCTAAATACGGTAGACGCGGCGTGGGTATACCACCCACTAGATGCACCGACGACAGATCGATGCCTTGCATTGAGCGTTCATCAGCTAAATAGTAGTATTAACATTTTTTGATATGAGCAAATGCTTTTTAATCAACATTTACAGCTCTGGTGAAAGAGTCTAGGTCAGTAATTTCCAAAGTGGTCTATATCGACACCTTGGGGTCTATGACAACCTGCAAGGGGTCAACGTCAGCAAAAAAAAATTTGGAGGTCTATGAAATGAAAATGGGGGTCCACGATAATGGATCTCAACACATACACTGATAGTACCTATTTACTTACATCACACTGTCTTATAATATTAAAACATTTACATTATTTATAAAAGTACCTATGAAGTAAAAAAATTATTATTATATGTTTATAAAATTGTGTAAGTTGTAGGATGTTGGTATAATAGATTGGTTTAGTTGGTATAGTAGATACAAAATTATGTTTTGAGTAGTTTTAATTTAAATTCAATTAATAAATGTGTAAATTAACATTTGTTTTTACTTTAAGTTTTTAACACTAAACTTCACTACAGTTAGAAATTTACAGGAAATTAATATCAGGTAAGTAGGGGGTCTACCCAATATGGAAAAACATGGCAAGGGGTCTACGATACAAAAAAGTATGGTGAACTCTGGTCTAGGTAGTAACCAACTTCAAGAGGTCAAGAACCTCTCTCTTAGTTTTATTTCATCACATTAGGAAGCGTTCATGTATATTTTTGAGTGACGATCACGAGTCGGTAGACGCGGCTTGGGTATTCCCCCCACTAGGTGGTGGTAGGTTTCGACGAAATAGTCGAAGAAGCGGGACGAAGCGGGCTTAACCGAAAGTTTCATAGCCTTAAGGTTCCCAAAGTGAGACGTCGTCTTAGGTCTCAGGTACGATCCCCAGCGTAAAATTTTTAGTCCGTGAACCTCTGTTTCCATGCGCTCAATTTCGATGAAGCTGTACAAAGCCTGACTGGCTAGCAGCACAACTTCTAATACATCAAATATCAATAGCTTCGTCTTAGGATAACATAAGAATAGGTGTATGAATTGTCATTAAATGGAGTCGAACGAATCCGTTGCTATTGACAAAAGAACTTCTAATCTTTATATTTCTAGAAGAATTCGACAACTACCTAATGAGCATATTATTATCAAATTATCTGATTTTAATGACACCACACAAAGCCTGCGAAAATTCCTGCGACTTCTTTTGTAATTAAACTTGGAAATTTATTAAATTTATTCACAAAATTATGTCAAATATTTAGATTTGAAAACAATTGAAAAATCGCCGAGAACCATACGAACAGTGTAAACAAAGAGGTTTTATTAAGTTATTTCATATAAAATACGAAAACATTCGTTCGATAAGCGATAACTGAATGTTGAAACGTTTATAATTTGAACGATTATTTACATTCAATGTAATAGGTCGTATGTAGGGTCAAGTTACGGTAACTTGGAGTAATAGGACGAAGGTTCCGCATTTCACTTGCTTGTGACCTTCTTAACATGTTAAGCCTTTTCTCTGCGTGAATGTGAAGAACCAATTACTACAAGAAGAATTAATGATATCAATCCAGACAGGCGATCCACCGACGGGGAACTGTTTCATAAAGGTAAGAATTAGACTTCAATAACTTCTTTGTTGAATGCACGTTATCTAATTTCACGAAACTGCTTTTTATAACAAGCACAATGTGGTTTCAATTTAGATTTTTTGACATTCGACAAATTCTGTTTACTTATTGCAAATAAGTAAACAGAATTTTTCAGGAAAATTTGTCAGGAAATAGTTATAAAATTTTAAAAATGCAATTGTATCAAGTGCACAATTCTTAGTTTTAATATTAATGAACAAACAACTTATTTTTTTCTTTTTAATTCAAGAATTCAAACAACAAGTTTCTGAAAGAACACAAGAAATTACTCGTTTTTTGAAGTAAAGAAAAAAACTTTATAAGTATCCGACGATAAATATTGCACATAGACCTTTGGAAAGAGACAATCGGCTAATTTCAGCTTCGTAGTGTTATCTGTCGCACGATATGTCGACAAACTATATAAACTACTATAATACAACCGACAAAACGTCACATAGGTAGTGGGGGACAGAGATAGTGCTCTACGAAGCCGAAATTAGCCGATTGTCTCTTTCCAAAAGCCGATGTGCAATGTTTATCGCAGTGCACTGTAAAAAAGTATCAAAATAATGACAATAGATATTACCTTATATTAATTCACGACAATCTTTTTTCGACATATTTTTTCAAACTTTTTTCAACCTTTGAAACTTTAAATTTCAGTTTTATAGTTGACAATAAAGTTAATTAAAACCGCCGGCCTTGTGTTTTTATAAAAATACATTTTCTCGATCAACTTTTTTCAAGGTTCTTGCAATCTTTATGAATCAATAGCTTGAATGAATGATTTGACTCATTGTTCCCATTTCTCAAATACGTCCCATACTTTAATTACATGTGCAGATAGTATTATTATGTGTTAAAAATGTCGTTTAAACCATTTTTAAACGTAATAAAGATATTAAGTTGTCAATATTTTCTTGCCTGTCACGTTTTATAGCTCAATAAAACTAATAAATTTGTTGCAATACAAGAACGGTACTTATTATTTATTTACGGCAATATCTTTATACTCATTACTTAAAAGAAAGAAAAGAAAAATTTATGATTAAAATCAATCATCTTACGATAAACAGGAATAAGCGTTTCCCTCCTATTACGCGGCAATTTCTAAGTTACATATTAAAGTTACATATTTAAAATTTGATTTACATAGATCACTGTTTAATTACCGTGTACTACATATGAGAAATAATTTTTTTAACAAAAAAAAAAATATTCCAGTGGCCATTTTGTTCGTTTAAGGTCTACTACAAACACGTTTTCTTGAATAATAGTAAGTAAGAAACCTAAATTTACTTAAATGTTACACATAGATAAACAGATACACTTGCTTATTTATAGTTATACATATATAATGAACACCTTGCCGCAATTATATGCGGAAAAGGAAATAATACTTAATTATCCTATAATTATAATAAAATTACGGTCATTTCTGCTACTGCTATTGTACAGGATAATTAGATTTATTACACATAAAGACTGCACAAAAAAATCAGAGTGTACAACGTAGTGATTGCTACCAGAATCTTCTTCGTGACCTTCATTGCTGAAGGTAGTGACCTTCCTGGAAGTCCTTGGTTGAGGACTCCACGCCTTGCCTCCACAAATCTCTGTGATCTGTTTTTATGAGTGCTCCCGTCACCAGACACAAAATCCGCTCATCTCTTTCTCTCTACTTCTCCTATAACAACCAGCTTATCGAGAATCTCTGGTTGCCTCCAAGCTAAGTGGCTTAAGATGCCCAGAATCCGCTTTGTTAAATGATAGAGAGCATTGTCTCTACATGGAATTAAACAAGAACTGTTCCGTTAATTCCCGTGCGTAGAATTTTTCGCTAGTACTACATTTCAAAATCATCTCATTATCAAAATAATCCATACCGTTTAAGAGATATTTAGTTACAATAATTGGTGTAAAATGAATATGATTGTCTAAGTTAACACCACGCGGGATATTTCTGCTACCGTTCAGTACTATATGAACATGACGGAGTACAGTTGAAAAGCTAGTAAAACGTACAGAGTACAGCAAGAAAGTACGGAGGACATTCGGAGGACAGTTTGGAAGTACTCAGTAAAATTGGTTTATAAATGAATATGAACGAAATTAATGTCACTGCACTATCGGACATTCAAGTCATTATCATTGCGGCCATAGGTCAGCACTGTTGTACAAAGTCCTATGTAGATTTCCCATAGGACCGGATGGAACAATCATGCAGATCTTTCGAGGACCTTAAAAATATTTTCATCTTGAGGGTGGACATTCGATTAATCAAGAAAAATTATATAGTACTTATTTGATACGTTTTAAATTTTATTGCAGTAATGAATTATTTATTTTAAATAACAAGACTTTCGGTGTTCTTTACGGAACGATAAAAGTAACAAAACCCATAAATAAAACAGGTCAAGTAGGTAATTAAACAAATAGGAGGTAAGCGAAACAAAAATAAAATATGAATCATAAACTAAATAAGGAGATATAAATAAAACAGAAATAATGTAAATAAATTGATAATCGCATCTGATTACATACAAAATACTATTTTAGTATAAAAATAAAGCTAAAAGAGACAAAACGAGGTGAAAGAAAACAGGCGACGCATGAAAGGAAATAATTATATAGGAATGCTTGAGAATTATAGAATGAAAGAAGAGAAAAGTTAGATCATATGACGAATAAAAGATTAAAAAGTATGTCAAAAGAATTATAAAGAAAATTTAAAAGCACTGTCCTAAAATCAGATACGGCAGTACGAGAAAACCATAAAAAAAAGTCTATAAACAGCGTAATGTACATGAATACATTCACTAAAAGAAATGATCATAATTTATATATTTCGAAATAAACTTTTTAAATATATTTAAAAATAGCTGTTGTGTACATTGTTACATTTAATAAATTAAAAAAAAACTTACCATGGTGCTTTCGACATGATGGTTGGAGAGGCGCCATTTTTCCTCGTCTCGATCGACGCCATCTTGATGTCTAAAAGTAATTAATTAAAAAGTTACTATAAAAAAGTTAATACCGCATATGAGGCAAGCAGAAACTAAAGCGTTTTGCAAAAACTGTGGGAACCTTTTTTGCAAAATGATTATGTAAACACTGGAGGCAGAATAGTTGATGTAATTAATTAGTAATTGATTTATTATCACCATCATGTAAGCCGATGAACACCCAGCGACAAAGCATAGGCTTCTGCCAAAGATCTTCACGTTTACAATTATATAAGGTAAGCTCCGGTTGTTTCTTTTATTATCTTTTAACAAAAATTGTAACTCCTTTAAAATCATCATCATTTTGTGAGGCAAGTTGAAAGCGCCATGCATCCAGCGTGCACCTTAAATGGTTTATTAATTCAATTAAATGGTTTGTGGGCTAACATCCTAAGCTGCGTTCCTATAATGTGTATTATAATGTTAAATGTAAACAAATCAATGTAGTTATATGTAACTACAGTCTTTTGAAGTCTAAATGCCTTTACATATATATATTATAACGTATCTTTTCTTAAATGTTTATATCACTTACGCAAACTTGTCCATTTTGCACAGCCCTCAAAACAAATGAAGGTAAACTATAGTTAATAAAAATATATCTTAAATAATATATTATTATTGAAAAAAGATACGTAACACTAAATTAACTCGTTAAGAATGTACGCATTCATAAGCCCTTCGTCATAAGGATGTTTTGAATAAATTAATTGTGATTTCATATTTCGTTTATGGTTAAGAATTAATACGATTAAAATATAAAAATATTAATAAGCTTAAATATCTGCTTTTGTAATCTATAAAAAAAATTAATAGGAAACAATTTTTTTTTTTATAGAACATAAAAACTTTTTGAACAGTATGGCCGTCATGAATCGGCTAAGATAATTATTACGTCTATTAAAGCAATTAGTACATGTAAGTCAAGGGTAAATAAATATTACAATATAACTTAAATACTGCTAAGTAATATAAATAATGACATTATAGTAAGTAAAAGGTCTAGAGCAAAGCCATTAAGTCGCTGGACTGACGAAGTTTCAAAAGCGTGCGATACCACCGGTACATGGCTTCTTAAAACTTTCACAAAATAGAACAGCCCGTAGAAAAATGTTAGCAAACATAGGTAGGTATGTTTAACCACAACCCTCAGTAATTGTGAAGCGACGAAGAAGACGATTGATAGAGATAACCAAATTACAATTAAAAGAATTATAAATAGTAACGCATATTTTTCATGGTATTTGATGAACTATACTAACTGTGAACTAATTTGTCACTTTTATGTAGTTTTTAGTGATTTCATTTAAATTATTGCTAATACCCTTTAGCACAATAAATAATATTACACTATTATTGTCTATAGAAAATAAATAAAATTATATTGCTATAATAATGCCACATATTATTTCAAAATGATTCTTTTAGCGTAAAACGTTACTGATAACGCCCTGATGCCACAAACATGTACTATAAACACAATATAACGAGCGCTCTCATAATAGATTTATTGTAATGAAATATTCCCACAGATTATTTAACACAAGTGATATTTCTACAAATACATCAATTCACTTACGTTTCGTTTGAATCTCCTAAATAAATACCGCACGTTACTACGTTTCTAACTCAAATTGAGCGGGAGACCTTTTATTTTTAATTCGCGTTTCGCAACGATGCGTCCACTGTATCACAAATGCCGCGAATGACTGAATGACATTACGTTCCGTTTGTCTTTGCTCGATGCTCCGAAATAATTTAGCCGAGCGGACACGGATATTCAAATCTCCTATCAGATAACGCAAGTAAAATATTTCTAAACATTTTCCGGGTAATTATAAAAAAATATGACCTATTTTATTTAATAAAAAAATAATCACAAGTTGACGTAAAAAAAAACTGGCAATGTAGTAAACATTGACTGTGTTAGAAGAGGAACTGACTGAAAAAATAAAGAAGGTTATAGAATAAATTACTTTTTTTTTAGAATAAACTATTGTAAGATGTTTACTAATAAATAAACTATTTATAGGAGAACGTTTTTGTCACTGTTCTACAAATGTCTTCAAAATTTGCAGGCATTTATATGCGCTTTTTGAATCGTCGATTATCATAATTATTAATTAATTACCTTAGATTAATATATGTATTATAAGTAGTAAGCTACCACAGGTTCGGAACTCTGATCTGCTGGGAAGAGCCAGCCAGAAACTCAACAGTTGCTCTTTCAAATAAATTTTAACAATTTGAATGTGTACATTATAATATCAAACATGTAAATGAGTCTACTAAGTTCGACATTTCGATCAACTAAAAATATATTGAATGCTGCAATAAAATATATTTAATAATATAGTTTTAATTTTAGATTTAAAACTACGAAAAGGAAAGTCTAAGATATCTTGTGGAAATCAATTATATACGTATACGCTTATATCTATTAAGGACTTGTTAACTTTTCGAAGATGAAATTTAGGCGTTACGAGTTTTTTTTTCTCTTTTATTTATTATGTGCCTACTATTTTTCTCTTAAAATGTTAAATTATGGCGCGTAAATAATGTGTTATTAAATGTGCACATATAAATGATTATAGGAGAATAAAGGAATACAGATAATAGACAGATTATAATTTTTTCTATCGAAATAATGTTTCCGGTCGGGCAAACTTAGAAAACCAATTCTATGAATGCCCCGTCCCACTTCCTTAAAAAATACAGATAATGAAATTCGGCCAAAACGAGGAACTTGCACCATGTCGAAGTGACATTGAAAGAATCCATTAAAATAATTTATTTGCCAAAAAGTTGTAAACGCCAGCTGTTATAAAGGTTTTTTTTTTTAATAAAACTCCTTAATTACAAATAAAGTGATTTTAATTATAGGAAGGAGGCGAACGAAACGTTTATTAATTTAAATCTACATTATTTCCCTTGTTTCCATCTACTTCCTATCTGTGGAGACGTTTAAATTCTTGGTTTACATTTTTGTCTTTAAGTTACTGAACTGTATTTGATTCTGGGTCCCGTGCGAAGGACGTCCATTTTTAATTTCCAGTTGGATCTATCTTTGGCTTTACGCTTCATCTGGCTCCATCTTTGCTGTTGCTTTTTACAAACACCTGCAGCGCAGGATAAAGGGGTTAAGCCGGGCGACTGACCACGAAACTAAATTTTGAGAGACACTGACATAAAAATAAAATATGTTTTTAAGTTAATTTTTCATGAGTCGTCGATTTTTTATCAAGTTATAATTGCTTTTATTAGATACACTTTCACATTCATTTAAGAGGAAATTTGTATATTCTAGTATAGAGAGAAGCTAAATATTGTTTTGCCCGGGACGCTGAAAATCCTGGAATCATTTTCTTGGAATGGTTGAGTTCTTAATTATTATATTAATTGAGAACTCAACTCTACGTGTGCCAACTTCTCTTCCATTTGCGTCATATTTGTAATTGTCGTAATGTTGGTACGGTAACAAAAATAGTTGCCCAAATATATTAATACTATTGTCATTAACCGAAAGTCGTTCAATGCTAGACATAGACCTCCTCCATTGATTTGAAACAGGTCCCTGGAGGTAAGAAGCCTGCATCCAACTCGTCCGACACAGTTACTTGTCTGTCCATCTTGTGATTGGAAGTATTATCTAGTTCACGGAGCGGAAAGGTCCGATGAAGCTGTGAAAGCCTTAGGGCTAACAGCATTAACATCTTCAGAAACAATAGATTAGAATAGTGATCTCCAGAACCATAATATCCCAAAGGCCATCTGTTCTGCGTGCTATTACCTTTCCACTGCCACTTAAGCTTAATTGACTAAAACGAATAAAGTTGTAAATAAAGATTCGTTGTAATTTATTCTTTTTTCAAAATAATAACCAAAATAATCTGGTTCCCTTCAATGGTGTTTTGCAACGGTATCCCGTTAGCAATATTTATTCGTTATTCGCTTTTAATAAGTTATAAAATTAAATATTCATAAATCATTAATAATTCGGAATAACAAATTTTGAAACGCATTTAAACAAAATGCTATAACGGACGCTATATTTTTTATAAACTAACGTTATATTACCTAAAATTTATAATTTATACAACAAAAAGTATAATTTTTATAACAAAAACTGCACAAGCAAATTTATTATTACACCTTGAATAAAATGTACTTGAATGTTATTCGACAATAGATGCTATATTCCGATATTATGACAAGCCAAAAAAATTTTGTTTTTTGCACGACGTGTATAACACTGAAGATTGAATTGAATAAATATTAGTATTAAATGAAATTTATATAACTTGTTTTTTAAAAATATTATATACCAAAATTTAATTATTTCCAAATCATGACATTTCATATATTTATATTTAAAAACATATATTTTTTGTTTATTATGTAAGTTTAACAAAAATATTTCATGTTAAAATGTTATATAATATTAAATATATATAAGTATATAAGATTATACTATTCCGTAAAAATATTAAAAAAAGATTCTAGTTTTAATAAATGCCGTGAAAATGTCAAAATTAGTTTCTACGTTTCATTTTAAAATATAATTTGTATTATTAAAATGCTTACGTTCTGTTTAGATTACTTTAATAACGGTCATAAAAAAATTGATGTAAGAAGTTTTCCTCAATTTTTTATAAATTTAGATTTAGTTTCCGGCAATTTTAGTATAATACATACATGCAAGAAAAACCGATTTAGATTATGATTCATACTTAAATGGTATTAAAAATATTAATAATGGGATATGTTTACAGCATAATTAAAAAATACTAAAGATACTTTTTTTACCGATAATAATGGTGTTAAAATATATCCGCATTCGGTGTTTATCCTGGTCGACTCAATGTTACCAACTTTTTGATTGCGTTCCATTAAAGGGCGACCTTGAGCCTTAGACCTCAACGGGCGGCGGTTTGCCCCGCGCCTCGCAACTAAACATCGCCTACTTTCTAGTCCAAGGTCGCTCGCTGTTCGACAATTTTTATATAGTAAACCCGCCACGAATATGCGTGTTGATCCAATATGTTTTATGTTGAGTTATCATCTGAAATCGTAAAACTATGATCACATGTATAATTTATTTATTTATTTAATATTCTTTCTTGTACACGTTAGGATACATTTAGATAGTTTCACAATAATATACAAAAAAAGTACAAAGGGCGGTCTTATCATACTAGGCAATCTCTTACAGACAACCATAGTATGGGAAAGGTAGAAGTACTAATAATAAGTTATAGAATAGTTGTTTGATGTGAGATTAATAGATAAAAAGACAATTATAATCATTGTACTTACAATGTTATACCCTGCAAAGTAATATATTAAGTATTAGATCTAATACTGTAATCAAAAGGTTTGTTTATAAAATGTTAACTCTTTATTTACTATTCTAAATTTATTAATTTCATCCTCTTCAAAGTAATCCCCATCCGATAAACACATTTTTGTCTACGCCTTTTCCAGTATTAGAAACAGTCGAAATAGTCCTTTTACGGCATAGCCTTCAAGAGCTTCGATTCGGGTTTTATCTCTTCAATCGTGTCAAAACGGCGTCCCCGAAGTGACTTTTGAGTTTCCTGAATAGCGAGAACTTGCACGGATCCAAATCAGGTGTTGACGAATACGGTGATTGCGAAATGATTTGAGTTGAGTTTTTGGCAAAAAAAAGTCGCAATGAACCAATGCAATATAACATCGTCGAATCGAGACTTGACATGTTTGTGATGTAAAACATCCTTCGAAATGGTTAAGGCTGAGCCAAATGATATTCCGACACTATCAGCGAGGTCTTGCTTTGTCTATCGATATGATTATTTATTAACCAAATCTTTGATTTTTTGCATGTGGTTCGGTAGGTTTCAAATAACAATTTCACCTTACTTTTTGATCATAGAATAAATACAAAAAATTGATATAATACATACCGATGACGAGTAAATAGAATGATATCAATAGCCTATTGTTTAAAGGACATTTTTGATAAGAAATTAATTATTAGCAAAATGTATTACGTAATCATTTGTAGGTGAAACGACAACATAACCAAGATGGCAAAAGTCGCGGAAGCGGGCAGGGTAATACTAGATATTGTGGCATCTATCCGAATATAGCATTAAGTTATAAAAATATTGTAAAATAACTAAAAAAACAAGTCTGAAGAATTTATTTCCTTGTAGCGTAAGGTACCAAATTTTAAAAATAATAGAACAGCCTCACTGTCTTATCTTATATTCTTTAATCATTTATATATTACTAATACCTGTTTATTTTCTTACTATATATATTGTACTTAATTTACATTATTAATATCACGACCATTTTGTTACTCTTGTTAATTATTTTCATTAGTCTTGTTCTTTTTATTTATTTATTGCTTTTTATTTTTATCATTACCTTCTAGCAGAACCAAAAAAGCTTTGGCGACAACGACAATCCGATTTACTCACCAGTGAGGCGATGTTCTCTCTTTTTTTTTAATTTGTGTTAGGCTTATTTATATTTACTGCTTTTCAATTCGTTAATACTGTAAGTTGGGCATGCTGATATTCACAGTAAGTAGAGAAACAATTTATGCCGCCATACAGTACGTAAAAGAAATCTGTTTTATGAATAATAACTGTGTATTATAAGCTATACATTGTCTGTGATAAACTCTCAATAAAACAAAATAATAATATATTTTTATATTAATTAGTTTAAATTGCCAAGAAAACCGTCCGATGCGGAACGTCGGCACTATACCCCATCGATTGCTTTCACAGCTGACTTACGGACTGCAACGGCCGATGATCTGTGGGCGGTTGGCACATGGTTGTGCTTTGCGTCACCTCATGGAGAAATACCAATTTCCTCACCAGCACTGCTGTTCTCTATTCATTTTATACGCAAGATTTCGAATGCGCAATTTATTTATTAACCTTTATTTTAAGAAGGGCGAATTTATCATGTCGTAGAACCCAACACATGGAAACATATGGAAATTTGTAATGCCGTTTCTGTCAAACTTCGATTGTAATAATTATATTCTACGATCAGGCAGAAGTCTCGTCGGGTGTATTGTTGTAAGATGACAGCTCACAAAGTGAATCACTTGAGTCAAAAAAGCGCTTCGTGCTATAAGCACCGAGGAAATTCAGAAACCGAGGCATTCAGTTTGAACAAGCCTTCATCATCATATCAGCCGATAGATGCCCACCGCAAGGCATAGGTTTCAAAGTCATTTTTCAAATTTTCGCGAGTCACAATTGAATAGCCATTTAAAAGATGCAAAAGGGGAAATCACATTTATTAAAAATATGTAAACTAAACTACATAATACTTGTATTTAATTTAATTACAAAAATGGACAAAAATAATTATTTCAAGTTTGATGAATGGTTACGACAGAACTTTTCTGTAATAATTTCAAATGCCGCTTAGTTAATTATGATTGGTAATTGGATTTTACTAATTTTATGGTAGAAAAAAATTACACAGACAAGTACGTTGCTTCGATTTACCATGAAGTATAATATACGAAATATAAATTTAAATATTGAAATAATTCTACAATCAATTCGGGCCAAAAATAATCGTTCAAAGAGCCGCATGTTGGCTATCCCTGGCATAGACCTACCCCGCCTGCATCCAAAAACTTTCATTCACTCATTCATTCATGTTATCCGACATACGTCCACATAGGTCTCCCGCCACCCGCATCCAGTGATTTCCCGTCGGTCCACTTAGTGGGTATCGTACGTGGCGACAGAGGAATCAGTTGCCAGAGGATGTGAGGAAGCAGCGTCCTCTGCCTACCATAACACCACACTGCGATTTTGTAAGGAAATCGTGAAAAAAGTAATAAATAGGAAATTAAATGAAATGTAAAAATAATAAAATAATAAATTAGGTGAAATAAAAAGAAATGTAAACAGTACAAAATGTGTAAAAATAATAAAATATTGAGAAATATAAAATTAAGGAGTGAGGTGAGGAATAAAAGAGAAAGTCAGAAAAACCTAAGATGCATGATAGAAGAGAGCGAAAATAAAAACATGAAATGATTTTTTTTAAAAGAAAAAAGTCTCTGTCCCAAAAATAAGCTAGGAGTACGAGAAGCCCCCAATAGCGGAGGCTACCAAGTGTCGTGACGATTATGGTATATTCGCTCAATGTTCCAGCGACTAATGATAATTCAATTTTCAATTGATTTATGATTTGTTTTATTTATATTTATTTTCCTCGGAAATGCCATATGAAAGAAAAAGAAACGTCAGTCCGTAAAAACAGACAAAGGTAATTCTTCTGAAAACTGGTAGTTATTTAAACAATTTCGATATGGGTACTAAAAATAGTTTTTTTAATGCTCACTTTTATTTTTTTTATGCTTTTTGAGAAAGCTATTTAAACGAGAAATGTATTTATACAATGAATTTACTTGGTATTAAAGTAAACAATTGTATAAAACATTTTTTTTTAATTAGTCTATATTTTAAATCACGTGAAGCCATTTTTTTATATGTTTTTTTTAACGATTTAAAAAAGACAATAAAACCTTTTAGGATCACACATTTTTTATTCATGAGAATCAGGGTTTCTTATTAAAAAAAAGAACTTTACTTTTGATATTTCTGAAACCATAGAAGTTTAGGTATGGTAATATCACACATTAATTGACCACACTTTAGGGCTTTTATGCCTATTTCCACCACCTACCGAAATATGTATTACACAAATACGAAGGAATGACAAATACAAGAAGATCGTAGGGTACGTTTTTACAAGCTCCTTGGCTGTGTGTGCGTGATCTTTGACCATTTAAAAAAAATCATAGAGTTTCTACTTTGACATAGACAAATAATATAAAATTATAAAGGTCATAATTGATACATCTTAAATCAATATATAAATAGCTGTCAGCGTAACACTCCTCTTGTTTTTCACATTTTTTTGTTATAAGTGTTTAGCCAAGTGCTAAAAGCCATGTATACTCTGACATCGTACAACATAAATTAACACCTGGTTATTAATTGTTCTAAAATCAAAAATTTACAATACATATTTTTGAATGTATGCATGTACAATAAAGTTCGGCATTCTTTTTATTGGTTTTAAATCTAAAATTAAAAATAAAGTATTAAATAAATATAACTATAACATTCTATAGTTTTTAGTTAATCGAAATGTGAGGAATTTAGTTTGTTGATCAACAGCTCAACAGTTTCATTATAATATCAACAATGTAAATGTTTACATTGTTGATATTATAATGAAACTGTTGAGCTTCTGGTTGACTCTCAATAGTCATTTCGAACTGGTGGTAGCGTAACGGACTGACCATTTTGAAAGGATAAAAATGATTCTCGATTCAAAAATGCACGTAAATACTTAAATATAGATGTTCATAATTTAAAACTCTGTTATAAATAATCTACCTATTTTAATGTTTTTTTTTTTTTAAATAGACACCAAATAATGGTATAAATCGCCTTTTTTTCAATTTTTTAATGGCTCTTTTTGGAGACCTCTCTTACATTTTCTGTTTTAGGTGCGCGGTGATATTTTTTTAAATATAAAAATACTTCTCAATTTCTCTCACTCATTCCTCTTTTTCTCTCCCATAATCTTTCATTCTGTTTCATTCCTTTGCCTTTCATTCATACATCGCCTCCTTACCTTCACCATTTCTTTCTAGACTTCTTATTTTTTTTACATGTATTTTTAACATTTCTGCTTTATAGTTTTTAATTTATTTTATTGTTATAACCTATATTACAACTTTTATTGCTCATTTTTAATTGCACTTTGTGGGGGCAAGGATGAGTTAAGTTAGTCTTACATCGACTATGCTATCTATATACCATATATACTATCTAACGTCATCGTTATAGGCAGGACCGCGGGAATGTTTACATACATTGCATGTAATCAGCTAAGCCACATAAACGAAGTTTAAACTAAGCGCCATCGACGCCATGCCGCGTCAAACCTGCGTATATTATACGCTGCTGTCGTGTGTATATTAACTTTAATAAAAACAAGTTGTTAGTTGCGACGCCACACAAGAAGTTCCTCGATGCAAAGTTGGTAATCGATAATAAAATTTCTCAATATCTCTATCTCATGTAAATCTATTTCAAAAGTTCATTATTCCGTCGACTAGCGCAGGGGTGTCAAACTCGCGGCCCATAAGCACGATGGGTTAATTTTTAAACTAGTTTCGCGCAATAAAATTTCTTTCAAAATAGGAAAGAGAAAAGTTGTCTAGTATCAGGATGCAGACAATAATTTAACTTTGTAGTTTCTCCGACATGTAAATTATATTGTTTCTGAAGATGTTAATGCTGTTAGCCCTAAGGCTTTTACAGCTTCATCGGTACCGAGTTCACGGAGAGGAAGGGTCTAGATTTAAAACTAGAAACTAAAAGCTGGAGGGACGCATGGGGACGCTTGCACGTTGTTAAGGCTCTTCGCAGTAGAGCTTTGACGGGGTGTGTTGCTGGAGTGTGCTTGCGGGTTAGGAAGGCAGCGTGGACCACAGGCAAGCCGAAGAGTGATCCGGATCCAACCACCGTTCGCCCACGCTGTTCACGGTTAGGGAGCGGGCGGCCGCTCACTAACAACGGGTGTTGTGGTGTGGTGTGGTGGGTGATGTTTTGTTTTGTTATGTAGAACTCTCTTAACACACCTAGCGACACCGACATTTTTCACTTTAACAATAGAATCCCAAATTGGTTACATTAAAAAAACCACACCTTCTACAACTTTATATATATTTGTGGGATTTTTCCTAGTGTTGGCAGGTCTTGAAGGTATTGACAATATAAAGTCCAACGTAGAAGTGTGAATGTTGCTTTGTTATTTGACGGGAGTTATGATGCTAGCCAGCTTACGTTTGTGCAGCTTTAACGGCAATGAGCTTGCGGAAACAAGTAGTCCGCGAGCTGGTGTAAAATTATGAAAACAATATTCAACCAATAACAACAGTCTGTCTGTCACAAGGCGAGAAGTATTTTAGAGCCCTCTTTCGCTCTATGTAAATATAAATACATTTAAAAAAAACTTTTAAGTTAAACGGTTTTTTTGATACCCATATTGTGGTGGTTGTGGAAAAATATGTACCTAGTCCGCCATATTGGAACGGCGTCCATCTTGAATTTTAAATTTTGACATAATCATCGTGTTTTACTAGTGTAACCCTTTCATTTGATACCCATATTGAGGGGGTTAAGGAAAAATATGTAATCCGCCATTTTTTATCGGCGGCCATTTTAGATTTATAATGTTACTGATTTTATTATATTGTATTGTCATCTAAATTAAATGTGTGTACCAAATTTCAGATCAATCTGACAACGGGAAGGTGCTTAAATTTCAATTTCTAATTTTGATAAAATAAATTCCGTACGGGTCGACCTAAATAAAACCGTTTAATAAAGCGCTTTCACGTGTGATTACCTTGTTCAATGCGCCGCTGACCAAGATTTATTTATTACAATGTCAATCAACCGAGCATTATTTATTTGGTCTAAGATAGCACTTGAGTTTGACACCCCTGGAATAGCGTATGGAACGTGGGATGGTTATTCAGCCGGTTATTAAGAATTGCCGAAATGACGTTGCCTCATCGCTCTACTTTGGTTAGCATTAATTTTATTAAAATAACAACGATGACGTCACAAGCATTATGCTTTTAACAGCAAGATCACCGAAGTTTCGAACGCCATTTATTACTAATGTATTTATTTTATACAATCATAGCTTCTGGGCGATTTGTTTTATGTGTTTTTTTGTGGTCCCCGCTATTGGGGACCTCTTGTTACCCTGTCTCGTGTGGGACAGGGACTTTTTATTTCTAATAATTTATTCATAAATTTTTTTATTATTATCATTCTCCTCTTTCATGTATCATATTATCTGTCGTACTGTTTCTTTCGTTCTACAATTTTCCCAGTCTTTCTCTTTCGTTCCATTAGCAATACATCCATCCTCAACCATTACATTCTAGGTTTTCTTACAATTTTATTTATATCACATTTTACGTTTTTTTGCAACATTACAATTATTGTTCATATATGTTATTTAACACATATTTTCTTTATAATTATCATATTATATTATACTGTTTATTGCACTGTTTTTGGTTACAACTTTATTTATTTTCTTTCCTTATTTTAGTGTTTAGTTTACTGTTTTATTTATATTCAGGTCTATTCGAGTCTATTATTGTGTTTTGTTTTTACCTGTTGCATATATCACCTGCAGTAGCTGAGGAAGCATTCTCTCACCCCCTTATATGTGTTGAATCATTTTTCTGAATAGATAACGAACCTCCGATTTTTTTGTAACAATACACAAACCTATATAGGATGATTGATTATGGGTGTAATACCTTTAAAGGCGTGTATGTATGTAATCCGTATTCAAAAATGAGTGGTTTCAGAAATAGCTTAATGATAATGTCATTAAAAAACGCTTTTTCAAATTGCATATCAAAGTAATTATTTTGCACTATCTATCTCTGCAGATTTTCTCTCTCTGTTCAACTTACAATAGTCTCCGACGTATGGTAGCTTCAGCACGTTAGGCTCCACGCCTATACGACTTTTTTAGCGATGCTGTCACGTGTCCGTATCGATACAGCTAGGAAGCAGTCTCGAACTATGTGCCCGCCTACATAACTACGATTTAGTCGCCATGCAAAGGCGATACTGTTTTGCTTATTTATTAATTTGCAAGTTTATTTCAAATGTATTATTTTATTGGTTTGTTATGAAGGAATCGCTAAAAAGGTATTGTGTCTGGGCGCCAGTTAAGCTCGCACCACCACTGGGCAATTATAATAAAAATAAAAGTGCGTCTGACGTTGACAAGATAACAGACGGAACTGAAGGACGAAGACAGGCGCGGGCGATAATAACGAGAAATCCCCCTGATGATCTTAAAGTCCTTTTAACCTTTGATTAACACCTTTAAAAATCTTTTGGGAGGTGATAAGAAAAGAAACCTCCCGTTTGTTCTGACTCCAATGTTTAAAAAATAATAATACAGTCACAAGCGTACGTCATTAAAAATTCGTGAAGTGTCAATGCCTATGAATGACATATATATGAGAAATATCAAAATGACTGTATAGGAGTGACTAGTTTTGTGGTGGCCATTATGTCGCCACAATCTCTTTAGTATCAGGTAGATAATATCCGACTAATCTCAATACCTATATTTTTTTTAAAAAGTCTCCATATGCGTTATAATTTTAAATAAAAAATGCAGTCATTTGGTAATTTTAATTTTAATTTATTATTAAAACACCTGTCAAAATAAAATAGCAATTATTTGGTAGCGTATAATTGCAACTCATTGTCAATAGGCAATTAAAATAGCGTAGTCATAGTCATTAGTAGACTATTAATGATTGATTGAGGTAGATTTCTGAATGAAGCTATTTTTACTGCCAAAAACTTATGCATAAACATGATTATGATTTATATTGCAAAACAAGATGACGATATAACTATCTTATCTCTAAATGACAAAAAGAAAATTGTTGATTGATTTGTAGTGTATTTGTACTTTACGAAATATTAAGTTCATTATTTTAATAATTTGAAAAGGATTACGTTAGTTATAAATAGAAGCCAGACCTCCTTAATAATTTTATGAGTAATTATTTGCCTGAGTTACGAATAATATATTCTAACCTCAAAGCGAACTGTCAAATGAAGAAAGTTTTAACTATTTTTGTAAAGTTTTTCCGGTTTCAGTGTAGTTATCTAGTTTTTTTTTTATGAAAATCATCTACGAAACATAGAAATGGGTATTAATTTGTATACATACAGGTTGGAAGGACATAATTAGTTCCGTTAATGATGGAACAATGTCGGGACATAGAGCTCCGATACCTTAAAAGAGGTCTTAGGCAAGACGCCTTCTGCACCTTGCCACTTCGTATTTGCGGAATCTTCAAATGCCATTTGGGATCCGAATAGTAAATGAAGGCGATATGACTTAAAATTAGTTCATGATCATAACCTAAATCTAACACTGACAAAATAATAAACATTTTGTATTTGAAAAATATACATGGACAGCCCTAATTAATTAGTCTTATCTCTTATTATCTTGTTATTGCTGTAATAGTACTTGCGTTTCCAAGTAATTTTAACAGTCTATTTTTGTGATCGGTGGTTGTGTGATTGTTAAGATGTAAGTTTTATATTAATACACTTATCTTAAATAATAATGCCTGTCATCGTTTCATGTGAAGTTCAAAAAATCCATATGTGATTATTAAAAATGACAAATGAGTATTTTTTTTATTAAATCTATGCAATTAAATAAAATTGGTTTTAGGAATTGAAATAAATAAAATGTCTGTTTGTAATATTAATATAACCGCTTTTTACCACATGCATATAAATATATATATGGTATAAATACTAAAATTATAATTTTTTTGTCTCTGTTTGAAATTGTAAATTCTTAAACGGAAAATAACTTAGTAAACTAGATAATTTTTTTATGTCAGTGCTATCAACAACGGGTTAGGTAATATTAACGTATCAATTGAACCAAAGAATTCAAACCTTGTGTCGCGAATAATATTTTGTATTAAAAGGAATCTTTAATAATATTTTCCTGTGTGTATATGTATAAATTTACTTTATATATAGTGTATATATATACATTATATATAAAGTTAACTAAAGTACTCCCTCCTTTAAACATAGGTAACGTGTTTCATGTCATATCAAACAAGTGTCCATCCAATAACCCGAGGATATCCTGCGTTATATTTCTAAAGTATGAAGTTTATAGTGATCTGTACAGTTCAATTTCAATTTCGTATATCTGGAAATTTGTGGTAAAAAAAGGAATCGAAACAGCAGTTAGAAAACCCGTAGACGAACGTATTTTCCCGATACAACCCAGAGGTTTGGGAACTTGAAATGGCAGTGGTCAGAGCACAGCGGAATTGGCAGTTGCTGCCTCAAGTTACTGGACGAAGTGAAGTTATGTAGAACCATAAAGACGACTTTGCTAGGGTCTTATTGGAAGTTTATATGAAGACCTTTGTCCAGATATGACGATTGTGATGATAAAAAAATATATTTCATATCACTTAAAGAAAGTTAGCAATAGAAAAATAATTATTTCGTATTAATTTCGTATCTTATAATTATAATGAGTAACCATTATAATTACGTCGATTTTCGGACTTTAAACTCACCGTCTACCAAATTCGGCCTGTTTACAGTTATCTTAGATAAAACGCGATAAAGATTTTATTAATAATAGTTTATATATCATTTTAGGTTCATAATGTCTCCTTCCTGAGATGTAACAAGATTACTAAGATACAAATATTATGCGAGATATATTTAAAATTTTATATTAAAGTCAATTAATGAATGTATAAAACATTATATATTATTAATGCGCCAAAATTATAAATGTTATACAAAAAATATTGACAGACACATGATATAAACATGAAAAAAAATAAACCCGCCTCAATTTCTTATATAAAAACATAAATACGTCATACGTGTTCGCATATATAATAAAGTTCAACAAGATATCTTAGATATTAATTTTCTTAGACTTTAAATCTAAAAATAAAGTATATTATTAAATACGTCTTATTATAGCATTCAAGAATTTTTAATTGAACAAAATGTGAGAAACTAGTTATTTGACCTTATTTATATAATTGATATTATAATGTATACACCGAACAATAATAAATTTATTAAGAGTACGATAACGATAATAAGAATTAAAATGTCGGCGGTTATTGTCTTTACTTATCAATGTTGGTAGTATTTTAAGAAATTCAGCATCTGTTACTTGTAATACTTTCAAATTATATATTCGTGGAGGTAAAATGCTACAATTATTACCTTGGATGGAGTCTATAAGAAAAAAAATCTAGTAACCTCTAGAAAATGTTTCTTATGCCTGACTTTCTTTGCTGCCAAATGTCATTTACAGATTCCACTGGAGCGAGTGGTCAAGGCGATGAGGACCCTAATTCTTACACCTCTTTTAAGCTAGTCAATCTCAAGGACTCCCTATAAATCCTCGGCTCGGGCCAGTACATACCACAATTTCACCAGATCCCCCGCCGAATGTGTAACTCATTCAGGAGTTTATAGCTGATTGGAATCTGTAGAATTTGATTTGTTGCCTCATTTACATGGTTCATATGGCAATATACGCATAGAAAATTATTAAATTTCATTTTTATAAAAGCAACTGTTGAGTTTCTGGTCGGCTCTTCCTAGCAGATCAGCATTCCGTGCCAGTAGCTAATCATAATGATAAAATAAACAACGATTTAGAAGTGCATGTAAATGACTAGAAGTAAATTTTTTGAATTTTTTGAATATATCAATTCCAGAACATAGTCTATTTAAAAAACTATACTACATAAATGCAACAAGAGACAATGCAACATTAAAGAAACAAAACTATTACATGTAGAATACTTTGACAGCGCAGATAAAACGTGATTACGTGTTTCGCTACGTTTAAAAACAATTTTATTAATCACATTACTACAAAATCGTTGGTACGTTTAATATTAACTTTGTTTATAACTAAACGATAGCTTCGAACCCAGTTATCGTATGACATATTATGTACGTTATATCTTATTACGTATATGTATAAGAATTAGTCAATAGTGTTTTAGAAAACAACTTTGTCAGCTGTCATTATTACAGTGTGTTAGTTAAATACATTAATATAAAATCATTAAAAATATATAAAGCTTATTTTCATGGGCCTCTTCAGTTTCGGGAACAAGAAAAAGTCACAGGGGGCCTGATCTGGGGAATACGGTGGCTGCGGTATCATTAGTGTGTTGTTTTTGGCCAAGAAGTCGCGTACAAGCAGGGATGTGTGAGCAGGGGCGTTATCGTGATGCAAAAGCCAATTTTTGTTTTTCCACAAGTTCGGGCGGGCGGGCTCGAAAAAAATGCGTGACGTGGTTCTAGGTGCTATCTTCGTCGCCCAATTTAAAATATTTTGCTTTCGGACAGGATTTCTTCGAATTCTTCCCCTTACTACTTGGATAGCTTTTTTTATACAAACACTACGTGGACAGGCAGATATTTTCCTATTACCAACAGAGGAGGTTTTATTATATTTATCAATAGTCCGGTACAGAAACATTAGACTAATACCAAGAATATGGAGAATTTTAAAAAATATATTTGACAGCATACCTTATGCCCTATGTAATGCAATCACAGCAATTCGGTTTTCTTTATCACCACACTCCATTTTAACATCATAAAGTATATCACTTCATATTGGGGCGAAAATAAGAAAAAAACAATAAACAGGTTCCAAATTCAAAAGTAGTATTTTGTTAATTTTTAATTATAACAGTATTTATGGCCAGATTAAGTATGTATTAGCTACTACTTCTATAATTAATTGAGTAATAGAACAATATTTCATCATTTTAATAACCAGTTTTAATATGGCGCAGTCGACTATTTGGACATTTTGTATCTGGAATTAGTTACTCTGATTAGTTTTACGAAACGATTGTAGGCTAGCGTCTTTAAATAGGCTAGAAGTCTGAAATGCGTGTATATAATGTTTATTAATAATAATTGTAAGAAAGAAATAGCCGTAAATCATACAAACTGGATTAGGAAGGATCCCACGTGAATTGTTTTTGTCTTGAAAACATCCTTATCATTGTGAGTTCCTATGCTATATCTGTTAGTCTCTGACTCGAATTACGTGTTTATGCGTCCACAGTAAAAATATAAAACCATAAAAAATATCGATACGTCATTGTGAACCAACATTGCTACACTCTTCGACTAACAGCCGAGTTATTCATTTTTAAAATTAGCTAAACATGCTTCTTTATTTTCTGAAGAGCTTACGTCAAGTGGTCAATGTGGAGATGGCTTTTTAGTTTCAACGTTATTAGTTCAGCTGTATGATATCCACTGGCGGATATAGGCTTCACAGCGTCTTCCGTCGTCCTTAACTAACATAACTTCGACATGCCAATTCAATAGAGGAATTGCAAAGTATGAGAGGGGGAAGGTGAAAGTAGAAGGGTATATATCCTTGTTCCGAAAACAAGATCGAAGAAAGAGTATTTTTAAAATAATAAAAGAGCACGCGCTAATTCGCTGGGAAATGTCCGTTACTTTCGCTCGTCTACGAATCTCCTCATTACTGATTTGATTTTATAGAGAAAACCTATGATTTTATATTAATATGGCATGGTTAAGCTGTTTGACAATATAATAAATTTTCACAGCGTGTTTTTAATTTTTTGTATAGTTCTATATAGTATTATTATTCTGTGAATACATTCCAAGAAATTTATCACAGAGTAAAGTAACTGTGGTTTCCAGGGCCAGGGACAACTCACCGCTGCGTGTGACATGCGAGGCGCTATGGACTATACTTGTGATCAACTTCGAGATCCTCCGCAATTTCTTTAGATGGCTGATACCGGTTGAACGCAAGGATGTGAGCAATGAGGTTATTCTGGTACGTATACCTTGACATATAACACAATAATAGTTGAAGAAGGTGTTAAACTTTAAATTCATAGAAAAAATAATTCATCAATATAAAATTGAAAAATAATTTGGGGGTAAATAGATTAGATGTGTGTCTTTCATACATCGTAACTGGTTTAGTAAAAAATTTAATAAAAAAGATATATTTTTTATCCAAAGTACCGTATTTTAATCAGTGACGTGGCGAAGCTTAGATGAAATGAGTCTCTGCCCAGATGACTTAGTTCGCGAACCTTTTAGTTCCACGAACTCCGTTCCAATGAAGATGCAAAAGTCTTCCGGGCTAACGACAACTATGACAAAAACAATACCAGACGAGTTCTGCTTTTAAAGCGATGACTAATTAATTTTATTTTATTTCTACCTTCGAAATAGAAAGCAATAAATTGAAAAGCATGTTTGTTTGTGCCTTCACTATTAAAGAGAAAAGATAAATTAAATCAAGCGCCATCTATTATGTAACAAAGTAATCAAATAGTATTCGTTTTAGTAAAATAATTCCAAATTCCAGATCACCGGTACAGGTCACGGAATGGGCCGCGAGATGGCGCTGCGGTTCGCGCGGCTTGGCGCTAAAGTCGTCTGCGTGGACATCAATGAAAAGACCAACGAAGAAACTTATAAGATGATTACATCGGATAATGGAAAAGCTTACAACTACGTGTAAGGGCTTACACTATTTTGTTTTTAAAACACGTCTATTTTTTATAATATTTATTTATAAGAACGCTTCGCAGTTACTGTACAAATGTACACACATTGCCTTATTAAATTACACTATACACTAGAGCAGAGATTCCCAAAGTGGGCTATATCGACCCCTAGGGGTCTATGACAACCTGCAAAAGGTCTACGTCAGCGAAAAAAAAATTGGGAATCCATGAAATGAAAATGGGGTCCACGATAGATACACTGATAGTACCTATTTACTTATATCATACTATCTTATAATATCAAAACATTTACATTACTTATAAAAGTACCTATGAAGTAAAAAAATTAATATATATATGTATAAAATTGTGTAAGTTGTAGGATGTTGGTGTAATAGATTGGTTTAGTTGGTATAGTAGATACAAAATTTTATTTAGAGTAGTTTTAATTTAAATTCAATTAATAAATGTATAAATTAACATGTGTTTTTCACTACAGTTAGAAATTTACAGGAAATCAATATCAGGTAAGAAGGGGGTCCACCCAACACGGAAAAACATGGCAAGAGGTCTACGATACAAAAAGTTTGGGGAACTCTGCACTAGAGGTATGGGTGGTAACTAGAGGTTAACAGTAGTGAATTAACATTATGGATACTATATATTTCAAAACCTATACATGAAGTTAGCATAGGAAGTTGCTAGATTCGCGCAGTGCTAGTCCTGCAATTGTAGCGATCTTTGAGGAAGACCAATGCCTTGCCCTGTCGTCTGAGATGATAATGTAATCTGAAATATTGTTTTGAAATTTTTATTGTAAGTACAAATACACGCAGTTTAAATCTCGTATGCTTTACAGTTGTGACGTCACCGACCGCGCCGCAGTGATGAAGTTAGCTGAGAAAGTCCGCAAGGAGGTGGGAGAAGTGGACATCCTCGTGAACAACGCCGGCATCATGCCGTGCAAGCCGATCTCGCGCCAGACCGAGCAGGAGATCAGACTTATGATGGACATCAATGTCAATGCCAACATCTGGGTAAGTTCATCTGTAAATTCTTTTAAAATGTAGTGTAACCACATTAATATTAATATTATCTGATTGGACTGACAACGTACTGTTAAAAAGCTACGTCTGTGCTGAAAGACAAAAGAAATACAATCACTATATTCATTGATTAAATATAAAAATATTGTGTACAATGAAAAGCACTTGTTTTACTATTTTCATCGCTATTTTTATTTATTTTCTACGTATTAATGTATTTATTAAATTCCGCACATCGAATTATTTAGAGCGACTCTTCATGTAAGACATGAGTAGAATTTTATGAGAGACCATTTTGATAAAAACTAGAATCAGATTAAATTCCCCCATAATGGCATACTTCAACATATCAATGTACAAGTGTTCCAAACCAACTCTGATGTGAAAAGGGCCCACAACAAACTGATAAGAACTTTCCCAGAAAATTATTGTATACGTTGTGTCGTTATCGAGTCTTCTTCATTAATGCCGATTCTACCGCACGGTGCCCCTTTTATACTTTTACGAACAACTAGCGCCACCAGTCGACGTCGACTGAAACTACAGAGTTCTTTTAATTTTTTTTTTAATACTACAGTTATTTCTTTGTTTCTTCAGTTCATCCAAGCGTTCCTGCCGTCAATGGTGGAAAGAAATCATGGTCATATAGTGGCGATGTCATCTATCGCCGGACTGATGGGTACTCCAAATCTGGTACCCTACTGTGGATCCAAGTTCGCAGTGCGTGGCATTATGGAGGCACTGGCAGTCGAACTGCAGCGCTATTCAAAGGATTCCAGTGGTGTTAGTATATTACATTTGTAAGCATTTCGGGAAAGTATATGGCAATGTTTCTAGCAATTCATCTAGATGGCGATTTATGTCAAGGGTATTTAAATCAGTGCGGAAGGCTGCACTTCGGAGAAAGTTGTAAAGCTAATATTTTAAATAATGATTATACGCGCGCATGGAAATCGACAGAGCTGTAAACAGTAAATAGGGTCGACGATCCAGCGTTGTTGTTAACCATTGCTGGTAGCCTATATTCGTCTTACAATAATAGTGTACAGTGAGGTTTTAAGGAGCTTATTTCAACTTGTCATAATGAATAAGGTTTTATAATTTACTATGATCTAATAACTCTAATTTTGTAAGGGCGAATACACTAAATTTTTTGAATACATCACATAAGGATTCTTACTTAAATAAAACACTATTGCCTAAAGTAAACTCTATGCTTGACCCATATGGCCCCGTTTTAGAGACCTCTCATTCAACCCCTATCATGGTCGGACAGGGTATTTATTTACATTGTAATTTTTCACATTATTTTAATTAATTTCCATGCTCATCATTCAACGTGTCTTTATTTCTATCCTAACATTTCCTTCACTTTATTTTCCTTCCATACTTTCCTTCCAACAACAGAACCTGTTGGAAGCTTTGTGCATCCAACATCTTCTCAGGGTCATCTGTTCACCTTGTATTTTGATATTCTACCCTTCGCTTCTTTATAGAATAAACTTTCCGAAACTGGCAATAATATACGGAGGAACAGGGAAATTGTAATTTTAACCAATGATGCTATGTATAAATATATATATTTAAATGTTTCAACTTTTCGCAAGTGCAAGCGAGGCCAAAAAGAATAAACATCTGTTTCATTGTTTTCAGATTCACTTTACAACGGTCTGCCCTTACATAGTGGACACTGGTCTCTGTCACAAACCCCGTATCCGTTTTGAAAAGCTCATGAAGGTCGTCGACCCTGGAGAAGCTGCGGATATCATAGTCGATGCTGTTCTGAGAAACTATCAAGAAATCACCATACCTAGTGAATATTATTACTTTTATCGGGTAAGTTGTATACTTGTTAAATATTTCTAGAAAAATCTCTTTTTCATTTACTCCAATTTAAGAGAAGAATAGAAAAATAAAAGTTTTTAGTAAGTACCTTGCAGTCAATGATGACAATTTTAGTTATAGTGCACTGATTAAATTTTCTGAACAAGAAAGCATATGTGTCTTATCTGAACTTTTCTTTGTAAATCTGTACGGACTAGTAATTTATGCATCAGGTGAGATATTTATGTTCTCATAATAGAATATCTGATGACAATTCTAAGATAGGTCTAGTTCCTAGGTATCTAACCGAGTCACTCGTGTGTTTGGCACTAATCGGTGTAACATTACTCCTGAGGATGCCCCGTGGAGGTGTGAAACACGTGTCGAGTGATTTAACGTTGGTAGTGATGTAATACGCATTGTTTGTCGCATGCGCATTTATCAGCGGGCTGGCGGGCGGTGCACTTTATTGCACGACTACTGCTACATAGCTTAAGTAGCTATATATTAGTCCTTTTCTTACTTAGTTCCTAGGTCTAAATACGGAATACACGTTTTGCGGATGGTAGAAGAAACTCATGCATATATACTATATCCGTCTTTATTGACAAGGAAAACATAAAACAGCTGTGATATATCTGGTACATGTTACAGAAAATATTAAAAATGACGATGTTCCCAACAAAAATAACGAATCTAGCTGTCAGCATTCGAATTCAAGTCGGAATTCGAATTTGAATTCCATAATAAATATACTTCATAAAATATAAATTACCTTAGTGGCCAGTATCGCGGTAACATGAAGGAATCTCATTCAAACACTATAGTAGTTTCACTAAATGCTCTAGTAATATTATAATTTCTCACGCTTGCTAATTATCGTCGTCTTAGCATATAGGTTCCGAATGGATACGCCTCCCCTAAAGATATAAGGCGGTTGGTAATCCCAGTGTGGTATCATAGTATAGTTATGGAACACGCTGCTGCTTTTCCTCTACAAACTTGTTTGTGACTAGTAGCGATCTTGTATAACTAACCGAAGAAGTTTGAATTATATATGACTGTATCTCGGGATTTGAACCCGCGATCTGCGATCTCAAGTCTCAGTTCTCTACCGCAGAGCTACCACTGCTTGCTTATTATGATCACGTTTATTACTATGTATTATAAGTAGGCTTATTTTATTGTCTTGTGTAGCACAGGCTAGTCATGGGTCGTGTGTAACCTTTATCTATTTAATTAAATCTGTTTCAGTACATGTATCGCCTCTTACCGACTGCGGCGATCACTGCCTTCAATGAATTCTTCGACACCGGTGTGGAATCACACGACTGAAAATTTATATATTAAAATAAAAATTTAAATTGGGTTTAGTTTTGTTTTATTTTGTTAAATCAAATATGTTCTTGTCACACTTTAGGACTCATTGGCAAGGTCACAGTTACTCAACGAAGGCATACATCGAGATTTTTATACGAGATTGAATCAGGAATGAGAAAATCCGTAGACAAAAGAAAGTAAAAAATGTTTACTTGCTATATCGGTTATTTTTGTTCTCTGTGTTGTTAGTCCAACGTATTATCAAGTTAAAGTCGCATTGGGCAACTTATCGCACATAAGAGATTATCGCTAAGGCTTTTTTAGGTTTTGGAGCGGAGATAACAAACTGACAAGCGCAATGTAGAATTTACATCCACAAGGCAGTCAGACAACCTTGTTAAGGTAAAAAAAAAATTGTAAAATAAATCTATGATTAAATTGATGTACACGAGAAAATAATTAAACCAATTAAAATGTGATACTGTAATAGAAATGGATAACTGAAGTGTTTGAGGATGTACGAAAGGAATGGAATGATTGAGAAAGGAAGATGGAATTGTAGAATGATAGAAGGAGGAAAAAAAGATATTGTGTATTATGGAAGACGAGAACGAAAATAAAAATTTAAGTGAAAAAATTATTAAGATATACAAAACCCTGTTCCCGATCAAATAGGGGGTGGAAGGAAAGGTCTCCAATAGCGGGGGCCACAAAAAAAGGTAATAGTAAACTTAGTGTCAAAAATAATTTATATAAGGCATAAGGCAAAAAAAGTATTAAAATTAAGGTTTTTTAGAAAAAGGAGTAACATCGTGCCAAAAAGTAACATAGCAGAAGAAATGTAAATAAATAACATAAATATGTGATAAAACATAATCTGTAATAAAAAAAAAACTATGATCTAGGAACGCAGACGAAGGAAGGAGATGCAAGAAAGATGATCTTCAAGCGAAGAATGACAGATCATATGAAGCGTAAAAGGAAGGAATAAAAGATAATGTGAAGGACGAAAAAGAATGCAGAATAAATATTTGTAAAGTTCCTGCCTCACACAAGGCAGAAGGTTTTAGAAGCCCTCGAAAACGGGGTTATATAAAAAAAACCTTGTTTAGGTTGCCGAAAGACACTGTATTCGGGACCTTACGATCGGTCGTATCAAAATTTTATAGGAAGGCCTAGATCCAGCATTTGACATCCTATAGCTGAAATGTTGATGATGATGACGAAGAAGCCAAGAAGAAGAGGGAACAAACACTCTAATTAAATAATATTTGTAAAATTAGAGTCCATCGTTTTAAATTACACGTGAATATTTTGATAGATCTGGTAGTATAAATACATAAAATCCATAGTGCCCTGTTCGAACCGGACAAATGACCGCGGCGTGCGTTGAGGTACGGGAGATCTTTGTAGCACGATTGATCCAGAAGGGATCATTAGATCATACAATACAAAATAAAAAAAAACTTTGACTTTGACTTTGAACTTGTGACACGATAATATACAAAACGTTTTACATTATGTTCATCGAATTTATGCGATATTCTATGTGAGATGACATTGTTTCGTGTAATGGGTTTAATATTTTTGGCAAATCGGCAATTTGCGGTGATCGCTACACGTCAAAACGCACACGATATGTCCATAAATTATGTAACCAATGATTTCCTTGTTGTAATAGACTTTAGTTCGTTATTTCAGTAAAGATTTATAACAATGTGCGTCTTGGATATTAGTTGTATGTTCGAGTTTTCTAAGTTCTGTTGCGTTTTTGCAGACGCTTTTAAATAAATAAGCGAGTAAATTTTTTTTTCTTAATTTTAAATTACAAATTGCAGAAAAACCTTCATGATTATTAGTAGTGTGGGAGTCGTATATATACTGATGTGATGTCTGAATGAATAATAGGTGTAAGATTTTGTGGGCGAGCGTAGCCGACGGGCGAACTTAGTGTGCCGAATTAGTGCAGCGGGCACATGCACGCACCGGTGACGCGGGCGCAGACCTTTTGTTACTTTTGTTTCTTTTATTTCTTTTGCGCCTTTGTTCTATTGCCCGCTTTCACTCGGTCGTAGAGCACAGTGCGCCCCGGAGTTCCACGACGAATACACGCCTTTTTTGCTCGTCCTCAAGCGCTAATAAAAATTTGTTCGTGTGTTAAATAAATTGATAAAGTGTTACAAATATCTTTTAATAAGATGCCAACACTTTAGTAGTATTGTTTGTATCTGGCTGGTTTTAATACCAATAATTAGACGAGACAAATGAAAATTTCAAAATTAGAAAAGCGGAACGTAACGCTGAAAAAATGTTTGGGTAACACTCTTTGTACTGGTTGCATGGAAATAAAGAGTCAAGCAGTATTCGGCCTATTGGCAGTCAGACTTGGCCCACGTACCGTGAACGTCATGTATATACACATCACAATATATACACAGTTGATTTACGAACGACGAATTCAGTAAGATTTACAAAAAATTAATAAAACAAGTTTACAATGAAAAATCATTGCACTTACAATATTAAAAACACTTTAAAGTCCTTAAAAGAAATTAATAAAAAATAAAATAACTTTATTTTACAATAAAAAAATTACATTGATTTTATTTAGTATTCAAGGTTTTCAGGAATGCACTGGCTTGTCTCTTCGAAGGTAGGCATTGGCCAAAAGCTTCTAACAGCAATGGTTCCTCCTCAACCGCCTCCCTATAATTGAAAAAATCTATAGTTTTACCTTCACCTTTTTTTTAATGGAATCAGGCGTTATCTTGCGGAAGTCCATCCTAAGTAAGAAAAGGACCAATATTTAGCCACTTCCGCACATGCAGTGGTAGTCGTGTCGTGGAAGGGTGAAATATGTGTTGAGTAATTTGGCGGTGGCGGTTGTGTGATTAGCATTGTTTGTCGCATTTATCAGCGGCCTGCGGGCGGTGCACTTTGTTGCACGACTACCACTGCATGTGCGGAAGTGGCTAAATATTGGTCCTTTTCTTACCTTCACCTTTATTGATATTTTATCAACTATGTGAAAAAATCCGTGTGAATTCGTTATGGGCTCATCAGATTGGCGCGCCTTTGTAAATCTGGTATATTGATTTTAAGATAAAGATCATTGTATGGATACCAACGGCTTTTTGCCTCACCAGGTGGACCGGTGACATCATTAAAGTGGCATAAAGTCGCTGGAACCAGGCAGCACAGGACTGGTCATCATTGCGATCGTTAGTGATATTGTTCAGCTCACCTGTAATCATCCAGGGACACTTTACCGTCTTTATCCACGTCAAGCTTCTTCAGCACCAGCTCTACAAGATCCCTCACGCCTTCATCTGGGTCCTCGTCGCCTGGTTGTTTTAATAATGAATTCCTGAAAGTTTTCCCTTTACATTACACTAGTGTCACCTTTTGTATAGTTTTTGTGAGCGCTCATTATTACTGGCCGCAATGGCCACCGTCTATGCGCATTCGAAAATAAATTCGAATGCCGATTTGAATTCTGATGTATCAGTTAGATGGTTACGGCAATTGTTTTTCGATTAAAAGTCACGATTTAAAAATAGTGCCTGTATATATGTAAATATTACACCTCGATCTCATCAGGCTTTCATTTGGCCTAAATATGAGCACGGGTGGGTTCTCACTGCATGTCGATACTCTTTCTACTTAATACAATGTACCACTCAAAATTGAGGCTAAAAATATCTTTACAGGTTTTAATAACTGGCCTATGTTGGTGACCATTTAAAGTTTGAAGGTTATAAATGTAGTTAAGATGTTCAGCATATTTTGTTTTACCTGATTTTAATGATCAGGTGAAACATTACACGAACGCTCTGTTCATCTTAGTATTGTTAAAAATTAACAGACGTATATAATACAAACAAGATTTACAGCACAATTTTAATTTGGTAAATACATTATAAGCTAGCACCAATATACATGAAAAACAACAAGAAATCTATCTAAGAAGCTATCTTTCACACGTCGTATAAGTTCACTAAAATCGCAGGGAAGAAAAGATCAGACCGAAGCAGTCTTGACTTAACATGAGAGAAGGGACTTCTTTATCTCGTCGTTGTCGTTTCAGACCAAAGATGCCCATTGTGAGGCATACGTCTCCCCAAAGATATCTATGGGGGGATAAAGCGTAATCGCCACGCTTAGCAGGTTGGCGAACGCAGTGTGAAATTATGGTATGCATAGAACGCTACTACCCATCTTCTGGAAATTTATTCAGTAGTAAGTATTCTATATAATTAAAGCTCAAAGTGTGAATTATATAATATTGTCTCGGCATTCTACTGCTGGGCTACCACTTTTTCATCATCCTAAGGATAAAGAGAAATATGAAGAACTCTCTGCAAAACTTCAGTAAATAGAGTTACTTTATTGTGTCTGTTAATCGTAAATAAATTCATTAATTTGCTGAGCCGTGCTGGAAATATATGAGGGAGATCTATCTCGGTCTATCTATTTCTATCTAGATCGGTAAAATGATGCAGATGAATACGTAAAAATCTGAACTCACTTTAGAAGCACAAACATTTCGTCCCTAGTTATGTAACCATCGGCGTTAAGGTCGTAGACGGAGAAGCAATGGTACAGCCTCTCCTCGTTCGAGCCTCGTAATAGCTTGCTAAGTCCTCGCGCCCACGCTTCGAACTTGATCGCGCCTTCTCCACCCCCGGCGCCTCTTTCCCACGTCGCCCACACCCTTTCCAACACGGCCTCCTCCGTGACCAGGTCAAACGTATTATGCATTACATCTCTGAATGTACATTGATCTATACCCTGTGAAAATGTAAATAACAATGAAAATATTCCTAATATTCTAACTAATTGAAAACACTTCAACAAATCTTTCACCATCACATTGTCATAAAAATGGAAAGGCATAAAAGAGAATGTAATGGAAAAAAGATATTGATACTGATAAAAGAAGAGCGAGAGAATTTAAATTTTTGAATAAATATTATTTAATGGAATCAGGCGTTATTTCGCGGAAGTCCATCCTAAGTAAGAAGAGGACCAATATTTAGCCACTTCCGCACATGCAGTGGTAGTTGGACTCTGTGTTTGGCACAATTCGGTGTAACATAACTCCTGAAGATGCCCCGTGGAGGGGTGAAACAGGTGTTGAGTGATTTAACGGTGGTAGATCTGTAATTCGCATTTTTTGCCGCATGCGCAATTATCAGCGGGCTGGCGTACGGTGCATTTTGTTGCACGACTACCACTGCATGTGCGGAAGTGGCTAAATATTGGTCCTTTTCTTATTTTGAATAAATATTGTTCCTATCCACCCATGACAGGGGACGTATCAGAGGCCCCAAATACTAGTACAAAAAAAATTGCCATAAATGAAAGAACAAGCGTGTTCTATCTTCAGCTGATAATTTGACATTCCAAAGTAAGAGCACTTTTAACAGTTTTAAAAAGATATTTATAATTCGAACGCCCAAGTATGATTTTTTTCATAAAAGTATCCTGGTGTCACCTTATTCCTGGCCACTATAGCCTTGTGGTAATACGGAGCATTAACGGTACAAGGTAGTTAAGAATATACGAATCGCATCAATCAAATATGTGAAGCAAAGTTGAAATAGTTTTAACTAAGACAATTCCAGTTGTTTTCAAATTGTTGCTGAAATTCCTCAGTTATAATTTATTGTTAAAGTTTCACCTTTTAGTATTAAACACCATTACAGTTGAATAAAGCCTTAATCACGGACTTATTTTATACGTGCTTATTACCCGAAGGTACTGTAAATAATGATGTGATAATAATTAATTAAGTCATACTTTAAAACTAAACATATATTAAAGTTAAATTTTACGTAGTTTTCGTTTCTATTTCAGACACGTGAATGAATACGAATGAGAGATATTGCATGGAAAAAAAGAAGTATAAGTGGAAGATATTAAGATGGACATAAGAAGAGTGAGCAAATAAAAAAGAAAATGGAAAAAATATTACGCCAAAATTGTCCACATGTCCCCAAGACAGGAGGACTTAAAAATATCTTACTAAATGAAAGTGTTATTGGAATTTCACTTCTTCTTCCAGAGTAATGCTTTCGGAAGTGAAAGTAATAGCCAAGTAATAGCTACTGACTACGTCCAGACGGTCTTTTCTTTTCAAGCATATTTGTATTGAAATGTGAAACTCGATATTATCGACAAGTGACAGCCCAATCATAAATCTCCGGTGTGGGGGAGGAGTCTTAAGTCTAATAACTCCATGGAGTGTCCTTTTTGGCGATCTAAGAACCAGCTTTGTTGCCCCCTGCCTTGCACTGGTACCACGAACACGCTGATTTTTTAAATACAGAAGTTATGTAAGCTATGTAAAAAAAATATCTCGTATTTTATTACGACATTCAAATCGTAGTCGGCTTTCTTGTGTAATAGGAAAGAAAACTTCAGAGGCCATAAACGTCGGGCCATATGGTGCGTTCAGCTGGGAAACACACGCAACCCCATAAGCGAAGTTCGAAAATAAATCTGTGCGATATGATTTATTTTCCAATACGTTTTAAATGTTCTTTTTTAACCTTGTACGCAGTGTTGGAAACAGGCTTTCATGTAACGAGAGTTTACTTATTGTGAAGTATATTATAGTGGACTCAGTGAAGTACTCGATTCAAGAGAAGTCTTTGAATGCAGGTAACGCAAGAGCGGTCGCTGTGGCCATTCTTTGGGAGAGCCCTATGCCTTGCAGTGGGCGTCTATCAGATGACATAAAGCATGGATGCACAGACCGCGGCCCGCCGGTCGAATACTGGTGGCCCGCCGACAGCAAAAATAATACTCTCGTACATTCATAAAATATTGAATTCTATTCCAGAATAAAACCAAAAAAATTAATTACCTATACTTCTGGCGGCCGGCCCGCCATCAGTTCATGATTTGCCCGAGTGGCCCTTAGTCTTAATAAGTCTGTGTAACCATGACATAAATGAATGAATGAACACAAGTGATGTTATAAGACGAATGCCATGGGAATCCAATTTGATAGAAACTTGATAAAGTGACATATAAAGTGGATTACAGAAATTGTAGAGAAGAGTGTTAGGAGATATATGGAAGGAGAAGAATTAAACGAAAGTAATAATATTGAAAATCATTGAAAAAGGCGATCCCTGTTACTACTAAAATAGGGGTGAATGAGAGATTCCCTACAACGGGGACCATAAAAAATATTGAATCGTAAATTTAGATATTAATTAGAGATAATAATTAGAGAATTTAGACGAACTCTATCTTATTTACGTCATTTCTCAACTTAAAAAAACCACAACACAATCAGACTGGTTTTTTATCATTTTAATAACACCCTGTAATCGTACTAGAAGTCAGTACTAGAGGTCCTCAATAACGGAAGCCATAAAAAAATGAATACAGTAATATTCAATTTCAAAATTTAAAATTCTGCTTCAAAATTACACTGTTACAGTGTAAACGATTTTAATGTTTGATCTCTTTACGAGATATTGTACAATAAACATTATAAACAACACGATAACTAAAAAAACATTACACGCGAGTGGATTACAAAATATATTTTTGTAGCTTTTTTAATTGTAAAATAACTACCTTAATCTTGGACATATTATTACTGGCAAAATAAAATTTATTTATTTTTTCACTATATTATCCACGTCCGATCATTTACAGTAACCTCTTATGTATTTCATGAGATAGTCAAAAGAACCCAATTTAATAGGAATTAAAACTAGAATCCGATTGAACTCTCCTAGAGTGTGACCTTTCTGAAAAGATTCCTCAATAAATACAGGGATATCAATGTTTTTTTGTGTGATCACTTTTATTATATCCTTAATGCAGTGGTAGAGTAAGTAAGTTTTATCCCTTAAAAATTTCTTCACCATAATTTTTTTTTACAACTTTTCGTTTGATAAACTTTTTAAATTTATATCATAACAATTTATAAACATCTCATGGAAGTGTATTATTATACTGTATACAGTTGCCCATGAAAGAACTTTATTTCTAGTATTAACCTTATATCCATCGCTATTTTTATTACATATAGACAAGGTCATCATATATACGAGTATGTATATCGACATATGTATATCATATCGAAAATTAAATAATAATTATTAAAAAAAGAATGTAACGATCACACTGTGTTGTTATGTATATTTCAAAATATAAAAAAAAACTTACATCCACTTTGGCAGCCGGCTGACCAATCGCAGACGCAGTTATGGCGGATTGCGCAGCGGTTACCATTTTTCTGTACATTGAATACAGTGCTTCCAGTTCATTTCTGAAAATATAACATGATCAAATCATTGGTTCGCTGCTTAATGCATTGTTTAGATGGCGAAGAGCCTAAGAAATTTTGAATACATATATATATGTATGTGTACATACATATATACGTGTGTGTGTGTGTGTATATATATATATATGTATATACAGCAAAATCACTTTTTTTTTTGCTTCAGTCTGTTCTTATCTCTAAAACGGTTGGACCGATTTAGACGTGGCTTATACAGCTGATGAGTACATGGTAAATGATAAGGAGTAACCTAGGCTAATAATTTTATTTTTCAAAAAATTTTAGACGCAAACTAAATATACCCAAATAGTTCTTTTATAATTCAACGCGGACAAAGTCGCATACACAGCTAGAAGTAAAATAAACTTTAACGGCAATAATTTAAACTTCAGTTTAACTAAATTATTGTTTTAAAATTAACACATACTCAAGTCTGTTTTCTATATTCCTACTTGATCATATTGTATTAAACAGATAAGGTCATACGGTAATATTGAATATTGTAATTAATTTTAGACAATATTGTGTAGGCTCAATGATTGAAAAGCTTTTTATGGTTATGTGACAGTTATCTTCTTCGACTAAAGTAACATTAAAACATACGTATTGCATTGTTATTTGAGATTATTTTCATTTTAATTTTCAAGTGTCGTCACATAAATTTTTTTTTAAGGTTTGAAACTAAATTCAAAAATTCTTTTTTCTAGTTGTTTTTTTTTAATTGTATGAAAATTTGTGAGAAGGTTTTAAACCGTTCAGATAATCGAAACATTTATTGAAGTTTACGACTGCTTTTAATTTACAAAAAAATAATACGTAAATGAGAATTATTTAATGAATATATCAGCAAAATACTTTGATGTTTCACAACTACCTTCTACCATTCTGTATAAAGTTATCCCTCTTAAATATGTTATATTAATTAATTTTTCTTAAACAATAATTAAATTAAATATGTAGTAAACGCTTTTTACGTATTAAGTTATTTATTATTTCAGACACCATTAATTTTTGATAGGAAATACTAAATATTAATTAACATCAAAGGGTCTGTATATTCAAGCTTTTAAAACTTTAATAATTATAAACGATTAACTTGTACGTAATTTTCCTAGTAAACAGAACATAACTATTTTTAATAAACTCCTTTTGTAACAATGTGAGAAACTCACTTGCTGAAACGGGTGTTTTTATACAAGGACTCGAGTGCCTTTTCCTTAAGCTTTCTATGCGGCATCGCGAGAGAGTCGGTGCGCCCGCCCCACAAGTCAACCTTCACACAACTGTTGAGTCGAAGGCGGCATAAACATAAGCCAGTGGTGGACAATTGAGACTTTCATATACTATCGATGCAGTTTTTAATTTATTGTAAGCGACATCGTCATTTGTTTAACTAATAATTGTTGAAGGTAATAAATACAACGCAATAATAATTGAAAAACAAAAAAGGTAACAAAACATGATGAAGAAATTAAAATATAACACTGTGATATAGACATAAGTTAAAACGATGAAAATAATAAAATTAAAATATAAAATATGTGAAATAAAGGAAATAAATAAATGATTCGAAATTGTAAAGTAGCAATTCAGAAGGAACAATGAAGGATATGGTAAGAAAGGTAAATAAATGGATAGGAATGGAAGATAATATGGACAGACACAAGAAGAACGAGTCAGAGATACTAAGAAAGACTTGAGAAGAGTGAGATGTGAACCCAAGAGGGGAGTTTTATGAGAGGTCCTTAAATGCGGGGGCCATTTTAAAAAAATAACTGTTGATGAAACATATATATAAGGCCTTCATACTTGTTTAACTGGTTTTTTATTCTTTTTTATTTAATTATTGGAAAATCCTATAGATAATATGGTAATTATTTCAGCTACAGGACATCCATTTCTGGATTTAGGGTTCCCAAATAGATCTCCAACAAGATTGAATGGAAGCAGCCTGCCAGTGTCCAGTTTCTTCCGACGACCTAAGTAAGGTCGTCTGTCTGTCAAATCAAAACCAGATGCTATAAGATAGAGTTAGTAGAGTAGAGAAACAGTAAGTAAAAAAGAGAAAGTAGAGTAGAGAAACGACGAACGTTATGGTTCGCTCATGAGGTGTGCTGAAAGAGACACAACAACTACACTTACAACGAACGTTCAGGACGATTTTTTTCTTTTTGTCAATAATTTTTTGTATTTATTTGTTTATTGTTTATATAATGTAAGTCACGTATAAATATTTGTTATTTGTTAATAGAATCTCAATGGAAAGTATTATAAGAAAAGGACCAATATTTAGCCACTTCCGCACATGCAGTGGTAGTCGTGCAATAAAATGCACCGCCCGCCAGCCCGCTGATAAATGCGTACGCGGCAAACAATGCGTGCACACATACACACTATGTGTTTTACACTAATCGGTGTAACATAACTCCTGAAGATGCCCCGTGGAGGGGTGAAACACGTGTTGAGTAATTTGGCGGTGGCGGTTGTGTGATTCGGCTAAATATTGCGGAAGTGGCTAAATATTGGTTCTTTTCTTACTTAGGATGGACTTCCGCGAGGTAACGCTTGATTCCATTAAATATTCTCAATGGAAAGTTTTTCTACACCTTTTGATGCTCGAGATAAAGGAATAGACTAATATGCTCTAATTGAAAATCTTTGGAGAAGGCTCATGTTCAATTGTGGACATGATGACTTCGTTGTTATTTAAATTTAGATTTGTTTTCTTCTTACTTTGTGAACTTGGTATTTTTGAGCAACTGCTCCAGCGTCTTCTGCTGCAGTTTATTTGTGGGCAGGACGGGCTTGAGTCTGGGTTTTCTTGGCACGGGGGCTGGTGTGGCGGCTTTCCTCTCCTGAGCCGCGCGACCCGCTGTCAAGAACAGTTGTACTCCGCGCATGGCGATCGCGCTGGCCGCCATGCTGAGCTGTTGTCTTGGCTGTTTGGACGACATCTGGAACGTTGCCTAACCAATCAGGATTGTAAACATGAATTATATTTTAGTTGACTATGTTCTCGAGTGGCGGCCACAAGACGGTAGTTGCGGACTGGGTAGACCTGTTAACAATTTATTTATTTTTAATATTTTGTGTATAAAAGTGACTCTCAACATAAGGCATTGTACTCTCCCAGAGATCTCAACAATAACTGGTCTTGCGCTGCAAGCATTCAACGACTTATCACGACCCTAACTATGTCGTCATTTAGTGGGGGAGTACCCACTAGGATCATCATCACCAATATTTTAAGACGAACACTGCTTGACATAGGGCTCCCACAAAGATTCGATGCAGCCAGCATCCAGTGTCTTCCGTCAAACTTGACAGCATGGTGTTGAAATAGGTTTTACTGTTAGGTGCATGTATGCACGTAAACATATATGCAAACAAATACACATACATTATCATATATACACATATATTATATATAAACGTACACTTATAGTCGCCGAAAACGTAATTATCGGTTTTCTATTTTTTTTCTTTTATATACTATATTTTTTCCTGTATTCTCTTAAAAATGTTTTTTTTTAAATAGATATTTTTTACTTATTATTAAACCTAGACTTAGATTAAAATTAGAAACACACTTACTTCTGCAATACAATGAATACTTATCAAGTCAGGGCCCCGCAATTTTTTGTACCGATATTAAAAAGAAAATTATTATTTTAAATTATCGATATCTGGTACAACACTATATCAAGTGTCGATAAAATAGACGCCTATCAAACGTATAGGTGTAACATGAAGAGTAATTATCTGAAAGGAAGTTGGTACTTAGGCACCGAGTGGCGCGAGGTACGAACCACGCGAACTTGGTTGAATATTCCACGCCAATACCACCCGCGCCTGGATTACTGTTCTGATTAGATATAAGCCCACGGGTGAATTAAAACTTTACCAATTAACACTGAAATTACTTCCAAATATTTATTGTTGAATACTATATATTAAAGTGGATTTCAGTTGGCGGGCCACACGAAGGACTACAGAAAGATTTATCAGAGTTCTCTTTACATAAGAAAAGGACCAATATTTAGCCACTTCCGCACATGCAGTAGTAGTCATGCAATAAAGTGCACCACCCGCCAGCCCGCTGACAAATGCGTATGCGGCAAACAATGCGAATCACACAACCGCCACCGCCAAATTACTCAACACGTGTTTCACCCCTCCACGGGGCATCTTCAGGAGTTATGTTACACCGATTAGCGCCAAACACAGAGTACCTTTTCTTACTTAGGATGGACTGATGACTGATGGCCTGGTTCGTGAAATCGACGGCAGTCGAGACTGAAAGCTTCTTGAGTGGCATGTGTCGGTCGATCATGTGGATAATATAGCCAAGGTCAACTAGACATCGTGGTGATCTATGATCTCCTGCAAAGGTTACCACGTTGGGCGGTGTTGCCCTGGGCGCATCCAGCAATTTCCCACAACCTTAACTATATCGTCTGTTCATCTAGCGGGGAGCCCATCCACGCATTGTCCACCAGCTAGGTGCAACACTGAATATATTGTTAATTAACTCTGGATGCTCTAACTTAAGGTGTGTTAATCCGTGGAGCGTAACAGAATATAAAGCATCTCCTTTTAAATGTAACACTGTTATAGCAAAATATAAATATTACGACGGTACATAGTTAATATATACAATAACAATCTGGTTTTTGTAAAGAAATGAACTTAAGAGAAACAACGGTGTACATACATGAGGTAAGTCGTCTAAGCTTCGAGGAAAGGATAGTAAAGTTGGAATCACTGACAGTGTGGATAGTCTACTCACGTTGTTACATTGGTTATGTGAAAATCGCGCATTTGCCAGCGAAGCATTTTTTGAGAGAATTGATTTTTTGGTAAATACTAGTTTACACTTTGGTATGCGACGGATAAAAGATGTTTGGCAATCGGTGAAATTCGCATGGTTCGCCGCATGCGCAGTTATCAGCGGGCTGGCGGACGGTGCATTTTATTGCATGACTACTGCTACATAGCGGAAGTAGCTATATTTTAGTCCTTTTCTTACTTAGGATGGACTTCCGCAAAATAACGCCTGAATCCATTGGATAAATGATGAACCGAGTGTAAATTTAATTTATTACTCGGTGCTGGGATTCCGCTGAACTACTTCGACTTTTAAGATCTACGTTCAAAGCCCAGCCGATCTTAAAGGACTCAGGAAAACATTAAAATGGTTGACAGCAGTTTATGTGAAAATTCACGATTTTTAACATTGAAAAGAGCAACCTCACCGGGCTTATTTTCATTTAAACGACCACGTCAACAAACCAAAACTGCCGTTAATGTCTCCAAGAATTCATAACCATAGACTGAAAAGGGAAAAAAAGAAGAATTGAAAGAAAATAAAGGAATTAATTATCATAGGAGGAACGATAAAATAGCACGAAAATTAAATTATTACATGAAAAAAATATTAAATTAACACAAAGTCCCTGTCCCACAATAGATAGGGGTACGAGGGATCCCCATAGCGGCCATAAAAAACCCTCGACTGAAATATTAAAAGCCATTGCATTGCCCCAGGGTTTTCTGTTTCGTGTACCATATTCGCGAATGAAATAATTCGACCATTTTTTTTCGAAAATTCACGGGGCAAGGCGAAGAATGTCAATATTTAAAATTATTGATGAATTATTACGAATTTATTTTATCAGAACTCGCGAGCTTATCCATCGTACTCATCTCACACGTGATTCCAATAGGATAGTACGACTACAGACTCTGTAGTTTCGATGAGTTTGTTTGGTAAATATTCCCCCAATAATCGACCAGTCGCTTTTGGTGACATTCTGTGGTCACCAAGGTTACCCGTTTTACTTATATGTATTTTTCCATGGGACTACCTCAAAGAGAGTTTACAATAACAATTCTGAACTCTTGTGAATTTAAAAGAAATAAATATCCATCAAGGTTATTGATAACAGATTGGTAACAGAAAAAACGATGGGAAGACGACCTCGAAAAATGGCTAGTTCAGAATGAATGTGCACAGCAAGGGAAAGAAGAATATGGAAAAGTTTTGAGACGGCTATTGAACGACAAACTGATTTAAAAACTGACCATCTGTAATATCTATGTATGGCACTGAACATAAGGATCCGTCTATAAAATTGTGTGCAAGGTCACGGAACATATCTGGATAAGAAATTTCTTAAAAGTAAAATCCACATTTATTTTCTATCGTAAATTGTTTTTGTTAAAACTATATGTCATATATTACATTTTTTAAATTAGTTCGTAAATATAAATCTGCCACCGGACACAGACTATAAACATTCGTATTCGTAAAACATGGCATGCACTGAAACCATATAAGCAAAGTATTGCAAGATATAACAGATGTGTATGTAAATTTAATACATTTGATTTACATATACATCTGATGTACATGTTCCTTATATAGTCCAAACATACACGCCATTTAAATTCGTAGTTTCGTGACAAGGAATAACCATCGGAAGTACAATTTGATTTTCTTTTACTCTTCACATAAAATATTTTTCATATACGTTGACAATATTACAAATACCTCAGAAAAGAACGTGGAACGCAGGCAGTGACAAGCCGCTCTTTAAAAAATATTTCTGGCTGTATAAATGTATCCTAGTTCCTTTTTTTTATTTCATATGTTATTAGTATTAAGCCATTTATGTTTTAGTGTCTTTTAAATTACTGACAACAAATAATTATTCACCAACATATTTTATACTTTTATTTAGGTTTTCAATAAAAATAGTTTTTGTAAAATAATTTATACTTATTAACATAATTTTTAAATATGTATTTAATTGCGGCTCGCAAATTTCAAATTTTCAAAAACGGCTCAAACCTCCTTGGTTATTGGCCACCGCTAATATATTCCATTAAAGTTTGGCACTTTGAGCTTCGGTGGCTACATCAATTTTCGAAATTTTCAATACCTAACGCGTTTATAAATAACCATAGACAAAAATGAATATTGTGGTGCAATTCTGAAAAACATAAAAAGTATGATTATAACTTTAATAGCCCAGGTGACAGATATGAACCGTAGAAAAATCAATAATATTTAACATATTTTGTATATTTATTATCCAAATAGTCATTATTCATATTTTTGTTTACGTTATTCAATTTTTTAGTTATTTTTTATACTTCAAAGCTTTTCACAATATATTTTTAATGTCTTCTGTGAAATTGAGAAGAATTCTTTTTTTAAAATTAAATGAAATCCTGCATACTTTAACAACCTTTTAATATCACTTATTGTTAAGGGATTCGTAATGAGTCTTTAACTTTAACTTCTACAAAATTCACATGAATTTTGATACTAAACTACAATCATAGATATGAAGGTTAGTTTTCGATTCGCGCACATTTCTTGTGTATGGACGTGAACGTTATATCGACGTAGCTTAAAATTCAGACAGACAGAAAGAAACAACAACATATCACTTACTCCACGCGATGTTTATGCCCGTATCACCCTCTATTTACACCACACGTAAGTTAAGGTTCTACGTTTTGATTTATCGTTGGCATACCACAAGACGCGTGGCGACTGTCCCCAACAGTTGCTTAGTTACAAACTTCGAGGATATCGAATTTTTTGTTTTACTAGCGTGGTACAAGTATTATCTTTAACTACGAAATTGAAACGATTTCATCGCTTTTTTTGGTTAAATTTATCTGTTAATCATATAAACTGCTATATTATATGTGTCACTAATTTTATTATATCTACCATCAGAGACTCAAAACTCTATTAGAGCTGCTAATTTTCAGAAAGATGAACCTTGTTCTTTATGAGTTCTTAATTTTTTTCAATAAAAATTTTAATATACGACTCTGAAACCAATGTGTTCAAATAAAAAAAAAATTACTCTAATTTGACTACCAATCCAAAAGTATTATTTCAAAATATTATTGAAGCCTTATTTACCTTCTTTGCAACTTTTAAAAAGTCAAAACTTTTTTAAAGTTGTTACACTTTAATAATTGCATGATTAGTTGACAATAATATTTTTAAATACTGCCATCTATTAATATCGTATGGAACTATTCGACAATTAAATGTCCAAAGGCTTACTGATACTTAAATATCTTATGGTTATTCGCAAATTTAAAAACACATTTCTTTAAGTTTGAAAAATATCATATGCTACTAAATAAAGTCGTTAATTTATGTAGTATTTAAAGACTGTGTTTAGTAATTTTTCTGTTTTCTTAGAACGCAATATATTAATCAGGACTTTTTCAATGTAAGTAATTAATAATGTGTCATGTAAAATACTAAATGCTCATTTCTTAATGTTTTGGTGTATTACACAAAAATAGTATTACAGTATGATACATAATTGTAGCTGGCAGTATAGAGAGAAAACGTCAACATAAATTTGACAAATCAGAAATGAGGAATAGAAACAATGGCGGTTTGTTGCTTCCCGCAAAATATTTGTTTTTGTCCGGCATCGGTGTATAAACGAGTGTATTTTTTCTATTAAAAGAACTTCTTGTGGGCTTGTGACAGTGTTTAGTGTATTCTACGATTGACTTTTATTAATATTCCCAAGAATAATTCAGAGGTTTGTATTTTTTTCATTTAAAACCTGTTTACAGCTATTATTTGTATCGGACAACGTTCAAATAATTTAAAAAATATTTATTTGTTGGTAGCACTTATTTATTTATGGAGCTAAAATTATTATTATTAAAAATTTCCAATGCGCGAGGGTTTAATCCAAACCAAATTCTTCTTTAATTTTACTCTAAAACCGTATTTTATTTTTACTATTCATTATATTTTACCATACTTATAAGTTTCATATAATAGAAAATAAAATATAGTTAGATTAAAGTACCCATAATTACAGTTTTCATGCATGAAATGTTATGATCATTTCCTACTTTTCACATAATATAGTTTTTCGTTTAAGTGGTTATCTATGTAGATATTGCAGTAAATTTTATCTGAAGTTATTTATTTATAAGAACTTTTTATTTTGAATATATTTAAATGACTTTTAGAATATCTTTAAATTTAACTGTAGCACTGTTTTGTTCACTAATTTATTTTTGGACATTTATGTGTACCTTTGTTTACTGAAGATGTAAACTAAAATATTATATCTTGCATTTGCTTAATATACTGAAGTAAAAATTGTTAACATTGCCTTGTAAATATTCTTTTCTAATTTTTTTAAATAAGGATTAGTTACTTTTTTTTTAATTTGCATTGAAATCCATTTTATAGTGGGCCTATTATGTACAATCATACAGTATTATTTTTAAACAATAAAAGGGTGAATCAAGAAAACTGAACAACAGATAGATATTGAAAAATCTACAATATTGCTCCCAAATTAGAAGTATATAATGAAAATGAGACCATGTTTTTTGGTCTCGGTAAATTGAAACTTGTTGTCAAACCTGTACTATTTTTTATAATTTTCAGAGAATATTGATATTATTAATAATTTTTTAACTGAAAATTTATATCGCCATGCTCTTCTCTCATCCTTCTTAATATCTTCCATACATTACTCTGTTTTTCCCTTCATAATATTTTGGTTACCTGTTCTTTCATACTTTGACTTACTTTCATCACCTTGTCTGTAGGATCTTACTCTTACATATGCTATTATTTTGGCTTTTAAAAAATTATTCACCGTAGCTTGATATTAATTTGTTTCATTATATCTATATTTTAGTTTATTTTTAGTACACTCTTAAAATTGTCACGCTTTATTATCAAATTTCTTTCTTTTTTTGTTTTATTTTAATTATTTCAATTATACTCTTTATTTGTTGGATATCATAGGTTCTATTACTTCCCAAAAGAAGTCTTGTGAGGTCTGTTGACCAAAAACTGTCACCTACGCTTAAGTATTTTGTCACTTTAACTATGATAATGGCTATACTTTAACATTGCTCCCCTGACATGATAATGATGATGACACAGATTCTCATTAAGACTTCTTCACGTGTCTAAGTAGTATAAAGTTAAATGTGATCGGTAAAATATATACTATGTCCTTTAAATTCTTCAAATATAATCATAATATAAGAAAAAAAAAATTTAAGCATTATCTAATTCTTTTTTATATTTTTATCTTGATGGGTGCCAGGTAAAAGAAAAATACACTATTTGATAGTCCATAATGCAAAAAACAAGTTATTGTGCTGTAATAAAAAAAATTAGAAACCAAACTGTGATACTTAATGAGTAAAGGTGAGGCATAGAAGGCGATGTTTAAAAGAAATGTAGAAAATGACAAGAATGAGAGATATTACGAAGGAAGAAAATGTGTAAAAGAATATGTGAAGAAAGGTATAGAAATAAATAAATAAATGAAATAAAATAAACATTAAATAAAAGACTTGTTAAACCCTGTATAATAAAGTCCATATCCCACAACGGGGTAAGAGAGAATGCAAAAAACGGGGGCCTTAAAAAACCAACCAGGTTCTTTTATACTGCATTTTCATGTTATGTGATTTTCTTATCATGAATGTGAATCTTTCTCACCTATAACGCGGGGATTTACTGCTTAATGTTTCTGTATTGTTATTTTTTAGTTATTTTTACGAATTGTACAAATTATAATTTGTGCCAATTAAGTTATTGTAATAGGTTTGATATAAACCTTAAAAAAGTCAGTCTTTTATAACGCGTTACACAGTGCCAAATGATTTTGTAGGACACTGGATTTATTTACCGTGTTGTATACGCGAATACTGTATGTATATGTACTATGTATTTAAACTGCAATAGTATTTTATTTCTACTCGCTTGCTTATCGAACTCGCTGACCGCAACGGAAAGCCATATAGGACGTAATAGGTACATCGTGATCCGGTACCGGACAAACTGGTAAGGGACGTGAGGTCTTTGATCTCTAGCAATGGGACCTGTGGGCTGCTCCGTAGATAGTGATCGGATAGTGTTACGTCTGTAGTAATGCGTCCTGTTCACGATATCGTAAACAGAACCGACGAAAACTTTATTGACGTTTTAATAGCTTTTTTTTTAAATAAAATAAAATCTTTACATTAAATTTGATTATTAAAATTGTGTATTTATTTTTTGTACTGAAGTATATATACAAAGGAATAGATATTTTATATAGATTTAGATACCATAAGATTGTTTGTATTACTATTTGTTAAAAAAAAACTTAGGTCTAGGGCCTTACCGGGGATACACAGGACATACCTTAAAACAGGCACTAAAAAAAGTCGAAAGATCAAAACAGCTGTTACTTCAATACGCGGACGAACAAACCGAAAGATTCTCTATCTATGAAAAAAAAAAAAAATTAAAAATGGAACAGGCCGTTGTAGTGGTAATATATATCCGGACTTCTCAGATAGCTTTTATTATCATGACGTCAGCTGATAAACGCTCACTTCGAGGTAAAGGCCGCCACCAAAGATTGCTACTGTATTCTGGGTGTTGAATCTGTTGCTAGTCTCGTGAGGTTGTTACAGCTTCGTCTGTTTCAGGGTCTTCCACCCGCGAGCTAAAAAGATTGCTAAGATGACCCGTATTAGCTTGTATGCGTTTAGCCGGTGAAGGTGTTACCAGCCGAGCAAAAATGATTTTACAGTAAAAGTATGTTAACCGTATGGCGAGAATGACATGGTTTAATTATAAAAATGTAGTTCGGCTTTGTACGTAGTTTTTAGTAATTACTGCTAAATCTCGTTTTAATTTAATATACTCGCAATATGTGTACGGTGAACACAATAACCGCGGCACCCGTTCGACCCATTTTCAGTAAATTGCATCAAAGCGAAAGCGGTCAGGGCCGATACGCTGCACCCGCTTTCAACGTGAAACCGCTAAACTCTTTTTAAAATTTTTGAATGGACCGCACCGAAGCGCTGAAATCGCTTTACGGTAACGACGCTCGTTTCGCTAAACTTGGAAGTCGTTAGTTCGGTTGAGAATTTAAATACAAAAGATGGATTGGCAAAGGAATTAAAGTCGAGAGTCCGCAGAAGAACAGAATAGTGAGTTTCTCTCGACATTTTCCCAATAAGACTCGTCTTGCTCACAAAATGTTATTTTTTATTTTATTTATGAAAAATATATTTTGGTAGTAAATTGATTTTCATTGTGTACAGGTATCAACTTCTTAATCTTATGCGAATCGATAACTTTGTGCTAACATCACTATGTTAGCACAAAGTTACTTTTTTTATTCCTATTAACGAAGTCCTAAATTTATTTTAGTACATCGAGATGATACGAAACCGGTGACACAGTTTAAAATCTGCTTGTAAAATAAAACACATTGTAATAAAAATATAATCACACAATTCATAAATTGAATTTATCTGAGAATTAAACACACTTTAATATTTAAACTGGGATAATGAGTAAATAATGAAAATATTTTTAGCCATACTTCTTGTTAGAGCGAACATTGTACAAATGACAACATTATAAAGCTGTAGCCAGAGAATGTTATAAAGTCATTAAGGTTCATTCTGAGCAGCAATAGCTCACTGACCAGACAGGCGCGCTAGCCGCGAGTTCTGCCGGCCGACTGGGTCGCGTTGGGTTTGTGTCCTCGAGGGCTGGCTGGGTGGGCCCCGCTGCTACTATCTCGCGGCCACTACCTTTGTGACTTACTCGTCTCCCCGCCGAGTACTGATACGGGTTCGGAAACTCGAATCCTGTAATTTTATATAGTTCACGGACCCATCCGTTCCGTGAACTCGTTTCCGATGAAGCTGTAAAAGCCGCAAGGAAGCAAAAACTTCACATGAGATAATAGACAGCAGTAGCTTCAGCGCCACAGGATTGACACGATCGTAGGTCCTGGGTTCGATTCCCGGCATACTATCTTATGTTAATCACACTAGAGCGTAAATTATGCAGGATTGCCAATGCTAACAAATAAGTTTCCAGAGGATGGCGTATCATAATACCACATTATAATCGCCAACCCGCCTGTTAAGCGTGACGATAATGGTATATCCCCTCATAGATATCTCAGAGATAGGCCTATGCTTTGAAGTAGGCGAAAATGGGATGAAACGACGACATAGCTTCAAATTCTTTCTTATCTTGTATGAAAGCTACAGCCTTTATATTTCCTGAAACCAATTCAATATTTGACTGTTCAAAAAAGGAATAGAAACATTTCACAATCGATAACCAAAAGAAATATATTCACAAGGAGAAACATGATTCGCACTATTAACGATAATTATGTTTTTAGAGAATCTGAAGCCTTCGTTTTGTTTGCGGATGTTTCCCACGTCGGACGATTTCTTGTTAATTCGCCAAGCCTTATTGTAAGCGTGGTGACAAATATGCCAAGGACGACAAAATATAAATTTAAAAATTTCACCACGGAATCGTATATCTGTACCATAATTTACTGTAAGGAACTGTTACAATAACTATGGTATACTTATTTATTTGGCAGAACAAGCTTAGTCATTTAAATGACTGGATTACTATTTTGAATTCATAATAACTTTGCAACAAATTTCAAAATCGAAATATTCTATATTCGATCAGGCCATCAGACGCACTTTCGAATTGTATTTTAACTTAAAATGTCGGTATTGATGTCCCTACAGAAATCTGCCACCACCTACCGGCTAGGAAGGCAGTTCTGAGAAGAACCGACGAGAAATCCAACAACCTTCTGAGTTAGTATCAACAACATTTAATCCCACGCATTAACACTAGTATAGCATTCTTGTTTACAATAATATACTTTTTACAATAAATTGATTATGGAATTTTATTGTACATACGTAAATCTTGTAATAAATTTTGCAATAAATAATTGGGAGTAGACAGCTTATATTCCTTGTATTAAAACCGTATCTATAAGCGTTTTAAAATAATTTTAGATGTTTTTGCAAACAAGCAAAACATTATTACATATATTACAATTGCACGGACACAGATGATTCTTTCACAAATGGTATACTCATCGCGACGAATCTCTATGGGCCACGGAGATTGCTATGAGCCTTGGAGAAGGCTCTGTTCGGTATTACTTAACGAGATTGAGTAAGAGATGAGGTAATACGTAGACGAACGGAAGTGACAGTGGGTAGGACACCTGGCTTGCGGAACAGATGGCCGTTGGTGCCTTAAGGTTCTGGAGTGACCACGGACCGACAAGCGCAGCGCTGGACGCCCACCCGTAAGGTGGAGAGATGACCTTATTAAAGACCCCCGATGCAGGCTTTTTCCAACCGGTTCTATAGGAAGTCTAGTGTGTGTGATTTACGAGCGTTAACGGTGGGTTATAAGTATTTTATTCCATAAATCCGTACATCACTGGATCGATTTACTAAAAAACAACGATCTAGTACAACTTAGGTCGTACGAGTAAAGGTTCCCAATAATTTTAAGGTTTCTGTGTTCAACTTATGTTGAACTAACAACGAAAATCCAATAGGACCAGTTTGTCCGTATCTTCATCTTCAGACTAACTTATCAAGGTCTGTACACATTGAAGACGCCGTACATTGAACTTACCGGATGGACAAATCTGATGTCGAATGGGATTTTATATTGCAAAAACCCTGGCTCACTATTATATAAACTTCAATGTCTTTTCCTCACCTTTACAAATAATTCTATGAATATAGTCTATAATGCCAAAGGGACTTTCAAAGTGTCTTGGCCAATCTCTCGGCAAGCATTGTGGGTCAACCTTTACAGTCAACTGTTTAAAATTCGACCTCCGTGTCGTGTTGCTGTCGAGTTCTCAATAGAAATATAAATTGCAGCTTACTTAGGTACGGAAATGCTTTCGTTCAACTCAATATGTTTCAATACTCTATTAAAATTTGTTTAGTAGGAATCGCTTTCTTTTTCTACAACAAAAGATTTTATACATATATTTGAACTAGCACTAACTTAAACGTATGTTATGCCATAACTACAAATGCATATAGATTCCATAACAAAAAATACAATCTGCATTTACTATGGACAGTTTGAGATGTGAAACGATAACTTTGAATAACTTAATGTCGGTAAGTTAGTTTATCATTCTATAAGTAATAAAACAGTGACTACTGATTTATAGTTTAAATTGAAACTTGTAGTTTAATCTTGTATTCACTATTTGCTTATATATTGATAAATATAATATTATAGAAATAATTAAACGCATTTTTATACAACGCGTCGTTCTCTACTAATTCTTTTCTATAATATCTTTGTAATAAAAATATGTCTTATATATCATTCGTTTAACATCGAATGTTTGCGTGTTGTATATATTTTTCTTTGTTCAGCCAAGACACGCTCACTGCAATGTATAGGCCTTATGTTTATTGTCCGAAAACCATTTAAAATGTAGGATACAATTATACAGACAACCTTCCATGACATGATGGTTTTACAACGCGTGTTTATATTACATAGGTAATGACCCTTGTTGGACGAGTAGTTATGACACCTCTCCTATAACGCGGAGGTTTTCTACTTTATTGTTCTGTCCTGTAAAATATATAGTGATTTGTATCCTTCCGAAAAAGCGTTTTTAAAAAAATCAAATTAAAATTGTTATTGTTTACTAATTACCTCAGCTGGTTTTGTATTGCCAGATGTTATTCACTTGGCATATTCCTGTAGAAAAAAAATCAAAATATTTCAGAGTGGTCACTTTACACGGAGTGAATGATTGGATATAGAAGTAAAAGCTTTTTGCGACAATTAAGCAATACCATAATCACCCTCTTTAAGATTTTTACCCCTATTTTCAATCATTTGCTGTACAAAACCTATTTTGTGGGTAAACATTTATTACGACTTTAAAATAATCAATAAATCTTAATGTAGAGTACATTGCGTTTTATTCACTCAAATGAATTTTCTTTAATTGTACAGCTGCAAGCCAATGACTTGCTAGCATGAAGTCTGACTCCATTGTAAAATAAATATCACCGGCCCCCACGGAATAAAATGATTAGTCCTAAAATGCAACTTTCCAGGCGAGAGTAAATATTGGATATATCTTAAAAATTGATACATTTCGAATTACAATCTTTGTACTGTATGAAAGCTTATTCTATACAGAACAATTTTAAAATACTTATTTTTTAATAAACGCTTTGCGTATAACCTTATTATTCTTGTTTGTAACGTACACCTTGTTTATTTAGAGAAAAGAAATAACTCTTGCCTATCTCCGCCATTTTAGAAAGAAAATTATGAAAAAAATCAACAAGGTGTACTGGAACTTGTAGATTGTAAATATTTAATAACTTGATAAAAATGATAAAGGCGATTTTCATTTTATTCGGTAGGGGCGGCCGATACAAGACTAATGAGATGATTTCTTCGTCTTAGTTTTGTTTAAGCTCCTTCTTTCATCTTTAGTAAAGTGTTTAACCTTTACATTACTATTTAAAATGTTATCTTATTAAAATAGTCTTCATATATATTTATTGTTTTATAAAAATACCAGAAAATCAGTCTGTTTCTATTTTTAGCACAGCACAGGCACCAATTATTAACGTGCGGTATTTAACGATGTAATCGTTTCATTATAAAGTCGCGAAATATTACCGCATAAATATTAATTGCGTAATCACGCGAATCACTCGCTAAATTATTTCATTTTTTGCTCAACGAGCCGAGCAATGTCGGCAGATTTCTCACAGATATATCGCGTAACTAATTACTGTCGCTTATCACAAAACTGTAATTGGCGTTTAATTGGCGAGATTTATTTAAGATCAGCTAGGTTTATTAATTACTCTTTTTATTTCATTATGTATTTTAAGTAGTAATTAAGTAATTATGAAATAATCTTGAGTTATGAACACTTGTGAGACGATTCGTCGTCTTGGTAGGCGCCCACTGCAAAGTATAGGCTTCTCCGGTCTTGCGTTCTTGTAACTTAGACTAAAAATAAATAAGTTATTCAGCCTTGTTTTGGTAATCACTTAATGCTGCATTTATTTAATGGAATCAGGCGTTACCTTGCGGAAGTCCATCCTAAGTAAGAAAAGGACCAATATTTAGCCATTTCCGCACATGCAGTGGTAGTCGTGCAACAAAGTGCACTTTCACCACCATTAGTCACTCTGTGTTTGGCACTAATCGGTGTAACATAACTCCTGAAGATGCCCCATGGAGGGGTGAAACACGTGTTGAGTGATTTGGCGGTGGCGATTGTGTGATTCGCATTGTTTGTCGTATATGCATTTATCAACGGGCTGGCGGGCGGTGCACTTTGTAGCACGACTACTAATCCATGTGCGGAAGTGGCTAAATATTGGTTCTTTTCTTGCTAAATTTATGTCAGCCGATAGACGCACGGGCAAGGCATGAGCCTCACCCAAAGGACTGCCAACATCCCAGCGACTTTGAATCTGTTAGTGAAGTAGTTAGAAAGTTATATCAGTGATCACTCTTTGTAAAAACACTTCTTAGTTTTCTTCTCTGTTATATATAATAATAACAAAAATAAAACATTCAATGTAAAGTACTTTCATATATTTGTTTAATCCAGTTGCTATAGTTTCAATGTTGTGAAAACGTATTTGAGTTAAAAATAAAACTTGAACCCCTTATTAACTTAGTTGAAATATATTTTTAAAGCGAATGTTTTACGGAATATACGAGCTCGTGTAGAGCATAACTGAAGTAGTTTATAACTAATTGAATGCGAACTCTCGCAGTCGCTTCGAACACAATCACGGGCGCGAGCGTGGATTTTTAATTACATTGGCATTGTTGAACGAAATCGAGTTGAAGCTTTTCAGTTCGTGCATCGATCGAGGGACATGTGTTCATTTGTTTGGTATAATGTTGACCTCCATTTTATTTTTCATTAAGAACTAGTATTTAAACAATAGACCTAAATGGGGATTACTGAAATTTTGAGTATTACTTATCTGCTATATAAGGAAGCTAAATAAGCTAATGGAAAGAGGAATTATGGTTACAATGCACCGAAGAGCAAGATTTTCATAAAATTTTTGAATATAGGGTAATATATAAGGTTATAAGTCCAAAAGCTTTAAAGGGTGAAGTATAGCATATTTGCCACAAAAAGTCTTAAATCATTTACACCGATTTTCAATCACCTATGTAAAGTCATCGCGCTAAAGTATCAGTAAATACGAGAAGAGGTAACACAGTGGTAGAGAACTGTGAGTTGCGATCGTAGGTCGCGGTTTCGATTCCCGGAATACAATATTATTTAATTCAAACTGCATTAATTATATATGATTAGCGATACAAATTAGAATTAATAAAAAAAAGACAATAGCTTATCAAGAAAAAATATAGACAATCTATTAAAAGACATTTACACTTTTGTTAACCTGTAGAATAAATCTTAGGTTAATTTTCGGAAATAAAAAATTTAATTAATAAATAATTTACACAAATTAATGTCTTAAACAAACAAATAAAATAAGTACCTGAATTTTCAAGACATTACACAAAATAAATTTCTGAACGCACACATGAATAGTTATTATTTGACAGGATTAGACAAAAAAATGTTTGATGTTTGACATTTTACATTTATTGAAATGATCATTACACATATCGAGTTTTCATTGTTTTTAAGATGTATTCTGCTATTCGGGGACAAATCCAACGAATCAATAACCATGAAAATTGGATCTCGAGTTATAAGTGTTGTAACAAACCAGTCTTTGTTTTATATATATAGATTGTCACTGCTCATAAGTAATTAGAGGATGGGCAGAATCGTCCGAAGCCAAGGTTGGCGATTATGTTGTATCCTCCCATAGATATCTTTGGGAGAGTTCTACGCAGTGGGTGTCTATCGCCTGAAAAGGAAACACTAAAGTATGTTTTAATAATTTATTTTTTCTATTGTAACGCGTTAGGTCTATTACTTCTGGCAGTAAAAAGTCTGCATAGCAAAATTGTAAACAATATTTAATTTCAACATCTAGTAATCTGTAATTTAAAAACGCTTTTCTTGCTATATGATCATTACTTTATTTATTATTTCTGAAACCAATGAAGTTTTGAGAGAGAATTTTATACATTTATTTACAGATTAAATGAACGACTATATTATACGCCTTCAAAGCCATAATGCTTGTAACAAATAATTTTTATAAATTCCTTTGATTTTTATTTGAAAGATGGTGACGTAGGCTTTACTTCATTTCGGTTTGCATTTAACCATTTATAAATGAGTCGATGTTTAAAATTGGACTGTCCCATTAAATGTCATCGTGTGCACATACGACTCTATAGTCTACGCGAAACAGGTAGTAGTTGACTGCAGTAATTCGAATGGAAAACATCGAGGGTGGCTTTCTCTTCCACTCGCTCATTGTTCCGAGTGACTTCTTGGAACTGCAAAAGTATGCAATAAAAATGTAGGATAGAGAGAGAGCTACTTTATTACCTTAATAGGAATCAGATCGATTAGCTGTATTTTTTACCGTAAATGAGTTTTAAAATAAAACTTTTAGACTTTAAAAGTATGTTTTAACATTCGATTGTCATTTTTAATACTAGTAATTAGAGAAACAAGGCTAAACTCATAAGGCCCATGTCTGATATGATACGATATTAAACAATAAATTGTTTAATTTAAATAATGCATTCAACATCAAAGGTTAAAATTTTTATCTAAATTTAAAGTGTTGGCTTGTGATAAATAGTATTCTTACGAAGGATATTATGAATGAGTGGTACCTGTGCTGACATGCTGCTTATGCGCAGGTAGACTCGGAAAATAGTTTCGAATGTAACTTATTACATACTCAAAATAATAAATAATAAATATCCTCGGATAGACTGCTAGAAGCACTTTTCAATCAACAAAATTTCGGGTTGGCCCTGTAGAAAGCTCTCATCGGCTCAAAAGGCAGTTCTGCTAAAAAGAGTCGACAAGAGACTCAACAGTTTGTATTTTCAAAAAAAGTTTTACAATAAGTCCATGAATATAATTAGCATCCAGAGTGAGCATCAATAACATTTAATTCCACAAATTTACATTAATATAATATTCTTAGATAAAATAAGATACTTTTTTTAGAAATATGTATTTAATAATTAGTTCTATAGAGTGTACTGAGTAACTTTTTTCTACGTATGATTATGATCTTTTTGCACGTCCTCACAATGTAAATAATGCTAAAGGCAGACACGTGTAATGACCCCTTGGTGTATAAGTCGCTTGTTATATTGTAACTAGTTTTTAAAATTCCTGAACGAGTAAAAATAAAATAAAAATATTTGTTTTAAATATCTCCGGTAGGTATAAGTAACTAATATGAGTCTGCTAATTTAGAGCAGGACACATAGCGAGCAGAACTGGTGGACCGACCTGGTCGTGAGAGCGGTAAACGCAGAACACTTCCAACTGGTCTTATTGAAAATCTATGGAGGAGATATAAGTCTAGCTGTGGTGGACATATGATGATAATGATGATAATGTATAAGTGCGACAGTAAAAGAACTACGTCTGAAATAATGAAGGCGAATAAAAGAAATTAAGAAGAATGAAAGTGAGTGTAGAATAAAGATAAAACCATGAAAAAATTATTTGTAAATAAAGTCCCTGTCCCAAACAAAACAGGGGTACGAGAGGCTCCCAACAGCGGGGGCCAAAAAAAAAATAATGAAGGCGATGATTACGTTACTTTGAACAAATATACATCCGAACATCTCTGCCCATAGCTATCAAAAGGTTGTGCTGTCTATGGCTTGACAACGATGCTTTGGTATTTTAATATACACTTGGGATACATATAGATATACAGATGTAACTGGTCAGTTACATTTATTGGCTGTTAATAGGAAAAAGCGAAAGCGGGTTAGTCATCTACTTTCGATCGTTCCGGCAATCAAAGAGACGGCGCTCTGGACCGGCACTGAATTGTGACTTGCAATGTAGTTACTACATTGTTGTGCTATACCGGCGTCGACAGCGATCTCAGTTTAATCTTTAACGAAAGAAATTAAAATCTCGACTGTTGCTTTTTCAAAACTGTACGTGAAAATTGATCGTTTCTTTGATTCCTTCATCGAGTTACTAAGTTTTTATAATTGCATTTGCCGATTTTACGATTGGAACCTAGATTATGTTCAAAAAGCATCTATTGCTAGATTAAAAAATTGTCAATGAACACATGTGCTAAGAGTTACTATAATATAAGTGACTTCATAATAGGTAGCACATTTTGGGAGAAGTAGAATAAATGAATAAGGTAAAGGAGATATAAAAGCCGTTAGTGCTTTCCACACTATTGTGCTACCACAATAGTGTGGAAAGCAATAAGAAGAGCGATGTAAAAATAAAGATAGGTTGACATAAACACTTGTCTCGCTTACGTTGGTAAGACGCGATTCTTAACACCATTAAATTCGCGTAAAATAATTGTGTTAGTGTTGTGATCTGGCTTAATCACGCCTTTTAACCAAATGAATGAGCTTTATATTGTGGTGGAAATAAGGTAAGAATAAAAGAAATTTAGAAGAATGACAGTGAGTGAAGAATAAAGATGAAAGATCTGAAAAACTTGATTGTAAACAAAGACCCTGATCAAAAATAATTAGGGGTACGAGAGGCCTCCAATAGCGGGGGCCTTAAAAAATGAATAAGCTTTAAAAGCTTTAAATGTTTTTGCTGACATATGAACTATATACATTTACCCTTTAAAGTGTTGGCGAGCGTGTGTGGACTGTATAAACGAATTAAATAAATTCAATTGATGTTGGTAATTTAAACATAATTTCACAAAACTAGGTAAGAGTAAATTGACGCGTAACAATCGACTGCACAGATAGATACAAAAGCACATGAAGGCCGTTTAGCGACACATACTGTCAAATGTAAATAGTATAAAAAAAAGGTTTTAAGCGGCGCAGCCTGTCGCTAACATTAAGCCTTTATACCTATAATCAATCACCCCGTATAATAACTTAATTAACTTCAAGAGCCTTTAAATTTGTACGACTGTTGTATTGTCACGTGATGATCTTGTCTCGATTTTAATGGCCGCTACTTCAATAAATCATCTTGTCTGCGCCAGAGGTTTTGGCGGTACTTCTTGTTAAGTACGATTCACGTTTACGTTCACGCTTTTAGTAAGATGTCACGTTTTATTTGAATATAAATGATTTTTTCTATTATATATTATACTAGCGGTGTTCGCAACTTCGGCTGCGGGGAATTTAACAAAAATAAAACAATTTTTCGTTTAAGAATTTTCTTAAATAAAAGTAGATGGTGGCCTAGATAACTACTCATTACAGCTGTTACCTGCCGTCAAAATCCGTCCAACCATTAGAGATTAGCCGGAACGAACGGACAGACAGACAAAAATTAGAATACATAATAATGTTATATGTACCGTATATATTCGTATGCCCGTAGTAAAAATCGGTTATTTTAATATAGCAAACAGACACTTCCGAGACACACGGTCTTGTAGTTACTTCCTTTTAGATCTGTAGCGTTCAGATGATAAAGGTTCCCATAATTAGACATACCATACACTGGCCAATACTGCCTTTGATACTTTCAACACTGATCATAGCAACACAAGGTACCTATTTCTACCGTAGCGGGTCAAATGTCTCGACTTTGTTTCCTGCTTGAAAGAAGTACGGATGTTAGGAAGGATATAAAAATAATAATTATTATAATCAAAGAAAATAGTATATTGATCATTTCTATTACAAAGGCAAGAATACAATTTTTTATTCATTGCTCACTGCTTTTTTTTACATTTACAATGCAAAAATTTAAAACGGTTCATATGACCCGTTATGTAATGTTTAGTGCTCATTCGTCGGTAGTATAGTGGTCACTATGCACGCATAACACGCGAGAGACTAGGTTCCGTACGATGATTTAGCATTCATTGAGAACGATTCTTATAACCGGATATTCGGGCTACTAGTGCTACTACTTTTTAAGTGCTAGGTAGTATAATAGTACGCCCACCTGTCACGCATAAAACCAGAATCCACCGTAGGGTAGTGTGACCATTTTTGTAACATATTTACCTGTCGCTCCTGACATTCATGCCTGTTAGCTATATGTCACAACTTGTTTGAATTCGGAAGCCGGTTGGAATTTAAACGCGGTAATTTGGAAGGAATTTGGAATGTCTCTACCATTACTAAATTTAGACAAGGTAAAGATTACAAATGATTAATGTTTCCTTGCCAAAGGAGAAAAAAAATAAGTAAGAAAAGGACTAATATATCGCTACTTCCGCTATGTAGCAGTAGTCGTGCAATATAGTGCACCGCCCGCCAGCCCGCTGATAAAATGCACAGGACAGTTTCGTGAATCCAGTTGATCAATGTCTGCGTTTTATTATTCATTGTTTGACTTCTTTACATGTGCCGAATATGTTCTAGTAATATTGTAAGTAATTGGCGAAGGATGGAAGGCGATACACAGAAGCTATGTAAAAACGTGAAGGAAGGAAAAATATAGAATGCCTGATATTTTGACGGATGAAAGAAAAATAAAATTATATTGAAAAACTTAGTGAAAACAAAGTCTCTGTCCCAAAATATGACAGACAGACTAGTACAGGACGAACCGTTTTAAAATAATCGATAATGAGACTTGCCCATGTGACGACCTCACGGTACAGACTTTTCATCACAGACACTGCTCCCGATTTGAATCCAAAAGACGTAACCACGTGACCCTATGTGAAAACCTTAATATACTTCCGTTCAACTTGCCGGACCTTCTCAAAAAAAAGTACTGCAGAATCTTTTGATGAGTTGGCCCGGCAGATTGTCCTAAATCTCAAGGCATTTAACGATCTGCAGCGCTTGGGCAGCGACTTGAAATAAAATAATGTACCAACTAATATGTAATTGAGTAAAACTTACAAATTTTATTGTAAATATGTATAATTTTTAGCTGTATTTACCCATAAGAGAAAGTTGTGTAAGAAAAATTGTAAAAATTATAAAACGCTGTCGTGTCTCGCAGCTGGGAGAAGAAAGATCCGTATCACATAGCGGTAACCTTCTCTAACTGTCTGCGCTTAGTAAAAGCGAAAAAAAAATTGTAAAAAAACACTAGGGACACAAATTATTAATTAAAAAAAGTACAGGACGAACTTGCTGTGTTTACCGCTTGGGCGTCCGTCCTCGCAGTCTTTTCACATTTCTTTTTACTCAACTTAAATAAAAGCCTTAAATTAACGCTCGACTCTACTAATAGCGGCATCAATAGAAACTGTTTCTAATATTCAGTTCCTTTATTAAGTAATTACATTTTTATATAAAAGTATAGAGATGATCAGTTTCATCTGTTAATACATAGAAAGTTTTTTTGTTGCTTAGTTTCTTCTTAAATGTTAGAGTTCTGAGGCCTTTTTTTTCATAGTTTTCGTGATTTTGCGTCTTCAGCCATTATTTTTATTAATATATTTAGTGCAAACCTCTACATTATAACAGTCGGTAGACGTCTAGGGCAAGACATAGGTCTTCCCTTAAAATCGCAATGATAACCCGTCTTGCGTTGCTCGCATCCAACGATTTCCTGACACCTCGACAATGTCGTCGGTTCATCCATAAAAGCGCAAATGTGCCTTTATTATTATTCGCCTAATTGTTGATTTTATTTTCTTATTTCTAAGTAAAGGAATGTTTAAGGAGAATAGTTTACTTGTAAATCGCCTCTAATGTATGTGTATCTAAAACATCGGACAACTGTATAATATGTAAAATTTCATCGTATCAAAACTTTAAATGATATTAACGAATTTCGAAACATACATTGAAGGTATTATATTATTACCTCAAAGTACTTGGGCGTTGTAAAGTCAACTACGTATTTGCAGACGACGTTCACGTATTGTGCTCGATATAATGACAGTTTTCGTGAACCGATTTGCTCTGAATTAACCCATTATAAAGTGTAGTTTAGAATCCGTTGCTGAGACAGAGTAATGTTCAATTGTTTTGTTCGTAAAAGATTTGCGTGTAATTATGTTGAAACTGCCAAATTATAACCTTATTAATACGATCAAAGATGATACCTTTAAAACATATAAGCTTACAAAACCATCTATCCCTGATGATTTGTGGTATTTAACTTTATTTTAATATTCTATACCGAGAAAAAAACGCAGTTTCCTGTCCAGGCCGTGTCGGTTAATGCTGAATAATTATTTCCATAAATTATGGCTTATATTGACTTTTATTATAACCAAGTATCTTTGCAGTGAAATATAAAAGCATATAACAAAAGAAAATAGTAAACTTGAAACAGATTTATGATTTTTAAAAATACTAAAGAGGAACTTCAATGTAACGCGGTCAATGATGACCGGTTGGCAGGGAACGTGTTAAATGTGGTCTGTCACTGTGGGTCTTATTGGCAACCTCACAGTCGTTATCGAGCAAGAGAGGGCTGTGCTCGATCGGATTACTCTTCGGTACCGAATTGGGAATGATGAAATTCGTTGACAATTGAAATAAATCGACATAGCCCAAGTTGAAGTAGCAATGGGGAGGCCTTTTAGCCCGAGAACAGCTGACCGCTGTGGATACCATCAACTGGTAAAGCGCTGCATAAGTCCTTGTTTTAATATCGTTGGAAGACGCTGGATGCAAGCCGCTTCCAACCGGCTATTAGAAATCTGGAGAGGGAGGGATATTCTGTCAATGGACGTCTTATAGCTGACATTATGGTGATGGTGATGAATCATCTATCAATAAGATGAATGCTAAGATAATAAGACAGGTAATAGCAATCTATTTACTATTCTTGAAGTTTATATACTAAAGATATTGGACGGTAACATAGGCGTAAGATCGTAAAATCAGTTTGCAATATCCTGCGAATTTCATCAGTCATGTAATAGACCATAATGTAACACTGTAAGCCAGTCCCTACATGCCTGTCTGTTCGAGAAGGGTACGGTTCAACGTACGTCCTTGACTTTAGCGATCGATCCTTTTATCCTTCAGGTTCATCCTGATTTTTATCCGATTCATTTTTTTTGTAGAAATATCCCAAATTCTTTATTAGAAATAATTTTTACAGAGGAAAACAAACGCATTGAGGTATGAATGTAAAGTATATTATTTACTTTTAATATCAAGCCATCCCGCAAAAATGTTTATACGAAAAATGACACTGGGGTTTCAAAAATTATAAATAATCTATGTGAAACTAAATAAACAACGTAATTTAAAAAAAAGTAGTTGATATTGTACAACCAAGATTACTGACGTAGCTCGAAGAGCGCGTCTCAAGTGGTACCTATAGTCGTTGGGGCCGAGAGGTACCCGAGCGACGACCACCGGTAGAAGTGGTCAGGTAAGGACGCGGGAAATCGCTGACATCGTCACAATCTTTGGGATAGGCTTTTGAAGTGCAGTGGGTGTCTATCGACTGAAAAGAAGAAAAACCAATAAGAACCTTCTTCAAAGTATTATGAAACTTTAAAAAATATAAATGAAATGAATAAATACTTACTAACGTAATAATGGTCGTAGGAAATAGTAATTGATTTTTGTACAGTTAGTTCTAAACTATCATCTGTATGGTTATTGCAGAAAAACAAACAATAAACGTATATATTATCTAAATGTATCAATCATTTACGGTCACGGTGAAATAAATTCAGTATTGTAGACCTTATCCCAGTTTGCTAAAACAATAGTTGAACAATAATAGAACATGTGTGCTCGGAGAGCGCGCTCGGAATTAATTGCCGGTACGCTCCAATCAGACCTGCGATAATTGGCAACTACCCTCGTGTGGTACGTGATTGATTTCATTGTTCCAGAATACAACTTGCGGGTACGGAGTAACATCAGAATGTATACACATTCGCTTACTTCTTTGTTTAGTGTACAATCTTGATCAGAAATTCAATAAAATTTAACGATACTTTGTTTTAACACAACGAATGATTATACATCTCGGTTTTAAGGGAGTATCAGAGAAAGATTTGAATTAAATAGAAACACGGTTTTTAGTATTTTGAATTGAGGCCGCTAATAAAATATGGTTCAATAATGTAAACGCGATGTTCTATTATGTACGCTTCATTTTTATTGACCCTAATCTGTCAGCTTTAGATTTTTTTAAGGGTTGCCACAAATGACAACATATCAAATATCGAGTTAATTTTAGTACACTCTTTTAATAATAGTACTTTACATCTCCAAATTTTCGTTATATACATGCTTCGTGTCAGAAACATCAGAAAACAAGTCAGAGCCGTTTTCACTGATTTCTAACCAAAAACACCAACATGTCCGAAGATATGTGAATCTCACTGTTTTTATAAGTTCGAACAAATTACCGTGTACATAATAATTCGTTAAAGGTATAAAAGCTTAAATTAATAAATGTTATGTATGTAATAAATAACGTAATGATATTAGAGTAAAAAAAGCGTTTTCAAATTTGGAATACGTAGGAACGTATTGGAATTAATAATTGTTGAAGTGTCAGATTGTTATAGAAAAACATTGACATATAATACAGATTGATAATTTTATGTAAGTTAATATAATATAGGACCTTTTTTGGGCATTACGCCTCTCATACATTTCCAAGAACAACACTGTAAATGTAATTAAATGTGAAAAACATGGTAATTGCATTTAAATGAACTTGTAGAAATTTAATAATAGAATTAATTCATATGAATATTTAGCGTCATATATCGGGTAATGAATTGTTTGCGTAATGTGGTAGCAAACGATTTTGTTTGTTCGAAGTTGCAACTTTCTATACAAAAAAGGTAATAAATAGATTTAATAACAAATTAATATAGATATAGACTACATAAAGATAGTATAAATGCTTTAAAACAAAACATATGAATACATTTATTCTCGATTAAAAACGTTTAACATTCTAATTTTTAAATATTTAACACGAAAAGTATATGTAAATGAATCTGTTTAAATAAAAATGTATCGTAAAATGTGTTGTTAAATGCAAATTTACATAACGGCTTGAATTGGCATTTTTTTTCTTATTTACGTAACTACCTGGTCGTTGATTGTTTTGGAGAGAAAAATGAAATTTGTGTGAAATATATCAATAAAAAATTTCTCATACAAACTACAAAGTAAATTAAAACACCTTCTCTATCAAATCTGTGACTTTATTGAAAAAGTTACTAGGATTGTCTTTGACACTTTTGACATTACGAAGTCTGTCGGGGTAAGCAGTTTAACATTGTTTATGGTAGGTCTATCGTGATAATATCCGTTTTGATAGATACCCGTATTCAAATTTGGATATTGTTAGGCTTCGTTTTCAAAAACACTACAAAATTTTGCTATGAATTTAAGTACTGAACGAAATCGTCGCGTGTAGATTTTATGAGAATGGATTCCTGATGAGCCTAAGTAGAACTCTCCTGGTGAGGAACGATTCCCTGTTAGTGACCAGTTAGGTCAGTAGTCACCTTCTTCTGATGTTCTTTTAGTTGCCAAATTATTATTGTCAGATATATCTGACAAATTTATCCTCATTATGTCCTCGCGGTATATATACTGCGAGGACATAATGCTTACTATTTTACTCTTTTTTTTCTTGTTTCGGAACAGCTTTTTTACCTATTGCTTAAACTACGCAATATTTTTTAGAAACTAATCTGCTGTATTTATAACTAGCTACTACAAAGCTGTAGACATTAGTGTGTTTTTATTTGAATAGTGAGATGTGTTACTTGAGACATTAGTGTGTTTTTACATGATAGTTTGGAGCTACTTGTTCTTTGGAGCCAAAAGGTATATAGGTATAGTTTTAATATTCCTTGTAAGCTAGTAGGTACATCAAGTTCTTTGGACGTATCATCGGTAACGAGGACTCTATAGAACATTTGGTGGTACAATACAAAGTGGAAGGAAAGCCATCTCGTGGACGTCCTCCAACGAGATGAACAAATATCATCAAAACTGTCACCAATTAGTCAATAAAGCAAAGCTTAGCGGAAGCAAGCAAGGCCACCAAGCAACAAATTGCAAGAAAGAGAGAGAGTCGGTACTTAAACTGTTGTATAACCTGTTTGATAATCGACAAGAAGTAGGCAGACATATACAGCGGCCTTGGTCGTCTAGGTAACGACAATTTGAAATACATCTATGATAAAAACATAAATTCTTTTCAAAGCTTGTCTTATCAGCTTTTAAATTAGACATCGCTGTCATTACGTTTAACGATACGTTATCAACGCAGGAACTCGGCACTTAAAGAAAACAAATCTTTTTTAATTATTAAACCGTCAAGTTCTGTACTTGTTTGAAAGGTACATTTTAAGTGGTTTTAAATTGTTCAAAATGAACTGCGTTTCTAATTTAACATTAATAATCATTATTATCATATCACCCGTAGGCCACCCACTACTAGGCCTAGGTCTCCTCAAAAGATTTTCTATAAGACCTGTAGGAAGCCGCCTTCCGACAGCCTTAGAAAGGTCATCGGTCCACCTTGCGGATCAATCAGTTGTCTCTATTCCAGACTTAAGGCCTCAGTGGCAATATTTACTGTGCGCTATGTGGCCTGTTCACTTCCAATTCAACTTGCCGACACGAATAGATCATAAAATAAGGCTCATTTTCACTGTTCCTAAGTTTATCATCGGGCATCCCCTCCTGCTAACCACTAACCGGAATTCTCCTATTGGTGTAAAAAAACAGTTGTTTTCGAGTTTAGTGACCTCAAAGAGGTTTATCCTAAGCGCCTTTGAAGCTATATACCAACGGGCAGATAGACACTTTTTAAAAAAAACAGTTGTGTTGCAGAGACTCGGTTTTCGAGTGCTAGATGCGAACTGAAGCCGCGCGGAATTAAAATGAATAAGCAATTAGCAAGCAGCGCCATCGACTAATAAAAACTAAAATCATCGTTATTTACGCTGGCATAGCATACCTTGTTGGCCATCTGCGAAGATTTCCTTTAAGACCGTTAAGAAGGTAGGCCTACGTTCTAAGGCATGCATTGAGAAATCTCCCGTACCACGAATGCAAGCTGTAACAACCTAAAAAAATGTGGCATACTTTGCTTTTTTAATAAAAATTGTTCAAAAAAGGTTTATTTTTTTTTTCAAATGACAATATTTTCCAAGTTCTTACCGTAGTCATCTTACGCTTTCACCGCAGTGTTTAATAAAATTATCGTGTCATTAAAACGCAATTTCCAGGCTTCGCTTGGCACTGGCTGGCTAGAAACGTGCCGATTTCGTGCCGAGAGACACTCATTCATAATTGGTGCATTTATAACACGATGTTATAGATTTACGTAAATCTTGATGTTATATTTGTGTGAATACTTGTTGCCTGTGGGCATTCAGTTTCTCTGGAATCTAGTTCATCGAGCGCTAAAGACTATTCATCTAAATTTACTTTACAGAAAAAATAGGGTTCCTATGAGTCCTTAGAACTTGCTGTGACTTAATATTGCTTTGGAGGGGTTTCTCTGACTACCTTCACAGGTTTAAGCTCCTTGAGGACCCCTCGTGCTACTGCGAACCGGGCGTGAGCCAGACCGTGGCCCAACTTGTGGTCTAATATCCCGCACGTGCAGGGTTGCGCAGTGCCCTGGAAACGGAAGTAAAGCTAAAAGTAGATTTGGAGAGTATCGCCTTATGATGAGAGACCACAACCTTCGCCCATCATTCCTATCGTTTGCTCGCAGGGTGGTGAGTGATACTGTTAAAAGGAATAAAACAGTATAGATAAATGGGTACAAAATAAACTGCACAAATAATTAGTTAATTAATAATAGGAAAAATAAACTAAAAATAGAATAAGAAAAAAGTAGTATTGTACTAAAAAGTCAAACCAAAAAAAAAGAAAACTGTGGTATAAAAAAATAGAATAAGTAATAAATTAAAGAATAAAAGAAATGTACCTAGCCACCTAAGAGCAATAAGATGATGGAAGGAAGGCGATGAAAGCAAGAAGGAATGAAAGAACAAAATGAAAGATATTGTGAAGGAAAAAAGGTAAGAAATTGAGAAGAATAAAAGTGAGTGAAGAATGAAGATAAAAATTTGAAAAACTTATTTGAAAACAAAGACCTTGGTCCCAACAATTTAGGGGTACGAATCCAATAGCGTGGGCCATAAAAAAAAAGAAAAAAAAAACATTGCTTTGGATTGGGAGAATGCTTCACTCCTAGACTGTTTGTGTGGACGTTCCATGGGGAGATCAGGCACGACGCGGTCCTCAACTTGGGTCGTTGCTCATTGCGTGTTTCGCGTTCTTATTCAACAATGATGCAAGAGTACATCGGTACAGTCGATTTCTATAATTGAATTATTAAAAATTTCTTTACGAGTGCTATTACTTTAGATTTTCTAATTTTGGCAAACGGGCTTTTTATAGTTAATAACAACTTTAGCTAAAGCTCTCTTTAATGACATATTGTTCGATTTTCTTTCGTATTTTTTAAAGGCGCAAAGGAAAATCTTTAGGAGTGAAATAAAAAAGGTTTTAAGACTATATATCACTTTTCTAATATTTAGTACACCCACACCTCGTTTTTGCGTCATTTCGTTTTGCGTATTTTTGAAGTTGCGTCGCTGTTTAATTAGTACTAATTTTCACTGTGCGTCATTAGCTTTGCGAGGTTGCGTTGTTTTGGTTTCAAGTCTTTACATAGTTCTTGCTATAGAAAATCTTAACTCACTGTGCGTCGTTTTTTTTTTTGGATCGTAATCACGACGCAAAGAGGTTTAGGTACATTATTTACATACTGATTATAATTATAAACATTATACTATGTCCTATCTTTTATCTTTGCTAATGGATTTGCAGCACGCGAGTCGCTCATCTCCCGTCTGATACTGACGCTGAATCACCTGTGCGAGGGTGCATTGAACTTTAGCCGAACAGAGGCCTTTCACAGTTTGCGCCAATTGCCGCGGTAATTGTAATTTGCTCACGATTAGACACATCACTCCTGTGATCTCAGTGACGGACATTGAGAACCATTGTACAGGATGTAACAGAAGTCAAAGTTTAGTGAATTTTTATTCACACTCAGAAAATTACGTATAACTTAGTAAACTAAGCGCGGTATGGTAGTAGCTTTATTTAAAGTTAGAGGGAGTCATGATTATATTATTTGGTGCATAGAGAACCATTTAAATAAACTAAGTTAGTAATATAGTTAGTAATAAACTGAGCTTTTTTATGACTTCCTTTTACTAAGCTAAAGGTACAACGATTCCTTGATGCGATGTTATTCAGTCAATATTAATAACAGGAAATTTTCCTGAAAAAGATGTGGATTTAAACTTTACTCGCGTAGTTTTTTTGTTATACTCGTTTCCTCTGCTCAAGTGTGGGGCAGGGACATTACATATTCAGGTAAAAAAAATTTTATTTGCTTTTTTCTCAGTTTCCTTTTACTCTTTTCCTTCCTTTCGTCGTTCACTATATTTATCTTTTCATTGCTTCCATATTTTATTTTTTGCTTTTTATTTTCATGCTTTTCATTGCCTTATTTCCTTTATCTTTGCTCTTAAATCCCAGTTTGAATCACAGGTAAATTTTAGTATTACAGTGTTGACTTATTTTTATTTAATTTATTTTTATTTATTTCTATTTTAAATTTTTATTATAACAATTTTTAGCAAGCGCCATTTTTATTTTTCTTTCTTACAATATTTATTACTCAGTGTACTTGCCTTAGGGTTTTGTCCGACCACTGTACTACTCTTAAACCTTGTTTTCATTTATTGCTTTACTTACGTACTTACACATGACTTGAAATTAACTCCAGAACATAAAATATATTTACTGTACCAAAAGTTCCTTTGCCTAATGCCAGTGAATGTATCCGAATGGTTTGATAAAACAAGAGGTGTCCTTGTATCAGTTTCGATGCAAGGGAAAACCGATCGATGTCTGCACTTATTGCGTCGTACTTATTACCAATTGTGAAAATGTTTTACGACGCTGCACTATTGAGTACTATGGTACATTCGCGTTAAGAAATTAATTTACTAATTAAATTAGAAAGCCGTGGTCACATTGATCTGTTTAACCCTCTGTAAATTCTGTGATCTAATTGGTCATCAGTGGTTAAGCCAAATGACAATAAGTTTCAATTTTCATAAGTTTATTTTGATGTTTTGATGTAAAATATTTCTTATCAATAAGGATTTCTTTTTGATAACAGATCTTTACTCAGAATGTACTTCAGGAATGCAGGAGAACAAAGATTCTTAGTTCGAAATAGGTGCAGATCTAATGATCCTAAATTTAGAATGTTTCGAATTTAACTTTCGAAAGACTTTAATCGACTCGATCGGTATAAGATGTTTATTTTTGCCGACAGTTTTTTAATTGTGATTCGATTATCCATTTGGCTGCAAAGCAATTCTCGCATGAACGCAAGAAAACTGCGAGATAAATATGACTTATTGTTGCCAAATAAAACTCTCTCATTGAGACAAATATTAATTAATTAATATTAATTAACCTTATCGTACGATTTTCCTCTAAAGGGCTTGAAAACATTGAAATAAATATTAGGTGTAGCCAGTGGCGTAGCTAGGGGGTGGCAAGAGGGGCGGTCGCCCTAGGGCACCACGAGCAAGGGGGGCACCCAAATTGAAAATATTTTTTTTGATGAACAAAAAAATGTTAAAAGAAAAATGAAAACCACGATTTTAACTAGAGATGTCAGAGTTCAGATCTCCAGTGGGGCCTTTTTTGCCAAAAATGACATATTCAACAGATTAGTGGGGCCCTAAAAACATTTACAAATTTAATATATGCCGAAACTGGTTCGGTTCGTTAGTCAGAGATTTTTATTATTTAATTTTTTTTGGGAGTTGGTACCTTTTGTGGCCCCAAAATTAAAAATCAAGAATTTAATGATAGATATATAGGCCAAGAATTTATTAAAATAGGGAACTAGCCGCATATTTTTATTGAAAACGAAACGGTTTGCAGCTATTTCAATAGACCTAAATCATTTGTTTTAACGCAAACAGTCTTGAAGACTTTCCATAAACATTCGATATTTTGTGTATGAATTATTAATTCGTTAGGGTCAACAAAGTGTAGATTGTGGTGACTGTTTCGCGACGTAAACGTTTGAACTTAACTGGTTGTATCACTTCTAATAATAAGTCACTTGTTTGTAAAATTCGTTTATGTTCATTTATTTTTTGCATGTAGGGGTTGGTCCACCTCCGCAATCGTATCAAACGGCCCAAATTTATCGAAATAAGTATTAAAAAAACCATAATCGAATTTATTAAAAAATATATAGATTATACCAAGGCTTCTAAATCTGAGTTTCAGACCCTCTAGCGTGTCTACTGAAAATTTTAGGGGGTCGCGAGATTTCGAAAATAAGAATTTCTATAAGACTTTTTCCTTTTTTATTTTTTTGGAGGGGGTCGCTAAGGAATCTTTTATTGAATGGGGCCGCGAAAAACTTATAAACCGAAAGGGTATCGTGAGTTAAATAATTTGAGAAGCCATGAATTATACCATAAATCGCAGACCTGCTAACATCTGTTTCATCCGAAATATACTTCATTTTCATGCCTAAACAATTTATATATAAAATGCGCATAGTGGCCGAAATCGCCATATGTTAATTTTCGAAATTGTGTTATAAAATAGAGAAGTCTTTTTTTACATGTTTTCTGTGAACACCTCATTCGTCCGTCAATAGCGTGGCGAACCTTCCCTTTTCAATATGCGTGGGTCAGCCGCATTCACAATATTTTACAGAAACATATACTAGTCGGAGTTGGTCATCAGGTTCAAATGCATCCTGTTCGGTAAATGTTATTTTTAAAATTTCGGCTAATTTCTTTTTACAAGGTAATTTTTTCGTTTTATTTTTGGGACCCTCTCCCCAAAGCTACCAACGCCCGTTTTTTTAATCCTTTAAGATAACTAAATATGTGTTTGTTAAAAGTAATTCCTTCAAGATGGCACCTTATATTTTTTGGTAAATTTTAACCTTCAAGATAGCACCATATGGCGTTTTCAGAAAAAAAGATTCATTTGAAGAGAACACCGTATGAAGTTTTAAAAAAACACCCCAAGAGAACACCATATGGTCTTATGTGCGTGAAAAGATAAGGCCATTGGTTTCTGAAATCTAAAAATTTTTAAACTCAGTAAAAAAATGGGGGGGGGGGGAGGCACCTGACCACAATTTTGCCAGGGGCCTCAAATATTCTAGCTACGCCACTGGGTGTAGCATTAGGGGGAGGCGCACATGTAGGAGCAACAAAAACACACTGAAACTCGCAGCGCAAAAGTAATGCGTCGCGATTGTCGAGACAAAATAACGCAGCGATTTTGCACCGCGTATTAGTCAAATAGTTAAACTCCGCAATTTGGAACTTAAATATTTTGCCCGACAGTTATTTATTGAAATTACTGCGTAATGTAAACATGGCGCTGGTCCTCACGTCTTACAGTACATACAGTACACAATCAATAAAACTATAAATTAACGGCCTACAACAATGTCTTAACGCGTAGGCTTTTACAACCGCTGCATAGAGCCTCCATTTAAACAGCGGAATAGCCTTTTTATAGTGGACCCCCGTTTATGAGGCCTCTCGTTCGCCCTGCTTTGTGTGAGGCAGGGACATTAGAAAATCTGGTAAAATTAGTTTTACTGGTTTAAATTTTTTATTATGCATACTTTATCCTTCTCCCTGATCTGCATTAACAGATTACAGTTTTGTACGTTGTTTATTAGAGATTGACACCTTTTGTTTATTTTATATTTTTAAATTTATTTTGCAGATTTTGATTTGGCTGTAAACGCCTTACTTTTATATATATATATAATTTACATGGCTGTAGATCTTGACGATATCTTAAACGCAAGCCTTCCAGTTTAAAGACCTCAAAGAGGTTTATCCTAAGCGCCTTTGAATCTGTATACCAACGGACAGATAGCACTTTTTATTTAAAAAAATGTTTATCGGATTTTATCGACTAAATATTTTTTCCTCCATATATATGGTTGAATTGTTACACCGTATATGATAATTTTGTATGTAAATGCTTCTTGTGTTATTCACGCTGCCAAATATTCCATACTAATTAATGATAACGCGAAAGCAAATATTCGAATACGAGCATTAAACACTTGTGTATAGCGGTGTTACATAAGTTAGTGTTTGCGGATTGAGCGCTGTTTAGCCTAGCTTCTATTATTAAATTAAATTAAATCCTTTTGGGTTTTTAATCGAGGAGTTCAATTGATGCTGCTTGTAAAAGGAATCAATGTTATTTGATAGTCCAACATAGAATTAATAAAATTGTGAAATATAGTGTTGAAAGATTGCCATTGTATTTATTATTTCAATATATATATAAACAACATATAGATATATACACAAGAACACGAACTATATACGAACAAGAACTATACATATATATATAGCGAAAGCCTATGTCCAGCGGAGGAAGTCTTATTACTGCGATGATGATGATGGACATGGGGCAGTGTACATCCAGCGGTGGACGTTGCATGGTTTAAATGTTGTAATCGGCTTTATCTGCAACAAAACTTTTATTGTAACACCTTTCTGGAGTGGGGATCAACAGACAAAATTTTTAATTAATTAGTTTAATTTATTGATTTGTAAGTCAAAAGCAATGTTTTTTTAGAGTAGTTTTATCCTGGCATTATTTTAAATTTTAGCTTTTTCTAAAAAAAAATTACCAAAAGCTCTAAAAAATGGTCGGATTGATCTAGTCGTTCTAGAGTTGTGTGGGTAACAAAACAAGACTCATTTCATGTTTATAACAAACAAAGCGTTGCTGTTTTGGGCATCTAATCCAAAATGTGAATAAAAACGTAGTTTCGATACCTCAAATATAAAATGATAAAAAAAGTACAAAAACCTTGAAGGAATAATTGACCAAATTTTCATGGCGATTATATGTTTGTTTTTAGGTCTATCGAGTACAGCCAGACAGGCACATATTCATTTACATTTATATATGTAGATATGTGGCGAAAATTATATCCATCACTTCACAACCCATAAAAGTTTTAGAGCATTTCTCAGGAGAATAATTTTCTGAGTGGAAGCGGCAAATTTTAATTATCACGTAAGTTTTGAAACAGTGGTTTTGTAAGTAGCTGTCGTCAGATTTATTTAACTTATAAAAGAGACTAAAATGTATAAACATAGAACACACATGTTATGTTATATCGTATATGGCGCATATGATTATCATATTTTTATGTAGTATTCAGTAATATCAGATTTACTATTCTAGAACTTGTAATTTTAAATTTAGCATAAATGTATGTATTCTATATAATAGTAATATATTCTAGTGATATATACATGGAGTACATAAATTTAATTTATATATACTATGTACTTTCTACACTAAATATATAAGTAGAGACATATGACGGCTATGGCAGTATTTATTTACGTATACGTTATACCTTTGTCTGTATGTCTTAAAAATAAATTTGGCTAATTTTTATTATACTCCAGAAGTAGATCATACTACGCACCCATTTACAATTGTAGATTTGTAATATAAAATAAACTTTTTATTCGTAGTGTGTTGTACAACCTTTTATTTGCCATGCTCCTCCTAAACCTTTCTAAAATTCTTAGTTTCCCCTATGTAATGTACGTAGTTTTTATATTAACGTGAAAGGGTTACACCCGTCAAGTCTATTTTTGAATTGGTCTCCGGTGGGGCGTGGGTCCCATGTTGGGAAAAATTGTTCTAGAGAATGAGTCCGACGAAGCTGTAAAAGCTAGAATAGCTTCCAGCACCCAACATCAATTGAATAACACCAATAGTCATATTCTAGAGTTTCACCAATATAATAAATAATAGAATAATGTAGTTAAGTATTTATATAACAGGAACGGTAAAAGTAATAAAATAAAAGCCTTGAGCGGAGTTGCCCTTCGACAGATCTTACATCCAGTTACTTCATGGAGCACCCGCCAAAGTAAACTAAGTATCCTAAGAGGCGTTAGTTAATTAAGTTGGATAGGCTGTTATTGATGTATACAGATAATAACGAATTAAATTGAATCGTAGAACGTGTCGTCATACCATAATAACACAGCGATCGCCAAGCCCGCCTGTCAATCGTGGCGATTATGGTGTGTCCATAGATATCTTAGGGGAAAGTTTTTGCATTTATATTAGACATTATCATATCAGCTGATAGACGTTCCCTGGAAGGTAAAGGCCTTCCTAAAATAGTACTAAGATGATGACCTTTTGTAGATCAATACCTCATTACCAGGTCGCAGACAAAGCATTTGTAATATAACAAACTAATGCTACCGGGCGTGGACCAGACCGTGGTGCATCTGGTGGCCAGTTGTCCTGCATTCAGAGGACTTCGGTACGATTCCGAAAGCAGGTTGAATAAAAAATTAATTGGGGACACCATCGCCTCACGAATGGAAGAAAAATCCGAAAGGCCAGTGTTTTTTGATTATAGCTAAAAAATAGTAAAATATGTAATGAATATTAACAAAAGTACCACATATAGTAGCTAAAACAATGAGAAAAAATGTAAACTGTGGTAAATGGTAAAATAATCAAGTTATAAAATATAAAATAGAATATAAGATAAAGTAAAATAATGTGATAAACATGACCTGTGATATGAAACGAGGCAAAGGAAGTGAGGCGATAAATGAACGGTAGTTAGGAAGGGAAAGAAAGATAGGAAATCGTAGAGTGTAAGTAGACGAAAGATAGAACATGTGAAGAATGACTGAAGAGTATGGAAATAAAAAAGTGAAATACTATAAAGAAATAAAAAACGTCCCTGTCCCATAAATAAGAGAGGGGAACGAGAGGCCGCCATTAGCGTGGAGGGGGGAGGGGGATCATTTAAACAAAAACAAACTAATGCTCACCGATTCGTGTAATTAAAATGAGTACGACACTACGATCTTGCTATTTACAGAGAAATGAACAAACTTATTAATGTAAAAAAGACAAGCAAAGCGCTACCGGCTTTCGACTCTCAAGGTCGAGATCCCGGCGTAATCGACAGCGAAGCGAGTCTATACGCTTCACTGAATACGCAGGCTTGATCAATCTGCATATCAACACAACGTTGCTTTTTATGCGTTCAAGTCTTTAAGTATCGTTAGATTCTTTTAGGTAAGCATTAAACAGAAATAATTAAATTAATTTATATATCGGCATTATAATAAAAAAAAACATGAAACGAAAATATTTTGAATAATATAGAGTATAGCTAATTTAGTGTTGCTCAAAGCGGTGACGGCGACGATACCGGACACCGACGGTGCGCTTGGTGCTCCTTCCTATCTCACCTTCCGCCACTTAGTCATCGGTACAGCGGTTTCGGTGACACTGTAGCGAAAGTTATAATTATTTACGAAGTAGATATATATAATTGTGTTTAGTTTTAGAAACAAAATTATAAATCTTATGACGTCTGGTAAATTTTGACATATGGCGGTTGTTGTTGTGATTAAGAGGACTTGTTAAGCAGTTGTATTAATCAGTTTTAAAAGCAAATTTGCGGGTTTTGCATTGAGCACCTCACACACACCACGAAATGCTGAATGCATACCACCAATTCATATTTACTGGTAAAAAACCAAAACAAAATTATCACTCGATGTTTGGCACTAATTAGTGTAACAATACTCCTGAGGATGCCCCGTGGAGGGGTGAAACACGTGTTGAGTGATTTAACGGTGGTAGTTGTGTTATTCGCATTGTTTGCCGCATGCGCATTTATCGGCTGGCGGGCGGTGCACTTTATTGCACGACTACTGCTACATAGCGGAAGTAGATATATATTAGTTCTTTTTTTACTTATAATCATAATATTTATAAAATACGCCAATGAAATTAATAAAGCGCGTATGATTTGGTTTGTGACTTGCCTAATTGAAGGTGCGTATACATATTCCTATAGCGCTACAAAGAAAGTATTTTTGGAAGTTAAGCAGAGCTATAAGTAACCTTTTAATTTTTAAAATTTTATTTGACTAAACCAATATTCTCTTAACTAATGCTCGTGTACCACAAATATTAGATTCTCCATAATATATAAAGAAACTATGATGATGCCGGCTCCAGGCCCGAATGCGAAAGAGGAAGCAAGCGTCAGGTAGAGGAAAATAACATGTCACCACGGCGAATTTAGCGCATATGAGGCAGTGACTGTATGGACTGAATCCCCTTAACAAATCTGATACGGGAGGAGGACGCTAGGACCCACCGATTGTTTTTTATTTTTTCTTGAAAATCTTTACTACAATAATTTTCGATTTTTTCTATTGTTTCGATACTCTGAATTGAGAACAATAACGTAATGGGACAGAAGATACAATATTGATAACATTATCTTAGGAAAAATAAACAATTGATATCGCCGTAACGTTAGCAAGCATTGATGTCTTCTCGTCCCGTTTTCTTAGTTTTAAAATTGTCGAAAGTCAATACAAATTATTAAAAAGAAATACCTTATTTTTCAGGTCACAGTTACACACCGAAGAAAGCTAAGTCTTATGAGGTATGTTACAATAGTATCTTTATTTAGTAAGGTTGATAAGACAATATTATTCGAAGCCTTCTGTTTTCTTTTAGCTGTCCAGTCTATGAACAAACTATTGTACACTACTATTTCCAGTGAAATATCAATGCTATGCGTATTTATTTATATATGTATTTGAGCTAGTACGCGCTAGTCCGCGCTAGTCCAAGCTAATCCGCGCTCGTCCTTATCAAATTATGAAGATTGCTGGACTGTATGAATCATTTTATACCATTAGATGTAGATTGGTTGCAGTTGATATTTATGTATTATATATCCCCAAAATAAGTAAAAAACTAAATAAACAGACTCGATACTATACTCGATGGTAACCAAAAGGCTTTTAGTAAAAACTTCTAAAATTCTATTGACTCGCTGAGTGATTATTTTTCCTTTTACACATCATGATCATTTCAGCCATAGGTCTTCCATAGGCCTTCCTAAAAGATTTCCAGTAAGACCGATCCACAACACAACACCGGTTTTTAGGAGGCGGCCGCCCGCTCCCTGACTGCGAACAACATGAGCGAACCAAGGTTGGATCTGGATCCAACCTTCGCTCGCCAGAGGCCTAAGCTGCCGTCCAAAGCAGCATATATTCAACATTAACACTGCACAGCTCTACTCGAGTAGAGCGGTTTACTGCGTGCGAACGTCATCGTACAGCTGGAATACGTCTGCTTCTGTTTTATTTTTAAGTTCACGGACCCTTTCGCTTCATGTACTTCAGCATCAACTTCAACCGAAACTAAGCAGCCAAGCAAGCAGCAGCAGTAGTAGTGAGACAGGTTGAAGACAATCTGCTTCCAGCGATTTCCGACAATCTAAACTCGGTCTATCAGTTCAAATTCAAAGAAATTTTAATTTTCGCCATGTTTAATCCATTTTACTATACAGTAGTTCTAAAGATTGTGTTCAAGTTCAAGTGCCTTAGTCACATATATATCACTGGATATTAAGTCCTAAGTATACCAACGTATGATAATGACATTTATTGCTAAAAGCAAATACGTGTCCTCAGTGAGTTCAATGTTAAGCTTAAAACATCTTACACGCAATGAACGTCTAAGGTCGTTAAATGTGACGTCATTTATTTTACGTAAAGTTCTTTGTAGCTATAAAAGCCTCTTACGTATTTGAGCCATTACGTAAAATTTCATATTAAGCATTGAGTTTTTTAAAAATCTATGCATATGCTTAAAGAAATTTAAAACGTAACACAATCTATTTCTGAAATGAAGCCATTTCAGTGTTGTGTTGGGCTTTACCATTCTATAAGGTTGTATAAAACTTTTTTGCTATAATGGTAAAATAAAGTATTTCTGACTGTCTCTATAATACAATTGCAAATCCACATAGAGAAAAAAATAGAGGTATAAAAATATATAAATATTGTCTTTTTAATCGTTTTTCTGTCATTGTAGGTCGTGTTCGTCTTGAATCGAATTGACGAAATCGATGACAAATTGTTTACATTTCATCCTATCTTCCGTTTTTCACAGTATAAAAGATATATGATAACTTTGTTCTGATCAAACCAGTTGTAAAGTGATCGTCCTCGTGGTCTTTAAGCGTATTTCACTACAGTGTAATGTAGCAAAAATAACTTCAGACTCGTTGATAACCTTTGTTTGAGTCTAGAACCGTGATTCCAAGCGTGGGGCTCACACCACATAGTGGGCAATTTGATTGTTATGGGAGGCAAACCGAAAGTGGATTCTCTACACTAGCTTAATCCTTTTGCTTTTTAAAAATATATTTGTTACATATTTATTTAATATTTTTTATTATACACGCTAGGATACTTTATTAGTGTCTTAATATCAAACAAAAAAGTACAATGGGCGGTCTTATCACACGACGCAATTTATTACAGACAAGCATAGTATGAATATAGAGGGCGTAAGAATTTTGAAAGGTTAAGATGGGGCATGGCACATTAAAGGTTGAAAAATACTGATTTAGAGCTTAAAAGCAGCAATAGGCCACCGAAAAATGTCATTATAAATTATTGTACTATTATTGTTTTAGTCCTAAAAGGAGATTTTCTAATTGTATTTTATACGCAGTGTACTAAAGTCTGGGCCAATAATAAATAGCCGCTGGGGAACTATGGTTTTGGAATCGATAATTCGAATCGGTAAGCACAGCTTTTAAGTTGCTTAGAAATAGCTGGATACGGGCCGCTTCCAACCAATTGGAAATAAAGAGAATGAAAGGAGAAATGTGTAAGAAAACTGAATGAAAGATCTTAAGAAGTATACATGAAGAGAAAGAAAATAAAAAAGATGTGAATAATTAAATAAATTTGCCCGTAAAGTCCCTGTCCCATATAAGATAGGGGGTACGAGAGGCCCCCAATAGCGTGGGTCAATCATAAAAAAAAACCAATTGGAAATATATGAGCGTTAGGTCTATGTCTAGCAGTGGTCGTGAACCTCACCGCGACCTCTATAACTTATTGTCTGAATTATAGTTAACGTTTTAAAAAAAAACACTTGCTACTAAATTTCAAAACTTTTACTCACTGAAACCTAGTAAACTTGTATCTTAAATCGAAGTTTTAAAACTCAAACCACACAGAGACGTAGTTAAGTTTGTTAGCTACTCAAGCACTCAGACGGATGCGGTTGTTTTACTATCCTAATTTAAGAAATAGAATATAATATAGAAATTTAAGGTAATTTGAAAAACTCATCTCTCTTTTATTATGAGGATTCTTATCTGAAATTTAAAAAGTAAAAATTGAGTTAAATTGTAAAGTTTATGCACATTATTTAACTTATATTAAGATATTGTTCTCGGGCGTAACAAAAACTGAGAACATGTTTTAGTTCTTTACTAATTACATAAGTTCTAGCTGTTTCTCCTCTGCAGAAAAAGAAACCTGTTTCAAGAGGTAAATACAGGCTCTTGTACTTAGAGATTTACAGATTCACTTGGTTTAAAGTGGCGTAGCTTAAGGCGATTAAGAGAGTGTATGATCACACAATTAGAGTTACGATTCAGGAATGCCCGGGAGCGACTCTAATATCGAGTTCGATCGGATGCTATTAGGGGAATTTCGAAAGCTGATATTACATAAAAAGTTTGATGGAGTTTTTACCCTTAGCAGTTTATAGGAAAATATTATCCCAGGCTACCGCAGCTCTTTAAAAATCTTACTACAGCTCTTAAGCAGACCTGCGCCGCACTGACGCGTAACCGCCGCCTTCTTTACTCGCTTTAAAAAGTTTCATTTTTATTTACGACCACATTTTTTTTATATGACTGTATTTTATTTATTTACACATTTTACATATATTATGTATTTGTGGACTTAATTTCTTATACGCATTCTCTACCACTCAACCCAGAATCTAAAGGACCTGACTTGTACTGCTACGTAAGTGGCATTTGCAGATTCCACGCGTTAAAGGGGGTAGAGCGCTGAAGGCGAGTCGCCTGAAATCGCTTTTAAGGTGGTAAAGCTCGTGGGATCGCTAAGAAGCCTCGTGCTAGCGGCACTACAATTTCGCCGAATGCAGATCCTACCAAGTATTGCTACTTTTCAAGTTAAAAGTAATGAGGTTAGTTATCTGTTTATTAAAGATCTTATCACTGAGCCAATTAACTTTAATACAAAGAGAACGAAATAAAGATAAATGTATTTAGACTGAAACGTAACAAATACATCAAATGTAATTGCATTAGAATGCAAATAGACGTACTGTTTAATCTACAGTCTTGCGAATATCTGTGTGCAACCAAGGTAATGTAATTGGTAATTGCGAAAACATAATATTAGACTTGAATATATTAGCTAAAATAACATATATGTACAATACCTGTCGGCATGACCGCGTTATGAAATTGCATACTTGTTAAAAAATAGTTTCGTAGGGTAGACGCATACTTTGTAAACATTTTATTGTTAAAAAGTATTTATTGAGGGTAGTGAAATATAAGCAAGTGATTTGTTATACTAGATGCATCGAAGGCACAAGGAAGAGCTTTCGTTGATCTCTATAAAAGTTATAACACTGCTAGTCGAATATACGAAATTTTCTCAGAAAGTGTAGTGTATTGTCATCACCGAAATAATATTACCGATGACTAAGTTGTAGAACTCCCTCTCTCTGACACCTACTGCAAGGCATAGGCCACCTCCGAAGATGTATGTGATATACCATAATCGCCACACTTGGCAGGAGGGTTTGCGATCGCAGTATAGTATTATGGTACGCAGAGGACGCTACTGCCATCTTCTGGAAACATGTGAGCAGTGGCAATAGTATGTATTTATGCACAAAGTGTGAATTGTATAAGGTTGCATGCTGGGAATCGAACCCAAGACCTCCTATACCTAGTCGCATTTCTCTATCGGCTGGGCTAACATTACTAAGTTTGTTGCAGAATAAAGTTAACAAAATATCTATAGTAAATTATGACATCAGTCTCTAGCTGTCATATAATATATGTAATATTTAATATTGTTAAATACTTAATAATATAACATTATTCGAAACCAAAAAATATATATTAGTATGTTATTAAAGAAATGTCGTTGATTTTTAAGTATTACAATAAAAATAATATATTTATAATCATTATCACTGAAGTGTTGCAGAATATGAAATACAAAACTTATTTTTGTAAGTAATCGTTGTTGATAATTAATACATTAAACCAATAAATAATGAGATTACTAAAATACAATTTTGTTGCTTATTCTGTCCAGCTGTACAGGGTTACAAAATTTTGAGAGCACAGAGTCAGAGTGGAGCGAGTATTAGATATGGTTGTTTCTGTATGCAATTTGCAAATAAGTTAGGTTAGTAAGTATAGAACTTGTTTATAAAGCTAATATTTGGTTAGACTGTTTGCACGTTCTAGTTGTGCACGACGAGAGTATTTCGTATCGCAGTTTACACGAGTCAGACGACATGCGAGCACAGTAAATAGCCTACGCAAATCTTGGGCGACTTGTTTGCTTAAATCAGAGACCTAGCGCAACGTAAGTTACCTTGAAACGTGTTGTTAAAAATAGTTAAACTTATATAATCTATTTTATGTTTTGTACAATGGCGAACTTTCTATCGATGAACACAAGGTGGTGCAAACAACTAGTAGGCAGGTGTGTTTGTGTTACACACACACACACTTATATATATATATATATATATATATATGTATGTATACTTAGGATGGACTTCGCAAAATAACGCCTGATTACATTAAATATATAGATATCTTTGCTTATACTCTAATTTGCGATTAGAGAGAACTTACATCAACGCAATAGGTTCTCGGCTCACCCACATTTTACTAGTGTCAGACAAAGAATCTCGTTATTCGATGCAGGTCGCTTTATAACAGTCCCTTTGGGAATTTTTGGAAGAACCCTGTCCAGTTACGTCTTACGGCTGAAATGATGAATTGTGTCCCCGAAAGTCCTCGAGTCTAGACCTAAACCTTTGCGCTATGGAATTCTATAGTCGGATTATATTAAAGAAGCAAGTTCCTCAGAAATCACTAGACCATCAAGATAAATGGAAAATATGTCATGTTTGAGACGGCCGAAGTTTTCACATGAAAAGCAAACAATTTGGCCGAGTTAAATCTCACTTGCATTTCAGTGGCAATAAATTTTAACACACTGGCATCGCGCCAATCGGAATTGATCATAACGTTAAACGAAAACGATTTTGCTATTAGAATATCGAGGCTCTTCACATTTGCGCCTTCGTGGAACGTATAGCTGAAATAACGCACGACTATATATTGTGTATCGACACTCAGACGCGCTATTCATAGATACACATAATATTAGATCACTTTGATAAAGTATGATTCGATTTATTGCTTACCACGAGAGGCATCACTAGAATAAAAATATACACTGTGATGAACCAAGTGTAATTTAATATGTATTTTCGCAAAAAGTGTTTTGGACTTGGGTGAGTTTTATTTAATAAATGTTTGGTTGTTTTTTTGTAATAATGTTGACATGACGTCTGCGCTTCTATCAAATCGAATACTCGTTGCCTTGACTTGTTTTTCAAATCACTTTGTTTATCGATCTAATATAATATTAATATCATCCAGTCATAAATGCAGCGTTAGTTAGTTATGCTTTTATAACGTACTTATGTTTTTTTATTATTTATTATTGACCCACTTTATATGTCATTTTTTTCATTTTATATAAATCTTGGAGAAGAAATTCACAACTATTCTGTTAAAAAAGTAAATTAATTCAAGATTGTATTTAAACATTTTAAAATATTTTGTCTACCATATGTGATCATATTTATCGACGAAGAAGATGAAATTTATTCAATTTAATACTTTTTATTGTATACGCTATGTATACATAGTTGCATGATAGTAAAGTAAAAGTAAAAAGGGCGGTCTTATAACAGGAGACAATTTATTCCAGACAACCATAGTATGGAAATAGAAGAGGAATAAGTCGTGTTATGTATTTATGTTTACTTCGCGGCAGTGTCAAATGTACCAGGCTAATGAAAAGTACTATATCATGACTTAAAATGATAAGCGCAGGTGTGAATTGCATTTAAGAGTGGATGGAATTACTTAGCACTAAGTAAACGCTATATATATTATAAAGACGTAGATCTGACCAATGTGTATTGTCGGTCATGATATACGAATCCGGGAGGTCGTCACTTAAGATGGGCCTGGAGAAGGCTCACCCAGAGAGCAATGGAAGGGAGTATGCTCGGAGTTTTTCTGCTAGCTCTAATCGGAACTAAGGAGATTCGTAGATAAAACAAAAACAAGATCATCGACGTAAGTGGAAGAAATTTTCGTCTGAAATGGCAGCGCGGGCGTGGCATATCGCCCGTGCAACCGATAGCCGTTGAGATAGAAAGGTTCTCAAATGTCTACCAAAAGCCGGTAGACGCTACGTGGGTAGGAGGCCCCCCACCAGATGGATTGACGACATAGTTAAGGTTGCGGGAAGTCGCAGGGTACGGGCAGCGCAGAACTGGTCAGTTTTGCAGTGGGCGTCCATAGGCTGAAAAGAAAAAGTACGCTTGCTTCGACTCGCCACTTGTATGAAGAATAAAAGTATAAAAGTTTTACTTCATTTTGACTTATGCGATTTAGTATCTGTTTGTATTATATTCTATTGAGTATCAGGTCTGCTTTCGTGTGGACATATGCCTTTATAGTAAAATCAAAAGCTCTGCTCGCTTCGGCCGTTGACAGTTTAGCGGCGAGCTGTCAAAGCAACCGTTAATTATATTAAAAATTTCCAAAGCGGCAACTTTCGCGTCGCGCTATTCCAATTCCGTCGTTAGCAGTTGCCGCGTAGAATTTTAATCCAGCGTCGATTCCGCACGGGAGCCGAAAACCCGTTGCCACCGGGACGTTGGAAATTTATTTAACTTTGTATCCAGCTCACTTTCATTCCGTTAACGAACTATTTGAATTAAATTATCGCTACGTGTCATATGAACGTGTTTAAATGTGATAATCTGTAGTTTATTACAGTGTGTAGTTATTAAAAGCGGTACGTTTACAACCTAATCTAGAGTTTAATTATTAAGGTATATCTAAATTCATGGATTGACGGGGTGTTCGCTACGTATGTATAATATAGTTTCACGTGATATCTTAGACCATTCGTTTCTAACTTTAAAATCTAAAATTATAAGTAAATTATTAAATAAATCTAATTGCATACAAAAGTTTTTGGATTATCAAAATATATGGAACTAGTGTAGAGCTTTCTTTCAACTTGAACTTTATCCTGTAAAATTTTTGTAAGTTCACGGACTCTTCAGTTCCGTGAACTAAACTCAGATGAAGCTGTAAAAGCCTTTTTAGATAACAGCGAAAATATCAACAGAAATAATAAAGAAATTTAAAAGTTTAAATAACTACTTGGAGTTACAGCTGGAACGTTGGAATCATTGGAGATAATGCTACGCCGTTTGTCAGAGGACTCTCCGAAACTTTAATATATTCAGCAAAGTTTTGTCAGCGATTCCGACAATGCTCTTTCTTTAAAAAAAAATACTCCGTCAGGTATTATTTAATATATGAAAGTTTTATTGTCATGTATTTTGAGACTTATTGTTATAGCAATGAACTTTTAGGTTCTTTTGTTGTCCATTACTGCATAGATCACCCCATGTAAAAATCAATGTTTTAAAAAATAATAACGTTATATAATATTAATATATTAAGGACTTCGAAAACATTAAAATTTGTGACTAGTGTATTTTAATCATCAATGTTTATTATCTGTCCGTGCAGACTATGTACTAACATAAGTTATTGGCATCGCTGTCGATCACTTTAAGTAGGTTGATTGGAATTTTTTTATAAGATACACTTTGGAGAGTGTCCGAAGGTTCGCTCCTTTATCGGACTACTAGGCGCAGGCAAAAGTTTTATCCATACGTTGTTGACATGCCCAAAAATCGAACTAAACGGTTTGACAGCTCGTTTTTGGTGAGAGTTTCTAAGATTTGGAACGACCTGCCTGGGTCTATTTTTCCTGATGAGTTGAACTCTGGAGCCATTAAGAGTAGAGCGAACAGGTTTCTTTTCTTTCTGGATGGGCGTGTACCACCTTCGTTTTCATCAACACTTTCCATCAGGTGAGATAAAAGACAAACGCCTATTTCATTACAACTATATAAAAAATAAGATGTAAAAACTTTAAAGATTTTTGCTGATAAATCAGCCATACATTCACCCCTCTAAAGCCTATACATATATATTTACTTGTGGAACATTTTGGTTGTGTAACCGATGAGTAATTGTTTGTTTGAACGGATAAATTGTACCATCCTGTTATGTTATATTATTGTCATAGCCCTATTATAATTATTACAGTGGTCATTCTAACAATTGATGTAAAGTAGTAGTCTTAAATAACACGCGGTTTGAATTTGCTGTGAAGTATCATTCCCAACACTTGGCGGTTTTCAATTGTCAGGTCATGTTTGGTTTGAAAACACAATATCTTGCATTGTGCTACAAAGTTGTCTAGTTCCTTTATAATATAGTCTTTACATCAAAAGTTTTAGATCCATATTCGCGTTACAGTACTTAGTCCTTTGTATAGTTGCAAATATTTGGATTAATAGGTTTCATGTGGTTTACAACTTAAGAAAGTAACAGACATAATCCAGTGAATTGGCAGGATGAAATAGCAGTTGGCAGACCATAAAGGGTGCAGAACAGATGCCCGCTGTGACCTCAAGGATCTGTAGTGGTGGCACCAGATCGGCAAACGCAACGTATAACATCTACCCGCAATGTATACAGATGACATTGTTAAGGTTGTCGGAAAACCTTAGATACAGGCCGCTTGCATCCGGTTTTATTAGAAATAAGGGACAGGCAACAGTAGCTTAAACGATAATGTTGATAAAGATTTAAAATATTGTTTTGTGAAATACCACACCCTTATCCAGCAGTGACTGAAATGATGATGTTGGTGATGATTAAAAATGTTATTTTGTGAAATAATACTAAATTTTGTAACTTATATTGTGACTTTTTTTCGGTTCGGACATGTTACCAACGTAGTGCCTTTGGACGTTCATATGTCACAATTATTCCGAGACACCTAACACCTGACTCCGTGGTATTCTTGAGGTGTTCATTTAGATTTGATTATATTATGAGTTACCAAGTAGATAGAAGAGGTCATATATCTTCTCTGTTTAATATTTGGTTGTTTTACATTGCAGTAGTCTTTCAAACAATTCATGGTAGGTATATTCGTTAAAAACTTGTTTTATTTCATGATTTATACAGGATTATTGGCTATATGTAAAAAGCGTTCAAATCAACCAATAAAATCATATTGAAAAATGTTACATTAATTAAGAAAAAGACCAATATTACTTATTATACACAGAGTCAGCCATGCGGCTAATATGGCTATACGTAAGGCTCAGAAGGTCTGGTTAGAGGCGGAATCTCGTCGGTGGTTTAAGATTAGAGATAATCTAAAATGACATCAAGACTCTGTGTTTGGCCCTAATCGGTGTAACATAGCTCCTGAAGATGCCCCGTGGAGGGGTGAAACACGTGTTGAGTGATTAGGTGGTGGCGGTTGTGTGATTCGCATTGTTTGCCGCATGCGCATTTATCAGCGGGCTGGCGGGCGGTGCATTTCATTTCACGACTACCACTGCATGTGCGGAAGTGGCTAAATATTGGTCTTTTTCTTACTTAGAATGGACTTCCGCGAAGTAACGCCTGATTCCATTAAATACGTTACATTAATTTATATTCTCTATTGGAATGCGACTAGCCAATAACTTCTAGCAGTACAAAGTCTGCAGGGACAGATAGTAAAGAATAATTGTAATATGTAGCCAGAGTAATACATATTAATTATTACGTTATATATTATTTCTGAAACAATTGGTTTTTGGGAGGTGTGTATCCTACAATAATTGACAACGAATATGACACATTCTCATCTTTGAAGTCTTTACACTTGTAACTCTGCATTAATGTTAACCTGAAAAGCCTTACCGCGTATTAAGTCTCGTGGTATTAAAAACAATGAAATTGAAACAGACGCAGCATCGTTGATTTTCATCGGGGAAGCTGTTTCCACGAGGAGTGTACAGCGCTGTACCTGCAGTCACCGCCGAGCGCGCTCTGGTGATAGACGCGCGACCTTCGCTCGTCGTTTCCGTACAACACGTGCGAATGTATACTGAAAATATATTTCGTAATTTCTCTGTACTATAAAACACAAAGCCTTGAAATTGTATTAGACGAACTTTATGTGAATTTCCACGAAAACCTAACTCGTTGATATCAAGATTTGTATGCGATACGGAATAATAAGGTATGATAAACGCCTAATTGTTATAGTTTAAAATTATTTATGTAAATAATTCAATGATATTATCAGTTTTAATGTATGCAGATTTAAGAATACTAAGAAATTTGGACCAATTATTAGGGTTTTAATAATATTTGTTCAAATTAAACCATCAATTTCTAAACTCTATTGGCAGTCAACTACGCCAGGGGCCAGGCTTTGAGTATCTATATCACGTCATAACTTAAGAACGACTACCTATTTCCTAAATCATTTTCGTTTGTTATATTTTAAGTTTAATTTATTAATTATATATATAATTATGTAGAACATTGATATCATTTACAAAATTGATGATTTAAAACCATGCGTTTACAATTTAGCTTAGATCTTCGCGAGTTAGACAGTTCACAAGCTGCAAACTATTGTAGTTTGACAGTTGAATTGGTAAATATTTATCAACTACAAAATTTATTTATTTAATCCAATTTTGGTTAAGATTAATATTGTTTAATTATTAGTGTAGAAATACACGTATTTATTTTTTAGATATGGTGTTTAATATAAAAAGTCAACACTTATGAGAGAATCCTCATAGATTTTCAATAAGGGTTGAAAGTGGTTTGGACGACATTCCAATTCCGGATCCGAAATCCTTATTGGTGGATGTTCTACGCTGTGATTTTTATTCTACACTCGACAACCTTGAGGCCTGAGCTTACCTCTGTTCTGTGTGTTATATAGTCCACTGCCACGTGTATTCGACAATCCGCTGTGCTATATCTGCACATGACCCTTCAGCAAATTATTGTTATAAGTTTTTTTTTTCTATTTGAGAATACTGTAGAGAGCGCTGAGTATACACTCTCTATAGCCGTTATAAATGATTCATTTACCATATATCGCATAGTTTTATTTTTAATACAGTTTGAAATAAAACTTTAATGTGATAATTTTGGTTAACTAAAAAACATCAACGATACAGCTTATTTCCCACACATCTTTACTTCGTGACCTATTCAAAAATAAAAGGAGTTTCTTCAAGCCGCATACTTCGGGACAAGTAGCGGTATTATACGTTTGCTTGCCATCGGGACACGCCGTGTTGAATTACAATTAACCGATTCTACTACATCTTGTTAGAGTCATGTAAAAACAAATTTGTAAATTGTAACGTTACTAGTTTGCTTCTTTGTTGTATGGAACATTTTTAACATATCACACTTTTTTAAGTTGAATTATGTTTTCTTATTTTTTCGTTTATATCTTCGGCCCGTAATCGAAATAGACTTAATTTGGTTGTTGATACGTTATTTTAATGATCGGTTTGAATGTCAGTAATTACCTTTACATTAGCATTTTGTTATAGTTCTAATAATTTCTCTAGCTTTTGCATAATTTAATCTAAATTTATTTATTCAACAATGAAAGTATACTTTTAATATATTTTATTTTTGACTCTACTCTGCTTCGCTAGGTATTATAGATTGTAGAGAAGAAGCAAGAAGAAATCCCACAGCTTCACATCTTTAAGTTACATAGTTACGTTATACGTGTACACTTAGATATGGCCTAAATGAAATCAAAATAATCTAGCTAATACTTATATGTCATATAAATATTCCTTTATTAAATAATAAGCCTTTTTCATCAATTATTGATATTTCAAAACTTTTTGACGGTATAATATAAAAGTCAAGTTGGTCAGATTCTCACCACCTGTAAAATATTTTAGACATTTCATTAGCCTCCCCAAATACATCAATCGATATCTCTTGTATTTAATTTTTGTTTGTTTAATTCTATTTGTTTTTATCAAGAACTTACTGCTCTGAGAGACTGTACTGCCAAAATAATACAAAAAAAAAAAAAACGGATTTGAAAGTGATAACTTAGTAACGATCAATCAAAAGTTTTTTTTGAAGTGTGTGTAACTTGATTTGCAGTCTCATTTTCATGGTTGATATAATGTACACATAAAAAGTTGTTAATTTTCATTTAAAAGAGCAAGTGTTTAGTTTCTCGCCAGCTCTTTTCAGCAGAACTGCCTTCCGAGCCGGTGGTAGCTTACTACTTATAGTGCTAAAATAATCGAGGATTCAAAAGCGCATGTAAACACCTACTTGAATAAAGATACTTTGAATTTGAATTACTTCATCGCTTTAACTGCAGAACGTCCATTGTTACATAGGCTTCCTTCCACCTTAAATATTTAATGGAATCAGGCGTTACCTCGCGGAAGTCCATCCTAAGTAAGAAAAGGACTAATATTTAGCCACTTCCGCACATGCAGTGGTAGTCGTGCAACAAAGTGCACCGCCCGCCAGCCCGCTGATAAATGCGTATGCGGCAAACAATGCGATTCACACAACCGCCACCGCCAAATTACTCAACACGTATTTCACCCCTCCACGGGGCATCTTCAGGAGTTATGTTACACCGATTAGTGCCAAACACAGAGTCCACCTTATTTTGATTTCCAATAAGACCGGCAGAAATGTATTATCGACTTACGGCGACGTTATCAAAGTCGCCTGTCCACCATGTGGGAGGATGTTCTATGCTGCGCTTGTCCATCAGTGATCTTCACTCAGGATCCTTATGGCACCGACATCCATATGTTCCGCTCGCTATGTAGGCTATGACGCTATGTCCACTGCCTATTCAACTGACATACAATTACTTAATAAAAATTTCTTTCAAATTTAGTGATTTATTATATCACTGTAATGCTTTATGGTACACGAAATATTTTGTTTGATCACATTTCTAATACCCCTTAAATTCACGTTAAATATTTCACAGCTTCATAACTAATACTATAGATGTTTCAATATACTCTGTGCTTTGTATGGAAAAAGCAGTGTGGTTTTTACTTTTAATCTATTATTTTATCTACAAGAACCTTCCGCGCCCGTTAACGAAGATTAAAAAAAAACTTGTCGGATTATTGACACCGTTTTAAAGTAGCAACACATTTAGACTTATTTTTAATTGTATCTTTTATCGACTGTTATGAGTTCTAGGCAACCAGTTCGCCTTATGCTAGTAATTAAAGCACCTGAAATACGAAGAACACTTATCGAGTTTCTCGCAAGAACAGCAGCTTGTTACGCGAGGAGGTATTGGCATTCCTCGGTAGTTATGTAGTATAGACATTACATACCATTCCAACAACGTTTAGGTGGGCAATGTAAATATATTAAACATTTGTGTTAATTTTATATAATACTGTGCCCGAGACTTTGACTGCGTAGAATTGAACAAAAATTTTTAGTCCATTTAGTTTTTTTTTGTTTGAAATTTTTTCTAAAATAAAAGTAGTATAAGTTACTCAATATATCAGCTGCCTACCAGTATAAGTCTCTTCAAAATCGGTCCAGCCATTTCAGAGATTCACCGGAACAAACAAGACAGACAAAAATTAAAAAAAGATGTAATATTTATTTTAATATTACGAATAGACACTCCAATTTTATTTATTTGTATAGATATTTGAAACATATACATGAAATCTTTTATAACACTAGAAAGCGACAAAATCAAAGGGGCTATGTGAGTTGGCCATATTAACAGAGTCCGGTTTGAATATATAGGGGTTGATTATAGATATAAAATTTTCGAAATGGGGATGTAGTATGCATAGCTCATTTGCAGCTGATTGATATTTTAAAATAGCCATGCTTATAAAAATAGCAATGATTTCCGAAATAAAAACGTAATGAGTAAAAAGCGTTTTCAAAGTTGCCTTACTATGCAGAAGATACTATATAGAGTTGATAACTCAATACAGGAAGATAAGAAAAAGATCTAAAATCTTCGAAGCTTTTTGCAGGCAAATGAACGCCAACACACACCAATCTCTGTAGAATGGCACGTGTTACACTTTAAATAAAAAACTTTGCTCCGTTGGGATTAAAATAAAAATCTAGTAATATAACTATTTATAAAATTTTAAAGTTCCCTTCCCAGGTTAATACACTATTCCTCAAAATATTATTTCTACAAAAGGTAAACACTAAGATTTTCTCATACAAATACCTGTTGACGACTTGAGTCTTCGAGACAAGAGTAATTTAAACGTCTTTAATTTAATCGTATTATAGCGGGAGTTTATTGTTTGAACTTAATTAATTATTTGTTGAAACACCCTTAATTGAAATCGCTTTTGCCTCAAGCGAAAACATCTTCGACTAAACAAAATGATGGGTTATTTAAAATTTGCTTTGTGGAACTGATGTGCGAGATTATCTCAACAAAAATCTCTCACGGGAATATAAATGAGAAAATAATTATTTTATCATTCTTATATTGGATGGTCTCTCGATTTTTAAGGATTTAAATTGGAGAGAGGAGCGATAAGGGAGTTCACCCAAGTGGGCAGACGATTTTGCTTGGGTCTTTGGAAGATGATGGATACAGACCCCTTCCAACTGGTCCTATTGGGAATCTTCGGGCTGAAATAATGATTACGATGTGTAAAAATTAACTTCTGTTAATTAACACTAAACAATGTATGTTATGTTAAGAGTTAATTAACAGCTCATATGACCTATTTTTAACTTTTCCATTAAAAATGTAAAAGATGCGAAAATTCTAATTTTTTGCGTTTGTGATGAACTTGGTCCATATTCTATTTTGTTTAATTATAATAAATTTATTTTTTATTTCCTTCCTAACAACCATATTTTATACGTTCAAGCAGGAAACCTAAAGTCGAGTCATTGGACCCGCTATGGTAGAAACAGGTAGCTAGTAAGTGTTAGTGTTAACGTGAGTTTTTTATTTAAAACTTTCTGAGATACTTTACATATTATACTTGAGTTATGTGTACCAACTTGTTATAGGAATGACTTATATTTTAGTAGGTAGAATCTAGTTTTCTGTTTATAAAAACGATAGTCGATAAGCGGGCACAAGTTTGTGCAAAATATATTACCAATAAGATAAATTATATCAATAGGAATACACCTAGAAATAAGATTTGCAAAGTCATTTAGATATCGGTGTCCGAGGTATGATTTCGTTTTTGAAAAGCATGTGGTCAGAATAGTTTGGGGAAACTCGGGTATGAATTATATACGTGCACAAATTAATTTCTCCATTTACTTCTGTTATTGGTTCATACATAATTTAAAGCTATTTCTTGCTTATATAGTACACTAGTATTTAAAAATAAAGAGAAATACATTTTAATGATATTATTGGAAAATATGTACGAGTTTGTAATTTTAAAAATAAACTTATTAAACATCGAGTATATGTATAGAATTTAGGGCAGCTCAGATATACTGTAACATTTGCATGTTTTTTTATAAAACTATCGTATTATATTGGGTCAGTTTTTTTTGGTTGTGGTGTATTTGCGCCAATTATTTAAACAGATGTTGATTTCACGTGAGTTTAACCTGAATAACGAAGTACGAGTTAGATTAATATAGAAATAAGGTAACAGTTGTTCAACTCTTGTGTCTTTAATATTTAATGGAATCATACGTTACCCCGCGGAAGTCCATCCTAAGTAAAAAAAGGACCAATATTTAGCCACTTCAAAATATTGGTCCTTTTCTTACTCTTGTATCTTTGTCAAATCTTCCATTGGATATCCACTACTTGACCTGGGTCAATATCAATACCTTATGTAGTATTCGTACGTTCATTACAATCGTTTAAAGTGAGCTTTTGTGTATGTCATGAGAAGAATCAAGTTAAATAAATACAAGAATTAGATTGATCTCTTCTATCTTCCAGTTGGATCGGTAGGAAGGGGCCCTGCAGCCAGCGATTGTCTAGTCTTCCCTTTCGGCAAACAGTAATATATACACAAAAAATGTAATTATTCATGATATAATACCAGTAAAGTTTCAAACATCTAATACTATGTGACCAAATCTATTTTTTTTTACAACATAACGGGTAAATTTTATGTTGTAATAATTTTTAATATATGGTTTTACAACAATGCTACTTTTATTCCATACCAGGTTTTATAATTGATTTTTTTTCTCTTGTTTATAGAAGGGTTACTCAAGGTTATATACAAGTGAAATGTATTGTTATGTTAATGACTTATATTTATTTATTTACTTTATTGGAGATAGACAGTAACAAAAGGCAGTAAGAAAGTACAAACTTAGAAGCTTAGAAATATAAAATTAGTTACAGTTGTTACCTTATAACTATCTCACTGAGAACATATAATGATATATAGTCAAACAATAGTGTCAGATTAGAGAATTCATTTACATTTTTCAATAGCAATAATTTTTATAAAGCGACTTTTTGTAGCCATGTTGTCGCGTGTTAGTCGCATTTGCAACACGCTATAGTAGCGATGCCAATGCGCTACTGCATCGCTTAAAAAAGGCCCGAGCAAAAGGCGTAGTGCTTGTAAAAAAAATTTCTTTAAATTATTTTGGGTAGGTTTGCCTGCAAAATTACCCGATATCGCCTTAATGTTAGTCGTTAGTCGAACATTTTGACTGGTGTGAAGCCTTACATCCCATATTGTAATGCATAGGTCTGCAACCTTTTCTCGTCTATGGCACACCGAAAGCTTAATTCGGGAGATGAGTCTCAAATACAAAATATGTGTAATGAAAAATTGTAACATTTCAATTTACTAATTATTTCGTTTGCGGAAGCACTGTTTTAATGGACAACTAACACATGTAACCCGCAACTCATTCTACGATATTTCAACATATACATACATAATATATACATGCCGATGTTCCGTTTATTACTGTTTCCTTTCACATGTTCCCCTCGCAGCTTTAGGTGAGTTTCTGTTACATCCTTTTTGTCACACAGCACGTACGGCTTCGAGGTTTATTTTTGTAAACCTTTATTTAATACGTTATCAAAAGGCCCAACGGGAGACAAGAACTTGCTTTATTGCCGACATATTGAGTCTTTTGCAACCAACATAGTTTGTTTTCTATTGTCTTGTCTGTTTGTCACAACAACTACCTATGAAACAAAAAAGGTTTGTAATAATTGGCTTTCATTATGTATTTGTGCCGTAACTAGATATCATCTTTTAATATTTAAGACATTTACACGCGCACGCGCTCACACATACACATACACATACATATACATAGGGAGAGAGAGAGACACGTATAGAAACACACAGTAAAATTAAATTTCATCGGCAATCATAAATAGAGTAATTAATTTTTGATCTAATAACTTTTTTTTAATTTTGTGTCCAAATGTATTGTTTTTGACTCCTTTATTTTTTTAAAGTAATTTGTTATTATACTTTTATTGCCATAATCAAATAACGACACTATTATTAAGTTTTAGAGTTTTTTTTGAGTCCAAATGACTTTGTTTAGCCAGACTACCAAATGGGTCAAAAATTGTATTGGTCAACCCTTAGCGTTTTTGTCACTACTAACTGTCTACTAACTTGATAACGTTGCAACGTTTCAAAAATGATTTTTTGGTCCTTTTTCACCTTAACAAGTTCCCGAACTGGAAACACTTGACATAATTTTGTCTCTCTCCTATTGACACTGCGTTTAGTGAACCACTTTATATAGAGCGCTTGCGTCGGCATTTTACCTTGTTCACGGACCCCTCCGTTCCGTGAACTCGTTTCCGATGAAGCTGTAACCGCAAGGCTAACAGCAATAACTTTACACGAGATAATGGACATTTTATATATTCATAGACATTTTACCTATTTTATAATACATTTTTGAAAATTTCTATAGGTTAACAATTTTTTTTGGCGGACGAATAAACAATGGAGCGTTTTTTTATTCTTTTCAAGAATTACTTATTCGAGAGATTTTACTGAAATATTATTACTACACAAAAAACTAAAACTTTTTTCCAACAGTATGTTTAGCAGCAATGCTCTCTGTTTTTTCCGAACAATGTTAACACCATTAACCAAGGCCACTGTTAGCTTATACTTTTTTTTCTTGCCTCTGGTATTGGGAGCCTGTCGTATATATGGACTCAAGGGGGCATATAAATTATTTTTCTTAATTAGTTTTTATTTTATAATTTTATTTTCATCCTCATCTCTTATACTTCACAATATCTTCCACACATCTTTCTTTGATTTGTGACATAAAGTCATTCCTTTTCCATATATTTGTTTTATTTTTATATTTACTTTCCATAGTTCCAGTTCCGGCGGGAATAAACTTTCAGAAGATGTGCTAAATCCAAAATAGACCGGAAACGGTTTATAAATGATGATGGCAGTCATGTTTTTGTTTGCTAGTAAGTTTGCAAGTAATATTAAAAATTTGAAACTATAATACCTTTACGTTGCCATCGAGATGACCTCTGTGCTGAAACATGATCTCTCAGTTCTGGCTTCATTGGTAAGTTCACAGTTGGTCTACGAGCCATGGAGGGGGGGCTATACTTGGGTATTCTCTACAAGATTCAACTAGGAATGTGGATATATGCGTAGGCTAAGGAAAGTAATCGACATAGCTTCGTGCGGTGGCAAGCCAGAGGACCGCTGGGGCCCTAAGGTCGATTCCACTCCTTCTGGCGTCCACGGATCGGCAAGCGTAGCGTAAGACGTCTGCTTATAATATAGAAAGCTAGACGACCTAAATAAGGTAAACCAAGGAATGCAGGCCGCTTTCGTCTGATCTAATTGGAAACCTATAAAGGGAGTCATATATCCAGTAGTTGACGTCGTCCGATGATGAATATACATTGTCAAGCAACAGTGATATGTTTGAAATAATCCCATCAACCTGTGTTGTATTACAATGCATTCGCAGTACGTGGCGGTGTCATAACACAATTACCGTAACCCACATCGAACGTCTTGCGTTTCACAAGTCGCCCACGCACGCACCGGAGCACCGGATCTCATTAGCATGGACGCGCTACCGGCTTACCGGACACGAGTGCCACAGTGTAAATAAATACTAATACAGACCGGCTGTGTAAATTATGTTATGATATGTGTTTGCGTTAGACTATGTGATAAATGTGTAATCACGTTTGTGTATACGAGGAAACCAATTTGATCGGGAAAAAGCACAAGTTAACTAAATTAAGTCGCATGGAAATATATCTAACTTTAAAGTTATTAAAATATCATTTCTAGTTTAAAAAAAGCGCATATGGAGTAAAATCTCTTTTTTTTTTTAAATGGTCCCCGCTGTTGGCGACCTCTCGTTCCCCTATCTCGTGTAGGACAGGGACTTTTTAATTCTAGAAATTTATTCAATTTTTTTATTATTATCATCCTTCTCTTTCATCTTATCTGTCGTACTGTTTCTTTCATTCTACAATTTTCCAAGTCTTTCTCTTTCATTCCATTAGCCATACATCCATCCTCAACCACTACATTCTAGGTTTCCTTACTATTTTATTTTGCAACATTATTTATTGTTCAAATAGTTAACACGTATTTTCTTTGTGAATAGTAAAATCTCTTAAATGATGTAAACATGTTTAAGTCTGACAAATTATTCGGTTCACGTTCAACAAATCTCCAAACAGATGTCGACAAAAAAGGGTTATTTAGAAACAGAAATCCGAAACGGTCTATTCGCGTCCAGCGACCGAATCGCACGCAAGAATAGCATCTCCCGCATTCGCGATGTCGTCGACACTGCCCGCCTCCGACGGGTGCGATGAACTGCAGCCGAATACAACGCGAATCTCCGCGCGGACGCGACAAAAACTATATTTCGCTCGGTAACCTACGCTTAAATGGCATACGAAATCGATTATGTGTGCATTTGTACTCAGATATCCTAGTTATTTTACTAAACAAATTCAAAATCTTAGATTGAGAAATATTACAGCATTAGTGAAGTCATCTGGTAGAACATCTCAATATAAGAAAAAGTGCTATGTGATGTCCATTATTATATATAATAAAATACCATTGCATGTAAGGAAACTAACACATAGGCTATTTTTACATATTTTAAAGATATGGTTAGTAGATAAATGCTGCAACACTGTTAAGTATTTTTTAGATGATATTGAATAGAATAAATACGTAATGTAAGATAGTAGCTATAAGTAGAATGGTTTTAAAACAGGTATAATAACCAGTTACTTTTGCATGCCGATACTGGCTAAATATGTGATACTTATTACCTATATACTTATATATTTATAAAATTGTAACAATCTTTTAACCATGTTTACGTAAATAAAAATACTTCATTTCATTAAAATATTACACTAGCAAGTATACCTAAAAGTATTTATCCATTCATGTTATATAGTTTGCGTGTGTGTGTTATGTGTACGTTGTGAGAAGAATACAATGTCAGATGAGCTCAATAGAGAAGCTAGAAACAAATTAAGCTAACCAACAATCACATCATTCAACTTGAAGCGGTTAAAAATTTATTTAGTCTTGATATTTTCTACAAAATACAAAATAATAACTAAATTTATATTAACGTCAATAGAAACACGAATCAAAATGAGCTCTGATACAATGACACATCTTGTACTTAAGATAAACGAAGAACTTATAAGAATTTGTTTTATGAACACAAATATTTTTACAGTAGCTGGGGAATATGATTCCGAAGATGTATTATTATTCAATAAATGCTTTACACTTTTATACCGTATTTTATCAGTCTGTTTGATACAATTTTTAAATTTATTCTTCGGTATTACATTTTCAATATAAATACACACATTTTAAAACAATTTAATAGTAAGTATGCTCGTTGAAGCGATGGTAATAATCTGAAACTGAGGGAAGTTAGCTTTTAAACTAAAACTTTAATTGCAATAGCAATCGTCATATAGTATAGTTCAATATTTTAATAATTATACTCATACTCCATGTCAATGGTCTAATTATCAAACGTCGTAACACCATTTACGTAAATTTTACGGGACGAAAATGAAACTGATTGTTTTATGATATTTATGTCGTTTATACATATATAATGCCATTACGAACGTAAATTAAGACGTAATCAAAGAATCAGTGGATTTAATAAATTTTTCGATAATTTTAATTTTATTTCTATGTACGAAATATAACTAATGAGGTGATCTGGTGAAGAACCAAGGTCACCGACGTATTTCGAAGAATTGCTCGTCTGAGGTGGCGGTGTACGGGGCACATCGCTCGTGCGATGTGACCACGAGCCGGTAGACGCGGCGCTGGACCGGACATGATTAAGTAAGAAAAAGACCAATATTTAGCCATTTCTGCACATGCAGTGGTAGTCGTGCAACAAAGTGCACCGCCCACCAGCCCGCTGATAAATACGCATGCGGCAAACAATGCGAATTACACAACTACCACCGTTAAATCACTCAACACGTGTTTCACCCCTCCACGGGGCATCTTCAGGAGTTATGTTTTACCGATTAGTGGCAAACACAAAGTGACTTTTTTGACTCTGATCTGATTTCATTAAATAGAATAGTTAAGGTCGCGGGAAGTCGCGGGATGAAGACCGATCATCTTCCGACCTTTAGTTGAAGGTCTATGTCTTGCAATGGATGTCTAACGACTGAAAAAAAAACAACTAATTTTGAGTTTAATTGTGATTTGGAGTTATGCGTTCGTACCGATGTTAGATCGATGATATAACAGATAGCATATTTAGAAGTATTTTAATGCTACAGTGATCAAACCGTCAAGAGGCCATGCACCTGTGGTAATATATAGAATTTTGTGATACGGAGTGTGTATAACTTTGCGCTTGTCATCTTGAAACGAAATGCATTTGTTTAGCCTACTTGCTACGGCGCATTTCATAACCGCGGAACACTGTAATGTTCGCTTACTACTTGTTTGCCGGCTGAACCAGGCCTACCCACAAAGTTTTTTTTCTTCCTGTGGCGCCTTTTCGTTTTTTTGTTGTGAAAAATTTTTACTCATATAATACAAAGAAATATACTAGGACTCTTTACTTATATCCAGAAATATTATTTTACTATTTTTAACTAAATTACGAAAACAATAAATCTTCGTCGTTTCAGCCCATAGACGACTACTGCAATGCAATCAAAATATATCTATGGAAGGATATATCACAATCGCTAAGCTTGGCAGGCGGGTTGGCGATTACAGTGTGGTATTATGGTACTTGTTTGTGAGCAGTGACAATGCTACATAATTAATACACAAAATGTAAATTACATAAGATAATATCGCGTTACGTTATTTTTTTTTCTGTTGAAATACGAAAGGCCAATATTTCTGGCAAGTACATAATACGCAGGGATATATAGTAAACAGTGATTAAATATTTAATGGAATCAGGCGTTACCTTGCGGGGAAGTCCATCCTAAGTAAGAAAAGGACCAATATTTAGCCACTTCCGCACGATTAGTGCCACTCTGTGTTTGGCACTAATCGGTGTAACATAACTCCTGAAGATGCCCCGTGGAGGGGTGAAAAACGTGTTGAGTGATTTAACGGTGGCAGTTGTGTAATTCGCATTGTTTGCCGCATACGCATTTATCAGCGGGCTGGTGGGCGGTGCACTTTGTTGCACGACTACCACTGCATGTGCGGAAGTGGCTAAATATTGGTCCTTTCCTTACTAAACAGTAATTAATTACAATATGTATTTATCTGAATTTTTAAAACGCTTCCTTACCATATTTTTACAGTATCGTTTTTTTATAAAAAAGTAACACCTAATTGATAAAGATATACAGAGTGATTGGTTTGGATTTGGTAAAATCTTTAAAAAGGTAAGTGTGGTAGAGGTAAGTGTAAGCGTGCTATACGCTTTTATGCCAAAAAAACTTTAAACCTTTTACAACCATTTTCTATTGCCTTGAATAAAGTGATAACTTTGAATTACGTTACATTAATTTATGTATATTTTAATGCGACGGCGCTGACAGATAGTGAACAATAATTAATTTAAATATGTAGTAATGCGAATTTTGGAAGCTTTATTTACGTATTTATTCGTTTATTATTTCTAAAACTATTAATTTTTAGGGTGTCCCTTGCATTAATTGATTGAAAATGATTTATTCATTCATCTCTAAAAGTTTTGCACCTATATCTGATCCCTCAGTATTGATATATATATCTATGTAAAAGACGTGCTTCTTTGTATCAAACAACAAAAGATTGGAGTTGTAACTTGATAATGTCGTTTTCGTGATCATAAAATTTATCTGATCGCTGCAGCGCTTCTCGATCCTAACGACCATCCTTGAGATAAGTTCCGTTGCAAATAAATTCTCCAAATCGTGCATTGACGACGCAATTCAATATTCGACCGCGTGTTTTGTTCCCTAATCTTTATTTTATTGCTGGTGGTTGCGACTGAACAGAAGCAATCGTTATTGTTAATCGAATCGCCTTTAAAGTCATTAGTGACTAATTTAAAACTAATTTCTCAGAAAATCTTTGTTGGGAAATTGCTATATTATGCATTTAGTGATGGAATGAGCCTTATTATAAAAGTTGTTTTTTGTTGACATACACAGACAAATGACAAGTATCCTTGGCAATATCTGATAAAGTGTTAATGTATAAAACAATGTTAAACTTTATTAAAAGATGTGTTGTTGTGGAGTTTCTTCCTACTTCTTCTACACATCTATAACACCTTGCGAAGCAGAGTAGAGTAAAATAAAATAGTTTAAAAAAGTAAATGAATAATACATCGACGATCAATAAGAGTTCCGTTACAAGTTCCATTGTTGTATAAATGGATTTTATCTTCATTGAATCAAGATGTTATCTTTTATATTTGCGTTTCTATGTAGTTGATTTTTTCCTTATATTTTTCGTGGCGATTATTGTATGTCTCCCCATGGATATCTTGTGGGATGAAATAATGAAGCCAGCAGAGTTGACAAGATTCTCACAAAAAAAACTTCACCGGAGCCTATTTCTTCGATATACTGATATATATTAAGAATGATGTATATTCTTTGTGCGAGTTACTTCTATGTGCTACAAATTTTCACGGCGTCATGGGATTGATTGCTGGGATAGCTTGCTTAATAAACTCCGCAATAAAGGTTAATCATATAATAATCTACAGATAAAATAACAGTTTATACAGTAGAAAACTTTGTTCGTTCAACGTTTACTTGTTTGCAGTGTATCCCACAAAGAAAAATAATTATCTAGAACCGTCGACCAAAATACAATCTATTCTAAAATAGGTTGGCAATAGTACTTTGCCCCCGGCGAGCAATAAGCGGAGATAGAGCACATACCACAAAGCCCGACTTTACAATTCAACTCGAATTTCTTTGTGCTCTTTGAATATTGGTTCTCTTTTTAAATGTTTATTTTTTCCTAAATAGGAATTCGTCATAATTATCATAGCCACGCATTTATTACAAATAAACGCACTACTAAATGTATGAAAATGGATACATAAATGTTATGCTTAGCTCAAAATACGACAATTTCTCTACCCAATTGGTTTAATTTTTCTCTACATTTTCGTATTGGCACTTATAAAAAGAGAAAAAAGGGAAAAATGTGACGGAAAATAGTAAAAACAACTATTTTCTCTACTCTTACTAAGTACACAATAGATAAGTATAAAACAATTGTCTTGCTGTCAAATATTTGATATTTATCAATACAGAAAAAAGTTAGAATATAAGTAAAAATATCGTGTACATTACTCGTCAAAATTTTTGTAGATTTTTCCTGTCAAAAGCGTTCTTCTTTCGAATAAATAATAGAGTACAGTTTCTTCGAAATAAGACTCAGGAAACCGTTATGTATTTAAAAATGCGATTCACGCGATTACACACACGATTTATATCATGTTTAGTATTATATAATTATTTTTTTTATCTTTAACATTTACACATCTGCCAATTTGTTACAAAACGCTCTTTTGGTTGACTGGTAGAGAATACTTATACCTTATACTTATATTAAGTATACACTGTGTAAAATGAATAAATAAATAAAATCAGTCCTAACTGTGATCGTGGATGCTATAAAGCACCAAAAACAGCGAGAAAATTAAAATGAAATAACCACACTAAACACCACAACGAGCAAAAAAAATATTTCAAGTACATTACGTTAGTTTAATGTATTCGTAAGTACCATTTCCTAGGACAGATTGAATAATCAACCAATTCAATTCAACCGCAGTTCCTGTCGCTCTACCGTGCACGCATCACCTTACTCCATCACGCCGCTCCCTTATGACGACACGCTAAGTCATTAAGCTCCGAAATTAATTATTCTGAGCCCTAATATTATGACTATACGGTCTATTTTAACGTAATGCCGATTTTTGTGAACGAAGTTGACGCGACCGTTGACTTTGACTATTGTCAATGTGCTGTCATGCGAAGGATGTGGGCTAGTACGGTATTGTACAGAGAAGTATCCATTACGCGGGAACGCAGTTGCCCTCAGAGCCTTAAGTCAAGTTTGTAAAAAAAATAAGGTATGTCTTTACACTAGTTCCATTTTTAAAATACGGGTTGTTCAATGCTGATTTTTAATCTGCACTAAACGTAGCCTTAGTTTTGACTCACGCATCTTTAATCGAAAAATTTATGATAGCTTCTTTACAAAAATGTTTTTGTTCATAAAATTTTATCGCTGTTATTTAGAATTTTGAAATATCGTTACTTTTTGTTCGTTAATATTTTAGAAGTTTAAAATTTCTACTTAAGGACCTTTTTGTGTTTCGGGGGAGAAATCTCTGCCTCGGGGGGAGGACAGTGTTATGTGGAATTGCTACCCACTAAACCCTGGTGATCGCCCTCTTCGCATTGTGGCGGATCGCGGTATGTCCGGGTCAGGGATCACCACGCGATCTTTTCTCACGCTTAGATAGTCCCAGTTCCGGGGTATGCGTAGTCCACGTTGCCTCCGAAACCATCGTGGTGCTATCACGATGGATCAAAACTACATCGATCCATCATTCGCCTCAGAGTATCATAGAGGACCCAGGCGTACCAACGACATAATCAATAAGTCGCTGGATACAGACATCGCAAGACTGGTCATTGTGAGGATCTTTGACGGGAGGCCTATGCCTTGTAGTTGACGTCTATAGGCTGATTGAATGAAATCTTATTATAATTGGTCTACAGCTCTCAAATTACCACAGTGAGCTTACAAATGTGCTGTTCTCTCCTTAAAGTTGCTATGGTAAACATGTTTGCATTCTACTTTGCCGCCATCGAAGTTAAATTATACCATGACTTTATTTTACATCTTGGACATTTGGAAGGTACGTTTAGATATCCTAGTGTTTTCACTAGCCGGGACACCGATTATTTTAGATACCGTATTAATATTAATGTGATGCTCTGCCATGCTAAATATGGAACGCAGTATCTGCTTCACCAGGTGGACTCGATATATTTAAGGTCGCGGGAAATCGGGCATATACGGGCAGCGCAAAACCGGCTATCGTGGCGATAGGAAGCTTTGCAGTGGAAATTTTCAAAGAAGGAAGTTGTATAGACAATCCTGTTTAAATTATCGGAAGACGCTGAATGGACGATGGACGTTTCAAAACGATCCTTTTGGAAATGCATAGGGAAGCCCATATCCAGCAATGGACGACCTTTGGCTGAAAGAATGATGCGTGCATCGCAAGACTTGTCATCGTAATGATCTTGGAAAAGGACTTTGCCTTGCAGTAGGACTTTTAAAAGGAGGAAGATAGACAGACAAACCTGTTTAAGTTGTCGGAAGACGCTGGATGCAGCGCCGCTTCAAAACGATCCTATTGGAAATACAAAGGGAAGCCCAAGTCCAGCAATGGACGTCCTTTGGCCGAAAGAATGATGCGTGCATCGCAAGACCTGACATCGTAACGATCTTGGAAAAGAACTTTGCCTTGTAGTAGGACTTTTAAAAGGAGAAAGATAGACAGACAATCCTGTTTAAGTTGTCGGAAGACGCTGGATGCAGCGCTGCTTCAAAACGATCCTATTGGAAATACATAGAGAGGCTCATGTCCAGCAATGGACGTCCTTTGGCCGGAAGAATGATGAAGTTTAAAAATATCGAAGTCCTTGTCCAACGGTGAATGTCTTGGCTGAAACGATGGTGATGATGAACCTTTAAAGATTTTTTTTTCAGTATGAAGACGAAATTTTTGCCTTGACTATTACTATTGCTTTATCGATACGACACATCATACACTTTATTTCTGTGTGTAGCTTGGTTAAATAATGGTATTTGTTTAACATCTACAGAGTGAATCACTTAGGATGACGTAAGGTCGTCGAAGCGAGCGAGGAACGTGATGTCACAGAGTTCTTGTTCCTTCCCAAGGATTTTCTCGTTTTCTCTTTGTATTTCATGCAGGTTTTTTGTTACTTTATCCAAAGTATAAAGTACAGGCTATTAAAAAGCTATTGACATTAGTACTGGCAAACGATATTAATGGCAATACATTAAATGTTGCGCGTTGTAGATTCTAGTAGATAAATCTTGTTTGTGATACGCAAAGGAAATAATAAAGTTATCAGGAAGATGATTGATACGGTAAAGTAAATCTTTGATAAATACGGTCGAATAGTTTTATAATTATTTAAATTTATAATGTAAAAGAAAGTATCGCCGCTGGGGGCTTAAGGTTCTGGAGTAGAGACTACGGTTCAGCAATGCACATGCCTGCATGGGACATGCGCACCTGTATGGACAAACGACATTATTAAGTTGTCGGAATAAGCTGGATAATAACTACCTCAAACCAGTCTTTTGAAATTCACGGGGAGGCCTATGTCCAGTTTACCTTCTCTCCTAACCTCCCAACCATTAGGTTATACCAACGGGGACTGTACACCGGCCCGAGGGCAGAGTCTCATTTACGGTATGTTTTGTCTCCATCATCTCTGACAGCAGTACTCTTTAAAGAGAAGGCCCTATGCGCGTACGCACTACCTAACTCTCCAAGCAGGTGACAGAGTTGTAAGGCACACTTACTTCCCGTACGTGACCGAGAACTCATTAAAGATTCAGTCCTAACTCGGGACACCAGATAAGCTGGCTCCCATATTGTAATAAGGGAGTTGTTGGCACACTCATTTCACTATTCCCATCACGGAATCTAGCATATAATACCTCTTGCTGAGCGGGCAAGTACATCTGCAGCAAGTTGCCGGTTGCTCCTAACCGCGTGATCACCTACCATGTGGTGGCCCATTCGCAAGATCCGTGATGATGACCACTCATTTGAAGTTAACCAGATAGTCGCTACGAATTTAACACCAATGATCAGAATCTGCCGCTCACGCAGAAGGCGAACAACTGGTGTAGTAGTACTCTGGTCCAAACAACCCGACCCGCAGTTTCGGTTGCGAACCGACTGAAGCCGAGTGTCTTTCCATACAGTAAATTTCTATGTTCAGCAGTTGAAGGTACTATACTAATCATATATATCGACAAATTATAATCATCATTTCAGGTGATAGATACCTACTCTAAGGCACAGGTCTCCCGAAAAGATCGCTACGATGACTGCTCTTGCGCTGACCGCATCATGCCAATTCCCACAATCTTAACTAGATCATAGATCTACGTAGTGAGGGGGTCATCTCTGGAATGTTATAATAATATCGACAGATACTTAGCATTAAATAAATATAAACACTAAAGTTAGCAGAGAAACCGAACGCTCGTGCTAACGAAGTGTATAATTTAATTTTCTACCCGAACGACGTCTAGGATCTTCGCTAACGAGGCAGCGGCCCGGCGCGTGCAGGAACGTGACTAATATACTGGAAGTGCTTGTATTAACAGCAATCGTCTAGACATCACTCTAAGAAAACATTAAGTATTTATTTTTACTAAATTTTACAGCAAATTTATTTTTATTATTAGGAGAATAATAATGTTTTCTTTTTTTAATTATGTTTTTGTTAAACCGTCGTACAAGAAATTCTTTTCATACTTTTAAAATCACATTACGTATTATATCGGAACATAAAGGTTACCGAGTAGTGTTTAAGAAGTTATTTATTTTGTTTCGTATAAAGGAAATATTAATAATTTTTGTCTATATTATTTCGTAGTTACTACATATATATTTGCCGACATGTTGGGTGTCTCCTTTGATTGTATCTTGACACATTTTTATACCATATTTTTAATGTTAACTGTAATTATTTCTATTTTTTTAATTTAATATTCGTCACAAAAAATGACCATTGGTAGTCCAGCGGTAGAAGGGCAACGTCGCAGGTCGAAGGTTCGATTCCCGGGATACAATCTTACATAATTCACACTGTGTGTAGATGCTCGAAAAAGTTTTTCGAAGATGAGCAGCAGCGCCCTCTGTTTACCATGATACCGCATTATGGCCACCAATCCGCATGCTATATATGCATTTGGAGTATTGTATGATATCCTTCCATAGGTATCTTTGGGGGAAGTTTGTGCCGTGCAATGAGCGTCTAAGGTCTGAAACAATGTTAATAAAAAATAGATTTTAAAAAGGAATCAATGTTTTGTTTCCTACAAATAAATGTATTTGTTCTCATATTATTTAATGAATGTCTTACAGCTCTTTAGTAAAATATCTGTAAATATTTAATCAATTTTATTCAAAACATACTGTCGTCGTGCAGTGTTGGTAAATCAGGTTATTTATAGTCGGAGATATTTGCAGTTAGTGAGCTTAGTATTATCTCAACTTGAATATAGAGCACGCTCACCTTTTAAAATTAGCTTTCTTCGGTATCGAAATATTTCCTCATTTATATAAAAGATAAATGGATATGTATGTATAGGCATTTATTTACTGACAATATATAAAATATCAAGCAGTCTTTGATTTATATATTTTGTGCAAATAATAACATGATTGAACCTCGCACTGCGTATGTGCTATTGTGTTCGCGCAAGTGTTAGTCAAATCTTGTTCTACGTGAGCTACAGGACGGCAGAGATAGACAAACGTTACGTCGTCTGTTCTTAAATGTCTCATGTGCGTCTTGACAACCGCGCCATCCGTCATTTCACTACCCACTTATATCAGGCAGCGAAAATAAGCGCAAGTGTTGGTAATCCCCATGAAGTTAGCCGCAGGACGGAGGAGCTGTTTAGGATGCGTGGTGGTAGGTGATAAAACTTTAAAGGGGTCATTTGTCAGCGAAAATCTTTAAAGCTTTTACAAATATTTCCTATCACCATCTATACAGTGATCACTTTGATATATGATATATCTTTTTCTATTGCAATGCGACAGCCCAATATGTCTGCAGGAATATATAGTAAACAATAATTTATTATGGTATGTAGTAATTTTGAAAAGGCCTTTTTACTCTTTAATCATTTTGTTATTTAATATTTTTTAAACTATTTATTTTTAGATAGAGAGTACCTTACATTAATGCTTTGAGTTACGCTACGAGATCCGAAGAAGAACCAAGTTTACCGAAAAAGTTGTAAGAGTGAAACGCGTATGGTATTTATATACGACCATGATTCTCTTCTTTAATTATAAAATGTTGGTGACCACAGTCCAGCGTGGCCTTCTAGAACAATACTTTGTAGCGATCAATACAGGTTTGTTGACCCTCTAGTCGGCGATACATAAAGTCGCATAATGACTCCTTACCGCTTAGATTGTATGCAGGTAGTTTAACAAAGAGAAGTGTACAAACAGTAAAAAGATACGATTTCAACTTTTTTTTCCTCTCCTTCCACCCCCTATTTAATTGGGAGCAGGGTTTTGTATTTCTTAATTTCTTTATCTATCTTCTATCATTCTACAATTCCATCTTCCTTTCTCAATCATTCCATTCAATCATTACATCCTCAAACACTTCAGTTATCCATTTCTATTACAGTGTCACAGCTTAAGTTAGTTTTGGTTTAATTATTTTCTCGTGTACATCAATTTAATCGCGGATTTATTTTACAATTGTTTTTTTTTTAATATCAATGAATCACGATTTCGACGTTGGGATACAGTCACACATATACAGGAACATGGTAGCATATTTATTTATTATATAGGGTGTATGGTTGTATGTAATAGCTTTAAAGGGATGAATACACAGCTCATTTGCTGTTAATTAATATGTGTTACACCCTATCTAAGATCAATGGTTTCAGAAATATTAAATAACATAATGATAGCGAGAATTCTGTTTTAAAATTGGAATAACTACGTTTTAAAATTAATTATTGTTTACTATCTGTACTTGTAGACGTTGTACTGCTAGTTGTTGCATGTCTGTCGCATTCCAAATGAAAAAAACAGAGTGATCATTTTATAAAGAATAACTGGAATAAATATATGATTGCGCACATCGCTCGTGCGACCGTTGGTCGTTGGTTCCGGAGGACCTCGAGTGTGACCACGAGTCCGGTAGACGCGGAGTTAGACAGGCCCCCACACTAGGTAGACCGACGACATAGGTAGGACATATGGTCACGTGTTGTCGCTGGATGCAAGCAACGCGGAACCGGTCATCGTGACGATCTCTGGAAGAGGCCCAGGCTTTGCAGTGCATCGGCTGAAAGTAAGAAAGGGAATTAGAAATAGATGAAGTTTTAAAGCTTTCTTTGAAACACTTTCTTAATAATTGTACGTATTAAAATAAGTTTTCAATAAACATTTACTGCACCGGCGTTGGATCGAAGTTTTAAACACGTTATTGGTGTTATTTCAAGTAATCATTTGACCGTATTACATTTATAATATACTTATAATACATATACATAATATACTTTTTACATAATGTCTTGCTAAAAATTAATATAATGTTATGAAAGTCAAAAACAATTTGTATATGCAACTTTGTACCTAATTTGACGTAATTATGCAAAATAGGAATTTCACTTCATTTGTATTCGATATCAAGTTTTAGAATTATAAACAAACGTTAGAACGTATTACCTCGCCGTTGTTACTCGGGTCTGAAGGTTTGTTGTTAATGGTGTAGGGTGCTTTATCAACAGCTTTACGAGTTTAAAGCTTACCGCCATGTTAGGTTGCCTAGCTTTTTTTTTGACCTAGCTGCCCTAGTGGCATTGGTCGATATTGCGGGTTCGAGGGGCAGAGCACAGAGGGCGCTTAGACTAAAACTTCTCTTAAGGTCTCTAAGTCCCAGGCAACTGCTAACCCACGCCTTCTCCCCGCCGCACAACCAGCAATTGCAACTTACCATTAATCGGCACAATACGTCATACTCAGAAATGAATAAATTGTGAATAGGTCTTATGTTATAACTAGAAAATTATAACAATTGTATAAGAATGTAATTAGATTTTATAATACAAAATAATAATCACTATGCATCGTCTTATTCATGAATTTAACTTCTTTTCAAGATAGCCGTATTATAATCATAAAGTTATATGTGTAACGAAATTTTCACATTCACATTTACAGTTTATGTATCAAACACCTGTCTATGCAACTCCATATTTTCTTTCGCGTTTCATATGAGTCAACTATTACCCACGACATTTCATTAAATGTCACAACACTTGACTCAGATTATGCGTTTCAAACAAAAGGTTACGCAATTACATAAGATGACTACTTCTACTTGTGTCGTTATAATTGAAGCTTATTTGTTACAATTTGCACTTGATTTTAACGATAATAGCGGGGAGGGCAGAGGAGACATCGCGCGGAGACGAAGCCGTCAGCGCAGACGCGTCTCGTGACGGCTCTCCGGATAATAGTATACGTCTACTAAAACGGACATTCGGATTCATGGGTGTTTAACCACGTGAATACGGTTCTTGTCGGCCACAAAACCATACTCATAGCCAAGCGTCGACTTTAGCCGTCAACCAAGAAAATTTTAAGAAGTAAGAAAAGGACCAATATTTAGCCACCTCCGCACATGCAGTGGTAGTCGTGCAATGAAATGCACCGCCCGCCAGCCAGCTGATAAATGCGTATGCGGCAAACAATGCGAATCACACAACCGCCACCACCAAATTACTCAACACGTGTTTCATCCCTCCACGGGGCATCTTCAGAAGTTATATTACACCGATTAGTGCCAAACACAGGGTCAAATAAATTTTAAGAAATTTTAAATTTCTCTGCAATTATTGTTCATTATAATAACATTAATTGAACGTAATGTTTATCTCTGTATCAGCTTTTAAGGTAAAACAATCTCGTCACAAGTGCGTCAAAGAGTAAACGCGCAGTGTCGCGGCAGGTAAGAACCGGCTGTGCGTGCGCATTCACCTGCGACGGCTATAGTTGACTCTCGTACCGGAGTGGTTAAGATAGGGCCTTACTAAACTTCCTTTCGCTTTGGCAGCTCCTAGGCGTGTACAAAATCAGCGCACATAAATAATTAAAATAAACTTATACTAGAAAATCATTTCGTTGTTTAACATTGTCATAATTATGTAATTTTTTTTCTTATTTAAAAAAAATAAAGATTTGTCTGTAACATAGACCCTTTTTTTGGCCGTCGGGAGTTCAAGGCATTTGGATCCCTCCAACCGCAGCTCAACACATTTAAAAACACTGTGTGACTGATAATTAATATGGCAATAAAATTTTAAAAATAATGAGGCATATCGTTTGACTGCGCAAACGACACGAGCCGGATCAACCGCAAAACCACCCGATGTTATGATACATTTACTGCTCACCGAATGACACCTTCGTCGGTCTCTTGGACATGAATACGGGCTCGATGCTTACCCATTCATGTATTAACTTTATACTACTACTTCTACTATATCCTGTATATTGAATAGTTATCGATTTAATAGCTTTAAAGAGACGAAGCTCACTTGTCAGCAAAAAGCTGTAGTCTTTACGCTTATCTCCAATCACACTGTCCATCGTTATTTTATTATTCAACATATATTGTAGCATGAAGCCTATTAACTAAAGAACATTTAAAATAACCTACATGAAATTCTGGTCCCTAAAATAAACACTAAAGGAAGAATATACAATAAATGCGAAAAGAAAACGTGATGGACTCTTGTCTTTCACTTTGTTTTGTAATACAAGGTTGTTAAATGAGGAGCTATACACAAAACTTAAAACATGCAACAAGGAAAAAACAGAGGTCAGCAAAGATAAATGTATTAAATCTCAGAAAAAGATGCCCTCGAAAATTAAAATTGCTAATGGCCACATTACGATATTCACATATGGTAGAGAATTATGCAAGAAAAATTGATGTGGATCGGAGGGTAAAAATGCCTAAAGACGAAGGATGGTGGGCTGGTATAATAATATAAAAGTAGGGCACGGCTGGATGGCGTTTGACAAGATTAGAGAATTCTGGCATAAGGACAAGGAGGATTTTCCACAGATACGCAACTAAGAAAATCAATTGCATCTTAATGTTAGATATAAGTTAATTGATTAACGGGACCAATAAATTGATGTTGAAAATATTATAATAAGTGGAATAAAAAGCATGTAATTGCGTATTAATTTGTTCATCAGAAAAGCACACATTATGGTACGATTAAGCGTTATAATAGTACCTTAAGAGTTATTATATATATAAATGAAGAATTGCTTGCCTGGAGTGGCAGATGGTGGAGTCCATTGCTCGTGCAACCGACGGCGACGTGTGGTGACCACTAGCCGCCGGTAAATACAGCGTGGTTACCTAAGATAGGACCTCTTAATAGGTGGACTAACGAAATAGTGGTAATAGGTATAGGTAAAAAAAGTTCCTCGGCTACTGCCAAGAGGTAATTAAAAATGCTATATATAAAAATAAAACGATATAGGTGATTTAGATATTACTAGAAATTATATTGTAAAGAAAGCACCAAAATAGTAAAAGAATTAATTTGTAAAATAAAAATGGGTAATAAATAAAATGGTGCGAAATTGAAATAAATAATAAATAAAATAAAATTGTAAACTAGAATTAGCATGTAGTGGCTGAGGATGGATGTAAGGATAACGGAATTGAAGTGAAAGACTGGGAAAACTGTAGAAAGAATGAAGAAGCAAGAGAGAGATAATAAGAAATATGAAAGAAGAGAATGAAAATAAATAGATGTTTGTGAATATATTAATAAAAAAATTAATAGTCCCTGTTTCACACAAGATAGGGGAAAGAGAGGTCCCCAATAACGGGGGCCAATTAAAAAAAATAGTGGTAATAATGGTCTTGGGAAGTCGTTGGATGCGGGGAGCCCAAGACCGGTCATTGTGGCCATCATTGAGGGACATCTAACTTGCATAGTCATGTACCTACTATAGAGAAATCACATGAAAATCTATATGTAAATCACGATGAACAATAAACGTGTAAGTACCATTTACAAAAGTGCGCTCTAATTGCTGTGTGGACGACGAACGCGTGTTTCACTTTTGTACGCGTTAATTTCCTACCGCGCGGTGAAAGTGGCCCGCTCTGCCGATATCTTGATTGAGCACCACGCTTTAAACCACTTGTTGTTTTGTAGCACTAAAAATTAGCTCTAGATTTTTTCTGATACACACCATCTCGTCTTTCCCAATACTAACCTCGTCATCTCTGCAAAAAAAAAACAACCGGAGCTATTCCAAATAAAATGCCAAAAATATTTTAATTCGACTGCGAAATTCAGTTCATTTGTCTGCATAATCCTCTAGACTACGCGAGCCATAAAACATAAGTTACAGTTACATAATTTCCGATGTGTTCAAGATTTTTGAATTACAAATTTTAGCGAACATTTAAATTTTAAAATCATTAACATAAATATTAATAAACAGATATACAAATCACAAATCTATTATGACGTTGTTATGTTAACCAATAGCGAATGTTATATATTCTTTTGATGTATTAGATTAGTAATCTAGTTTACATTTTTGTAGCGCTCCGAGAGTAGGTTAGTTCCTTTTCCGCATTTGGATACGTGGACATCGGAAGAGTTCACTCTGGGCACATCATCCAATGACATTGCGGTATGACATGATGCAAGACCATGACTGCTGAAAGTACGGTGGTGTGCGAAAACTTTCTTGTAGCTTCAACAACAGGCGCCTAAATATCCCTCCTTCCTCCACAAAAGTTTAAAAAAAAGGTTACACCCTCTTCTTTTAGCTTAACTTAACAGATAGCTGCTGGGGTCTTAAGATTCTTGAATGGACTTCTCGGGCGCCCTCGTGTCGGAATGTTACGCGAGTATTATTCACGAGTGCTCCCGTAGGGGTGATCTTCGAGTCCAATCACTTTATGAAGCGTTCACCGAATCGATCTAAGAGCTCGGCGGCTTCCAATGCGATAAAACGGCCCGAAGTGAGGCTATCCTGGAAGCTCTTACCTCTCACATTTAGCTACTTTAAAAGTGGTCGTAGGCACAGTCTGTGCACTGCCACGTCAAACCCGCGGATTTTGAAAATTCCATTTGGGCAGCAGCAACAGTCTGGTCAAAAAAAAAGGTTCTTGAATGAAGACCATATACCAGCATACGCAGCGCAGGTCGTCCACCCACAAGGTTGACAGACTTTAAGATGCAGACCGCTTCAAACTGATCCTTTTGAAAATCTATTGGGTTGATCTATGACGAGTAGTGGACCTTCTACGGCTGTAAATTAACTACGTAAATGTAGTTTTTAATCAGGCCCCATAATACATAAGTTCAAACATCATTTCAGCTCTTATAAGGAGGCCTATGTATAGCAAAAGGCTTACTGTGAGTGAAGTGATGGTGATGATGATGAAATATTTAACTTTAAATGCGGTGCTAATTTAAAGTAAATTATTTTATCGTAATAATTTACAACAGGATGTCATAGCATTGCTGGACTTAGACCTCAACAATGGAATTACAAAAGCACCAGTTGGGAGTTGCCTGCATATATTAATTGTTGAAGACAGAATATGGACACAGGATAATTCTTAGGGATTATAAATCAAAAAGCCGCCTACTTAATTATAAGTAACGAAATTTATGTAATAAAGATTGTTTAACGCTGTCTTTATGTATTTAATATAGTTTGTAGGCGTACCGTCGTCTTCATTTAAGCAAATCGATTTGGAACGCCAACGCAGAACGTGTAATTGATATTCTTTGAGAAATAGCTTGCGTAACTGGCGTTTATAATGTCGCTGTAATGGACTTTGAAATGGGTCACTTGCGGAATGTATCTATTGGGAGTTATTAAAAAACGGTAATAACTTAAATAGCTATATAATAATCTGTCTAGCCAGCTATTTATCGAACGCTTAAAACGGTGCAGTATTATTCAGTCTTGCTTAAGAACAAAATTACAGTATGATTGGTTATAGGTGTAAAACCTTTAAGGCGTGAATGTATAGCCTATTTATCAACAAAGATTTAAAATTTTACACCTTCCAATAACCCTGTATAAACAGATCGCTTTGAAATATAAAACATTAATTTATTTTTTTATTGGAATACGATAGGTCAGTAACTTCTTGTAGTTGAATAGAAGAGAAAGATAGATGAATATGTATAATCAAAGAACGAAAAGGTAGATAATTGGACGTATGAAAGAAGAGTATGGAAATAAAAATGGAAATGTGAAAAAATAACTTAAATGGAAAATAAATTTCCCAGTTTCTACTTAAATAGGGAATAGTCCGAAATAACGCGGGCCATAAAAAAAACTTGCAGTACAGTTTGCAGAGATATAAATAAAATGAAAATTTATTTTAATATTTATTAACTCGAGCCTTGGAAACGGTAAAAAACCGGTTTTTTTTTCGAATCAGTCATAACTAGATTGTATACAATAGGCGCGTAGTCGTAGACTTACTATTTATCTATCTTGTTTTTACTTTATATTACATTTCATTATGACCAGCTCTACACCATGACCGGCATACGAGCATTGGACTTCTCTATATAACCCACGGAGCCTAACAGTACAGAGACGTAGTACATTGTTACAAATTTACAATATTATTTAGTAGAGAACTTTTATAATCTCCCATAGTCGAAAGAAAATAATATATTTGTACGTGAAAATTGAACGAATGGGTAGAACATTTTTTTTTCGCGTAGTTATTAAATCAAAATGTACTAGGCTGACATAAATCCGTTGGGAACTATCAGGTCAGGGACACCGCAGTGTTTGAACGCGGTGTACGATATATATTTGACGGAAAAAAAATTGAAGTATTGAAAATAGAGAAAACCAATACGCTCAATATGAAATACCGGTATAATTTTTAAAAATGGAATTAATTTAAAATTTAATAAGATGACGTTAATTGGTTTCGAAGACGCAGAGCGGTGGCTGAGCGGTCACGCGGCTCAGTCGCTGTCCTTTGTGCGGCACCGTCGGTCGTGCTTTATGTTTATGTGATCCTAGTACTTTGTATTTTTGTGACGAACACTTTTGTGAGTGTGAATGTGATCGCATCCTGACAATATTCAAAGGTAGAGTTTGGGATATGTTATTTTTATTACATACTTTTATACCTTCAGTTTCGTGATTTTAGTAATAAATATTTATTAGATTTCGTTAAATTTAATTTTCATTTTACGTTGCATTGTATAGTAACATCCGCTCGGTAGTTTGCGTTTCGAGGAAGTCTGTAGGCGGTGTTTTACGTTAAATTTTATTATTCGCATATTAATTAATCCTTAATAAAAAAAACACGATGTCATATTTATTATTACATTGTAAAAAGGGCAAATGTTCCTAGATGACGAATAGTGTATACGACTAAAGTGACGCAAACACGATTTTGTAATGGAAAATTTAGTTACAAATCAAAAATCGTATTTTTGTTTATGTTAATTACGTCATTTTATTTTTTTATATCGTAAGGTCAATGTTTGCCTTAGTGCCAGAGGGGAGAGTCCGTGGAGGGTGATCAAACTAACCTTCTTTTTTAGTCACTAAGAGCTACAGAGGGGTGATAGAAATACACACAATGATTGTAAAAGCTTTTGATCGGTTTTGTACTACAAAAATAAATGTAATTCTAAACAGTTTATGGTTAGCTTTCAACTGCCCTCGGATGAATGAAAACTACTTACGGTATAAAAGAATTTTTAAGAATTAAAATTTAAAAAAAAAAGGTTTATAAAGTAACGAGGCCTCTTCCTTTTCGGGCCGTGTCGTGCTACTACTTCGATTCATAAGAAAAAAAATTGTAATTTAATATTCATAATAGTCTTTTTATGAGTTAATTTAAAGCAATTTTATGAGTATTTTTATGTAACAATAGCTGATCTTATAAATAATATCCTGTCTCTGTTATGAATAATCAATTCGAATCTCAATAAATAAATGTAAAGCTATATCAAACACATAGTGTTTATTGCAATACTTTTTAATACACAATTGTTGGTTTAATTCGTTGACAGTTGGTAATGTGAAAAACAGATTTTCGAATTAAATGCTACAAATACGCAACTCATTGTACACCAGCACTAGAAATTGTTTTTTTTTCCATAACAACTTTAAACAAAATCTTACGTTACTTACAAAAACACTCACACACAAGCACGCGCGTGCGCACACTCACACGCATACACACACTTAAACGCATACACACACTTAAATAGTTTACATGTATGAATATATAAATATATTTAAATATAATCTAAGAGGATGTATAATAGAAGATGAATGAAACGATTTTTATTTAACAAAAACCTTCGCGGTTGTTATCCACGGCTAGGATTATTATGTCCTCCTCTCACCGGACAAATGTTAAATACAAAATATCAAAACGAAATTTTATACGCAAACTGTACTAGTAATTTATTTTTAAATTGTTTAATATGATTCATAGTTTGAAATTATAATGTATCTTAATCACTAGATCATGTCAGATATTTATTATAACAAGGAGTAATAAATACTATTTTTATGATTTACCGCTAAATATAAGACGTGCTAACTCACTACCTAAAGAAAATGGTTAAGAACCATTTACTAGACCTATAGTTATCTATCTGTTAATTCATTTCTTTTTCTTCTGTTTCTTTCTGAGGCAAGTGCGATCGAACCAATACTGATCGAAGTCAGTTAGATGTTTTTATTTATTATTGTATTATATTTATAACATGTATTAAACCTTATTTATTATAAGTATATTTGTTATATACATATACATGTATGTTTAAATATGTATGTCTACGTATGTCTATGAATGTTGGTTCGTTGGTTTGTAAATATGTTTTTTTGTACACGTAGACTACCCTTTATTAAGTTAAGTACTTTTATCTTTTCCTTACTATGGTTGTCTGTAAGAGATTGCCTTGTGTGATAAGACCGCCCATTGTACTTTTTTGTATATTATTGTAAAAGTTATTAAATATATCTTAACGTTGTACACGTAAAGAATATTAAATAAAATAAAATAGTAATAAGTGTAATATCCAACGCATTAATATTACTGGACACCAACATGTCGTTATCGTGCCAACTACTGATATATGCCCATTGCAAGCATAGGACTTCAAATATCGCTGCGATGAACGGTCTCTAGCGATCTCTCGCAACCTTGACTTTGTCGACAGTCCATATAGTCGAAGACACCGACGCCAAGCGTCTCGTACTCGGGAATCTGTCGACCAAACCAACGTGTGATATCATACAATCTTTATATTTTAAAGGTCCTATATGTTAAGGTCACACTATATCTTATATAGATTTATTCTGGCCAATGCATTGTCCCTTGATGCTGTGTCCTTAGCGAGATACGATCTTCCGACAGCGTGACTACAACTTGTTGCTCGCAATTTCGCCGGGTAGCTGATAATAATCCCCGTCCGCGATCCCGGAGCTTTGTTTATTTGTTTTCCGTGACGGATGGTGGATACTTCGGCTTTATCTTATAGCCTCTAACTACAGCATTGAAGTAAAAGAGCTCAATGGCCTTGAAACATATTATACAACAATTTATTTAGATTTTATTTACCGCTAATTAAAGTCTAAACATACTTGTTTGAATATATATAACATATGAACTGTTCCTACAGAGTTTACTTGTTAAAAGTTATCGGTCTTTCACATGCTAATACAGAAAATTAAATAACATATTCTATAAATCTTTATTACAAAGTCGAATAAAAAAATATTATAATTTGTTGATATTAGCTTAAACTGTCACAGCGAAATTTAATTGGACACATTTTTGTCTTCGAGTTTTGACTTCGTGTAAGTTTATTTTTAAATAAATATCAAACTATATATTTGCAGCCAAACAGTAGCAACATTAATGTAAAGAGGTTTTTAGCTCTATGTAAAATATCATCTGAAAACGGTATTACCGTAACATACAAATAAAAAGTTTAGTCAGCAAAATATTGACAATTTTGTTACCGTAGCCGTTAAAATGATTGAATAGGCAAATAGTGCCATAAGGTAAGATACATATACAAGGTGCTACAGAATTTTGCACTTTAAAAACTTATGCAAGTCTGTAGCTATTATGGGCAGATTGTAATATTTACAAACGAGTGATACCGTGGTAAGTCACGTTTTATATAGAATAAAGAGCACGAAATATTGAGGTTACTGCGCAAAAAATCAAATTACGTGGGTTCTGCACAGCGATGTTACCACAAACGTCTTTACTATCAAAATTTAATTTTAAACACCAAAAAAGAACTTGTTTTCCTCTTTAAAATACTTCAGAAACGAACTTTGTTACACAAATTCACGTATAACGTCTTAAGTAATTTATTTATTGAAAAAGTTTTTTTATAACAGCGTACCTTGAGCTAAGCGGAGGGCGAGTATTAAATGAGTTTTCATTTTTATTGAAAAAGTTTTCGGAATTAATTCAAACTTTTGAGTGAATTAGTAAAAGTTACATGAAATATTTTATTTATCCTGTCCCTTCAGGCTGTCGCATTCAAAGGGAAAAAATAAATCATGTTTCATGGTGAATTATTTATCTTTTAATTTCTTTAAAAACGAACAACGATTAGTTCCAAAAGTAAGTTATCAAATTCCTGCATTAACTTTAGGTACACTGCATTGCGATTTGTATAGGAAAAGAAGTGCCGTGTAAGCTATTTTGTTACCTTAACACCTTTGTTGGATATCGATATAAAACAAGCACATTTTATTAATTTTTAATGTAAAGAAATCAAATATGTTACACTTGTAAAGTCCGTTGATGGAAGACGTTGCAATAAAAATTGCCTTTGACAGAAGCCGGTGAAAGACGCCGTGCGTTCCGATACACACGCACTCAAGTACAATAATAAAAAGTGTTACGTTCGGATACAATATCGAACAACCTTTCACAGAGCCTTAATGAAAATTTATTATCCAAATTGGTGGAATCTTTCCGAGTCTTTCCCTTGTAACCATTCGCCGATGTTTTACAAGAAAAACGTTATGCAAGGTATTAAAACATTTACAATTGAGATACAAATACGTACATGTTGTACATGACGAAATATAATGCTAGCTAAATTATTTAAAAACAACACTCACTAAGCAAAAAACACCCGAACAAAAAAATTAATAATGAAAAGAGGACGGCTTTAATATTTTAGTAAACATTACGCTTGTTTAAAAATTGAGCGCGGGAAGTTGTACGTTTTTTTTTTCGAATGCTTTAGTCGGTCAGTGCTTCCAAAACTTTCGCTAACCTAAACTCTTGAAATTCTGTTTTGTTTTTTTAAGGTCTGTATTTATGTTTGAAATATATTACCTACCACAGAGTGATTAATTTACATGGAGTGATTGTACATAGGCGGAGAAGTTTTAAATCTTTTTACAGACAAATATGTTATACATTTACACCTTCAAACCTTTCTTGTTATCACCCTGCATTCATTTTTCAATGTTTCCGCCATTAGCGATATAGTTTTCTTGAACCTCCAATGGAATTCCACTTAACCCTAGGAGTACTACAGGTTAATAGTAAATAAAAAAGACTTTAATGGAATCAGACGTTACCTCGCGGAAGTCCATCCTAAGTAAGAAAAGGATCAATATTTAGCCACTTCCGCACATGCAATGGTAGTCGTGCAATAAAATTCACCGCCCGCCAGCCTGCTGATAAATGCGTATGCGGCAAACAATGCGAATCACACAACCGCCACCGCCAAATTACTCAACACGTGTTTCATCCCTCCACGGAGCATCTTCAGGAATTATGTTACACCGATTAGTGCCAAACACAGAGTCAGAGTCAGAATAAAAAAGACGTTAGAGGGACACTGATTTGCCATGTTTGTCAATGGTACAGATGGTTTTGCCTAGAATAATTTTAATGTTCAATTTTAGCCCATAGATTTGATTTGCTAAGCCCGGAACAACAAGAAGTAAGGTTTGTTGAAGACAAAGCCGAATATCAGGCTACGGTTGAGTATCCCGACATGTGTATACGAATTGCATGCAGCGGCTCTATAGCCGTGAGGGCTTTAAGTCCTCTTAATAGCTTAAGGTCATGAAATGAATCGAATACCCATGTGACGGCTCCACAGTACAGACTTTTCAATACTTACTCGGACACTGTTCCCGATTCGTAACCAAAAGACATAACCACGTGACCCTTTGCGAAAACCTTAATATAACTCCATTCAAGTTACTGGACTTTTTCTAGAAAAAAATCCACAGCAGAATCTTTTACTGAGTTTGCCCGGCACATTGGCTTAAATCTCAAGGCAGTTAACGGTCTGTAGCGCTATGGCTGCGACTTCAAATAATAATGTAGAAATGAATGGTTCATTTAATTTAGTAAAAGTCATAAATTAATATTTTTAATTTTTATGAATTTAACTACATTTACCCATAAGTAATTTTGTATACGCTGTCGTAACTTGCAGTTGGGAGAAAAAAGATATGCTCTCTCAACTATCTGAAGTCATTTTCACAGCCTAGCGATACAAATTAGAATTAATAATGAATTATGCAAAAGAAAAGGATAACGATGCGACTAGGAGGAGAATACGATGCAAGATTAAAATATGAAAGCACAAAGTAATTATGACTAAATATATTCTATTTCATTAAGGCGACATGTTTATATGCGAAGAGGCTTAGAGCGGCCCGTCGCATTATCGGCTTACTGCTAAGCAGTGGACTGCTTAATTCCTTATTAAGAAAAAGTATAATTTGTAACAATACTTAGATATCATCGTTGTTTTGTGAGAAAAAATCTAATTTATCATGTTGTTCTACGACAGCAAGGCCTAACCCGTCAGTGCCACAACCGCGGTGAGGTCTCGAAGCTTATTTTAATGACTTGATTGTCTTGCGAGAAAACCATAATGTACGTATGCTTGGAGCAGACACGCTCGGCTTCTGTCAGACAAGTGAACTCTTTTGTTTGACTAATCGGGGCATTGTTATTGCGCCGTCGAGCGGTGAGTTGTGACGAGATTAGATCGTGTACGCATACGTGTATCTTGTCAGCGTTTATAGCAACAAAACAACAGTTTAATTTCTTTCAGCACTATAAGATCAACAAAACAATGCCAATTTATTGGTAGACTATTGAATTTGACACCCCTTTTCTCAAAGAAAAGGTACAACATTATTCAACACTTGTTCAAAGTGCTAAGATATACCTGAGACATGTTTCCGCGCTGTTTCTCTGCGTCGTGCGGTTAATAATTACTTATATAAATTGAAATAGAAAGGCATATAGTATTGACCCCATTAGTGCCATTAATTTTTAAATAATAAATACGTCATCACTTAGGAAGAGATGGGTTTAGGTATAAAACTGTAAGTGAACAAAACACAATAAACCATTTTAGAAATGTTAATATTGTTGCCTCAGTTGCAAAAATACTGTAATAGACGTCTTTTATAATTGTGAAGGATTATGTTTCCAGATAAAAATATTGATTGTTTACTTTGGCTATAATATTCATCATGCATTAGTTTGTCTTATCTTCAATATGCATAGAAATAAACCGAAGCTATCTTCGAAGCCATCGTGAAACTATAGCACCCTAGAACATTTATAAACCTCATCAAAGTTGCCTGGTATTGTTGTTTGTTTACTTTGGGCACGAGACTATCAAAATTGATCTCTGTCGTCCGAACGACAACTTTGCTAAGAGAAGCAAGCTGTGGTAGCAACTACTGAAGCGCTTTAACATTTTAACAAATATGCGTCTGAAAAACGAATGAAATAAAAAATATGTCGTATCAAGTAATCCAGACGAGTTACTTTACAGAGTTAAGAACATGGCATCAAAATATTCTTTTTTTTTGTTTAGGCTACGGTTCGCGATCTCTTAAGGCCGCACGTTTACCAATCACTGTTGACGGAATAACAAAATAGAAAAAATCTCAGGATAGATACAAACAGTAGTATAAATCGAACTTTGAATGTTTTACCACGTAATGGTAACATAACCAGTGAAGTTAAAATGCCACGAATGCTTAATGTCACGATTACAACAGCTAAAATATACTTCCTTTGCTTAGAGAATAAGTTACTCTCTAAAGTGACTCACATAACCGAGCCTTGATCTTGGGGTTTTTCCATGATTCACGGAGGGATTTGGAACTATCTTGTGGTAATGGAGAGGGCTGTGTTACAAGCTTCGCTGCGAGATCGAATAAAATAAAAAAATGATCACTGTCGCAGCTCGAAGAATTGCTTTGTCTGAAGTGACAGTGGGGCACATTTCTCGTGTAACCAGCGGTGGTTGGGACCGAAAGTTGCGACCACTTGTCGGTAGATGCTGTATGGGGGAAGCGGATGATGATGATATCTTCTTAGAGTGCCGTCTTCTTACGAAGGTCGACGAATTAGGTCAATCTTAATTTTTGACATTGCGGCTCAGTGGTGTCAGATTTTTAACCAGGATTTCCATCTTCTACTAACACTTTGTATTACGAGAATCTTACCCCGAATGACGATAAGCATTATATCAATAATCATATGAAGTTATTTGTGTGACTATCTGTTTTTGGGTTCTTAATTTTAAACCTTTATTATTTGACATACGTTTAATGATTTTCATTCATAAAACAACCAGCGTGTGATTTTTACTCAATTCTCCGGTACTAAAACAGTCATTTAAGTTCATGTAACCGTATTCCCTTAAGTTTTTTTTCTATATTCGTTATTTTAAGTTTTATATTAATTTTAACTATTCCTTTACAGGCATTGGTACCTCTTCAATGCTCGAGTGAACATTAAACCGTGCTGTGGTAAGTTTAATCAAATTAATCTCTAACTATTAAATTAAAATTGCATAAAATCAAATTTAAAATGTCCTGATCAATATAAGAGTGGGCGTCTATCGGCTGATATGTATGAGTTAATTAATCATTTTAACTATGAAGCAATACACTTAGTAAAGTGGTTTAGTTTAATACGTTAATCCAAAACTATTAAAGATATATAATTAGTATTAGAAGTGGTGTTCATTGGCTGCATTAGAGTCCTTTAAGCAATGAGTTACTCCTCATAGCTAATACCTTACCAAACCATCACTGAAGTCGGAGGTAAGCATTTTACCTTTTACTCTTTTGACGAATTTGAAAAGCTTATTTAGAGCTTTAGGTATACGGCTATTTTTAAAAAATTGTTGCTCAATTGTAATAAAAAAATAGTAAAATGAATTTTTCTCTAACCTCTCTTTGCGTATCTCTTCAGTAGAAGTTATAATTGTACCCTATTATTTTTTAAATTATCAGTTAAGAAATGATCAATGCGTTTCTTATAGCAAGACACTAGACCGCAAGACCTAAGTCATCTTTTAAAATACGTCCGTCCCCGAATTAAAGCCTTTTGCTTACGTACAGGATTTCTTCGAATACTTTCCCTCACTGCTTTGATAACCTTTTATATATGAACACTACGTGGGCGGCCTGATCTATTTCTGTCACACAGAGACAAATACAAAAGTAATTACAAATATTTGACTTATACCAAACACATGGAGGATTTTCTTTTTTTTGGCTCTGTACCTAAATACTTTATGTAAAGCAATCACAGCGATTCGGTTCTCTTTATCACCACACTCTATTGTAATACCACAATGTATTTTACTATATATTATCGGAAAAATAGGAAGACACAACAATCATATGATAATGTCAGATTCGAATTTCATAAGTAACATTTTAATTTTTTAATTATAACAGTATTAATGGCCAGGCTATTCGGTTCTCTTTATCACCACACTATTGTAATACTACAATGTATTTTACTATATATTATCGGAAAAATAAGAAGACACAATAAACAATCATATGATAATGTCAGATTCGAATTTCAAAAGTAACATTTTTATTTTTAATTGTAACAGTATTATTGGCCAGGCTAATTATTTGCTCTATCAATGTCCGGCTCTCCTTTACTTGGAGAGAATATTTTAAGGTTTTCGAATCTAGAAAAACTTACTAGTTTTCTTAGCCATAGGCGTGCATGTTTACAATTTTTGGAAAAAGTGAAATAATTAGTTTTTAAATACACAAATATATAAGTTGGAATACAACATTCAAATCTGTTAAATACAAGAAAGCAAAGTTTCTACTAAAAATATTAGAGGGAAGCTTACATCCAACAATGAACTGTCTTGTAGCTGAAGTAAAAATGATGAATTCAAGGAATTTTTTTTGACATTTGTATCATGTTTTATACTTGTTGTTGCTTATCCCAGAAACGTAAACAAAACAAAATATAAAAACACGCTTAATAAAGTTACAATATAAACTCAATTAGAGCCACGTAACTTTGTTACGTAATTAGTGATAACGTAATATAGCACCCGGCGTGGGTAGCGAACTCCCACTCGAAGCCGGGTCAACAAAAACATGCGATGTTTTGCCCACACATACTCTTTAAGTTAGTGAACTTTTCTGTTTGATCACACTACACAAATCACACTAATCGATCGATGGATTCAACATTTTACAATCACTGCTAGAAGTGTCTCAATACAGAAAAGTATTATTAATAGATGCATTTTGCATAACAAAAGCAAGTACTGAACGATTTAAAATTAAAGTCAAATAAACACGAGGTAGTTTTTCTCACAATGGCACATTTAGTTGGACTAGATAAAGAACAACTTCGACAACGTTCTTTATCTAGTCCAACTAGGACTAGATAAAGAACAACACCTAATCATAATCATTTTACCCTATGTCCAATGGCGGTTATTGGTCTCCTTTATAGATTTCCTGTAAGACAGACAAAGCAGGACTTCATCCAGTGTCTTCCGACGATTAACAGGGTTGTCTGTCTACCTTGTGTGTAAATGTCGTATACGATGAATAATCGGGATAATTATTAATATAGTATATATTTAGTTAGTATATTATTAATATAATTTTTATGATAAATATATCCCGCACGTGGTGTCTCCTTCAAGGCCCTGAGGTCCCAACAGTCCCATCAGTTAAACGCGTCATGTGTGTGGCCTGCCCACTGGCAATTGAACTTGCCGAGCCACATAACTAAGTCCGTTATGTTTGTCTAAGATTCTCGTTATTCTTAATACTTACTTCTAGAAAACTCGAGAATGTACCTCTCTATTGACTTATCGCATCATTATCCCAGCGCCATGACTCTAAATAACCTAAGTGTTTAGTGAAAGAGTAACAGCTAGCAACAAATTTTAAATAATGAAGATTCTAATAAAAAAATACCGTTAATAAAGATAAGACCCCTTCCGTTTCAAGATTTAAGGCCTGAATATAAATACGCAAAAAACGCACTTTAGATACGATAGAAAAGCATGACATCTCTGTTTATTAGAGGAAATAATTCTTAAAGACTTCTTAGAAACTGAACTGCATATCATTCAACTACAAGCAATGACTCCTAAATATGCGGATGCTCTTCCCGTCTTACCAAAGCCAGTGTCGCCGATAATGGCAACATTGACAACCATTCCTATTTATAGTTAAAATATAAAAAAGGAAACACAACATATTTCCTATTTAACACTGTAAGGGAACTTGCTCGGTATGTTACACCGCCAGCACCGCGTGTTTAATGTCTGAAGGTAAACAAAACTTACGTACTTGTACACGCGTTTTAATGGCTGTACCGGGAATGAAGTCACTAAGGCAAAGCCTATTGTCGGCTAGCGTTATTTTTAGTATAGTGAACAAAGGTAAAGAATAAAATTATTTCTAAGAAGAGTTGAGAGCTTTTCGGATTATAGGCTTCCCCCTTACAATGTTCTATAAGTCCGTCATAAAAGATAAAAAAGATGTGCAAAAGGGCACATAACTATGTCTAGTTCATTTCGAAAGAAATGGTCCAAGAGAGAGTTATTGGTATATATCGAATTTCACTATCATCACCATATCAACCCATAGGTGCCTACTGCAAGGCAATAGATGACCACGACAAAGCGGTAGAGCCTCCCTCAAAGATAGCTGACCGATCTTGTTCTACCCGCATCCAGCGAAATTCCGCGACGTTGGTTTTGTCATTGGTACTCAGTGGGCAGCTTACTCACGCCGCGTCTACTGACTCTCAACGTTCGAGAAGTTTTCGTCCCAAATGGCGATCTGTTGTCCGAGCAATGCCCCGCCCACTGCCAATTCAGATAATCGACAAAAAAAATATCTATTATAACGAACAATGTACAAAGAAAATCCACGGAGCTCAGTTTAATACTAAGGTGTGTGGCATACCGAGTGATAATTATTTCATTCTTTTTGTATAACCTGTATCTAATCCTGTATAAGTACAGCTTGCCGCAATGCCACAGGCTTACGAACTTTTCCTTTTATATTCAGAACGTGGAGCCTCGCTCCGGTAGTATTTAAAGTGCTTTACGGTCTTCGAAGATTAGATGCGAAGATTATATCAATTTCTACATTTATATTCAAATTGTATTAATGTAATCTTTTGATTTAAAACGTAATTTGGTAGCGTATATTGATAAATTTTAATACAAATATACCACAAATTTAAAAAAAAACCTTTTACCTAACTATATTATGTTTTACATTATACAAACGGTTTTTAAAAAGTTTATTAAATTAAAATGAGTAAAAACTGTAGTTAATAGTTGAGCTTTCGAATGAATTGCTGTAAATACTGTATTAAGGATATTTATAGAAGTGATTATTTTAAAAGAAATAATAAACCGTACATATGATTACACCTGTATATGCATTCGATTATTCTAATCCTTTTATGCGCTGGCACGGATAGCACTTTAGTATTGTTTTGTTTATTTGGGAGCCTCTCGTACCCCCTATCTGGTGTGTGACAGGGACTAGCTACATGTATTTATTTTTTCACGGACATTTTTCTCATATTTTCATTATCTTCGTTCATACATCATATGGTATCTTCCGTTCTTTTCATTCTTACGACAATTCTTCTGTCTTTCCCTTTCGCTCTGTATCGCCTTTCATTCATCCCTCATTACTCTTTTACAATTTCTTTATATTGTGTTATTACTTTATATCACATTATTATTTTTCGCTATAGACGCAATAGACGCAACGGTTAGGATAGGACGGATAGGCCCTCCAGTAGGTGGACTGACGACATAGTCTTTTTTTATTTTTTTTTTAATTGCGGGGGCCTCTCGTACCCCTATCTTTGGTGGGACAGGGACTTTACGGGCAATTTATTTTTTCACATATTTATTATTTCCATTCTCTCCTTTTGTTCTTCACATATTCTTTCAATCTATTCTTTCATGCCACATTTCTGCTATCTTTCCCTTTTACTCTGTGACCTTTCATTCCTCCCTCATTACATGTTACATTATATCTTTATTTATTTTCGTTTACATTTTATATCACATTTTGAGTTACATTTTATCACATTTTTTCTTATTGTCTATTTAAATTTTTTCTTATTTTCTTTAATTTTTATTTTTTTGTATCACTTTTTTAATTATTTCCTTGCAGTATGAGAGGAATTCTTCCCTAGTATCCTTTCCGCCTATCAAGGAGGGACGACATAGTCTAGGTCGCTGCAATTCGCTGGACCGGTGGTCGTGGCGATCTTTAGAGGCTATCTATCCGTTGACGTGGTGGTGATGAACCGAACGCGTTCTATAACTAATGGATTCTACTCAGCGTTCAACACATTAAAATTTTTTATCGATGTGTTAGTGACACTGTACTACAATTAGGCTGACGTAAGAGAACCCATGTTGCCAGGTCAAGGACACTGCAGTGTTTCAGCGCCAAAAAAAGTTTGATAAATTTACAACGTTTTTAAATGAATAGTTAATAAATAATATAGAATACGTTTCATTCGCCGGAACCTTCAAGGAATCGCTGCGTTATTTTTGTAATAAATTTTTGCAATAAAGTCGTATTGGTGCCATTTTCAATCAAAATTTATTTTTATACACGTGGATGGCTAAACTCATTTATAATCTGAGCCATTTTTTCCAAAATTTAATTTTTTCGCGAGTCGCTATTGATTACGTATTTAAAAGGTATGACTCTGAAATTATATTTATTAATATCATATAGGTAAAAGTACAAAATGTGTATTAAAATTAAATTTTAATATTAACACAGATTTATTTTACTTCTCTTGATAATTCCTTCAAATTGGGTTAATAATTGGTAAAAGCACTTTTCTGAAATTTCTTACAGAGACTTGTTAGGTAATACTGATCGGTGTTTGATATATATATATATATATATATATATATATATATATATATATATATATATAAATTAAAATAACAAAACAACATATCTTTTTGAACACAAAAATGAAAATGATACTGAAGTTTATTATCAAAGCTGCAAATAATACTTGAAAGAGTCGCATGAGGTTTGAAAACCGCAGGTTGAACCCCTCCTCTATGCTATAAAGTCTATCGCAAATCGTCTGGATGCCAATAGGCTTCTCCCAAAGATTGCCCTGATTACCGGTTTTGCTCTGTCCGCATCTACCGACTTCGCACTACTATGTCGTCGGTCGACCTGTTAAGGGGAGCTCCGAGCCGTATCGTCTTGTAGTTATTCTAAATAAAATAGACAAATTCTGTATTTTCAATATCTGTGTTACTATTTTGGTTTACGCTTGTTGCGGCCGGGTAAGACAACGTCGCAGCTTTAAAACTAGTGCAATTATTGTATGCAATTAACGAAAAGTACCTGGCATATATTTACCACTGTAATATCACTACTCGCTTGTGGCAATGGATGTGTCGACGACGCATATCCTAGCCGCAGCGGCCAGTCGCGGTTTGGCGCGCTTTGCGGTCGGACGTATTATCTGTGCACGCTTCCGTTCGTCTTCTGCGCATTATAATATTGTAAACACGTACCGGTTTTTGTGTCGTTTGTTTTTTTAAAGAATAAATATTTCCTGATTCGTTCAAAAAGGTATATAATATTATTTATAGCAAATTAATATAAAATGTTGTGTTACTATGTGTCTTGAATTATTAACAGTTTAAAAACAAATTTGCATTGTGTATGTTTTATGCGTCAACATAAACATTTTCAACTAGAGTTACTTGATTGTGATGACAGTTAATGACGAATCTATTTACATGACGCAAAAGTTGTCATCGTCTGTCATATGTCAGATTGTATAGTTTAGATTATTAAATCATTTTTGCATTGATAAACAAACTATTTCCTTTTAATCTTTCGGCACATTGCATTTATTTTAGAATACCGGTTTTAAAAATAATATATTTTAGCTATGTATTGGTGGGGCATTGGTTTATTTGATAGACTTAACAGTTTGTTTTCCGATAACAAAGGATTTTCTGGCGAAACTGATTTTCTTAGTAAATGGAATTGATCGTAAATTTTGAACAAAGCCTCGCCTTTCGGTAAATTTATGTTATGGACGAGATTGAGGAAATTTTCGGAATAACTCCCTGGTGTTTCCTTAGTGTGAATTTACTGCCAACCTTGTTGTGAGTAATGCATTATATACATATTTCCTCGTACATTGCTTATTTTTGGCTTGAACGCTGATATTGTGGTCGTAAGTAACCACCGGTAAACCTCTGTTCGTTAAATATTTTTGCTGTTCTTGTACCCAAAGGGTAGTGTTGACAATTGCCGTCTTTGGTCTATTCAGTTATTGGTCGACACTTAAATGGAAAAGACTTGCTAAAAGTTTTAAAGCTAGAAATTTTCTCATACCTGTCGGATGATGCTCCAGTTTTTTTTTTTTAATAAAAACAACGGCAGTAATTAAAAAAATATAAGTAAGATTTCCTTAGGATTTATTATTAAATATGTGAGATCGAATCAGAAATAAGAATATTTGCAAAAGATCCAAGATCACCGACGTAACTGCGGGGCACATCGATTGTGCAAACGATGGCCATTGGGGCCGATAGGTTCTCGAGTGGCGACCACGAGCCGGTAGACGCGGCGTGAGTACGCCCACCAGTAGGTAGACCGACGACATAGTTAAGCCCACGAGAAGTCGCTGAATGCGGGCAGCGCAGAACCCCACATCGTGGCGATCTTTGGTAGAAGCCTTTACCTTGCAGTGAGCGTCCATCGATTGAAAAAAAAGTGTTACAGACACTACAAAGTTTCACTAATTACATGAAATACTTTTCATTGGCATTATAACTTTTTATCAATAAGACATTCTTTATTTGTAATAAGATCTTCCGAATAATCGAAGGTAAAAGTATTAAACTTAGCGACTGATTGTTGTCACTTCCTTTAGCGCCCTTCACCAACAGGTGAGGTTATTTATGTTTAAAATTGACAAAAGTATATTTAATGGAATCAGGCGTTACCTCGCGGAAGTCCATCCTAAGTAAGAAAATGACCAATATTTAGCCACTTCCGCACATGCAGTTGTAGTCGTGCAATGAAATGCACCGCCGAGAGATCTCTGATTGACTCTGAGACTCTGTGTTTGGCACTAATCGGTGTGACATGGCTCCTGAAAATGCCCCGTGGAGGGGTGAAACACGTGTTGAGTAATTTGGTGGCGGCGGTTGTGTGATTCGCATTGTTTGCCGCATACGCATTTATCAGCGGGCTGGCGGGCGGTGCATTTCATGGCACGACTACCACTGCATGTGCGGAAGTAGCTAAATATTGGTCTTTTTCTTACTTGACAAAAGTATCACCCGAATTTCTGAAGGGCTTACTCCTGTTCAATATGAATACGGACTTCTTATTTACTGTGATCTAATTAGACAAGTATTAGGTCGAATACACTATTGCCGCTTAATGCTTACAGCTAGAAAACCAAGTGATCAGGCAGTGTAAAACTGTGTAAAAGTTATGTACATCGGTAAATAAATTTTAAACAAAAGTTTAAACTTAAATATTTTAATAGGTAACAATTTATGTTATATTTATAATATTATTATGGTTTTCCTTTCCATTTATTCGACACCGTCGTTCAAATATGTTATGTACTAAAATACGTTTAATTTATCTTATATTTTTTGTTGTATCTATGTCAATCCCATATAACCTATTCGTTTCAAGCACACTGAAAGACATAGGGATCTTTGGGGAATAAAGATATCTATGAGGGAATCGCAGTGTGATATAATGGTACGCAGAGGACATTGCTGCCCATCCTATATATAACTTGTTTGTGATCAGTTGCAATTATATTTATTTAATGCACAGAGTGTTGATTAACAAGTTTTATCCCGGGAATCGAATCCGCGACATGAGATTGCAAGCCTTAGTCCTCTACCGCAGGGCTACATTGCTCAACAAAATTTTATCTATACGGAACCATTATCTTTGACTTGATTTAAAAAAAAATATTTTAATAGCTGACTGGATGACAACGACAGCTGTTTGTTATTAATTTTTAATATTCTTTTATAAATAGCATTTATTATAAGCTGTTCACAAGGATTGCATCGTGCGTATATATATACGAATGTAGAATCCTTAGTAATACCTAATCTCTCATGGCACGGAAATAATCAGACACGGCTTAACTAATTAATGAGATTGAAAGCGATCGAAATGGTATGAACAATACATAAGCTTAACTCTTCGTTTTACAATGAACCTATAATGCGGTTAGTTTTAAAATATTGAACCTTAGCATGGTGGTATAAAGGCTCTTATTGCACGAAGCTAAGGTTTCACATGTGCATAATACACGCGATTGTACGTTTATATCAAGTATCGCGATGTCCGCAGCAACAACAAGTTTCATAGCAAACGTAACAAGTAATATTTTGGATTGATTCAATGATGTTTATATAATGTTTAATTTTAAAAACATTTTTTCATGTTTTAATTATTCATCTGCTTCGCGTGTCATTAAAAACGTAGCAGTTGGTCTTATATGTTTCGTCCAACCGTGCCACAAAGGAAATTCTAGTGCGCAGAACACGTGGTCGCTGGGAAGTTAACGTTCTAAGGTGGAGAACATGAACAGGCAAGCGCAGCTTAGAATATCGACTCCCAAGGCGGACAGACAAAGTCGTTGGAAGCTTCCAATCGGTCCGATTGGAAGCCTACATCCAGCATATTATTTATTAACTACATGAGAAGAGCTTTTAACCCTTTCCTTACGGCAGTCCGTTCCGCCGAATTGACGCTACTGAACCGGGCATATGCGCCGCGAAGTGCGCACATTGTATGGCGGTAAGCTGATGTTCGAATTTTCTCATTTGTGTTACATAATTGAAGATTTTACTGGTATATTAATTAAAAATAGAAGTTAGAATAATTTTTAGTAATTTATTTGGCTGTAATAAATCTTAAAACACGGATCTACACATAAGCTCACATTACAAGGTGGATGCCGTCTAACTCGGGCGCTAGTAACGAAAGGGTTAATCGTGTTCAATAAGACATAAGTTCAAACATAATTTCAGACACATGATGCAGGCCGCTTGCATTCAGTCCGATTCTATATCTGTGGGATAGGCTTATGTCTAAATTAAAAAAAAAGAGACGCAAATTTCAAAATTAATCTCATTTCACAAGTAAACCATTTATCACAAAGAGTTAGTGTAATACTAATATTATATCTAGCGCAGTTTTAATTAACCAATATGTACTGTAAGAAAATATTTTCTTAATCATCTTACGACAGGGTTACAATGAAAAGTTCTCATCTAAAGGCTTTCAAAGTTTACCGAAGTTTGCTTCAAATCGTGTTCTACTCGCTTAACACTTGTGGAGATTTCGTTAAGTTCAAGTTGTAAGTTTGGTTCGGTTTACTTTGAACTTTTTATAGAAATACTAAAGGAAACAAGTTTGGTTACATGTTAAACACGCATCCAAGCATAAGTCCTCGGTTGACGAGAAATTTTTTGAATTTGCTAAAGTTAAGCCTGTTAATATTTTACCTTACCTTCTAGAAGTATATCTAGTACTTCTTAACAATAACAATCTTTAACTTAGTAATTATCTGTATGCTCGTAAATAGAAGAGACGAACACGAGATCACTCGTAGTAGACAACTCCACTACAGTGACTCTCAAACTTTTATGTTCTTCTTCCAACAATAATTTTTCTATCAAACGTCCTTGACCATCTGAATAATCTTTAATATTTAATTGAATCAGGCGTTACTTTGCGGAAGTCCATCCTAAGTAAGAATATCACCAATATTTAGCCACTTCCGCACATGCAGTGGTAGTCGTGCAACAAAGTGCACCGCCCGCCAGCCCGCTGATAAATGCGTAGTACGTAGTGGCTAAATATTGGTCCTTTCATACTTATCTGAATAATCCTTTTGAACATGTTGATAGTAATATAACACCAGCGAATTAAGATGTTTAAATTTTTTTATCATCTTTAACCTAGACACCTGTAATGTTCGGAGGTCAGATAGGGGTCTTGAAAATGAAAACCTCACAGCGTAACAATAAGTATAATATTTATCGCGAAAAAAGAAAACTCAGGCGTAAAATCTAAACTAAGACTGATTAGAGGCTGTACTATGTCTTAGCTATAATGGTGTTAAGAACTCACTGCCCTTACTAAAGGGCAACAATATACACTGCCAATGTATTACTTTTTAATTCAAATAAAAATGCCTACTTATATCAATTTGACACTATTCAGACATTTGGGTACAAATATAAGAGAACATGACATATTGACTTTCAAACCGAAATAATGCTGTAAGCATACGAAATGCTAGCTTTCAATTTTCTTTGTCTTAACCCTATATTAGAGTTCTACTTCCTAATACAGTAGAACGTTGCATATTTATGAAAATCGTTAAGTGGGATGTATGTTAATGCTATTACGAGCTTAAGTTCAGAAAGGTTCTGTTTTATTAAAACACACCCAATTTACCAAAAGCACTTTCAGAGTGTTGTGGAGTTTCTCTGATTGCACACTGATCCCTCAATACTAAAAGAGTAACTCGTTGCGTTTACCTGCTTTCTGTATTCAAATTTTGTTAAAATGTTTTAATGATAAGATCGCAGCAAGAACACAATAACAAAACTAACACGGCACGTAAAATCGAATAGAGCTACCCAACGGACAAAATCTTTCATTTCATTGCAATAAATATACGATTAAAGTTATATGAATCGATGTATTGTATAGAAAAGTGATTTAACAACATACTAAATGTTTTATTCATGATTATCAAAACTCGATTTCGGAATTCGAAGTTGTCAACTGCTAGCAGTTTCTATTAGTCCTAATATTAATGACATCGTGGTGTATCAGTGAAAGTGTTGCATACTCCAGCTCAATACGTGTGCAGCGCGTGCGGTAGTGTCGCAGTGAAATTGATTGCCTCTCCTCGACAGCTTGATTGATGGTTCATGACTTGCATTGCATGCCCGAACTGCTCAAAGGTCTGCCCGCAACAGGTAGCCTGTTAGTGTAAGATGATGAATTGTATGTAATTTTTATTACATTTTTTATGTTCAGTAGCCTTATTTATTTTATTTCTGACTTTATGTCTGTATGCTTTATTTATATTGGAAATCAGAACCTGTTGAAAATACTATGGTATCTTTAATAAGCCAACTAGCAGTCAGTATTCTATAAGAACAGAATTATACGATAATATTTGGTAATTCACTCTACTTAAGGCACTGTTTGTTCATTAGAGAAAATTACGTAGGAGTAACATTTTGAACAAATGTGCTGTGTGGAACAATACTAAAAGAAATACAGGTCAAGTACAAATAATTAATAAAAACAACAGATCAAAATAATGAAAAAACTATGATGCTATGGATACTAAAAGTTTTGTATAGAATCGATAAGTAGGGTCAGTTTATATATATTAATAAATCATGTTGAAGATTTGATTGCGTGAATTTGTAAAAAAGTAAGACTTCATATAAAGCTATGTGTCGAGCGAAGTCTGTTCGAACTGGAGACACTGGTATACTGGTATATAAATAAACGCATAGCTGCAAGGCGTTCATGTCCAGGAGTAGCAGGAACTATTATGTGATATTTGCAGTTAAATCGCTAGTATTTTCTTGATAGACCTTGAAGTACTACACTGTTCCTTTGATATTGTAACAAAATATTGAATAATAACAAATGAAGACAATATTGTCGTCATCATCGTTATTACAACAGTAGGAAGTGGTCTACTGCTAATAATAATATTGTAGTTTACAAATTTAATGTACATGTTAAATAGTTTTTGGATACGTTAGACTTATTGGTAGTTCTATCTCGTATCGCCAAAAAGTTTATAATCAAATAAATCGTTTGGCATTAGTAATACCTGAGCTCCTAAATCTAATAAACCTCGCTCATACACAGAGAAACTATGTTATTGACATCGTAAGACATGGGAGACAAAAAACTTTCAATGTTGCATTAGTTGCGAGGTGTTGATCCAACTTTGTCATCGACGAGATCATCTGTATTATATTTGATTTTGCCGATAATGTTTTTTATTATTTTCTGTTAGGAAAACCTTGTTTAAAATATTACTAATTCAAATTAATGTGCCTTTTTAGCAAGGATTTTGAAATACAAAGTCCTTGGCAGCTACATGATTGCGTTTGAACTTCTTGAAGTAAAGTGAATCGAATCACTAATTCAATTTATAATAATTACGCAGCTCTTCTTACTGATACACCAATATTTGCTGGTTGCTTTACCTCAGTGATCCTAATCACGCTTGATACCACAGTAGACGAAGCTATACACACCGTCGAAGACCAGAGAGATGGTGTAACATAGTGCGCGACCATCTTTCCAAGAAGGGTCACGATTCTTAGTACTAAATAATACAACGCAAGGAGAAGACTGGCTTAATTGTTAGTTGCACTGGTACATCTTAAAGGCCTTCAGCGAAAGTGATAAACCGCTTAATTTTAATCCATGAAGCATTATCATCGTGTAAAGATTTATCTCAGTGTGTTTTTCCTCTCCGGCAGGTATAGGGGGGGCGCCGTTCAGTTTTTATCTTGTTTCGCAAGAACGAGGTCACTCGGTGGAAATGAAATCTTTGTTGTTTTTTGCATTCTAAAAAACTAGCTAATTGAGTTGTTAATTATTTTTGATAGTTGTAATTCTGAGGCTTTTACCTCTTTTTTCAAGGTAGGGGAGTTAAAGTAAATTTTGTTTATCGTTTAGTTTATTTCAGCGGTTGGAAAGCGACCTGCATTCAAACGCCTATCTAAATATGGTAACGAAATAAGAAAATATCGAAAATTTATATCTTCTCTGCTGGAATGAATGTTTTTAAAATTATAGTCGTACCTTGCATTTCCTTTTGTAATTTTCCCAAAATGTTAAAGACGATAGGTTATTTTTTGTATTTGACGTTATTTTTCCATATTGTAATTCAGTCGATTTTAAAAATAATACTTAGAAAAAAATATGTAGATCACTTGGCATGGATATAGCGAAACATTAAGTGGTAATGTTTGAAACAAATCCGCTTGCACTTCCGCGAGCGTTGCGGAGATATTCGAAGCCGTCGTCACTTATAGAGCAGTGTCCGCCCGCTAGCCCGCGAAAGGGAAAGGTCGTTCGACATGACCAGAGCAGCGTCGCGGCTTTGACCTCAGCCCGGCCGACGCACGGCGCGCGTATCGGGAATACATAACGAGTCGCGGACCGGTTCTCTGTTGTAGGTCGTTGTTTGTTTTGATTCATTGTCTTGCGTGTCATTTTCTATTTCCTTTCCGAGAACCACGTTCTGTTTGCGGATTGTTTTTCGGTACAACTTTGTTTTGGCTATATTGACAATGAAGGACGGCTGTCTCGATAGAAACCAAAATAACGGATGTATTCGGAATACGTAGTTTTAGGTGTAAAAGTTTTATAGGGGCGAATTTGTGTCTCACTTGCTATTATCGATTAATGTAGGGTACACCTTATTCAACTATTAATGAAAAGGAAATAATTAACGTAATGATATAATTAATGTTCTCAAAATTCGGATAAACATATCAAAATTATTGTTTACTATCTGCCCCTGCATACTTTACTGCCAAATGTGCTTTGCCTGTCGCATTCCAATAAAAAAAAATAATGTAATATTTTTCAGTGACCACTTTATACTGGGTGATTTGAAACAGGCTATAATATATATATAATGCTATGATATACAGGCTATAAAATATATACATTATTTTTTTATATAGATATATATATAGATATAATAAAAGCTTTAAAGATCTTATCTGTCTTACGATCTTAGGTGTTTTATGTAATTATTTTCCTTCCCAATTTAAATTTACATCTTTATTTTATTTTTCCTGTTTTATGAAACGAACTTGGTGAAACAAGGTGAAACACCTACCTTTATTGAATTATCTCTGCATCACCTAACGATTAACTGGTAAAGAATGCCTTTATCATTAATTTCTCTGTTATTTCTAAAATGTATAAGTGTTTAAATAAATTAAAATATATCTGTATGTTTATGTATTTTCTGTAATATTATATACGTCATACGGAATTCGTAAGCCGTTCCGGCAAATATTATATTCGACTTTACTAAACCAAATTGATATAAACGAATTTTGTACCAAGAGCAAATGAAATATTCATTCAAGATGGCGTCAAATCTGTCACTAATAACATACGTTATTTTAAGGGTTTTATTCCTATAACCAATCACCTTGTATACAAGGTGCTGCTCTTGTTCCACACAAACATTTTTATTGATATGAAAATTTAATTTGAAAAATAAAGTATTTTATGTATGTTTGAAACGATACCGGTTCACCTAGTTCCATTATGGTCACGTACGCGTTATTCAGAGCACACCCCGGTTACGCTAAGCTCTTCCCATTCACCTGTCATTCAACCTCTGTCAACTGCGAACAATGTAAAGACCGGTCGTGTTATCCTTTCGGTCTGAATTAATTTAGAACTCCAGTCTCCGGTCTCACTTCTATTTATTTAATTATCATTTTTTTTAAATACTTCCATTATTATGTTTTTACATCAGATGTGGAAACATGTTGTAGTTATAGCTATTGAAACAATATTAAAATTAATGGAATATAAGTAATGCTTTGAAAGATATATACAAACTCTTTAGAACTGTACTACTTGTATGTGAATTTAAATTTAAACGTCTAAATTAGTTTGTTATGTAGACAATTGAAATTTAAATGATAAATGTGTCCTAAGCATAAAACTGGAGGCTGGTTCAATCAATTCTACAATTTTTTGTATTTTTATCAAGAAACAAGACAAGTTATTACGGAGAGAAAAAAATAAGAAACCTCTCTCGCTTAAATATTGAACGTAAATCGATACCGCAAATAAAGAGGTGCTATGGTATAATAATAATAATACTTACTTGTTAGTTGTGGTAAAATAACTGCTTTTTACTGCATGCATATGAATGCATATACCAAAATTATTTTTTTTATTCTTGACTGTGTGTCTGTCTATTTGTTTCGGCAAATCTGTGAAATGACTTGATAGATTCTGACGGGACTTATATTGGCAGATAGTTGATGTAATAAGGAGTAACTTAGCTTTTATTCTATAGAAATTCTTAAACGAAAAAAAGAGTCGCGAGCACAGATAGCAATCACTATAATGTATTATTTACTGTAATATGTATGTAAATACAAAAATGCAGTGTGCGAGTAAAAAAAATTGTAAGTAATTATTTTTATTTATCAATAGATTAAATTTGTAATGAGATCACTTAGTAGTAAATTTTTACTCTTTATTTTTTACGACCAGCTTATTACTTTTATCAGTACGAAGTTGGTATCGGCAGCTAGTTACTACATAATTAAAATAGTATTGTTACAATGTTTGTTACAAAGTTATTATTTGATAGTTATACTAGTATTGAAAATTTATAAAACACTGATATGTTAGATATTATTATAAATTGTACGACTTGTACTCTGCCCGCTTCGAGAACTTAATAAAAGCACAGTCAACCCCTAGTTGGTAAAATGTCGCCATAACAGACCGTTAATTGGGGAAGAAAATATTCCTATCAAATTTGAAATCCTTACGCGTAAGAAATGCCTTACGGTTCCAGAGATATCGCAATGGCTGACAAATCACTTGTACATATACATATATATGAAGGCTCGGCAGGTTGATCTTAATCGATATATTAAAAAATTGTATTTTTTTTTACGTATAAACCTCTAGGTTCAAATGAAGGTGCTTTATCTGTATAGTACAATTACGGTAATAATAAGACGTGCGTTTGTTTTAAAGTAAAATGTACAAACGGGTTTTGTATTTCAAAATAACATAATAGGCATGTTGTATATCTTCATTGCAGCCGATGGACGCCCACAGCAAGGCGGCTCCTCCAAAAATCGCCAAGATGATAGATCCCGCGCTCCTCGCATCCAGCGATTTCCATGTTGGATATAAAATAGAAGAAACATGAATGTTCAAATTATTTGTTTATCCCAAATCAAAGTAAAGCCAGTATAACTTCATTCAATGTTTTTTTGTTTGTTCACTAAAGCTGTTTCAGTAAACAGTGGACACGTAATTGGAACGCCCAGATTGCTCGCGCGAGATTAACTCAATACGTGTACTCGCTCGCGTCGATATTGAAGCAAACATTGTATTAGTCATGCCAATAATAACAAACAATTCGCTTCTCGACTATCGATTTACACCTACAACTTCTTATTTAAGTTTTAAATGAGATATTTCAAGGATTTACTTGTCATTTTTCTTTTCAACTTTTTTTATGACCAAGTTTTTACTGTACTATCATCTATAAAAATAATTATTTCTAATTTTCTTAAAGATATCAACGTGTTTAATATATTAGCAAGAGATAAAACCACTGCCTTATTATGATGATAATTATTCGGGCCTTTACAGTGCAATATCAAATTTTAATTTTATAATTAAAGAGTATTTAAATATTTTGTTACATAAATTACTTTGGCTTCGTTTTATTTAAAAAATCAACATGTAACATGTATATCAATAAGATGGTTTAAGCTTAATGTTCAATGCTAGACACAAGACTCTCCCAAACGTTTCTTCTTCAAACTTCATCAGCGACCCTGACAAGTTTATCAACCGTGCGGGGCTGGGAGTCCTTCGCTATGCTGGTCCGTAGCTTCCTCTCCAAGGCCTTTCGATCCTAGCGGTCATCTGTTCTGCGCTGTTCTTTTCTACTATAAGATATCCACTACTGGACATACATATACCTCACCCAAAGATTTCCTGTTAGAATAGATTACCAGTTAGTAGCGACCTGGATGCAGCTTTCTCCGAAGACGTTAAAGTCAAGGTTATAATTCCACCTTGGGAATACTACCACGTTCTACGTTGTGCTTATCGGTCTATGGTCTCCACTTCAGAATAAGGCTCCAGCCGCTGTATAGCCTGCGCACCGCCCATTTCAACTTGCCAATCCGCTGAGCTGTGTCAGTACTTTTGTTCGACTACAGATCTTTATTTAATGCTTTTTTTTAAATGTTTCGATGAATACTTATGCCAAAATTGAAAGATAAACATAGACGGCTGATCAAAAAATATTTCATGAAAGTGGAGGGATTTCATAACGCCATATTTGCCTTTAAACCACCGCTTTTGTTTTGATTTAGATGAGTAAATAATTGCATGATACAGTACGCTCTGTATTTTTTAGCCGCCACGTAATAAACAAATTAATATACACAGTCCAAATGTGCAATTGATCCCGCGCATTTTAATTTCGTAAAGAAACTATTGTATAATACTAAAATTGATTTGTTGTATTCCAGAGGGTGATGCGTACTGATCCATTACTGATGAATTAGTGAAAATCGGAAGGCGGTTGGATACGGTAAGTGCTTTCTCAGTTTATTCTAAAACAGTGAAATATATATGATCCTTCACTGTTGAAGGTTGGCTGCTAATATCATAAGCTGACGTGTAACTGTCTCACCTGTTAAGGTGAGACAGTTACACGTCACAAGTTATTTTACATCTCCTGGCGTCATTTACTTGAACTTTGTAGTAACGTTTAAAAAAAACTTATGATGTCAGACGACGGTATATTTTGACAAAGGACAGTCGTTGTTGTGATTAGGACTTATTAATCAGTTGTATTAATTAAAATTTTAGAAATAAGTTCGGATGTTTTTCCATTGGACAATCTACAAATATAATATAAAATTATATATATACTCGTATAAATATATATGTATATATATGAGTGTGTGTGTGTGTGTGTGCGTGAGTGCGTGCGTATGTGTGTATGTGTGTGTTTTTTATATGAACCATTTCAAGAACGACTGGATGATGATAATGAAACGTAAAAAGTGATAAGACAGACCACCCCTATAAAGTTGCAATAGGACCGGCTGCGAGCGGCTTGCATACAGCGTCTTGCCGAAGTGCTACCCGCGTACAGAATGAATTGTCACAGTTGCCGTAAGAGCCCGCTTAAAACTATTCTACAACAATTGACGGGAGCGTTTATCGAAAAAGAACTGCACTCGTCAATCACTATGTCAAGCTTAGCGAGAATCGGTGCAAAACTCCTCTTTTATCGACGATAAAATAGTTAAATTTTCAACTAAAATTTATAGCATTTCATTTGTTTTTAAAGTCTATATAAATGTCATATTATTATCAAATAAATACATAGGTAATATGCTTTATCTATGCCATGATGAATATCAAACATTAATCAGTTAAAATGAGATTCAGTTCATTGGCTCCTGGACACGCGCCAAAGTTACTGACTGTACTTAACAAATGCCGATGCGTGATGCTACCCGCTTATTAGCTACAGCTCTATCATGCTACCGTATAGACAAATAGACAACCAGTATCGAAGAACCACGCAAAGAAAATGTTTAGTAGTGTTTTTTATAAAAGAATGTGTTGTTCAATTCACTTAAAGTAAAATGTGTGTTTACCTTTTAAGCATTTTTATTAGAATGAATAATCTATTAAAAAAGGACTGTCATACGTTCCAATTTCTCTTTCAATCATAAATCTGGCTAGGGTAACAGAGGGGCCGACAACAGCTGGTTGATGTGATAACTTCATCTGTTACAATGTTGTACCATTACAAAACATTCTTACCAAACCAATCTATCACGAGCCCGTTGAACGACTTAACAAAGGAATACGATTCATATAATCTTAAAAATGTGAGGAAAATTTTCACAAAATGAATAAAGGAGTTCTTACCGAAAGAGATCCTATACACTTTGACCCATCCGGACCTTTGGTACTGGCCACAGATGCCTTGCCTCGACTGCCGGATGGATCAGAACAACCTATTGCGTTTGCAGTCCAACGATCTCTCACAAACAGCGAAAATAATAAAACTGTTTTTATGTTGCTATTTTAACATTTTAAACTACATTTTTACTTCGCGTCATACTACAACATTACTGACGATGTTATATGGAAATTGATTTTAGTTAAGCGCACCGCTCTATGCGAAGTCAGATGTCTACATTAACATTCTATTTGGGTTTGGTTTCCTCTCCACCACTGAGACACATGCGTCCTCACAAAGCTACTATGGTTTAATGCGTCTTCTACATATGTACATGTTTATGTTTCACAAATTTAAAGACATTAAGCGAGGATATTCTAATGACATTACATTTATATTGTTATTGAAAAAATCTAAAAAAGAGGCTATATACTTTATCGTGATTACAATAATTTTAACCGATAGATTTCCCATGCCCTGGGCCTTTTCATAGACTTCTAATGAGATCGGTAGGAATCAGCATCTGGTCTTAGCAGCAGCTCTGGCCACATCATGAATTTATATATCTGTATAAAGTATACTTTCTTACAACTAAGTAAGCATTAGAACGTGTGAATAGAATATCTTAGCTTTAAGGTAAAGTTTTTTTCAGTTAAAGCGATAGTCACGCAGAGCCCCATGTCATTATCAAATTCTCGGGCATTCCCTTCTTCTCTTCATTGTCGGGTTCGGAAGACGGCAATATAGCCGATGCGGAAGCAGGGAGACTTTCATCAACTTGCTGCTTCCGCAACAGATTCGATAGTGGTGATTATATGTCCGAAAGGTCGCAGGAATTGCAGCACAGTACCGGACCTTTTAGCGATTTTCGGAGGAGATCTGTGAGAGAGCGGTGGGGGTCCAGTGACTGAAACAAAGAAAAGAAGGAGAGGATCATATCTCGTACGCTTTCCATAGCAAATTACCTGCACATACAAAGCTCGACATCTACGGATACGAATTTCAGAATGTAGCTTTTCTCCCGTTATGGCGATATTATTATGAATGAGAGATGTGATAATTTAGAACAAGTTACCCTAATGGCTTTAGCTCGAAAAGAATAAGCAAGTTTGACTTTTTGATATACAATATTTTACTCTTAACTTTTGCATAGAGTTAAAACTTTGATTTAACATTTAGCGAATATGTTTTGCATGGAGTGATTACACTTCTGATCCGGACGTATTGGAAGTCTTTGGTCAGAAGCCTATGTCCAGATATGTCGGAGCCATCTTAAGGCTAATATGATGAAGATAAATATAGTATATGGGTACATGTGCGTTAACATTACCACCGTTCTTGTATAAAAATCTAATTATCCAGTGTATACATTACAACAAAAGTTTATTTTTTTGTTCGTTGTAAAACCCAAGTTTTGTGGTTACGAAAGTTAAAAACAAATGTGTTTCAAATCCAAGCCCACAATGGGCCCACTCGAAAGCGACGTTAGTACTGTAACAATGCCTCCTCACGACACAGACGCGAAGCAGTAAAGAGTCGGCCGTAGGAACTACCTCTGGCACTTTCCTTTATATATAACCCCTACTATAAATTCAACTCGAATTAATTACACACTTGCCAGTTGCGGCTACAAAAAAATGAAGTGGATAGTAGTCAAATTTTGTATGTGGACCGACTGGTTACATTACGATGCAAATTGTAAGTGTTTTAAGCATTAAAATAGGAGAGGAAGGAGAGCTAATAAGAATATCATTAGACCACTTCTGCACATGCAGTGGTAGACGTGCAACAAAGTGCACCGCCCGCTAGCGCCCGCTGATAAATGCGTATGCGGCAAACAATGCGAATTACACAACTGCCACCATTAAATCACTCAACACGTGTTTCACGCCTCCACGGGGCATCTTCAGGAGTTATGTTACACCGATTACTGCCAAATACAGAGTCAGACTCGGAAGTGGCTAAACATTGGTCTTTTTCTTACTTAGGATGGACTTCCGCAAGGTAACGCCTGATTCCATTAAATATTTAAGAATATCATTGTTGCACTGAAATTTGGATAACATTGAACCTTTGACTTAAATCTAATTCATGTTATTTTGCGGACCTTACCGATTACCTTACTTTTACTTTAAAGAAATCTTCCTAAAAGACGGTAACCCGTGTCGTGTCCGCTGTATTCTTCATCCAACTATTAAGAGGAAATAATGCAAATGTACGAAAGAGCTGATACGCATCTTGAACAGTTAAATTCGAGTGTTCGTAGTAATTACCATGTGTCCTCGTTTTTCAAGTGGTTTATATGCAAAAACACAGGCAATCTAACTTTTCAGTTTATAGAGGAAAAAAAAGCTTATTTCGTACACAACGTATATATAATAAAAAGTATAATGTTTCAAATCTAATTTTCCATTTTATGTATATGCATGTGTAGTAAGGTTGGATATATAAGTTCGGAGAGTGGCGCGCGTGGGTCGACCATAGCCGGGTAACACAATATTTAGACGGCAGCTACTAACTATCCAAAACAAACAATATATCTGGTACAAGACGAAAGCTCAACGCGGGCACGACTGTGTAAGAGAGAGGTCACCTCTCTCCGACCGGTGACCTTCAGACGGTATTAGGTTCCCCGGCGACTAATATGTAATTAATATTGAACCGACTTAATTTCAGAGGCTTCAACAATACTTGAAATATTGGATTAATGGAATATCGTCGACTCTCTATTTATTAATCTTCAAGTAGTAATGAGTATGACAGAGTTCTAGGTAACTGTTAAGATATAAAATTACTGGATTTAATGCGACCTAAGATTGCTGGTCTGAATGTGATCAGCCGGTAGACGACCACTGCAAGGCGTAGTCGTTCACCAAAAATCGTCCTGATCACCGTTTTTCCTCTGCTGTGATCAGCTCAATAATGACTAATTATAGGATACAAAACCTTAGAAAAAAGTATAGACCTATTATCATGCAGCTAATTGAGTATTTCTTTACACTTCGTAATTATTAAATTGATTTTAAGACGAAGGGACATATCATATTTAAGATGAAGGGACGTAACATAGAAAAAATGAAAACTTTCTTAAACTCTATTTACGTTAGTTGTTATTTACTGTTCTCTTTTATATAATATATTAATTTATAATATATTACAATGTTGTGTATTTAATTCGTTGTGTAATTGACTAATTGCTTAGTCATGCATTTAAATTTTAATTTAACTTTAAAAAGAATACTAACTTCCACCTGTGTACATAATAATGTAGAGATTAATTTAGTTTTTATTTTATTCTTAGGTATAATGTTGAACGCGTAACTACAATGGAACTCACAATGGTTGCATGTTTTGTACAAGGTTCATTCCGCAGGGTAATGGTAAGTAAAGGTTGCACACAATTTTTAGTGCGTAGAAGGAAAGAGCATTTACGGCAAGGAATCAAACCCGCTACCTGCAATCGTTAGTGACACCGGACTAACTAAGCTTCGGTTACGTAGCCGTCGAGTTATTGTTACAAAAACATTCTCATGCCGACGGACCCAAAATGACCTCAAATACTCATTTTAGCAAGATAAACGTTATGTAATCAAAATCGTCACTTATAAATAAACTGCTTCCGGCCTTAATAATCTTCAATGTAATATTATAATTTAAAATTACATAATGATGAAAACAAATTGATTACAAATCTGTTTACATATAACGGTACGCGATATCTGTGGGTAGATGAATAAACTTTATTAAATTCACTAACTGTTTTCTAGTCCACACTTTCATCTTCAAAACTTTCACCGGCCAACGCAGTAATAAAGTGATTACGAGTGATATTAAGAACGGGCGGCGCCTGAGACGCCGCCGCCGCGCGCCGTGAGAACTGGCGCCTCGCACGGACTAATTAGTTTTGGCAGCCGACAAATTTAGCCGAAAAAAATCTTTATTTAAAGCACAAACGAGCGTATCCCTATGGAAGGTAAATACATATTTACATATAAATAAAAATATTAGTAAGGCCACTTTTCACTTTAAGAAGTCAGTAAGTAACTTCACCGTTCGTCATAATTTCAGTCCTAGGACATCATCATCAAAAGACTTCTAATAGGACTGATTGAAAGCTAGTCTACACCTAGCGTTGTCTGAGGAACCTTCTACGTTGCGCTTGCCAATCCGTGGTCTCTATTCCAGAACTCCGCACCTATCTGTTGACCTACCCTCTGTCACTTTTACTTACCACTTCGCTTTGCTATATAGATTTTTTTTTTCATCTACGGATCTCCTAATTTCTGATTCGAGCTCGTGGAGAAATCGCGAGCGCGGTCCTTTCCAGGGCTTAATGTGCATCTAAGCTTTGCAATGAAGCTCAGATTGAGAAACCATATCTTCAAATATATATATATACACGGATAATAAAAACACATATACATATCCTACAGTAAATACCTAATAAAACATATACACTGTCCAACACAAAGGACTAACGCGTCACTTATAACATTTTTAAGTCACGGAGCAATTGGTGTAAAAAGGTCCAATTCCATGTGATATGTTATATTAAACTGGTTACAGGCGTTTAAAAGAATACAAAGTAATGAAGCAAAAATAAACCTAAAAATATTTAACATACGTTAAGGTTTTGCAACCAGGGATATGTATCTATCGTATCTCATACATACATATAAATCATAATTTTAACGCTGCCGTTCCGTCATTAAAGGCTTGAAAAGTAATTATGCACGTGTTTAATTTAGTCGTCATAAATCTTAGCATACTATAGTTTAATGTAATTTGGATTGAGTATGTTGAGTAGAATAAAAACACTATAATATTACACTGTGTCGAAGGAATTAACCTTAGTCGAATTTTTGTTGCCTTTTTTTATTATTTAATCTAATTTTTATCGCTGGGATGCCTTCCATATAATGTGTTTCTTTCGCGTTTACTGAGCGCAGACAGATGGGAGATGGTTTGCCACTATTTCATACGGATCTTTCGTCTCCCAGCTGCGAGTTACAACAGCGTTTGTAAATTTGTTAAAAAAAAATATACAATTTTTCTTAAGGGTAAATACAGTTAGATATATATATATATACTTTTTATGTATATATATGTAAATATAAATTATTTAGGACTTTTTCTAAATTAATCATTAATTTCTTCATTATTTTATATGAACTCGCGCTGCTCAAGATTGCTTTGGATTGCTTGAGATTTGAGACAATGTACCGGACCAAGTCACCAAAATATTTTGCAGTAGATTTTATCTTGAGGAGGTCCGTTAAGTTGGACGGTTTTACATCAAAGTATTCTCAAGGGGTCACGTAGTTACGTTTTTTGGATAATGTGCAATGGTTTTTCCTATTCTTCTACCAGTGAAACAAAGTTTCGGAAAATCTTTTTGACTAATATCATAATGGTGTGTTAAGAGATTCGAATGTGCACGTGTTTATTGGCGGAAGATCACTTTTTGCTTACTGTCTTAAAAGCTTGGCTGGAATTTCTACCCACTAAAACCCCATCGGTGGTTGTCTTCGGGAGCTTCAGAGGGGCCGCCGGATCTCCTACGGAACTCACGGTTGTACCAAGACACATCCCGGGTGAACGCTGTGCCTCCCCCAACAAACTCGCTGTACCACAGCGACACGAGACCCTTTCGCGTTGCTGCCCTACTACCCTCAACGCTTGTGAACCCGATGTCCTTTTAGTCGCCTCTAATGAAAGGCAGGGAATACCTTTGACCTATTCTAGTGAACCGGGACTAGAGTTATACATACAGTAAGCGTGAATAGAATGACAAGGTGAGAGTTCATAGTTTAAAGTAAAACATCGTGGTTTTTATTACATAAGAGAAGAGACCGTGTATTTAACACAATACGCACACACTACGGTCTTTGCATATTTATGTTAGAAAACAGCTTTGCAGACACTGCTGTAGATTGAACAATATTAAGTTTGATACGTAACCACTAAAATATAGAAATCAGTTTTAAATCGCATTGTGATTATTGTTTCTTTTAATTTCATTCATTGGCTCAATTAAGTAAAAAGATAATTTATGTATTTTATTATTAGAAAACAACGACAGGTGTAGCGCGTTATACAGTTATATTACAAAGGGAGTGAATGTATATATCATTAATTTAACGTATGATACACTATTAAAAATCAATGTTTTCAGATCTTATTATGTAATAATAATACAGTAAGAAAAAGCGTTTTCAAAATACGAATTACTACATATTAAAATTAAACGTTATTCAGTATTTGGTTCTTGAAACTGCACTGCCGGAAGATATTAGCTTATCGCGATTAGAAAAAATAAATTATCGTAACATTTGATTAAAAATAAGCGTATAAACTTCGCTCCTTTGCTGACAAATAAGCTAAATAGAGAGTGTATTCCTCTCATTTTAAAGCTACACCTGTAACTAATCATCGTGTATAATCCGTAATGTATGTAAATTTTATGTAAGGTAATACAAATCCAGCGTAACATGTTCGCTCATCTTGTTATTTAAGATGATACATATTATTAGTGTAGTCATTACGTAAGCTAAAACACGGACAAATATATTGCTTGGACTTGAGCAGCTAATTGAACCAGTGGCACTCAACCTTTTTCCATAGGGATCATTTTTGTGTTAAAATAATTTAGTTTATTTTTTTTAGACAATGTTATCAGTCACAAAAGTGGTAATTTTAGGTCTGGTATGCACATCGTTGGGATGATTGATCACACTAAGAAAATAATAATTTTATTAGAAAAATATTTTGAGAAAAAAAGTATTAATAAAACATGAATTTACAAAATGTCCATAATATTGGTATGCGTTTTGACTTAAACCTCGTTTGGCGATTTCCACTGTGGTCTATCGTATGCTCCACAAGTGACCAAGTACCATTTTGATGTGTTCTGTTCACCTCTTCCGCTGACTCCGTCGTCTTCTATACCTGTCTCTTGGGTACCATTCAGTCACTGCCTTAGTCTATTTTCCCTGGGTGGCCTTCATCATGTGATCTCTTCATTTCCATAACTGCATGTCTACGGCTTAGGATATAAGTAGTATACTAAAACATAATAAAAAAACTATTTAACTTCAACCACTTATAACATTTATAATGCTTTTTACTATACGCTTTTGAATATTTATACGGTACATATACCAAAATTACATTTTTTTATTTTTATCTGTCTGTCTGTTTGTTGCGGTTAGTCTCTGAAATGTTTGATTTTGCCTGTACTTATACTACTAGCATGTAGCTGGTACTTTAAAAAAAATTAGAAAAGTTGTTTAAGTAAAAACAACTAAATCAAAATCTTAATGTTTTATTTTATATTTCACGTTGTCGAAGTCGTTGGCAAAGCTAGTATAAATTAGATTCGTAGAAGCGACGTCGTTCCTAACGCTGCACGACCAGTCGTTGGCCATTAAACAACGAATGGCGGCCATATCTCGTGGCGCCTTGCGCCGTAATTTCCCTTAATTCATCCCCCATCCGTCTAATTATCTCTAAGCAAGATTCACGACGTGACTACTCTGTCGGGGAAGCGAGACGCCGTCGTTCAATATTGCGACGGAATTTAATTTTGTTAACTATTTTGACCTTTGAAATTATTATGCTCCAGATAGACGGTTAACAATTACTTTCTTTACTACTCCATTTCAAATATTTCTTTATTATTCCACAGAGGATTCGTTATAAAATGCGCAGCAGTAAAATGCGCTTCTGGCTTTATTAAAATTCAACCATTGTTTTTTAAAATGTAAATAAAGTACTTACGAGTGTTAGATAGTTTGTAAGATGTTAGAATAATTGCAACCGAGCAAATTGTGATTCAGACCTTTCGAGCATCCTTGATTAGAAATGCTCAAAGTGTTCACTTAAAAGTTCGATGGTATCTAAGTCTGCTAATAAATATATGTAACGGCCCATGCTAAGGGAACCCTTCAAGCTTATTTTGTAACAGAGGCCCAGGATAGACGCATTTGGCATGTCTCTATAAATCCTGGTAAAGCAACAGCGACATGTCGGCAAAAATATTGATTCGTCTTTTCCATAACAATGATGAATATTGGCTTGGATGTCGAATCATCACCAGTGATGGGAATTAGTTTCTTCAGATGCATAAATGACGAAACAATAATTGTCTTCGCGGTCTGATATGGTGTTAGCGGCACTTGTCAATACAGTCAAACGGCAAAGTGCATACATTGCCGCTTCGTTTTGAAGATTACAAACACGATATAATAAAACTAATTGATGATTGAAAACATATAATAAGTAATATAATTTTGTTTTAAGAGCCGAACCGCTTCCGCCATTATACTGAAGAACCGGTTGCGTTTACAGGGCTATACATTCACACGTCTATAACTTGTGAATGTATAGCACATTATTCAGAAAATGATTTAAAGATTTAACACATGTTTTCTTCTGGCAGTACGACGAAGTCTAGAGGGACAAATAGTAAACAATAATTAATATTATTATGTAATTATGCGTATTTTGAAAATACTTCTACTTATTTAATGGAATAAGGTAACCTCGCGGAAGTCCATCCTAAGTGAGAAAAGGACCAATATTTAGCCACTTCCGAGTGCTGTTGGATGTGGAATGGATTTTCTCTGGCGGCTCTTTTCTTTGGCGGTGGCGGTTGTGTGATTCGCATTGTTTGCCGCATACACATTTATCAGCGGGCTGGCGGGCGGTGCACTTTATTGCACGACTACCACTGCATGTGCGGAAGTGGCTAAATATTGGTTCTTTTCTTACTAATAATATTCTTATTAACTCTCCTTCCTCTCCTATTTTAATGCTTAAAACATTTATAATTTGCGACGTAATGTAACTAGTCGGGCCATATACAAAATTTGACTACTATCTACTTTTATACATTTTTTTGTAGTCGCAACTGGCAAATGTGTAATTAATTCGAGTTGAATTTATAGTAGGGGTTATATATAAAGGAAAGTGCCAGAGGTAGTTCCTACGGCCGACTCTTTACGGCTTCGCGTCTGTGTCGTGAGGAGGCATTGTTACAGTACTAACGTCGCTTTCGAGTGGGCCCATTGTGGGCTTGGATTTGAAACACATTTGTTTTTAACTTTCGTAACTACAAAACTTAGATTTTACAACGAACATAAAAGTAAACTTTTGTTGTTTCATACTTCTACTTATTATAGCGTCATAATTAGTTATTTATTATTTCTGAAACTATTGATTTTTGTTTATACATTTGGTGTACCATACATTTCTTGACAACAAATGTCTAGACAATACATTCAAATTTTATAGCTTTTGTGGCCAATCACACTGTATAATGTAACCAAACGCCGATCGTAACAAGTGTTCCAAATTTAAATTCGAAGTTATCACATCGCATTTGGCCTGTAAGTAGTATTGATAAGTGAACGCGTACCGGGTCTCACGGTGATAGCTTCACCGTGACACCAATACATGCGATACCACATAAACGACAGCTTGCTGCTAGCTGACAACACTAGAGCATCGCGATCGATGGAGTTTCAAATAACATGTACGTTTTATTAATTTATTCTATGCGTTTAAATTATAATAGCTGCGAAACATTGTCCTCGGCAATTAACAAAAAGTTATAAATTTCTGTACGTCTAATATATAAAATTCTCGTGTCACGGTGTTCGAACTTGAACTCCTCTGAAACGGCTTGACCGATTTTTACCAAATTTTATATACGTATTCAGTAGGTCTGAGAATCGGCTACTATCTATTTTCCATACCCCTAAGTGGTAAGGGTCGTCTACCCCTAATTTTTATTTTTTATTTTTTAGACAAATTTTTTGGTTTTTATTTTATTATGATACAGCATACAAAAATACATACAACCCTAAATTTTCACCCCTGTACTATCAACCCTTAATTTTTTTTTTGCAAAACAACGTTTGCTTTGCTTTTTTTGGGTGTCAGTAGCTTACAGCGCACTACGCCTGCCCACTACCATATAAACTAGCCAATCCACTGTGTTACGTGTGTTAGCAACTTTCGTCTACAGATTTCCTCGTCTTTGATTCAATCTTGCGGACAAAATCCGAGCATGGGCCCCCTACATGAGTTGTATTTAACAATCATTAACATCACCCTAAAGCGCGTCTTCTATGTAGATACTATTATAAAATTATGAGTTGTAAAGAATGGCGAAGCAAAATGTAATATCGCGGGACATGCTTGCCGGCTTCAGCGTGTTATTTCAAGCTCGTAATTATACGCCGTTTTTGCCTTGTACGTGTCAAGTGTCTAAATGGAAAATTCCAGAAAACGTTCACGATACATAATTATAATAAGTAACTGCAAAACTGCAACGATTATTTACCAAATATCAACGATTATTTATAAATATCGCCTTCGTAAATACAGTGGCATTTCATTTTAATGTCAGACGTCAATGCTTGATGAAAACAATTGTTTAGGGTGATTGGTTAGAGGAATTTTAAAGGGGTGAATGTATAGCTTTGTTGCTGTCAAAAGAACTATCCAAGAATCTATAGTTTCATTGTAATAAAACCAAGATCACCGAAGTAGCTCGAAGAATTGCTCGTCGGAATTGGCAGTGTAGGCAGGTAGACGCGGTGTGGCCAGGTCCTCCATCAGATGGGCCTACGACAAAGTCAAGATCGCGGTAAGTCGCTGAATGCGGGCAGCGTATGACCGGTCATCGTGGCGATCTTTGAGGAATGTCTATGCCGCGCGGTAGCGTCCATAGGCTGAAAACAAGAATAATATAATAAAAAAAAGCATTTTCAAAATTCGAACCACCATATTACTCTTAAAATTAACTAATGTTTACTATCTGTTCTGCACTTTTTACTGCCAGATGTTATTGAAATAAATATTTACAATGAAAAATATAAATTAATGTCACATATTTCATTTTAGGTTAAGCTTGAATTGAAAATAGGTGTATAACCAATCACCCTGTAGATACCGAATTATTTAAACTAGTTGAATGAATCGTTATTGCGCAGTTAATACGGATACTCGGCTGTACAAAAGCGATCATTAAATTTAATCCGTTCTGTAATCGAAGAAAAACAAATCGCGTGTACAATTACAGCGAAAAAAAACACGTCTTTGTCATACGAGCGTAGTTTCGTTTTTCCAGTCTTTGTTCGAGATGACCTTGGAGTTTTTCTCGCCTTTAATCTGTTGTCAGGCAAGTAAAAGGTGATTTTTTTTGTTTTCACTGAGAAAAATTACGTCATTATATGATTGTATTACACATTTGTTACATATTTCTATTTATTAGAAATCGAAGTCATGAACTGAATGTAACATTTCTTCTACACTGAGGACATAATCGGCTTACTAAATTTTAATTTAACAAAAAACGGGGACTAAATATTTTATACAAAAAAATATATATGGCCAAAAGGTTTCGCTGAGGAGAAATTCCGCAAAAGCCTCGGTTAATTTTTTCCCTACTTTCTTTAAATTACAAGTAAGGGTATTACGGAATTAAAAGGAAACACGTACAAGGATAATAGGAAAGAGTTCAATTAAAACCAAATAAGGCGTGCTGTAAAATAAAACAAAAAAAAAATCTACCATACAGCATCACAATGAAAATATAATAACATTTTTATCAGAAGTCCCGTATTGTAAGAAATAGAAAATTTATTCTTAATAATTTAACTACGTGATTAAAAGTGTTTGTAAAAAAAAATTGTTTATAAAATGTAAATTCTTTATTTATCCTTCCAAATCAATTTCATCTCCTTCGAAGTAATGCCCGTTCGATAAAACGCACTGTTGCCAATACTTTTTCCAGTTCTCTAAAAAGTTGCATTAGTCTTTTTCCGGTACATCCCTGAAGGCCTTCTACGAATCGGTTCTTTCGATTCGTGTCAAAACGGCTCCCCCGCATTTCACTTTTGAGTTTGCTGCCAGAATTCGCACGTAACCAAATCAGGCGAATACGGTGGTTGCGGAACGATGTGAAAAAAGTTGGGAAGAACCGATGCAGTATGACATCGATCTAACGAAACTTGATTGGTTTGAAACAGAAAAGTTCGTCCACAATAATTTGGACTGAGCCAAATGATATTCCAACACTGTAAGCGAGGTCTCTATTTGTCAATCAACGATTTTCAAGTGCCAAAATTTTTTTGGACGCTAGGCTCGTCGGTTTTAAATAACAATTTACTTTCCTTTTCATAATAGTAATTGTTCCTATGTAAGATCATAAAGGCTAACAAGTTTTGATGGTAGACCGGGAACAATAAATGACAAGTATACTCAACTCACATTCGGTAATTTACTTATAAAGGTAATATATATTTGCAACACATGGGCGTTGTAAATTAAGTATAAATACAAGGAAATTTACAACACGCACGGTATTTAGAAACTGATGTTACGAAACCCCTTTCTAGCGTCCAATAAATTAATAATTTATTTCTCTTCCCCGAAAAAATCAAATTAAAACGTTACCTAACTTAAAAAAAAACTTAGTTCCTTTCTTAAAATGTGACATTAAAACGATTTTTTTTAAGTTAAGTTAATTACAATCATTTCAGTTATAAGATGTCATCTATTAAACATGTGTTTGAGATTTCCAATAGATACGGTTGAAAGCGACCTGTGTACAGAGTGTTCTGACGACTTCAATTGTCGTGTTCCACTCGTTGAGTACATGTCAAACGCTGTGCTTGTCGCTTGCTTGTCTTCGCTCTAGAAGTTCAAGAACCCAACGTCCATCTGTTCTGCGCGCTTCATGACCTACTCAATACTTCTCCAACTAACTAATCCGTTGAGCTATGTTATCTTCGTTCGTCTACGAAAGTACACGTTACTGATTTAATATCAAATATCATTAGTAGTAGGATATTAATAATGCATAGAAATGCGATATTTTGCTAAAACAAACGTTAATATGTACAAAAAATTCTTATTGCTTTCTTGTAACAGATTAGTATCTTGAAACACATTAATATATTTTGAAATGAATTAATCATGAGAGTACAATAAGAAACGTAACAGAAACCGAAAACATAACTCGTTTTTTTATCTTTTTGTATAACTAACTAACAATATTTCTTTTAAATGATTATATTGCGTGTTATTTTTTCTTGAATAGAAAAGTTACTGTAAAATTTGGTTTCCTCTTGTGTTAAACATTGCTATATAAAAATAAAATAACAATTAAAAAATCTTAGTTATTGCTATTGATAAGATAGAAGGCAAAAGTCGGCAGAACACCAAACCGCTGGTGTGATTATTGATATTCCTCCTACTATGATCTTTGAGGTAGGAGGCTTTAGCAATAATAGCTGCGTTAAGAGAAGTGAAAGGAAACAACAAACAAAATAAGGATCTTTCGATAAACGACCTTCACTAAAGCAAACTTAAATATAAATTAAAAAAAAAACAAACTACATTGAAGTAGACATTTACACGCACCTTTAAACTGTCGATTATTTTAAAATTATTAGTGAAAAGCTACTACTGGCTCGGTATGCTGTTCTGCTGCGAGGAATCGATCAAAATCTCAACAGTTGCATCATTTAAATGAATAAGAATTAGTACTTTCTAATAATCAAAGTCAAAATTTCCGATTGAAATATGAGATACATTTCTCGAACGGATCATATGGCGTGAAGAGCGTGTTTGCTTCGATGTGTGCGCGTCACACTCTACATCCTTGTGAATAATGTCAAGGAGCTTTGTATATAAGAAAAAAAACAATGGTCTTTGTGTGTACATTAGTTTAAAATTTAATGCCCAATCCTTGAACTAAATGTTGTTAACTGTCTGTATGCCTTCGCACCTTGATGAACAACGCCTTAATTTACTATTACTGGTTGTTCAATTCTTATCAAATTTGACATCGTGATGTTCTAACAATGATTGTACATATTCCGTGGATTTTTATTATTTATAGGAAAAATATGTATCAAATATTACAGATATTATTTCCCTTCGCTTTTACTAATAGCGCCAATTTCCAACATAAATAAACAAATATCCTTGTAGATTATTTATGAAGGAATTGTAAAGATGTTTTATTTGCTTTTATTGTAAAATACTCGTAGATATAAAGTATCATGGGCTTTTTATATGCACTTTGTTTTATGTATGTTCGATCGACACACTACGTCCAAATCGCGTACAGGTGTTGGTCATAGACTGCAAGTATTTTCGCGCTGCTACAAATATTTTTACTTATAATTTATAATCACATATTAACGCCAATATACGAGTATTGAACATCTATTAATATCCCTTAATTGTTTGTTCATGATCATAATTTTTTTTACACTCAAGATCTACGCTATTCGACTTTAATTGATAGTAATAGCCTTCAAGGCACGCCTTCCTTAGTGGATTTCTGGAGGTCTTGGCCTCATCATAGACAATTTGATCAGATATTCTTGTACAATAACAACCTGTCACAGTTTTGTGGGACTTATGTCTCTTTCTTCCCAGGTAATGAGAACATAGCTATGACAGAACACAAATATTCGACGGAAGCAAGCAATAGATAGACGCGGTATTTCCTTTATCTAGAATTAAGTCTGTATGTCATATATATAATCTTAAATATTACGATATATCATGGCATATCTTAATAGTGCTGTATAGGTATGTAAATTTGTAATCACGTTGATAATTTCTGATAGTCACTTTTAATCATACGTGTGTATTAATTACTTTAATTGAAATTGTTTTTATTGTTATTTTAGTGTGTTTTATTCTGTTTATGTACAACTATAGTTTTTTACCATTAAAAGATAGGTTATAAATTGAGATTAGAAAGGTGTCAATATCTTTGTGTTTCATCTCGCCAGTGCGACTTTGCTATATTATATGCGGAGAAAAAATATATAATTGAAACATCAGATGGTATGTACAAAGTGGCTTTCGATAAGAAGTTATGTTAACAAGACATAAATAATTAGGTTTTATTTGTTAGTTTTGTCGAAATGTCAAGTATTAATAATTAGCTTTCGATATTTGAATCGTATTGTTAAAATTTATTTAATACTTATATAACGTATTTTAGAGTTATTGCTTTATATTTATTAATAAAGATTACTTAAAAATACCTTTGTTTTTTCATACAAAGTAAGACTTTAGTGTGTTATTAACCAAAAATAATCCTAACGCCTTTTATAGGTTTTGTTTGATCAAACGTTTGACTGCTAGGCACATGTGGGAGGGAATTACGCTATAAAAACGGATCCAATGCAAGTCCTTGAAAATGCTTCTAATGTTGGCGCTATCATTTTGTGAATGTTTCACCATCATTATTCTTATCATCATCATCAGCCAGCGTTCATTGCTGAATTTCCTATAAAACCGGTCGAATGCGGCTTGCACCCAGCGTTTTACGACGGCCTTAGCAAAGTTATGTGTCCACCTCGTGTTTGGACCCATCTTACGCTGCGTTTCTGTGAATTTCTCTCGTAAATTTTCCAGTTTTTCTCTCCACGAGAACTTTCCTCGTGTCTATACGAATTTATGAAAATTTAGATTTCACTAATATAGGTACCACTTTGAAATAGATAAAAAAATAAAGTACTTTATTCAATTTTAGTTTTTTTTTTTTCTTACGCGAACTTTCTTCTTCCTCATTAAATGTCAAACAAGAAGTGTCATTCACAATATTGCTAATTGGAGCTCTGCTTATAAGCGCTTTTAGTTGCTGCAGTCGACAAAATGTTCTCTAGTCATGGAATTCTTTTCTCTGTGTCATATCGCACGATCTCACAACCTACGCCTCCAGCTAATGAGACTTGAAGCGAGTTGTTGTTGAGTGTTAATTTAAAAGAATTACATATTAATAATCTATATTTATCATTTACTGCGGAATTGAAATTGTATGATAATTAATTTAACTGAATCTTTTTACCATTCAAGATCAAGAATTTTAAAATTGTTAGATGTTAATCATGATTTAGATCAGGGATGAGCAACATGCGGCCCGCAGACCGCTTGCGGCCCTTTAAACATGTTTATGCAGCCCTAAAAGAATTTCGAAAATTTAATTTATTTTATCTACTTTCACCCATGAATATATTGTTATGAAATAAATTAAATTAAAAAGGTACTACATACTAAACCGAAACAGTTACTAACGACTTACTCACGCGACTTTTTCAAACTTGTAATACGAACGTGACGAGTTTGCGCAATTTTTTCTATTGAATTTCTGAATGAAGAGTTGCCCTTTTTTACGTTTTTATTTTTGAATGGTATATTTAAGAGTAAAAATGTTTTTAAAAGAGGCCGCCTAGGAGGACACCGTGTGGCAAGCATTACTGTTTCTGTATTTTGTTTACGAATTTCATTTTTTTTTAATATTTTCAAATATTTCTTAAAATTTCTTAAAAAGAGATCTAAAAACATGAACAGGAGAAAATATTGACATTGTTGAAACTTTACTCATTTCATAGTTCTCTATAAATTCACGCGTTTGACTTTTTTTTACATTTGCTTTTATTAAATTTTCGTTTAACAATAGCATCGGTTAGTCTATCATATTTATTGATTACAAAATTATTTCTTTCTATTGAAATTCGATACGCCAATTAATTATTGGAAGCACAAAGTCTCTCGGGGCAACTCATATTATAATAATAATTCGTTGACGCAGTTTCAGACCGTAGATGTCTACTACATTGCGTAGGCCACCCCTGAAGATATCTAGGAAGGGATATAACATATCGCCACGCTTGGTAGGCGGGTTGGCGATCGAGGTGTGGTATTGTGGTACACAGAGGAGGCTGCTGCCCATCCTCTGGAAACTTTTCTATGAGCAGTGGGAATAAAATTTAATTAATACATTATCTGTGATTATATAACATTGTATTCCGGTATTGAACCAGCGACGCAAGCTTGCATGTCTCATTCGTCTATCGCTAGGCTACACTGCTCAACAACATTTTATTTAAGTAACCATAATAACCAAAAACAATAAATTAAGTTACACATTTCAAAGTTAGAGAAAAAAGGGTAATTATTAACTTTCAAATATCCAATAATTTGTTACGAATCTTTGAGCACATAGTGAATTAGCTATTCGTAAAATATGATGTTGTTGTTAAATGATAACTTTTATCTTTTTCCATGTTCGTTGTTTCTTGTTGGTTATTCATCGATATACGTATATGTATGTTGTGATTACATTTAATCCATTTCTTTGTTTCAGTGCGGGCGTAACAGACCAAGTGACACTGCTGTCATGACGCTGCACTGGTGGATGCACTGGTTCTGGGTGACGCTGTTGCTGTCTCTTATAGGTACGTTGTGCTGCTGTTCTGTTCTGTTGTGCTGTTCTGCTACCATAATTTTTAGGCTTTTCTATTTTGTGAAAATTTTTAGAAGTCTTGCACGTTGGTGTTGCTGCTTTTAAAATTGAGGCTACACTTTTTTTACAAACTAAAAAAAAACTTTTGACGAATCAAGTGCCCCGTAAATGTCAAAACATAAACCAAAAAAAACTTTTTTTTTAAGTCGATATTTTAACTGGCATTTAAAATTGGCCACTCGGGGCCCGGGGTCATGTTGCCCATACTTAAATCCAACCCTGCAGTTAAAAACTATATTTAACAACTAAATTCATTTCTACGCGTGAGATCTCGTCAGCATTTGTTGATGTTTATCTTTCTTAACTACAATTTAAAACACAACAATGGCTGTCCTTAACGAGAAGTTGACTGGATTGTTTATATAATTGTCCATTACCCACATAATCTTATAATGGGAAATTAAAAACAATATGGAAGATAACATTGTACATTTCAAGATCACGTTATAATGTTAGCGACGGAGGCTTCACGTTGGTATACACGTTTCAATATTTTATCAGAAAACTGCGACACAGATGGGCTGATAAGAATAATGTATATAACAAGAATTTTCAATACATATACAAACACCTAAAGTTGTTATTAGTTTTTAATTTTAGTATAATCTTTAAATTTTCTTCATTTGATTCGGACCAGTCGATTTGGGCCTAATCAATTTTTTTCCGTTTATTATACTTTTGTCTTATTAAACCAGGCCTTTATTGTGATTTCTAAAAAATCGTTGCTTTGGTTTAAACGGTCGGCCAGTTTTTTCTTTTTCCGATGCGTCTACTCCATTTCTTCGACAATGTTCACCTTTTGTTTATGTAACCTTGTATTATATGTGTTTTGTTATCGTAACTTTTGAGTTTGTATGTCTCCTTACTCAGAATTTGGTCCTCGCTATTGTAGGGCTACGCACGGTAAGGGCTACTCGAATCAAGTCCTACAAGTCAACGCACGGTAAGGGCTACCGTAGTACAGTAGCCCTTACCGTGCGTTGACTTGTAGGTGAAAATCAGTATTTGGCAACCACAGAGTAAACATGGTGCAACCACAGAGTAGCACATTTGTATCAATCGGATCAATGTAGGGTAATGTGAAAAAAGAAATTATGTAGAACAAAAGAATATGCGAAGCATGAAAGAAGAAAATAAAATTAAAATCGAAACTGAATAAGTGAATAAGTGACCTTTGTAAACAAAGTCTCGATACCATATGTAAGGGAACGAGAGCCTTAAAAAACGGGCCATGAAATAAAATATCAGAAAAAATAATATAATAAAATATTGAAATTTCGCTTAAGGTTTACTGACAAACCTATTGCTTATCTGATATTAAATGATTCATTCATCTCATTTCTGTTATCCTATAACAAAAATGAGATGCACAAATATTAAAATATAAAATGATTACCTTAAAAACAATACTATTTATTTTCAAAACAAACTTTAAATTAAAATATCTTTCTTCAGCTGGCAAACATATGACGTTTATCAAAAGAAAAATGTATTAGATGTATTTAAAAAAATCAATTACTAAAAATATAATGACGGCAAACCCTGCGACACACGTAACAGTTTTTTTTTAATATAAATAGTCGGTATTATATTTTTAATACATTAAATTGATAAATGACATGATCACTTATACGCTTTGTTTTTTTTCTTTTATGTCAGACTGCGACAGGCAATTAGTATTTAATAAAATAGTAAATGTAGTGTGACAACTCTCTTGCCTCGACATTTAATCGAATTTACAATCACGTCATTTCAATTTTCCTTTTCAAACATGTTAGCTTCAAAATTGACGGAAATACACCGTAGCGGAACACATTGGAAGGGATTAATGTGAGGTTATCTTATTATTATTGTAAGCGAGTGAATCGATTGCCCCAAAAAGGGACGGGATGCGCTTCCGACCCGGAAAGAAAGCGACGATGTTACGTTTGTAGCGTTATTTTCGACATCGATTTATTATTTATTATACAGCCGCTTTAACTGTAATGCGGTGCTCTTAATAATAATTATATTTATTAGGTACAAAATTATATATCAGAGAAACAGATATAGTTGTTAAGACTAATCGTCGTTTTAACCCAGAGTTCCCCAAACTTTTTTGTGTCGTAGACCCCTTGCCATGTTTTCCCATGTTGGGTAGACCCCCTACTTACCTGATATTTATTTCCTGTAAATTTCTAATTGTAGTTTTATTTTAGTGTTAAAAACTTAAACGTAAAAACACATGTTATGTTTTGATAATGTATTGCGACCACAAAGCGAATACCAACATCCTACAAAAAGCACTTTTAAAAATTATAATGATCTTTGACATTATGTTTTTAGTGTTTTTAGGAAAACAAAACTTCCTTCTGACAATAATCACATTGTATTTGTAAATTCTGAACTCATCCATATATAAAAAGTGTAAATAAATAACTGATTTAAAAGTACGAAAAATAGATCAAAGACACTTGATACTTAATTGGAAAAAAAAATATGTCATGAATACGCGTATATTTCAAAAAGAGAAAGAAGTGTCACACTCTGAATAAAAATATTCCATATATGACATTACGTATTCCTTGATACTTTCTACCCGCATTATCATATATTATCCTCATGGCAAACGCTCGCCTTGTATGTACGGGCGCGACCGGCAGCCAAAGAGAGTTGGAGATAAAAGGGAATTAATGTCAAGAGGTCTCTAAAAGACTGCCGCCATTTTAGGCCTCATTATGAAAATGTCAGCGTCTACTCGTCCGGAGAGCTCCGCTGCAGTGATGAGGCGATAACATTTTATTGGCATTCTTATTGTGCTTATAGCCAATATGTCATAGTTTATATTATATGCTGTGCTACTAAAGTTTTAATAATTGTAATTTGATAAAAGAAAAACGTGGTAAAATTAATAGTGCATTTGATCAACGTATAGATAGTTAAAATCTACTTTAAATCACGTTAAAAAGAGAATTCAAAGTATTATATTAGTGAATCCGATTCTACGTAACTCCTGCTTAAATTTTTTCGGATACGTATGCTTCCTTTTGGTAAAAGCGACCTACCTGTCCTGAATAACAGATTAGGAAAATAAGGTTGTACAAAAATACATGCTACTGTAATTTTTTTGTCACTTATGAGAGTTTTCGTTCAAGCAGTCACTTAAGTCACTCTGGGTATATTTTAAAATTTAATTACTACACCTAATCGTTTGTTTTACTTGGCGATCGGCATGAACTTAAAAATCGAAGACTCGGTGTTTAGGGGTACTTCTTCTTTTTTTTTCAACTCACGGACACACACTATAAGGTATTGACCTCCCCCAAAGATCGTGACGATGACCGGTCCTGTGCTGCCGGCATCCATAGACTATCTGCGATCTTAACTGTATCTTCTGTCCACCTAATGGGAAGCCTGCTCATGCCGCGTCCACTGGCTCGTGGTCGCCACTCGAGAACCATTCGGCCCCAACGGCCATCGGTTGCACGAGTCATTTGCCCCGCCCCCTGCGTCTTCAAACGAGCAATTCTTCGAGCAAAGTCGATGATCTTGGTGTTTCCACCACTGCCAATTGCAAAACTTACCCTAAAATACTTTTCAGGTGATAGAGATGGATTAAGTATTAAGATGCTCATGGAATCGCCTCCTTTATTTGTTTGCGTGTGACGATCTCGTATAATCATGTATTTTGCCAAGTATACTCAAGGAATCATATTTTTAAATTCATTTTGATCGAGTTCATGGGTTATGTATTTATTATAAATATCATCGTCATCATTACGACATCAGGCATAGGCTGGTAGCGACCAGCATCCAGTGTCTTCTAACTACCTTGACAAGGTCATCATCTGTCCAATTTGTGGACAAACGTCGCGCTGCACTCGCTGGTCAGTGGTCTCAACTTCTGAAACTTAAGGATGGTGGAATGTTAATCTTATTGCTGCATAACTATGGGTAGGCGTTGTGGGAGTTCACCTGACCATGGAACTGTAACACATATACTGAAAGCACTTACACTAAATTGATATTTTTGCACACTGTTGCAGCTTATCTACGCTGTACAATTATGTCCCCCATGACTCACCGCAAAGTGCTTTCAAGATACGCGATGACACGATAAGATAAACATGTATGTACCAGCTAGAAAAAACTTGAACGCGGTTAGCTGGTTTGTTAGTTAATTCCATTAATAGTTATAAATTGATGATACAATAAAGAATGTCATTTGTATGAATGCCTGTCATTATTTACTTTTATCGTGTACTAGCTGTCCGACTTTGCACTACCACAAGTTATGTACCTGTCGCATTCCTTTATTAAAATATATTAATGTAACTTTTTCGACAGTGATTATTTTGTATATTGATTAAATGCTAAACTAATTATTGATTATCCAATGCAGTTGTAACATTGTATGCGCCAAATTTAAATCGAGCTGTCAAGTTTTTTTTCCTGTTTTGATTTTAAGGCCCTCTGCAAAATAAAAAAAGAAAAGGAAAGATACTCACAAAATAAGTTGTATGAAACGAGCAATCGTTCTCTAGTTACGGCGCGACCAAGAGAAATAGGATTATTCAATCATTTGTATAGAAAGATTTTATTGTTGTTATTTATTCATTTCATCTTCTACTTTAAATAGTTATAATGTTCTCTTGCGTGCGGAAAATAAAACTAAAAAAACTAAATCGGTACTAGCTGGTATCAAATTGAACTTCTCTGTGATGGCATCATTTAACTTGAAATATAGCTCTGACGATTCCAAAGGCGTTCTAGTATAAGAAGACGCCTCAAGAAACTTATTAAATTTTTTGCTAATTGTTTTTTAAAAAACGTGTTAATTACACTAGTTTGTTCTTTTTTTTCATTCTCAAGCTGTATTATCGCTTATAATTAAGTTTGTTTTAGTATTTTATGCTTAATATTGTTTGATGAACCTTTTAATTTCATCATCGTTGTCATTCATAGGACGTTCACCGCTGGGCATGGCCTCCCCTGTGCATTCCCAACAAGACCGGTTGAAAGCGACCTGCATTCAGCGTTTTATTTATTTATTCGATGATAATTCAAAAGATAATTCAAGGTTGTTCTAAAAGCGACCGCAGTTGAGAGAAGGGTATAATTGTTTGTTTTATTATCATACGTGCTCATTACAGACTTGACACGATATATTTCCGACATTAAACAGTAACATGTGAAGGTTTAGAGTACGTAAGTTTTAATTAAATTGTTTTTATTTATAAGAGCAGCACATTTTATTTCATTTATTATTAACCTAATTTCGTTAAATTACCGGTTCATATTTTCTGTGTTATAATGGACGTTTTTTTAACGTATACTCGATCTCCCTGCTTTAATTGGGGCAGGGTCGTTAAAATGCGGGTGTAGATATTTTTATTTTAGTCTTTGCTCTTGTTCCGAGCAATGAATTGCTGCACCACTTCTCTGCAGGACCTCAGAAATGCGGAAAGAAATTGTTTGTCACTCATGAATGAGGGAGCCGACACTTTTCTCTTCCACCTTATTGACGATCTCAACCTTGAGATCAAGGCGGTCTCCTCCAAACGCAGGACAGCCGGCGACAATGCGCACTACGGTCTGGTCTAAATGGGCGTTGTGGCTAATAAAATTACTCTATCATTACAGACATAGGCCCCTTGACTACGGCGTCTTTTTGTAGCGATGCAGTGGCGACTTTGTCGCGCTTCTGCCTCGATACAGTCGCGAACCGGTCGCTTGATGTATGCTTTTACTCACAAAACTGTTCACACGATGCTGTCGCGCGTCTGTCGCGATGGAAACGCGATACTGTCGAGATACAAAGGCGATACTTTCGAGATACAAAGGCGATACTGTCGCGATGCAAACGCGATTCAGCAAACCTTCGTTCTTTCAACGTTGCGCGTTTTAAATGCGGCTAACACGCGTTAGAGGCGTTAGAAGCGTTACTTATTGCTTCACTACAAAAAAACCGATGTGTTCCAAGAGCCTTATGTATATGTAAGCGTTATGAAGCAATGCAAAATAGCATGCAACAGAGTTATAACATTTATATATGTAATCAATTCGTTCTTAAATTTATTTTAATATGAATATGTTAATACATAATAACAAATCCAGAATTATTTATCTGTCATTTGAAGTAATTGCATAAAGGATTTTGTTTCGTTTTTATTAAAAAAAAAAAACGAAACGCAACTATAGAATATATCGGTCAATACGCGCAATCTACGCTATAAGAAATGATTCACGCCTCGCTAAATAATGCATGACGCGAGTGTTAAGAAGTCATATCGCAGACCATAAAGAATTCGCTGCAATATTAAACCCAGCCTTCGAGCCGCGTTACGGCGCGAACCTCAAAGGAGTTACGCTTTTATCATAATCATTTCTAGAACTTATATTATTTCGCGATAGATGAATATATTTTTGTAACGAGTTTTTTTCTACACAAGATGTTTGGTTATACATTGATGTAAAAGTTTTAAATTTATAGTTCATTTGCTGTCAATTAACATACGGTACATCAAAATCTCTCAAAATCTATAGTTTTAGAATAAATAAATAATGTAATTATAATATAGTAAGAATAAGCGTTTTCAAAATTCAAATAATTGTTGCAAATGTACCTGCAGACTTAGTTCTGCCAAAATTTCTGTCGCAATTCAATGTAAAAATTATGTTAATATATTTCTGAGTGCTCATTTTATACAGGTTTATTGGAACATGTATAAAAGATTTAAAGCTTTTTGATAACAAATAAGCCTTACGTTCACCTCTCTAAGTTTTTACACTTAAAAACCATCACCATTTATATTTACTATTGCCTAAAGAAGCAATAATACGAGCAGAGAACAAGGTGATTAATAGAGGACACAAAGGCACGTAGGAAACCTAGTGTACGATTTACGGATCAGGTCAGAACGATGATGGACGCATAAAAATGCAATGTAACGCCAGGCGACTCCTCAGAAGATTGGGTATCAACTCACAACCTCCTCTGAAAAGAAATAGTACTAATTTACAGTAGTTAACTGTAAAAGGCCGAATTAAAATAAATATTGGGAATTTCATGTTGAGGAGTCAATTATACCTACAGTAATATCTTGGTTAAATTATCCTTATTTTGTCGTCTTGTTTCGTGTTTGGTATTTAGTTATAAACACAGCAGACGTCTTGTTGCGGATTGATCCGCAAACTAAGCAAGAGATAACATGTACTTCTTAAACATCTGTTTTGCTAGTGATCTGTCTGGAAGATTGTGTTAACATCGGACGTTCTTTTCGAGAAAAACAACTGGACAATACAAGGGATGTGGGACGGTGGTAGAAGCAGTTCTGAGCCAGGTTCCGGGAGGATCGCTTCTCACCTTAGACTCACAGAGTCTTTAATGGAATCAGGCGTTACCTTGCGGAGGTCCATCCTAAGTACGAAAAGGACCAATATTTAGCCACTTCCGCTCATGCCCCGTGGAGGGGTGAAACATGTGTTGAGTAATTTGGCGGTGGCGGTTGTCTGATTCGCATTGTTTGCCGCATACGCATTTATCAGAGGGCTGGCGGGCGATGCATATTGTTGCACGACTACCACTGCATGTGCGGAAGAGGCTAAATATTGGTCCTTTTCTTACTCACAGAGTCATCGTACAGTTTTTCCTGTCTTGCAACGTATTAGACATTGTATGTTATGCTAATTCCAATTTAAGATAATAAATTTTTTTGTTTATATATTGTATGCGTATGTGTGTGTGTATGTACATGTATATATGTGTATGTGCGTGTGTGTATGTGACGTGTATATTTTTATCTTGTAAGACACATCCTATATACGCTTTAAAGTTTGAGTAACTGTCTTCTACGTATGATTATGATCCTTTTGCACGTCCTCGCTATCTAAATGATGCTAAAGGCACAAACTTGTAATGATCCCTAGTTGTATAAGTCGCCTTTTATAGTGTAACTAGTATTTAAGTTTCCTCAACGAGTAAAAATAAAAAAATATATAATTAAAATAATCACTAAAATATTATTATATTTTAAACTAATTATACATCTAAAACAAATAAATGTATTCCAGACTTAATTATACCTCGTTATTAAAATATTGATACTACCTTGAATTTTCCACCCACACGAGCATAGCGCGATCTACTTCAATTTGCATCGATTAGTTTCGTTTTCGTTTGAGATTTCTGCATCAATTCTTTTCTATAATTCTGTCAAACTGTGATATGGAATACGTTTCAATTGCTATATTTCAGATTTAGTTAGTGAAAGCTTTCGTGTAGTGCCTACTAAAAGTGCGAAGCGGAACGTTTCCTTTTTCTATGCTTATGAAGGCGTACTTATGTTTGGCCTTGCATTTAGATCTATCTAATCTACCCCTAATTTCCCTGTAAAAAGAGCTTTTATACTAAAAACACTTTTCACTATGTTTAATAAAATGATAAACTTTCGTATTCAACATCGAACAACCGCAAATTTGACGGTGACGGGCGTGGAGTTGTTGTAGCACCTCCCTAACATTCCTGACCTTTCACCTTACGACTTTTATTTATTCCCTAAAATAAATACGTTTGCAAATTGCCCGAGAAATAGTAGCTGCGATAGGAAACACCGTGGAAAATACCTACATAGAGGCGATACGTTTATTGCTTCTAATGTAAAGTTTAAGTGTAGTTTGAAGGATACAACAATGAATATGTTGTCAAGAGGGCTGTTTAGAATTTAATAAATCATTTAAAAAGTCGATACCTTGTTTAATTTTTGATATTCCAAAAACTTTATCTCATCTCTCATACTACGCAATGTCTGAATATCATTTTAATTTATTCAGTTACAGTTGTAAAAATCACTATAATAGCACTAATTTAGAATAAGTTTCACAAACAATATACGGAATAAAAAAGTGCATTGGGCATAAACACATATTAAAAATAAGTTAAAGGATAGACAAATCTAATATTTAACTTATGTACTAGGGATTAAGTCTGAATTCAATTAAATTCAAATAGTAGATTTAATAAAATAGACTATTTTGATCATTGTAACAAAAGCTATCTAAAATATCAACGGATATGTTAGTATTACTAATGCATCAGTTTGCTAATTTGTACTTTCCCGGAATTGCTAAACATGGATCTTCTATTGTCTGTAGATATATTAAACTTTTAAACAGCGGCGATTTATTTATTAAAGTTGTTATAACAAAACATAAATATAAAACAATAAAGATCGTTTAATCTAATACATCGTTAATAAATTTACCCTTGAGCTCCTGCCCTGCAGTGCGGACGCTACGGGCCGGCTGTGAAAGGCTTCATAACCCGCTTAACTATACTACGGCTTCGGTTTAAAAGGGGTGGCCATGAATACTAAAATATACACGTAAGAGAAGTACATAAGACTAATCCCAGTGACGGAGTAAACTGGATCTTTTATTATATAGCGATATGTCTCTTTGCGTGTAGCACACAAATCTAACTTGTTCATTTATTATCAAATTAAACTGTCTTATGAGGGAATAGAAACTTGCTATCGCTAATATAATTCTTCACGGACTAAATAGCAGTTCAGATAAAGTTGTTTCTGCTACTTTACAACGTGTGCGGCCAAACGCGATTTCAATCTCGCCAACAAGCGGCCCCGCACACACGGCGTTCCCATTACACAAAGTGCCGTGAAAAGGTCAATCCGCCATTCAAACTACGCAAACAATAGCGTTGCAACCCGAATATTAACAGGTACACTTGCGTGCAACTAGAGGTTTACAATTTGCCGCTGATGTTATTAAGCCAAAACTACCTCGCAAATTAGCCAGTGAAAAGTAAGCAATCATTATCTCTATATTAAGAGTGCATGGCAATCGCGTTTGTGACAATACAAGACATTGATAAGTTCGTAATTTTTTTTGTTCCTATTCATTTGCTGCAGAGAGGATAAGGGTCCATGCACAGCATTTTATTCCATTAATCTGGTGTTCATTGGTCTGTAAATTCATTTTATTGTAGGCCTACGTATCGTAATATGAAAATCTAAAAATGTAATGTTATTTATTACTGACTAAGCGGTCCAAATGACATCTAATTGTACTAAGTGATCATTGTAATATATATTTTTATATTAATATAAGTATTAGCTTCTTTTTATTAATCGTGAGCCTTTGGTAGAGCAGTAGTCACTGTATAGAATTTTACGCGGCCTTTTTATTTAGACGTCATTTCTTTCTAACTCAAGAATTTTGCATGCACAGATTTAGAAGTGATTGCTTGAGCTCTTTCTCTTAATCGGTCTATCTAAAAGTTGATTCTTAGTCTTCTTTTTCTTCCATTCAATCCTACCTAGTCAAACCTCTACAGCGCCATCTTTACTTTACCTTGGGTAATTCTCATGAAATCTCGAAAAAATGTAAATTAAATTATTCAGAATTATTTTAGTTAATATCTATTAAATTTATCTTAAATTTGTACTATATGTGTTAGTAACTTTAGGGAATATAGTGGTCCCCAGAATAAACGAGTTTTAAATGAAGTAAATCAATATTGATAAACTTTAAAAGTGAGGGAATGATGACTGTGGTGAGGAAATGATGTTTATGTTAGTTTATTATGAAAAATTTAATTATTTATTTTTTGAACACATGTATAACTTTAGTAGGTAATATATATATGAAAATTCTGGAGTTATCTAATAACACAGCTCTGAAAGTGACTCAAATTGCTTACAGCAAAACTTGCTTTCATTTTTATATTAATTGCATTTTCTTTGCAACATGAAACTTAATTAATAATGACTAAAAATATTCAACTCATTTAGAAATTTTCAAAATCTCTTATATAAATCCTAAAATATTGTTTAAAACCATTAATATCAACATTTAGTCTTAAAGTAAACAATATTATATCACACAAGTTAGAATATAATAATATAATAGTCTTTTCCGAATCAGTCTACAATAGAATACCTTGCAGTCAAGTCTTAACTTTTACAATTTAAGCTGATTTATTTCCTTTACGGAAAAATATCCTTTTCTGATAAATTTTGGAGGTTCAATTTTCTGCACAACATCAGTCCAGGGATACAATGCTTCATCCTTGGGTGTAGGCCATCTCCAGGATTTAATTACTCTTTCCATACAATCTACCACAGCGGCATCATCAGAAACTGAAGTTATTTTTCCGGGATAAATTGCGTCGTTCCACTTGATGAGAACGAAATCGCCTATATCATAAGATTCATCAATTTGGGAATCATTATCATTGAAAAAATTATTCGCAGATTGTCTACCACAAGACCGCGTTTGTACTTTTCCAAGTCTTTTTTCAACATGAGGAGTTTTCGAAGATAAGTAGTATCCCAGGTGAAAATGGCTACATTCTCCAATACATTGACAGCAAGAAAGGCTTCTAAACTCTAATATATCACTAGCGAACACAAATTGGCGAATTTTTTGCGTTCCACGGAAAGGCGTAATAGTGACACCTTGAACGTTTTTCAAAAGTGCTGATACTTTAGCTTCAGGAGAGGATAAAACCTTTTTATTTCGCCTTTGAGATCTCTTCTTGTACTTCTCTTTTTGTCGAATTTGCTCTTTTAATTCTTTTTGTAATTTAGCAATTTTTGCATATTGTATTGCTCTACGTTTTCTTAATTGCTTCCTTCTCAAAACAGCTATCATACTTTCACGCTTATTATTATTTTAAAGAACAGGGTCTGCTGCAAGTCTAGAACTTGAAGGTGATACTTTATTGAGGAGACTTGTCAGATTCTTACGGACTTGTGCCTTTCGGTGTCTGTACGATTGACTGTTTTTTTTCCAATTTTTTCTCTTTAATCTTCTTTCTCTGGAACTCATGGCAGTTACAGATTTTATTTGGCCCTTCTGTTTTTTTTTAAGATATGAAATTCGTTCTTTCTCGCGAAGTTTTGCTAACACTTCAGGATTAGATTTCATTTTTTCTCTACGTTTTCGATCATATTCTTTTTTTTTCAATTTTGCTTCTGCATCAGACAGTTTCTTTCCTCGTGCCATTTTTTAGCTCTAAAACAAAACAGAATAGTAAATTTAAGGTTGACATAAGCAAGTTCATTAAAAAACTAAGTTAAAATAGTCTAGACGTCATTACCTCATTAGTTGTCATTCCCTCATTTTGAAATGAAATGAGGGAATGACAAAATAAAACATAACCTCAAAAATCTCCAAATGTAGTAAACTGCTGTATGTAAATTTTTCGGTGATTTTACTGCTTCTAAAAACATACTTTATTTTTAAATTTATATTCGAATATAGTAATTACCTCTTTGTTTTCTTCTCAGTGATGGAATGACTGTCTGAAATGTAATCTTTGAAAAATTGTAATTTAATCTTCTTCCAACAAGTACTCCGACAATTTTAATACAACTTCGCCATTCTGAGCAATTGTTAGTGTCACCAACTATCAAAAATTAATAGAAGTTCCAATAAAAAATCTCAAGTACGCTAACTTATCGACTGTCGGTAATGGTGTGAGGGAATGACTATTTTTTAAGGGACACATGTCAAATCAACATTTCCTCATTTATTTACGATCTATAATCCTAAATTCGAAGAATTTTTAAAATTTTGATGTATTTTTAATAAAATAGTCACACGCGCAAACATAAATTTTAAGCAATTTCTAGTTAAAAAATTATAACATGTTTTATTTTAAAGTTTGGGACATAGTGAGGGAATGATTTTAAGGGTATTATATATTTATTATTCCTTACAGATATACATAAAGTTTTAAGGTTATTACCAAAATTATTAGCCTAAGTGATGTTCTTTAAAAAAAAAAAAAAAATACCACCATGAATAGTTTCGAACTGTGTAAAAACTAAAAGGACAAGAATTTCGAGATTCCATGAGAATTACCCTTATACAGGATCAAGTCTGACGTCATAACGAGAATTTTACTATTTTCCTTTGGACGCCATTTGTTGAAATTAACCATAACATTGCTGGTGTGTCTATAATTTGAAAATCATAATTACCCGCGTGGCACAGGATTTGTGCTAGACACTTGCAAATAAATGATTCATCAGATCTAAGATCCCGAAGAAACCCAGCACGTTGTCCGCAACAGTACAAACTCGATTATATCACTTACGCTTGACGATTATATAATCTGTTCTATACGCAATTTTCCCAGCCGTTTCGATAACGAACCGCATTGTATGAGATCTGCGATTTATATGGAGGAAATAGATTTTTGCGTATTCAGTTTTCGTGTCTCTCTTTTGAAGTGCCTCTCCAACTAGTGGAGGTTGGCTATCAGCTTCCTGCTCTCTTCCTTATTTTTGGTTCTGCGTAATAGCTCAGCAGCGCTGGCGATTCCGGAACACTCTCTAATGTTACGAATCCACGACTTCTTTCTCCTACCAACCTTCCTTTTACCAGCGACCTTTCCCATCATGATAAGTTGAAGGAGATTGTATCGTTGGTGTCGAAGAATGTGTCCCAAGTAAGCGATTTTCCTTCGTTTTCTAGTAATGAACAAATATTGTTTGCCCTTGCAAATTAATTTATTACAACTATGACAACTTTTTATAGTTTCTAAATTCGAAAGCTTCCTCAAGAACATGGGCAGTGGCAGATTTGAATTTAAAGACTACTAAGCTGTGAGATCGCTTAGACATAGGCTGTGAGCAAAGATCATGGAAAAGCGATTTTAACTTCTGCTGTCACTCGAATTGCTTTTAACAATCCCATATGTGGGATCCGGGTGTGGCGAAGTCTCGATCGGTTGCAGATGTATATTCACCGTGTATAAGTATTGAAAATGTTATACCCATTAAAAAAATCTATATTTATATGGAAAAAAAAATTATAATATTACGTTAGAAATTAGTATATTTTATTTCACTGTAAGATATTTTTAAATTATTGAACTATAACTTATGTTAAATTATAGGTAAACAGAGGATCTTGATAATTATGTGTTTAAATTTACTCTTAATATACCAAAACATATAAAAATTAATTATAGTCAATATCACGCGATATGACTGCTAAACGTACTGAATCCTCGTACGTGGATATGAAATAATCGATTCTGTTTATTACGATTGTTGTCGAGATGTCGGTGTACGAATGCGCGTGTCTAGGTGCGATCGCATTGTACAAATTTAATTGCTTACACAAAGTCTACAATTGGAAAAGTGACGATTGAAAAATGTTCACAAATTCCATGCACTAGCGGGTACCTAAGCGTAGTTTCACACGGGGCAGCTCTATCCAGCGTACGTGCAATTGATTTATAGTCTTGACAGGGAAAGATCTAGAACAGTCTAGACATCCACCTTGTATCACAGTAACACGAAAACAGTATTGCTGATTTCTCTGGGCTCTATTTGGTGGACAATGAATTCATAAGCAGACAGGAGAATATTAAACCATGTTTAGAAAAAAAAACAGAGTCTAAAAGGTTATATAGTTGAAACTAGCTTATATACAGGGTGGCCCATAAGTCCTTTGAAAAGTAAAATTTGAATAAAACGAACAGGGCGCGCGTGAGCGGTGCAGGGGAAGCGATGGGAGTAACTTCGGTTTCTGGGAATTTAGTCGCGGTGGAGCATTTTACCGGAGCAGACCGTGCGTTTTGTGTGCGCGAGTTTTATAAAAACGACAATTCGGCAACCGTTGCGCAGCGTAAATTTCGAAAACACAAAGTTTTACACAACTTTGACGACACTCCAACTCATCAAACGATTAAGAACTGGGTTGCTAAGTTCGAGGAGACCGGTTCGAAGTTAGATAAACCGCGGTTGGGTCGCCCAAGGACGTCACGTACGGAACAAAACATAGACACAGCGACACAGTCTATTCGCGAAAATCCGACACAGTCAACTCGTAAGCGCGCCAGAGCATTAAACGTATTAACGCCAGAACATTGTTACAACGGATTTTGAAGAAAGATTTACATATGCACCCTTACAAAATTCAGTTGGTTCAAGAATTAAAGGAAACTGACGGTATTCAAAGACAAAATTATGCGAATGAAATGTTGAATCGGTTTACTTCCTTCAATAACATAATGTTCTCTGACGAGGCTCATTTCCATCTTAACGGGCATGTTAGTAAACAAAATTGCCGCTATTGGAGCCCCATCAATCCAAAACTTAAGCATCAGAAGCCCTTACATAGTCCGAAAGTGACTGTTTGGGCTGCTATGTCAGCCCATGGTATCCTAGGGCCTTACTTCTTTGAGGATGGCATAGGGCGCGCACTTACTGTTACGTCGGAGCGATATGTGGCTATGATCGAAGAGTTTTTCATACCAGAATTGCAAAACTTTTCAGGCTTTAATGCCAGGACGTGGTTTCAACAGGATGGGGCCACTTCTCACACCTCTAACACTGCTATGCCCGTTATCCGTCAACTTTTTCCTGGCAAAGTGATCTCTAAGAGAGGAGACATTTCCTGGCCTTCACGTAGTCCAGATCTGACCCCGATGGATTTTTTTTGTGGGGCTACCTTAAGGCTAAAGTATACGATACAAACCCGCGGTCAATTGAGGCCCTAAAAGAAAACATCCGCAGAGAAATGACAAGCATTTCAGCAGTGACTTGCCGCGCAGTCATCGACAATTTTAGACGTCGTTTGCAAGAGTGCCGTGATCGCAACGGATTACATTTAGAAGATGTTATTTTCAAAAAATAATTCCCGTTTTTTAAGCTTTTTTTGTAAATAAAAATTTAATTCATAATGTAATTAGTTTTATTTTAATAAATTTTTTTCATATCAAAGGACTTATGGGCCACCCTGTAGTTGAAGCTGGACTTTAGTATTTAAGGTTTAAAACATCTATTTTAACTTGTGGGATGTGTATCAACGGGGGTATTTATTTAAATTCCAATTTAAGAGCGACGAGAAGCGCCGAAAAACACAATTGAATTTGTCTTGGGTTCTTATGAGAACGCCCTAAGAACCAAACGTTGTATTTAAGTTGTGATTTTCTTAAACAACTACTTGCTGTTATCGGCTACACCGAGCTACTCTTACAGCTCAATTCGTACTATATATACGAACTGTCCTCTTATGATATTTTTCTCTTGACGCACACAAACCATTGTTTTGTTTTTCGTAAATGTCTCCTCATATTTCAATTTATGATTAAAATTATTTTTTTTAATTACAAAGATGGTAATTTTCGTCTGGTGTTCAGATAGAAAATATTTAAATATATTTTATTATTTCATCGTGTGTTTACTTAAAGCCGACTATGGATACGTCGGTATAGAGCGACAGCGAGCTTACAGCGTGGGTCTGGCGGATTATCTTTTTATTTATTCAGTTTTCACAGAGCGGTTGAATATCTTTAACTTTCAGCTGCGTTTTATTACACTCGGAGTGATAAAACGGACGATTTCCTTTTGTACAATTTAAATAAATTATAATGTTTATGTCCAAATTAACATTAATTAACTTTTTATACGCCCAAGAGTTTACTACGATTTAAAAAAAACTTGAGGAAAATTCTTCAAATAAAACATAATGGAATGTTTCGTCAAATTAAGCCCAAAGAAAGCATTAAAACTAAGAATTCCTACAATGAAATCACAAACGGATATTGCGAATGAACATCGTTCGTTCCTGAATCTGATGGAAAATTAGCTACTTCACAAACGCGAAATTGTTGTAGACTTGAGCTTTTGCGGACCCCCTGGCGTAAAACATGCAGACGTAGTAAAATAGAATATAATAAATTATTACTCACTTTATTCATTCAATAACTGTATGTCACACTTTGAATTATACATAATAAGTAAATAGTATAAATCGAGACATGAATGACAGGAGTACACCATTTGATAGTATTTAGAAGTTTCCTAGTTCAAAAAAAGCCAAGTAAAACTCAGTTTTTATTTCTTATCTCTCCTTTCTTTATTTGGCTATGCAACCATTTATTCAACGAATAGATACAAATTGTTTTATAATAGTAATACAACGTGTAATTCCTTAATGTTTTCAGCAAGCAACCGAGGTTCCAGGGCCGCGCCTCAGTCCGAAGAGTTGAAAGTGACGACCGACGCGGAAGCTCAACCGCAGCGGCACTCAGACCGGCAGGCTCGGGCCATGTACTTCACCAAATCCTCGCAGCTAGCACCCACCAGGCCCACCTCCAACGTGACCGAGCGCAACCCAACCAACTCCACCGAAACCACACCCACGAACTCTACACTTAACACCACCATTGAAGTGTCAACTGTCAAATGGACTCCGGTCAATTCCACCAGGGTCAATAACACGGCCATCATTGTGCCGAATGCAACTTCTAACGCAACGGAATTGTCGCCCTATACCAATCTGACGGATCCTCAGAACACAACATACACGACAAGGAGAAGAAATCTCACGCGACCGGATTTCATCAGGGAAGACACCAGCGTCGAAGGCATCTCAGAAAGCAGAATAGTGACGGAGAAACCTCTGTCCCTGGAGACAACGTTACTACAAACCAAAATCCCACCGATCATAGAATCGTCCAGGCAAGTGATTGACCACGCGAACAGGATGGACACGGGGGTCATCGCTGGGATATCGTTCGCGGCGCTGGTGCTGGCCGCGTTGGCTGGCAGCACCGCCTTTGTGCTTTACCGCCGGCGGTACCTCAACAAACCGCAGACCTTGAATGACAAGTGCTCGAACCCAGACTCGAGCGGCTACCTCGACGATAGCACTATAAGAGTGAGTAATATCATTCTTCTTTTTAATAAATAACTCTAACAATGGTTGTAATAATATATTTACACTTAAAAAGTACCTATATAATATAACTTAAAACTAACGCAAGTGATAATAGTTGGTTTATAACAGTGTACTATATTGCTACTGAAAACGCTGTACCGCGCCTTGGGAAACCGCGTGAGAGAATGACTAACCTAGCAGCTAATACACCCCCGTCCTGCTGCGCGGCATACCTAAGGCGCGTTACTGATCACACTCTTATATCACAATCTTATATACCATATGTTCACACAAATAATGCTACAGGCCAACACATTTAAAATGTCATTTTGTTGTTGCATAAACTTTAGGAAATGACCAAGATCTAAAGGAGTTTTCTTTAAAAGCAACAAAATGGATGTTTATGTATAAATCTATATTTTTGAACTAGTAGTATATGGCCCTAGAGTGGCTAGAATTATATAACACCTAAACATGACGCAGCAAAATGTTTTCGCGAGTCACGTTTGCCCAATAAACTGTTTTAATGGCTTTCATAATCGCACTTCGAGAGCATCTCGTTTTTATTTACCATTACGTCGACAGATCAGGTTTTGTAGAAAATGTTGCTTTCATATGAGTTTTTTCGACAATATGTTATGTTGTACTATGATAACGTCCCAAACTTCTAAGGCACCTATGGAAGAACTTTTAAGATCACCACTCTCTTAAGAATTTACCGGTAACTTCCTTACCTAAGGGCCTTATTGGCGAGTTAGGTTTGCTAAGACTTTAATTTGTAACCAAAAATTATGTACAATACCCGGCGATAAATATTGCGCATCGACCTTTAGAAAGAGACAATCAGCTAATTTCGGCTTCGTAGAGTACTATCTGTGTCCCACACTACCTATGTGACGTATTGTCAGTCGTATATCGTTCGACAGCGATAATGATCTACTAAGCCGAAATTAGCCGATTCTCTTTCTAAAGGTCGATGTGCAATATTTATTGCCTGTTACTGTATAGTATATATTATTTATAGGTGTAAGCTTTAATGGGGTGAATGTATAGCTCATTTGCTTTCAAATAATGTACGGTACACCCATCCAAAAATTAGAGATTTCAGAAATAATAAATGAAGTGTTTATAATTTACTAAGAAAACGTTTCTGAATTTTGGATTATTGTATTATAATTAAATATCGTTTTCTATGTATCTCTGCAGGGTTTTACTGCTAAACCTTATTGGCCTGTCGTATTCCGATAGAATTTAAGTTTAAGTACTTTTTTTGGTGTCTGTGAAAAGTATATGGGTTACGCTTATACCCAGCTGTGGACGACATATAACCTTATTTCAGATGTTGATTTTGTGAAAGGGAACTATGGAATTTTTCTATTGCGAATGGTGTAGTAGTTTATAAATAGTTGGAAAACCCATGATTTGATCTGATTTTTGTTTCTCCATTCCAGGACAACTCCGAGGAGATGTACAGTTTGGACAACGACTCGTTTCTCAACTCGCTAGAGGCGATGACCATCCAGAACTACTGGACGGACACCGTGAAGCACACCAAGCTCTAGTGTAGACGAGTCCACACTAATCTGACTCATGTTGTGATACACCAACTGCATGTCATAAACCAATTTTTGGGCAACACAATGTCTGACATACATCTGATATTTTTAACAATTCAGAATAATTCTTATGTTATAGTATGAATTACAAGAATTTGAGGAACAACTTCATACTATATATCACCTAGTAGGTTTACATATTCAATGACTGTCTATATTTCTAGTAAAGATAGCTAGAACAAAGATTTATGAAAATCTTTATCGCTATCTACAAATGTTTTAAATTTTTAATACTTACTTTTTTTTCATTTTTATCTGGCTTACACCGCTGTCCAGTAAAATTTGCAGAATCTCCTGACCAAAAGCAACAGGATGCGGAGGGTGCTAAGATTTAAATAACCTTTGTTAAGATAGCCAAATTCGAAGACTCCCTGGGTTGCCTCGGCTTAGACTGCTCCATATTACATTTTCATTGGATTAGCTTTTTGGTCCAAAAGTAGATATTTTTCATATCAATACATCAAATAAATCCAGAAAGTATATCTTTCCATGCTCTAACATAATATACTTGTATGATACAATTGTGTAAAGTGTAATGGAAAGTCAATAGATGGGGGATGTCATTCTAAATTAGTTATTGTCTGTACCTTCTCATACAAGTTTATCTGACATACAACATAAAGGATGTACGTTTAGATAAACATTTACGTTAATATTAAATATTAATCATATTATGGAAATAGAATAATTCAATCCTTCAAGTAAAAGTTTCATATTATCTGTAGAAATTCGGTGTGCATGTTGCCATCATGAATTTGTTGTTGCCCAATGAGAATATGAGTACAAAAGTCGGTGACACACGAGTGAGTCAAACATTTAGTTAATAACGCGTTTAAAAATAAAAAGAAATATATGCCTTATTCTCAAAACAATTATATACATATATATGTATGTATGTATATATATAAATATTGTAATTTCCAATAACTCTATTTCACATGTTTTCGTTTTTAAATTATTTCTTTTTATCTTTAAGCGCTCGAGATTGACGTTAGCTATTATACGAAAGTAATTCTAGTGACTTAGTTTAAAAAACAATAATTTAATTTTAACAATCGATGTGGACTCTTAGATTTATAGTGATTAATAATTTATAATAGAATTGTACGGTTTGTATATAGGTACTTAACATTCGTTGTGATATTTGTTTGTTGTATATTTCGCCTAGTTTATTTTTTAGTATATTCTTGCTTTCTGTGTGACAATGTATACGTTCAAAAGGAACGTAGTAACATAGTTATAATTCATCATCAAATCAAATAACTTCACCGCAATCAGTTGATTAAACCCAGCTAGAATACATATATGTATTCTAAAGAATAATATAATTAAAATTATTACAGTTCTGTGTATGACCAGGTAAATAATAAAGTTAAAATCTAATAATCAGAATTTTGAAAATGCTTTGCCATTATTTATTTATTTCTGAAACCATAGCTTTTTGCATATATACCATATATCAATTGACAGCAAATGACTTATACATTGACCCCTTTAAAGTTTTTGACACCTATAACCAATCATTCTGTATTTACAATATAATCTTACAAAAATATCAGAAGGACGAACATTATTTTAGCTTTAGTTATAAATAAATTATATTATATCTTTGTTTTAGAAGCTTCTCAAGTAAATTTACAATTTTCGGGTTACTGTTACGTTCATCGGTTGTCGTTTCTTACATTCTTTGTAGTTTGAAGCAAGAATTTGATCTCAATTCATCATTTTAATATAGTTTTAGAGATAGTGATTAAATGTATTTGTTAGTTAGCTTTAATTGCACTTAGCATTTATTTATTTTGTTTTAATTATTTTCATGATAATATTACATTGCCATTTTAACATCCGTCCCATGTTAATTTTATCACGTGTTGTGCTGTTTTCGTTATCACGTATGCTTATTTTTATTAAATATAGCTGAACTTTGTACTAAACGTAACCAGTAAAATTTCAATGAAATTTTGTAATTTTATGACTAATTCATGTTGAAATTTTCGTAGGAAAATTTTTACAAATGATTTTTGAAAATAGAATACTACTTTTATTGGCAACCCTGTATGCTTTATTTACATACAAATGCTACAATGATACTATATTTTTTTATTTACCATGTAAATATTTATTATTATAAATATTATTTACTATATTTGCATGCGCAATATAATATGATGAAACTGTGTATTAATATCTGATGATATTTAATCTAATGTATTAAGGACATCGTAATTTTTTGTAAATTCAAAAGCTATTTTTGTTTTGGTGTTGATTCTTTATTCTTGTATGCAGCGGAATTACAACTTTTGTTCATATAAGGTTTATTAAATATTCATCTTAAATAGTATGTGTAAAAGATTCTGTAATTACTGGCAACAATCACACAGGTTTTTAACGGTAATTTAAATTTTGTTTTAGGAATGTGCCAAATTGGCATAACTTTTAAAAAATGTTGAAGTAAATTAAAATAAAAGGTATATAATAAAGCACCTATAATCTTTATTTTAATATTTTTGTATCAATTAAATTTCAGAATGTAACATGTTATAAATAATTTGTAATGATTTTCTTTAAAACTATTAAACAGTGATAGAGTGTAGTACCCTTTTTAAATGTCACTGAAATTTGTTATGTTTTCTATAATGGCTATAACCCATATTGCAGTGCAAGTATAAAATAAACCGATGTAATATTACATTGAACATAACGTATTAAATCTATTTTACCTGTAAACGTTGTTTTTCTTACCTCGAAAATCTAAAGGCGATATTGTTTAAGAAATTTTAAAAATCTCCCACGAAAGCTATGGCGAATAATTTCAGTAGAAGTTGTTTAATAAAATCTCTCCAAGTGATAACAGTAACCAATATATAAAAAATTAAACTGTTAATTAGAAACAGTGTTGAGAGCTTCTTCAATGACCTGAATAAATATATAATAGAATATACAATATACTGAAATATATGTAATGTTATCCTAAACAGGCTTTTAAAGATAATTTTGTCCTTCGACAGTTTTACAAAACAATTACGATTTATAATAATTGGTCAGGACATAGTTTTTATGTAACACAGAAATTATAGGAAACATCTAATTATCAAATGTTGGGTGGACGCTGGCAAGCCGCTTACAACCGGTCCTATTTGAAAATCTGCAGGAGAAACCAGCAGTGGAATAAACTATGTCTCATACGACAGAATTGCTAAAAATCATTTCAAATGACTACTTGGTTAAAACAATGATATTGTGATAAGATTTATTTTGACAAGCTAGTAAAAGAAAATGAGCCATTCTGGTGAAATTTACGTTTACGAAAATTACGTTAGTTACGACATTTTTTCACTAATGTTAACGTATCCTTAGTTCGTTAGTACCATTTATTAAGGCAATTTATCCATGATCTGGTCTCGACTCTATCTGGTAAATACACATACGTACGTAAACTTTAATTTTAGTTTAATTAGGAACACTTGCTTGTGGTATAAAATGTTGGGCGATATATCTGAGGCCGAGGCATAAAATTTTAAAATAAAATTTAAACGTCAATGTCACTATCAAGTCTTGACGTATACTGATAAAGACAGAGTCCAAAACAAATTACATATATAATCATATTTTCGTTGTTAGTTATCCACAAATATTAAAAATGGTGAAAGCCTGGTATATGGATAATGAAACTTCTGATCAGCGTTTGGAACATCACAGGAATCCACCAGAATACATCTCCATCGACGATCTGTTCAAAAAAACCGGTGTTGAATATTTTAAAGTAAGTTGTTTGTTGATAAAGTTTTTAAAAACTTTTTGAACTGTCTTGATTTTTTAATTCATGCATAGTCCTTCAAAGTACCCAGTACATGATATAATTTTGAATTTTAACTATATTAATACCAACGGTGTATGATAACCCCTAGGGATCACGAGCACTCTTATTGCGTCATATACTATTTACATTAAAAAAATGATAACATTTGTTCTCTTTATTTGCCAATAAATAAATATCTGGTTTATCTGTGAGGAAAAACTAATTCAAAGTTAGCCATTGACAAATATAAGCTTCTTTGCAGAGAGAGGATACTTATTATTTATTAATAGATTTGATTTGAATAAACTGTGTAGCATCCACTATTATTATAAACATATTTCTCAAAAACTATTAACAAATACATAGTAATTTATGAGGTTGTATGTTCATCAGTAATAAACTAGTCGCTTTGTTAATACATTTAGAAAATTTACAAAACTACCAGAAGCCAATAATGGTATATCTGGTAAAAGTCTAAAAATATACCTATTTGTTAGGATATACTTTCAGACTTGATTTTTGGTGGTGATGGAAAAATGCATATTATATGAATATTTTATATTCATGTTTACACATAGGTCTAAAAATTTTCATCTTATTAAATGAATTTTTTTAAAGTATGATGAAATTAATTACAGTTTTTAATTTTATAGCAATTCATTTATTAATATTTTTTGATTAATTACCACTTGTCTACATTTTGCTTTTAATTTATAATGATTTTGACTACTCACACTGCAGATTTAATAAAGAATATCCCACCACTGCCTACATTGTTTAAAACCAAGCTATATTACAATATCATAATACGCAAAATAAGGTCTTTGGCCTGGAATTACAGATATAGTCTAAATAACTTACTTAGTGTTAAGGATAACAGAAACACATCACTAAAACATTTCATAATTAAAAATCAAGGACAACTGGCTTAAGCAAAAATGAGATTTTATGTAAAAAAATTAATTATTACAGATTAATGTAAGCACATATAAAACGGACGGAGTGTTAGACAAAATTAAACAAGAGCGCGGGTACAGCTATGAGGATGAGATAACATGCTCTGAGGAATGCATACCAAACTTTGAAGAGAAACTGAAAGCATTTTTCATGGAGCACTTGCACACTGATGAAGAAATCAGGTATAAACTATTCACTTATCTGTAATTAATACATATATTTATCCATCCTTTGTATGTGTGTAAAAAGGATATTGCCCTAATGACCAAACATTTGCTTATTTTCATAAACATGGAATGTGTAGTGCAAATAGAAGTTACTATTTTCTAAGATGTACAAGTACAATCTTGTATTCAATAACTAGGTAAAGCTATTTTGAATATTTATATGGTGGATTTATAAGTGAAAGATATAAAAGTGAAAGTTCTCTTTAACCTGCTGAACAATTTAAATCTGTGAAGAGTGAACACCAGTTTATTTCTGGAATGAGCTTCTGCTGCATTATTTTATGTAACTGTACACTATGCAATGGACCAACAGAACAAAAGCCAGTTTTATTGTTATCAGTGACTTCTACCAGACATCAAATGGAAATAAATGTTAGAATTAGTAAAAAGGCCAGTTTTGGGGTATACATATAAAAAAATATATTGCCAAGCACTTTGATAGAGCAAGCCATTTTTTGAGCCGCAAATGAATATGCATTCAAAACACGCAAAAGAATGTTTTTTTTTTGCAAAATTCATATTTATTGAAATTATTTAAACAAAAGTGCAAACATGTGTATTGAACTTACATATAATGGCACACATATATGACAGTACTCTTACTAATACTTACAATGCCAGTTAATTGTGATCGGTATTTGGATTTCACTAATTTGATAGTGGAATAATAATAATTATTCATACCAGTAGTTTGTTTCGATTCCTCAGGAGCTGACATAGGTTATAATAGATTTAAATGTTGAAATAATTTGACAATCAATCGAAGCTAGAAATAATTGTTAAGAGCCGCATGTGGCGCTGGAGCCGCAGTTGGCCAAGCTAAACTAAACTAAACCCCTGCTTTAGAGTATTAAATATACTACATATATATACAATTACATATATATGGATTTGGTTGTCTTATTATATGATACCTTTTTTATTATTGTTTCTTCTTCATAAATGATAGAATAATTGTGAATAAAAAAAAATAATTTTCATTAATGCTCTTATTCACTAATTTTTACTTGAATGTTTAATGAAATATTTAAAATTTATTGTTGCAAAAAACTAATTTGCCTTACAGATTCTTGATTTATAAAATATAAATGTATAATTTCAGGTTGGTTCTGGAAGGTTCCGGATACTTTGATGTTCGCGATGGGAGCGACCAGTGGATTCGCATCTCAGTGACTGCTGGAGATATGATAGTCATCCCAAGTGGCATCTATCACCGCTTCACCCTTGATACTAATGTCAGTATGAAATTCATCAAAAATATTTTAAAAACTTTTAATTAAACTGTAAAAGTGATGAGTGAGAGAGAATGCTCTAGTGCAATGGTTAAGAGCATTAGGGTCTGAACCATTGCACTAGAGCACATTGGTTAAATGCCTGTTATGTGTGGGTGTATCAAATTATAAAGTATTTTTATTTACTTAACTGAATCCAATTTAAATAAATCCATTAATAAAATTAATGAAATTGAAAATGTTGCACAGCTATAACCAATTATAGAAAGTAGACTTTATTGTTGGTGTACAACTATTGTAAGTAAATGATGCATCAAGTTAGGAAAATTATTAAAGTTATGAAAAGCAAAATATTATAGATCCTTAAAACTTCCAACAGGAAATGCCATTTATTATCATACAGTACTTAATAATAATTGAAATGTGTTTTAGAGACAGTTCACTTTAATTATTGATTTAGTTTTATAGTAAGAAACTAATACTATTTTTACATAGATTTTTAAATTTAAACAAAAACTATTTTTGTTAATTACTTAGCAAGTCTTTAAAAATGAGCTGTCAGGTTTGTAAGGGAAGAGAAAATTGTTTTTTTTTATTGCTTTGGTCGCAATTTCTCAATTTTTTCTTGCATAAGAACCTTCCATGAGCCTTAAGGTAATAAAAAAATAAAAGAAAATAGTTTAATTATGTGAATCTGCATCTTGGTGATGTGGTGAAAAATTCGAAAGCTTGTACTTGAGGAATGCTAGGTGATTTATTTTATAGAAATATAGGTTCTATATCATTCTAGAGAATTAAGGTTCTGAAGTGGAGACTACGAACTAACAAGCACAGTTCAAGGCGTCCACCACTAAGTTGAACAGATGATGTTCAGGTCTTCCAACTGGTATTTTAGGAAACCAATGAGGGAGGCCTGTGGGCCAGCATGGACATCCTTTGATTGAAATGATCTAATCCTATCAAAATTATTATTACTTCTTTCATTATTTATGAACATTATTATTAATAGAAAAAAATTAAGTGTCATATAACCTTTTGGTTTATCTACTGTTTAGTTGTCCTGTCTTCTCCTAAATCATTAATATGTTGATAACTTTCTGGTCACCGCTATAAACATATAAACTTAAAACATTTCAGAATTTCATCAAAGCGAAAAGATTCTTCGTGGGCGAGCCAGTGTGGTTACCATATAACCGACCGGCGGACGACATGCCGTGCCGCAAGGAATACGTGGACAAACTCCAAAAAGGCTTTGTCACTGCAGCTTGAGAGATCAGTATCCACTATATAGATGCCTTTATATGAAGTGGGTTATTAGGTCAAGCAGAATATATATTCATAATATATTAAAAATATGGGATTTTTATTATTAAAAATAATATCACTGATATCACTAAGGTGTGTGCCTTCTAAACATAGACACTTTTGCTCATGGATACATTCATATCAACATTGTTCCTGGAATAGTGGACATTTCTGTGCAAATATTTGAGTTGATAAATCGTAGGTTTATTAGCTTAAACGCGGCTTTTGAGGGGCACCCAGAAATAAATATCTAGTGGCGTGAGATTTGATCTCCGAAGATGCCACGGAATCCCCTCTAGATATTTAAACATTTTGTTCTTTTGATGTATGGGATATCAAACCACTGTGTTGGAACCAAGTTCTGTGTTTGTAAGCTACAAAATTGTACAGTTGTAGAAAAAAAAGTTACTTAAAATTGAAAATGGGACACTTGTCCAGACCACCCTGTATTATCTGTAGGATTTAGAAAGAATGATTCAATTATATATCTTTTTATTTCTGATTGCTTAGGACAACTAGTTAATTTTTTTTATTATTATATGTAATCTGTCATATACAGTTATGTCCAAGTGTTGCCATTTTAAAATAATAACAATATAGTTTTAATAGATACAAAAAGAAACAATTGTATTTTTAAATAATTTTTAATTTTATTATTACTATATTTTATACATAAGTTATGCAAGTAAAATTAATCATGTTATTTTTTTCGTTTTTTATTTAAATGTTAACTGTAACAGTGTAACAGTTGACGAAACTTCCACGACCCTCTAGATATGTAACTTTGAAACAAGATTTGTTTAAGTTTAAATCTTACAGGGAGTCAAAATGTTAAATATATTTTTAATCGTTTTTTTCGATTTTGTTGAAGAGTAAAAATCAATAATAACTGGTTTAAATCGTGTGATTCAAAAGCGGTAGATAATCAGGTAGGTAAAATTAATTATAAAAAATTCAATTACATTTATGGAGTTATTAAGCTAGCTGTCGCTCCATGATGGACAGAGAGGGTGATGCTTGAGATTTCTCTATGAATCAGAAGTGAAAAGATAAATCAGTGGCAGTGGACAGGTCACATTGCATGCAGAACCAAAGGCCATTGGGGTTTTAAGGCTTTGAAGGCTCTGTCTTTAAGGCCATGAAACTGTAAGCGCAGTGTAAGATATCCACCCACACAGTAGACAGACAACCATGTTAAAGTCGAAAGCCGCAGGATGCGGACCGCTTTCAACCGGCCCTATGAGAACTACGGGGAGACCTATGTCCAACTTTTAACGTCGTATCCCTGAAATAATGATAATTGCATAAAGTATTTTTTAAACCACTATAGGTATAAGGCATTCTCATAAGCCCAATATAATTAATATATCATACTCTGAGCAGTTAATAGTAAGTAAATTGTAATGATACATTACATATCAAAATCAATTATTTACTGTGTCCCTGAAGACTACTGCTAGAAGCTATAGGCATGTCACATCCCGACAGAAAAAATAGTTCACAGCAGTCACTTTATACAGGTGATTGGAGATATTTTTAAACATTTTTGCTGGCCGATGAGCTTTAAATTCATCTCTTTATAGCTTTGACATCTGTCACCCTGTATATTAAATTGTTTTAGTTAGCTATTTTAACTGACACAATAAAAATTCATCTTTTTTCATGAAATGTTCTGTTCATGTCCTGTCGTCTATAATGTGTATGTATATGTTCATTGTGTAATAATCAATGGATTTAGTTTAGAATTTTAAGCCATTACATAAGTTTAAATTTTGTTATAATTGTAACATGTTTTTATATCTTTAATTAATTGTACTTGTCGCAACAATGCAAAGTATGTTCAGGGAGAAAACTTGTAATTTATTGTCATTTCAATAATTGAATGTCCATTGCTAGACTCGATTTTCTCTACAGATTTTCAATAAGATCGGTGAAAAGTGAACTACATCCACCATCTTCTAACAATTTTAACAAGGTTGTCTGTCCACTTTGTGGATGAACGTCATAGTGCCCGTTGCCAGGCTGTGGTCTCCACTTCACAATTTTAAGGCCCCAACAACCATCTGTTCTAATATGGAGCCTACTCACTGCCCCTTGGACTTGCCAATCCGTTTGCTATTAATTATTAAGTGATAATAGACAGAACTATTTTGCAAATAGTAGCGATAAACAAACAAGCTCTCTTCACTACCCCTTCTAGTTTAATATGATATTATACCTTTTTATATTAACACGTGTATTTCTCAAAGATAAAATATTTTAATCTATAATTAAAATACTGTGTATTAAATTCTTCAGTCGATACTACATTATATATTATTATTATTAATTTTGACCCTTACTTTACAAACAATAACTGTAATGCAATCTATACAATCCTGTTCATGTTCTACTTTTAAATTCAAACTTCTATTCAGCCAGTACGGTAAATATATGTAAACTTTAACAAAAAAAGGTTTGGAATGTTTGGGATAGTTACACATATAAATGAATATACTATACCAACCTATTAACACAAAAGAAAAATATTGACGTCTATGTCAAGCCAACTTTGAATGAGTTGTCAGTTGACTTATTTACGTAAACAATACATGTTATACAAAAACGAAAAATGATCCAACGACCCCTTCGCAAACCATAGCCACGATTTATTCAAGTTAGTTTATTTTTATTTATTTATTTGGAGTCATCAGCAGACAGCACAATGTGAAATACATATCAAATATGTATATATAATAGATCTACATTTCATCTCTAATTATACAAATAAACGATTTATGACAGGTATATTAGAATCGAGTTTCTTATTCGGTTCTTATCGATAGAATCAACATATCGAAAGTGACAATCGTAGTATATGAAGAAAATTTGCACCAATATAACTATGGGTAAAGTCATATTCCATGTAAATTATATCAATGGCATGACTTTTCGAAACTGCCCAGCGAAGCATATTCGTAAGAATAAATATTTAATTTTATTGATAGGCATAATGTTTGTAAAACATATCTTAAGTGAAACTATTTTATACTGACAGGCGCTGGGTAGATAGAAAACCTTTTTAAGGTCATGGGAATACGTTGGATGCAAGCCTGAGGGCTATGTCCAGCTGTAGACGTTTTACAGCTGAAATGATATTTCTATCCAGGCGTTTGAAGAATGTGTTATATCTTTTTCTAGGCATTATAAAATATCAAACTCTATTGTGAGCGATTGTGTACGGTATAATACACTACCATGTAATATCACCAAATTTCATACAAAAAAAATTTAAAGTTTATTAAAAAAAATACTTAAAGATATCCTACTACAATTTGAAGAATTTTTAATTGTTTATGTTAATGTTCCAACCATTTTTTTGCTTTTAACTTTAATTGCTCTACTGTAGTAACTATTGTGAAAGTGATTAACAAAAAAAATTGTTTGTTATTTTCTCTTCTCAGACAAGAGTGCGTTAAGATCCCTTATAACTTTAAATTAAAAGATGTCATTAAAGGGAAGCTGAATCTTATTTTAGTTTCTACGTACACAAGCTATCACTGCAAATAATCATGTGAATATAATGAGATCTTTTGATTAAGAAATCCAAATTCAGTTTGCTGATACACAGATGTATTTAAACCATTTTTTTTATTCATAAATAGCAGAGGTGCTATATCGTGGCAGTCTTTTTAGAATCATAGAGTAAATGCTAGATTAATGCACAAGTACAGTACTGTACTAGACAGCGCTAGAGGTATTGCGATTCGTTTATTATGAAAACTTTCATTGATGGTAGGGAATAACCATCCAGGAAGCTTTAATGATTATAAATCCCAGATAACTTTACTCTCAATCCAAAGGATTTCTTCCTCCTACTCGAAACATAAAAGGGTATACTATTTATACTCGTACTTTTGCATGGCTTAGGCTTGAAGACAATGTGCCACGATTGTGACGGAAAAATTAAAACGCGGCAACCCTTTGCTTTGCTAACCTGACCTGTCGCTACCAGCTTTTGTAATGGAAGGCACAAAGTGGTTGTGTAACCTTCTAAAAAATAAATACCACAGGAAGAACCTGTGGAAAGGAACAGAGGTGAAACATTTCAGCTTATCTGCCTTATATGCAGGCGTAAATTTAAACGTAAAATACACCATGAACAACCTCTCCTTCTGCTGGTAGAATTTCATTAAATAAATCCTTAGCTGATCTCACAGGAATATTCCTACCAAATTTATAATGTTATCTTATTATTCCAGACATGGTATATTATACAGATTAAAATAATTATAATAAAAATAAATATTTAAAAAAAAATTTAATTTTCGTATTATTCTCAAAGAAACACGCTCTAAATAATTAAAAAAAGATTTCGACATTAATTACCGAATTTATCTCCGACGTAGAACAACCGGAATCATGGCGGAGGGCGGTGGCTCCGAGGGCGGAAGCTCTGACGGCTCGGGCATCATCATCTTCACCCTGTGGTACATTGCTATCGCTATTAGTTACATCAAGTGAGTACGTTTTATATTCTTAATACGTGACAATGCACTAACGTTTTCTGTTAACGGCTTTGTTTATGCGTTTCTCTTATTATTTCTTCTCTCTTATCTTATATTAAATAGACTTCTTCCGTTGCTTCTCCTAGCACTAACGCTTTTAAAAGTCGTAGTAATAGCAGTTTAGAAGAAGAAAACTTTAAGGGGGAAGGGAAATACTCTATCTCAACTGAAATGAAGGAATGTTGTGTAAAATTAAATGCTGCTTTGCACACGGAACACTGTTACGGAGTGCTTAACATAATTTCATGGCTGCGGTTTTCAAAGCAGAAGTGATAGACCAGGAACTATTATTTTTATAGTAGGAGAAAACTTGCATCGTGGAGATAACTCATGCCCGTGTTATATTTGTGGTGTGGTTATGGTCGCGGTAAATACCTGCCAGTATGTTTACACAGTACTGAGTTTGCATTTCTTTTTTTAATGGAAAGATCATGGGATTTGTTATAACAGTAAATTATTATATTGTTTTTGTAAATCGGTGTAACATAACTCCTGAAGATGCACCGTGGAGGGGTGAAACACGTGTTGAGTGATTTGACGGTGGCGGTTGTGTAATTCGGATTGTTTGCCGCATACGCATTTATCAGCGGGCTGGCGGGCGGTGCACTTTATTGCACGACTACCACTGCATGTGCGGAAGTGGCTACATATAGGTCTTTTTCTTAATAAGGCTGTTTACAAATTAAGTTATAATGTTTCAACGTAGATTGCGATTAAGGTTAAACCGCAAAGATATCGCGTTGACCGCTGGCGCCAGTGGCAACCTTACACCTTCGTGGTGGGTACCAAACCCGCTACCCGGCGGTATTACTGTCCTATATTTCGTCCTGCGGTAAACTATTCACCCACCGTATGTCCTTTTCTATATTTATTGGATCTGTTAATATAAATTCATATAGCTTCTATTAATTACCATACTATGAATATTAGAATATAAAACAAAAATATAATTATTCCAACAAGTGTAAAGGATTTTTAGGAATACAGTTTTGGAATGAATTACTATGAAAGTGACCACTGAAAAACTCCAATCGTGTTTGAGCGATTCTTGATCATAACGCGCTTTTTTTTTAATATTCTTTATTGTACACACAAGAAAATATATACAGTTTCATAAAAATAACGAAAAAAGTACAATGGGTAAAGTACAACTATCACACGAGGCAATTTCTTCCAGACATCGATAGTATGGAAACAGTAGAAGTGTAAATAACGGGTAGTTATAGTGTACAAAATATACATATATACAAACATACATATTTAGCACATATATATTTATAAATATAATAATAAATAAAAACATCAAACTGACCTGAATCGCACCTGCCTTAGAAAAATTAAAAAACCAGAAATAAAACAATTGAAATATAGAGTAACAAATCATAGGTCTAGTAAACTTTTCTTAACCTTTTTCTTAAAAATGGCAGTGACTTAGAACATCTTATATTCAGCGGTAAATTGTTCTACAATCGAACGGCCGCTTTGTACGCTCATAGCGTACATAGAAGCTAATAGTTGTCGACAATGTTGAGGGTAAAAGGGCCAAAGAACGATCACCTACTCGCTGGACTGACGCGATTTCAAGAAAAAGCCTACAAAATCGAAAGAAAAGCCTACAACACTCACCGTGCACGGCTCTTTAAAACTTTCATAAAATAGAACAGCTTGGATAAAAAGGTAGCAGAAGCTGACATGCTTCTCCGTGACCCTTAGTTACGAGGAACAACGGAGAAGAAGACGTCATTTACATTATGCTGTTGCCATTTTTTTTTATGGTCTCGCTATTAGAGGCCTTTCGTTCCCCTGTCTTATTTATGGGAAAGGGACATTTTTATCTTTTAATGATTCACTTTCTTTTCTTTTTTATTTCCATGCTCTTCCGTCATACTCCACATGATCTATCTTTCTTCTACTTACATTCTACAATTTCTGTCTTTCATTTACTTATTTTCTACCGTTCATTCATCGCTTATCTTCCACTTCCTTCCCCTCGTTCCTTATTATCACAGGTTTTATTTATCACATTATTTTACTTTACCTTATCTTTTATTTTACGTTTTATAATTTGGTTATTTTACATTTTAAAACAGATTACATAGTTTTTGTATTATTTACTTTATAATTATTTCTAATTGTTTTTAACTACTGCCTGTATTAGTTTTCTTTACATTTATTGCATGTTTTGCGATTTTTTTGCAATAATCAAGGAACACTGGCCTGTCGGGTTTTTCTTCTATTAATGAGGCGATGGTGTCTTCTCATTTTTTTTACACAACTTGCTTTCGAAATCGTACCGAAGTCCTCCGAACGCGGGACAGTGGGCCACAAGGTGGATCATGGTCTGGTCCACGCTTGGTTCACAGAAGCACGAGGGGTCCTCCTTAAGCTTGAACCGATGAAGGTACTCAGAGAACCTCCCGCGCCCCGTGAAGAGCTGCACCAAGACCGCGTCCACCTCGATACTGCGGAGCACGCGGTAGGGGGTAGGCGATAGGCTGTTACCATTACAGAGAAGGTCTTTTTGTTACTGGTACCAAATTGGGCTCCTCCGGCATTTACAGCCCTTGGTAGTTTTAGGTTGAGCGATGACATTAGGGGTGTTGAAATTGTTATTTATTACTATGATAATGAGCACTTTCGGTATTTGTAGCTGTTGTATATTAAGTTAAAAGATGCCATTGAGGCTTATATGAGCCTTATATGATATTGAGGTCCTCCAACATCGGTAGCTTTTGTAGTATTACGTTGAAAGATGCCATTATGAGAAAGCTGCAATTGTGATTGGTTTCTATCAAATCAGGCTCATCTTGCATTTCCAGTCATTCGCAGGTTTAAGTTGAGCGATGACATTATAGGTGTAGCTGAAATTGTTATTTATTTATATGATAATGAGCACCTCCGGTATCTGTAGGTGTTGTATATTAAGTTAAAAGATGCCATTATGAGGTAGCTAAAAATTTTACTGGGTTCTATGAAATTAACCTCCTTTGGTATTTGCAGCCTTTCGTAGTTCTGAGTTGTTAGATGTCATTATAAGGAAACTGAAATTAATTATAACTGATTACTATCAAGTTGACCTCTTCTAGCATTCTTCTCACGGCCTACACCAGCGGCCAGTACAAATGACTCAATGGAGTAATTGGACTCAAGGACCTTCGAGAATTGGTCATAATTTCAACCTAAGATGTCAACTGCTAAATATAGGCTTCCCTCATAGATTTACAGTAGGATCGGTTGGAAGCGGACTACGTTTAGGAACTTGCGATGACATTATACATCGCCGGTCAATGGCAAAAAAAAATTTTCATGTAAATAAACATCATTAAAATACAAAAACTTTTGTTAAGGAAACTGAAAATGAAATACTTGTTTAACTCGGTATAACTTTGCATTGTTTTTATAATGAATTGCAAAAGCCGCGATATTTAGGTCGAGCGTTTCGTATTACGTAAATTTAAGTGTCCGAGTTCGTTCGAAATATATACCATGGCATAGCAGTAGAATTCTGCTTATTAAATTTATATTTTTATATAACATATAGAGTCATTTATATAACTACCACTATCTATAACTAATAACATATTTATATGAAAAAAGTAACGTAATACAAAAAAAGCAATTTTACATATTATAAAATAAACTGTAATATATGTATTATTATAAAAAAACTTGACCTTTAAAATGAAACAACATGATTAAATACTGAAAGAAAATGTTGTAATATGAAGGAATACATTTATACAATAGCTCACCTAATAAACTAAATGTAATTACGTACTTTATATTATAAAAAAAACTAAAAAAAAACATGTATACGTACTTTACTTTATTGTAATGTACTTTAATATATATAATACTTTAATATAATGTAATCCCATTGTAAGCTAACTTCACTTAGTATATGTTTTATGATAATAAATTACTATTAGCGCGCGCGCGCGTATGTGTGTGTGTGTGTGATTAGTATTACATTGCAATAAAAATAATTAATGTAACATATATATAAGTGATCACTTTATTTTACGACAACATAAATTCACAACATGATATATTTATAAAAAGAGATAACTTTTTTGGTGTCTAAAGCCGTAAGACAGATGTTTCCTCTTACGTGCGATCACTTTTCTCTTCAATTTTTTTTTGACTTGATATAGTCTGATCTTTTTACAATGTTGTACATAGTAAATTTTTTAATGTTGCATTACCTAATAAGGAACACATAACTGAAACATTTTTCATGCGGTAACTTTTAACTTATGATTACTGCTGGTGTACCTAAATAAATAAATAATTTGAAGACATTATTTTCAAAGGTCTAAATACTCATAGTAGTAGTAATATATAGGTTATTATAAGATTATCAAAATAAATGTTACAATTAATTTAAATATGAAATGTTGCCAAAGTGATTTAATAAAATATTTAATGATATGATGGAAGCGAGGTGCAAAGCAGTTATGAAAGGTGAAGCTCTGGGATGAATTAAAAATTCATTTCCCATTTGTAAGTTTCGTTAAACACGTTGGAGTTATAATTAGATTTTTAGGTGTGGTTTTGTTCTATTAAAATATAATGTAAGCAACCTTTACATGAAATTTTTAACCGATTTATATTATTCACTTTCCGCAACTCTAAATCTACCATACTGGCCTTGCCAGAGACTTGGCAAGCGGGTTGGCCATCGAAGTATAGTATTATGGTAAGCAGAGGACACTGCTGCTAATCCTCTGGAAGCTTCTTTGTAAGCAGTAGTAATCCTATATAATTAATGCACAAAGTGTGAATTATATATATGTATGTTTATGTCAGAAATAATTTATGTATTTATTACATGTTATATGTATTTTAGTTAAAATCATCAAAATTTTACATGAACGATGCCAAGCGTATGTGTGTGTATTATATTTAATTTTCAAAATACTAAGGAAACATTGCAAGGCGAACTGAAATATATATTAAAATAGATTTTAGTGTCGTTATACATACGCCGACTGTATATCGCCGACAGCCAAGAGTTGTTGGCGCCATGCCGATTCCGATTCGTCCCTTTCCGCCGTCCGGAAATTTCAGATGAATATTAGTTGGTGTCTAGGCAAATTGGCGATTTCATCTTGAATCACTATTCGTAATTTCCATTACATCAAATTCTAATTTAATGTTTTAAACTGTCACTTTATTTATCCTTTTAGGATTTCCAAAAATATTAATTTAGTGTTTTGATAATAATTTATTTATATAATCAATTATACGGATTATATTTTTACTTATACATCTTGTATTTTTTTTACTTTGATTTTCTATGTACAACCGTCACATGTTATCGACTTGGTTATTTTCAATTTTCTTACACACTATCTTCATCATAATTTAGATTTAGGTCTCCTCTATAGATTTTCAAAAGGATTGGACTAAAGCCTACATTCAGCGTTTTTCGAATATCTTGTCAAGATCTTTGAAAGACTTGTCTGTCTGCTTTATGACGTTATACGCTGAGCTTGTCGGTCTGTGATCTATACTACAGAATCTAAAGTCCCCACCGGCCTTTTGTTATGCTATGTGGTTTCATATTGTATTGAGTGAACATTATTTTTGAGGTCCTATTCAATAATTTTTATTTTGTTTTATTTATTATAACTACATGTAGTCTTTCTTGTTTTAAATAGTGTCTAAAATTTATATTAAGTGTTGTTGTGAATGTGAAATGAATTCCGGAGTATCTCTGCGTATCCTGTTTACAAAATAAACAATTCTCAAAATTGCTACATGCTCCTCTTCTGCAAGCTAGCTTTTTTAAATGTTTGGTTTAACGTATTCAGTAAGCACTTAAAGAATTGTATCAACTTCCGGCGTTCTTGGAGTCTTTATCTCAGAATTTTAAGTGCATCATATGAAAGTTAGGAATTAGTCATAACTAATCCTAATCTTTCATATGATGCACTTGAAATGATGTAGAATCTCGAGAATCCGCTGCTAAAAGAACTGAGCACAAAAATCGGCTCTCGAGCTATGGCACCTCAACTTATTTCTTTATTTTATGTGAAATTAAAAAAAATATATTTTTAAAAAGAAGTCTCACAATCTTTAAATTTGGCTACATGATCTTATTACAATGACTTATACCTTTTATTTTGTATTTGTTTATTTTATCGCTATTACCCCACTGAGGGTTTATTTCACTATATTCTTATAAGTTTATGAAATGAAAAACCTCGGCAGGGTGTTCAAAAAAGTAATGAAGTCTACTACACCGTCATTATTAAAATAGTTTTGATAATTAAATCAAATTTTTAATAAGACAGCTTCAAAGAATCTTCTTATATTCCACTAACAGTGTAACAATGCTTTGAGAGATCATAACACTCCGGCATTTCAAGTGAAAACTGTCTGCGTATTTTTTTATCTGGACTACACAGCTGCTCAAGTTTCCTTTGTAATTTCCGCGGTTTTTTATTCTCGTTCACCCCTACCACGGTGAAGCAAGGACTATTTTTACAAATAATCATTTTTACACTGATTATTATTATTGTTAATTTTTTGCTCTTTTTTGCATTTCTTATCATTCCTACCCTTTCGTACGTCGCCCTACTTTTATCGCCTTTTCTGCTGGATTTACATTTTCTTTTATTTTTGCTTTTGAAATTTATTTGCCTTAGTTTATTTTCCGCGGATTCGAGAGAGCACGGCGTTTAGGCTCTTTTTTAGGTAAAAAAGCTCAAGGACTGCCTGGTGAGCCTGCCTCGGGTCGCTATCATCTGCTGTATCGCAGGTTGAGGAGGCCTAAAGAGTTGAGAGGCCTCAGTTCCCGTTTTGTATTTCTACTCCAGATGAAAAAATTTTTTAACCATTCAAGTAATTTTACACCACGATCATGCCGAGATGTATAAACAATATTTTATAAGTATATTAATGTTAGGCGTGGTTGCTTACGGTGGGCCTTATAAAAATGCACGAAGTCAAATAGAGAGCAATGTAGAGAGCAGTGCTCGAAGCTTCCCTGCGAGATTGAATCAAAAAGCTCGAAGAATTGCTCGTCTGAAATGGTCGTGGAACTGATGGTCGTGGGTTCTGAAGTGGAAACCGCGACGACATAGTTAAGATCACGGGAAGTCATTGAAAGCGACCAGAGCAAGAATAGTCCTCGTGGCGATCTTCAAGTGAAGTCTATGCTTTACAACGAGCGTCATCTGCTGATATGATAAAGATAATATTAATGTTAGATTATTTTTAAGGTCACTTTGTTTCCTTTTCGGTTATTTTAATATTTATTTCAACGAACTTTAATAATTTATCTCTGCACTAGAAGATTAACTGGCAGAGAATACCTACGTAATTCAGTTCGGCTTTGTACATAGTAGAAGTGTTAATAAATAAATACAGGTGTATTATATCTTTTAAATAAATTCGCTTAACGTTAAAGTTCAGTATATTGATGTCCATTGCTTCTTTTAAAACAAATACGAGTTATATAAGATTGCGTAATTTAAACATTTACAGCATTACGCTGGATCTAACTAAAACAAACAATCGTCTAGGTTTAGCGGTACCGCTGGCTTGAGTCCAAGGAAGATATAGTGCGGAGCTCGTCCGAGCCAACGCTTTTTATTACAATTAGCGGCTCGAGTGATAAAATACGAGTTCAAAATGTTGCTCCAAATTCTACTATGAATTCAAAAGACTGGTGGTAGTACATATATTGATTATAGCAACCGACAGAGCAGAGGTTTAGCTCTATCATTTACTAACGAATAGGAATGCTAAAGGCAATTTTAATGACCGCCCTAACCGCGCTCTAGGAGGCCCTTATCTAAGTCTAAACAGCTCGGACGCCTCCCAATTCGGATAGAAAAAATAATGCTTAAAGACGGCTTAAGCAAACTGCATGGCTGTTCCAGATGGTGAGCTTGTATTTACAACATTCCAGGGCATTCGCATTGCGTATAAAATGGCATGTCGTCTGTTGTGGCGATGTTTATTAAGACAACGACCTCAAAAACGAAAAAAAGCGTCGACAGTTGTCAAAAGGGAGTCAACTTCGCTCAAAGAGTAAATGTGTAGCTTTTAGTGTGACGTCTATAAATGTAACACCGCGAGTTGAGATAAATGAAAAAGTCATTGAGTTTATCTGTCATAAAAGTTTACTTATATAGCACATTAAACACAGCTATAGACGTAGAATTCCGTCTATAAGCTATAGACGGAATTCTACATAAAGATAACTAGAAACGTGTTAACTAATATAATACTAAATAATAATAAATATAAATAAATTTAAATACGAATATCAAATACTATTTGGATTCTCGCGTCATCTTTTGAACTGGACCATACGCCATCTTTTTCGAACCCACTGTTAGTTATAGTGCCATAATTTCAAATAGTTTTATTCTAGCGATAGAAATATCTTTGAGAGTGTTTCAAACAAAAATTGCATTTAAATGTTGACAGCTCGTTTAAAGAACCATTTTAATGTATGAATACGTTCTGTTTAATTTAACTTCACTTAGGAAATCGATTTAAAAGTTATGAAATTTCTCACAATTTTTTGTCGGGATTTCCCCTATAATTTTTCAAGGACAAATTTATCAATATTTTTCCTATAAAATATTTCATAAAATTATACATAGGAACATATGTACAACATAGGAACTTTTAACAGAACTCATATTTTAACGTGAACTTATTATCTATTATTTTTTTAATCTATTTTATTTTTGACTCCACTTCGAGATTCCACTTCCAATGTTGCGGAGAAGAAGCAGGAATAAACTCCACAACAGCACATCTTTTAACAAAGTTTAATACAGATATATATAAACTTTATCAGATATAGCCTAAATGAATTCAAAATAATCAGGCGACATCACTACCAAGGATTCTTATCATTTAAATATTCGTTTATTGAATAATAAGCTTTTCCCGTTAATTTATTTTAATATGATTTATGAATTTTGTTAATGGTAGTACAATAATGTTTTGCGGAGTTTTATTAAAAATCTGATTTCGCTTATTACAAATGAATTAGGGACTTTTTACAGTCGAAACTTTGGCACAGTCAGTTTTTCACAGTGCCTTGGAAATACACTATGGATTTCTCCTAGTTTTGCGATTACGGTTTTACAATATGCTTTCGTTCTCTTATAATTAATGATAAATTTAAAAACAGGTGTAAATTATTTTTAAGTTATTAACAATAATGCTTGGGAATAAATTCGTCTAGAACTAATGATTGAGTTTTTTGAGCGTTCTACTTAGATTTAAGTTGTGTAATGCCATTACATGAGAATTCATTTTAATTCTTATTTCAATCAAATTGGGTCCATCTCACATTCTTTTCATTACGCATACAAGCGATCGCTTTAAATAAACCTAAATGTTACAGTTTATAAAATCTCTAACATTCCTATCATATACATATTACTAGAAAAGATATAAAATAATAAGATACGGTAATTTAATGTATAAACGCGCCTGTTCAGCTTGGCATGCTGATCATAAATATTTAATGGAATCAGGCGTTACCTTGCGGAAGTCCATCCTAAGTAAGAAAAGGACCAATATTTAGCCACTTCCGCACATGCAGTGGTAGTCGTGCAACAAAGTGCACCGCCCGCCAGCCCGCTGACAAATGCGTATGCGTCAAACAATGCGAATCACACAACCGCCACCGCCAAATTACTCAACACGTGTTTATTATAAGAATAAGATACGGTAATTGTTCATGATCAACACTGATATTGTTTAATGTATTATTACATATTGTATACAGGCTGATTGGTTATAGATGAGCTTGAAAGGTTTAAAGGAAGGAAGCTATAGCTCATTTGATGGTAATTAACTTATGGTATATCTTATCTGAAAATCAGTAATTTTAAAACTGTTAAGTAACGTAATGAAAATTAAATTAGAAAAAGCATTTTTAAAATTTGGATTAATACAAATTTAAATTAATTATAGTGTATTATCTGTCTTTGCAGAATTAGTATATTTCAAAAGTTTTACTCTGCTGAATTCTAATAAAAGACATAAATATTTCAGGGTGATTGGAGATAGATGTAAAATCTTTAAAGCATTTTGCTAACAATAAATAATCTGTATATACATCCATCGCAATTGCAGATTAGTAAAAACTGTTCATAGAAGCCCCAAGCCGGAATAGTTTGTTAAAAAAAAAACGTTTATAACTTAATCCAAATTTTTTCAGTTCCTATTGCTTATTATAATTATTTATTAACATATACCAAATATAATGTTTGTGTATGTCATGAGATTTTAAAAAGGTTTCACACTAACCGCAATATCGCGAATAAGGGCTTTAAGTATAGTTTAATGTATTTGGTCCATTTATCCCACAAAAAATACAAATGTGAAGTAACACTAGTGTCCCGTAAGCATTATTCAAAATCATATCCATTCTAATCGGTAGTGTAGATAGATTTATTTTAGTTATAAATTGATGACATTGTTTATATTACAAAATTAACACATCGAAATTACTGCCAAACGAATGATAATTAATTTTATTTAGCACTCGTTACTTCGTTAGGAAGGTCGAATTTCAGTATGTTTGGTAACTCACTCATATCAGAGTGATCAGTGGTAGAGGACTGAAACATGCGATCGTAGGTCGCAAGTTCACTTCCCGTGACAGATTTTTACATAGTTTACACTTTTTGCAATAATTATATAGGATTGCTGATACTTACAAACAAGTTTGAAGAGAGTGGGCAGCATGGTCCTCTGCGTGCTATAATACCACACTGCCAACCTGATGATGATGATGATGATGAGGTATATCCCATGCAGTACGCGCCTACAAGCTGAAATGACAAAAAAAATTACATTAATCTTTACACGTTACATTTTCCACGACTTTCTCTGGAAATATAACGTCAGAAAAACTAGCTAATTTTTCAATAATAACGATGTTTAAATGAATTAATAAATACCAAAAACAAAGCAAATAAATCATCTGCTTATTGTTTATTTTTACTGGGTGTATGTTGGCAGATTTAAGTATTTAATTAAGGTTATCTCAAACAGCAACAGACGGTGCGGGGAAAAAGTGATGTCGATATAATCACTGACCGTGAGGATTTTTCAATCAATGGTTCAGTGAACATTTTTTAAGAACAATGATTCTTACATAACTACTCGTCGACAATTTTGTTCAAAATTCGTAAGAGCAGCTTCGTCGGGAAATCCAAGAAATACATTATTATTCAGGAAATTTCAAGAAAGTATCTATATTTTCATCCTTTTAAAATTATTCATGTATTGAAAGAAAGTAACTAACTTTTCAACATCATTCGACATGTCACTTTTTTACTGGCATTCATTTTTAATAGCGAAAGATTAGTGATTGCTTCCCCACCCTACTTAAATAAACCGATTTGAATTGAAAGTTACTTTAGACTTTGAATTATGAAATACTAACTTTGTACTACCAGAATTTATTGACCTGTCGCTACTAGATAAAAAATGAAAAAGTATATTTCAAAGTGATCGCTTTATTTATTGGTTAAATGTGATTTTAAAAATATTTTTTGATCGTTAAATACAGTATTACAAAACTATATTATTTATAACAAAACCCGCAAAAATCAATGCGAATTGTTAAAAGTTAGATGTTCATAGCGAACTGTCAAATGCGCAAAGTTTAACTAATTTTTTCAAACTATTTTTTCCATTTTTTTTCCATAGGAACCTTCTACAAAGTATTAAAAATAATGAATGAAATTAACAGTCTTATTAAGGGTAACAGAAATTCATTTAAGTTCACAGTGACGCAGTTCTTTAAGCCGTAACATATAATAAGTACCAAGTTATTTTTTTAAATGTATGTTTATCACTGCATATTTCACTAAAATAAATATATACATATATTGAGCAGTTGTAGCCCATCGGTTAGAACTGTGACTTGTGATCGTAGGTCGCGGGTTCGATTCCGGAGTTATAATCTTAATTAATTCAAACTTAGTGAATTTAATTATCTAGGATTGCCACTGCTCACAAATAAGTTTTCAAAGGACGGGCAGAAGTTCCTCTGCGTCCCATAATAACACATACTGCGGTCGACATCCCGTCTGCCAAGCATGGCGATTATAGTATATACTCCTGTAGATATCTTTTGGGGAGACCTATGCATTGCAATGGGCGTCTATAAGCTGAAATGATGATACATAAATTAAGAAAAGGACGAATATTTAGCCACTTCTGCACATGCAGTTGTAATCGTGCAACAAAGTGCACCGCCCGCTAGCCTGCTGATAAATGCGTATGCGGCAAACAATGCGAATCACACAACCTCCACCGCCAAATTACTTAACACGTGTTTTACCACTCCACGGGGCATCTTCAGTAGTTATGTTACACCGATTATTATCGGTGTAACCGCATTTATCAGTGGGCTGGCGGGCGCTGCACTTTGTTGCACGACTACTATTGCATGAGGGGAAGTGGCTAAATATTGGTTCTTTTCTTACTTAGGATGGACTTTCGCAAGGTAACGCCTGATTCCATTTGATACATAAATTACTTATATCCACAATCGAAATCATTTCTTACAGCATTAAATTTGCTAAAAGCTATGTAGCTGTCACTTGGGTCACATAGGTGTTCAAGTAGTGACCAAACATTAGAATATATACAAAGTTATCTGCTCTAGACAATTACTATCAATTAACGTAAGCGTGTCCTTGTTACGTGTCCGTCGTTCGGGCGGCTGCATTGACACACTAATTGCACGGTAATGAACGTAGCACTTTGTGTCTGCGCAGTAACCGGCCGTGAAGGTAAACCATTGAGACTACTCTGCTGTTACCGAGCCGATAACAACAGAAATAACATCCGATGATAACTTTAAAACTACAACTACAATTAATTATACAGGTGATTGGTGGGCAAAATACTTTAAAGTTTTTACACTCATTTCCAATCTTTATAAAGTGATCACTTTGAAATGTTTAGGTTGTGTATTGGAATGCAACAGGGCTAAACTTCAAAAAGTACAAATTCTACAGAAACAGATAATACACAACACTTATTTTTATTCATAATAATATAAATTTTGAAAACGCTTTTTTTGTATTAGATATCATTATGTTATTTAGTACTTCAGAAACGATTGATTTTTGGATAGGGTGTACCATACAATTATCGATAGAAAATAAGCTATACATTCATCCCTTTAAAGCCTTTTACATCTATAACAAGTCACCCTGTATAACTATTTGAGATCTATTAACATAAAGAGACGTAGAGGCATCAGGTCCATCACGTAGTAGGGAAAAGGGCCATAGTGCCCAGGGCTGAAAATCCGCGTAACGGGTTTAGGAAAACCTCCTTGGAATGTGTTCACATTCACCGACCAGACTACCCTCCACCTAACCATATTTGAAATGGACATACTGATGTTCCTTTTGAAAAACCGTTCCAAAATTAAGGAGATGCTTTTAACAGATCTAAATCGTTCAAGTTATGGAGAGATTTCATTGTTATAGCACTCACTCCTATCTCCACCGAATACAAAATCACTTTGATTTTATTCCTTATCATTTTGTTGACTAGATCATACTACTTGTTCACCTTAGTTTTGTCTACCAGGGAACAGTAAATTCTATTTGTACTACACGGTTTAATGTTCTTCAAAATAGGAATAAGTCCAGTCTAGAAGACGTCACCGCCACATGGTGGTCTGATAGTGTTAGGTATCCTGTTTGACTTACTCTGTAGTTGTAACATATTTGAGTGTCGCGTTTGATACATCGAAAAATAAGTAGGAATGGGAGATCCGTAGAGTAACGAAAGTGGCCACCGTAGACCAGCGGATTTACGAGTTGAAGTGACAATGGGCAGAGAACATAACTAAAGTGGAGATCACAGACAAGCAATATTACCGGATTGGGAGGCTGTCGAGCTTTGAGATTATTTAGGCGGGCGATCCATGGTATATCCTGGCGCAGGGATCAACGTAAATGAGCCTCGACTTGTGCAGTCACTCAACACTTGTTCAGCATTCAGGCCCGAGGATGTCGGAGAGGAGCATACCTCGGTTTGGTCGCTAGTTATTTTCTAACCAACATTAACCACCTCTAAAAGCATGAGGGATAGGAGAAGAAGTGGCAGTAGAAACGTTAGCAAAGGATTCTATTTAGGAACATTAGGTGGTTGTTACCCCCTAAATTTAATAGAAAAATTATCTAAAATATTTGAAATACTGTATTATATACACGTTATCTGTTTATTTAAGTACTAATAAACATGTGTGATAAGGCTATAGACAATCCAGTGCACGATTTAAAATTAGAACCGGTTGAAAACGTTAAAAAAAAATGATTTCGTTAACACGAAATCGTCAAAAACCAACGATAGTTCCGAGTCAGCTGTCAAAACAGTGGAAAGCTCAATCTACTTTGATGAACACTTAAAAATATTAACCAAAAAAACGAAGTCTAGCCACGTTCTGAAAACGTTAGTCGATGAAAATTATATAATACAAATGTATATATGTTCTAATAAACATTTACGGTTCTGGGTTAGAGACGACAGAAGCAAGCGCAATGTAAGAGTTCCAATCATAAGATGGACATATTAACTTGCTGTAGTCGCCGGATTATGCTAGATGCAGGCCGCTTGCAAACAGTCCTAATGGAAATCTATAGTGGAGACGTCTAGCAGCGGACGACTTACGTGTGAAATAATAAAGTTTAAAGTTTCTGCTAATCTGGCCTATTGATGGAAATTTACGAGCTATAGATCGCTTTCCGGAGAGAAGATTTTGTACTATTCATTTGATTATTTGATCATAATATCATCAGATCAGATCAATACTCTACCAATTCTACATACTACTTTAATGTTTATTATTAGTTACATGTTTAGGTTCAACAATACTATAACAAACGTTGTATCTAAATGAATCTATACATGGATTCCAGACGAAAAAGTTTTTAAGTTTATATTGAAGTAAGACATTTTTGTATGTACTCGCATTTAAACCGTTTTATAACCATACAAAAATCAATTGAATATTTTACAGTACTATGATAATTTTATATACTGGTTTAATTCAGACCAAGTTTATTTTCGAACTCTACATTGTATAAAGAAATTTGAATTGGATGCATTTCAATGTTTGAAATTGAAAGTACGGTCGCGCTAAAAATAGGAACAATTAACGCTCCCGCATGCAACGATCTAGATTCTAGGTCGAGAACGTGACACGCTACGCGATCTGCTGTCTGTAAAAACGTAGTAACCGACAAAGGTTTAATTTTTCAGTAGAGCCATTCAAAATTTCCTAGTTTTATGAGAAGGAACGAAACCCTCTGTCTATCTACTGACTCATCACGATATCTCGAGAACAATATGGTTTAGAGACTTGAAGATGACGGAAATATTCTTCTAGTTGTGTAAAATTATCAGCTAAGAACCACTTTTATGAAATTCTAGCTGTAAAAGTTGATCAGAGGCTGTTCATTTCAAAAGATAATCTTTAAAAAATATACATATAGTATAGATTATATAAAATTGCACCCAAAAAAAACCAGTGCGAGCAATGCGAAGTGAAAAAACATAATATAAAAATTATCTAGAATTAAAAATGCGAATGCCTATATAATTCATACATCCGCACGTGGATTGGTCCGGTGAAACAATACAAGGGAATACAAAAAATGCGATTTCTATGTAAATTTTATCGATGCGCGTGTCCATTGTTTACTCTGACCTACCGCAAAGCTCTCGGTCCGCCGGAGTGAACTCGCGTGATGTGGATGTCTACAGGCAGCTCCAACAATAGCTTTTACGACCCCCGGGAACGAGGGAAGTGACGACAGCGAGCACCTCTGCCAAGCACAGCGGGAACTAGTTTATTACTTTTGCGCATCTCCATTGTATCACATCACATTTTAATTAGATCACTCCAAAACGCTGTCATAGGATGTTCAATATGTATCAAATAGACGGACAGAATAACGGAAGAATTAACTTTACTCTAATTGTATCATCATTTAAGCTTTAAGACGTGTAGAGCTCATCATAGAGCTTCCCTAGAGATTTCCAATAGGACTGGTTTGTGGCGGCCTGCTTCCGGCGTCTTGCGAGGACCTCAACAAGGCAACCTGCCCATCTTGAGAGTGAAAGTTGCTGTTCGTGGATTTTACTTCACAGCTTTTAGGCCCCTTTGGCCATCCGTTATAGGTGCTATATAACCTGCCAAGTTGTAAATTATATATATATACTAGCTAGCTGATCCCGCAACCGTTATTTTACAAAAAAAAAATATTTTTTTAAATTAACAAATAAAAAATAAGGGTTGATCGTAGAGGGGTGAAAATTTAGGGTTGTATGTATTTTTATGTGCTGTATCATATTAAAATAAAAACAAAAATGTAGGGGTGGACTACCCTTAACATTTAGGGGGATGAAAAATAGATGTCCGATTCTCCACCCTGGCCGATATGCACGCTAAGATTCACGAAAATCGGTCAACCCGTTTCGGACTTCAATCCCGCACACCGTGACACGAGAATTTTATATATAAGAAGAAGATACATATGTATATATAAATATACATATAAAAATACTGTATGTGTTTATCACTAATGACAGCATAGGTATATAGTTTTAATTATATTCACATTTAGAGGTAAAGAATCTCCTAATCATCCTAGATTGCGTTGCTAATGTTTCATCTTCTACTTTACGTTTTCCAAAAAGCTAATGTTGGTCAAGCAATAGCTACCGACCAAAACGAGGTTCGGCTCACATTCTTTAGCCGAAATGCTAAATGCGTGGTGAGTGACAAGAGTCGAGAATTCCTGCACAATGTCATTGAAGAAAGCGCTAGCCTAAACCATCTCAGAGCTCGACAGTGCATGTGAGGTAACGACTCAAGTTAAAGTTCGAACGCTCAGGCATAAGTATAGATTAAAAAAAAACAAATATAGAGTACATAAAAACAGTGTGCCTAATTACAGTAAGAATAAAATTTATGAATAACAATGGAGAATGAACTTATTGAATGTTTACAATTATATGTGTTCGAACTATATGCCAACAATCATGTTACTCCAGCCTTGCCAAGACAACTCATTCTGAAACTAAATAGGCGTTTCATAATTTGGATACCACAACTACATTATTGCGCATACCAGCAACATTACCCTTTGTTATATTTAGATAAATTTTTGCTATGTCTGCATTCTTTATTCATTTATTGGATTCCTTAGGAATTAGATAATACTTTAAATAAAGTTTCGTGTTTAAAATATAAACAAAATCAAAACTTAATAATACTGCCTTTTTATATAACTTTCGTGTAGACGATAGTTAGTAAAATATTACTTTATTGATTGCTTCAAAAGCCTTTACCAAAGATAACTATGGGGGATATATAACACAGTAATCGCCACACATTGCAGGCGGGTGGGCGATAGCAGTGTGGTATTATGGTACGCAGAGGACACTGCTGCACATTCCCTTGAAGTTTGTGAGGAATGTCCTATATAATTAAAGCACAAAGTGTGAATTATATAAGATTGTATCCCGGGGAACCGTAACTGCGGCTTAAGATCGCAAGTATCAATCCTCTACCGCAGTGATTCCTAAGTGGTCTATATGGACCCCTTGGGGTCTATGACAACCTGCAAGGGGTCTACGTCAGCGAAAAAAAATTTGGGGGTCCATAAAATGAAAATGGGGGTCCACGATAGTGGATCTCAACACATACACTGATAGTACCTATTTACTTACATCATACTATCTTATAATATCAAAACATTTACATTATTTATAAAAGTACCTATGAAGTAAAAATTTTGTTTATTTATTGTTACGTATACTTTACATAACAGATACAAAATATTATTTTCAGTAGTTTTAATTTAAATTAAATTAATAAATATATAAATTAACAAGTGTTTTTACTTTAAGTTTTTAACACTAAACTTCACTACAGTTAGAAATTTACAGGAAATCAATATCAGGTAAGTAGGGGGTCTACCCAACACGGAAAAACATGGCAAGGGGTCTACGACACAAAAAAGTTTGGGGAACTCTGCTCCACCGCTAGGTTGTCATTCTGATAATAAATTTTAAAAAAAATGTTATGTTATTTGATGCAAATATTTCGTCCTTGTCGGGTCTAAATTATAAATCCGTCATTATTAAGAATGAATTTAAAAAAAATTAAAAGAAAATAACGAACTATTCACATAAAAAAACCTTCATTTTTACATATGATTATATTGTAATTAGTTATGATGCCTTTACGCTTGTATTTACTGTGGTTTTTGAAAGAAGTTACCTTTGAAGAATTTCGTTTTGAATCTGTTTATTTTCGCATAAAATATAACAGTGTTTATGTGTCGTCAATGGCTCGTTTAGTATTACAGACGTCAAACAATGCACAGCTGTGACTTTTCTAATGCAGCGCGGATCGATTGAGCGCCTTAATGTATTTTATTCATCACATCTGCCAACGCAATGTCTTTTGCAGAGCACGTGCACCACAGACACACACTGAAATTATTAACTAATAGATTAAATAATTTAAATCGATCGCTGGTATATTGCACTGTGTATTGACAATTAACAAAGATTTATTTTTTTTATTTATATCGTGTATAATACACCAACTTTCTCCACCACCAAAGTTATGAAGTTGATATATCCATAAGTTGGATTGACCATGTAAATTTCATCGGGGGACAGTGGAGGTCGCTTCCAACCGGTTCAATAGGAAATCCAAAAACACGGCAGGTGAAGTGATGAATGTCCACTTTAAAGTGGACAGATGATAATGAGAACACGCTCGATTGAGACTGATTTCAAACGCTCTTATTGGAAATCTGTATGGAAGACCTATGTCCAGCTGTGGATGTCCTACTGATGATGTAATCATGATGAAATGAGCATAATTACATTTCAATACAATATATCATATTAAATACAACATATCAGATTAAATACAGCAATAACCACGGACAATACTGTTTTTTATTTACTTTTTATATCATCATTATTAAAGCCTAAAAGCCCACTGCAAGGTATAGATACCCTCTAAATATCGCCACGATGACCAGTCTTACACTGCCTGTATTCAGCGACCTCCCGTGAACTTGACTAAATTGACGGTCTATAAATATAAAAATATATCACATGTAATTGACCAAGAATTAATACAATGGGCTATCTTATCATTACCAGTAATTTCTTCCAGAAAACCATTGAAATGGTTTAATAATTAAGGCACAATGGAATGGGTGGTGAACGAACAAAATAGGTAAAAAACGATGTACATACATATTACTTATATAATATACGTGAGAAAATATAATTACAAAATATTCGGCAGTACAGCCCATTGAGACTTATTGCAAGGCATAAGTCTCTCTCAAATATGTCAATGGGGGGATATACGATAATCGCCACAATAGCAGGCGTATCGGCGATCGCAGTGTGGTATTATGGTCTGCAGAGAATGCTGCTACCCATACTCTGGAAATTTGTTTATGAGCTGTGATAATCTTGTATAATTAAAACATAAAGTGTGAATTATATAAAATTGTATAGGACTCACGAGATGCGATCGCAAGTCTCAGTCCTCTACCGCTACACTACTATTGCACTACATACTATATAATACATAAACTACATAGTTATAATACAATACATATTATTGTCATAGAAATAGTCAAAATATTCGTAGTTGTTTATCAACTAAAATCAAATATAGACAATATGAAATACTTTATCTAAAATTCTATTGAATAACTACTTTCGTGTGTTGAAAATAAGTCACACAAAATAAAAAATACAATGAAACTATTAAATATTGTATCTCTGTCCTTTTTCTGAAGGTAAACTGTATACAGGATGATTATATACACATGTGAACGTTTTAAAATGCTGAATGTATACCTTATTTATCAACAAAAATTTTTACAGCTTCAACATCTATTGAAGCTATTAGAATTCGAAAGTCCTATACTTCATAAGGTAAATTAGTTTGCAGGAATAGACAATTATGGATATTTAATTTTAATACGAAGTGATCCGAATTTTAAAACTGTTTTCTTACTACATAACCATTGCGTTATATTATTTCTGAAACCATTTTTGAATAGGGTTTTCATTTCAATATTAATATATTCGTTATATTATTTCTGAAACCATTTTCGAATAGGGTTTTCATTTCTATATTGATATATTCGTTATATTATTTCTGGAACAATTTTTGAACAGGGTTTTCATTTCAATGTAGATATATTCGTTATATTATTTCTGGAACCATTTTTGAACAGGGTTTTCATTTCAATGTTGATATATTCGTTATATTATTTCTGGAACCATTTTTGAACAGGGTTTTCATTTCAATGTTGATATATTCGTTATATTATTTCTGGAACCATTTTTGAACAGGGTTTTCATTTCAATTATTGGTATATTCGTTATATTATTTCTGAAACCATTTTTGAATAGGGTTTTCATTTCAATATTGATATATTCTCATGCTCTCTTGTATCTTTTAAAAGACAATCTCATTCGATATTATTGGATATACATAATACAATTTAAACCTCATTGGAATGTGACTGTAAGCTGTGACTCGTTATTATTACTGTCTGTTCTGCAGAATGCGCTGTATTATTGATCCCTGTTTGGCAATGTTTTTGTTTTATTTTATTGTTTGACTTTGATTTATTAAATTTTCTTAGTGAGATAGTTTTAAGGTAACAGTTGTAACTAATTTTATATTTCTAAGTTTGTAATTTCTTACCGCCTTTTGTAACTGTTTATCTCCAATACAGTAAAATTAAAAAAAAATAAGCATTTACAATTATAATCAATCGTACTGTATAATTCGTGAGGAATGATAAACTGGCTGAATCCGCGCTGACCCCGTTGCCGGAAGTCGAAACAACTTGACTCATGACTCGACCTCGCCGGATGCGACGGCCATACTGCACGAGACAGATGCGGGACTTGTTCATACGCCAGGTCTAACGTCGCCAATCTTAATTGAAGACCCTTTTATCATCAATTACATTAACAATGGCATATCTTTCTATTCTAACCATCGTATGATTCATATCGTTAATTGAGGATCTTGAATCTATTCACTCTTTTATGGTAGTAAATAGAAAATTGGTAGGATTTCTTTTTTTTTCTTTAAACTTCGCAGACGTAAGGTAGACAGCTTGCCAGTTCGTGATCTACACTCCAGAATAAATATTAAATAGATCAACGAATACAATATAAGTTATATTTTTAAAATTTAAAATAGAATTATAAACGTTCGGAGTTGGTAAATATGCCAGATTACAAAATTTCAAAATGAACAAGCAGCTATGTAATATGGTTGATCGCTTATTCATTTATTTATATTACTATCCATTTAGGTCAGAGTTCCCCAAACTTTTTTGTGTCGTAGACCCCTTGCCATGTTTTTCCGTGTTGAGTAGACCCCCTACTTACCTGATATTGATTTCCTGTAAATTTCTAACTGTAGTGAAATTTAGTGTTAAAAACTTAAAGTAAAAACACATGTTAATGTATACATTTAATAATTGAATTTAAATTAAAACTACTCAAAATAAAATTTTGTATCTGTTATGTAAAATATACGAGTACGTAATATTAAATAAACAATTTTTTTACTTCATAGGTACTTTTATAAATAATGTAAATGTTTTGATATTATAAGATAGTATGATGTAAGTAAACTAAAAAGAAAAAGAAAAGTACTATCAGTGTATGTGTTGAGATCCACTATCGTGGACCCCCATTTTCATTTCATGGACCCCCAAATTTTTTTCGCTGACGTAGACCTCTTGCAATTTGTCATAGACCCCTAGGAGTCGATATAGACTACTTTGGGAATCACTGATTTAGGTGATGACCTGTGTACGTCATGAGAAAAATGAACAAGAGCACAGTTACCCTGGAAGCTATTGTCATGCTTCAATTTATAGCTACAAGAGTTCTAAGCGCGCTCTTAAGTGACAAGGGCCTACAATAAACTCGGACGGGTTTTCTGTGGTCACTTTAGTAATATATTCAATACAATAGTAAAGCTTGTATAAAAAAATCTCAGTCTGTACAAGATGGCGTCACAATTCAATCATTACCTGACGATTGTCGACCACTCGGTCAGGGCAATCGATACAACGATGCCACGTGACTAAGTGAGTCATACCTTAGCCACTTATTTTCCACAGTTTACTTTTAACCGCAATTTTTTACTGCCGTGCTAGACGTCTGTACCTGATTTAACGGCTCTGAAATTAAAACTGTAGATTGGGTGTTGCGGAAATGAGTCTGTACGAACTGGTTATAACGGGTTTAAAGGAACGGAGTTTTCTCTAAAATTTCTAGTTGTACTTACCTTTATTTCTAACATCTTATCTTTGTTAACTTTCTTGAATTTACAAACTTTTACGTACTCCCTCACTCTTTTTCCTTTTTAAAAAAATTTATCGTATTTATTCAGCATATTTTAATGTATGTATGTTTTATTTAAAACATCACTGTGAAGATTAATCTGCGCGTGTGATTGATGTGACAATGTGAGTTTAGTGCTTAAAGAAATTCATGGTTCTCTGAACCAATTTCTTCATTTCAACAAGCATTGTTATATCATAAACGAATGACGATAGGGTCTTTAAGGTGAAGTGGAAACCACGAATCGGCGCAGCGAAGGATTTCCACCCACATGATACATAGAAGACATTGTTAAAGTCATAAAACGTTGCATGCAGACCGCTTCCAACCAGTTCCATTGTAAATCTAATACATAAAATTTCCATGTCACAATGTTAGTTACCGTACTCCTCCGAAACGGCTTAAACGATTTTTACCAAATTTTATATACGTATTCAGTAGGTCTGAGAATCGGCTACTATCTATTTTCCATACCCCTAAGTGATAAGGGTTGTTCACCTTTGAATTTTTTTTTAATTTTTTGACAAAATTTTTTGCTTTATTTTTTATGATACCACATACAAAAATACATACAACCCTAAATTTTCACCTCTCTACAATCAACCCTTACTTTTGATTTGTTAATTAAAAACTTTTTTTCGCAAAATAACGTTTGCGGGATTAGCTAGTATAATATATATGTTATTAGGAGGACCGAAAAGTAATTTCGCTTTCTTAAGTTAAATTCACACGACTACATTTGACCAATTTTTTTATTTCTAATCAACAATATTCACCTTCGTTATCAACAACCTTTTGCCATCTAGTATAATAGTAATTAGTAGTAATTTTCAATTCTGGAGCGGTAACAAATCAATCGGTTTTTCTGTAAAATATGTTAACAGAAACAACATAACTTTCCGGTCCCCCTAATAGATGAGCAATATGTCCAAGTGACGTTGTACGGCTGGGTTTTGATGATAATGATGTTCTATCATTATTTATGATGCTAATGTCGTCTTATTAAATTGTCCAAAAGAATACTGCTAATTTTTTTATCTTCCACTGGCACTGACATTTTCATTCCAAGATGGCGGTTACGTAGATGCTACAAGTGTATTAATGTGAGTCTAAATGAAACGTATTAGCCTATATAGTACCATATAGCCTATATAGGCTTGCATTCGACGTCTTCCAACGGCCTTAAAAATTCGTCTGTCAACTTTGTGGGCGGATGACATACACTGTGCTTTTGCAGATGTGATTTTTAATTAGAATTTAATAACATCCCTTAACTTGAAATAGGCTACAAAAAACCCATAATATAGACGTTATAGAAAATAAAGAAAAACTTTATTCAGTTCTAAGAACAGCCTGTAGTTTAAGTTTCAACAAAGGAACGCCTCCAATCAACTCGCAAACGGATCGACTTATTGTGCTTCTATTAGATAAATCTATATGAACGCGCTTCGCCTATCGTTCAATTAGACGTTCAAGGGTAAAGTTGAATGGGGACCCACCTGTGGGACATCGACCGTGCGAATAATACAAACACGTCGAGCGTGACGGCAGTAATAGAATCTGATGATTTAGAACAAATTGTATTTCTTTTTTGTGTTGCATGTTTATGTACTATTTCATTATTGAACATCTTTGTTAGAAGCTGTCTAAGGCACCGCCTTTTTTTATCATCGATGAATGCTGTTTGTCCGACGGCATTTACACCTTTGCTGGGACCTCTTTGGAGGTACTAAGCTCGATGGTATCTTCGAGAGGGTCTACTCAGGCCATTAATTTTCCACCGATCAGGGAAACCAGCAAACCCTTTGTTAGTTCAAGCGGACATTACATGAAAAAACAGCATGAGGATCCCCGATGGGGGGTACTTGGGCTATGACCGTCACTGAATGTTTGATAGCCTAATTTACCCAAACGAAAGCCTGGGATTCTTCTTCAGTACGTTATTGAGCTCGAGGCTTATGTAACCCATTTTTGGAATCAGAATTTTAGGAAACACATCAATAATTTTATTTAAAAAAAACGCATCGTAATTTTGGATTTATTTTACGACAGACGATCCAATTGATGGATTTATAAAATTGATATAGAACAGCCAAAATTTAAGAGAAACGCTACTTAAACTCTCCCTGTATAACAAATAAATAGATATACATGTAGTTCCAAAATTAAAAAAATTGTGAAATTTCTTCCGTGTGGTAACCGAATATTCTGAAGAAAAAAACATTTCTTATTGACGTCAAACTGTTGTTATAATCCTACATTGGTGCAGAGATATCGCTTGCCAATCCGATAAAAACATTCTCAATCTACGATTGCAATGCGTATTGTGCGACAAAAATACTGTCGCATTAGAATAGAACTGTTATAGAGCAGATAATAAATGGCTTAGACTTAGCTTACTTAGGTATTTTTTACTTTGTTTAAAATATCGTATTTTCAGCCAGTCTGTTTTTACCACGATATTAAATTCTTTATGATTGAAGATATGAAATTATCAAACTATTCGCCTATTGCAGTACAATTAATGTTAATTTTTTTTTCAGTGCGATCACTTTTAATTTCATAATAATAAACAATAATTTCTAATCATATAATTATCTTTCATGGATTACAAGGACGTGATTGACGTCAAATGTTTGACAGCTAGGGAACTTTTTTAATTTAATCTGCTGTTTGCATCACAAATAATATAGCATTTAGCTAAAGCTACATATAACTTTGCTATACATGCTATAGCTATTTGGATATAGGAATAACTCCTGGGTAAAGATGTAGCGTAGTTACTTCATGTGAAAGTCCGTCTAAGTCAAAATAAAATAATAGTGTGAACATTTACTGTAGCTAGAAAGTTTTTTTTTTTGTTTATTTATCATCTAGCTCTGTAACAACGTGACAACGACAGTCGTTCCAAAGTTAAAATTAGCGGCACGGGTCCGAAGCACGTCGCGGTGGTCCTGCCTCTCTATTTGCATTCGATGCACTTGCACCAGGGCTGGCCTACAACTATGTTTCGTTATGCGTTCGACATTTAATTTTTTTTTTTTTTTTGATTACGTTTTTAAGAGAGATGAATAGTATAGGCTGAACCAGTGAAACGAATTGCCGTGTCGATAAAACTACTGAAAATCTTATATTGTTTCAGAAAGATAGTAAAACTTTACTATTTATCACTGTAATATTTCAAATATATATGTCTGCTTGTCATTACATACATGTCTACAGGATGATCGATTATAGGTGTAAGAACTTTGAAGGAATGAATGCATACGAGTTTGTTTAACGCATAGTGAACCTTATCCAGCTATTTATTATTTCCTAAATAATAAATACCGAAATGATAATATAGTAAAAAAGCGTTTCAAATATTCGGATCACTATACATGATAATTAATTATTGTTTATTATCTCTCCCTGTGGACTTTGTACTGCCAGAAGTTATTGTCGACTTGTCGAATCTCAATAGAAAAAATAAATTAATGTTATATACTACATGATCGTGATTATTTTATACAGGATGATTACAAATATCATAAAGGTATAGCTCACTGGTCAGCTTAAAGTTTTAAAGCCTATGTTCAGCAATCTTATGATTAAAATTATGATGAAAAAAGCTGAATAGTGTCCATAACAGTTTCGCGTGGTAAGCTATTATTTTAAAGAATACTACGTCAACATTATTTCTTTATTTGAAATCATTCTGTAGCTATGAAAATGCTATCAGTACAAATCGTGTTCATTTTATATTTTATAACGGTACAGTCGTCGTTGTCGTTACCATTTCAGTCCATAAACGCTCACTGCAAAGAACAGGCCTACCCCAAAGATATCTATGCGGAGATATACTACAATCGCCACATTTGACAGGCACGTAGGCGATCGCAGTGCGGTATTACGCTACGCAGAGGAAGCTACACGTCCTTTGGAAACTTGTTTTTAGAAGTGGTAATCCTAAATAATTAATGCAAAAAAAGTGAATATAATAAACGAGTATCATTCCTCTATCGCTGGTCTACCTATTAAAATTATTAAGAAAATTATATTAAAAGAGATAAAAATACGGAATAATACCGCTATATATTTTTCCATTAATAGTTCTTTCATTTACGAGTTGCGAAGTGGATCGCCGCGTTCCATCGCTTTATAAGAACTCTTCAGAAAGTTTATCTAGAACGGGTCGTGCTCCAGAAAGCGTCATTCACGTTTATCATTATAAAAATGCGAGAGAGTTTGATGACTCACTTGAAAAGTCGTTCGAACTCTAACAAAATAGAAGATCGTTTTTTCATTCATACATTTTTTACCAAGAACGCAATTTGTGACCAAGAAAAAAAATAACTAGTAACGTGCATTCCCTAATATATATCTTTTATATATATTCTACAAGGTTATTGGAAATAAGTGTAATAAAAACTTTTTGCTGACAAATAACCTTTTAAAACTTTGACATCTATAAACACTGACACTGTTTGCCACAACAAAATAAATGATTTTTATATGTAAATTTCTAACTATTTTTTGCTTGGTTATATTAAGTTTTAGTCATCATCTTTAGTGCAGTCGCAGGGCGTTCACTGCTGACTATAGGCCTCCCCCATAGATATCCAATAGGACAGCTACTACTACTGCTATGCGTGCATCTTTCGATGACATTAACAGGGTCGTCTGTTCATCTTACGATCGAACGTTTTCCCCCTGTGCTTGCTTGTGTATAGAAACTAAAGAATGATGATACTTGGATGGATGATGGACTGATATGTTGTAAGATTCTGATGATGAAGAAACGTTGTAAAAACTATCACAATGTTTCTTCATCATCTGCGCAAGACATAACCCCTGAAAAGCATTTCTCCCGATAGAATCTCTAAGAGAAAATTTCAGTGAATAAAGCTTTATAACGATACATATTTGATACATACGTGACTATCTGGTATATGTACATAAGAATATCGATAAATTCAAGAAAAGGTAGCGATGTATATAATTTTAGCATTAGAAATAAATATGATCTTGATAAAATTAGTAACTTCTTTTTCAGCGATATCTACGGTATTACAATACACTCTTATTTAATGTCTAAATTATACCTTTAAACTTAAAAAAATCATTAAACAAAAACTTATTGTAGTATAAAGAATATTTACGAGTGATAAAAAAGAAAGATACCTTATAGGTAAGTTTTGTCTGATTACAGTTCTATCAATTGGGCGTAAAACTCTTTACAAGTGGTCACTGTGAATAACGCTTTATGGATAATAATAATAATTCAGTAAAATCAAAAACGGTCTATCGGCATACGCAGCCCTGCTGACTATTCCTATTCCGGGACATAGTGATTCCCAGGACGGTCCTTACATGGCCGCAGCCGGCGCTCCGTCGCCTCCCTTTGTCTCCGGCCTGCATTTAGCGCGGACTGTCACAGACAATAAAACAATCGATGGCATTGTTCATTCTATACTTAGACCCCGTGGGAGTCGGCAGTTGGTCCTGGAAATAGTATAAGCTGCATGTTACTATGCGTGTGATTATTTATCTAATATATAAAATTCTCGTGTCACGGTGTTCGAACTTGAACTCCTCTGAAACGGCTTGACTGATTTTTACCAAATTTAATATGCGTATTCAGTAGGTCTGAGAATCGGCTACTATCTATTTTCTATACCCCTATGTGATAAAGGTTGTTCACACTTAAAAAAAAAAAATTTTAACGAAATTTTTTGTTTTTATTTTTTTATGATACAGCATACAAGAATACACACAACCACAATTTTCACCCCTCTACGATCAACCCTTATTTTTTATTTGTAAATGAAAATATCAATTTTTTTTACAAAACAACATTTGCGGGATCAGCTAGTTATATATAAACTTTTTACTTATTTCCGCAAAGGCGGACTTTGCAAAGTTGTGGTACAACAGGCAATGAGAATAAAACTAATAGGATTAAAATAAGGTGTCGGATAAGACAACAAAACACTAAAAACTAAATGTAATAAATAAATAAGATCAAAATATCGATATAAAAATAATATATGCTGTGATATAAGAAGCAAAGGTAACCAGTCATGTAGATGAGGGAAGTAAGGCGATGTGTGAAAGAACATTATAAAGAATAAAAGTTTTTGTGAAGAATGTGAAGAAACAGAGAAAGAATTTGTGAATAAAAAAAGGAGCTAGATTAAAAAAAAACAAAAGAAATTAAATAAAAAAATGGACGACTTAATGCCTCATCGTGATCTACGAATCAACCCAAGATGATGCAGAGATAATTAATAGGCCGGGATATGCGTTGTAGAAAAGTTAATTACATGATCACAGTAATATATATATTAATAATAAAAATCCGGTAGCGGAGGTGGCCGAGCAGTAGAGGATGAGGATTGAGGCTTGCGATTGTAGGTCAAGGCTTCGATTCCCAGGATACAATTTTATAAATTTACACTTTGTGCATAAATTATATATATATATATATCTCTGGGGGAGGCATTATGCCATGCAGTGGGCGTTTGTACGCGGAAAGAAGGACGGCGAATCAATACATACTTAAATGGGAGGATATAATATATAAATAAATTACACAATCGTATATACATTTGCTATATAATTATTAGACTTACGACTGTTCTTCCGCCAATAGGTCTCGAAACCTTTCTATGTCCCAAACTCTTATATGTTCACCAAGAAAGGGACTGATATATAGCTACTTCCGCTATGCAGCAGTAGTCGTGCAATGAAGTGCACCGCCCGCCAGCCCGCTGATAAATGCATTCATAATTTATACTGCTGCATAGCGGAAGTAGCTATATATTAGTCCCTTTCTTAGTTAGGATGGACTTAGGACTTGAATAGGACGTGGAAAAAAAATTAAAGAAGTCGGATTTGTGAAAGGGACAAAGTAGTAAAATATTATTTGGCGAGAGTAAAAGATAAAGATAATAGATAAAATTCATTTATTCAACATTGGGACTTTTCACATAACTCTTATTAATCGTAAACTTATTTTTTTTTAATCTGTTTTATTTTTGACTCTATTCTGCATCGGTGTTATAAATGTGGTGAAGAAGCGGGAAGAAACTCCACAACAATACATCCATTAATAAAGTTTAACACTGATTATCGGAATTTGTAATAATTTTAATGACAAATTGTGTAGCTGTATCCGCTTATAATTATAGTCCTCATGGTCTTTAGTTTTATGTTATACTTTGTTTGATTGTAAAAAAATATATATAGTATAATTATGCATCACGTCATATACGTATTGGTTAAAGACGATTTGCTGATCGATTGAAAAAGTAGGACACCGGTGCAGATGCACCGGATAGCGTAAGTCGTCGCGACAACTTGCGGTGCATTCTCTGGACTGATTGACTTGTCGGTTGAAAATATCAATTTAGCATTTATTTAGTTTGTTCGTAATTCCAAGTTAGTTTCAAGCAAATTACTTTTATTTCAGCGGTTTGATGACCACAGCTAGACATTAACCTTTTCCATAATTTTTTAATAGAACCATTTGGAAAGACGAGGTTATTAACGTCATATATCTTAGTGGATGAACGTCATACTCTGCGCTTGTTAGTCTGTGGTGCGCGCTCCATCTTCTCGTCCAATATCTGTCAACGCCTTAAGATGAAAGTCTACAATCAATGTGTGTTACCGGTGATGTCTTACGGCACTGAAACATGATCTCTCACTCTGAGTCTACGCAAGCTCATAGTCGCTCAACGAGCCGTGAATTTGGAAATGAAATCAGGAATAAAGATATTCGTTGACGGACTAAAATAGCTGAGATAGTCCAGCGGGCTGGCAAGTTAAAGTGACAGTGGACAAGCTATTCAACGAGCAGAAAAGATTGAAGACTTAAAGGTTTTGGAGACCACGAACCGGCAAGCGCAGCGTAAAACGTTAACCTAAAAGATGGACAGACAGACATCCTTAAGGTCGACGGAATTAGCTGGAGGCAGGCTGAATACAACTGGAACTATTGGAAATCTACACGCTATGTCTATAGACATAGAGTACAGTACTGGACGACGAAATAATAAACATAGGGTGTTTTGTTTACAACGTAGTTTTTTTCGCGCTTACTGAGCGCAGCCAGTTGGAAGAGGGATGACGATATTTGATACGGATCTTTCTTCACCCAGCTGCGAGTCACGACATCGTTTTATTATTATTTACAATTTACCTTATAGGTAATTAGTGCTAAAATTTACACATATAAACCAAATAATTTACTACTTTTGAGTCAATTATATATTAATATCTGCATTATTTTATATCAAATCTCTGCACAAACGCTACAGACCGTTAAATGCCTTGAGGGTTGAGACAATGTGCCAACATTTCGAAATAAATTTGTCTTATAAGTTTACTTCCTGAAATAATGATTCTGGTAACTACAATATCATGAAAACGGCACATCAAGCTCCAATGTTTAAAGATTCCTTTTAGGTTTATGTTATTAATTAAAGGAAGAAAAATTCCGATGAGTATTCCTATAGATATAAGTAAAGAAGTTAATTCAAACTACGCAACCAAAATATATGCTACAAGTTTTGTTAAAAAATTAAAGTTTTTCTAATATTGTACGTGGCAATTAACAATAAACTAACAAATATAAATCATCATATCACAATGAAAATCATTTTCCAAAATAAGGTATCGTTTGATAGCCTTCGCAGAGAGCAATGCGCTCTCATGTGCAAATGACTCCGCTAGAGGTTGACGGCCGGCTTCGAACCCGCGCCCGCAAATAGCGCATTCCGGTGGTGCGCCGGCGCACTCGACGCAAATAGTGTCTACTATCTCTCGATGCGTTCAAAACATATTGAATTACAGCATATACCGTACAACGCGAGGTGAATTGAAAATCATAACAGTACGTCATAGAGAAACCTTTCCATCGGAAATGTTTAATTAAACAAAACACTTTTAGTTATTGCTTGTTACAGTCTTACTGAAATCATATATTTAATCGTAAGCGAAACGTAATGAGTTTTACTTTTTCAATACTATAATATTAATGCTTTTATATGCTATGAAACCATCCAATAAATTTAATATTTATTGTGGTAAAAACACCATGATCTAAATGTTTACATTACAAATATTATTATATAATATACGTATATTTATGAGATTTCCACTTATATACTGACTCATCACGATATCTCTGAAACCGTAACGCTAAGTGACTTGAAATTTTGTAAGGGTATTTCTTCTGTCGTTTAGAGTTCAGCTAAGAATGCTTCTAACAAGTTGAGAGTGTGTTCATTATGTTCTTGAACCGGAGGCGAGAGAGCAAGTTGCAATAACAACATCTCTCAGTTCCTCCGACAATTATCATACATCACATTATCTCAATTCTTATTCATTCCTTTCATACATCGCCTCTTTCCTTGACCATTCCTTTCGGACTGCCACTTTACAATATGTAGTTTAGTTTTCTATATTAATTTAATATTTTACATTCATTTCTTCACATTATAACTGATTTGATTTGTAATTTATGATTATGATAATCTTAAATTCGCAAAAGGTGGGGTGTCCACGGTTCGTCAAGCAGGCCAATGAGGCAGATTAACCCTTAATAGCCTAGAGTTTCGAATTTTAATACCAATATTTTAAATCGAATGTTCACATTACTATTAGTTTTTTATAGGTTGGCTGTACGTATTTTACTGTTGTATAATATTCTTTCCAACGAAATTAAAAAAAAAACTGTTTTTCCTTTCATCTAGACCCCCAAGCAAACACAGTAGTATTAAAAAAAATCACTTTCGTAAATCAGGCTATTAAGGGTTAAGGGGCCAGATTACATGTATTAAAGCAGTTTTGACTAAATGCTGTAGCTTGTTATTACTGTATTGTATTATTGAGTCGTATGTTTTTAAAAATAATAATTTTTATCAATTATCACCACATAGCCATTGTTTTCGTTGATACGAATTTAGCCGGTATCGGGCAGCCGTCGAGGCCGGACGCCGGGCTTTTGGCCACGTGCCAGCTTCTGTAGTTGCTCGCACGTATCTCTTTTATGATATTACCGTAACATTAATGAAACTGGCTTCAGTACCTTTGGCGCCTAGCTTTCTTGTAACCAAAAGCTTTATAGCTGCTTACGTCATACATAAATCGAGCAGTATTCCTCTTCCAGACTTTATAATCACTTAAAAAACCGATGTATATGAGGTTAGCATTATAAAGAAAGATATTGAAAGAGAGAAGTTTGTTATACCTTTCAGCCTAGAGCTTTATAAAATTAGTAATTTAGCAATTGTGTATTACAATACGCTCTCGTGTACACGATTACCTGACAGCTCAATAAAATGAAGACATTTTTTCACAATAATTGTATATTTATTTTTATAGATTGTAAATAGCGTGTTTTATTCAAAGCAAAACTACATCGACAACATTGTGGTATACCTTAAAATTGGTACCTTTAAATTTTCTTGAAATAAATATAGGAAATTAATTAAACAGAAAATTGTAAAAAAATATTATTTTTAAATAAAAATAAATGTTGACAATAAAATGCTATATTACTATATTAATGATATTGTTAAAGTGACCACAAAAAAAATATATCTAAGTTATATACCCATAACATGGGCTCTTCTCGGATCACAGTGCGTTTGAAACCTTTGTTGCTTCAATTCAAAAGAGCCCATTTCAAGTTACCCCACAACTTCGTTCTTCCGGCGTTCTTCCCATACACAAAGTGATTTATGTGTATGCGTGTGTTTGTATGCGTGTGTGCGTGTGAGTGATACGTTTATTTAAGTAACCCTTAACAAACTTTATTTGTGATCACTTCTACAATTATACATAATACAATTGTTAAAGTAATTGATTTCCAAGCTTTATTATTAATCAAACAAATCCTTTACACGTTAATATGATTTTTTACGAGATTTTGTATGATTTTTTTCAATTTATGACATGATATTTCAAATGCGTGATATACAGAAGAGTAATGTAAAACCGTACACAATATACCAACTAGGCTATGTTTATTGCGGCATGACTTAGAAAATGATTGCGAGTGATATTTAAATACCAATGCTTTTGCCATTCAGACTCCGCATAATTTCTACGGTTCGTTGGATTTCCTGACATTTGACGCTGTGTTATTATAGAATACCATAAAACCGTGTAATATTAAAAAAAAACCTTTTTACTATAAATTGTCATGGATGTTGGACAATAGACGCAAGTTTTGCTGGTTTTTGTCGTAGCAAAATAGGTAATTTTGTTTTTCCTTATTAAACGTCTTTATCTTGTTCTTTGCGTTCTAATGCTAGTAAATTCGTCGAAAAGAACTAAGTTTTCAAAACTCCAGGCATGGTTAACAATAGTTTAACTGCTGATCATTTTGAACATTGTGGATTTTTTCCTCCAATATCCTTAAAAAATTGTTTTTAAGGATTATCAGCTTATATACGCCCATTGCAAGGTATATGCCTTCTCCAAAAACATCTATGGGGGAATAAACAATAATGAGCCGATTCAAGAACCGTGAAGTTTCAATTTATTTGGTAGTCTGTTTTATATTTTTTTTTATTTCAATCTAAACTATTCTATTAAAATCTTTAAGGCCTATACCGAAAAATATCGATATTTTACGACCGATACCGTATCGAGTAAAAGTATCGATACTGTAGTATCCCTTCATCCCTACGCTTGTATCTTCAACGGAGGCGGTACGATACTGTTAGGTCCAGACACTGCGACCTCGTATCCAACCCACGCCGTCCAGGAAGCCGCTGCATTGCACGCCCAGTTCCATCTCCGGACGAATCTAACAACCGTTATAGAAATTGCAACGTAATTTATCAGATAATTTAAATTATAATTAACTTGAATTCGTTGCGTGTAAATAGTTATTATTTATTTATTAATTTATTGTACATCTTGTTATCATGACGTAGAAACATTATAATAACAGTACAAAGGTACATTTATTTTAAACTCATACCGCGATTATTTATAAACAAACTTTTGATGGATTGGAAAAGATATGTATTTTAATAAGCGTGTATAATAATACTCACAATTGATACGCAAGCATTATATAACGTATTGTGAATAAAGATAACTAATAATGTAACTATTATGAATCTAGAGAATGGCTCAATCAATTCGGACAAATTTTTTAAATATTTTAGTTAAGGCACGTGTAAGTTTTTTATAGAGAAAATGGAAAAGTTGATTACGCCACAGATTAATTTAAAACGCCTGTCATTTCGCACACATTATTTGTGTTTCAGTGTACGAAATATAAAGCTTTTTTAGATTCGAAATTGTTGTTTATTTTTATTATCGTTAATACATGAAAAAGACCACACTATTATTTATACTTTCTCTTTGAACGAGAGAGATAAAAAAAATTTTAATAGTAGGAATTGTTTCAGGGCAACTAGCATCGGAAAAATATTTAGAACATTTTGAAGACAGCTATAACATTAATAACAAAGCTTTTATTATATATAGTTTATTTGTTATATATATTAAATAGTATAAAAAGAAATAGTATTGCAACTATGTTAAGTATGTGACTTGTTTTTCATGGAAAACAATGTTTAAATAGGTACTTGGCTCGTGTTCAACTATTATCGACGCCATAAACAGCTAATAGATCATGGCAAAGTGGTTTATTTTGTTTTTTTTTTTTATCGCCAAACGAAAAATTGCCAGGCAGCACGGTAATGGCTCTTAACTTTATATTAAAAAATATATTATTGGCCACCGATTACGAAAACAAGATGGCGTTGGCGCCAAAATGAAATTCCGTGATGTGTCACATTTTTTATGGTATGTTTTTGTTTTTTTTTCCTTTGAATTTTATTTTTGTTTTTGTTGAATAAATTTTTAAATTATTTAATTTGAGATATATGTATTAAAGAATACTGTAATATTTTTTACAGGGACAACTACTGCAAGCGTCCGGAGACAAACAAAGCCGAAACGAATACAGACGACCATTCCTTTGACAAGCTAGTGGCGAACGATGTGCAAGCCGCAAATTCGTTTTCATTTTTTACCGCCATTCCACCTTTAGTTGCTCCAATGCACCAGATAACTGAAGAACCAGCTGATCACAGTGCAAAAGTAACTGTGGAATCATACCATTCCTTTGCCACTTCAGTTACCAAAAAATCCGAAACACTTTCTGAAGTAGTTTCAGATTATTTTCCTGAACACGTGCAAGATGCAGCACCAGTGATCGAACATGCCGTTGAATCCAACCAAGAGTTCCTCCAGGAGGAAATACCTGATGGACTGACCGAAGAACCTCCTGAAGGTCATCCCGATGAACTTCCTATCCAGGATTTTGATGATGAAGACTAAAACTTGGGTTGCCCTTTCGCAGAAAACAAACATTATCATTTTGATTATAACTTTACTTTGATTTAGCACGATATTTACAATTTTATAATTAATTATATTTTATACTACGCGTATTAAAGAAATTTGTAATTTTCCTCTCGTTAATTATGGTATTTACTATAAATTATTTAAATACTTGGCAACATAAATAGTAGTCCACTATTTTTATTAGAAAACAATCAACCTTTTTGCTTATTAAAAAGACTTTCTTTCTTAACATAATATGCTGAATCTTACCGATTATTTATCCTTATAAGATAGTGAAAACCAAAAGCTTGGTAAAATTAATACAAATGTTTTAAATTTGGCTATTTAAATTTAGAGTTCAAGTTCAAGGAGATAGAAAAAAAAATTTTACTAATTATAATATATTAAATGGGTATATTTCTTTTATATTTATAGAAATTAATTCTTTAAATTAATAATAACTTTCTAAATATATTACATTATAATTCAGAATCATTACGCGAGAGTGTAGCAAAAACCTACACTGATGCCCATAAATTAGTTAAATTTGTGGCGCCTGAAAAACAGTGTATCTCAGTAGTGTTTCAAATTTCAAGATCATGTTTTGACGCTAAAAGTGCTAAAAGCACGTAAAAATTCAATAACATGTCTTAAAATATGAGACTTAAAATCTTTGATCATCATCATAGATGATGACAATCACCCACTGCAAGGTCACGTCACGTGGCGTCTATCAACTCGTGGTGAGCTTGGTTCTTCTGCGGATCACCTCATTCCTAATTTGATCTCGCAACATAGCTCTCGGACATAGCTCTCTCCATTATTCTGAATGACCTTGAGCATTCTTGAGTATTTGTTGCCACCGCTTTATTATAAATAAAAGTATCTCTTGTCGTCGAGTTCTCTCGTCACTTATTCATCGATGTTCATTAAGTAAGTAAGCCATAGAGTTTTCATTAAAACAGATTGCGTATATTATAGAGAATTATAGCAACACTAGGATAAGTATTACAAGTCTGAAATACAAAAAAAATTGTTTTGTATAATCTAGGATTACAGGTTAGACCTATAACAATCAAAATTATGCCCGATCTATACCAGAATACAGTAATTGTATGCAGAGATCGGAATATTTTGCAATTAACACATGGTTGTGGTTAGCGCAACGACACGTATGCATCTAGAATGTAGTGTGACCATGCAATAAGGTTTTTTAGTACATCATCTATATCGAGAGCACCGGTTTGTTTTTAATTATGGAAAACGTCATCGTGGTATTGCCAAAGATGGCATGGGTTTTTTTCACAAACATTGACAATAGCTGAAACTTTGATGTGTTAGGATAGTTCGAAAAAATTATTCTAGACAGAAGCGTTGCTGGAGTTTCTTCAGTCATTTGTTCTTCCAGAGTTAACACTTCTGAAGTAGTTGTAATGTTAGCCAGATAAACGACCAAATTGAGATTCGGATTTGTCAAAATGAAAGTATATTTAAAAACAGCTACAGCCGATGTCCCCGCACGGTGGCCCAATATGGCGCATTTCATAGAGTGTCCGCCAATATGATCTTAGTTCTCGGCAGGCTTCGACTCCTGTATGTGCTGTAACGGCCCTTGTGTGAAGATTCAAAAGGAACCCTCGACCTGTGTTGTGTAGTAGTCTCTGAAGCCCATGAAATCTGCAATTACCAGGCGTGGATCCATAAAGAAAAAAATGTTAAAAGATTAATCCTGTTCGACATAGAACACAGGTTCTATATATATGAAGATACCTTTGTTTGTGACTTACTGGCCGATAAGAATGCCAAAAAAACATAGAAATGATTCACTTGTGACATTTAATTTTTTTTCTCGCAAAAAAAGCGGGAAAACTAAGTCGCTGTCAAATCGAATCTAAGCTAAGAAATTCAGACTTAATATATTTTATATATACACTAGCTGATCCCGCAAACGTTGTTTTGCAAAAAAAAATTAATTAACAAATAAAAAATAAGGGTTTATCGTAGAGGGGTAAAAATTTAGGGTTGTATGTATTTTTGTTTACTGTACCGTAAAGAAATAAAAACAAAAAAATTGTCAAAAAATAAAAAAAAAAATTTTAAGGGTGAACAACTCTTATCACTTAGGAGTATGGAAAATAGATAGTAGCCGATTCTCAGACCTACTGAATACGCATATAAAATTTGGTAAAAATCGGTCGAGCCGTTTCAGAGGAGTTCAAGTTCGAACACTGTGACACGAGAATTTTATACATTAGATTCATATTATTTAATGCATATATGCTCTGGAGTAATTCTAATTGAAACAGTTTTAAATATACAGACCATATATACTAAAGGTAGTGCCGATACATATAAGAAGAGTAGTGTAGATGAAACTAATTTAAATTGACATATTTAGAATTACCTGGTTTTTACATTTCGTGGTTTAATGTTTCTCAGTGAACTATTAACACCGCCAGACAACAGACGGTTACGCCGTCTTGAAGTGTTAATTTGATTATATTTGTTACACTCGAGCTTGACCTTCGCGTTGTGTGAGTATATAATCTGTGTGACATAATAATGTCATCAGATTTTCTAACCTCATACAGTCCTTTTAAAAGATATTATTAGAGATGGAAAGAATAGTAATGGTACAATGATTTTGAAACATGAATTAATATTGTAATAGTTTATGAATGAAGTGGAAGTAACTGTAGTGAAATTTGGGGGGAGGCCTTGCAATGGGCGTTTATCAGCTGACATGAATAAACGAATTACATGATCTCTTTTTCTACCGCTGGTAGCGTAGCTACGATTGTGTTTCTACGATAATTAGATAAACAAATTTACGTAAATTCTTGAATAAAATTTCCGGCAAGTTGCACACTGTGTGAATCATATCATGTGCTGCTAGTATCTACGGCTTTTATATCCTCATCGAAATCAAATCCAGAATTATTATCATCAGCATTACAATGCAATTACATCACACACTAAAATTGAAGTGATTAAACATGAACTTTGCAGCGCTTATTCTGGGACTCATTAGCAAGTGAGCAGTCGCTCAGCCTTTTTCTATTTCTCTATGAAATCGCATCGATAATAACCTTCATAACCCAGCGAATTGACAAGTCGTAGTGTCAGTCGATAGGCCACATGGCGGGCAGAACAGATCGCCATTAGGGATTTAAGTTTCTTGAGTTACCGGTCTGTAGAGACAACAGGATGACGTGGCTAGCAGCTTAGGATGTCAAAGGTCCTTAAGAAGGTCATCTGCCCACCTTTGACGTACCTTCTTATGGCGGGAGTAATATGCATGTATAACTCTCTTAACCGGCGGCAGCCTTCAACGCCAGGGCCCTAACGGGCGGAGACGACATTTTTGCTCCTAGCTCACGATACATGGGACGGTAGTCGATCTGGACTCGACGGCCGGCCCCAGATCACTTGTATAACGACCCGTATCGGGGCTAGCAACGGGGATTCGTGCGTCCGTCTTTCTCGGGAGGCGGATGTTCGTCTCTCAACTCCTAACCGGGGCTTGCACGTGGCGCCACTGCTTTCGGCTGATCCGAAAGGGGCGAGGTCCTAATTTAGTAGTTCTGGTGGTGGCTGTTTGCAGGACTACCCCTCGCTGGCACCTCCAAAAAATGCGAGGAACGAAGCGCAATTTCCACTAATGCTGTTAGTCTGTGACCTACGGCGCTAGTCAGGCTTTTCAGCAGGTCTGTCGGATTCTTCCAACATGCGCGAGCGCTTAGCTTCACGGCGAAGCATGACCTGTGCCAGGTTCGAGCTGAGATGCTCGAATAGCCCAGATGGGGGAGGCACACGTACCCCTCAAATCTAACCGTTGCCTTCGGGTTGAGCGTACGACAACGGTGGGCTATCCACTTTTTAATCAGCTCGGGCTGAAGTCCTTCGACTCTCCCTACCGACTGGGAGGCACGAGTTCATTGCTGGTTTTTAAGCCAGGAATAGGGGAAGCTCCCTCGTCTTCTATATCGGGCTGCTCCTTGCCGTCTCCTTGGCAGTCGCCATTTATCATCAATTCGGCACAATGCGTTTTCCGCTTGAAGAGTACGGGTACATGTGGGCGCTCTCCGCGGTCCGTAATGATTATAACCCACATCTACTAAGACGATAGCATCATGATGCTAGTTATAGGCCGCTTTCATACAATCCTATTGGAATTTTCTGGGAGAGGCTTATATCAAGCAGTGGACAATTTCATCTGAAATAATGATAATGATACAGAAAAGAGCAAGACGCATTGAGATTACTTAAATAATGTATATGTATAAATAAATGTAATTTGATGACATCGATAAATAATTTATTTGTAAATAGTATCTCAGAAAAGGCGTGATTTTGATGTAAATCGTTGTAAATTTAGCCGGAGTGTTTCATTTCAATCTAAACTCATGTATTTGCAGAATCACGTGTAATAGATTATTAGATCACTTGTTACCACCCACGTAAGCATTGCCGCCTTAGCATTCGATGCATTACGTTTATCGCATGTTGAACGATGTAATGAAAATGTACATTGGCGGTTTATTCGGCTACTGATATTAATGTAAGTAACCTCTAATGATTACTATGGAGCCTTTATTAAAACGGTTGCTTTGAAATGGCGTATATATCTAATATATAAAATTCTCGTGTCACAGTGTTCGAACTTGAACTCTTCCGAAACGGCTTGACCAATTTTTACCAAATTTTACATGCGTTTTCAGTATGTCTGAGAATCGGCTACTATCTATTTTCCATACCCCTAAGTGATAAGGGTGGTCCACCCCTAAATTTTATTTTTAATTTTTTAGACAATTTTTTTGTTATTTTTATGATACAGCATACAAAAATACATACAAACCTAAATTTTCACCCCTCTACGATCAACCCTTATCTTACATTTGTTAATTAAAAACTTTAATTTTTTTTGCTAAACAACGTTTGCGGGATCAGCTAGTTATTATATATTATACTTAAAACTCAATATTTGTTATACATATAAAAGTACCACAAAGTATACCAATGACATGTTAGATCGTCGGAAAACGCTAATACAGGCTGCTTTAAACCAGTCCTATTGGAAATGTAAAGGGCAGGTCTTTGTCCAGATGTGAAATTCCTACGGTCGAAATAATTCAATAAAAAATCTTATTACTTTTATTTATAATGCGAATAACTCACGGCTTTATATTTGGACGAATGACGTCATATAAACAATCCATGCTAAATAATACCACAACATACATTACGTATCTACGTACTGTAAACAGGATCATGTGAAAATATTTTTGAACGATGTAATGGTATGAAAAGAAGCTTGCGTTTGTAATAGTTGAGTCTATATTAGCGAGTACATTTTGCGGGTATATTATTGTAAATCAATGGGGGAAGCAAATATCTAAAGTGGACGATCTTCTAAAAATATAAGAATGTGATCACTGTAGTCAATCCACAAGAAGGAGAAATGACGAGAACGCTTCCAACAGATCCTATTGGAAATCTAAATACAAAAATCAATGTACTACTGCCGAAATGATGATTTCTATAGTCCACCTTTAAGTTGGGCCCACCTTATAATCGTAGAAAGACATTGTAAGCAGGCCGCTTCCAATCATAAGTATATATCAAATGACAATGAGAACTCCAGTTCCCTATATTTACTGGTGAGTACAGTCGTGATGTGAGGAAAAATTAATTAAACGGTTTTATTTAGTTCGACCCGTACGGAAATTATTTGGATCAAAATTAGAAATTGAAATTTAAGCACCTTTACGTTGTCTGATTGATCTGAAATTTGGTACACACATTTAATTTAGATGACAATACAATATAATAAAATCAATAACAATATAAATCTAAGATGGCTGCCGATACAAAATGGCGGATTACGTACTTTTCCTTAACCCCCTCAATATGGGTATCAAATGAAAGGGCTACACTAGTAAAACACGATGATTATGTCAAAATTTAAAATTCAAGATGGACGTCGTTCCAACATGGCGGACTAGGTACATATTTTTCCACAACCACCACAATATGGGTATCAAAAAACCGTTTAACTTAAAAGTTTTTTAAATGTATTTATTTTTAATTGTTTTTTTTTTGTTTGAAGGGGCTGGCTCCCGTGGCAAGGGGAGCTGACTTCCTCAGAGCGACCGCCAGAAGCGGCGGCGGCTGCTGCAGAGAAAGTACTGCCGCCCTCCGTTGTGAAGGACAAACCTCCGAATTAAATTACAATTCTCATTATAAAATTATTAGAAAAAAAAACATTGGAATTTAATTATTTTTTTTATTATAATACATTACTGACAAAATAAAACATTAATTAAAGATACGTATTGAAAGATGGCATTGTGCATCTCAATTTGATTTCTATCATATTAGGCTTTTCTGCCATTTTGATAAAATATACACAAGTGATGTGAATGTGGGGAAAATGAAATGAACAAATAAATTATCGCGAAATATACTATCAGGAGAATTCCCTAAACTTGTCGTCGCTTTTTGTATATATATATTCGCGTAAAATTCCAAAAAAAAAAACGAAATATTGAAAATTATTTTAAAAATTATTATATTAATTAATATGATTAAATGAACAAATAACATTATCACGAAATATACTATCAGGAGAATTCCCTAAACTTTTCGTCGCTTTTTGTATATATATATTCGCGTAAAATTCCAAAAAAAAAACGAAATATTGAAAATTATTTTAAAAATTATTATATTAATTAATATAATATATATATAGGTGTTAATTAAAATATAGGTATTATGATTTCTTAAATAAAAAAAATATTACAATTGTTGATAATATAATAATTCACGGAATAAATCAGAGTTTCTGTTTATTTAGATGAATAAACGACGTATGATTTTAACAAATAATAAAAGAAAAATGGCGAAATCGATTTTTTTTATCATATATTTCTTAGCGTCTATAAAATGATTGGTTATATGTGTCAAATCTTTAAAATGTATATATAATCATTTGCTGTCAATTTGTGTGCACGCCTTATTTAAAATCAGACGGTTTTAAAAATAATAAATAACGTAATTAAAATACAGATAATACAGACTTCACGTTTTTAAAGTTTGTATTGGTACATATTAAAATTACTTGTTTCTGCAGATTCTGCACTCCCAGAAGTTATAGAGTGCGTCGCATTACAATAGAAAAATTAAATTAATAATGCATTTCATAGTATTTACATTCGTATTAATACGCTTATAGCCAAACATCCTGTAGAGTATCAGAGTGCAACATTATGTCCTGACGTCAGCGAGATTGTATGGACGTAACTTGCTGAGAGGTAAATATTCAAGAGATTTATCGCACTCCCGCCAAAAACAGCAGAAGGCAAGTCTAATAACGGGCAGACGAAAGCTCTTATGTAAAGTTCTGCGAATTTTATTGTGTATTTTTATTACTATACTAAACATATTATTTGTTAACTATCAGGCCTCTTGGAAAGAAAAAAGTTTTTATGTATATAACGTGTATGTAAAAGTAAAATATGTTTGTTCTAAATTTAAACTTCTTTCTAATTTTTTTACCGGCATTACTAAAACGTCACGTGAGAAAAAAAGGATCAATGTAAGCAATATATATTTTTTGTGTTAGTGTACGATATGTAATATTACTTAATATTGGAATAACAATTTTATTATTGTCGATTTGCGTTAAGAAAAATACTGACTCATCCTGATAATTAAATAAATACCTCCGTGTATAATGAATTATAAGAGCTGACTTCATCTGGTCAATGTGAACACGGCTTTATAATTGTATTAGTCAAGAGGTGTCGCTAACCTAGATTATTTTCTTAACACCTTTACATTAGTAAAAATTATTTCTACGATCTTTTTTGAGAGCAGGCGTCATAAATATAATCTGTTGCATCATATTTTATAGCTTGACCGTAATTAATTCCTTTTACACTTTTGGACAATAAAAAATGTTATTTGTTAATATAATAATCCTTGTTAAATACCTGAAAAAAGCTCCGGAGAATAACGTCTTTCTAGAATCGTCTTATAGGTGTGCTTATCTTACTTTTCCGTCGCTTATCGGTTATGTTATTGTGTTATTAACTCTAACAAACTCAATCGTTGAAGTAGCGTTCAAATATCTAAATATCAACGGTGCTATAAAAATACCACGTATTTTATTTAATCTCAAAACTAGAACGTAAAATGCACTAGCATTGGAATAAACTACTCAAAATCATGAAACCACCCATCAGTCATACTATCGTATTTGTAAAAGATTGAAATAAGTATTCTCATAAATCATGAGCACTGAACAGATAGTTGCTAAGTAAGAAAAGGATCAATATTTAGCCACTTCCGCACATGCAGTGGTAGTCGTGCAACAAAGTGCACCGCTCGCTGATAAGTGTGCATGCGGCAAACAATGCGAATTACACAACTGCCACCCTTAAATCACTGGACTTCCGCAAGGTAAAGCCTGATTCCATTAAATTTTCAAGAAAAATATATTTGAAATTGATAAAATGAGGACAAAATGAAGTTATTAGTTTTAAGAATAATGTCAAAAATTTGACACTTTTTTATTCACACTGTCGTCATTCAATGGTATTTTTTATCTACTATTTTTTCCTAATTCCTATTCCGCGCCTCTATGAAAGTATAGCAAGACATTTGACGAAATTTAAAAAAATACTATATTGGAAAGGATTTTCTAGTAAATCAGAATATATTCGTAATGTATGTTATTATAGCTTCGTATATATTTTTAAGTAGCGGATTTTAAAACACATGATGTAACGTTAAAAATAATAATTCGCTATAGCAGTCAGTTTGAGTTATTAAGGGCTATATATCTGCAATACGACAAATATGTTCAACTGACAAATGCGATTTACTTTTCTATTTGGTCGCTTTATAATCCCCGGCGATATCCACTATTTGCATTGAAGATTTATTGCTGCAAGCTTAGAATGATCAAAGGAAGGTGTGCACATTTCCGTTTCACTTGGAGATAGAGCAGAATTGCATTTATAATTATGTAAATAATACTGGCTATGATATGGGCAAACTTTTTGTAAATTATATAGTATCTTTTTTATTAAAACCAAAGGAAAATATAAGGAAAGTTCTAGGTTTTATACAGATTGATTTTTTATATGTGTAAAAGCGTTAAAAGGTTGAATGTACAACTAATTTGCTGTCAATTTATGTACGGTACACCATATCCAAAAATCAATGGTTTCAGAAAAAAAATAAGTGTGATAATATTAAAAAAAAACGTTTTTAAAATTCGAATTACTACAAATTAAAATTAATCTTTTATAATCTGTCCCTGCAGAGTTTATACAGCCAGAATTTATCTGCCTATTGAATTGTAATAGAAAAAATATTGTAACATATTTCTGAGGAACCAATTTACACCGGATACACGAGAAAATAAATAAACCAATTAAAACAGTGATACTGTAATAGAAATGGATAACTGAAGTGTTTGAGGATGTACGAAAGGAATGGAATGATTGAGAAAGGAAGATGGAATTGTAGAATGATAGGAGAGAGAAAAAGATATTGTGTACTATGGAAGACAAGAACGAAAATAAAAATTCAAGTGAAAAAATTATTAAGAAATACAAAACCCTGTTCCCAATTAAATAGGGGGTGGAAGGAGAGGTCCCCAATAGCGAGTGCCAAAAAAATTACACCGGATGCTTTGAAATATAGTATATGTAAAGTATATGTAATAGTTCTTGTTGATTAATGTGCGACACATTCACTCCTTTCAAAGTTTTCACACCTATAGCTAAATACCTTTCATATATGTAGTTCCATCTGAATACAGCTTAGCTTTAAAAAGCAGCATCGAAAACTCAGTTATATCTACTGAAGATGCAGACATCATCTTACGTATTACGCTGTTGCAAGGAACTCATTTCCTTTTCTTATTCTTATTAATTAGACTTAATTGTACATCTCTCCCTGAGGTACGTGATAATAGAATATTTCCATCAACGCCACTACCGGAGCCTTTGTTTGTCAAGGCTTACTTTTCCTGTTTGTCTGTTTACTAAGAACTGGGTAAGTAGTTGCAGTTGAATGACTGTGAATTCGGATTTAATTAGTGATGCTTCTAAATTCCGTCATAAATGTCCCCCAAAGCTAATAATACATCTGAAGAGTTTTTCAGGAACAGTTAGAGGCTCTAGACTAAAACTTCTAGACGACAACTTACCTCGAAGGTTTTCTCGGGAGAATCAGCTTTTCATATCCATGTCAACTAGGAAGTCTCCAATTCCAAACGTTACATTTATTTTTAGATAAGGTTTCATCATATTATCCTATAGACGCCCACTGCAAGACACGGGCCTCCCTAAAGATCACCAAGATCCCGCATTCAGCGACTCGCTGCGTCGATCCATCTAGTATACAGAGTGTATCATACATTAGTTTATTTAATGAAATCAGGCGTTACCTTGCGGAAGTCCATCCTAAGTAAAAAAGGACCAATATTTATCTCTGTTTTTGGCACTAATCGGTGTAACATAACTCCTGAAGATGCCCCGTGGAGGGGTGAAACACGTTTTGAGTGGTTTGACGGTGGCAGTTGTGTAATTCGCACTATTTGCCGCATATACATTTATCAGTGGGCCGGCGGGCGGTGCACTTTGTTGCACGACTACCACTGCATGTGCGGAAGTGGCTAAATATTGGACCTTTTCATACATTAGTCGATTGTAAATGAGATTCTATTTAATTCACCCTTTTAAAGCTTTTGATGCTTTCTTTTTATTGTTTCTGATTAGAATATTTCAGGAGAAATAAATGGTTTACAGTTACTAAATAGGATTGTCTGCATGTTGAATTTAATTACGATTTCTGCTAACGTCCGTTACCTTAACCGTCGTGGGCCGCACAATGGGCACGAGCCCTTTGGGCCGTATCCAGGTCAACGACACCGCAGTGACTCACGCGCAATCGACTTAGAAAGGAAAAGACGGGGGAAGTGTTCCCTCCGAGTACTTATAGCGTCTGCGAATGCATTTGCTATACAACTTTTTAAATCAATTTCTAGATCTTTGAGTATTAAATAATTATGTCCACTGATGTGAGATTAACTTGTTTTATACAGGATAATTGTTTATAGGTGTAAACACTATAAACAGGTGTATGTATAGCACATTTGCCAGTGAAAAGCAATGAAGAATAAATTAATGAAGTTTAACATAATTTATAGCCACAGGACAGGATTCCAGATACTCCTTAATATTAAGATGATAATATGATGGCCAGTACGAAGATATAAATCTAACCTGCAATCTAGTATCGTATTGTATATAATTGCACTATTGTATACTGTTCATGTAACATCTTGTATTAGGGGAACCGGAAAGTAATGTCGTTCCTGCACATGTCGATATCAGATTGTCATTTGGTAGCTCATTACGTACTTAAAAGTGGTGTCAAATTGATTTTGAGATTATTGTATCAAATTTGTTTCTGAATAATTAAATATAAGACGTGTTTTGCAATTTAGCGTGAAACGGCCAGTCAAATACCAAGAGCGTATTCAGCATTGTATGCTTTTGAGTTTCGCAAAGATAATACCGCAACTGCTGCGACTAAAAACATTTGTTTGTCCAAGCGGTAAATGAATATATTTTTATTTATTTAACATTAACGTTGTTTTTTATAATAAATAACACAAGAAACCAAGTGAGTTTATATTTGTGCTATCAGAGATGACATTTAAGCAATAAAAACTATGTTATGGTAATTAGTAAAAGAGAAAAATCAGCTGTTTAGATACGCATTAAGAGCCTGTTAAAAAAAATCCAACATTTTATCGCAATTTATCAATGCCTTTTTCTTACCCAGTTGGCATGAATTCATTGTGGGATATAAATACGCACATAGGCTTCCTCACAAAGTGTTACGAAACCCCAAGAGTAAGCTCCTTATCGTCTGCCAGACAATAAATCCATCCTTCTAGGATTTCTACAGACAATCAGCTGTAAAATGCTTCCAGCGGATTACACGCTATCATGTTTCATAATACTTAAGTGGGATACCTCAGAAACGCTTACAAAAAAATTACTAATTACGTTTATAAAAAGAATGCGATAATTCAAACATATTTTCTGAAATATAGAATGTTTAAAAAATAACTCTCTTAACTCTCTTTTCATAAGTCTTAGCTTGCTCCCCTACCATAGGTAGATCAGCTTGACTTTGAGATGGTGCCAGTACTGATTTTTTCCTCCGTTATCTTAGTCTAGAAATTCGTGTAGTACAAACTTAATTTGTTATCCCCAACAGAAAGCGTAGCGTATTATTTGGCTCGTGAAGAGTCATTTATAATATTGCGTCAGTATCGTGGTGACTGGCAGACTTGACGTCAAATGGTCTCGTACTGTGAACAGACATCATAGTCAAGGTCGCAGCGGAGAAGCAGGTGAATGCGAGCAGCGCAAAAACGGTCAATCCTGGTGGTTTTGGAAGGAGGTCTCTATGCCTTGGGTGTCTATCGGCCGACATGGTGATAATGACGATTATTTAACATTTACAGCTATTTACTTTGTACCTATAATCAATCCAGTATCCTTAAAAGTAGGGAGTTCTTTTTAAAACATTCTGTATTGTTAATGGAATCAGGCGTTACCTTGCGGAAGTTCATCGTAAGTAAGAAAAGGACCAATATTTAGCCACTTCCGCACATGCATTAGTACTCGTGCAACAAAGTGCACCGCCCGTTGTTGCACGACTACTATTGCATGTGCGGAAGTGGCTAAATATTGATCCTTTTCTTATTCTGTATCGTGTTAGGCGCCCGCCAAACAATATCTTATGACGCCTAAACTACATCGATTTTGAAATCTAATCGTGTGTAATGAATTTTTAGTTTTAATCTTAAACCAATATTAAAGACAAAACTAACTAAACGCATTAAAATAAATAAATTAAAAACATTTCGTATTATCGCATTATATTTGATTTATAGAAATTATGTAGTTGTGAACCAAAGTTCCACAAACTTTTTTGTGTCGTAGACCCCTTGCCATGTTTTTCCGTGTTGGGTAGACCCCCTACTTACATGATATTGATTTCCTGTAAATTTCTAACTGTAGTGAAATTTAGTGTTAAAAACTTAAAGTAAAAACATATGTTAATTTAGACATTTAAGAATTGAATTTAAATTAAAACTACTCAAAATAAAATTTTGTATCTGTTATGTAAAATATACGTAACATTAAATAAACAATTTTTTTTACTTCATAGGTACTTTTATAAATAATGTAAATGTTTTGATATTATAAGATAGTATGATGTATAAGTAAATAGGTACTATCAGTGTATGTGTCGAGATCCACTATCGTGGATTACCCATTTTCTTTTCATAGACCACCAAATTTTTTTTCGCTGACGTAGACCCCTTGCAGGTTTGTCATAGACTCCTAGGGGTCGATATAGACCACTTTGGGAATCACTGTTGTGAACTCTATAACAATCGTCATCTCTTCAGCCCATAGAAGCCCACTATAAGACTTAGATCTCCCCCTAAGATATCTATGAGGAGTTATACCATAATCGCTACGCTTGGCAGGCGAGCTAGCGGTCGCAGTGTTGTATTGTAGTACGCAGAGGACGCTTTTGCCCATCCCCTGGAAGCTTGTTCGTGAGCAGTGGCAATCCTATCCTAATATCCCGGGAATCGAACTCGCTACCTGAGATCGCAAGTCTTAGTTCTATACCCCTAGGCAACACTGCACTAGAATTGGTGAAACAAATCATTTAACGTATTAATACAACTTACTGTTCCTTGGCAAACATGTATATCCCAAGACCACATAATTATGGTAAACAAGTACCTGTGATTGAAATAACAAGGTATAAATTACGTGCTATTCCAAGAAAATTTTACTAAATTATAACTGTTGCTGCACTCGATTTTTCTTTCGTATTCAAAAGAGTGATTTCTACGCCGCAAAGAACAATGACCCTATATTCTTCACGTGAACCAATGAGGAAGATACATAGGGTCATTATCGCTGATTAGATGTGCAACATCCTGTACAGTAAAAATTATACTTTTTATTGCCATGACCTTACATTAGGCATAGCACAAGGTTGTCCCGTAGCGTAAATTATATTTGAAATTACTCTTTAGACTGTCATACGGTGTTATTACTGAAATTTAATAAATAAAAAACAAAATTATTTAAGCGGCTACATTATTATAGTCATATAATTTAGTTTAAAGTGAATAGGACCTATTTAACAGTTCTCCTGTGCTGGTATTTTTAGTGACATTAAACGTTGTTAAATTTGTTATAAACATATGGATTCATATAAAACTGAATAAAGGTACATTTGCAGAAAAAAAACTTCGATTAACAATTTAAAGAAATGATAAAATTGTCTTAACCATAACGCCAACAGTAAAATGCGATTGAAACGTGATTATCTATACGTGTAACGAACGCCGCGACAATTATCTTATCGTACGTATTAAGGAACTCACTTGAAAATGGGAAAAATTTTCGGTATGATAAAGTAATATCGATATCACTTGACTGCGATAGAACAATCGAGAATAAGAAATAGGATGCAATATTCATGTTTCATGTTCTTATATGTTTTGAGATTAATACACGCCATAATCCTCACAATGTGTCTTTATACTCTACGATATCGAATCAGAAAAAATGAGGTTAGATAGCCCAGCGAATTGGCTGGTTGTAGTTACAGTGGGCAGACTACACAGCCCACAGATCAGATGGTTGACCCTCAAGGATCCAATGGTGTCCTCGGATCGACCACCGTTAGGACATCCACTCACAAAGCGTACAGATAAACATATTCTAAATTCAAACTCAAACATTATCTGTGATTCAAAAACTAATTATATGACGTAAAATTATGAGAATCTACTATTATATACACTGTATAATAATAGTAATACACAATCTGCGTTACATTTCAGACGGGAGGAATTTGTTAGCGCTGCGGTACTAGACGCTAACGGAAATCCTTCATATTCCAACAAATTGTTTGTACCCGCCCGCATACCGCGCACTCCCCGCTCTTCTCCCGCGGCATTCGCCCCACTATCCCGATCAAACTGGTTTTCACAGGATCGGCGTATCGCTATTTCAAATAAATAAAAGAAATTCGCTACTTTTTCATTTTATTTCAAGGAATAAATCTAAATAGAGCTCTGCGTTCATTGCGCTCATTGTTTTAGATATTTTATTTCAGTCTTTTGTATAATCCGGATCAAGGATCTGTTGCGGCATTAACGGCCTTCTTGGGAATAATTTCTAGACTTAACTTTTTTTACCACGAACTATATAATTATATCACTATTTGCTTAACCTTTAAAAGGGAGGGAAAGCTATATCATTTGACCGAAAAAACCTTAAAACCTTATACATCTATTTTACTTAACCATATATAATCACTCTGAAATATGTTACATTAATTTCTTTTTCTATTGGAATGCGTCAGACCGATAACTTCTGTCAGTAAAAATTCTGCAGGAACAGATAGTAAACAACAATTAATTTAAATAGGTAGTAATCTTAATTTTGATGATGAGATGGTTTTTTCTTAATTACTAACATTATCATCATTACGTCAATTATTATTTCTGAAACTATTTATTTTAGTACACAATAATACCGTACATTTATGGAGAGTAAAAGCAAAAATTCACCGCTTCATGCTTTTACACTTGTAACAAATTAACGTGCATATGACGAAAAAAACAGTAATTATTTATAATTCACATAAAACTTCTTTGGCCAGCCTTCTTAATAATTTCCTGATTTAATTTTTCACGACAAAAAAATATTAAATACGAACGAACTCAAAATTTAATTGATCATGATGGTTAGCATTCATCGCATGCTGGTGTGTATATATATATAAAAATAAGTTCACATCGAAAAATATCAAATTTATCTAAACGTGCACAGAAAAGATATTATATTGATGTTACGATTTTTTTTATATTATACTGTTTTTTTTTCGTTACTCCAATAAAATAAATTTAGAAGGAAGTCTGTCAAATAAATCTTAGTAACTTATAAATAATTAAGCCCTTTTTTGACACATGCTTCTGTCACTGCCACGATTCTCGATGTTACAATTAAAAGCAAACGTTATAACTATGCTATCTGTATAACTCGATCAATTTAAAATGATCGACCCGCATGGGACGTGAACTCTCATCCCGTATTACTCTTTCATTTGGCCAATTAAACTAATAGACGCGGGACCTCCGTGACTAGCTTATTGTCGTTTAACAATAAAATGTATCATATATTTCATGCTAAAATGCTACTGTCATCTGTGTATTACAATTTTCGTTTTTAGCGTTATCCAAAATATACAAACCTAGAGTCGACGATGCTATAAAAGCTGTAAAGATGTAAGACACCGAACATTCCAGAATATGAACGAAAAAAAAGTCGAACAAAAGTAATAACAAATCTAGTCTTATTTGATTATGTTTGAATTCTCCTTAACACAAACTTTTTAAGACAACACACATATAAACAAAGAAATAATTAAAAGGGCGACGTATTATGATACATTTCAATCTGTTTATTATTTACTAGAACTCATTCATTCATTAAAAATTACCGCCTATTTCATCACGTAACCCATGTGTCAGATGCGTCATTTGATACACTGTAAACATACGAATTTTTTTCGTATTACTCTTTTAAAGTGACGCGATTTTACTTTTTCAAATATTTCCTAACTAAAATATTCCTGTAACGTTCAAAAAAGATTACAAAGAACATAGATATTACACGCAAAAAACATAATTACCTGTTTTATTTATGACGTGGTCAAAATTGTCAACAAAACTTTATTAAAAACACTTTTATAAAAATAATATTATAGGAAGAAATGACATACAAGATTCCACTGAACTTCCATATAAAGACATCTTAATTCTAGATCAATATGTTCAACATTAGATGAATAAGTTATGATAATAGGGTCATAAGAAGGTATAACAAAATGTTTGTATAAGTTGAAATTGAATTATTTTTTTATCGTTTTTAGGCACAGCATTTGGCGTCTGTCTCGCTTGATGTCGACGACGAGGTCTACGATGCTACGTGCTTGCCTCGAAGAAACCTATTCACTCTTGTCTTCAAGACTCCTGAGTTGACTGGAAACAATAAGGTCGGTTGTTTCACTCCTTTTTGGTTTCACTATGAAAGAAGTAGCGAAATGCTTGGTGCGACTGAAGAGATTTTAAGCGTGTACGGATGGCGTGAATCCGTGCGACTTATATTCTTAAGTGTACTTTAATAAAATTTACGTACACGTGTTTACAATATTTATATTTTTACAATATATAGTATTAAATACAACTAATAAGAATACTAATAATGCTATTACTAAGAAGCCCATAATTTAAAATCTGACAGTTAAACTAAAACCTAAACTGGCACTAATTAGCAATCATATTTTTTTCCATGAGGTGCCATAAAATATATACGTAAACGTAATTTACTCATTTGATATGAAATGAGATAGAAGTATCTAGTTTTAATTTTGAAGTCATAGTTGTGTGAGTCGAGACGTTGTTATGACAAGAAGCAGCCATTTTTATTTTTTATTTTTTTTTATTTCGATATTTCACGACTGTCATTTTTACACAGATAATTAAGGAAATAGCGCTACAAATGTTACTGAATCAAACAGTGGGTAAATCCGTAGACAATAGAAGATCTTTAATAATAGATTATATATTTTATCTGTGAATTACTCATGACACCGCAGTGAGTCGTCTAACATCGTTTAGTTGTTAATGTCACAAAACATAATCTAATCTAGTTACAGCTTATCAAACTCTCATGCAGAGAGTAACCCATGTTTGCGATATTGGATATGTCCAGCAAATACATTTGGGTTATTTTCCGTCTTGAACATTCGTTTTGACAAGTACTTTATGTTTATCATTGAATCCCTCATCGGAATTTCTAAAAACATCTAGAAATTATTTATAAAATTGCTCAACGAATCTATTATTCTCTAGATATTTTAAAACGAAAACATTTCGTATTGCATGACTTGCGTTGTTTATGAAACATGCAAGCGTTTATACGAGATTCATTAAATTTGAATTATTTGTTTATTACATGAAGCTATTCTGATACAATAAGAAAAGCAAAAGGTATTGTCTTTGGTCTACGAATCGGAACCTATTTATAATTATATATGACGACCATATTATCTCTTTTTGAATACGCCAAAATTTAAAGAACACCTGTACTAATAGATAGGACTCTCATTTGGTTTTTTAAAATACAATTACAGAAAAATTATTCAAGTAATTGTAGAACCCATGAGGTAGATCTACGACCATGTTAAGATCGTCGGAAGACATTGGATATAGACTGCTTCCAACTGGTCCTTTTTAAAAATCTAAAGAGTAGACTTTTTTTTGTACATTTATTGGGGAAAGCTAGGTCCAATAGTGGACGTCTTAGGGCTGAAATAATGTAAATGCGACATCCCATTTTACATGAATGCCGCCTCCATGTATAATGTTTTTCCGTGGCTGCTTTATCCAAGCTAGACTTTCTCTGCTATGTCAGTTTAGACAGCCCGCCGTTTATTTTGTATGCCCAATTCTCTTTCCTGTTGGTCCATTCTATTTTACTTCTCGTATACGATACATGACCATCACACTAACACTTCAGTTTCAAGATATGTGATAGTGAAATAAATAAAGCTAAAAGGAACAGAATAGAGACATGTAAATATGCAAATATTGTTTAACTGTGAAAGTAAATAAGTATTAAATTATTATTTAATAATGTTATCTGTTATAATTAGATTGTAATGCCCTGTTCCATAAATATGATAGGGGAGAGCGAGAAGCCCACAATAGCGGGGACATTTAAAAAAAAGATACGTGGTAGTGCATCAGTTATTTTAGTATTTCGTTCTTACCAGCTCGCATTTGATTTTATTGCATCTTTATGTTGTTGTTATAAAATAATTAGTGCTATTTATTTAAATAAAGTTATTAAAATAAACTTGATTATTTTTTTCATTAATTCACGATTTAGAAACTGGGCTAATTGAGTGAGTTATACGATTGCTGAAGATATAATTTCCCTTATCGATATGTTCAATTCGTTCGAAACATTAAGTTATCGTCATTATCAATGTATCGCGAAGTTTCGAAAATGTTGCCGTACAGAATACTATCCGGAACTTGTCTACGTAGTTTTTTCTTTTTGATTCTCGTCTACTTCGTTATTTCTCTTGCTACGTTTGACAGTTACAAGTAAGTGGAAATCAGCTACGATTGTAACATTTCATCGATAAAAGATTTTGAAATATTTATCGTTTTTGATGATAAGATACATTGCTCAACGTAAGTTACTTTAGTAACAAATTATTCCACTCGCACGTCATATTATGTAAGTACATATCATCACCATCATATCTGCCGATAGACGCACACTGCAAGTCACAGGTGATTAAATACGTATACATATATTTAATTATTTTTATTTATACTTGTGTTCTGCTTAAATATGGCATATTTTATTGTAAAATATTATAATGATTTTGCGGCATGGATAGGCCCCATACTCGGAAGACCGACATCTTGGTTAACGTCGCAAGAAATAGCTGGACCCATCATAATAGCGATCTTTGGAAGAGGAAAATGCCTTGCAGTGGTAGTTTATCTATTTAAATTAAAATCTCTAAGTCTTTTTAGTAAAAATTTATATCTAAATATATAATAACGTTTAAGTTTAATAACCATTACATGTTCGTTTTTAATTCTGACAGTTGACATCTGTTTCATAGATTAAAAATGTTAAACGAAGTGACAGGTATACTACGTTATTTTATTAAGTATATTTATCAGTATTGTGTATCCACAAAATGCTGTAAATAGTTATGAATGGATGCTTAATTTACTCTTTGGGAAAAAATCATTTTTTTCTGACGTGTTTTTGCCTTTAGGGCATTTAAAGTATCTGTGGAGAGTCGGTGGTGGAATGCCAAAGGGCACTTAGTTTCAAAGTCTTATTTAGTGACTAACTAGATGAACCCAGATAGCCAAGCTCTAAGGTCGCTGACCGGACACGAGAGGTCTCGGCCTCGACTTGATCTGTCACTCAATACGTTTAGCATTCTCATATATCATCATCATCTACTGATGAACATAGACCTCTTCCATAGCTTTCTAATACGAACGGTAGAAAGTAGCTTGCATCTAGAATATTCCAACGGCTGAAGCAAGGTCGTCTGTTCAACTTGTGAACGTCCAGCGCTGCGTTTTCTGTTCCATGGTATCAACTCCAGTACCTTTTGGGGACCAGCGACCAGCAGTTCCGAGTTATGCCTACTGCCGCTTCAACTTGCCAATCCGTTGGACTATGTCAGTCTTTTCCATTATATACCTAAGAAAGTGAAACGTTAAAAAGGTTGGTTTTTAGACGAATTATTATAACCACTATTTCGGAAACCGTTGCCGCTAGGGTAGGTGACGTAGAAGAACTCTTCTATGATTAATTGCGAAAAAATTGCCTGTATCTGATTTAAGCGATTCTTACTTGCCATCAAGGACGACCTATCCTCACAGATGTGAAGTTGATTTTATTTTTCTCTGTGTAGTCTCGATGTCCGGAAAATCGAGTACGCGTCACGATATTAGATTGGATATATAATTTATTAATATTTTTTGTAATTTATATCTTACGAATTTATTACGAAAGTCATCATTTTGTCCAATGCCATATATTGCCATACAAACAAACATAACAACAACATAGTTTATTTTATCTATGGTTTAGTGACGTAAAGGTGTCGTCAATAATCGTCCAGCGTGTGTTCACTTTTATCCGATTAAGTTATTTTTCTACTTACCTATGGCTTCTATAATATGTTTGCAATACATAGTAACCACGACCACCGGTTTTTTAATATAATTGTAGTCCTTTAGATATTAGACAACATATTATTTAAATGTAATTTCACGAAATGTAAAGCTATTTCTAAATGAAACTGTCTCTTGCTATTAGAAATATATTGTAAAAAGTAATACAAAATCTTTATTGTGTTGATATCTAGTTTTGAGTCTGTTATCTTGCTTAGGTATTATAAGATGAACAAAACCCGTCGAACTAGAAATGAGAAGATCCGTAGACGAACTAAACTAACTGACACAGCGGCCATTTGTTCTACAGCACGTAGAACAAATGGCCGCTGGGACCTTAAGGTTCTGGAGTGGAAACCTCAGACCAACAAGCTTAGTATATGTCCAGCCACAGGAGGGACCGACGATCTTATTAAGTTCGTCTAAAGAAGCATGATGTAGGCAGCTTCCAACTTGTCTTCTTGGAAATCTTTGGGAGAGTCCTATGCCCAGCTGTGCAGGTTCTACGACTGCATCAATGATGTAACAATGTACTACGCGTTATTACATTCGTACAGATTTGAATTTCGAACACGTTTTAATTTTCACGCTCTACAAATTTAATGATTTATTTGCCGGTTTTTTATTTTCCATTTATAACGTAATTAAACTTTATTTTCGATTTTAATGGAAAAACAGCCTTAGTCATTCTTAAATGAAAACTTGTGAACTTGTAATGAATATATTATACATGACGAAGAAATAAAACATAATTGCAATAGCAAATTCCGTAAACATTTCATGTAAACTTTTTTAAACAAAACTTCAGATGTTTTCTGTAAGATGCAAATAACCGGCATTTTTATTTTTGAAAGTCGCTGAAAACCGCGCAAGGTCGCGGCTTCGTGTCATTGCCAAGGCCTTCGAGAAACTTCCCACGGCTCGCTATATTTTTTTCACTAAAACGTCAATTCGATCTGGCAACACGAACAACGTTACATATTCGTGATTTATGAATGAAATGACCTGCGTGACCTCTCACTATTATAAAGTTTTCCTTCGTTTAGAACTGTTTTATTTATTATTATAAACTTTTCGTAAATATGACGTGTGATAACACACAGGCGAAAGTCTAGTTTATTCTTTGATTAAAAGAAGAGGGGTCGAAAATTAAATTAAAAAATCGATAAAGGTTAAAAATTTTTTTCCTTTAGTAACGTGATTATACGTTACTAAAGGAAAAAATCATAGGCTAGTTTACTTATTAATTAACTATGACAGGTCATAGCCACAGCGCGTGAATTTAAAGGATATAGATTATAAATTCTAGAATATAAAAAGTATCTTTATAGTTAACAAACGATTAACATGCTCAAATAACCTATTAAAAGTAACGTACAAAATTAAAATTTCGTAAGCTATTGTTTCAGGCTTTTTCAGGCTTGAGACCACCATTATCTAATGTTGTTAATTAAATTTTCAGAATTAAGATGAAATATAAGTAAATATATAAAAAAATTACACAACCCGAAGCCTTGATGTAAAGGAACATGCTTTCAAAATAAAAATGTATTTTAAAATCCATATCAATAAATAAACGTTATTTTTGTAAGTTGGAATCGTCGTATCATAATATATAACAATATTACCCCGTATTACGCAAAAGTACGTAATTCGCAGCGGCATAGCATAAGACAATTATCCGCATCAGAAGCAGAACTGTCAAGGCCAGTTTACTTTTTTCTAATTTCAGACGCTTTTCAAAACATGACAGCTATATGGACACCGGACAACAATACTCTGCCAATGACATCATACGTAGTTATAAAAATCGTATTAGTTATTATACAGAGTGATTAAAAAATAATAAGTAAAAGCTTTAAAGATTTTACATCTATTTCTAATCACACTCTAAAAAGTCGTACACTCTGAAATATGTTGCATTCATTTATTTGTTCTACTGGATTTCGACAGGCCAATACCTTTTGTCAGTATTTTGTTATCATTGATCGTGGCGTTATTTAATGTTTCTGAAACGTTAATTTTTGTATACAAATTTTTCAAGAAAAGAACAAACAATAAATATTTAGCTATGATAACTAAAATAAAATAGTATTAACGATTTTTTTCACTTCCATTTTGATTAAAAACTCTTTTCAGTAAATTCTTTTACTTTAATAGCTTAAAAAATATTACAACAATTACCATTTTCAGACGAAATTAAAAACGTAACTTGACATATCGTCAGACAATTTTTCAGTTGTCAAAAATTTTAAAATGTCTTTAAGTTATGTTTATTATATATCAAAGCATGATGTATAGGACATACAAAAAAAAAACAAAAATATAGACGTGTTTTTTAACTATAAGAGCTATAAGTTTCAATTTTTATTTTTAATAAATATCTCCCCAAATCCCCTGCGGGCTAAATTTGTTAAAAATCCGCTCTTAGCCGATTGGCGAAAGAAATATTCCTACCAAATTTTGTCTTTAAGCTAGATTACAGAGATACGATCATGACTTTATACATAAGTGAAAATCTTTTACAAACAAGTACCTATCGAACTGGCTATAGAAATATGTATACAAATAAAAAATAGTTAAATATCAAGGAAAAACATCGTTCGTGATTTCGTTGACGTGATAGTTTCGTAGGGGCAACGTTAAATAGGGTAATTTTTATGGTTTCCGCTTTGTGGGCGACCTAGCCCGAGAATACCGCACGCTTTCGATCCACTGGGTCAAGGTCACGGGATACATGCCTGTTACGAAACACCAAGGACACTGAATACGTAACTACAACAGCTGTTTTCTTTGAAATCGTTTCCATAATCGCATTTTTCTATTTTCTTTTGATTTAAACTGTATGTTTTACCTTCCTATTTAAAAAATGTGTATTTTAAAAAACAAAAAAGTGTTTTCTTTTCAATTATTATATTTCAATTAAAAAGTTGATTGTAAAGTCTATCTTTATTGATGGAAATGAAAAGGCAACAGCAAATAAATTAACCTATTTTTTCTTCTGGTACCTTTTAGTACCAATTTAAACAAAACATTTACCCTGTAAATGCTGTCATGTATTTATAGAAAATTCTTTATCATAATGGCGTTTTTATTTGTCTCATTATGATAAAACCTATATCGACTAAGTAATTTATAACTTTGGAACTCTTCTAACCGCAACTATACAAACTAACATTTTACAATAGAAAAAATAACAAATTATTTCAAAATTTCCGCAAATGTGTTACGTCACATTAAAAATTACGCTAGAAAAGTTAAAAGGCGAACTTGACATTGGCACAGTCCCTAACGCTTGGACCGTTTGGATCAGATCCAGGCAAGATAAAGGAATCTCCATTAAATCTATTTTTATAATCACCGCTGCCAGAACTGATAACGAAGAATTTTATATCAAAACTTGAACATATTAAACCATTCTTTATTGGCAAAACTGTTACACACAATAAGCAATATCATTCATTCCCTTTTTATAATCATACACCAATTCAATCTACATGAAAGATTAAATGTTAAAATCTATACATAAGAGTAACATTACGTAATAAGAAAATGAATAAATCTTATAGATTCCTTAAATATTTCTTTAAAAAAGAAATGTAGACGAATGTTTTTATTAAAATTAATTAATAATACTATAATTAATTAATATTTTTATATCGATTTGTTATTTTATAAACGTTAGACCTTCGTTCGTCAGGGGCTCGGTGAATTAAAGAAAAGTTGTCCATGGTACGTTATGGCTTTCATTGTTAAAACATTTGAATGTCACTGGCCACCGCGACGAAATCGTAGATCTGCAACGGGCAGTCCGCCGCGAAGTTTCAGCAAAGCCAAGGTTAGGCAGGGCTGGGGTGCGCGCGCGGGGGGGGTTTCGGGCTTAACGCTCCGCGCGCTCCCGCTTCGACCATTCTACACCTCGCAGTCGGCTACGACGGTTGTTCTAGTGCAAGGTAAGCGGTGGCTAACTGACTCGTTACATCACCGTCGTAGAACGTCTCCCGGGCCACCGTAACCATCATGCCGGTTTCACCGAATCGTCCCGTGACAACTGACAGATTAAACGTTTTCGAGTGCTAAGATTACGTCGAGTACTCTTACAGATATGATATCGCACTCGGAGAAACTTGGTGTTGCATTCGGAGAGCGTGTGTGAAGGTAAACGGTGGCAGTTATCGGCGGCTAGGTTTCCCTCCGAAAACTTTTGAAGTGATCCCCGAAGGGCGGGAAGCGCGAACCGCGTGCGTGCTGCGTGCCCCGAGCCGCGCATCGATCGGGCCACCCCTCGCCCTTGCCACTCCTTACCACTCCGCCACGGCAACATTCATTTCGACAAATATCATTCCATCATTGCATTTAGTATCCTCCGTTCATTTTATTTATTTGCTGTAGTTTTTTTGTGATTTAGTGCATGTTTAGCGGCTAGATATTTGTAAAGTATAACTGTGAAAATGGGTGGCTGTGCGACGAAAGAAAATAAGGAAAACAAACCGGCCGATGAGGCCGACGGGTGCGTATGTCTGTGCCGGCGTTTATCTCCGGCGTCTCCGCCGCCCTTTTCTGTTACTTTTGCTTTTCACAAAGATTTACTTCGTAAATAGAGATAACATTAATTCATAATGTGCATATTTCACGAACATTAACGTAACGTTTGTGTATTTCATCTCGTTTCAAATATGTATGTAACCGGTAGCGGTAGTCCAAACGTAATCCATTTTGTGATGCAGTAAAAATGTCTGAACTATTCGCGCTATTGTTCATGCGTGTTATCAAAACAATGACGGTACACGGTGTAATTCTAAATGTGATTGGAAATTTCTTTTAATAACTGTTAAATCATTGCAACATGTAAGAATACTACAAATATTTGTAAATATAAATTTCTAGTAGCGTTATTGTTATCTATATTGTGTAATAAGTCGATATTAGTGGGTATTTTATAATAATTTTACCAATCAAATTTGTTTTTGAGAAAAAGAGCATATTTTATTCAGTGTCAAATAATTATAGGTATAACTTAACTAAGATTTCTTTAAATGCAATGTACAGTTTGTGTATATTAAATGTAACACATAGTTTGATATATGCATGCGATGCAAGATAGGTGCAATACGCGGAACGAACACGTAATCCGATGTCGCTTATTATTGTATACCTACGAAAGAATTGAATGCGAAGAAGTAACGAGAGACTCCCGGTAATGCGTTCGTACGGGGACGAGTGGGAGGCAGGGCTGCGCGAGACGGTGCGCAGTGAGTGAAACATCCGCCCGACTTGCGCGCCAGCCGAGCGACCTCTACCGAAATTACGTAATTTCACTAAAACCGAGCGCTTTGGGGTGTGTTTTAGTTGCTAGTCGGTCGACGGTCACGGCGGCTTTCCAACCCGTAGTTATTAGACCCTTTTCGCAAATCCTCCAGTTGCATTTGTTATAATCCATCGGCATGAATTATAAACTAAAAGTTACCATTCCAATCGTTGTTTGCGGCGGAGCAGTTCTTGCGTATTACCTCATCAGGCGGTTTGTAATTTACTACTAAAGTAATAATACAATATTAAATCATTCGTATTACTTTGGAAATATTACGTATTTTATTAAATGTCCAAATATTAAAAAAAATTATAAAAATAATTGTGTAAAATTTAACACTCGCAATGATTTTCCAAAAACAATGTTTTTTTTCATAAAAAAATGAATATCTATTGATCGCGCGTTTAAATTAACGTTTGACACATAACGTCATAGTTTCTGGAAATCCCTTATTTCCCTGATATCTAATTTTAGATATAAGAATAAATAATAAATATGTGTACCCGGGCGACGTGTGCTGCGTTAAAAGCGTTAGAATAATTATTCTACCAACACTGATAATATAAGTTAACGAATAGAATTAAAGATACAAATTATTCCTTGCAGAAAAGCAGCAGCTATGGTGGACGCCGCAACCATCGAGAAATTGGAGGCTGGTTTCAGCAAGCTCCAGGCTTCTGACTCCAAGTCGCTTCTGAAGAAGTACCTCACCAGGGAGGTCTTTGACGCTCTTAAGAACAAGAAGACGTCCTTCGGCTCAACCCTCTTGGACTGCATCCAGTCGGGTGAGTGAACTGTCTAGTTTATTATTAGATCGCTAATTCAAAGAAGAAAAATAACAAATTTTAAAAATACTAAACAACTTTAAATATCAAGGGCTTTGATAGTGTATGTAGAACTGAAAAGTTATTACGAATCGTTTAACAACATATTAACATTATTTTATTAAATATTAAGTAAATTATTTGCTAAATTTCACGTTGTGATTACGCAACTATTTTCTTGGCGTGGTACTTCTGAGACAAGGTGCTATTATTAAGGTAGATTATTGATTACACGATACACATCTATAGATAACATTCAGGGCGGTGACGCAACGTAATTTACAGTAAACTGATAGCTCTATTGTTCATTGTTTTAAATAAGCCGTTGCAAATTTCACGATATCTCGTATCGTATTACGCTACCTTTGCAAAATATTTGTCGTTCATAATATAACACGCCTAAACTTACTTTTAGGTATTGAGAACTTGGACTCTGGTGTTGGAATCTACGCTCCCGATGCCGAGTCATATACAGTGTTCGCCGACCTATTCGACCCCATCATCGAGGACTACCACAATGGATTCAAGAAGACTGACAAGCACCCGGCCAAGAACTGGGGCGATGTAGAGACTCTCGGCAACTTGGACCCCGCCGGCGAGTTCATCGTCTCCACCCGCGTGCGCTGCGGCCGCTCCATGGAGGGCTACCCCTTCAACCCTTGCCTGACCGAATCCCAGTACAAGGAGATGGAAGACAAGGTCTCGTCGACCCTCTCCGGCCTCGAGGGTGAACTGAAGGGAACCTTCTATCCCCTCACCGGTATGTCCAAGGAAACCCAGCAACAACTCATCGACGATCACTTCCTCTTCAAGGAGGGTGACCGTTTCCTCCAGGCGGCAAACGCTTGCCGCTTCTGGCCAACCGGCCGTGGTATCTACCACAATGAGAACAAGACCTTCCTCGTGTGGTGCAATGAGGAAGACCACCTCCGTATCATCTCTATGCAGATGGGCGGTGACCTGAAGCAGGTGTACAAGAGGCTTGTAACTGCGGTCAACGACATTGAAAAGAGGATTCCATTCTCGCACAACGAGCGCCTCGGTTTCCTGACTTTCTGCCCGACCAACCTGGGCACAACCGTCCGCGCGTCCGTGCACATCAAGCTGCCGAAGCTGGCCGCTGACAAGGCCAAGCTGGAGGAGGTCGCCAGCAAGTACCATCTGCAGGTGCGCGGCACCCGCGGCGAGCACACGGAGGCCGAGGGTGGTGTCTACGACATCTCCAACAAGAGGCGCATGGGTCTGACCGAGTACGACGCCGTCAAGGAGATGTACGACGGCATCGCGGAACTGATTAAAATCGAGAAGTCCCTGTAAGAAGCTTTCGATCTCGCGCTATCAGTATTTTTTTGTATTATTTATCGTTTATCATATTGGATGTTGAGCAGTGCGAGTGGGCGGCACTAGTCGACGGCCCGCGCGGGCCCCGGGCCTTCGCCCGCCCTATACTGTGTATTCGAAAAGGTATTTTCTATAAGGAAATGGAAAATAAAGACAGCTAGCGTTAAGACCATACCAACGTGTTTAATTTACTGACCCCATTTCATTTAACTAGACATTTATGATGATAGATCAAGTTTTTTAGGCCTGTTACATATTTCAATTAAAATTAACATTTTTTTCAACACTTCACAAACATGCATTTCTAATCAATGTCAGGTTATTTTAATTCGGTAGATAGGAGTAAAGTGCACATGGGAGTTGTTGATTGATTTAGGTTGTAATTGAAATAATAGTGCAAGGAAATGTGTTTAATGTAACAATATTAATTTACATGACATGTTTAAATTATGTCTATGCTATACATTATTTATTTATGTTTATATTATACAACAATGTCTTACAGAATAGTTCCACGTCCACGGAACAATGTTGAAAACCACAACAATATAATTAAAAAGTGAATCGATGAAATCACTAAAGTTATTTTTTCATCATTTGGCAAAGTGCAATTCCTCATGTCACTAACACTATGATTCGTCAGTATCTTGATTTTTAAAGTTTTTTGTTTTATTTTGCATTCTCCTCTTATCCATCTCAATCTCCTTCGCTTTCTCTTCTAGCGTCCTGCATAATTTCACTCTCGCAGTATCTTGACATTGGCACCCAGGGCCGTTCTTCGAAGTTATCCGTTTATAGAAAGAGATTTAATTTCAATATTACTAGGAAGGGATAGTAAACCTTATTTAAGCTAACATGTTATTGTAGTTAATTATATTTCTGAACAATTTATGTAGAAATTGTGCATCAGTGAGGTTATTTCGGCAGAACTGGCTCTGAGTCTTGAAATCGTGCAAGCGGCTTTTATAAATAAAAAGATGCTTGCTTTTACCTTTACAATACGCTAGGTGCAACAAGAATCGCATCTGGACTTTGTAGTCGCATCGTATGTGTTTCGTTATTGTATGCGTAGGAGGGGGGAGGTTTCGGTATTCCCCCTGTTGTATTTTGTTGCTGTATAAAAATGTCATTAAAGATTTATGTTGAAACCAAAAAATTGGTGAACCGTGTTATTTTAAAAGCGTATGTATTATTGACATTCTTCATAATTATTCCATTTTTAAAAGGAACGATAGTACCGCTTTACGATTTATGGTTGAACCTTGTTCTGTTATACAAATTAATTTAAAATCGCTGTTTTAGTATTTTCGAAAAAAATGCCTTCATTTTTTTAAAACTGGTTTATCATTAATACTATTTTCTTTAATTAGAATAAACACAATTGTCTTTTACTTTTGATCATAAAAGTCGGCATTTTCGCAAATAGTATTTATAAACAAAAAAAATCTTTGGCTGTACTGTTCACTTCTCTGGATGGATTTGACCACAGCTAAAAGATTACATTTTCAAAAATGAAGCCGAGCTATTTTTTTTGTTTTTCTTTTTGTTAAATTGGGTGAAAATTGTGAAGGATTTCAATACATTTTAAATTTTTTCCTCCAGAAATCAAAAAATGCTACTCAAGCTGCGAATATTTTAACATTCATGGACTTAATGCGAAGTCAGTAAACGTAGCACAAAGTTTAAGCGTTTATACAAAAAGCTCAATATTTGTTTACCACAAGAGTTGGCTTCTAAAAGCTTCATGAACCGTGTACTTAGTTGTGATTAAAACGTAATAAAATCGAACCGTTTTAGTTTTCAATAAGTTGAAGCTGTATGTATCGTATTTTAGGGCCTTAAGATTAAGAATTTGGCTGTGAGGTGATGTATCTAAAGCATCCGCCATATATCCCTGACCTTGCACCTTCAATTTTCCAAATGTTTCAGTGTCTTCAGGATTTTTAAGCTATGTCAGGTTAACACTAAGAGAGAACTAACAAAAATACTCGATGGGTTTTTTTATCAGAAGTCCCAAAATATTTACATCAATAGTGATATCATCATATCACTACCTATAAAATGACAATGTCTTCGAATAAGATGGCCCTTGATACTATAGTCAAATGTAAATTTTCTCTAGAAAAATGTCTCCAATTTTAATTCAAAATGTGAAGAAACATATTCCCCAATTAATAGGTAACCATTTTGAATGGGAATTCACCAACGATTATAGCATATTAAAAATTACTTAAACCAGATCTTTCATGTAACAACGGAGAAAAATATATAATGTGAAAAGAAATTATTCTCGTGGAAATAGTGAATGATAATATAGAATGTAGTCGTGTTTAACGCCATCTTGTGTCAAGACATTCTTTAAATAAAAATCATTACGTTAATAAAAAAATTATAATTTCGATTAATTTCAATTAAAAATATTGAGGTGATAATAATTACAATTTTTTTATTTAAAAATCGAAAATTTTAAAATATTTTAATGAAAATTAAACTTAAATGGTAAGTAAATTTGTTTTCATTACGTAGCTTTAATTTAAATTCTTTATTGAAAATTGTATTGGTAGGTAATTAATTTTTAAAAGTATTGTTAGTAATAAACTTAAAAGCGAAAAATTTTAATGTCATTTTATTTTACGATTCCACTCCATTGGCGTAAGTATACTATTACGGTAAACACTACACACAAGCTGACTGTCAATGTCGTTTAATAATACATTGCTTGTCTATAAAATTTAAATTTGAAAATAAACGAGAAAGAAAAATGTCACTAACAAAATCCGAAAAAGATCTTCATTTACCCCTGTCTAGGGTTAAAACAATAATGAAAAGTTCACCAGAGGTAGATGCAGTTGGACCAGAACCTTTATATTTGGTCACAAAAGTAACAGTGAGTGAGATTTTCCCGCGAATTTTTGCACAATTATTCAAAATTACTAATTTTGAATTTTAACAATTATCTAAATGGATCGTAAAAGTACTATATTTATTTTATTCTTTTACTTAATTTCAGGAACTGTTCGTTTTAGACTTGGCAAAAAGGGCTTACAAAAACACAAAAGGTAACATGTTAGAATACAAACACATAGCTGAGGTAGTACAAGAGGACGACACACTAGATTTCTTGCGTGAAATAATGCCAAGAAAAATAACAGTTCGTGAGTACAAAGAGTTAATGGCTAAAAAAGCGGCGCGCGGCGACCGATCTGACGACTCCAGTGAAGAATCTAGCGAAACAGACAGTAGTGATGAAAGTTCAAGTGGTGTAGAGATTATTGAATGATTGTGACGGAAATAAGTTTATTTCCGTCACAATCTAAAATAATCTATCTATGGTTACCTTTTTCTTTTTGAACCTAATTTCTTACTTAATTGAATTGTAAAAAACAGAAAGATAGTATTTGCATTTAGCCAGAATTCAGTATGTAGTGTGACTGATAATGATTTATGATTGGTACCTTTATCTCACCATTGCCAATGCTTCTATTAAGCATTAATAGATGAAAAATTCATAATTGTTTAAAAGTATTAAATAATGTTCAAATATCAGAATCAAATTATAGATTTTAATTTATTTGCTAGAATTTATAAGTTTCAGTACACCTAGGCAATTTTTTCCTTAATTTTCTGGCTAAAAATGGTGGAGACAGGCAAAATAATCTTTAATTTCTCTAAATAAACAATATAAAGTACAAACTAGAATATAAAGATTATATGAAATAAGTAAAAACTTTACTCCTATTTGGCATTCCAGGAATAGATACATTTATGTTCATATAAATATTTTCACTATATTTCCAATATTTTGTTTATCGTCTCTCCTGAAAAGTTATATTTTCAGACATATTTTCTTCAGTGGGTGCAGCGATATGTTCAACTTATACATTAAAAATCTGTTGTGCATATAAATGGGAATTGGTTATAGATGTAAAAGCATTTATGGTCAATATTATGCACCATATCCTCTAATCAAAATATGAATTACTACATATTAAAATGAATTATTGTTTACTATATGATCCTGCATATTTTTTACTGCCCAATGTTATTGGCGTGTTGCATCCCAATAGTGTTTCAGAATGATCACTTTTAACAGAGTGATGATTAAGATTTTTATAATGAGATGAGAGAAAAAAAATTGTTAACCTTTATAATGAATTAACATAGCAATTATTTTACCCGTAGGTTTGTCCATTGACACAAATTTCCTTTATGTGAAATAGATTACATATTGTATTAATTAAAGGCAACATCTGAAAATAGCAGTTGATATTCTTTATAAGGCCAACCAACTTATGTTCCCATAAATCTAATTACTAAATACATGTTGAATTACAGTCAAAACTGTGTTCACCCCTAAACATAATACAGTTTATGAATGGTGTTTTTATTTAATCTGTTGTATGTATGGAAAAAGATGTTTTTTACTTTGTTTATCTAATTTTTTTTTATTTTCACTCTCCATAACAACTAAAAATATAAATACCTCATTTGTCAATATATATATATGAATAATATATACACATGGTTTAAATATTTTTGAATTGATGTTAGTTGTAAAATCATCAATAATGAATTTCTAAATCTTTAAATTTATTTTAAATTAAATATTTCCTATAAATTGTAATAATATAGACATTTTTTTCCATTCAATTTTTATTAGTACTTGAAAGGTTTTCTGTTTTATTTTTAATTATTCGAAATGTATATTAAGTAGTTAAAAATAATCATCTGGAATTTAAAAAGTTATAATGCTGTGGGAAATTATTTCAAAGGTGTAGTAGTGTACATGATAATTGTAAATAATTATTGAATGAAATAATAATTCTCTGTAATTCTGTCTATTATACTTAACTAATAAAATAAATTAGTATTAAGCTTTCATTGAAAATGTTATATTTCACAATTAGGCATTAGGCAGTTTTAAAAATTACACATTACGGTTTTTACTAAATCATGTATTTCTTGACCTTATCAACTTTGGCAAATGATCCATTGATCATGTCTAGTTAGCTCCATACATTCTACTTTTAACGACGTATGAATTGCAACAGATGGCACTACTTACCCCATTGTAGTATATTTTTTTCACTTCTCTTCTAACTTTGATAGGAAGCACATGCATTTAGACACAAAATGGCACCTTGAAATTATAATTTTGTTATAAACGAGTGATATTTAACCATTAAAATTTTTCACTTCAGTTTATTTTCAGTTTTCATTTTTAATGCGCCATCTATCGAGATGTTGCAACAATATTTTGTTTAATTCCTTACTAACCGCACAGATTAACTGTCACTATCTGACATCTGTGTGAGTGCTAGACGTCGCCCCATAACAATTCAAGTCAGTACTGCCAGCCCCACGGAACGCAAAAAGCAGCAAAAAAAATTATAATAACAGTTAAATAGTAATTTCAAATCATCAAATCTACTGTTCAATATAACATTCATAGAATTCATAAATAGTTATACAAATGCCGCCAGATTTACAGCAAAATATTAACATATAAGGAATTTCTAGGAATTGTAAAGTAAATAAAAAGTCAAAATAAAAAGATTTGATTATAATTATTGTTGTTGATCATGTTTTACGAATTTGAACTGTACCTTTAATTAAACTGTTTATGATAATGCGAACGTATTACAATGTGTAGCAGTTATTTTGTTATATTGTTAAGATTTAATTTTATATTTAATGGAACTATAAGTCCGTAATGAAGCTTATCGTAGAAAAACAATAGTTGAACGACTGTTTGTTCCTGAAATAAAATAAATAAATAAATATTTGGTACAGTGGAAATACTGTCAATTACTATATTTTGTTTTAATCAAAGTAATAATAACAGCGTTTTATCAAACAATAAAACGCTTATTAAGCAACTTACCATAGCCATCCTCTAGGATGGGAACTCACACTGTGAATGATCGGGATCGCAAACTGTAGACACTATAGAAAAATAGTACTATGTGTCAAGATTTCTTTTTGAAAAAAGGTCAGATAAAAACTGTGCTAAGTCAGAACCAGATGGTCTCCGTCAGGTTACTTTATTCCTACTAGCTCAAGAACACCAACGCTTCCAAGCAGACTTATAAGACTTTAAAGTGGATGTACGGCAACTTTTCTGAAGTAAATCGACTTGAATATTTGTCCAATTCTTTAGAGCTTGGTCTCGTTTTGGAAGGTATCCCATTCTAATCCCAGCTACTGAATCCATGTTTGAGACACTAAAACAGATTTCTAGCAATTTATTTGCCAGCCTAGTGACTAGTAGTGTCACTGCAGTCTGGATGTGCAAGAGAAGGACATGACTGCCTCGGTTTGACAAGAGAAAGACGTCCAAATAAATCAAGACTCCAATGCTTCGATTCCGTAAGGTCTGCGCGACCCTATATGTTACCGTTGCAAATGTTTTTGAGGCTGTTGCCAAGCCAAACGGAAGGCTTGTCATTTGTAAGAGTTCGCGACCGGAAGATGCAAGTAAGCATTGGATAGATCTATATTTGCAAGATAATCTTTGGGCTGTAAAAATGTGGGGATACTGCGATGATTTATCAACTGAAATTTGTCGACATGAATGTACTTGTTTAACATTTTAAAATTGAAAACGGGACGATAGAACCCGTCTTCCTTCTCCACGAGAAATAGGTTTGAAATGAACCTGGGAGAGAGTTGTGCACTCTCTAGAACCCCATGTTTTTCAGCAGTTGAATATGAAAAGACATCTCTTCTGAGCAAACTATTTGTATATTTGAACGCATCTTTGGCATGTACAAAGGATGCTTGGAAGCGAAGGGGTTACAGTACCTCCGAGATATTATTTTTAAAATCAAGTCCAGAGTCTGAAGGTGCTCCCATTCCGTGTAAAACTACTGTAGGCACCAAGCCTAAAATATCTTGTCAATATTTTCGTTTTTGGTTATTTTTGCGAAAATTAACCGATTTTTGATTTTTAGGTTCAGCCAGTCTAGGTCCACGTGGACGAAATTCCGGGCCCTGCGTAAGCCGTCTATTAAATGGAAGTTAGGGGAATAAGGGAATATCCTTTGCGCAGGGAAAGTTGGAAGGATTGTATACTATGCGCTGGCTGCATTGCTCGATTTACACTGGATAAAAACAAATTAGGCATATCTTACGAAAGCAGCTTTGTTTTTTTATTATGATGCGAATTAGCTTGCGCAGCTGTAGATTTCGAGCTTCCACTCTGAGATTAGACTGGCCAAAAAAATATGTTTACACCTCATTGTTTATCTGTAATTCTGGTAAGAATATCGGAATCAAAAAGATTTTCGCATGAAGGTGGAATTCTTCGACGACTGGCTTTTACATATGTCTTTTATTGAGCGCAATATAGCAATTTCTACGCTGTTGAACTAAATCTGCACAATGGCCGCAAGCTATCCGCAAAAGGTCACATAAAATTCTTTGATAATTACCTTCTTCGAAAAACTCTAATTTTTGTACGAACCATAGCTACGTTCACGGACCTTCTGTCTTTAAGCCAGTCTAAGAGATATTTAAAGCCATCTTCGACAGCTTCTTATTGGTTTTAGCAAACCTTGTGTAATAGCTGCGAAACCCCGTTAAGTAAGGGACACATTATTAAATTTATCGCACGAAAAAAAAATGTTTGAATTGACAGCAAAAAAAAAATAGTTTTAATAAATTTATAATTTTCATTTGGTCTTAAAATAGACGTAGATTTTTTGTTGGAACCATCTGTTCGTATCAAGTCGACACTCACAAAAGTGGGGTGCTCGCAAAGATAATGACTATTATGTCTATCTTACATCACCTGTGCCGTCGTCACGTAAATACTGTCGGTATTCAGATGTAATTAAGTCAGGGGCGGCTTAACCTATAGTGCAGGGTGTGCAATGCACACGGGCGCCGCCGTCTCAGGGGGCGCCGCGGCGCTCCGTGAGACAGCTAAGAGCAACGTCTTGGACCATCATAGTAAAACAATAATATGACAGAAGCGACCAGCCAGCGTGGTGGCGGCAGTTATCAAACGCGAATGCCCTATGGGCGGCTTCTTTTTCGAATATTTTGTTTCAACTCGAAATAAACCTTATACCTCGTTTTTAAAGGTTATAAGCTGCCAGACAGCGCGGCGCCGGTAGTCTGGCAGTGTCAAACGCGAGCGGCTCCTTTTTCGACCATTTTGTTCAACTTAAAATCAATCTCATTCCACGTGATTAAAGTTTATATTCGCGTAAAGCGGCATTGGTATCAGAAGCATGTGCCGACGCCCGCCGGCACGCGTTTAATCACCAAGCCGACAATCATTGCAAATTCGGCTTTATTACAATGAAATAATGTTAAAAATTTTAATTGTAATTGATATACTTGGTATATTTTCAAAATAATATTTGGAATATGAAAAAACTTTTTTGTTAGGACGGTAAAGTGAATAGTTATAGCCGCGGGGAAGGGGGGTTAGGTCTATGGGGCGCCAGGGTTTCATTGACACACTGCACACGCATTCTTTTCGTTGGATGTCTAAATATTTTGAATTTTTGAAGTGATTTTAGGTTTATGATTATTTGAGTACTCTAATAATATGATAAGTATATCGTTAAGGATGTTAAGCCAAAAGCAATTTTAAATAAAACGTTGATTGAATGAATGTTCTCTGTTTTACTTCTCATACATTTCACACCTTAAGTACCTGATCTCCATCTCGCATTCTATAAATTTCATAGACATTCTACAAACAAACATACATGCATTGGTTAGGCTACGAATGACAGAAACCATATTTCATACACTGCCTAGATAACCGAGGTATTCTATAGAAAACCTGGAATTTTAAGACAACGTTTGATGGTTTGACATTTGTTGACGAATTTCCAGTGGTTTATGCATGTTTATACTAGGTGTATCAGAAAGGTGTACTAATATTTAAGGAAATGTAACTACTCATAAAAATGAACAACTTTTCCCAAGAAACAAAAGTGGAAATCCGATAAAAACACGGGGCGTCCAGTGGAAGCCGGCTAACTCCGGCAAAGATAACGAAAAGGTTAAAAACAAAAACTACTTTATAATAACAGTATAAACACATAGATATAGATTGTGTTAGTTTTAACGTTTAAACAGTAATGGGAATAAAATAAACAATGGGCTAAGTCCACAAAAAATCTGGTCTTTTGTGTGATATTTGGGTACAACTCTGTTACAATAACGCCGATTCCGGCCCCTGAGAACTCTCACTTCTCTTGAGATTTGTGTAGAAAACTAATGAGAATGAGATTAGAGATTAGTAATCTTTTCATTAAAATATTTGCAAAACTTAGCAGTCAGTGACATCTGTTGAATAAATGTTCAACTAATGTGTTAATTAATTAAACTAATGTGTTCAAATAATCCAATAGATGGCGTAAAATAAAAGTAAATATTATTTGAATCTGTGACTTTAATAAAAGATTTTAAAAAAGAGGCTCAAAATATGTGTATTCAATATAATACTCATATTTTTTATGATTTTACTGTTGTAGAATAGCAAATAATGCCACTTTATCTTTGATATTTTGCAATTTAAGGGCACGAAGGTACCAAATAAAACACTTTCCGCGGGTGCTCGCCTCAAATGTAAAAAAATATTTATTATTAATTCTGTGGCAAAGTTTCACATTAAAGAAAACAACTGTCAGATATAAATCATAAATGAACAACTGCCTTCACTTATACTAATATTTTGTAAATTTAACTTACATAAGGATTATCATTTAATCAATGCATGGAGTAACTATACTAGCGTAATAGAGGGTTATCTTTCATATTTCAATTGGACCTCGCTAACTTAGGCAAAGACAGCGCCAGCACTAGCGAGAGGAACTAAATCAAGGCGGTAGTTAACTTTTGTTGCTAGTTTTGTATCTAACAGATGGCGTTATCATCAAATTATTAAACTTCCACTTTTGTTAACTAAATAAAAGGGAGAAAAAAATATGATCGATAAAACTGTACTGTGATGTAAAGAAGTAATTTATTGTAGTATTATAAGAGCGGAAGAGGAGGAAGGTGGTGTATATAAGGAGACAAGTAAGCCAGGAGATAATAGATATTGTGCCGGAAAATAGATGACCAATGAAATAAATTAAGAAGAATATAAGGAGAGAAAAAAAATATAAATATGAACGTGAAATAATTATTTAAAACAACGAAACGACCTTGTCCCTCCTTAGATAGGGGCGAAAGAGTATTTATGAAAAAAATGGTTATCGCCAACTATGCAAACACGAATATAAGTTCACAGACCTTTCCGCTTCGTGAACTCAGTACCTATGAAGCTGTAACAGCCCTCGTGCTAACAGCTCTAACATCAAGAGAGAATAAGTAAATACGAATCAAGTTTTTTTGGACATGCCACCCGTAATGAAGACTCAATGAAACGTTTGGTAATGCAAGGCAAATGAACTCGTAGACGCTCTCCAACAAGAAGCAAGAGATAGAGCAGCGGGGGCATCAGAGCTGATCTTGGCATGAACATGACCACAGACAAGAGTGCACGACTAAGAAGAACGTATCCACCTCAAGTCTCCCGTGAACCATAAGAACTCTACTAGGACAACTGGAATTTTAGGTTATAAAGTTACAACTGTTTCTTAACATACAAGATAATAATATTTAATAATATTGCGCTGTAAAAGTCGTTAATATTATGTGTAAAACAAGAAAGACGAACATTTTTTATTTCATTTACTGTTGTTACACCTTGACCCTGCGCTTGCCCAAATATTGTCTCATGTTAAGGCGCACACGTTAAATGGTTTTATGTGGTTTACCACTCGGCCCTCAAATAATAAACAATTCACGAATAGAGGTAAAGGTCTTGCATTATGTGTCACGTTTCTCCCGTCTCAATTGGTTATTTGCGTGCTTCGATCTAAATTCGGTCATAATAAATACAGATTGATTGTTTATAGGTGTAAAATCTTTAAATATCTGAATGTTTACCTTTATTGTCAACGAGCAGCTTTTACAACTATTTTCTATCAACCTGTACATCTGTAATGGATGCCCTATTTTCAACAGTGGACATTCGACTGTTAAAATTACGATAATAATATAAAAGGTTGTACGTGTAAAAGAGGTGAATGTATTGCTCGTTTGGCAGCAAAAAGCTTTAAATATTATACACCTATTTACAATCTATTATGACATATATTACATTGATTTTTTTTATTGCAACAGGCCAAAAACTACTGACAGAAAGTCTACAGGAGCAGATAATAAAGATAATGTAAGAGGTTTTTCTTACTGTAATATCATTACGTTATTTAATATTTGTGAATCTATTGATTTTTAGATATAGTAGACAAGATTTTAAATAACAGCAAATGAAGTTTTACATTCAACTCTTTAAAGTTTGTACAGCTATAAAAAATCTTGTACATTTACTTCCTACCGCGCTAAATCTTTTGTGAGTTTTGGCTTCCTCCACGATCCTCTTCCATCTTGTTTTATCTTTCGCCGCTCTTTGCCAGTAAGTTCTACCTTACGACATCCAGGAAATCTTCCTCGGGGTCTTTTTTGTTCATCCCGTATGCCGAAATGTAAAAACCTCCATAAAAATCCGCCTGATTCTATTATAACGTAAAACGTTAATAAATAATTTTGCTTATTTTTTATTTTAATTAGTATTCTGTTGAAATAAACAGAGCATAGCTATAGTTATATTAAATCTAAATAGTTTTTATGTAGAGTTTTGATCATAAATGTAAATTAACATATTGCTTCGTATTTAGAAAATGAAGCAGATTTCGTTTTATATAACCTTCGTGACTCCTTCACGGTAATGCGATTTTCTGGGTTATACAATGTTGCTAAAAACTTGTTATGATTTAGTATAATACGAATAGTTTTTACGAAAATCTTGGAATTTGGTCTGGTGTCAAACCGTTAAGATATAATTAGAACTCATCACTTTAACCTTGAGTAATTTTAAATATAGCGAATGATAATTTGCAATATGTTTTATCTTTTTACAACGAAATAATTCATAAAATTAATAAGTTTCTATAAATAATTAAAGTAAATAAATTTGAATAAGTTAGGTTACATTTATATTCAGCTGGTGCTTTACTTTTGCTTTGATTGTTCCTCCACAGGGATGGAAAACAACCACGAAGGAGGTTTTAATGCGTGGAAATCCATACTATAAATTGTCCTTCCCCTAGAATGTAGGGTATTTTATTTATGTTTATTGTTAGTAGTCACAAGACTTAACCTCGTACATGCTCACGAAATACCGACGGTGGATCCAGGTGGACGACTTTTCAGCAGTTGTGTTGCTGTACGACTGTCATGGTCCAGAAGGAGGTAGCTGAACGATATCAGCAGAGGAGGAATACCGCTTGAAAAAGGTTAGCGGGCGGTGCACTTTGTTGCACTGCATGTGCGGAATGTGTGTGTGACTAAATATCGGTCCTTTTCTTACTTAGGATGGACTTCCGCAAAATAACGCCTGATTCCATTAAATAAAAAATTAAAACAAACATTCACTTACAACAATCACAATCACTTCAATAAATAATATTTGCGTATAAGTGTTGCATGTGGCTTATGAGCCGCAGGTTGGCAACCCCTGTTTTAGACGAAGCATGTTCAAGGGCCTCTCAAGGAGACCTCGGCTTGGGCAAGAGAGAAAAGAGCGAGTCGTAATTAACTACGGAAGTTGGTGTGAGTTTTTGTTAGCTTGCCCATGTTTTACTGACTCAACGTTACATAGTATCTGGTGTAAGCGACAGATGTTCCAAGGCCGGTGTGACTCCTCCCATAACAAAAACCTCAACGCATAATGTTGACGTTGCATATGCAAATTAAAAGCTAACAAGAATTAATTCTGAAATTTGGGTCAAGTGTCAAAGAAAAATAAATATTAGCCGTAATAAAAAAATTAAACGAAGATATTTTACGATGGTATTTACGTAACGTCTGTGTTTGTGTATTTGTATATCTGTACGCGTGTGAATGCACAGGGTTAAATTATATATTTTGTAAAATTCAAAATTTATTTGTTCAACATAAGATGCATTACATATCTTGTGGACATCAAGTTGAGTCTACCACCAGTTCGGATGATAAACGCCTCGGACCTGAGTAGAAAAGAAGAAAAGACGACTCCCACTGCAAAGCATAAATCGCCACAATTACTGGTCTTGTTCAGCCCTCCCATAGCAAGTTCCCGTGAAGTTGATTATGTTTTCGGTCCACTTAGTGGGAAATCCCCCTCGTGTTCGTATGCGACGGAGTGCGACTCACCGGCTACTCAAATCGATCCTTTCCTTACTCTGATATCGATTCAGCAAAAATGTCGTCGAAAACAGAGTAGATATCAATTAGTCAACACAATACTTCGAGCGACGAATCTGATAAAGTTTTTTTTTAATTTATTAGCTTGTGTATTTCTGATCCGAAGAGCTGTAAAAGTCATAACGGCTGACAGCAACCAGCGCTAAACTAATATTGCTTCGCGAGGAACCTATTTTACAAGAGAGTTATACAGTAACTTTTATTACCCAAAATAGTTACAGCTGAAAATAAAATAATGGAATTAAATAAACTAATTTTGTGCACAGAAGTTGATATCCTTAAAAAATTGTCTTTTAGGTTATAATAGACGAAATTGCCGAACTAAATTCCCGAAAGAAATCATTATCTCAATCGTTAGCAATAAAGGGCGCCAAATGCACAGTATAGGTGCTCCAATGCTTGTTGACAACTATTTTTTTATATATTTACATCATAAACGTCAGAGTGACATTTTGGCGCCATTTGTAAAAATAAAAACACGTTCATATTATGATATTACTTTTACGCCACATGTTAATATCATTAGATAGTATATGTTATTTAATTACCCATAATAAAGAACTTCGTGATTTTTTTCTATGCTTTCTTTACATTCCAAAAGGGATCCAAATTCTAGTGTGCCCATGCGGGTATATTTTAAGTCGTGGTGCTCTATTAGATTAAAAAATAATGGTCTAATTCTGTATACATATACATTCTGTCTATTGCATAACGTGACCCATAAAATAACTGACTAACAAATATTGCATTACATTGAAGTCGACTTCTCTCAAACAATTTTTGTTTAATTAACACACAGGCTCGAATTTAGCTAGGTCTGTGGTATAATAACAGAATTGGAACATTTCTAACCTCAAAATTGTAATTCAATACATAAATACTAACTTACACACACATCATTAGCTTGATTATCCTAAATCACAGGATTCTAATGTGGTTCAGGACCCCCGGAAGTCTCAACGAGGTCTACAGGGGCGTTACTAAAAATAAGGGATCACAATTCGTAAACGAGGATCCACGAAAATTTATTTGCTTTCGAAAGTGAAGAACTAAAATATTGGCATGACTTCAGTTTATCGTGTCGAAACTTCCAGAGCAATACCATCGTTCGTAACTGCCGGAATAGCAAAGGGGCGAAATACAACTTGGCTTGAATAAGTAATCAAAAAGTTTATGAAATATGGTAGGATATATTTAGTTGCAGAGGATTTCCGGGAACCAGCTAAATCTTAAAAGTGGTCTATAAGATGGTCGTAATGTTAACCAGATTTAGAGTATCAAACCTCTTAATCAGATGCTGTTATCAGTTCGATTCTTTTAATATTTAAATAAAAAATGAAGTGTTTTTAACGCCTACGTGTTAGATTTCTTGTGCTCCCATATTGGCATTATTATCAATCCGTCTACCCTCAGCGCGTTTTATATCAGTCCCTTTTATTTTAAGCCTAAAAAGTGTTGAAAACCGTTAAATTATATACGAATTTACGCTTCTGATTCATTCTGTGGTATTCGTGTACTCGTTGGATTAATAAAGGTATATGTATATTTAAAAAAAAACGCTTTCTTTTTTAGAATTAACAAAATTGGAATTCCATTCAATTAATAAAAATAAAAAAGTTAAAATCACACGTGAATAAATTTTATAGTTTCCTTTTAGATCATATATTTCTCAGTTAAACCAAAGTTTTTTTTATCTGTGGTTACCGAATAGTTATGTAGTGACAGTTAGATTGGTTAATCATTATGCCACCATCCGGTTAACTGCGTTAGATAAAGAAAAAAAAAACAATAATTTAAGCGAACCTTGAGTGTACTTTCGGTGGCATTGTTGCGTGAAAAGGAACGCAGCGTATGAAGGCTATTGCCCCTGACTGTGTACCATCGCGTTACATTTTACGCATTAGCTGTCGGCCTCGCGTCTTTATTGTCAGAGGTGATTTACACGAACGTTTATTGTTTGATCAGGCCATTATATTTACCTGAAACGTAAAAGATACCCTGTGTACATGTTCATAATTTCATCATCATCATCATCTGATTGGCAAGTTGAAGTGGTAGTTAGCAGACCATGTAACACGCGCAGAATAGATAGAGAGGGAAAAAACTGAGAAGTACAGGTTCTGGAATAGAGATAACGGACCTACAAGAACAGCCAAGGTCGTCAGCCCTCAAACTGGACTGATAACATAGGAAAGCGCTGGATGTAAACTGCATCCAAACGGTCTCATTGGAAATTTGTAGTGCAAACCATTTCCAGTATTGAACGTCCTTCAGCTGAAACGGTGTGGTTTCTACTTCGATTTTTGAAATATAAAATCCTAAGCAGGCCCCATGGAAGCTAATTATCGCCATGGACTGTTTGTAAATTTATATTTGAAAATAGCGAAAGGTTTTATTGCCGGCTTTTCTCACTAGAACTGCGTTCCGAACCGATGGTATCTTCCCGTAGAACTAACATAACTGACATTTTGTATTGATCGACGATTCGAACGTGTTTGTAACAGTCAATTTGAATAAAGAATATTTTGATTTCATTTGAACTCATTGTGAAAATGTATTTGAAACGAGTAACTGTTGAATGTCTCGCCGGCTCTACTTAGTAAAACTGCCTTCGGAACTGGTGGTAGCTTTCTGTAAGACTGTCAATGTTATTCGATGATCCGAAATTTCACGTAACATTATATTTGAATAAATAATATTTTTATTTGATTTGGTTTAATATTATCATTTAATATTATCATAATTAAAGCTTGATATATGAGATCTTCTTAGTCCCATGCTGTCAGGAAAGCAAGTATTCCATGATCATATGCTTTTGTGACCATTCCCACAGTCTGTCATCATCCATAGAAGATAGTTCTTTCGTAGGTTAAGGGGCGATTCCATGAGAGCGTTTCGTTCACTCAATTTTAGGATCCATGTTCCTTTACTAAGAAAAGATGCTATAATACAGTTTATTAAGCAATATTAAACTTGCCACGGTGGTTTGAATCTGTATGTTTTCTTTCTGAAAGCCATGTTCACAGTCACTCCTCAAAGCGTCTTCCTCTAACTTGTTTATTATAGTGACCTCTTTGATAAAAAAAATATCTAACCTTTTTGTTGTTATCATTGAGTAATTATAAATAAAATGGGAAAATTTATTTTCAATTTGGAATAAGGTTAGTGATATCCATATATCACAAATAATTAATTATCCTATTATTATTCAAAGTGAATAAAAATTCAATCATAGTGTACAATGTAAACAATTTTTTATAAAAAACAGAATTAAAGATGAATAAATCAATATTAACAATTATTTCCAGTTTATTTCAATTAAAAATATATACCAAAAGCCGAGACATTAATATCGCTTGTTGCTTGCAGGTGCAATGTTACCATTAATAATAATAATAATAGCAATGTACCAATTGCTTTCATACGTACTAATTAAGTTTATTAATCGGTATTTTTTACAAGAAACAAAACACAAATATATTATGACAAACTGTCAAAATGGCGGACGTCAAAACAGGAAGAAGTTATAGGTTATGAGATAACAAAAGTCTTCTTTTATAAATAATCGTAAGTATTATTAAATGTCATTATGCAATATATATCACGGGTAAGTAACGTTCAATTTGGTCAATTTAGATGCGCTATTAATACTACTTTCCGGTTGCAAAACTGTAACAAGTTTAGCGATTATCTAATATCTATTGGCAACACTGGATTATATAAGTGACCCTTTAAAATTTGGTGGTTTTAAAAAAAAGAAATAGAACGTTGTTGTGTAAATAACGTAACAGCGAAATCTTTGTGAAGCGTTGCGAGTGCAATTCGATTATTTAATCGTAAAGAGACCACTTCGACGTTTCTATATTTATAGACTTTGATAAGAATAATTGATCTTTATTTAACTTATATTCGGTACAGAAACGTGGTCTCCCACTTCGGGCCTCACAGTCAGTCAACGGGCCATAAACTATGCTCGGTATATCTCTAAGAAATATATTTAGAAATGAACCTCTAAAAATACGTAAATGAAACCAAACGACTACGAATATGACAGGCATAGCCAAGTACATTGACAACTTTAGGTAGTGGTCAGGCCACATGGCGCACAGATTCCACTCTAGAACCTTTATTCATCAGCAGTCATCTGTTCTGCACGCATAAAAGTCGTCGTTTCAGCCCATAGACGCTTCCAGCATAGCATGTGCCTTCCACGAACATATCTATGGGGGAAAACACATAATCGCCCTGCTTGGCAGGCGGGTGAGCGATCGCAGGCTATAATAGTATACAGAGAACGCTGCAGCCCATCCTCTGGAAACTTGTTTGTGAGTAGTGTCAGCGTTACGTTTTTAATTCACAAATTTAATAGTTTGAATTATATAGATTGTATTCCGGAAATCGAACTCGCGACCTACGATAGCAAGCCTTATTCCTCTACCGCAGACTACTACTCCTTAATCTAAATGTACCATTATAAATTTAAACAAGTATGTTTAATAATTCTTCTAAGTCGGATGAGATTAAAAAAAACTAGTTAGTTCAAAAATATTATGATTAAAAAGAATGATTCGTGAAAATATATAGTAGGTAGCGTTTTATGAAATTATCTACGATTATATGTTTGAAGTGCCTTCAACGTCCAAAACAATTTTCAAACGGATTTAGTATGGAGCATAAATACATATAAAAACCGGTAAACGTAAAAGTCAAAGTAATCATCAAAGAAACTTATATATGTAAAAACCGATTAATGTCAGATTGACGTTAATTGTCTGACCACACTAAATCAAGCAATCAAATCTAATGAAAGGAAATTACCAGACATTATACGGTATATTTAATTTTAAAGATTATGAATATGATAAATATGAAGATTATTCTGAATATGCTCATCTTATTGGTGCAATCTATTTATATACGCGTCCTTATTTCATTTTAAAAAACGGCGTAATTAAATATAAAATATTTATACAGTCTGTATGTTGGATGACGGTCAGTAGCCTGGTAAAGACTCTTATTCAAATAGCGGAATAAGAAAAACGACATTCGTAAACACTTACATGCAAAAACGAGAACAAAAAAAATTGGAAATAAAAAATGTTATTGTAATAGCAAAGGCACGGACGTAATGTCTATAACACATAGAAAAAAAAACGAAGTTCACCAGCACTATATTACTGGCCATTAGAGCCACAATATTCTTTAGAAATAAATTATTATATGACGTTTAATTAAATTTCGAACGCCGATTGGAATTTAGATACCGACACTAAGTTTATTCTCCTCGTCATCAGAGAAACAATAAATAAATGTACGAGTGATTATACACTGCATACACATGTACGATAAACATCAATTAATGTAACCATGTATTACAATGAAAATTATACAAAAGAGGTTATTAAACTAAAAACTCTTTGCATAAATAAAAACAAATCAAACTTTCTTTTGATTTACTTAATATTTTACATCTTAACATTTTAAAAATCCTCCATTTTATTATAATTCAATAATAAATGTCGGCTTGATCGCGTTGTCAAACGATTAATTGTTAGAAAATGCTTGTTAAAAAATAATTTTAAAATTTTGACAAATATTTGTAAATCTTTATGTTGGGTGTTACAAAGCACTGGCAGCACAAAGAGCGGAGCGGAGCGTTCGAATTTGTTTGTAGAGTAATTGTTGAGCTGTTTATCGAACATAAGATTTTTAAAACCTGTGTCGTATTGGAAAAGTTCCTTTTAATCACCAAAATTATGATATTCATATGATGTCGGCAAAATTGTCATGACTCTTGAAAAAACTTCCAGAGGCTAATTTGTCGACGTGCATAAATATAAAAACATATATTAATACACGTAAATGTAATATGTACATCACAGTACTGTTATAAATTGTATAAAAAAATGTTAATCACGTTAAAATTACTTATATAATTCTTCTAGAAGGCTATTTCTATGACATATAATTTAACATATAAATAAATAATTTAATATATAAATAAACATTTATATGTCGGTTGTTGGACAATGAAAATTTAAACAAACTATTCTAAAGTTACTATTGATAACCCTTAGAAGCCTGATGTTATAAATAAAATTTAAAAAAATATCATTGCGTTAGCTGTAAGATCTAGATAAAGGGAAAAATAATAAAAAAAAACCAACGTATATTTTATGTAGATATTTCGGAAAAAAAAACAATTAACAATTTTGATACTTTAAGCATTAAGGCCATATAAATGTCCGATTAATACACAATGATCTTAGGCATGAAATAATGCGAAACATTGGTTATTTTTATTATCGTATAAAGAAACTTTACATTTATTACATATCCAAGAAGTAAGTTTCCTACAATTGTTGTATTAACATTTATTTCTTGAATGCATAAATATTTTCTCATGGCCAATACGATCGTAACGAACGTCAGTAGAGGGTAGGACTTGTATACCCTCCCGTGGTTTTTTAGACGGCTCTAATATCTCTTATCGGCGACGGCTACTACTAGGTCTCCCTCTTTTATTTTCTGTGCGACTTTGATATCGACATAAGGTATCTGCACCTAAGGTATCTCTCTCGCTTCTGAAGTCTGCTAACTTCATAATGTCCTTCTGGGATTTTCCGTTCGCTGTACATACTTTTTTGTACAGTATCCGAACATTTATCACAGTCATGTTCAAGAGGTGATAGAACAGTCTTGTTGTCCACTTTCTTGATTTTATGCAAACGCGATATCGACCTATACAGCTGTCCATCGGATCAACACCTCCCGTGTGGGCATTATACTCCTTTATGACTCGAGGACATGGTACTGCGAGATTCGTTTTTAATTTTTTATCGTAACGGGTTATAGTCTCCGATGGTTCGGCACCAACATAAGTAGTAAGCAATAGAACTTGCTTTTTATCTTTCCAGCTTATTGCCGAAAATTCTATGCCTTCAAAAGTGGCAACGTTTTCATGATATGTGCCTCTGGGTAAATTAGGTTTCAGAATGTCCTTTTTCTCAGGCAGCTTGCAAGATTTTCCAAGCCTGTTTCTCTGTACCGTGCCAAAACAATAAATTCCTTTTTTGGTCAAATAATGTAGCAGAGGAATATTCGTGTAGAAATTATCAAAATATAAAATATGATTCCTATGCCTTAGAAGTGTTCCTGATAATTGAATAACTGTATTCGATACTACTCCGAGATCTGATTCGCCAGGTAAACGTTCGATGTCCTTAGCCCCTGAGTAAACCTCAAAACTGTATGCATATCCAGAAAGAGAGCATACAACATGTAACTTGAAACCCCACTTGTGCGGTTTATTGGGTAAATATTGTTTCATTAAATGCCTAATTCATCAGTTCATCTAGTGAGAGTCGGTGGTCAAATGGCACAGTATTAAATTTAGTGTTCAAGTGGTCTATCACTGGTCTTACTTTATGCAGTCGATCATGTTGGGGATGATCATGGGGAAAATGTTTGGCGTCGTCATTCATATGTAAAATTTGTAAAAATAAGAATTCCAAGAAACTTTCGTAATTCAAGATAGTAACATTTTCTGTAAAGTTGGGGTTCTTTTGGAAAGCATATTTATTTGACTTGTCCACAAGAAATTTTAAAAGTTGTTCATTGAAAAAGTAAGAAAAAAACTGGAAAGGTGTTTCTAGATTCAGAATTTCTTGTGAAAATTCAGTGTTTCCTTCAAATTTGAAAGCGTTTAAGTTAATGTCCATATTTCTTACTTTCCATTCTATGTTTCGAAGGTTGTAATTATTTATCGAAGGAGCTGGGCCTTGTTCTACGGTCTCTGAATGTTGAATATCAGAAGATTTATTGACTAACGACAGATCTGCAACGAACTCAGGATCAGAGGGCGGATTGTCTACATCGTCTTCATGTTCTAGCTCTATCTGAAGCTTTCTTTGATTTGAACAATAGTTGATATCATTTTCATTATCACTGGACTCGTCCTCTGAAATTTCGCCATTTTTATATTGCCTCAAAATGGCTTCGATATCATCCGGCTTCATTTTCGATAAATATTTATAAATAAATAGATAAAAAAAGTAATTCCACACCAAACCAAACACAAAATTAAAAAATGCATAGATACACCCACAAAATATGTTTAGCTAAAGATAAAAAATCAGTAGATTTCGTAAAGCCTAGAATGCTTGAAGTATCTAAATTGATACACACAAAAACAGCATGATTTTCTTCTAGCTAAGAAGGCAATTGAAAAAATAATTACTCTTTAGTAAAAATACAATATAAACTTACCTCAAAAGTATTTCTGTTATCCGCAAAAAGATAATTCCACAAAGATATATTGCACAAAACTTTTTAAAAAGTAAGTTTACTTGTTTAATACGGCGGGAAAGCAAAATGTCATAAATTATCAAAGAATATTGACATTAGACTTTTTTTTTTATTTTGGTCCGAAGAACACCGTGCAGTATTGTTATACATACAGTTTGATATTTAAAAAAAAACTAATTGCAAGATTACATTTGGTTTAAAAGGGTTAAGATTATTAAAATGGGATATGTATTTGCGACCTCTATACACTATGATTTATTATAAGTGTAAAAGTTTTGAAGGAATGAATGTGTAGCTCATTAATCAGCAAAAAGGTTTAAAGTCTACACCTATTTCAAACACTCAGTTTAAATAATTTATCACTCTGAAAGATGTTTTTTGTCCTATTGAAATGACTTCTGGCTGCTGGCCTGTGAAGTTCATTTTAATATGTAATAATCCGAATATAAAAAAAATCCTTTACATGTCGTTTCTTGTATATGAAACCATAAAATTTTTAGAGAATATACCATATATTAATTGATGGCAAAGTAGCTAAACGTTCACCCCTTTTAAATCGTCTATACATAACCAATGATTCTGTAAAGTTGACATATACAACCAAGCCGCCATCTTGTCGAATGAAGTATTGGATTCTGTTTTATCTGTGTTGAATAAATGACAGTTATTAGATTAAAATCGAATAAGCTAGCGGCTAGTAAAATTAGCAGCTGGTATAATATTACAGTTGCAGTTGATATAATATTACTATACCAACTGCAGCTAAAGATCTAGGTCAGGGTGAAATCTGGCTCGCTATCGAGTCTTATTTTCTATTCTTTTTTTATCTATCGTAATTATAACTTCGTGTTGAACGAACAGTTTGCTTTGGGGTACGGTAAATATTAATCTAGATTCTTTCGTAAATTAAGCCGGCGTTAATAATATTATATTATGTACAAAACAATAATAATTTGTTATAAAATTGAGTTTATTAATTTTACTGAAACGTCAAATCATAGATTAGCCCTTTTCTATTACGAAGTCAAAATCAAAACAGTTTTAATATAACAGGTTGTCAAATATCTCCCTTCCGCTTTTTTGCTCTTTATTCAATGCTTTATAAAAAGTGTTACAGTGATCGGATTTAGTTCAAATATGCGCCGTTTTGTTCGATAATCTGTTTCCATCTAGACGGCAACTTCATAATACCTCCCTCGTAGAAGCCCCCCTCCTTATTTGCGAAGAACTCGGACAGCCACTTTTCACAAACCTCTTTTGAGTTCAACTTTACACCACCAAGGGCGTTCGCCATGGACAGGAACAGGTGGTAATCACTTGGCGCTATGTCCGGGCTATATGGTGGATGTGATAAAACCTCCCATCCGAGCTCCCGTAGCTTCTGACGAGTCATCAACGAAGTGTGTGGTCTGGCGTTGTCCTGGTGGAACACTACACCCTTCCTGTTGGCCAATTCTGGACGCTTTTGGTCGATCGCCTGCTTCAAGCGGTCCAGTTGTTCGCAGTAGATGGTAGAATTAAGCGTCTGGCCATATGGGAGTAGCTCATAGTGGATGATTCCCTTCCAATCCCACCAAACACACAGCAAAACCTTCCGGGCCGTCAATCCCGGCTTGGCCACTGTTTGGGACGATTCACCGGCCTTCGACCACGACCGTTTTCGCTTGATATTGTCGTATGTGATCCATTTTTCGTCGCCAGTCACCATCCGCTTCAAGAATGGGTCGAGTTCGTTCCGTTTCAGCAGCATATCGCAGGCGTTGATTCGGTCCAGAAGGTTTTTTTGCGTCAAATCATGCGGCACCCAAACATCAAGCTTTTTTTGTATCCAGCCTTCTGCAGATGGTTTAAAATGGTTTGGTGACTAACTCCCATCTCCTGGGCGATGTCACGAGATGCCACATGCCGGTCTAACTCGATGTAGTCCATGATTTGATCGGTATTTGTCGTCACAGGTCTTCCGCCGGCTGGCTTATCCGTGGTGTCGTTTTCGCCGGCTCTGAATCGTCGAAACCATTCCTCCGCGGTTCGAAGTGATAGAGTACCATCCCCCAAAACACCATTAATCTCACGGAACGTTTCTCTAGCGGATTTGCCTTTAACGAAGGAAAACTTTAAAATAGCGCGAATTTCGGCGTTAGTGAACTCCATGTTTACACGTCTATAACTGTTGAATGCAATATCCAAACTAATCATGCATAGCGTCGTTTTGTAGGTTATGTCAAGACCTTTCAAATTATGTATAGTATTGCCAGATTCGAGCTCTGTAGCGCTTTGTACATAGCCGCGAAATTCTAAGAATATTATAAGATAACTACAATAATTTATAATCGACAACTTAAAATTATGTTTACATTAGTTGATTACGTGACACCTTCTAACAATAAATTCAGTGAGGTTAATAATTTGTTTTTTTTTTTATCCTTAAAATTAGAACAATTCATTTTCAAACATATTTATCACGAACATACTATACTAAATAGAGTAATATGACATTTGGCAGAGCCTGTACTTGATAAATTTATTGAATTTACAAAGAAATAAATTTACATTTTTAATAGCGGTTACAGTTTAATTTATTTTTATTTCTTTACATCACTGTTTTTTAAATTTACTAGGATTTTTATGTACATATATTAGGTTGTCGTAAATATATTGTGACTAGTGTGAGGATGTTAATATAATGTTAATACATATATTTAACTTAATATTCTATAATAAATGAGATAGATTATATGTTTACTTAATTGTTTCTATAAAACAGCCGTTATTTTTCCTGTTAGTTAAATATAACAAAAATCACAGACAATTTCAAGTGAATACAAAAATAAGTAAAGGAAAATGTGTACAGTTCAAAAAATCGTTTAAATTAATATTACGTAAGATGTAGGTATGTAAGATTAAATTGATTGAAAATTATACATATATTTCAATAGGCGAAATATCAGATAGTTCTATTTATGTTTCAACATGATTCCTGTAATTATAAGTACTGAATAATAAAAAACTTTAATTCACTAATCACTTTTGAAAAAAGAACGGCACATTTAACATTCAAATGGTACATAATTATTTGAATGTAATTTATATGTCGTAATGGTTGATTATATATAAGTAGCTATCCCCCGCTCGCCTTGCAAACTTAATGACCTCATCATAAAATTTGTTCTTAAAGGCGATGTTACTAGCCCTTGGTCACACGGTTCACAGTGCACAACTCTTGGGTTAATATAAGAGTGTCAGAAATGCCAAACAATTCGAATTACACAACTACCACCGCTAAATCACTCAACACGTGTTTCGTTCCACCACGGGGCATCTTCAGGAGTTATGTTACACCGATTAGTGCCAAACACAGAGTCCTCTGTAATTCGCATTGTTTGCCGCATGCGCATTTATCAGCGCGCTGGCGGGCGGTGCATTTTATTGCACGACTACGACTGCATGTGCAGAAGTGGCTAAATATTGGTCCTTTTCTTACTTATGTAATATTATAATAATAAATAAATAAAGCAATAAGACTGAAATAAGCTCACCGCCTGTGATGTTTGGGAAGCGGGGGGAAGAATGAGAGATTATGTGAAGGGTATAAGAAGAATGAATAAGAGATCTCGAGAAGATTAAAACAATAGTACAGAAATAAAAATTATAAAGTGAAAAAAAGTAATTAAACATACAGACCCTGTTCCTATCATGATGGGGGTGAACCAGAGGTCCTCAAAAAGGGGAGCCTAAAAAACAACACTACTGTGGATTAAAAATCATATCCGCTCCAAAGGTATTGATGCTGCAAATGAACTGACGAATAGAGGCTCCAGCATGGTCGTTTACGGCCTGAAGCCTCTCATTCCACTACCTATCGGTAAGACCAGATCTCTCGTACCGGTGCGTACTAGGAATCAACCCAGTGAGCAATGGATAAGCCATCAGGAGTGCCGGCAAGCGATAGAGGAATCGAATACCATTAGCTCCCGGCCCTCCAATATTTTGCTCCGGCTGTCATGACCACAACTGACTCTGGTAGCAGGGATTTCAAATGGTCATGGTCTTTTTTGAGGAAGCACCCGTCTCAGATTACTAACGTGCCTTCCCGTGTTCGCCGACAACCTCGAGGGTTTGCTGGGATTTCCCGAGGAGTTGCAGTGACTTGAATAAGGCTAACCCCGACGCAAAATGAGCGCAATACCATTTAATTGAAAAAAAAAATCTATACTCAGCGTAAGATATTTTTTTGGTAAGTTTCTAAGTCTTATAGTTTCTGAGATATCATAGAAATCTCTTACATATACATAGATAAATGAACCATGTAAAAGTATTACATATAAGTCATTAAAATGCTAACAAATAATAACTTTTTTTGTATCTAACCATTTAGATATTTAGTAATCATCACATTGCAAATAAAACAAACAAATAAATAAACATGTTAAATATCTTTAACGTAACACACAAAATTACCATTATGGCGGTAGATATATGGCCGCCAGATTGCCAGGCACTCGAACAAAACTGTGGTGAAATTTCATAAATAATAGTTTATATATGTTGCATTCATTAAGTGTTAATGATTATAAAAAAAAAAACAAACGTAAACTAATCTGTACATTTTTAGTTAAATGTCTGATGTGATTTTTTGGTTTTTTTTTCTGTCGTTGCGAACTTTTCCGATGTCTTTAAAAATGTCTTCTTTTTTCCGGACTTAAATTAACACAGATTTATCACAATACTGTCTAGTACATCTTATATTTACTCTGTTGACTTATAATAAATCTCTATTTTATAAAGACCAAACAAGTTTATGAATATAAAAAATAATAAAAAAAATAATTCTTTTTTATAACCGTTATTATTTTAACAATTCAAAAGAGCTATTTCAGAGCCAAGATGCAAATATATATATATACATATATATATTTACATGCATATATATATATATATGCATCTTATATATTTATTATAAGTCAACATAGGAGAGTATATAGGAGTAAATATAGGATGTACTAAACAGTGTTGTGATAAATCTGTGTAAATTATATATATGTATGTTTAATTGCAAATATATCTTTGAAATGTAACACTTTTTTATTTACGATTGTTATGTAATAAAATCCGTATAATTACGTTTGTAAGATACCTATTTAGTCGGCGTGTATTATATTATAATTAAAAACAGCTACAAGGTGTTTATATTGCTTTGAAAATGCCCCACAATTAGTACATAAGTTTCCGTCGGTTCGTTCAACCGTACGTAACCGCAACGATGTGGTAAGTCGGACGAATTGTGCATTATTCGAGCCCCTGAAGTCTATGATAGCGTGTTCACTATAATACTAAAACCTGACTAAATTATTGAACTCGTTAAAACATAGTTGTCGTAACTATACCGAATACCTTTGTAAATCAGCAGTATGTTCATCACCACCTTCAACCAATTGACGCCAACATAACCGGTCTTGTGGTGCCCATATCCACCGACTTCCCGTGACATCGGTTCACCTGGTGGAAGGCTACCCATGCAGCGTCTACTACTGGTCTACTACTAGAAATATGTTAGGATATACCATCTCCTCCCTAATAGAAGACAAAACATTCCGACTAACATTGTTAATTTTTTTTTCAAACTAATTAAAGTAAAAGAAATCATAAAATTAAAGTAAATGTAAGCGAAAAAGTTAACATAAACAGAGATAAGAACACAATGTAAAATAAAAAAAAAAACTAACATTTTAAAACTAAATGTTGTGACGAAGAAAGAGAGGTGATGTGTGTAATAAATAAAAACTATACTAAATGTGTGTAATAAATAGAGAACAGAATGGAAGAAATTGTTAAAGAAGTGAAGAGAGAATATTAATAAATACCAAATGAAAAAATGGTTGCTTTATAAGACAGGGGAACGAAAGGCCCTCAAAAGCGGAGGCCATATATAAAAGAATGTTACAGTAAAATAAAAAAAAAACTGTATACGTTAATAGCATTTACAAGTTCAGAGAATTTGAGGACGCAAAGCGAAGGTCGCCCATTTTTTATAACAGAGAGCGTCCATATGAACCGTGACTCAGACCGTTACATACATTATAAGGAAACAAACGAGTTCGTTAGACTGATGGTACATGTGGTAAGACGGAACTTCAGCATCCGATGTCACTTATACGCGTTTAATATTTAATTTGTCCATGAAGGCCGAATTTTAACTCGTTGCTGTTGTCGTGCTACCATTACTACAGCTACCGAAACCGCTGTACCGTGCCTTAGGTAAGCATGCTGCGATACGTGGGGGGGGTTATCGTCCGCTCCGTTCCATTAGTCCTTCAACACTTGCGGCGGCGGCGCACATGCTCCTTTTTCCTCGGCTTTTCCAACCTCACCTAATTTTCCTAAAAAATATATCTTATATACCCTGTGTTTTTAATAAAGGATTTTTGAGATGTAATGGTAAATCATGAATAAAGGTGATGAGATAGATTACTTTTTGAACTTGAGGCAGTTCTAATGTCTACAAAAAATCATATTGGAATCCGTTTTTGTAGTTAAAAACGAAGGGAAATATATTAAATAAATTTAGCGGCAAATCTAGCTGCTGTGTTTGACGGCACTGTTTATTTATTTATTTTTTTAATTTTTAAGTTCTCCCTAAATTATGGCGCAACAAAAGTTAGCATATAAAATACCATATAAAAATTATTTTGTATACACATCAGAGTATCTAAAGTCATCGTCACGAAAAAATCATAATCAGTAAATTTAATAACAATTATATAAAACCTTTTGGCAAAAATCAAAACAAAATCAAGGAATACATTTACATAATATTCTCTGGTACGTTTATGTCCGCATACTATTTTAAAAAGGGGTGTTTAAAATTTGATAAACTATTACAAAAAACATCGATTTGTGATGAGACGGTAATGAGTATACACATTTTTATCATATTTTACATATTCTCGATCCCGTATTTAATAAGTATAATTTCAGACTGTGCTGCAATATAAGAGTCGGGTTAAGTGATAAAATAATTTTTATATTAATACATATATACCTTCTCATGTTTCAATGCAACGGGCATATTTTGCATTAAATTATATAACAAACCTCCTTGCCTGTCTTATAAACGGTTTGTTTATCTTGTCACGTTCTATATAAAAAAACCGGTGAAACCTCTTTACTAATCGATATAATTTCCTGCATAACGTCACGGCTTTTTGAACAGGTGAAATCAACCCGGTCTCATAACAAACTAGACGAGTGACATTACGTAAAACACCTTAACAGTAATTCCTGCAATTGCAACGTCTGACATTAATTTAACTATTTATTATAACGTCTGTAATAGTTAGAGCAGCGAAACGTAAACTGCGATCAATAGTGATGTATTGTATTTGACCAGAAAAAATAAAATAAAATAATATAACTGGTATTACTGCTAATACCACTTTAGGGCTGAACTTCTTTGAAATCCGAATTTTAAAATATTATTTTGATCTCCAATTGGAGATATTATTACTAATTACTATTAATACCCGTAAAATGTTCGTAATCCGAGTTTCATATTTATTTATTTACTTTATTGGTGATAAACAGTTACAAGGCAGTAAGAAAGTACGAACTTAGAAATATACAGAATGATTAGGTGTAAAATCTTTTTAAGGGTGAATGTACAGTTCATTTGCTGTCAACTAATTTATGATACACCCTATCCAAAAATAAAAATGGTCAATAATAAATAACGTAATAATATAAGTAAGAAAAATAGTTTATAAAGTTCTTATGACTTCACATTAATATTAATTATTGTTTAATATATATTTTTGCAGACTATACTGCCAGAAGTTATATGCCTTTTTTTCTCAGCGATCGTCAAAATTTAAGCTTTTTGCTGACAAATGAGATATATAGTCACCCAATTTAATACTTACATATATTGTGGAAGTTATTAGAATATTCTAGAATATTTGTAATTTATTTTAATAATTAAAGAACATAGTTAAGTCGCGGGAAGTCGGGGCAACGCAAGACCGATCTTCGTGGCGATCATTGGGAGAGACATATATTTTGCTGTGGGCTTCATCTGTTGAAATGATGACTTAGAGAGCCACATTGCTACAAAGGCAATAAATTCAATGTATTTTAAATTATATTTAAAAGTTATTATAAACAAAATATGATCAAACCGGTGTAGACGTAAATATTTAAAATGGTAGACTATAAAAAATGGTTGATGTGTCAGAAAAAAAAGAATATAAAAAAATATTCCCAAAAAATGTTGTAACGGAAAAGTCATGTATATAATCATGAATATATCATATATGTAATATATGTATATAATCATAAATATATTAGTTTGTTTTAATGAAATAATTCGTTATATTTAATAAATGGAACTTTATAAATTTAATTAAGATATACAATATTTTTTGTTAAATTATGTTTAATAAATTAACGATAATTTTTGAAAATAGAATTTTGACTAAACGAGAATACTAAAATATGTAAGGAAATTTATAAACAACATTGATTACGAAGATAATTTGATAGAAAGCTGTAAACTAAAAGCGGATTTGACAATGAAATTACGAACGGTATTATATAAAAGTTATTAGAAATATGTTATCATAAAATCTAAAATAATCATAGCGTCAGCTAGTTCTTATTTGGAAGGAAATCAAGGCTATCGTTTGTTTTATTTTTTTTTCCATTTACGCAACCATTTTACGCGACAATGAAACTAACCTAACCTAGCATTCGTACTCCGGTCGCGCTGCTCACCGCACTAACCGCTGTGTTCGAAATTTAAATATCTGCGCCATTTTCTGTTGCGTCGTGACTTGTGATTAATTCTTAATATTTATCTGTAAATAAAAAGAGTTAAAATGACTATCTACAGTAAAATTGTACAAATAATTTTAGTTAGTTTTTAAAACTTTCTGTTATATTATTTGGAGTTAAATAGAACACAGGTAAGCTAGTTTTACCCAGTATTTTTTTATGTTTATAAACATATTTTTTACTTTATGTTTAACATTTTCTAATAACTTTAATTTTCATTTTACGTTCATTTTTAGCTGTTTAACATATAAATTGTCAACGGTTTATTTTTTATGAACATATTAATAAATAACGCGGCCTAGAAGATCGTTTTTTAGAGATTTAATATACATTATAATTGTTATATAAATTCTTAATAAGAAATTTGTAATTTTTGGTTTTGAAAGATTATCTTTAACATTTTCTTTTACGATGTAAATAAAGTGTAGTGACATTTTACGTTGTCATTTTGCCGAAATTAAAAAAAAATGCTTTGAATAACAACATTTCATTTAGTTATAGCAAAAATATATCAATAAATTATGCATTAGGTGATTAAACTGTTACCAGTGCATGTAAGGTTCACCATTTTCTAGGAATTATACAAGATTTTTCTCAGTTGCAATTTAGTTCGTTCTTATTGTAAGATTTTTACATATTACAAATCGTCAGGCAAAGGAAGCAATTTTTAGACATAATTGTATTTTGTTTTTATTTAAAAAGAGAAGTCGTTAAAGTCGTTCAGCTGATGATAAATCTTGGCCATAATTGTGCTGTGACGCGTAGTTTTATAATAAATTTAATATTCTGCGCAATATCATCTCAGCATAATCGTATTATGACATTTCAACTGAAAGCCCATTCAGAGATCCCCAACAAAGGCTCTTGCGTCCCAGGGCTTTCTTTTCATGGACACCCCGATTAAAAGCTTTGAAGGACGTCCAAGGGAAGCCCCAATTTTTTTACCTGGCTTACACTGCTGCCCTAAAGGCATTTGCAGATTCCGTGGATTAGAAGCAGTAGGGCACAAAAGGGTGATTTACCTAAAACCTCTTAGAAGGTAGCGAAGCACGAGGACTCTTCACATAGCTTCAGCTCGTGCTGCTACGTACTACAGTTTCACCGAAAAGGGTAGTCTCAAAGCTCTAATATCGCTTAGGCGGACTTTCCATGTAAAGACTCGATGCAAAGGCCCCTTTGAGAGAACCTCTGCTTGCGTTGACACTAAGTACTGGTTCGTCATTTCGACTCCATGGCGCCGCAGGAGCAAACCACGACTTAGTCGGCTACTTGACTAACATTACTACCACTCTAGCCCTTATAGAAGAATTTGCAGAAGAAATTCCAGCAACTCTTCTATCTAGCATGATTGGCGGTTGATAAGGCTTTAAATAGTAACAGGCATGCAGTATATCTTTATTCATCGATGCAAACAAAAAATTGCAAATCATGGCGGACATAGCAAAGATGTTTTTTTACATGACACATTTTGATGATTCTGAAAAAGTTTGTAATGTTGGCTTAATCTAAAATTAATAACAATCTTTTATAAGAGTACCGACAATTATATCTTATATACTCTATATATTGAAGTACAGCTTTACTTACTCTACAGCGCTAATTTTCAGTAAATAAGACTGTTTTTTTTATTTTATATGGCCGAATGTTAACGGCTTGCTTAACCTTATTAAAAGGAACGGTTTAAAATAAAATACATAAAGTAATATCATTTAATAAATGAATGAACTATTTGATAGTAAACTGTATAAACCACAAAAAATTCTTTCGACGTCTTGCGTAGTATTTTCTCCATTTTTGAAATAAAATTTTAAAATGCATCTAACATATTCATTAGATTCACTCATTTTGACAGAAAGATAAACAAACGTAAAATAGCTCTGAACAACATTTTGAACTGAATTTTTTAATGTAATTATAGCCAGCCAGTTATAAATAGTATATCTAAAGAGTTTTTATTACAACTACATACTATCTGCAAAAAGAGTTCTTCCCCGATCTTATATAAAATAAGTAATTATTTACATATAAAAAATGTACAATTTTTATTAAAAAATAATCGAACGCAAACATGTTCTGTTTTTTTTTTTAATAAATAATCACAATTTATGACAGAATAAAGTGTTTAATGTACTCTCGTAAAGGCTTTTCGACTTTCTTTTAAAATAATACTTCACGTGTTTTAATTGTAATACAACCATTTCAAATTATACTTGCAAATGAAGACCGATTCATAAACCGATATAAAAATAATATTAATAATTTCTATATATGTATGTTGTAAAATTCACGGGTACAGCTTGTGATGTACCATTATCGTCTGTTGTGATCTAGGTTTTGATCAAGTAATAAATATTATCTAAAATACAGATATCACAGCATTACCACATAGTTGTATCCAAATAGCGTATCGCACGCAGCACGCGTGACGGACTTAGTGTCTTCATGGAAATGCAAGTTAAAATTGTTGACAAACAGTGATACACACAACTTTTAATTTCTCTTTGTTTATTTTCACTCTATTTAAAAACGGTTATAGTTGTAAAAGATTTAAAGAATCAAATCTATGGCTTTTTGGTCAGCAAAAACCATATATAAAACGATCACTTTAAAATATGTCACATTGATTATTTTTTTAACATTGGATTGCGACTTGTCAATAACACCTAGCAGTTAAAATTATGCAGGGATAGATAGTGAACAATAACTAATTTTAATAGGCAATATTCATAATTTGGGAAACTTTTTGTTTATAATATTATCATTACGCTACTTATTATTTCTGAAACTATAGATTTTTGGCTAGGATGCACCATGCATTAATAGCCAGAAATTACATACATAGTCACCTCTTTTACAAATTTTACACTTTTAACCCATTATCTAGTATAAGTTATTTCTGAAACCATAGATTTTTGTCTAGGATGCACCATGCATTAATAGCCAAAAAATAATCTATTTATTCACCTCTTTTACATATTTTACACTTTTAACCCATCATTTAGTATAAGCAATACATTCATGATATAAGAAAACAATAGAAACGAATCATAGATAACATTTTTTTTGACAAAAAATTTGATTATGTTTAAAAATATTAGATTAATTCATGTTAAGTACAGTTTTAAGCTTGTTTTAACCTGACTTACGTTACTGCCCAAGTGGGATTTACAGATTTCGCGAATTTAAGGGGATAGGTTACTGGGCACAGAGAACGGTTAACCAAAAAGTATCTGTTAAGGTAGCGAAGTTACAGACTACGCTTTCACCAGATTAGGAGGCTGTAAAGCTCTTAGATCACTTAGGTTTTTTTTTATGACCCCCGCTATTGGGGGCCTCTCGTACCCCTATTTGTGGTGGGATAGGGACTTTATCAGCATTTAATTTTTTCACATTATCCTTTATTTCCTCTCTTTTCTTTCATTCTTCACATTCTCTTTCAGTCCGTTTTCTATTCTATCTTTCATGCTACATTTCTACTTTCTTACCCTTTTGCTCTGTTCGTCTATCATTCTTCCCTTTTTCTTTTTACATTTTTTGATTTTTATTTTTATTTTACATTGTTGCTTATTCTGTAATTATTTTCTATCACAGTTTTGTTTCTATTTACATTTTTAATCTTTTTATCTTTTTATACTCTGTTTGCTTTATTTCTTTCTATCGCCCTTTTGGCGATCTCTTTACAAAGGGATATAAATGCCTGTTTGTCATCTCCGCCTATCAGGGAGGCTATTGTCTCCTCCCTGATTTCAACGCCAGACCGGCACTCGAAGCCGTGCCGGAGTCTTCCGAATGCGGGACACCGGGCCACAAGGTGGATCACGGTCTGGTCCACGCCCGGTTCACAGAAGCACGGGGGTCCTCCTTGAGCTTAAAGCTGTGTAGATCACTTAGGTGGAGGCTCTATCCAAGGATTACGAAGGCTTGAAGGTCCACGGCTAGCGCTCTCAATACCCGATAAGCATTTCGAGTTAAGGGCGGACTAAACCTCGACTTGATCGAATGCTATTTCCTGGGTAACATCACAACCTACCAATTCGGAAAGTGTTAGCGCTGGGAGAAATGATAAAAGAACCTTCAGTAACGCTTCTAGAATGATCGAGGTTTGGCGACCAAGTTACACAGGTCTTCAACCTTGATAAGTATATTTTGTATAATATTTGCTCTGACAGACGTCTAGTTTTCAAAAGTCATTGATTTAATAAAAATAAATAAAATAAATAATTTATCTACGAATTCTATTCTGCATTATTCAAATTAGTTTTCAATAGAATTTTTGTTACATTAAGATTACAAATTGAATGTTAACTGTTTCGGGTGTTATATATACATTAAACAGTGCCTGTCTTCAAAGTGAAATTTTTTGTAAAACTAAAAGTCAAGGTTTGTTCAATGGTTTCTTTTTTACAACCATCGGTATCAACCAAAGAATAATTTTAGTCAAAATTTTATCATAATAGAGGCAGACTTATTTATAATTTATAAATTTCTTTTTTCTGCTTTAGATGACTTCAGACTAATTAGATTCTTGACTTTAATAAGGTCTAGCGCAGATTTTAGTCCCCCATATTTTGTAGTCCAAAGGATTAACGTCTAATCTGAAGTTCACTACATCGTAAACAATTGACAAAATAATCTATTTAAATCGCCTTAACATTAACAAAAAGTATTTAAAAATCGAATGCATGCAAAGATGCAAATTTCGAATTTATTTTTAAATTATATTTTTTTGTGCCAGTGACTATTTAAAGAACTACATATAGTGTAATAACGATTTAATTTTTTGAGACGTCCATTGTTTGAATTCATTATACTCGGATAGATGTCTCGTGTGTACAATGCGTGACAGACAAGCGTTGCCTTTATTACACTACTGACAGTTGCAGTACTTTACGTAATAAAATTATTAAAAAATTCATAACTTTTTAAGGACTTTTTTGTACTTCAGTTACCTTTAATTATTTCAATCGTAAGACGACCACTAGTAGACCTATGTCCAAACTTACTCCTCTCTTAGATATTTCATATAGGATCGGTAGGCTTGCATCAGCGTCTTTCGACGATATTAGCAAAGTCCTCTGTCCACTCCAAAAAATTAAGACCCCCGCAGCCAACTGTTCAGCGCTAGATAGAATGCTGCCATTTTAACTTGTTAATCCGTTGGGCTATTCCTGTTTCTTTCGTTCTTAACTTCAGTTCGATCAAAAGTTAAAAACTAAACACGTTTCTCGTCACTCAGGGATATGTGTTTTGCAGCATCATTTTCTGTTGATTGCGAACATAACGATCAGAAGTCATTGAACAATTTACAAAACTTGATGATGTCATGACCCAGGATGAGTTTTTTCCAAGTTAGTCATCATTAACAGACAATAAAAGAGAGAAAAAAAAGCTGCTATTCAAAATGATGACCGACGGTTTGAAAGACACGCAATGCTTTTATTACTTAATGATGGTTAAGAAAAAAAAGGTTTACGTGGTTTATGATTATTATATTTTTAATATATACTTTAAAAAGATGTTAATTAACATAAGAAGTTAATTTAAAAAGTGTAATAAAATGATATTTAATGGAATCAGGCGTTACCTTGCGGAAGTCCATCCTAAGTAAGAAAAGGACAAATATTTAGCCACTTCCGCACATGCAGTGGTAGTCGTGCAGCAAAGTGCCAAACAAAGAGATTCTGTCTAATCGGTGTAATATAACTCCTTAAGATGCCCCGTGGAGGGATGAAACACGTGTTGAGTAATTTGGCGGTGGCGGTTGTGTGATTCGCATTGTTTGCCGCATACGCATTTATCAGCGGACTGGTGGGCGGTGCACTTTGTTGCACGACTACCACTGCATGTGCGGAAGTGGCTAAATATTTGTCCTTTTCTTACTTAATTAAAATGAATACAATTCTACAAAAATATTAGCGTATGAATTGGCAGCGGGCGGGGCAAATCTCTAGTGGAATCGTTGGAGAATAATTTGGCGACCATTAGCCGGTAGACGCGGCGCGGGTAAGCTGTCCACTAGATGGACGGACAGTATATTGAGATCGCGAGAGGTCATTGGATTCGGGCAGTGCAGACCCGGTCATCTTGATGACTTGGTGGTCTATGACTTGCAGTCGACTATCAATTGAAATGTCGATTATAAGCGTTCTCAGCTTCCTAATAAAAATATGTAAATATATATGTATATATACATAATATTAAAATACATCTTTGACACTAATTAACTTTTTATATAACAACAAACAAGGAAAACTTAAACAAAAAGTTACCTGTGTTTAAAACGATAAAAACATTACAATTAAAAGGCAAGATTTTATGTTATGATGTATGCTTTTTTTATTTAAGTTGGGTAATCCTAAACGTGTTGCTATATTTAGAATTAACTATTATCAAATTGGATTTTTTTTATTACATCAATGCAAAATTAGTATAAAGCATTAATACTGATTTTATTACTATTATTTTATGTGACATTTATGGTTAACGACAAATATTATTTGCCTATTATTATGTCATATATTCGCTAAAACCGGTTTTCTGTAACTCAGCCTTAGTTCCAGTCTAAACATTTTTTATATCAAGAGATTACTAAACTGCCAAGCTCTTATAGTTCTATCGAAATTGCTGTACCGCGCCTTAGGAAAGAGAGGTGTTGTGGGGAACGTGAAAGAAAAGAGCGTGACGAATTAGCCGATACATCCCTTTCTCCTTTCTCGTCGTCTGCGTTGCTTTGCATGATAGTACAAAAGTGACAGGACGAGAGATGACCTCCGTATAAAATCACTGAGCAATCTGAGCTGAACCACGGTTCGTTTAATTGCTATTATTTGGTCATAACTTAAGGATTATCACCGTATTGAAAGAATGACTTTATCAGACTATTTACTAGTTTTGTGATGATATTTCGTATATCATAATATTTAATTATATAGGGAAGACTTGCAGCTTGCAGTTTTCCGAGTTATTACCAAGAGCCAAGACGATAAATATTGTATATACAGATAATATTACGTACAATTTTTATAATTAAATACAGAAGAAAAAATCATAAATAAACATTTAAAACATCTAAATTAACATTCGAACATCAATGAAATATATCCACTATTTTAAATAAAGAACGGACATTGCATTCATAATCTTTTTTTAAATTTCGAAACATTCGTGATTTAGGACAATTTCGGATAATTTTAGTCGTAATATCGTTGTAATGAAGGTATAAAATTTTAATTTTTAATTGAAAATAGATTGTTAGTGTCTTTTTTGATTATTTACATTTTTACCACATTTATCAATGTTTTTATTATGTTAAAATAATTATAGCGATCGCTGTGAATGTGTACAATAGAAAAACATATGCTATGTTCATCTTCAGTAAATTATCCAATAGATGTCAAAAGTATAGGCCTCTCTCAAAGATCTCCACGATGAAAGGTCTTGTCGTAACCGCAACCAGCGACTTTCTGGGACATTAATATGTCATTTGTCCACGTAGTGGGCTGCCTGCCCACGCCTCGTCTACCCGCTCATAATCGCCACTCGAAATCCTTACGGCTCCAACGACCATCAGTAGATTACTGCATTGTACTATATTATACAAAACTAATGCCTGTTTGAAATAAATAACGAAGAAAAATATTAAAACAGTTCCGTGATTTTTTTAATTAATTTCTGTATAATATATATATAATATACTTACTGTTTCTAAGTCGATATCTTTAAATATATGTGCTAAATAATATATTCAAGGTTTTTAAGTGTAAGGATGTTACATGTAAGAAGGATTTGAACTTTGTAATTATTCGTAAATCACAATTTTCATTATTACTTAAAAATAAATTCATTACTATTTCTTACTTACTTTCTGTTGAAGTACGTGTTGTTAGCCCGAAGGCTTTTAGAGTTGAGTTCACGGTGAAATTACTATTCTATGTCTTTGTTACTTAAAATAATAAACACTGGAATATAATTACCTTTTATATTTGAATTTCATTTTATTAAGTTCCATTATTGAATTTTAGCGAACGATTATTGTAAAGACATTTACGAACTCAAAACTGAACATTATCTCACTCAGTTCGTTCGACACTTCAAGGTTTTTTCTAAATAGGAAGGCGCCCAAACAGGTCTACATTCGTCCGGAAATAGCCAGTACAACTCAAGTACAGCGGACATTCTATTTCAGGGCTGTCCAAAACGCATGCAAGATTAGGAATTTTATTTTATCTCACTTACACAATAATTTAAACAAAGGCCTTTTGCATTAATTGAAATTAAATTAGTCTCAAATTAATCCAAGTGTTTTGAGGTAAATCAGTACTGCTAAAAAATAACAACGAAAATAAAGATAAGATAAGTTAGCCCAATTGAATAAAGAAATGGAAGACTACACCATGATAGTGTTATTCGAACAGTTAGAATCTTAAACTATATTCCGTTACTCGTAAACATAGTATAATAATAAATAGCTGTCTAAACTTTTAAGATGCTAAACAATTTATAAAAGTAATTGGTTAATGTGACACAAATACACTGCTACTTTTATTTTTTCGATTTAGTTCTTTAACAATTTTACTTTATTAATCGTTTTTATATTAAGGAGTCTATATAGTCGCCATTAAACTACGAAGGTGAGCGTAACTGCGTCGCAATTCTAGATTTACGCAGACGTAATTCCGTGTCATTGTATTATATTTAATATACCTATTGTATATTTACATCGACCATTGGGGACGAAAAGTTTTCAAGAGGCGACCACGACCCGGTAAAACCGTGGGCAGGCCCCCCACTACGTGGACAAACGACATATTAAAGTCGCGGGAAGCCGTTGTATGCGGGCAACGCACGGCCTGTCATCGTGGCTATCTTTGGGAGTCCCATGACTTGCAGTGGGCATATATATATATATATATATATATATATATATATATATATATATATATATATATATATATATATATATTTATATATATACTAGCTGATCCCGCAAACGTTGTTTTGCAAAAAAAATATTTTTAATTTTCAATTTAAAAATAAAGGTTGATCGTAGAGGGGTAAAAATTAGGGTTGTATGTATTTTTGTATGTTGTATCATAAAAAAATAAAAACAAAAAATTTCGTCAAAAAAATTAAAAAAAATTTTAAGGGTGAACAACCCTTATCACTTAGGGGTATGAAAAATAGATAGTAGCCGATTCTCAGACCTACTAAATACGCATATAAAATTTGGTAAAAATCGGTCAAGCCGTTTCAGAGGAGTTCAAGTTCGAACACCGTGACACGAGAATTTTATATGTTAGATATATATGTGCGTGTGTGTGTGTGTGTAAAAATCCCTCTTTAGTAGTTTAAATTAAATCACTTAATACAGCTTGTAATAAATTACTATTTATTTCAATAAATAATTAGTGAATCGAAACGTAACAATGTAATGTCGCTTATAGCTTTGTACTAAACAAATATAATCACGTTATCCTGCAAATCGTGATTTAGGTTGAGCGCCCTCAGTCATGGTTTCGAATAATGTTCATGCTTTTAGCCTAATACTTATATGGAAATGATTTTGTGAAACCGGAGCCTGCTATACTGAAGACGAGTATACAACGCTGTTGTAAAAAATTAAAGGTTAGGAATGTGAATATTTTGTAATTGTCATGTGGCAAACACGTGTCTGTAGACGCGACGGAGATAAGCCACTGGAAGTCGCTGGGTACGGGCGGAGGAAGACCAGTCATCGAGACGATTTTTGGGGGAGGTCTACTTCTTACAGTGGGCATCCATCAGCTAATATTATTTGTATGGATCCTACCCCTAAAGCACCTTTAGCGCTTCGACAATTCCTATTCGAGGAAACTGTAAATTGCATTAAAACTAGCTATCAATAAAAAGTAACCTTGTAATGCAACGGTACGTCATTCTATCTCTTACTTTGTTTTATTTTCGAAACGAATCTCGATATACATACATAGATATAGTTTCATATTCAAACTAGATCACAGTAATATTTACGTAATGTTTTTGCGACAGCTGTAAATACTGAATACATCTAAATAACATCTTGTAATAGAGACCGTTGTAATTGTTATATTACATAGATTCATTATCATCAACATAGTAATCATTATTATCATCATCATTTCGTCCCTAGGACCTTTACGGTGGACAAACGATTCACCCATAAGTAATCAATAACATCAGTTGAAAGCGACTTGCATCCAAAGATTTCCGACAACCTTAAAAATTCTTTACTAATTTTACACAGGATGATTGGTTATGCATTTGTCATCAAAAAGCTTAAGGCTTTTACAACTGTTGTTAGTCATCCTGTATAAAGTGATTATTGAAAGATATTACATCAATTTACTTCTTATATTAGAACGCGATAGAACATAATTTCTAATAGTACGAAATCTGCAAAGTAAACGGTAATTATTTTAATATGTAATATTCCGTAAATATGAAAAAGTTTATTCTTTCATTTTTGTAACCATTGAGTTTTGGCTAAGGCTAAGGTACCATAATTAATTATTTGGCACCAAACGAACTTTTATAATTATAAAACATTTACACTTATAACGAATCATCCTGTATATCAATAATAACCTTTCCTCGTCGAAGAAGTAAGAAATATGTACAATGGTTTCCAAAAAACACACTCCACTTTCAAATCACGTAAGATGTGATTTTTAATTCTTAAATACAAACAAAATCCACAACCAAGGACCGCAAAGTTAAAGTGTAACAGTTTGATTAGAGTTTGAAATATTAACGCTTTCTTTACTTTCAAATAGAAAGTAGTTTATATTTTTTTTTACCAAAACATCTACCTTTTATCACTTAAGTGGATTTCTAGTAAATCTACTTGAATATATTTATATATATTATTCATTTGTCACTAATCACTCTTTCCGTTACATGTACTCTGTTTTTTTTAAAAAAATCTTTATTTAAGCGCAAACAAGATTTAAATTTATGGTAGTTTTAAAAATCGTTATTATAACAATTCTTTAAAGGATTTTGATCGAAGCAGGAATAAAGAGATTTGTAGACGAACGAAAATAACCGACATAGCGTAGCGAAATGGCAGTGGGCAAACCACAGAGCACGCAAAACATGACATAAACCACAGACCAGTATGAGCAGCATACAACGTCCACCTACAGGAGACCTTGTTAAAGTCATCAGAAGACGTTGGATGCAAGCCGAAGCGGCTTAGAATTCTGGGGGAGACCTATGTCCAGCTGTGGATGTATTGTGGTTGAGATTATGATAAAGGAATAATGTGTCTTTTTGTGTCAAATATTTGACAGAAATGTGTTAATTTACTCTGTCTATGAAAGAAATGTTTTATTTATTATTTCCTTGTAAAAAATTAATGTAACTTTTTTTACAGTGATCAATATACAGGTTGATTCAAAATAGATTTAAACGCTTTTAAGCTTTTTGCTGACAAATCAGTTATACATTCACCCTTTTAAATCTTTTAAATCTATAACCAGTTACCCTGTGTAAAAGAACAATTTCTTATTTTTTGGATCTACATATATTTTACAATTGTTTTAGAAAGATTATTGAGAACATAGTTATATGTCAGCAGTGTGGAAACGATTCATGGCACGCCTGCCGTAGTAAACGTAGTGAAAAAGCGGTTCGGAAGTACTTCCATTAAAGTCGATAGTAGTATATACAAGTTGTACAGAAACCCGTCAGATCAAGCAATTTGGACCAAGGATTACCTGTGACCTGCCAGTCCTTGTGACACGGACTGCAAACCTCGCTAATAAACTACAGCTTAAAAATATTTTAGATACACACCCACATAGATAACGTACGACATATAAATTATTGATTAAAATATTGACCAGAAACTTTATGCACTTTTACTTTTTTATGAATAATTTTTATTAACATACTTGTTAAATTAAATTGATATAATATAGCAGATATAGCGTTTGCGCTCCGTATTGCTGGCCACTACAGCCATAAACTAAACTTTTGAATCAAATTATTAACGCGCGTTCGAATTTAAATTCGAACGCAGATTTGAATTCGGGCGCCATCAGTAACGTGGTCGCTGTCATTGCGTTCGGGTCATAAATTGTAAATAGTTATGTGTATAATTGTAAATATACGCTACCACGGTCAGCTTCCACGCTAAGAAGAAACAAATATGTTCTCTATGACCTACGACTTAAAGAAAGAACAAATACATCCTTAGGTAATAATCCACCTGATTTTAAGTTGCAGAGTGCTTATGGCGCCTAGCTTAGACCTTTGCAACAACTAGGCTCAATAACTCCTTTAAAAAACTCAGCGCGAACCTCATTTGTTTTAACAAATTGCTTCGCCGTCTAGTGCTTAAGTAACTTAGATAGATGCTTTATAAAGTAACTGAGCGTAATGCTCAAGATTTCTGCACGATATCAAGAATGAAGGGAATCAAAGACGAACGAAAACAATCGATATATTCCAGCGAATTAGCAAGTTGAAATAGTAGTGAGCGGGTCATATAATGTGCAGAACAGTTGGTCGCCGAAATCTTATGGTTCTGAATCTGGTGCAACGTATGACGTCCTCCAAAAAGTGGATGGGAGATCTTGATTAAGGTCATCGGAGGGCCATGGATGCAGACTGTGATCAACCAGCCCTATTGTAAAACTAAAAGGCCAGTGTCCAACAGTTTACATCTTACGGCTGAAATTATGAATATAATGAAAAAATATTCATCAACTGCAAAAAAGCAAAGATATAGCAAATAGTAATTTGATGGTTATTGTTTGGTATTATGGTATGTAATGGTTTAGTTTTTTTTATCCTTTATAGGCGTAACTTTTAACCTATTTCGCCTGAAATGAAGCGATGACAAGGTTTACGATGCTATGCTGGACGTACATGCTTGCCTAGAAGAAACCCATTCTTGTCTTAAAGACTCCTAAGTTATAATTGTCTGGAAACTATATATATATATGTCAAAGATTCTTATTAATGTACGGACGACTCGCATTTCATGTTTAAAATTAATGGTTTGATAAAATTCTGTCTGAGCTTTTAAATTAAAAAAAAGTAAATATTTTATAAAAAATTTAATGCATAAAGCAGTTCGTCTTCTTCAAGGATTGAGGAAACACTGGCATTGTTCTTTAGCAATTACACCTGTATTTATATCGTATCATTTTACATAATGACTCTCATTTACTGTTATTACAAAGACTTGAAATGACGATTTGATCTATTCACGCTCTACATGTATGTTTTAGCAACATATTATTACATGTAATTGCAACCTATAGGTTTGATATATCGTATTAGTATCCTTATTATGATCTTAACAGTCAAGGGTAAATCAGATGGTTTGGTGGAAAATATACTCCGCCTTGTGCCGTATTTTTCACTACTAAGATCGCAATCCTTTTTTGAAAGTTTGTAGCTGTGACGTGTATTACTCAGGTTACTCTAGTATCAAGCACTGTTCTAACCTTATGGGACCAGCATACGTAGCTCCGACCCCGTGGTCGCCGTCATATATCTTTTCAGCCATTAGAAGTTATTACCGCTTTTTATTTGACCAATAATCCGCTATATTATTATTATATTATAAATTCTAGTCATCATTCTAGAAATTCGGAATCTAGAGTAGTACAGAAATAACCAGTGGTCAAGTGTGTGTATGTCGTAATACAATACATATTACTTTATGTAGCGATGTTTTTAATAAAACTAGTTCAAGATGTTCTTCTAGCTGTTATAGCCCACATCATTCTGAATTCAAAATATTCTTTTCTTAAATTTTTATCGTAAATATTTAAATGACACTATATAGAAGAGGTTTATATTTTCTTCAAGGAGGTTGCTACCGTATCTTATTTCAATAACATGTTTGAATGTCCATATAAAAGGCCTAGATGCGGCATTATCAATACTAAATATATAATACACAACATAAACAATATCTTTTATCTAATTATTAATAAACACATAGGAATAGTAAGTTTTAACAATACGTGCTACAACTAAAATAATAAACAAGTCGAGATCGGTAGTCATATTAGGTTAAGTGCTTTTAGCATTCTGCTATCGCAAGTGATTAATTAATACTTTCTAGTTAAAAAAAAGCGTAAATGAATAAGTAATCACGTTACAGATCTTGTACACTTTCTAAACCAGTATTAACCAGTACGATCGGGAAACTATTCACTTCCTACATTAACAGAATGTGCCATTTATTTAGTTACGCCACAGTGGCCCCGTAGTGGTTTAGCGATTGTAATATTACTTATTAACCCTTATATTATTGTATTTCATTGAACACGCAATGAGTTACTGAGTATGTTGTAAAATTTACGCAAACGCACGATAAAAAATGATCATAAACTAACTTAATTTTTTTGTTTATATAAAAGAGTTTTAGTTCGTCTATAAAATACGTCATATGATGTTAAACACAAATAAGTTTTTGGTAGTTGTCTATGGTTACATATCTAGTATAATTAAGTAATATAACAACTTTTTTTACGCATTCTTGTCCGTATTTGACCACGAACTCGCCTGATGGTAAGCAATTTTGTGGTGAAGACTCATTAAGAACCTATTTACTCTGACCCTGAAAAGACCTGGGTTATATTCCTTGGGAATATGGAAGCGGTAAGATCGTTCTATAGGACTGTGCTGATCAGAAGCATGAAGTCGAAACGCTTGATACGCCTCCAAGGAAACTCTACAGCATAAGGCTGAATTCCTACTTGTATTATAGAGAAACGGGGATGGTAGGATAAAGTCGTGAAAGCCCGCAGTGCATTCTCTAAAATGAATCCTGCAAATGATACTATATACTAAAGTATATAATTTATCCTAGCGTATCTATATCCGAAAAGGTTTTAATTTATAAATGTACTCCTTATTATCCCACAAGGTGGATAGGTAACACTGGCTGGATGCAAGTCAATTTCAAATGGTTTTATTAGAAATCTAAAGGTAAAGCCTATGTTCGGCAGTAGACGTACGGCTATGGCTACGGCTGATATGATGATTATACTATATATACATACATACACATGCAAACACACACACACACACACACACACACACATATATATATATAAATATATATATTATAGATGCACTTTTATTGATAAAATAAGTCACAGGTTTTGCAATTTCTGTATGTTAATAATAATGTGTATATCACAGGGTCACTAATAAATTATTTGAATTTATTTAAATGCCCAGCGTTAGTGAAGCTAAGCCATCCATAAAATTAGCAAACTACTGTAATTTTAATATTCTTGAACACCATAGATTAAATAAATCGAAAATTATATGTAATAAATTGTGACAGATTATATAAAAAAATAACATGAAAACAGTCTTCACAGTATTATTTATATTGTTTGATATATGTAATTCTAATATTTGTTTTACTTACTTGTTTAAAAATTTCGATGTACTTTCATAGGAAGATTGGTTTATCTGCGTCCTTGTCTTTGTCATCGGTTCATCTAATAGGGGGGCCTAACCTCACCACGTCTATTGGCTTGTGATCACCAGAGATTGGTATATTAAAAGATTGCAATTACAATTTATGCATATATCATAGGTTACGAATATAGACAAAGTTCAACTGTGACAATAATTAGTTCCTATTGTTATACAATGTATCTTAAACGTTTTAATGCACCTAATGATAAAAAATTACGACGTAACTTTTTTATTGTTTTCAGCTATAAATTAAAAAAAAGAATGACAATTCTTTATTCTCATTGCTGTGAGAAATATGTATAAAGAATTTACAATAATAAACTTTGCCAGCTTTCAATGTCAATTAACGTAAATAGAATGAAATGTGTTATTTTTGGATTAGGAGTAATAGGAATTTAAGAATATATTAAAAAGCGAACATAAATTTTCGTTATTTATATTGAAGCTTTTATAAATCGTTTGTTATGAATTTTGGTACTGGCAATACGTGGTCATAGTCATATCGTGGATAAGCCTTTTTGAAGTATATCCTTTCAAATATAATCAATAATAATTTTTAAATAAATGCCATAACAAGTATAGCTGTGGACTAACCATACGGGTGCGTGGTTCATCATGTGTTTGAAGCTGGAGATCAACATGGCAGTATTATGAAAGTCTTCGTGCTATGCATTTGTGTTTACTTTCTACCACCAGACTCCTCTCCCTGCATAACCTAATTATAAATTATCGTACGTATACGCTGGTAGAAGCTATACAAAAATTAGATTACTTTCTCTCTTGACAGGTCTTAATAACTCGAGACAGCATTTTTTTTGAACAGCTGTAATTCCGTATTCATGTACATGTCAACATGTGTTCAAAGTATACTTTTCATAATGTTCTCTATAGATGCACCAACTTATAAATCATAGGAATATCGTCAATTCATCATAAATAATTGACAGCAATATCATCGGTCCGCACATGAATGTCACATTGTGTCTGTTATATTTGGAAAATTGAACATAGTTTGTTGATTGTATGTATCGAGGATGTCAAACTACGATTTGCTTGTAAAATACACCTGAATAGATAGTCTTATGATAAATAAAAATAGATAAATTTCTCCCTCTCTGACTTTAACGCAAATACAATACTTCTGCTAATATTGCAGATGGATATTGCTATATCAGACGAATAAAATACAACAAGGCTATGTAAGGGTTCGGTAGTGTATCATTCTGGTGAAATATCTATGTAACATCCGGAGCCAAGGAATTTCCAGGCAGACGAGCACTAGTCAAGACGATTAGGTTAATATGTTCAAAGTTATTATTCTTTTATATCAAACTCAATGAAGCTCTAAATGCAACTGAAGAAAATAGCTGCCTTCAGTTACAAATAAATATGAAGATGTCCACTGATAGTGTCCAACAAATACACAAACTGACTAAAAGTACTTTTGTAAAAAGAACCATTTTAAAATCAACAAATATTGAAAGCGGATACCAATTCTATATTTAAAATATGTCAATATTGCCATAACTTTTTTTCCTGTATTCGGTGTTAAGACAACAGATAAAGTCTTTGTTAGATGTAGTGTATTTCGCATATTTCGCACCAACACAGTTCTTTTTTAAATTTTTTCTGTAATAGTAAATTAATTTTAAATTTTTAAAATAATTGTAAATTACCTGTGTTAAGATTTTTTTTCAAATTTCCAACCGACATTCTGAAACTTAATTAACGTATCAATTAAATTTTAAATTGGCACAACGGTCTTTAGGTAAACTGCGAAGTAAAGATCTATGCTTATTGTCATGGCAGCAATATGAACTTTCTTTTGAAAAATTAAAAATTATTTACTAACGAAATGATAAAAAACATTTTACTTTTTGTTTATATTTCTTTCGTAGTTCACGTTTACATTTGAAAAATAAAATGTTTACGAAATTATGTTATGAGTTATGTCGCGTATGACATTAAAGAAAAAAAAGGAAAATCGCCTCACGGACGTACGTGTCTTAAATGTAGTTTAAAATGATGCAACGTTTCAACATTTATAACCCACAACAAACAAGATTTAATAGGAATGATAAGCTTTTTTTTTACTTGTCCTAAACAACGGACTGCAATATCGACTGTATGTAAGCGGTCACCACGAAACTTCTAGCGTGCCGTGTTATTTTTATAGCGGTTTCGCTAAAGAAAATATTGTAATAATATTACTTAATAGAACGTAGTAAATAAGAAACAAGTGCTTAAAATAACAGATGAAGCAAATGCGTCCGAAAGACTCGTTTTTATAACTATTCACGAATTTCGAATAGATTTGCATAAAACTGGTTTTTAGTATAAAGAGCAAAAACAATGACGAAAAGAGCATCAAAATTGCTGTAAAAATTAATTTTCGAGTCTAACTTTGACTTTTGCAAATTATACGTAAATAACTGATGACGCAATTCACTTCATATTCTACCCACTAAAAGTTTAATTTAATCATAATCATAAATACTTTATTTGTAATCTGTGGCATTTTATACTTTTACTATTGTTATGATGTATATTTGTATTTGGGCCATAATAATAATGATCACTTTTTAAAATAATTTAAAAATACATGTTGCACTTTGACGCATATATACTTACAAGTCGCTATTCGAGCCGTCTGTATATAATCTGAAAGAGTTTTCTATGAATTGCAGATGACAATGTTCTTGAAATGTCACCAAGAAAAAAGACTGATAAAAATTGAAAAATTACTAGGTAGTATTCTGGAGGAAAGGCGAAAAAAGAGAGACAATGTATGAAAAGTAACAAGGTACGGAAAGGAATGGTAGAGGAATGAGAAGGACAACAGAGGAATGAATGAAAGATCTTAAGAAAGACTAAAAAGGAAATAACAAAAAAGAATGTAAAAAATCATTTTAATAATGTCTCTGCATACACATTGAAGGGTATCATAAGATGTCCCCGAACAGGTGCCACAAAGAAAAAAAATAAACACCAGGGTGATAAATTTTGAGGCCACTCAATGTCACGCTTTTTCGTTTAGACATTTCTTGGGAACACATCTCGTACAACCTCCATACTGTCAGATGTGTGACAATTGACCTTATCCTCCTGGAACCATGTAATGGACTTTTAAAACTTTAGTCGTAAGCCACGGGAAATATAGACAACCAGTGACTCGATCTAATGCGCCTTGCTGCATTTTTTGTAAATCAAACGTATTTGTTTCCCAGCTAATTTCATCAAGAGAAAACAATTCAAGGAATCATTTTTCTTATCCATTACAAGCAAAGACCTTCGAGATAATAATAATTGCTATCGACTACAATATGGCGTGCATACAATAGAAACGAATGGCGTAAATGCCTTATAACAATTGAATAGAAGTTGTATTACGTGTGTTTTTTGTCCTTATGCGGAAATGTTACAACTTAAGTTACATTTCCGCTAATATCAATTCTAACTTTTTTGCCTGATATCGTTATTTTGAATAACTTAAATTTAGTGACGTTAAAGTTTTAACACTTAAAACTGCGAATACGATGAAGGCCATGTTCGTGAATCGAATTATAATCGAATTAGGAATGAGAATATTTATGGAAAAACAAAAGTATAAATACACAGTATTTATTAAAAAGCAATTATAAATAAACAAATTAATATATAAAAAATTCATGTTATATGAATCTTGAAATCATAATACGTCTTTAATTTGTTTTTTTTTTATTATTATTATTAAATCAGAAAATAATTTTTAAACGCTATTGTTTGATTTAAAAAACCTATAGAAGCCGCCATTTTTTGGCTTAAAAGCCAAAACAAGTGCATTAATACCCTTGGTAGACCTTTCTTACCGCATTTCAAGCTAAACTATATATAACCTATACCAACAAAAGCTGTCAGCTGTCATCTGTCAACTGTCATCTTAGTAACTTTCTAGTTCCCGGAGTTCTATTTTCAAATTGCATGAATCTCGCTATTTTCTAAGGGAATACTGCACGAGGAATACTGTACGAAACATTACGATCATTGTTTATAAATTTAAATAATCCAATGACGTACATTAAATTTACAACCAATGATTACTTTATATAATAATTTATAATAATATAAATATGTCAACTTAAAAAAAATTATAATACATGTAAGAACATATAGTCTTTTTGCTAAATTACTTATCAATGTTTACACTACAAATAATCTCAGTAATAAATTCTTAATGGCAGTATTTTTTCATAAATCGATATTTCAAACGCTCCTTCCATTTTAATCCTATATATATTAATTAGGATGATTGGTTTTAGGCAGTGGCGTACCTAGGGGCGGGGGCGGTGGGTGCGGTCCGCACCGGGCGGCACTTACCTTGGGGCGGCATTTTTTAAATTTACTTATAGTTGTAAAAAGCAAATTTTTCATTTCAAATTTATTTTCTTTCTTGAATAATAAATAATTATTATAAGTTTAATATTTGATTTATATAAATTATGATTAACTTTATAATTTTGAATATTAATCCTCGGTGTATATAAATGCATTTTAGTGTAAATTTTGGATTCTAATTCAAGAACAAGATAATAATTTTATTTTATTGTATCAATTAAAATTCGTTGAATTCGTAAAAGGATCTTTACGACTTTGTTCGGCAATTTTTCCTAACTAAAATTTTTTGATGTCAGTTTATAAATGTCATTTCTTTTGAAAAGTTTGTATGATTACTTTGAAGTGATATATCAATATTTTTTTAAATCTAAAACCACTATTTGATTGACATATAATAGAAAGGGCGGCAAACTGGAGATCGCCCCGGGCGGCAAAAGTTCTAGGTACGCCACTGGTTTTAGGCATAAATGCTTCAAAGGAGTTAATATTGCATTTGCTCAATTAATATATTGTACCCGCTATTCAAAAATCTATGGTCTCAGAAATAATAAATAACGTAATGATAATAAAGTAAGACAAAGCGTCACTATTCACGTCCTCGTAATATTAAACCAAATTCTTATTTTAAGAACTCGATCTTAGCGTGGTTTTTTTAATAATAATAGGCCATTAAGAGCGTTACCTTCCCAGTCGGCATTAGTTACCGGAAATTCAACAAGGTTACATCATCGCATAATGACGCACTAATTATGCCTTAAAATCGATTTCAGAGACAATCTCATTGTTGTTAAATAGTTTTGAATTTCGAACAATTTTTAATGGTAATACTCATGTAATGACATTAAGTAATAAAATATTATAATAAAGGATAAGCATTAAAACAATTAGTTGTGTCCGATATGATATAGTGTCTAGAATACCTGGCTCTCACCTAGTAGGCTCGGTTTCGATTACCTAAAGCGGAAAGTGTTTTTTTTTATTAATTATTCTCAATTAAAATCTACCTTTGCAAAACGAGAGGTCAAACTAGTCTTATTCGTTGGTTCTCAACCTTCTATGGATTACCGACTTAAAAAATAATTAAAAAAACGACTTAAAAAAATTCAACATTCTTCTTCAGCCGACGTCCACTGCAAGGCATAGGCCTTCCTCATCCACCATCGATCTTGCACTGCCTTCATCCAGCTATTTTCCGCGACCTTAACCTTAACCTTTTATCTATCGTACCAGCTACCGTATAGTGTAAACAAACCGGAATAATTTTGGCGCGTTGATTTCGCGCCTAATTTCCGCCAACGAAGCGCCTGTGGTATATACACGCATTTGAAACGTATAGGCCAGTGATTCCCAACCTTTTTTATGCCATGCCCAAACTTAGTCTTTCTAAAATTCTTACGACCCACCTGTGTAACATACATAACTTTATATTAAAGCAAAAGGGTTAAACACCTAACGAGTCCATTTTCGAATTACTGCCCTTTACAATCAAATTGTTCTCAGGTGGGTCGTGGGCCCAACTTTGGGAAACACTGGTATAGACAGTGAGCTGGGCTGTATGTGAGATCTCACAATTATTCCGCCTCTCGGTAGTCGACAGACGCGGATTGTTTACCTTATCTGCTAGCCGGTACTGGACAGATAAGAGGATAACAAAGTCTCCGGTCCACCTAGTACGGGGCCTTTTCGAGAACTTTTCCGACCTAATGGCCATTGGTGCCAACCATGTGCCACGCCCACCAACACTTCAGATGATCAATGCTTCGACCTACATCGGTGTGCTTTTTTCTTTCTACAAATCTCCTCATTACTGATTCAATCTCGTACTGAAAGTCTGAATAAATATCTCTCCATCTCTCTCTGGGTTACCTTGAGCCTTCTTATAAGGCCCACCGTAACCGATCGCCTGGCCAAAGACCTTCGTCTTCAGACATTACGGTATTTTAGACGTTAAGATGTTTCTGAGTTTCCCAAAACACTTGTCTTTGACAAAATATTTAATACTAATTAATATTTATATAAAGGTTACTGTTTTATTACGTTGTCTGTTTTTTAAAATAAGATAAAGTATTTTTTTACGTAATTAAACTTTTCACTATGCCCCTTGTTTGCCTTTGAACTCACTGCCGTCTCCGTGAAAAGTCCAGCGTTTACTAAAGCCAATCCTTTGGGAACTCGTAGTCTTGTTCTACCTATTTTACCTGTGGCAATACGTTAATGGACCAGAGCTTTCTTGTAACAGATTTAAAACACGAAAAACCTATTTTACATGGTTTATATAAGCATGGTAATCTAATGTAGTTAACTTTGGCCCCAAGAAGTACGAACGAAAGAAACCGATTTAGCTTAGCGGATTTGCGAGTTGTAGTTTGCAGGTCACGCAAGATTGACGGTCACGGGGGCTTTAAGTTCTAAAGTTATGACTGCGGAATGACGGACGCAGTGTAGGAAGTTAAACCGCTAAGTGGAAAGACGACCCTGTTAATGGCGTCGAAAGTCGATGGACGATGGCAGCTTCCAGCTGGTTCTTTTAGAAATGTGTGGGAGAGGCCTACATCCAGCTGTGGACTACGGTCGTCGACGTGAAATGATGATTATGTAACATAATCGCAATTTACATTTATTGTCTGATATACCTAAATTACATTTATATATATATTAAGTAAGAAAAGGACCAATATTTAGCCCCTTCCGCACATGCAGTAGTAGTCGTGCAACAAAGTGCACCGCCGGCCAGCCCGCTGATAAATGCATATGCAGCAAACAATGCGAATCACACAACTGCTACCGCCAAACCACTCAACACGTGTTTCACCCCTCCACGGGGCATGTTCAGGAGTTATGTTACACCGAGTAGTGCCCAACACAGTGTACAGTGCATTTATACATATATTGTTTCTGTATATTCACAAATTCTTAATAACCAACTAAACATAATTTAGGATAACATTGAAATTTATTGCACACTTCTATTAAGATGTATTCATACAGAAAAATAATTTCAATGACTTGTAAATTATGTTGACGAACTTCACCTTAGACTTTTCTGACCGAACACACAAAATTCAATATGAATGTATAAATAAAAAATTCGTTATCTATTCTTTATCGCAATACCATTTTATCTGAGTTGAATATAATAAAAAACTAGAAACACAATAAAACAAGATATGTAAATATAAGATTTTACATTACAATCTTATACGTATTTAAAACTACAAATTATATCGATACATACATACATTATATAAAAGATAAAATTTTTTTAATTTATTAACTTTGATCTCTTATTGATTGACAGCTCGTTATTTATTTATTTTTAATCTATTTTATTTTCAACTCTGCTTCGCAAGGCGTCATAGTTGTGAAGAAGAAGCAGGATGTAACTCCACAACAACACATCCTTTAATAAACTTTAATATAAATTTATACATGTACACTTTATCATACTAGATATTGCCTAAATAAAATCAAAATAAGGCGACATCACTGCCAAAGATTCTTAACGTTTAAATATTCGTTCATTTTATAATAAGCTTTTTCCGTCAATTTATTTTTAATATGCGTTTTGGATTCTGTAAATGGTAGAGCTATAAATAAAATAGTCTAACTAAAGTGTTAAGAACATTGGCGAAATTGATTGCAAAAAATTAAGTGTTTGTGGTGGGTTCTTCTCAGATCAGGGTGCAATTAGATTCCTACTGATTTTATAGTTTTTTTAAATCGCAAAATTTCTCTATCCCTCCTTGCGTAGTATCCTTCACTATTGAGGATTATGATGGGAATTGGATTGACCTTTTTGGAAAATTTATCTTGCATTATGCTAAGCAAATTGTTCCAGTCTTCATTTAGGGTGGTATCGTGGTTCGGACCTAATCACATCATATTATTACATAAAAACTCAATTGGATTCCAGTTTTGAACAAATTGGATCTTTAATGCAGCCTTCTTGTCATGTACAGAAGTTATTATTATAAACTATATAATGTAAAAGATAAAACGATTTATTTTAATAACCATTAAGCGTATTTTGTTTCAATAGATATATCCGATATGGTCTAGTGGCTAGGATACCTGGCTCTCACCCAGGAGGCTCGGGTTCGATTCCCGGTATCGGAAAACTTTTTTACATTCTAATGAATTTATTTTAATTTATAAATTCATGTGTTTATATAAAAATAGTGCATATAATTCGATACAAGTAATTCATCAATCTCATTTACATCCAATAACAATATTCGATTTTTAAAATTACCTCATAATTTTTTTAGAAAAAATTAGTACATTTGTCAAAGTTTGTATCTGAATTTATTTTGTAAATTTTACTAAAAAAAATTCCACAATCATCATAACATGCGAATGCAACTTGACCGCTACCACGTAACTGCCATGTTTTTATCTGCCACATTAATCCACGCAATGAACAAGTACAACCATAAAGACAACATGATTTTTAACCAAAAATACTTTTAAAATATCACAAGAAAAGGCATAATACGACTATGACTTGAATAAGAAAATTTCACATATTTTTATTTCTCTTCTTTTTGTTTCAATATTACGCCCTACTTACGATTTTATTTATTGTTACAGTCAATAATGTTTCTCCAGTTTGTAACACTATTTCGTAACACAATGATAGATGAGTTTTGACCATTTTCGCAAGTATTACCAACATAAATCACATTAACATGGCAACCATAGTACAACGAATATATTGACAAATATAAATGCAATATATAACATATTCATATCCTTCAAAATATTGCTTTTGCTATTCAAGCAACACCTTTTTTAACGATACTTGAAAATCAAGAGTCATGTAGCCGAATTATGTAGCCTACCGACTATTTCATTGATTTATTTGTTTAAAATAATAATTATAAACGTTTTTAATTACGTAATACATTTTCGTCGTTTCAACCCATAGACAGAGATAGTGCTCTACGAAGCCGAAATTAGCCGATTGTCTCTTCCCAAAGGTCGATGTGCAATGTTTATCGTCGGGTACTACAGATTGGTTATAAATATAAAAGCTTTCAATGAGTGAATATATAGCTCATTTGCTGCCAATTAATGTATAATACATCTTATCCAAAAGTTGGTTTCAGAAAAAAATAATATTGCAAGAAAAAGTATAATATTTTAATTATTTTCAACACTGAATATTAAAATCAAATATTATTTACTATTTCTCTCTAGAGACTCTACCGCCAGAAATTAGTGGCCAGTCGCACTCTTAAAAAAAATAATGTTACATATTTCTTGAGCGATTAATTTTCAAAAAGTGATCGGAAATAGGTGTGAATGATTTAAAGTATTAAAACTTAAAAATTATATATACATTCACCCTTTTAAAGTTTTTACACAAATAAAAATCAACCTGTATACGTATATAATGCTAAAATTTCGTTTATAAATGCAATCAATATCTTTTTTCAGACGGTGATGACTGAGGCTGCAGAAGGCGGAGCTGCGCTTGCTTGGCGACTGTTGGCAACACTGGAGGGTGGCTCATTGTTACTGGCAACTTCTGTACTTCTAGCATACACTGCTAGATCGAAGGTGTCCGAAAAACGACGGACTGTAAAAAATGTTCTGGTAAGTTATTTTGCCCGCCAAAATATGTAAGGAATAGTGTAAAACAATCATAAAAAACAAAAAATCTGACAATTTAATAACACCACATATATAGTAAACAATCGTTGTTTTTATATTTCTACTGCTAAACATAGACCTCCTCCTTAGACTACCAATCGATATATGTATGTTAATTATATTTTTATTATTTTTTTTAACATAGCTTACACTACTGCCCAAGTGGCATTTGGAGATTCCTTTGGTTCGAGCGAGCAGGGCGCCAAAGTAACTTAGCCTAAAACCTTATTAAAGGTTATATGCCGAACCATAACTTGATCGTATTCTACCACTCATATCACTATCACCGTTAAAACCTTTATAACTGGAAGGAATTATTAGCAATGATTAGAGTTCACAATTTGTGACTAAATTTTGAATAAAGTGCATATAGTTCACTAAAGAGTACGATTGTTTTGTAAGTGTATTTTGTATATGTAAGTGTAAGTATATATGTTAGATATAAAGGTTCCTTATTTCAATAATGTATCTCGTCTTCTAATGTTATAGAATTGTATACGTGTAAACTAATCTTTATAATAAATAACAAATAAAGATACAGCTCTTCTTTCAGGTTACAAATACCAGAAACGACTTGGGGAGAGAGTTAACTAGGCGACTTATAGCGAGCGGTTGTAACGTGAGCACTGTGACAAGCGGAGCGATAAGCGAAACGGAATCTGACAAAATAGACGCACTTGTGGTAGTCGGAGCAGATATAAAACAAAATGGCTTGGATGCACTATCGCAAATTGTCACTGAGGATATTTATAATAACATAAAGGTATTACTATAAATATATTATGTCAATTATGTGATGAAAAGAAATCGAGAGATATTTTCTAAGTTTCTAGTTCTAGCTATCCGATATGTATACAATATATATGCAACAATATTATTTATATATTATTATTATAATGTTACACCAAAACGAGATTAAGTAGTGGTAGTTCAGCGATAGAGGACTGACATTTGTGATCGCAGGTCACATTTTCGATTCCAGGCACACTTTGTTTTTTAATTATATAGACTTTCCTATGCTCACAAACAAGTTTATAGAGGTTGAGCAGCAGAGTCTTCTACAAACCTCAATACCAAACTGCAATTGACAACCTGATAGCTAAGCGTAGCGATTATGAAACATATCTCCCCAAAAAAATCTTCGTGGCAGCCCTATGTCTTGCAAAGGGCGTCTATGGGTTCAAACTATAACAAAGAGTATATATATGTACATATCTGTACAGATATACGCTATAACTAGTGTAAATAATAAATAAACTTTGATACCTTGGGATCATTCCCAGATGAGGGATGAAAGGCGATGTTTGGAAGGAATATTAAGAATGTAAAGAATGAAAGATATTGTGATGAAAGAGAAGAATAATAAAAGAGCTTAAGAAATGTGAAAGGAGAAAATAAAATGGAAAAATTATTTAAGCAAACAAAGTCCCCAAAAACGGGGGCCATAAAAAGAACAAATATCTACGGAGCAGACCTTTCTCCAGCAGGTGACTTTCTAAGGCAGAAGCCTTTCCGCGGGATTTTACATTATTTATTTTATGGAATTAGGAAGACAAACCTATGTTACTTAGACAGACGTTCCACTCCATGGACCTTAGCATAACTTTGTGCAAAAGATCCTGAGAATGGAACTCTGCTTTTGCTATATCCAGTAATACAAAACATTTTAAACTATCTTTGTATGTACTTTTAATACTCTCGTGGTTGCAGGGTATAAATATAAATATGAGATTATTTTAAATCACTTTTTGTCTGGTCGCCAGAATTCGACTAGTAAAAAGGATGCTTACTCAAAATGATTGAAAACAATGTACCAATGTAAATTGATTTAAATTTTAATTCCTGTTATAAAATGTGCAGTTATTAGAAAGCCTATCCCCTCTCGTGAGCATCGGGGGATACGTTGCGTGGACTTGCTCAGGCGCTATAAAGGGCTCTTTCAACGGAGCGGCCAACGCCTACGACGCCGTGATCAGTGCAAGCTTACATCATATTGCAAGAAGGTTTAATACAATAAAAACTTTTTAATAATATTTTATTAATATTTAATCATGATTAAAAAATATAAATCGTTAATTACCTTTTAAAATGTTTTTAAGTTTACTTAGTCATATTTTACTAAAACTGCGATTTGGCTTAACCTTAAACTTCAAAATGGAGGATCTTTAATAAAACAAATCATTAATATTTTCCTAACCTTACTTTAATGACTTGAAATGTGACATTTTTTAAATATTCAATAATCATTTAATAAATTTAGACAAGTTATAGTATTAAACAATAAATCCAGTAATCATTTTAATTTTCAAAGCCTTCAAATCATCATTACAAATGAACGTAATATTTCATTAATTAGTTTGAAATCAATTGAACGTTATTTTAATTATATTGAATATAATTATTAATAAACATAAGATATACAGCTCGCTCGCTTCACACTGTATAAATATTTAAACAAAAGATGGCAGTTATATACATCTGTGGAGTGTGAAGCGAACTTTACAGTTAGTGTAGTATATCGCAAAATAATAAAACTTATCATTCAGTCGCCGCTGTCAGCCCATATGGATAGATAGAAGTGAAGATTACGAGTCAGTAGCAGAGAAATTACTTGCCGAGCTCTTGCCTAGCGAACATCGAGTTACAGCTTTCTCTCTCAGGTTGAACATATTCCAAACTTCTGATAGCCAAAAAAAAAAAGAAACTATTTTACTCATGAAATATTTAATATTCTTTTAGGTACGCAGCACAAAAGATGAGCGAAACTCTTGGGAGATGGCTGAAGATCGTTACATAAAATTATTTTAAAGACAAAAGCCTTGCTTTTTGTGGCGGCACGCAGATTCAATGGAAGATAATAAGAGAAAGTTATCATTAATATTAAAGAAAATTAATGTAATTTTTCATGGGTTAAAAATTTATAATTTAACTTGCTTTCAGTAGATATGTTTTTAAACATAAATAAAATAATTTATTTCGATTATTTACTTAAAAACACAGTGACAGGAGTCGAGGACAGAGTACAAAAATTTATGAACTTTCAGAAACTAGCATGTCTCGAAAAAGAAAATGGCGTAAATACCTGATAAAAACTAATTAATAAATAAGGAAAAGTATTGTAAATGTGATATATTTCGATCCAATAATAACTTATTATTATACTTGTATAGATAATATAAGTAAGCCAATATGTAATTTTTCTATTAATGTCAAAGTATTCTAAATAAATTAATTTTACTACAATGTCATTTTTATTTTTAATCTGTATGACTTGAAAACTTGCGGAATATATGTTGTTTTTAAGTCATAAAGTTTGTTTTAAATCATAATGCTCCAGATTTTAATTATTTAATTTTATATCTTTAGGATTTAATACCAAAAATTAATATGAAATGAAAAATTAAAAAAATGAATATTAATTCACCATTCGGAAAAAGAATAATGTTTGATACCGAAAAAGTAGACTTCCAGCAAAAAATACCTGATTTCATTGATATTGTGTGATTTTATTACGAAGTAATGAGATATAAAAATACCTCATTGAATTATTTTTCTATAAAAAAGTATATATTTACACAATGTGAATTGATATACGCTTAGTCTTATATATATACATAAATATCTTTACAAAGAAAAACATTTTTATTGTACATAACATTTATTACTATTACAGTGTGTTAATGTAATAAATTAATACAAAGTTGTAAAAAAATATATAAAGCTTGTTCGAGGTGGTCTCCATTGGATGTAATACAGTCCTTTAAACGTTAAGACCAGTTATAAATAGCAGCACTAACTCTTTCTGTTGGAAATGTCTTCACAGCCAATTGTATGGATTTTTTGAAGGACTTCAAAATATTATGGCTTTTAGATCAAGCCTTACGCTCTAACAGGGTGCTTAAATTATAAACCAATGGATTAAGATCAGGACTAGTAGTTTTCAGCTCTAATGGAGTCCGGAACGTTCGTTTCTAACCAAGACGAGGTGGATTCAGATCTATGACCCGGCACCGAGTCTTGCTGAAAGGGCCATTGGTAAGGGGCTTAACTACCTTCTAAAGAAGGGTATCTTATACATTTACGGCATTGTTTTGATGCCTTTTTAACTAAAATATGGCTGCCATCCCTTCATAGCTAATACTCCACCAAACCATCACTGATGTGTAGTAATGCCACGTTGTACTCTGTTGACTAGTTGAGAAACTTCTTTAGACCTATTAACATAACATAAATATGGTGATTATGTTCAAATATTTCTCAATTGTAAAGTTTTCGGTGACCTCACTTTGCGTACGGCTTAAGTAGTTGTTTTGATTTTACCACCCTATTCCTTTATAAATTATCAGTTAAGAAATGAAAGGTGCGTCTCTTATATGCTGCAAGTCCTAAGTTATCTTTTTAAATAGCGGACTTTGTTCTGGATGGTATCTTCATTTCTCGAAACAAAATATTACTGTTTTGATCGCTTTTTCGTACAAACACTACGTAATGGACCAGATCTTTTTCCGTTACAAACGAAGGAGGTTTCATTATAGTTATCAATAGTATAGATGATTTTAAAAATTGTATTTGGTACCAAAACTATCTTATGTAATGCAATCACAGCTATTCGATTTTTTTACCACCCCAACTTATTTTGTTATCAAAAAACATTTTACAGTATGTTGCCGTAAAAATAGGAAAACAATGAAAAATCATACAAAATTTCCATTGACAGATTACAAATTCAAAAGTAATACCTATATTTTTTAATAATAACAGGGTTTATGGCCAGACTAAGTGCATATCCAAATAATGATGTTTAATTATTTATTTTATGCTAAAGTTTTCTAAATTCTTTAGCATAAAATAAAAAGAAAGAAATTCCTGAAACCAATCTAAAGTCATAATATATGAGCAATGACTACTTTTTTTGCAAAAATAAATAAATAATGAAACATATGTTATCGCCTAATTGCTAAGCAGCTTGATTGGATCGATAATATTGTTTAAGCGAAAAAAGAATAATCGTCTAGTGTACAGACGACAGAGTCACAAGTAAATAGCCCAAATTATTTTTTACCTATAGCAACGCTGCTGTAAATTGTCTTTATCACAATTATGCTTTTAATTAAATTTGTTTACTAAAATTATTCATAAGTTTTTTTCACTATAATTTACAAAAGTTTGTTAGTTTTTTTTTTGTTTACGCTACGCATCCGCCAAAGGTGTTCGATAATTTGAGCTCAATCTATCTATTGTTTGTGAATATGTTTTCAATGTTAGTTCGCAGGATTTTTACAGCATCATAGTAATTAAGTTCAGGGAACGGAACGGTCCGTAAACTTTTCTTACTCATGCCCATGGACAGACGCAATATATACTTAGCACATATTTTGACTTTTGCGCTCATTATGTCAAAAGTTTTATACTGCTTTAAGAAGATATTTTTAACATGGACTTTTCGTTAATTTTTTCTTATTCCAAGTTTTGGATAATTTTATTAATACAGTATATGAGTTTAAGCGGTGAATGGAAACTTTCACCCGTGCACGTATTTGCTTCTCAAAATTAGTTTAAATGCCAATATGACGGCAGCATTATAGGCGGCGTTCAACTTCAAACCTTTGTTTGAATATATATTCGGACGCAAAAGAATTATTTTTAATATAGTACTGTGGCCATAGTCTTCAATACGAAACGCTCTTAAATGGACTATACAACAGTATTTATGTATGCTATTGTAACAAAATTTTAGTGAGACATGTGAAATTCTCATATAATTCTCTTTCACCAAAAGATCGACAAAAAAATTGCAACTTGGTTTACCTTAACGTATACCAAACAAAATAAAAAGGTATCGATAGAAATAAGTAAGTATCAGAAATATACACTTAAAGTTTAAACTATATTAGAAAAGTGATGAAACCAAAAAATGTAAATTCTTAAATACATAATTTAGGTAGACCAGTAGAGAATGCCTATACGGCATTAAGCCAGCCATTACAGAATGTGTAAAAATAGTGAATAAATAATTAATACAAATAATTACTATTTTTATGTTGGACGTCTCTACAATCTGTGAACTGTTAATAATCTGTCCATTCGTGTAATGTCTGCGCTATCTGTGGCTTTATTTTTTTTTTAGTTCTTAGACTCGCTATGGAGTGTCAGACGTGTCCATAATAAATACAAATCCTATTTTAGTTATTAACAATGCTTTCAGCAATTTTATAATTATTCCCAAATAATTTTCGATTATGTTAATTTCGTGTGGTATTTTGTTTTGTCTAAATTCACCGCAGAAATATGGAGGAGGTAAGTTCTGAGGTTATCATATTTATGTTGTGACACAACAATGCGTGATGATTTTGCAATCGTTTTCACTTTCAGGATCTTAATGAAAATGAGCAAGAGGAACGGTTCTATTCTAGACGTTACTATGCGGACGAAACGCAAACGAATGTATCCACCAATCCTAAAGATGTTGAGCACATCGTGACCAAACCGCCTCAAAAACCCATACGCCGTTACTGGCATACGAGTGCAGACCATGTTGTACAAAAGATTAATCCCATGAAAGAATCCGATCTGCACACAAGCAAACCTCAAGCTATAGAGGAATCTAAAGTAAAAGAAGTAAAGAAGGCACCGTCGCCTACTTTATCTGCCGATTTGTCAATATTCCAATCTCCCGTACCGCAGTTCGTAAAGAAAAGCATAGAGATAGTAGAAAACGAGACACCATGCAATATTGTGGAACTGGAATCAAGTGATGAAGATGAAGTCATTGAGGTTAAATTACCACCTAAACCAACCATAACAATAGAGAGTTCAGATGACGAAGAAGTCTCTGAGGTGTCCCAAATTACTGATTCCAAAAGTAAAACAACTAACATAGTTGTATTGGAAAATAGGGCACCATCAAAAAGGGGTGAAAGGGAAGTGTCAGCAAGTCCTGTTCCGTCTATCGTCTCATCAGTTTCTGATGAGTTCATCCGAGGTGACTGCATAGCTCTCAATATATCATCTAAACGTCCAAACAATCAATGCTTTGATTTTAGCCTTCATGGCTCTGACATTATAGACCAAAGTACACCGCCCAAAAAGAAGAAAAAAAAGAAAAACAAAGAAGCAGTAACATCAACACCTATAACAAATACGCCAGTAACTGCTACACCCACTGCCAAAGATGGTGAATACTTTGCAACACCCAAGAGTAAAGCAAGAAAGAAACGGCAAAAGACTAAAAACTATTCAGTGTCAGAGAAAAGTATTCCAAGTGCGGATGTCTATGACTCAGACAGTAATTTGTCTATGAATGATGCTGACAAAACTCACAGATCATATTCCGTTACAGACAGAAGCTTTCCAAGTGCAGACGTTTACGAGTCTGACTCCAATCAATCAGAAAAGACAAGTCCCTCAAAAATTAATGAAATGGGTACCGAGCCAGATGTTTGTACTACATCTGATAGTAGCATTTGTTTGGAACCAATTGACAATCATAAACAGGCACCTAAAGCTACTGAAGATAGTTCCACAAATGACAATAGTTTTCTAACAGTAGATTTAACGGAGACATCCTTTACTAATACCATAATTGACGAAAACATTATTATGGCTAATGTAACTGGTTTCCGGGAACCAGAGGTAATAGGAGACAGTGATAACGTCCAAGCTGATGCAACAAAGTTTGGCTCCACAAATGTACCAGCCATATTATACGAAGATCTTGATTTTGACAATCTTAAAGGTAAAGAAAAGGTGTGTAAAAAAAGAAGATACTCTCTATCAACTCTTCGCGCTGAAATGGAGAAATTTTATAATGAGAGTTGGGGCGGAGAGAACTTCAACCACCGTGAAATACAGAAGAATATGTCACGTGAGTATTATAAGTAAGCTTTATTCCCATTTTTCTAATGGGTTATGCACACTCCAAAAAGAATTTCAAAAAATTAAAATTATTACTGTAGCACATTCATACTTATCTAGTAACTATATGTTAATTTCAATTGTTTGAAATTAATTCAAATTGCAAAAATGCATGCTTTTACTACATAATGCCATACCAAAACTAAAGAAAAATGTTATTCAGAATTTTATATTTATTTGTAATTAAATAAAAGCAAACTTTACTCATATTATTCAAAAAAAAATTTTGTAATTGTATCGCAAATTAATTTTGTTTCAGGTGACAAAAGTTTATGGGTAATTGATCCTAAAGATCGTATGCCAGGGTTGTCCAGAAGAAAACCAACGTAAGTTTCATAATATATTTACGATAAAGACTGAAAATTGTTTAATCTCAGTTTTAGAGATTTTTTTATTCACATTTAAAACATGTTTCTTACTCAAAGAGTGTCAAGTACATTGTTATTTCTATGAATTGTTTGGCATTTAATAAGCAGTGATAAAAATAATAAAATAGCTTGTAGACGCATTGTCAGTTGGTCCTTCATTAGGTGGACTATGGACATAGTTGTGGTCACAGGTGGTAGCTGGATGCGGGCAGTTTGAGACTGAATATCAAAATGATATTCGGAAGGGGCCTTTCTTGAATCTTATCTACCCGCTGATATGATAATGATAATAAATAGTGTCATAGTATCCATTTCTGCAAGCAAACAATACTGCTTTATCAATTATTACTGTGTGTTTTGTCTTTATATATTGTTAAATTTCTAGTTAAGGAGTACCCCCATTATAATTTTTTTATAAGCTTACATGTTACTAAATTGCACATAAGGTATCATGTCATGCTTGGTGGTTTAACTAATGGTAGAAAAAACTAATAGTTTATAAAATAAATCCAATTTGGTTTCAAAAGATATGTATAATAAAAAAATCTATGTAACAGACCTAGTCATAGGTCTTGCAGAAATCCTCGAGTTTAGATGCAAAAATACAGGTTAGGGCTGGACACATTCAGCGCTCTGCCAGCTCTAATCTATCCTTTATCATTCCATCAAAAGAAACAAAAAGTAGCTAAGTTAATGAAGTAATGGAAAATTATTAATCATATATTTTAAATTTTTTTCAGGTGTAACTACTGCAATCGACCAGGCCATCGAGATGATACATGTAGAGTGAAACCTCCTGTATGTTATATGTGTGGGCTAACAGGCCACTATGAACCTCGATGCCCGAGAAAAATTTGCGTTAATGTAAGTATACATTTTAACATAACAATTTCAATGAAATAAATATTATAAGCAATGAGAGCTTTTAGTTATTTTTGTAGATTTTCATTTTATAAGCACTGCTTCCAAGTTGTTACGATTTTACAATAATAATAAGAAACATACACAGTATAGTATACATTACACAACCATTCAAAAGCCTATGATACAAACTAAACAGAAACAATATTAATTTAATTTCCGGGGCTGGAAGTTGCATTCTTACAAGAGTGCGTTAGACACTCTATGTGTAAATAACAAACAATAATATCTGTTAAACATATCATCATCATTTAAGCTGATAGACACCCACTGCAAGGCATAGTAATAATAAAACCTGTCTATTCTGAATTTAGAGAATTACAGTTGCCATCCATTAGTTTAAATGTTTAAGTTACAATATGCCTTAGCATAGGCCTCATCTAATTTCTTCCACTGATACCAGTCTCTTTCTACTCTTCTTGAATGGTGTCCCGCTGTCAGTTTTAAGAAGACAATCTTACCACCTTGTATATTGAAGACCTGCAGCGTTTAACATCTCTGGTGCATATGCTTTCTCTAAAGATCATCACAATGACCAATCTTGCGCTGCATCCAGAAACTCCTGTTAAATACTTGTAAAAAAATAATCAACAAACATACATTTTTTTATTTAAATGAAATTTTAAAAATGAATAATTTTACTATATTTTGTATAAGGTATTATTTAATAGTCTGCAGAGAATAGTCATTATTGTTTTTTTAACCTATACTGAAAGATGTCTATGTTGTGTCTCCATTGGAAAAAAATTTTAGTACATTGAAGAGATGAGTGAACAGGTTAACGTGTTTTACCCAAGAAGGCACAATAAATGAGATGGAATCATAAGGCTTGTAAAAGCGAGATTTAGAATATATAGCTTACTAACAATTAAAAAAATTATGAAGTTTACCAATATTTGAATTAAATGGATGATAGCATTGAGAGTTAATTATATTTGTGACAGGATTAAGCAGTAAGGAGTGTAGTGTCTAGACGGCAATAGTTGCTTGAAGATAATAAAAAAAACCTATATGTAGAAAAAATTTTTTTTCTGTTTCAGTGTGGTTCTCCGAATCACATGTATACTACAATGTGTCGAAATTGCTCCAATTGGAACAACATAAGATGCGCCGAATGTGGTCAAATTGGCCATCCCTCGAGTCATTGTCCGGATGTGTGGCGTCGATATCACAACACGGTAGTGGAATTTGGAAATTATTTTTAATTTAGTTTAAAAAAAATACCAAAAATGGTAGTAAAGCTTCAGGTTCAGTCCACCACAAGACTGGTGAAATTCAAATCCCTTTTTAAGGCAAAGTGATTAATAAGCACTAAAGACTAAAATCATTATTTTTTTGAAAACAAGAATTGTCTCAGAGAAAATACATATTTAATTAAGGATTGGTTGCATAAAGCAAGCTGTTTATGACAAGAAATGGTTTTGAATTATTAAACTATTTGATTATTTATTTAAAACAATTTATCATCTATAACAAGAGCCAACTATTGAAAATATCACCAAAAAAATATATTAGAAACAGTTCACATTTATGACACTTATTTAACAAGATTTTTTTGGTGGAGATAATTTATTAAGTTGAATAGTTGCTAATAATTAAATCAATACTGTGGTTGACAATTTATGACACATGTTGATCAAATTGTCATGGTGGAAAAAACTGTGTGACCGAAATATATTCAGTCAAGTATGTGTTAGATGTGTTAGTATGTTGGAATCCTGATTGTTCATTAAAAACAAAAAAGAACTAAAAACCAATTTACTTTTCAAACTTTCTTTCAACATAGCAAGGTGCTATAAAACTTTCAGTAGATACAATAATGTTTCAATGAAAACTCCTAATTTGCCTTATTTATTTTTCAGATCACCTGTAATACACCATTAGAAGAGAATCGCCAGACAAAAAAATACTGTCAAATGTTTTGCAGCGGTTGTGCCCGACGAGGGCATCTTATTCACACTTGCCGTGTGTCGCTACCTTTTTCGGGTCTCCCCATCAACTCTCCGTATGTTTCTATATACAATCCCTTTTACGTTACTACAAATGAAAACAGCAGTTCATCTGAGAATGCTAACTCTCAAAGAAACCGAAACCCTGCACGCACCAATACACAAGATGAAACTATATCATCTGCAACACTACCTAATAGAAACGAAAGGAATAAACGCCAGTCCAATTCGCCAGTATGCCACGAAGGTCACGCCAACAAAAAGAGAAACATTTCGAATTCTGATGAGTTGGACATGCGTCAAAATACGAAAAGTCCGAATAATGTTTCCGGTAGGAAAACACCGCAATGTAAAAATCAATCTGAAGACGCGAATAAAGCGAAAGAGACTAGTAAAACGATAATCGATGATACAGAATCGCCCAAAACAACCAATGGTGTTACCGAGAAGGCTCCAGATTTCATTCCATTATCATCTACTAACCATGATAAAAAGGGGCAAATTATTCAAGACAATGAAGTCTCGGATACAAGTGATGTTGTAACATCAGCAAGAATTTACTTTACTAATGATATTAGTGAAAAACTCAAAACGAAAGATGGAGAAGAATTATTAAAGGAATTAACTCTAAAAAATAATGTCACTATACAGAACACAGATTTCAATTTATTTTTAAATATATTAGGTAAAGTTGGTGACCAAGAGTCTTTTCACGCTGAATTGAGAAAATGGATTAAAAGTCAAGAAAATAGTGATAATGTTCAGCCCAGCAAAGATTTAGAACAGAATGAAACAGAAAAAGTTGAAGCTGATTCATCCAATAACATACCACGTAACAGATACAATCTTTTAAGAAAGATTAACAGAGCGCTAGAATCTTTAAAAGAAGATTTAGGTGATCCAAAAGATATTTATAAAGAGCTAACATATTTACAAAACCATCATCAACAACTTCTTAAACAAAAAGAAATCAGTCCAAAGCAATTGTCGAACAATCGAGATAATATCAAGGGGATGTTGAGGAAACTAAACATGGTTCTTGTTGGACAAGCTGGTCTTGCCAATGGATCCAAGCATTTAAATGAGTTATATGCATTACAAGAAAAATTAACTAATTACAGACAAAAATACATACCGCCTCAAATGCGACGTGAAATTGGTGAACATTACCATTGTATATTTACAGCATTACCTAGAGAGGATTATCAAGAATTGCTAAGCAAATATTACACTTCCAAACCAAAGCCAGTATTGTTTAAGAAGAAAAAGAATGATAAATCTCCAATGCACAGTCCAGTAGCTAATGCAAAAAAAAAATTTGCGAAAAATTCGCAAAGAAAAAAAAAAGAACTGGAAGAGTTTGGAGGTATAAAAGTTGGCGGTAAAAATACAAACGCGAGGAAACCTCTGGTAGAGCAGACAATGAATAAATTAGTTTTTTACCACAGACGACTTATGCGCACCAAGCCACATGACAAAAATCTTAACAAAACTAAGTTTAGGTTGGTTAATCAACTCAACTCGCATATATCGTCGTTAGGACAAAACGTCAATTTGTCGTCTAAATCCTTAAAGAAAATGAGGAAAAGGATGAAAGTTACACAAGAGCAAGCGCAATTGTTCTTGACTAATGTCTAACTGCGACTTTATTGCACTCATGTCGAACGTAGTGGAACGTTGACCCGGTAGTGCTAAGGATAATTCGCCGTATACTGGATTAGTAAGGGCAATGTGTGATCCCATTACTAAATGGGTTTATTTATGTAATGTCACTTTTCCGGTCAGGTGTAATGGCACATTTATTGTGCATGTGAAATAAAAACTTAGTGTAAAGCATACATTACGGCATTTTTATTTTATACTAATACTTATTACATCTTAAGTTACTACTGCTGTTAAATGGTAAATGAAACAAGTCAGTGAACAAATTACAAAAAAGCATTTCATCTAAAGTTTTATACATGCAACATTATTTATATATGTCCGCGCAATTACTGATATAGATAATCAATTTTGGCTTTCGGCGCAGCGACGCTAACGGATAGTCAATTAACTTTCGGTACAGCATTTTATTACATCATTGTGATGTAATAAAATGCTATACCGAATGTTGTCAATTACATCTCTGCAGCTATAACTTCGACACATATTTTGATATATTATTGTTTTAAAACAAGGATTAGGTACTTTTGTTGATGGTAAGTTACTATTTTAATACCTTAAGGTTCGTTTAAACCAGAGTTCCCCAAACTTTTTTGTCTCGTAGACACTTTGCCGTGTTTTTCCGTGTTGGGTATACCCCCTACTTACCTGATATTGATTACCTGTAAATGTCTAACTGTAGTGAAGTTTAGTGTTAAAAAGTTAAAAGACATATTAATTTATACATTTATTAATTGAATTTAAATTAAATTCAATAAAAAAAAATCAAAAATAATTCAGGAAACGAATAAACGTGTTTGTCCCACATTCGTATTTATAGAGTGACGAATTGAACAAGTCAGTGCAAGGTAGCGAAGCTCTGAGACTGCGACTTTCAGGTTTTTACAAGTTCAAAGTGTATTGCGACCACAAAGCGAATACCAACATCCTACAACTTACACAATAAATATTTTACTTCATAGGTACTTTTATAAATAATGTAAATGTTTTGATATTATAAGATAGTATGATGTAAGTAAATAGGTACTAACAGTGTATGTGTTGAGATCCACTACCGTGGACCCCCATTTTCATTTCATGGACCCCCAAATTTTTTTCGCTGACGTAGATCCCTTGCAGGTTGTCATAGAACCCTAGGGGTCGATATAAACCACTTTGGGAATAACTGGTCTAAACCGTGGTTGCACAAACTTATTCAGATTGGGGGCTACTCGGGCAAATCATGAACTGATGGCGGGCCGGCCGCCAGAAGTATAGGTAATTAAAGACAATAAAGAATTCCGCACATGCAGAGGTAGTCGTGCAACCGTCCGCCAACCCGCTGATAAATGCGCATGCGGCAAACAATGCGACTTACACAACTACCACCGTTAACCCTTAATTAGGCGCATTAAGAAAATCACTCAATTAGGCGCATGGGGTCTTAAATGACCCCAAAAAAACATTGGGAAAGGAGTATCAAAAAGAAATAAAATTTAATGGATTTCTATAGTAATTAATAAAGTTCTTTAATATACTTAACTTTAAGAAACAAATACTGACTATGTCAATAAAAATATTAAAAAAAAAAACTAAAACAGTAAACCTCTCTTTAAACTAATTTTTTTGGCATAGCCGAGATCAATTTAAGAAATAAAGTTTATTCAGCGGAATCTTCTGTTCTGCATCCGACGCAGTAAATCCTTGAGTGTTGCTGACAAATAAATTTACGACACTTGAAACATTTTGTTGGCACTTTTTTGTCGTCCTTTCTAGGACATGATGAACAGCGCCCGCGCTTAGCTGTCGATTGATAAACCGCCTTGTTCACATTATAAACTTCATGGAGCCGTTTTTTTGTTGTCGCTGGTACAGCACGTAGTTGTATGCGACATTTTTGGTGATCTTCCACAAGTGCCGCAGCTATTTTCTACAAGAAAATCCATCTTGAATATGTCAGTCTTCTCAATATTCGCTTTGTGTATGACAAATGCCAGATATGTTTATACTCCAGGTAAATGTAAAACAATATTTTGTGCTCGGGTCCTTACTGCGTTCGATGATGGTACTTTACACCATTTCACTTTCGGGCCATTTCTCTGCGTATGTCGAGATAAAAAATAATTATCTTCCGTCTTCCGATGTCTTGGATATGTTTAGACCCCTCAATTTCGCTTTCTGAATTATGAGCACTATCAATGACAGCATCGCTTAAAGTTTCGTCTTGCGAATCCGGAGCAGCAACATCTTGCTCTTCATCAAGCACTTCATCCAGCCATTGCAATACTTGTTTGTCGTTAGGCATTTCAATTCAAAAAAAAGAAAAAGCATAGAAAAAACTCAAAAATACCTAAAGAAATCATACCGTATCAAAATACACACATACAAAGATAAATAGTAAACAATATACTAATATAAACAAAAAAAATCACAAAAGTAAAAACTTACCTTCGCCAAAAAATGGAACGTAACTAGGCGCATGGGGTCAGCTCTCTAAAGGACAGCGATGCATGCATATGCGTTAATGTTCTGGATGTGACTAATTCGCGTACCCCGGGGGGAGTGAGGAAGCTAGAAAGAGCGTTAGTACGCTCTGAAGACTGTAAGCCATAATTTTTTGAATTTCAAGTGGCCCTGACCCCATGCGCCTAATTAAGGGTTAAATCACTCAACGCGTGCTTGTTTTGATGTTTGTCTTTTATGATGTTTAATTAATTTTAAAAAGCAATTTTTGATAAATCTGACCTCGTATTGCCTATTTACAACTACTCTTGTACAAGTATTTACACCTATAAATCCATATTGTTTCAATAAAGAAGTTAGTTTAACTAATAATATATACAGTGTTTTTACAAAGTGCGAACTATATTGTATATGAACTTTTCTTTTGAGGGTTCATTCAAAATATTCTGTACCAAATAATTTTGTACCGGTGCGGGAACAACACTATGAAGCATACGTCATCATACGTCAATCATGATAAAATTTGATAAGATTTCATTTACTTGTTGATGTTAAACAATCCTTCACAAAATTTAAATAAAAATTGTTATAAAAAAATAAATAAACAGTACAATCACAATGCAATCTTTTGTAAGCAAAAACGTTTTATGTGATGTTAATATTGCAATTGTGTTAATGTGTGTACTAGGCACGATTTCTGCATTAAGGGTGAGAAGGGGACTTTTTTAATTACTAAAATTTTGTAAACATTTTATTGAAGCAATAATTTATTTAAAATTATAATAAAATTTTTTGTATATTTAGATACCTGTTGACGGTTACTATGCACATATTTTCGAAGAAAATCAACAAAAGTTTTCTCAAGTAAACGCGGCACTAAAAAAATTAGAACATGGTGAGAATATAGTCAAATATATGAAAGTAGCAAAGAATCAAATAATTGTAATTATAAAAAGTTCTAAAACTACTTATAATTAATTTATTAATATTAAATCAAAGTAATCTTAGAACTGTCTTCTGAATCTTTAAAATTAGATATACTATGGAAAAAAAGTCTAAGGGATATTTCTATTAGAAACCTTTTATCCGATTTTGGAATTCGGTTTGAAATTAAGATAAAATTAGATTTACATATATTAATCCTCTAATTTCATTAAAATTACCAACAATAATATTCATTTTAATATTTATATATGTATACATACTATACCAAAATTAATAAATTTTAGATAGAATCTATCTACCCTATCATTTAAATATTAGAGGATATTAATGTGTTAAAGTATAATATTAAAATAAACTTTTATAAATTTAGAACCAAAATGGGTTGATAATTGGCCAGACTCATCCATCCCTATGGGTCAAGTGTCTGGAGTGGCTTTGGACAACTCTGGTCTACTTCTGGTGTTTCATCGAGGCCCCAATGAATGGGACGCGGGAACATTTAATGACCGAAATGTGTACAAAGCTATTGGTGATGAAGCCATACCAGAACCAACAATTCTCATGATTAATGAAACAGGAGAACTTGTTGATAGTTGGGGACAGAATCTGTGAGTAATAAATTTAATTATTGATTCCTATTTATTAAAGTGCAATTTTATCTTTCCTAATTCTCTGTTATATTGTCTTCTTAGTATTTGTTGGGTATTAAGCCATTAGAAGATATGTCTGACTTAGAAAACACTATTGCATTTAAACACTCCTGGAGTATGAATAGACTATTAACCAGATCTGTTTGTGTTATTGAATGAAGTACACATGTAAGGGGTACTCTGAAAATAGTTTTTTTGTTATTTTATTATGCTATGGAAAATTCTTTATCTAACCATAAGATAATAAGATTTATTTAGATCAGCTTCATTTCTGCATTCTCACATGTCACAGGATTTATTAATGATTAATATTGAAAAGAATATTGTTGTTCTAAATCAATATTATGTGAATTATTGTCCTTTTCTTTTCTGTTTCTATTAGTGTAAACAAGTATATTTAAATTATCATTCTCAAATGTATAAATATATACCTATACCTAATTTTTAAGATCCTGAAGCTTGTCTATCTCCTCCATTGATATTGGTAGGATTGTTTTCTGTATGGTTTAACCCTTAATTAGGCGCATGGGGTCAGGGCCACTTGAAATTCAAAAAATTATGGCTTACAGTCTTCAGAGCGTACTAACGCTCTTTCTAGCTTCCTCAATCCCCCCGGGGTACGCAAATTAGTCACATCCAGAACATTAACGCATGTGCATGCATCGCTGTCCTTTAGAGAGCTGACCCCATGCGCCCAGTTACGTTACATTTTTTGGCGAAGGCAAGTTTTTACTTTTGTTGTTTTTTTGTGTTTATATTAGTATATTGTTTACTATTTATCTTTGTATGTGTGTATTTTGATTTTAATTGAAATGCCTAACGACCAACAAGTATTGCAATGGCTGGATGAAGTGCTTGATGAAGAGCAAGATGTCGCTGGTTCGGATTCGGGAGACGAAACTTTAAACGATGCTGTCATTGATAGTGCTCATAATTCAGAAAGCGAAATTGAGGAGTCTGAACATATCCAAGACATCGGAAGACGGAAGATAATTATTTTTTATCTCGACATACTCAGAGAAATGGCCCGAAAGTGAAATGGTGTAAAGTACCACCATCGAACGCAGTGAGGACCCGAGCACAAAATATTATTTTACATTTACCTGGAGTATATACATATCTGGCATTTGTCATACACAAAGCGAATATTGAGAAGACTTTGACATATTCAAGACGGATTTTCTTGAAGAAAATAGCTGCGGCACTTGCGGAAGATCACCAAAAACGTCGCATACAACTACGTGCTGTACCAGCGACAACAAAAAAACGGTTCCATGAAGTTTATAATGTGAACAAGGCGGTTTATCAATCGACAGCTAAGCGCGGGCGCTGTTCATCATGTCCTAGAAAGGACGACAAAAAAGTGCCAACAAAATGTTTCAAGTGTTGTAAATTTATTTGTCAGCAACACTCAAGCATTTACTGCGTCGGATGCAGAACAGACGATTCCGCTGATGAGGCTGAATAAACTTTATTTCTTAAGTTGATCTCGGCTATGCCAAAAAAATTAGTTTAAAGAGAGGTTTACTGTTTTAGTTTTTTTTTTAATATTTTCAATGTCATAGTAAGTATTTGTTTCTTAAAGTTAAGTATATTAAAGAACTTTATTAATTACTATAGAAATCCATTAAATTTTATTCCTTTTTGATACTCCTTTCCCAATGTTTTTTTGGGGTCATTTAAGACCCCATGCGCCTAATTGAGTGATTTTCTTAATGCGCCTAATTAAGGGTTAATAAATGTACACAAAAAATAATTTTATTTATTAATATTATATATGTTATATTACATATATGTAATTTTTATTAAATTTTACTTGTTTGCATTATGTTGCTACTAAATATTTATTTCTTATATATAAATAATGTATGTGCTAGTAGCTTGAATATTTATTATTATATATTTTACTTTTTTCACTGACCATATTATTAACTTTCAAGGTTGACAAGTATGAATGCCTATGTCAATATTTGTGCATGTAAATTGTTTATACATATTGACCTTGTAGCACATTTTAAATGTGTCATAATTGTTTGTGGACTTCCCCTGGGGGTTTCCCTCTAATGAAACATTGTTAATATTTTGTTACTAAGATAGATAACATATGTATTCACTTTATTTTCCATTTTGGATTCTATGTTGTAACCACTTATACACATCATAAAAAGTATGACAGAAGAAAGAACAAATAATATATTAATCAATGTAATTACAGATTGAATAGTTATAAATGTCTAACTATGACCAAGTTATCTTTAAAATAAATTGAAAAATTTGGTAATATGTGTTATATGTACACACATAGGACATCAACATATTTTAGTTAATGTTGTATTGGTTATATTTGATTCGAAAAATAAATTTTAATATTTAAGTTTAAAAATTGGTCTCTAATTTATATTAAATTTACACAGCCATGTTTCTCTTTTATTATTTTGTGTATACATACTTAGAATGTAACCTAGCTTTTCTATTCAATCATAGTAAAAAAAAACCTACTTGGTTTTTATTTTGACTGAATTTTAATTTGTGTTTCTTATTTTTATTTATTTATTAGTATAAAATGAGCTCCCTATAGTGCCATCCTTCAACTTAAAGCTCCCAAACAAGCCCAGATCAGAAAAGAGCTTACAACAAAATCAGAAATTTTTTGGTGTTGAATATTTATATGTGATTCAATTTGTTTATGATGTCATTTAGAATTAGCAGATATGGTTTTCAAAATTCATGTGATTGAACAGATTTATTAATAATTAACAATATAAAACATCGACGATATGAAAATGGTAGTTAGATTAGAGAACTCAAATATGAAATTGTTCTCCATATTATGAATTATTATTATTTAATAAACATTTATTGTTACTTTTCCCCAGTTTCTACATTCCACATGGAATCACTGTGGACAATGTTGGTAATGTTTGGCTGACGGATGTAGCGTTACATCAGGTGTTTAAATTCACTCCAAACCAGCGGAACAAACCAGCCATGGTCTTAGGAGAGAAGTAAGGGCATGTGATCTATTTATTTAAAATAACTTCTTTTTGAATTGTAAGAATATTAATGAACAATTTTTTTATTATTTGTTATTATTGGTAGCCTGGTAATTTCAGTACTGTGGAAAGGTACAACTTAGCAGTTTTACCAACAAAAAATTATTATTTTTATTTGACATTATATAATGGTTAAATTTTTGACTAGGCAAATGTTTTAAATTTAATTCTCATTCAATATCTTAAATTTTTTTGTTGTTCATGTATCCACTAAAACATAACAGTGCTCGAAAAGGTTATTATGAAGATTTTAGTATTATTGTCATTGCAAAGTATATTATATTTATAGGTTCATCCCTGGTGATGATCAAACCCACTTCTGTAAGCCAAGTGCTGTAGCTGTGATGTCCAGTGGGGAATTCTTTGTGGCAGATGGTTATTGTAATACAAGGATCATCAAATTCGCCCCAGATGGCTCTAGAATACTGCAATGGGGCAGGCGTGAGTATTTTTATATTTGCAAAATCACAGAAGCAGTTGCATTAAAATGGTATAAATATACACAAACTTATTAGCAATAGAGTTTATTTATATTTATAAAATTCTGTAACAATGTAATTAAGTGAAAGAAATAAATAATTTAAAATGAGCTCAAACAATATTTATGTATAACAAAATTGCTGAGGATAGTTAAGATGGTTATAGTTTTAAACATTAGATATAGCTGTACTAGGTTCTGTAATTCAGTTCTATAACGGTTTGTACCCAGCAATATCCACCTACAACAAGGGGATGAAAAATGGTACAAATACTCGTAAATGTTGTAAAAATTAAAAGTTTGGTTCGCCTGAAAATTAAGAATATTTATGATATACCACAGCAAATAAGTCAATATATATATATATATATATATATATATATATATATATATATATATATATATATATATATATATATATATATATATAAATATATATATATAACAGGTGGTGCACAAGTAATGTCATAATGTGACCGTGTATTATTTTCTCCAAATGCCGCTATGCCCTATATATCTACATCATAAATATCAAACCAGTGACATTTGGTGCCATTTGTAAAAATTGTGAACGTAAGTTCACACGTTGCAAAACAATAATAATATAATTGTTCAACTTTAGTAAATGTGTTAATGCATCTTTTTGTAACTTGCATTGCGAGTATCAAAGAGAATCTCCGACCAAAATAATAAAGTCGATCCTTTAGTCAGGTTTAGGATCCGTTATAGAATAACTGTATGATATCGTTTATAAGCGAAGCATTTCACCTATGTCTCGCCTGATGTTAAGCGATGACGAAGTCTCCGATGGTATATGCTAGAAGAAGCCTTTACACTCCAGCATTGACGAATCCTAAGTTATATTTGGGTGGAAAAAATTAGGTCTGTAGATTGTTCCACACCTTGGCTGTTCGCACTATATGTGGTGGTAGAAGTGGTTTTAAACCGTGTACGGATAAATCTGTATGTCTTGTTATCCGATGGAAGAAAAGAGATATCAGGTTGTTAAAGCGACCAAAATGGGTTCAAGGGCTAACTCAGGTTAGAAACATACAGGTCTAGTCTTGTACCAGTTAAACCTTCTGTACCAAATAAAAAGCGTTAGTATCCCATGAAATTTAGTCATAGTGCTAATAGAATATAGTAAATTGCGCCCTTTAAACGCAGTGTTACGGGGGAAGGTGGGTGGACAGAAGATACACCATTTCTAATTTAATTCAACAGCCGGGCTTAGTTAGGCTTTGTTATGTTAAAAATAAAGAATAAAACTTCGCAAGATGACTATTTATGTAATTCTATATATGTCATGACGCACTTTTCACAATATACACAAGGAAGATCGGAGGACTCTGATGCGTGGTTGTATATATATGAGACGGTGGCAGTACCGGTCGAGATAAGCTGAAGATCTGTCAAGTGTGACAAAAGGTTTCCGCACGACCAATACAGATACCGCTGCTCGGATGTTCAAAGTTCCGGACTTTTAGCAATTAATATGCGAATATCTGGTATCTGGTACACAGATCGATATTTTTGATATCTTCCCGTTTCTTTGGCTCAGTTCATTATTTCAAAGTGGATGTATTTACACAGGATATGGCGAGTCTCCGTACGTGTTCAAAGTGCCTCACGCGCTCACGCTGGCGGAGGACCGCGGTGCGGTGTGCGTGGCGGATAGAGAGCGGGGTCGTGTGGCATGCTTCCGAGCCGATAACGGTTCTTATGTAGCCGCATATTCAAGTTGGCTCATCGGTGGCAGACTCTTCAGTGTTGCTTATGCGCCTGCGCACGGTAAGTTATGTAGAGGTTAGAAAGAGATGCGGATTACTACTATCTATTTTATATAAACAAATGAATCATTGTTATTTTTTTACGTCAAGAACGCAATGAATCGTTATTACTTTCTTTGCGTTAAGAACGCAGTGAATCATTATTACTTTGCGTTAAGAACTCAGTGAATCATTATTACTTTGCGTTAAGAACTCAGTGAATCATTATTACTTTGGGTTAAGAACGCAGTGTATCATTATTACTTTGGGTTAAGAATTCATTGAATCATAATTACTTTGGGTTAAGAACGCAGTGTATCATATTAACTTTGGGTTAAGAAGTCATTGAATCATAATTACTTTGGGTTAATAACACAGTGTACGAGGGTGAATCAAAAAATTCTTGGAATCAATATTAAAAAATGCAAAGATTTAAATAATAATATTTTATTTTTCTACATAATCTCCCTCCAATGCAATGCATTTAGAATAACGCGTTTCTAACTTTCTTATTCCTTGTGAAAAAAATTATTTTCTTGACTCTCGAAAAAGTCCTCTACGGCAGCTATAACCGCGTCATTATCGTGAAATTTTTGTTCCACGAATTTCCTCTGTTTAATTTTAGAAATAAGTGAAAATCACTTGGGGGCTAAGTCCGGAGAATATGGTGGGTGGTCAAGGAGATTGAAGCCAGCACAGCGGATTGCGTTGAGCGCAACTTCCGATCGATGAGCAGGAGCGTTATCTTGAAGGAACAACACGCCCAACGACAGTTTTCCACGACGTTTTTCTGTAATCGCTTCACGCACTTTCGGGATTAAATTTGCATAATAGGGTCCAGTAATCGTCTAGCCTTTTGGCATGTAATCAATAAAAAGGATTCCTTCGCTATCCCAGAACACAGAGGCCATAACTTTGCCAGCGGTAGGAGCAACTCGAAATTTCTTAATGGATGGAGAGGATGGTCGTTTCCAGACATGCTTTGTCTTTTAGTTTCAGGATCAAAATGGTGGACCCACGTTTCATCCATGGTGACAAGACGACGGCAAAAATTATTCGAATCACGTTGGAACATTTCGAGATTACGCTTGGAAATTTCCAAACGTCGCTTTTTGTTTTCGTCGGTTAACATTCGTGGCACCCATCTTGCAGACACTTTTTTGAACCCCCCAGTGAATCAATTAAAATGGATTGAACGCTACCAAAAGATATCTTTAGGATCTCAGCTATATGTTTTATAGTCATTCTTCTGTCTTCCAAAACCAGATTCTCAACCTTTTTGACATTTTCTTCTGTAACGGAGGTTGAAGGCCGCCCAGAACGCGGGTCATCTTTACAGCTTGATCTACCTCTTTTAAATTCAGCCACCCAGTACACAACCGTAGAATAGGGTACAGCATCACCCCCTAATGTCTGCTGAATGTCCAAAAAAATTTCCTTTGTAGACATTTTTTTCAAACTGAGATATTTTTTCACCGCACGTAACTCATATTTATCCATAATTTTGACTTTTTAGCAACTCGTTGCACAAAAAAATTTATTACATGCGAACGAACTGACAAAAACAAGTGACAGTCTGCATAAATATAGTGTGATAGACACTCTTTAATTTGAATATCGAACTTGATCCAAAAAGGTTTCATATATATGCACTTCTAAGAACTTTTTGATTCACCCTCGTATCATTATTACTTTGGGTTAAGAATTCATTGAATCATAATTACTTTGGGTTAAGAACACAGTGAATTATTATTATTTTGGGTTAAGAACACAGTGTTTCATTATTCGAGCGATTTTTGCATAAAATATGTACTCCTTTTTATAATGTTAATGAAGTTAAAAAGTAAGAAAATAATAAAAGATTAAGAATTCAGAAGTCAGAATATGCAGTCATGCTTTCATTTTTCGATACAAAAATCGATTCTAAATCTAAATTTGCACGTATTCTGATCAAAGATAAAAGATGATGTTAATGTGTATGTTGTACAACTGGTCAGGTGGTCGTTTGTACGTTGTGAACGGACCTGGGGGCGAAGCGCCCGTGCGCGGGTACGTGCTGGACTACGACTCCGGCAGGCTGGTTGGCACGTTCGCACCGAGGGGTAAGTTCGCGAACCCACACGACGTGGTGGTCACCGCCGACGGCAAGCGCGTGTACGTGCCCGAGCTGAATCCTCACCGCGTCTGCAAGTTCATCGACGATACCCCGTCCAACGACACCCAGCGTACACCACCAGCCAAGCCCACAGCAACCGTCGGTGAGTTAGGAACCCAAAACATTTTATAAAAAACGCAATAATCCTGCCAAACGATACACGAGGTGGCATATCATCTACCCTCATTTAGAAAACTGCAATTAATTTAAAAAAAGTTAAATATGGTTTTCTACTATTTATGTGGTATTGTTTAGGTTTGCCTATTTTCATTATGTTACAAATAATTTTTTGCGTTATATAGACTGCATTGGTATAACAATACATAAAAATAAATAAAACGTGGCCGTGCCCATAGTAAGAATTGTGTAATAGGCACCGGAGATACTTCAAATAGTACTATCAGTGCAATTAACAATTTACAATAAGGAACTTAGAAGGAAAGAGAGGAAAAATGTTTACTAACTTATATACATATGATTGTATCTAAATATGTCGTAAAATAAGTTTTTTCTGTCCATCTATACAGAGACACCGTCTATTTTATGATACAACTTGTAATTAAAAAGACGTAGTAAGTTTTGTGCGTCAGACACAGGTTGGTAGAACATTGTCTTTTAAAAAAAAAAAGTTTGAAATAGTGTTATGGCAGCCCACTTTGAAACGATCATATTTTTTATGTTAAAAATACTTAAATTCTGTACACGTAACGGTAGAAATATTTAAATGAAGTCATTCATAGATCTTTTATATATACATATGTATGTATATATTTTTATATATATATATTATAGTAGTTCACTTTTTATAACTGTGACGGATGTATATACGTTAAAATCAAAACTGCGACTTATCTAATATAAATTTTTTTTCTCTTAATTTTGGTTTAAAGCTTACGTATTTTTTTTCTCGACTAAGATCATTATTTGCATTATATAAATATTTTAACGATTACGATCCTGGTCGTAAACCATAATGATATTTATTTAGCGGTAGTGTTGTATAAATGTTTGTAGGTACAAAATTTTTGGGTTTTTGTCGGTACAAGGTCGACACAATCCTGTGAGAATATACGGACAGTATTAACCAAGTTAATTTCTTGATAAAGGATTCTACTCGACAGAGGTGTCAGGAACTGGGGTTCCGGTGGGTGCAAGCGGGTTGGGCGCTCTTTCGGGGGCTCTGGGCGCAGCGCTGGGGGCTGCGGGCGCAGCCCTACTTGCGCTTGGCGCCCTCGCTCTTCTACGGGCCCGGAACCGCGGTAAGGAGGTGGAAGCGGAGCCTCTAGTGCAGTAGACACATTTCCACGGCTTTCCACACGCCTTTGCACCCACACGCTTTAACGAGAAATTGATTTTCCTATAGACATGAAACAACTCATAAAGTTGTTACTAGTTAAGATATGTAATAAAGAACGATCGGAGACATATAAAGTATATGTGAATCTGCATGCGTCAAATGCGACATTAAAGACGACTGGGTTGAATCAAAATGGCGTCTCGAAAACACTATTTATAAATTATTTACTTGTGTTCACATTCAAAGTAATAGATTTTGAAAAATATACTGTTTATATTTAATTATAAAATAACATTCCAGTAAGTACTTAACTATAACATAATAAGTACTATTTAATTATAACCATATGCGTATTTTTATAGGTTATATTTATTATTTGATACAAATTGTAAATAGAGCATTTAAACATTAATAAAATAAGATTAACAAAAATGATCTGTCCAAAATAACTAAATGAATGTCACAAATACAGATCTAAAATATATTTTAATCTATTTTAAGATATGAGCAAGAAAAAAAATAAGTGTTGAATGATTCTTATATACCAGGAGTAGCCAAACTTCGGGTCGCGAGCCACATGTGGCTCTTTGAACGATTATTTTTGGCTCCGATTGATTGTGGAATTATTTAAATATTTAAATTTAGATTACCTATGTCAGTTCCTTGGAAATCGAAACAAATTATTGGTGTGAATAATAATAACAATTATTATTATTATCCCGCCATAAAATTAGCGAAATCAAATCCCCGATCATAATAAATTAACCGGCATTTTAAGTATTATAAGGAGTGCTGTCATATACGTGTGCAATTATATCCAACTTTAGTATACATGTTCTGTACTTTTGTTTAAATAATTTCAATAAATATGATTTGTGTGAAAAAAGCAAATTAATTTGCGTGTTTTGAATTCGATTGCGGCTGGCAAACAATTTCAAATTTCGAAAATGACTTGCACTATCAAAAGGCTTAGCACGGAGATCTGCCACTTATTTATATCGTTATTATAGAAATTTTTTTAATATTTTTTATGCTTATTGTATCATCAGTATAATATTTATAACAATGTCATCGAATGGTAAAATTACGGAAAATTATATTTAAGAAACAGTTGTGCACGTATTTATTTTATGCATTTGTATTCAGATGCTAATTGTAAGCTTTAAACGTCAGTTGTGTTTTTTTTTGTTTACACTATTTATTTGTAGTCGCTTATGCACTCTGTGATTTATGTTCTGGAATATAAATATTATTTTATAATTGTCATGTAAAAATTTAACAACTGAAATATATTAGTAGAAGCTATTTTGTGTTTTTTTTTTATTGCACCTTAGTATTATTTTGTTGTTTGAATGCAATTCCAAATTTAAAAATAATCTATACTGACTCACATTCATATTTACATCAACGATTTCTATTTTCTGTGCCGTTAATTAAAAAACAATTATTTATTTATTTATTTAATTTTTCAAATTGGTTTGCATAATTTAATTTGTATTTTTAAATTTTTGTTGTAAGAAGCAAGAACTGTTTGTTTATGAGGCGTCATTCTTATACTGTTAATTTTGAATTTCGAAATTTATTAATAACAGTAAACAAAATTATACAAAGAATTTCCTTTTACAAATAAACTGCATTATGTCTCTGGTTTAATAGGCGTATTTCAACGATTCAAGTATTCCTTGTTCTATTGTTTTGCTTAATCAATCTAGTGTTCTATCTTCGACTTCATTTATTGTCTTTTAGATACTCTTCTCATCTACTTTCACACTTTATTTCTCTTCATATAAATGTAATTATTCGAAAGTAGTCAAAAATTCAGTGATTTTTAGCTAAAAAGACTTCTTCAGAAATGTAGTCAACAACTTAACAATTGAAATCTGAAGGCTATACTTAGAGACACTTTATGTACAAAATATTGCTGTAAGCAGTTCCCTAATATTGATAACTTTATAATGCAACTGCGTGGCCCAAGGTAGTGTCATATTAATGTAACTAATTTTATTAATAATATATTTATAATAGCGTACATTTTACCTAACCTGTATGTTTTACCGATTTACCCTAAAAGTAACTTGATTTGACGTCGACTTTAAATAAAAATGTTCTCTAAAAATAATTTCTGAATTTGTAATCGAACAAACTGTAAATATTGGCCATTTTGTATACATGTTGTTCTTTATATAAGTGAAAATGAAATATATTTGAGTGTGGATCGTAGGACGCAAGTGCGCTGCACGCCGACGCTGGGATTATGGACGAAGTGAGTTTAAGCTGCGACGGTTGCTGGAACGAAGGCGCTTCACACGCGTACACTCCGAGGACTCGGAAGACGAGCCTGCACCAATGCTGCCTACCCTCCCTCCGACCACCGCATGATGGCACATGACCGTCATGGAACGTACCCATGTACCACCAACTTGCACGATAGTGGCGTAACGGAAATATGGACCTAATAAAGACAGGGAATCAATCCGAATACAACGTCAGCTGTCCCCCGGCCACCGTGGTCTGAAATCCAATCTTAGTAATTTTTAAAGAGAAAAAAAAATTTCGCTAAATTTTTACTTCAAAGCTCATCCTTCTTAAAATCATTTCTTAACCAACCTCTACTCGGCGAAAGGAATATTCCTACCAAATTTTAATTATCTAGGCCTTGGTGCAGACATGGTCTCTTTTTGGAAAATATTATTGACAAATTAAAATCGGTATAAATAACTTTGTCATCATACGAATTTTCTAATTGTAAAATCTGTTATAATAACGAAAAGAAATATTATTACGGCAGAAAAATTCATCTAAATACCAGAAAATTACGTAAAAAAATTTAATTATTACAAAGTTTTAGTTTTAAAAGTTAATAGTGGTCAAAACATAAAATCATGAAGTATTTGATCAATGATAAAAAGTCGAAAATAGGCCGGGCTAGTGTTGTAAATTACAAATCTTTGCTGAGAAATTGCGCAAAAAGTGCCGGATGATACGCAGTATGAATATATGTGGTGTTGCTATAAAGAATTCAAAATACGAAATTCAAGGCAACACTTCATTTTTTTATTATATATGCCCTTCAGACTGGTTCACGGTCATGTTTTTAGATCTTGGAGGCAAGATTCTGACCTAATAGAACCTACCACCAAATTGCAACATGGTATTTTTGATTTATTTTTATTTTAACTGTTATTGGCGAGTTTTGACTTTCAGATTCTATACTGTATTATACAGATAATATAGCGCTTTTTCAACGACAACCGAATGGACAGATATTAGGTGTTGGTAGTTGTAAAGAAGCGTTTACATGTGTGTGTTACTTTTTAAAAAGCACGCAAGAAAATTGTTTCTTGCATGCTTTTTTAATTGTAAATTGTTACGTATTCAAATTATATTTATAGGGGGGACGTGAGAATTTTTTTGTTAATTTATCGATATTCTTAAGAGTTCTTTAACATCGCTATATAATATCGGCAATTTACCAAAGATTGAGATTTGATAAACTATTATGTTAATTTTCACGCAATTAATTCCACAGCATGAAAGAAACCTTTTTTAAATTTTTCCTTAAGTTTTTTACTAATTTTATTCGTTTAAAAATAAATTTAAAGTTCGTTTCAATTTTAATCTTGTTTCCATTTCATGAAAAAAAATTGCATGAGATATTCGAATGTAAGTTTGACTTGAAGCTTATTCTTGTTTCATGAAAGCGTTTTTTCAAATAAGTTCTTTAGTATTTCATTTAAAAAATTATACCAATTTATTTGTGGCGGTGACGTTTTGTGGTTTGTGTGTTAGTGTGAATAAAAGGTGTACTACTTGTGTGAGTAAGACGGAAAACTTAATACAGATAATGATAATGGGCAGAGAATCTGCCAAAAGTTCTTTGTCTAATTTATTTTTAAGGAAATCATTGTAGCAGCCCCTATTATTTTTTAATGAAAACTAACTACCGATCTGCTATATGTATCTAAATATCTTGACTCTGATTATTACTTACCATAGAAACGGCTATCATTTAAACTTTCTCCCAATATTACAGAACTTGTTTTCAATGAGATTTTGTGTAAGTTTAGAATATTTATGTATTAATAAAAAAATGTTTTGTGTAAAAATTATTATTTAGCGTAAGTTAGTTTTTAAGTAATGTTATTACACTTTGAATGTTTCGTGTAATTAAAAAAAGTGTTGATGTTTTTATAAATTTTTTCCGGTAATCGCAAATAAAAATGCTTTCGGCTTTCATATATTTTTATTAAAATTTGTGATTATGTATAATTTAATTTTTGTTAGAAATTAACTTCTTCGACCTATAATTACGTGATTACGTGGTGATATACGCGGATCGAATACGGGACGAATCTCGCACGACAGATCTGTAAACATGAAAATTTTATATATATATATATATATATTTATTTATATTATTTATACATTTTATATATTAATATTATATATTTATTTATACATTTTATATATTTTACTTTAACTTATCCATTTAAAGCCGAAACAGCATAAGGGTAGGATAGTAAATAATTATAAACAAAATCTGAAAATAGATGACAGCTAAGTGAGGAAAAATTAGCAAAAAAAAAACCTTAAATTTTGAATGCATCCCAAAAAATCTGAGCTTTTATTTTTAATCTGTAGTATTATTAAAATGACATTCACGATATGGGACATCTCTAATCTACCAATTATTTTAAAATATGGTGGCATATTTTCTCAATGTATATTTAATAACTTCTATGGTTTTGTACAAAAATATTTTTAATTTATTATTTATACAATATTCAATTTTTTTATTTGTTTTAAATGATGTCCCTTACAAATGTTCTATACATATTGTACAAAGTGCCAAAGATTGTCTTGTCTAGTCTAGATTTTAAGCGAAATTCCTATAACTTAAGTCGGTTTGCTTTAACTAAAGAGTCAATGTTTTCTTATATAAAGCTATCTGTAAATACAATCTATTTGTGAAAAATATATATAATCATTTGATGTTATATTTCTTTTTAATAAATCTAATTGAAATAATGTATTTTATTAATTGTTCCTGTAAATGTGGTGGTTTATCTTTTCTCTCTTCAAATGGAGCTTTTAAATATCATGTACAGTACCCGACGACAAATATTGCAAATCGACTTTGGAAAGAGACAATCGGGTAATTTCGACTTCGTAGAGCATTATCTCTGTCTCACGAAATACAACTACTGACAAAACGTCACATAGGTAGCGTGGGACAGAGATAGTGCTCTACGAAGCCGAAATTAGCCGTTTGTCTCTTTCCAAAGATCGAAGTGCAATATTTAGCCCTTGGTACTATATTTTATTTATCCATTACTCCAACTATAAGAAGTCAGAATGTACACACAAATAATCTCTTATTAATTTATACTGGCCGATTGGTTATAGATCTAGAAACTTTAAAAGAGTAAATGTATAAACTCTTTTCATATCGCCTTGTGTAAATATTATTTAATTTAATTATTATTCGAGGCAGATTGTTAACAATAATAAATTTTAATATGTACTTATATGCATTTATAAAACGTTATTTCTTACTTTATTATCATCAAGTTATTCATATTTTTTTCGCGAATGAGATAGTAGAAACTCTAAAGCTTTTACACCTATAACTAGTCACCATATATATAGATATTTATTGAATTTAATATCAGTCATATTAAGGTAAGTAAGTAGCAAAGTTATCATACCATGTTCGAGCACAAACAGCACTCTATCAAGCAGTATGAGCGTCTCTACTAGCGGCGCGAGCGCAAGGCGTAGAGTGTACAGCAGTACGACACGGCGCCACTGCGTCACCAAAGATCGCCCTTTCGCCATTGCACTTGCTGACAGGTGGACATCAAGACGGTCTACCGCAGCAGCACAGTACCTGTTCAAAGTAAATTGGGATAATGTTACAAAAATAACTCTAGTGCACATCGCAAGTTGGGCAGAATACGCGTTAAGCGATAAATAAACATCAAAACGTGAACGCTTCGTGCCGTACCCGGCAATAAATATTGCACATCGACCTTTGGAAAGAGACAATCGGCTAATTTCGGCTTCGTAGAGCGTTATCTCTATCGCACAAAACACAAACAGTCCGACATCTATAAGGAGCTGTTAAAACAAGTATCATTTGCATCATTTGATAAATATTTTTATTCTTTGTATAAAATACACCAATTTTTCTATAAATAATAAAATAAAAAAAACATGTTCACATTATGTTTACTTATTTATTTATTTAGGAAAATTACAACTGTACATAATACACAACATTATACATATTGTTAAAATGAGACATTGTAATAAAAATGAAAATACTTGTTTTAACAGCTCCTTATAGATACCGGACTGTTTGTATTTCGTGCGACAGAGATAACGCTCTACGAAGTAGAAATTAGCCGATTGTCTCTTTCCAAAGTTCGATATGCAATATTTATCGCCGGGTATTCTAATAGTTATTACAGGCACATATATTATTAAACCATAATCAATAAGCCACAGTAAAACACGAAATAATTTTTTTTATTAAACATGAATATTTAGGATATACTAGGTTAAAACATATTATTTTAAATATTATTTTAGTAAGTATTAAATAATTATGTAATTCATTTACAGGTACAAATGTATAACATACTATTAACTCTGCTAATATGAAGCTACTTGCACATACATATCAAAGGTCATGTTGTTGGTATGCTTTATACTTCTAATCGGAGAATGTTTTAGAGCAGGATCATGCTCCACTAACATTATCTCCAAAGCCGCTCTGTACGCGTGGACCTGAAATAGAACCAGCAAAACTCTTCACATATCAAAATCAATGATAGAGGCTTTAGTGGTGATAGAAAAAAAAAAGAATGAGGGTCTTTATCATTGGCCTAGCTTAAAATGAACACAGGTTAGATTTTATAAGAAGGCCAGTTGGCCAGTTAGGGGAACCCTTACTCAAAAAAAATTGTTTAGTAATAATTAATATGGAACTAATTTAAGTATTTTTCTAAAATAAAAGTGACCTAAGTTACTCCTTATTACATCAGCTACCTGCCAGTATAAGTCCCGTCAAAATCGGATGTTTCATCTCAAAAATTAGCCGGAACAAATAGACAGACAGACAACAATTATAAAAAAGTTATTTTGGTATATGTACCGTGTAAAAGCGATTATTTAAAAATTATACACTGATACACCAATTTTATCTATTTGTAAAGATTTAACAGTGTTTAAATATAATGAAAACTATAATTTAAAACACATGGCTTCAAACATTCTAAATGAGTGTCATGAAAAAACCTCATCAGTTTTTTTATAGCTACAAACATTCTCAATGCATGTAGACTCATTAGTGTTTTTTTTATAAATTTCTCAAATATTATTAATTCAGTAATAAAAGTAATTCATTCCCAAATTTAATAATTACTTAAAACAAATTACACTTGGGATTAATTAAGAGTTTTTGTTCAATAAACATCTTAAATTTCATCACCATTTCAGCTGTAAAATGCCCATTGCTATGTAGGGCCTACCCAGAACTTTCCAATAGGACCTAGAAGTGACCTGCATCCAGTCTTCTGACAACCTTCAACAGGTTAGCTATCCACATAGAAATTTAGAGGCGTGAGAATATTTTGTGTATAATTAAAAAGTTACCCATAAAAGAGTGAGTAATTTTATGTAATCTGTATTCTAAATCCTTCTATCACTTGATGACTTTATTTTTTCTTAATTAAAAGATTCCATCTAACATTTAAAAGACACCAATGTTTGTTATAAAAATTATTGAGAAGTACAACAATTAAAGGATATTATACACTATAGTATTATTATACTCAAAACTACAATACCTTTAAGTCTTCATATTGACCTTGCAATAATCTTTCCGAGTACAACTCAATAGCATGACATGCAATCTCTCTACTTGCGTAAGACAGTTGACTATCCAACTTTCTGAGATATTCACTCATGGGATACCCACAAGGGTCACTATTGCATGACAGTTTCATGTAACAACATCCAACTACACATATAAACTTGACTTTATTGCAATGAATGAAATGTTTAAGCAACAATGGCCCCAAATCCCCACAAGGGTGAAGGCCAATGAGCCCGTATTCATTTATATAATTGGATAAAGGTGGCTGAAGCAACTGTTCATGGGAAGTCAATCTCATATTGAAATGCATAGGCCTTTTCAGTTGACACATAATTTCTTTGCTCAGATGCTTTTTAGCTGTGTATTCTAATTCCATATCTAATTTCCTGCAACAAACAAAAAGTTAATAATAAATGTTTTCCAACAATCATTTGCATTGTTGTATAATTGTCATTAAAATATTTACAAATTCATTTTAGTTCTGCCATTTCCTCTGTATGTGCCTATTGACTTATTTACTGGAAAATAATAAGCAGAGAAAGTTTATTAAATTGAATAATTCTTACCTCATTGCTTCTTCTGTTATTTTTAATAATATTTTATATTACAAACAAAGGTTTAATACATAAGTTATCTAGGTTATGGGCACACAGCACTGTTTAGTTTAACATCATCATCATACCAGGTAATAGATGCTTACTAGTTTATACTTGTGCTTAATTAAATGTATAAATATCTTTAATCTTTCTTTATTTTTTACAAAATAAAGAAGGAGATATATTACAATATTAGATAAAAAAATAGGAATACTTATAACTATTTGTCTAATTAACTAAATAGTACCGGCTTCTACACCAACATTGGTAAGATAATTTTAAATTTGGTTCAGTAGGGAGAAGAGCCTTGGTGAAGGTGAACACTAATAAATTGCTAGGAAACCACCTTTGTACTGGCTACATGGTTTGTCAGGTCCGAGCACTATACTCAGCCTCTCTGCCTACAATGCGATGGGCTCACAAGCACCCACTTGGTGAGTTAAAGAAATGATAACAATATGTATCCCTAGTTGGGTAATAAAATATTTTTTCATAAAAATTTTGATGCTTCAATACATTTACTTTCCTTAGAGCCCCAGCCGCCCCTAACAAGAGCTACAGCGCCAAGTGCTTGGGGACTATACCAACCTTGCTAAGAACCAACATCATGCACATTCATGCAATTTAAATTTAGTAACAAAAATAATTTCTAAGATCAAATCATTACAGACCTCGCCTCTTCTGTTAACTGGGTCTGGCATTCAATGCCAGCTGTTATTAAATCATATTTGTACCCCAACATTCGTACCAAATGCCCCAAACCAGAACCAAAATCAAGGACAGTTCCACAATTACTCTTTTCTGATGTTCTACTCACAATATCAGCCATTAAGCTTATTTCATGTCTTTTCTTTAACTTTACATGCTTTAAGAACAGGTTTTTCAATTTAGGATGACTTCCAACACCGTTTTCAGACTCATTCTTAAATTTACTATGTTTTGATTTTTCCCTAGGGATGCTAAGTACTTGTGCAGATTTAATAAGAGTTAAAAATGATAATGGTAGCAAATGTTTTATTGGGGCACCTGATAAGTAGTTTCCCAGATCTTCAGGGTTCATAGTCTCGATGCTTTCGCGCCATGATTGAGGAAGTCTTTCCCATTGATTGTCAACGAAAAAGTCCTGTAAATCCAATCGAATGTAAAAACTTTAATGATAATTCGTTCTAAATGTTAAAAGTAGAGAAAATTGCTGTAGACAGTTTTTTAAAAATAATTTTGTGAACTTTACTCTTTAAAAATGAATTCTCAATAATTTGGATATTGGATTTTTAAAAATATACTTACCAAAACATATAAATCCAACAGCCATTCAAATAAAGTGATTACTTTTTGAGCCATCGCAATTCTTGTACGGACTGCTTCTTTTTGTGACTTCATTTTAATTAATTAGTTTTAAATATCAATTTGAATTAACCTATTAGTAAAACACAATAACAATATTTATTTATTGATAACTGTCATTCAAGAGGTCCTGTCATTGCCGCTTAAAGTCGAAAATAGTTGTAAAATGTGTCAACAAAATCGATTTTTTTGTTCATCCAAAAGGTCTTCAGTTTGTCAAAACTAGGTTTTAAAAATAAGCATATAATAGACTTGTAATCTTAACAGTAATAATATCTGATTTATAGCAATGATTATTAAAATTTTTGTTTGAGAACATTTTAGACCTTAATAAGTGTCTTTTCTTGACATCGAAAAGTTTATTATTCAAGGCATGGAGTAATATGAAGGTATTGATACATTTTTATTTTGAATGACAGGGGTTCACTGAATGTACCATCCAATGATGTAACAATGGGGTAACTAAAGTCGTTTGGAAAAAAAATTATGAGCCTGGGTGGTTTCCATTACGGGCCAAGCATGCCATGGTAGATATGAGATAACCTAGAAAATTTAGAAGCAAAAGTTCGCCTTGTCAATTTATATGCAAAAAAATGTAGGGTATTAATATTGAGTAAAAATTAAATACATGAGAATATGTAATGACTTTATTGAATAACGTATTGAAAAGAATTACAAATTAATTACGCTAAAACTTTTTATTCTTCTTTGTGAATGTTATACATTAATGTCTTGTCCCAGCTAATTGAGCAAACTAAATTATAAAGATTTATACTAAATATAAATATACACTAAAACCTAAAGGTATAGTGCAGGGGTGAACATAAAAAATAATATTATTTAAAAAGGCTTTAACAAACAATACTATATAAACAAAAATAATAACAATAATTATAATCAATTTTGGATGTGGACATTTTTAAGCCTACATTTTGTTATAAACTGGAATGACAACACAAACTAGGAAAAAAACAAATTATGATTTTTTTCCCATTCAATACTTATCAACTAATATATCAAAGATCTAGTTTAGAGATTCTTCGTTAATGCACTTAAACGCATTATAAATTTAAAGCTAATTAACATATATCATAACCAAAAAAAATATTTTACTAACATTTAAATTTATTGTATTACAATTTTTAATCTGTACCAATAAAAGTATAAAAATCGGATACACAAACAAATAAGAATAAATACAAGGAATCAAAATTACGGGACGCAAATAGAAAACAGAGTCAGATAACAACCATACCTGCATATGTGCAAGTAAATAGATCGAATATAAATTGTTACTTGGAAAAATTATTTAATTGCGCATCCATAAAAATGTTTGGTTGTGAATAATTACATTTTGCATTACATGGTATCAAATGATATACATATGGGGTATAAATTATAGCATTTAAAATTACGAGGCATTATAACATAAAAATACTTCAAATACAGCAGCAGTAGGCTCTTGAAAATAGTTTAAATTTATAACCATTAGCAAATTATTTGCATTAAAATTGTTACAATATCAATAGGCGTTGGTCTAACAATGGCACTTCATTAAAACATAGTTTGTAAACAAATGTATGTTATTAAATTTGTAATGTTGCCACAGTTAGAAAACAAAATACCCCTTAAAGGGTATAAAAATGTTAAAAAAATTATTAAAAATCACAAGAAAACAATTATGCGTGTAAAGCGCGCCTAATGTGTATAATGTTCGCGTAATGTCATGAAGGTTATTTGATTAACAATATCATAAGTATATCAAAATAGGTGAGATTCATATTCTATAATTTGAAAGCCTTATGCGATAAATTCTGAAACAAAACTTCTTTAAGAAGCACTGGAGTCGTTGAAATATACTTAGATTCACAGCTTGAGATTCATTAGTTTTTAGGAAATTATTTTCAAGGCAATACTGATCTCTATTATTCGGGTATTTTGGAAACGCCTCTGTAGAGAAGTGAGGGTAATATGAAATCTCTTGTTCGACATCAATGTAGTCGTATTTTCTGGATGCATCCAGAATTTCACGATGTAAAGAACAAGGAGATGCGATATAAAACCTGTACTGTCTTTTATATTTATGTAACAACAATTCTGCATTGGATAAAATCTCATCTGCTTTATACAACAGCTCATCCATAGGCAACGATCCATATTTATGTAGAAAAGTTGTCGGTGCCAATCTATACCTTCGGCCTGACTTCTTATCTTTCCATACTTTTGTAGTACTCTCCAAGTTTAGCAGGTATGTTGGTATGCTATAGCTGTGTGTGGTTATTACATGTGTGTGGACTCCATAATAACTTTTAATTTCCCTATGTAAGTTATCTGTAAACTGATAGATACCAGCCTGATGCACAAACCCAAAGAATACAGTTAATATTATGTTTAATATATACCATACAGACCGCATTGTGTTTTTAAGTTTCCTGGATGATATAGAATCAGCTTCATTTGGATGCAGGTGATTACCATATAGGTAGACTAGAGGTATAAGAATAGGAATGATGAACCGGGCCTCCTGGTGTGGGAACAGTGACAGTAACGCAACAGGAATTATCAGAGAGAAAAGCATGAGGCCTGTAATGCTTTGTATTCTTGGCAACTTACTATATTGTCCACGGATGAATCTGAAATAAATAATAAGTGATATAGTTTAGTAATCTAGATTATTTATGCACAAAAAAGGAGTTTGTTGAATTCAACTCAAGTAATAATAAATATAATCTGTTGATATGGCTGGTGTACAAAGTGAAGTCAGTCAAGAATGACATGTTTCCAGCCAGTTACAATAATAAAATAAATGGCAGCACATGTACATTGATGAATAACATATTGTATTAAAAATTATTTTTTGTTTTAATCAATACATAAATGCACTCCTATTTTGATAGCTAAACAAAGGCTGAATTGCAATAAAGTAGATTAGAAATGCCCTCTTATGTTTTGAATAAAACTTAGAGGTAAGAAGCCAGTCATGTGTTCACATTTCCATAGATATCTGGCTTCCCACATTATATAGAGGTTTATGTGTGCGCTTGAAGGACCCACTCCATAAGTTTGTTTCGAGTTTGATCTTATACGATGATATTAGATAGTATAATGATGTATTTTTTAATGCTGTTGTTAAGAAACATGTCCGGATCTTATACACCCTTTTATGAAAAATAAGTCAGTCAGTTGGACCTCCTAACTTAAAATTATTAGATGATACTTTTAATCCCAATTGAATGGCACACAATTTTTTGATTGTTATAACATGCCACAGAACTTTTTTTTAATTTAAAACAGTTCTTTGTAGTCAATATTAAAATTAAATTAAATAATTATATATCAGAACTTATGTCTACTAATTACTAACATAATTCCAATTTTAAACAATTACATTGGGATTGGGCCCGCTATATTGCAATGTTTTTTTTATTTATGTAATTTTAATTGTCACTTTTTAAAATGAGAATAATATTGACACAATGCCTTTCCATCCAAAAAACCCAAATTTCTTAACAATGGATGGAGGTGTGAATTTGTAACAATGTAAAAGGCATAGAAAGTTTAACAAAGGAAAAAAAATTGGGAAATACTTTAGTTGAGAAATTGAAATAAGTATCTTATTAAGCAAGTGACTGAACTTGGGAATTATTGAAATTCTTCCAGAGTGATAAGTATATTATGTAAAAAAATCTTTACCTGTATGTATTACTAGACAGTGTCAACAGGGCAATAATTCCCAGCACATTGAACAATAGCGGCATATTAACAATCAAATGTAACCAGCGTGGGTGTATCCCATGTTGCTTGAGATTCTTTGGATCTGAGTTGTAACGCAAGAAGTTTAGCGGAGTAACAACCCAATTATCCCATGATAGTTTCAAAGTTTCCACATCTGCACTTGTTAGATAGCCGTAATAAACAGAATCAATCAAAATGAGAAGAAGTGTCATAGGTACACAACAAAGCATGAAAGTGAAGATTCTATAGTGAAAATCTTTAAAACCTACAACTTTTGACCCCAAGCCTCGGTGGAGCCAAAAGAAAATTGGTACAAATGCAAAACCTGCAAATGTTGGACGGTTAAAAATACCAGTTACAACTAAAGTTGCAAGAGCAAATACCCTATTCAAGGAATGTTCTGGTAAATGAGACTTTAGTTTAAAAATCTTAACTTTCTCAACAGGGGTCTCTGCTTGATTATACTTCTCAGTAAGAAATTCATCATGATATATGACTTTATCAGATTTGCACATGCATTCAGCAACTAATAGAAGAAGGAGAGAAAAGAATATCATTTCAAATGTGTTTGAGAAGCTTCTGCAGCAATATACAAACACCACATATGAACTGGCAAATATTTTAAGTCTACTCCTGAAGTTTTGTCCGTAAAGAACACATATTCTGTATAGACAATAATCATTAACAAGAGACAAAAGGCAGATAAAGAGTCTAGGTATCACTAATAAATAATAAGGTGTCTGTAAATCAATACCTAAGTAAGCTTTAGTATATGGATTGAATAAACGAATAAAGTGCAGAGGAGGGCCAAATACAATCTTTGGAACAAAAATGTTCCTTATGGGAAATTTTGGATTGAACTCCCATGTTCTTGCAACCTCAATTGGGAATATATCACCTGAAAATAAAAAAATAAAAATATCAACAAATTGTTTCAAATCAACAATTCTTTGCTTGTGCTTGACCATGAGATGATGTTGTATTAATAATATGTACTCTATTTCAAAGTGAAAAGTTGACCAATTAATTGAAAGTATGTTTTTTTTTCATAATTTGTGTTTCAATCATTTGATTACCAGTCCTAAAAATTAACATAAATAAAATTAGATAATATATAGATACTAAGATCTTATTATTATTTCCTTTTTTCCACAATTTACAAACAGGAATTAGTTTAAATCAATAACAAACTATGCTTTATTTTTTAGAGCTAATACCAGAAAATTAAAAAATTCAATAAGAGTTGAATACTGTTAATGATACATGTTTACTTGCATGTATTGTTTGGTTTAGACAAGTTCTCTTGATTTTATTAATATTTTATGTTTACACTACACTAATTTCTTTTCAGCTGTAATGTAATATAACATATTGTAATGACGAAGAACACGAAATCTATAAAAGAAAAGTCTCATGTGTGAACACATCTTTATTTTTCTTTATATTTGACATCAACATCCACCACAATTTGTCCATTTCACTTGCTTACAAAAGTAGTAGTTGAAAGAGCGCTTTATTAAATCCGTCCGGCGAACAGAACAAAGTAGTATAGAGGCAATAAATAACATATAAAATGGTAATTTTAGATAGGAAGTTGGTAATATGTGGTGCTTACCAGCTATAACTTCAACATTTTGAAAGAATTCATCTGGATGTATGTAGCCAGCTTGGGGTAGTAGAGTTAAAACGAATCTAGTAACCACTAACAACCAGTACGAGAGTGGCAGCGTAACATTTTTTCTAAATGAAATTGCTTTAAATATTTGTGTTTTTAAAAACATTATTATCTCAACGCCGCTTCCTTGTGTTTGGACGATTCCCCAAGGTGAAAAGTTAATAGAAGTTTCATTGAAAATAATTTACCCTGATGAATATATCAAAATATGTCAAGCAATTTATTTTGGCTACCATCTGTCAGTCGTCGAAATGTCAACGAAAGGGTCGAATGTCACAGCCATACGTAAACAAATAATTCATAATATTTAATGATGGAGACATTATATCGATTATTGATTGCTACAATTAAAAAGAAATAGATGAAATCAATTCTTTTATTTCATTATACATAATGTAAAAAAATAAAACATTTTTATTGATGTCTATCTAGCGATAGTTATTAATCGCTGTAGTGTCAATATCATTAATGAGCTTCATTTTTTGTTGACTAATAAGTAAATGCGAGATATTAATTAAAATTCATTCATCTTTATCAAGTTTTTCATACTGCTATTGAATTGTTAAATATTTCAAATCTTGAATCGTCGATTATTTTAATGTATTAGTAAACTATCATCAGCTCGGAAGGTTGAGAGCCGGCCAGAAACTCAACAGTTTAAAAATTACAAACAAAAATGTACATAATAGGGAGAAATAATTTAAAACATTAGTATGATATGTATTTATTATTGTTCTATTAAATTTAATAAACATGTTACTCATAGTAGTTTTTATTAATACAAATTTGACACTAGTTAGGATAACTAAATTTTGTTGGGCAATAAAATAACACCACATTAAAAAACCGTTAATACTGATTAGTAATGTTAAATAGAATCATCGAATGTATATTTTGATAATGTACTTTTAGTGGAATTATTATCCTTCATAAGTTACTAATAGATAAATCTACCAATAAACAATATTAACTATTTTTTTGTTTCTAGTTAACCACAAGGGGTAGTTTCTTATTTCACCCATTTACACAAGCAGGTATAGACATTCGATCGAGTCATTCACAAAACAATTTGAAATAAATGTGCTTACATACATTCGATGATAACTGAATAGATTAAACAAAGTAGTTGTTACTTAATTTTTAATGACAATCCAATAAAGGACGTATTTAACATTTTCAACAGAATTTAAAATAATTACAAATACAGTAATTACAAATATAAGTCTATCCAACGTTGTCGTAAATAATTATGAAATTTATATAAATAATTCTTACTGGCCAAAAATTTTTAAGGCACCAACTCGCATTTGTCTTGAAAGTTGAATAAAAAAACTTAAATGTGTTAGATGTTATTATTGCAAATAATTTATGTAAATCATTTAGTGGTAAGAATTTAAAAGGTAAATAAAAGCATAACGTTTGAATTTTTAAGGTGCTGTAAAATGTTTTCTGAATAATTAATGTATGGACAATTTCTTTTGCAACACTTTCTATTCATCTAACTTTTTTGGCGTCCATGTTCTAAATATTGTTACGATATCTTGGACAAATCTTCAGCGAAATTTGAAATTGTACTTACGTTAAATTTAATATCTTTCGAAGTTTTTTAATGTGTAAGTTATCAGACATTGAATAAGACGTCTACCTAATCTACGAGATTTGAAAAATTTGTCGAATACAATAGAAAGCTTTTTATATTCATTATCGAAATTTAAAATTTGTTTACAAACCAAAAAGAGAATGTATGTCCCCTTTAATAAAAAATAAACTTAAAGGTGCTTGCCTGCCCACACAAACCTAATCTAATTAACATTTAATTCTATATAATTTAATTTATTTTTGGGGTTTCTCAATACAAAAGTATTATCCAAATCTACATTAAGTAAACATATTTGAATATGCAATCTACGAAATCTTGTATATACTACATTAGACCCTTTTCAGTAGTTTTAATTTATTTATAAAATTCCTTAAACATTGTACAGCAAATTTATTAAGAATGTAACCACCATACACTAAATTTGTTGTACAAAGGTTCCAATTAGAAAGGTAATCCTAATGAATAGATAAATATATGTATATGTGTATATACATATATATAATACTACAAATAAAACCTTATTACATGTGCGTATCTACTAATATTATATATTAGTCAAGGCCAATTAAAATGATTAGGTAAAACATTATTTAAAAAAAATCTTTGAGAAACCTCAAATATGGAAACGTATAAAATTAAATAGAAATAAATACAGTTAATTTTATTTAAATTAATTATTGTTACGTTTTCTATATAGAATATCTTATTTATATAAATAAACAAGGTTAATATAGCTGTGTATATTATGGGCATAAAATTGTAAAAATTAAATTATTATTAATAAAATTACCATTTTTTTATGTCTGCAAATGGTGTTATTTGCAGTTTATATAATTAATGTTTCAGTTACATTTATTCTTAGTATTTCGATGGTTTTAGCCTTTGAGTTTCCTCGCATAACATAATGTAATTTTAAAATTGATACTTTTTATTATTGTCTTTATTCCATGTGTATGTCGGTCCTGTAGCACCAGGGCATGTCCTCGCCGAACTTGCACCTGTGTGCGTTATTCTTCGCATCGTACAATAGCGGGTTGTCGACATATGCGTCGCATACGTTACACCAGACCGAGAGGTCTAGTAGAGATAACACCAGTGGGTGTTCTGTTGTGCGATGGTGGGCCTGCATATGGCCGTTGATGCTCCGACCACAAGCAGTCTAGAAATTAAATATATGGAAAAGAATATTAAATTATTTGTTTTTGCTACTTATGTGCTGACTTAGCATTATATCTCTGGAAATCTTAAACATATTAATCATTTGTAGATTATACTGTCCCCAAAATTTCCGAAAGTTAGGTTATACCAAAGGGTCTAGTACACCGGCCCGACCTATTTGCGGTAGGTCTTGCCTTCAACGTCTCTGACAGCAGTACTCTTTAAAGTGAGATTTCCGTGCAGGAACGCACCACCTGAGTCTCCAAGCAGGTGATGAAGTTGTAAGACTCACTTATTTCCATGCCACCAAAAGCGCACTAGCGCTTCAATCATAGCTCGGTATGCCAGGTAAGCTTGATGCCATATTATCCGGATAAGGTGCTGCAGTTTTTGGCGCACTCATAACCTGATACCTATCACGGGATCTAAGCAAAATTACACCCGGCTGCGGTGGGTATTATCTAGTATATAGGTATTATATAGTATTGCTAAGCAGGCAAGAATTCAAGGTGCAAGCTACTGCTAACGGTTGCTCGTGATCACGCGGATTACCCACCATGTGCGCGATGACTAACGCTCGGCCACACACCAAACCAGGAAAACGAACATGTCCGACGTCTGAAGTTAACCACATACCCATTACGAATTCGACACCATTGACCAGTACCTACCACTCATCTATTAGGCTATTGATCCCCGTAGTACAACTGGATCCGTAGTTCTTTTTTTTTAATGGCCCCCGCTATTGGGGGCCTCTCGTACCCCTAATTTGTAGAGATCATGGACTTTATTTACAATATGAGTTTTTCAATTATTTTATCTTTATTCAAGATCCGTAGTTCTGGTTGTGAACCGACTGAAGACGAACGTCTTCAACCGGTGTCACATGATGAACAGATGACCTTGTTATGGTGGCCGGGAAGGCTAGTATTCTGCAGTGGACGTCATACGGCTGAGATGATGATAATGATTCCTTCCGCCGATTAAAGGTCTGAATGTCATGAAATTCCACTTGTAATGTGGGTTAAATGGACGTTTATTAAGTTCGTGAAGTAGGCAGGGGATAGCTAGTTATAAATTATATGGAACATCTTCAAAAGTAACTGTAAAATTAAATAATTGGGTATGCTAGATGTATTTCTTGTTTATCAATATTTTTCTTCCTCTTAGTAAAAATCGCTTGGTAGAATGAATAGTCGTGATAGAGTAGGTTGTTATGCCTGCTCTCATACCCTCGTCATCATTCTCTAAGTTGATTTGCACTGTTATACAGGGGTAAATGCAAAAAAATCAACATTATAATACCATAGAGGGCATACGTGCAGCAGTGGGCTTCCTGCGGCTAAACATAGTGAAAAATGCAGCTTATTTAAAGCTGTTTGTGTTTAATAAATATAATGTTATTTATGTTTTTACTTACGATATAACAATGTAGACACACCCAATTTTCATTTTTCTCATCACATTCCACGCATTTGACACCTTGTTCAAATTTCACCGACTCCGGAATTGCGAACAGGCTGTCCAGATGCGGGCACCAAGGAACCGGAACAACGGCAAACATCTCGCCGTCGACGAGCGCCTGCATGTTTGCTGACAGATAATCAACTAGTGTTTGTTTGTCAGCCTCTTTGCTAGTACCTCCAGCCCCACCCTGTGAACTTCCAGAACCGTCTTCAGGTTTTAAGGAATGTTTACTAATAGGTTTATTATCATCTTCGTTTTCGTCATCTGTACCGCAATGGATACCATCGGAGCATTTCCTTTTCTCTATGGTCAAATTGGTCATATCGATTTCTAATGACGATTGAAGTTGATTGAATGATTTTGAACTGTCATTCGATGACTCATTCATTAACACTGGCGTTGACAGTTTTGGAGTATTTTGTATTTTATTGTTAATATCACTCATAGTTAAACCTCTAGATGGCAATGGAGCTTCTAGAACATTCTCTACGGGTAATGCTAATTGGCATTTCAAGCTCTTCCAGTACTTTTTGTGAGTTTTAATAACATTATTAATAGATTCTACAGCTGACCAGTGGTATTCGGGTTTCGGGTTATAGTGGAACGGTATTGGATCCCCAAGTAAAGCCTTCGTACACATGGTCATTGCATAGGATATGCTGGTTATATTGTAACCGCCTTCTAAACAAAGAATTATCTTTCCGCCAGCTAATCCTCGCAGCATTTGAGTCATCCTTCCGTAGCATTCAGGTGACACTTTGCAACCTGTTGAACATAAGAAAAAAGTAGGTAGTAATTTTAATTCTGATGGCATTTGACAATTTAGCTCAGATAAATAAAGAAAGGTAGGTGAAATAATTCAATATCAAAAAGGGGGAAAAAATAGGCAAAATAATACATCTGACATAAATATTCAAACGACAAGAACACATACATGTGTTTGTATATATGTTAATATTATAAATAATATAATAAATAGTCTGTTAAATTGTTAATAATTTATTCTTCATCATTTATCAGAGCACGTTCCAGAGAAGAAGTTTATTATTGATTTATTTTCAGAATAACTAAAGAACTTATAAAATTAAAAATTAAGTGTGTAATGTTATTGTATCGTTACCAGCGCTGAAAAATGTTAACTTTCATTATTAAAGCAGTTAAATATACTACGTATAAATGAGACAGGCGATAATTTTATTATCGTGCAGTGTATGAACCCTGTAATTGTTCAGGACAAAAACCTCATACAGAGAAGCTATGTGGCAAAATGGCAGTTGTGCACAATGCAGGTTCAGTAGATATTAATGTATGTCATATGTTATTCACCGATGTAGCTTGAAAGATTGTTCGTCTAAAGTGGCAATGGGATCTATCTGTTTACATGATGGTGATGATTTTCTTTTCCTTTCAATCATAGTTTTAATATTACATAATACTAGCTGATCCCGCAAACGTTGTTTTGCAAAAAAAAATTGATATTTTAATTTACAAATAAAAAATAAGGGTTGATCGCAGAGGGGTGAAAATTTATGGTTGTATGTATTCTATGCATTGTATGCTGTATCATAAAAAAATAAAAACAAAAAATTTCGTTAAAAAAATAAAAAAAAAATTTTAAGTGTGAACAACCTTTATCACTTAGCGGTATAGAAAATAGATAGTAGCCGATTCTCAGACGTACTGAATACGCATATTAAATTTGGTAAAAATCAGTCAAGCCGTTACAGAGGAGTTCAAGTTCGAACACCGTGACACGAGAATTTTATATATTAGATATAATTATGTCTAAATCACAAAATTGTCTGTTGGGGATTGAAACTGCGATCTACTATATGCCACAGAGGAGTTGACAACGAGGTAAACTTACCACCCAATGGGTCACCAACACAGGCGTCGAAGCCAGCCGACACGATGACCAGCTCCGGGTTGTACTCATAAGCGATGGGTAGCACGACTTGTGTGAACGCTGCCATGTACTCCGCGTCACCCATGCCGCGCTGCAAGCAAGGACAAGTTAAATTGTGGAATTCTTCCCAGGGTCGAAAGGTCTTGAAGTAATAACAACACGAAGTCCGAAGTAGAAGCGCGTTTATTTATTCGTGCTTCGTATGTATTTATACTGATGTATTTGAATGTGAAATAGAGGGAAAAAAATGTTAAATATTGTTTGATGTCAAAAAATCATTTCAAAATCATAAATTACATTGCTTATTAAGTTTGAATTTTATATGTCGTAAATTATATTGAATTTGTTTACTTTACTGTTTGTTTTTGAAGTATAAGATGTAAGTAAATGTTTTCTTTGTTTTCTTTTTTAAATTAGATGATCCATAATTATCTTATAGCACAAAAACACTATGAATAAATAGATATAAGAAACTTTTTTGTGACTTAAAAAATTAATTAAACAGTTGCCGACCTCTGTCTTCTATCAATACATATTATAATATTCCACGGTTAGCACCTTATTCCAGGGAATGTTGACGTTGAATCCTTCTCCAGGGCCTTCCCCTACGGCGTTGTAGTCGGCATCACGAGACTGTGGGAAGAACGTCCCGTTGTCGTATCGATGCACCGAAATGTATAATATCTGGAAAAGAGATTGAATTTATTCATGTCTCAACATACTTTCCTTCAAAAGGAATTAACCCACTGACAAGTAAATTTAACTCTGAGACTTATTACAAACTATAACAACACACACACACACACACACACACAATTATACATATAATACAAAACTAAAGACATGAACCTACTTTAAAATCGTGTAAAAGAAACCGCTTATCTATACAAATAAATTAAATTGGACTGTCTGTTTGTAATTTTTTTGGCTCCGATTGATTGTCGAATTATTTAAATTTTTAAATTTATATAACCTATGTCAGATCCTGGTAAATCGAAATAAATTAATGGTGTATAATAATAATTATTATTCCACCATAAAATTAGCGAAATCCAAACATTGATCATAATTAACTAACCCGCATCTTGATTTTTATTAGGCGTACTGTCATATATGTGTGACATTATATCTAACTTCTACATATATTTTGCACTTTTGTCACATTATTTCAATAAATATTTTAAAATTTTTTTACGAAAAATAAAAATGTCTCGAACTATGAAGAAGCTTGACCACCCATCACATTACGGTACATATACCAAAAATAAATTTATTTATATTTTGGTCTGTCTGTTTATTTCGGTTAATCTCTGAATGGCTGGACTGATTTTGACAGAACTCATAATGACAGGTAGCTGATATAATAAGGAGTAACTTAGGCTACTTTGATTTTAGAGAAATTCTTAAACGAAAAAAAAATTAGATTAAATTATTCGTTACCATGTGAAAAGTCGCGGGCACAAGCTAGTAATTAATAAAAATATTTTAGTAGATACAATTGATGAAATGGGTAATGATTTTACCTTTAAAGTTACACCTATAATTAATCTGCCTGTATATGATGAAAAAGAAGTTCTTGGATCGTTTTTGAAAAGCGTTATGTAACTCTTTTTTTTAATGGAATCAGGCGTTACCTCGCGGAAGTCCATCCTAAGTAAGAAAAAGAAAGAAAGTGGCTAAATATTGGTCCTTTTCTTACGTTATGTAACTCTGACATGATATCACTGATAATTTCGATGATTTTCACTTATTTGACTAAAAATGAGGAGAACTAAAGAGATGGAGTTACCTTATTGTCGTTGTACGTGATCCTCTGCGTGCCGTTGCCGTGATGCACGTCCCAGTCGACGAGCAGCACGCGCGACAGTCCGTGAGCGCGCGCCGCGTACCGGGCAGCCGCCGCTGCGTTGTTCAACAGGCAGAACCCGCTAGGCGTCTCTTCGTCCGCGTGATGCCCTGGCGGCCGCACCACACACACCCCAGAACCCGCTAGGTTAGATAAAACTGCGTCCACTGCCTAATGAAATAAGGTTCAAATTTGATTGCGGTACCAAGGTCAATGATGAAGCTCGATGAATTATTGCTTTTCTGAAGTGGGCGTGAACGAGATACACCACGAAAGGTTCTAAGTGGACTGGCGACAAAGTAAAGGTCTCGGGAAGTCGTTGGATGCGGGCAGGGTGATGCCCTGGCTGCCGCACCACACACACCCCTGACCCCGCTAGGTTAGATAAAACTGCGTCCACTGCCTAATGAAATAAGGTTCAAATTTGATTGCGGTACCAAAGTCAATGACGAAGCTTGATGAATTATTGCTTGTAAGTGGGCGTGAACGAGGTACATCGCGAAAGGTTCTCGAGTCGCAAAGTAAAGGTCTCGGGAAGCCGTTGGATGCGGTCAGCGCAAGTCTGATCACCGTGGCAATATTAGGGGGAGGCAGTTCCAGTAGGCATGATGACGACATTGAACTGAGTATTGTATTACAATACACTCTTTTGTAAAGCCTCTAAATATTCTGTGGCGACACTGAGTCGGTAGATGTGGCGTGGGTAGAAATCCCATTAGTAAGACCGCCGACATTGTTAAACCAGCCGTAAGTCACAAGATGCGGACGACCCAAGACCAGACGTGACGGTATTTGGGTGAGGCCTATGCCTTGCAGAAGTCGTCTGTAGGATGAAACGATGATGATCTTTTTGGTATATGATTGAGATGGTAGTTTATCACCCAACCATAAACATATATTTAAGATTTAAAGAGAAATTCACCTGCAAAACACAACCCATGGCCACTGCCGCGCTCTCTAACGACTCCGGGTGAAAGTACACGGAGTCGTAGGCTTCCTTCTGGCTGTTCAAGTCTCGGAGTTTGGTGATTGACAGTTCTTTTAGCCTGAAAACAATTTTATCAAATACGCTATTGATTTGATTTTTTATTGGACTATCTCAAAGAAAGAGTTTATAATAACTAGTAGAAGAGACCTGTTTTTCTTTTTTTTAAACAAAAAAATTCCTCATCTTGTTTTTGGGGCAGGGATATACACCCTCCTACTTCCATTTTCCCTCTCTCATCTTTTACAATTTCTCTCTTTGCTCCTTCTTTCATCCTTCATATTTTCTATCATTCAGCATACATTCAACATACAGCATTCACCCACATTACATTTACGCATCGCCTCCCATACCTAACCACACTTCCTGACAGGAATTTGTTATGTCTGATTATGTCACCCACCACTCTGCGACAAAACCGCGAGAAAGTGTAGCGGCTCCCCTCCTCTTCCAAAAAGGACCACAATGTTGCCACAAGCAATGCTCAATGTACCTATTTCTACTTAGTACACCACTCTAAGCTCTGAAGAGAGCTTTCTAGCAATGGACGTAAAAACTTGCTAGGTCTTATTGCTGTGTTTGTGAATTAATTTCTCTGACTATTGTATTAAGTATATTTAGGAAAAAGATCACTAAAAATTGAATTAGGACCGGGTATTTTAAGTTGAAGTATGTGATTATTCTTTCAAATCGTCTTCACCTGGCATTTTTCTCATGTGAACACATAAGTGATCACAATAATTGTTTCAAATTTGAAGATAATAGGTAAAGGTATAAACAAATTTGTGTTCCTCCAACAAAAGATAAAGGGAATATAATTTTAAAATATTGATTTATACAATTCACTATAGTATCAATATGACTTGTAATATGCAGTAAATTTGTATCGTCTTGTATGAAAGGTCACTAAATTTTTGCCGGAGCAATCAAAATCATAGAACCAGTGCAGACTACAACCATCTGTCCCTTTCACTTGTTTACAAAATTATGAAAGGGTGCTATATCCCTGTTGGGCGATGTAGTATACTATTAGATACCTGTTAAGATGCTTTTCAGTATGAACGGCGAGGATATCCTGGTCGGTGGCAGCGCGAGCAGGAAGGTGGTGCACGCGTTCCAGCAGACCGAAGTCTCGATGGCGTTCGTGGATGCGCATTATACGACCAGGACACTCCACGTGGCCGCTGAGCATATTTGAAAAATATTACTTATTAAAATCTAACAGTGTAAGTACTTAGTTTTCAAAGTGGTTTAGAAAGACCCCTTGATGTCCACGACGTGTGTCAACGTTCCCGTGACATAGAAATGGGGATTCACAATTTTGTAAACGGGTCCAGAAAAAATTATCTGCTTTCGATACTTATATAATACTGCATATAATATTTTGAAACTATGACATGAATAAACTCAACTATTCTATATTGAATACGTGTTGATTCTTCATTAACACAACTTTGCATAGATCTAATCTTCACATTGACTGTAGAGTTTTGGTAGAAATATAGCTGCAAGTGGTCCACCGGGACTGGCTACATTTTGAAAGTTGTTTACAAGAAAAAATGTCTGGCAACCTCTGGTGTATTAAGTATGCTATTGATTAAAATACTCGACATTTGTATAATTAATGTGCTCAAAGGAAGTATATATATATAAAGTACTAGCTGATCCCGCAAACGTTGTTTTGCAAAAAAAATTAAAGTTTTTAATTAACAAATGTAAGATAAGGGTTGATCGTTGAGGGGTTAAAATTTAGGTTTGTATGTATTTTTTTATGCTGTATCATAATAAAATAATAACCAAAAAAATTGTCTAAAAAATAAAATTTAGGGGTGGACCACCCTTATTTATCACTTAGGGGTATGGAAAATAGATAGTAGCCGATTCTCAGACATACCGAATACGCATGTAAAATTTGGTAAAAATCGGTCGAGCCGTTTTGGAGGAGTTCAAGTTCGAACACCGTGACACGAGAGTTTTATATATTAGATTGTCTACCAAAAAAAGATGCAATAATATTAACACTGACTAACTTACGGTTCACATATGTTCCTGTGTTTCAACATGGCCTCGTCGTACACGTAGCAGACGTTGTACTGCGGCGACGGCAGCTCCGTGACTGCGAAAGGCGTTATCAATCTCAAACAAAATCAGTTCTTTAATTCACTCAGCGGTCTATTCCGGTCACTCATTCATATTTTAATGTCAATATTGTTACGAAATTTAGCCCATTTATTTTTGGCCCCTGAGACCTGTCGTTCCCCCCTGCCACCCTCTCTTTTCGTTCGTCACAATCTCTTATTTACAATATTCTCCTGTCCTTCACAATCTCTATATTTCTTATCATTCAAATCGTCACCCACGCCTCACCTCCTTTCCTTCATTAGGACCACATCACCAAGGTCACCAAAGTAGCTCAAAGAATCGCTCGCCTGAAGTGACTGTGGGGGTGGCAAAACGCTGGTACTACCAATTGCCTTTGGGGATAAAAGATTCTCGATTTGCGACTACGACATAGTTGTGATCGTGGTGATGTTTGAAGGAGGCCTATGCTTGGCTTACATTGCCTAATATGACGATGATGATTAGAAAACGTTGTTGGTTTTGCTTTTGATCTATCATACATTTTTAGTCTAAAATCAGAAGTTTTTCCAATTTTTTTTGATGGATAGTAATGGCGAATCATGTTTGTGATGCTCGCTGACATATTTTTAACAACGCTGCAAGAGCTTAATAAATTATAAAATCTTTAAAGTGTTCTTAATGAAATACGTGATTTTAATTTATTTCATCCATTGGAATGCAACAGGCCAATGACTTCTGGCAGTACAAAGTTTGCGGGGACAGATAGTAAACAATTATTAATTTTAATATGTACTAACATGAATTAGACCTTTCATACTATATATTATTAAGTCGTTTATTATTTCTGAAACCATTGATTTTTGGTTAGGGTGTACTTTAAATAAAATGACAGCAAAATCAGCTATAAATTCACGCGTTTAAAGAATTTACACCTGTAACCAATCATCCTGTACATAATTTTTTATGGCCCCAGTTGTGAAGATCTCACGCGCTCATCCTTGCCTTTAATAAGCAGAGATATTATTTACAATAAATTTTTCACAACTGTCAATCTTTCATTCATTCCTCTGTTGTCCTTCTCATTCTTCCTTTCCATACCTTGTTACCTATCATACATCGCCTCTCTTACTAAGTCTTATTTTGTATCCATTATTCATTAATCTTTTGTACATACTTATTAGGTTTTGTATTTTACTTACCTAGTCTCAAATGGTTCAACCTATCCACAATTTTCCTGCGCGTTTCGTCATCTTGCTTAGGATAGCAGTCTCTGGTGGCGAACTTATCGGGCCTAGTTTCGTCACCTTCCCACTTGTGCGATACTGTGTGCTTTTGTTTCTCTCTATCGCACACGTTCGGTACGCCACCTACGCTGTACATAAGCTGGTAGTTGAAGCAACTCCAGTAAGGCTTTTGAACGTAGATGCAGTTCAGTATTGAGTCACGTATTCTGTAAAGAAGTTTACATTAAAACATACTTTCCTAAAAAGGAAGAAACCGCCCCCTAGAGGGCGCTAAAGTATCGTAATATCTTGGGGCTATAGTAGGGAATTATTATATTCATTGAAAGATAATTTATCTAAACTAATTGTACACACACCCTATTGCAACAGTAGACGTCCTAAGGCTAAGGTGGTGGTTATATTTTTTTACGTATGGCCAAAGGTCTATAGTAATATATATATATGAAGTATGCAAGTATGTATGCGATCGCAGTGTGGATTACCAGCTTTCCCTGCGTAACATTAATATGTTGTGGCTGTTGAGTATAGTTGACGATCGTACCGAAGTAGAAACATTCTCAACAGATCAACATTCCGAGAAGCGGTACTTACTAATTATAATGTTAAAACAATTGAAGAATCTGAACTTACGAATCGCTGGGTTCCCCAATGGTAGGGAGTATTGGAGGGGGATGCCCCAGTAGCGTGCGTAGCGTTAGAGCTGCGCCCTCGGCCAGCGAGGGTAGACAGTAACCACCTTCTAGCACCACGCACACAGAAGGGCACACGCTCATCAGCATGTGTAGCAAAGATCCGTAGCAGGCTGGAGTCACTTCCATCTCACCCTACAATCATCATACAAGTGATGAAATAAGAAATACGTTTTAGGATAATTATTGTAAGAAAAAAAAGCGATTATCAAGTTTGTAACAAAATAGTTAAACCTGTGAATTATGCTAGCTACATATGATCTGAATTGATTTAAATTCACTTATTCAACATCATATCAGCCGATGGATGCCCAAAGCAAGTGATAATCCTCCTCCAATGACCGTCACCATGACCGGTCTTGCGTTGCCCGCAACCATCGACTTCCTGCGATCGCGTACTTCGCCAAGTACAGTTTGACACAGTTTTCGTTCAGATGTTCATGGGGCATGGGGGATTCTTGGAATACCTTCACAGGTTTAACCTCAACGAGAGTCCCTCGTGCTTCTGTGAACCGGGAATAGCCTAGAACCAGCTGCGCCTGGTCACCGGCATTCCTGTACTTTCGAGACAATGAACTAGAAATGGAAGTAGGAAAGAAGATCGAGGCTGGGAATATCTCCTCCTGTGTGGGCGATAAAAAGAGTCTCCCTCCGATAGTTAAAAACTAATTACAAAGAGTCGCGGGTAAGACTGTAAAAACTAATGTTTTAGAATGTTAAATATTATATTAAAGAGCTAGAAATTAATGGAAAACAATAAAAATGTATGTAAATAGAAAAATAAAATAGATAAAGGGAGGAAAAATACAATTCATAAAACTGTACTGAATAAATAAGTATCCTACTGTAATATTTTAGAAGCGGAACAGAAGTAAAGAAGGTGATATGTATAAGGCAAGTAACCCGAAAGAACGTAAAATATTGTGAGAAAAAATAGACGTCAGAGAAAGAAAATGAAAATAGGAACGTGAGAAATTATTTAATACAATAAAAAGACCCTGTTCCTCCCTACATAGGGGCGTACGAGATCCCTCTAACAGCGGGGGCCATACAAAAACGACTATTTGCGACCTTGTTGAATGTCTTTGGTCCACCTAGAGCTGTCGGGGGGAGGGGGGATTATATATTCAGCGAAAGCCGGCATGTTGTTCCACTCGAGAACCTTTCGACCCTAACCCTCACTGCCACTTCAGACGAGCAATTCTTCGAGCTACGTCGAAGGCCGTGGTTCTTTAGAGGATCTGCTCATTTCTGATTCAAACTCGCAGTGAAAATCCGAGCATAACTATCCCCATTTTGCATTTAGATGAGCCTTGTCTTATCACTATGTATAAAGTACACATTTACCTTTTCATCTCCCAATGCCGAGTCAAAACCAGCTGAGACAATGACAAGTTGAGGTTCGTACTGAAAGAGATAAATATAAATAAAGGTTATATACCTCTGGACATCCAATGGCAGCGTCGTAGCCCGCCGATATAAGAATCAGCTCCGGTTGGTACTGGCGTTTATGGGAAAACAGATCACGTTAGCGATGACAATAGTGCTTTACACAAAAAAAAAGAAATCATAACTAACCACATTGGACCAATTACAGTTACACTATATCTAAAATTTTTTCTAAGGAATGAGATTCGTATATATATATTGCCGTGTAAAAATAGCATATTAAAAAAAACATTATTAAATTTATTATTAAATTTATTAAAAAAAAGTATATATATACATATATTAATAATTATTATAGATATACATGTATTAATAATTATATATATATATATATATATATATATATATATATATATATATATATATATACATATATATATATATATATATAATTACAAGGTCATTAGATATAGGTGAATAAGCTTCAGGGTGAATGTTTATCTCATTTGTCAGCAAAAAGCTTTTTTATTTAATAAATTGATCAGTCCGAAATCTATTGGAATGCGACAAGCCAATAACACCTAACACTACAAAGTCTGCAGGGACCGATAGTAAATTGTTAAGTTGATTTTTAGAAACTGTCGACGTTTCAGCCCTTACACGCCCATTGCAAGGCATAGACCTCCTCCAAAAATATCTATGAGGGAATATACCATAATCGCCACACGTGGCAGGCGGGTTGGCGATCGCAATATGTTATTATGATACGTAGAGGACTCTGCTGCTCATACTCTGGAAACTTCTACATGTGCAACATAACATTGTATCTCGGGAATCGAACCAAGCCTCAGACCTCCACCACTGGGCTAACCCTGCTCAAAGGGTGTACCATACATTAATTTTCAGCGATTGAGCTGTACATTCAGATCTTGAAAGCTTTCATACCTATCACCCTGTACATAAAAACTAATCCTTATATTGTTGGACATGCTATAGCTAGAGAATGATTTTTTTTTATTTTGTCGAAGGTTCTAGCGGAAAAAAAATTACAATCTCTTTATTGCATTTGGCATGTCGAAATAAACCATACAAAAAAATGAATTGATTTTTTTGTTATCAATCTTGAAAATCATTGTTCTACACATGGTCAATTGTCATCTGTTTTATTGTTGGTTGATTTGAACTGATAATTTTTTGAATAAAAACCGTTACAATTCTTTTTTTATATAAAAAAAGAATTCAGATTATTATACATAGCTAAGACATGATAAAGTCACTCGGGTCAACTGGTTTAACATAAACAATAAATATTTGAAAAAAAAAAGTAATATTTTTGACTTTGTGATCTGACAACACACAATGTAATTACAATCTTTCATATTATTCATCGGTAAAAGTTGAATTATGTTATTGTAGCGAAGCCCAATTTGAACGTAGTTTCTATCAAACTGGGCTCACAGTGATGTGATCACAGTGGACAAATGGCTTTTGGTTCTCTGATGTAGTTTTGTATAAATAAATGTATAAATAAATATTTATATGTATAAATAAATATATATACCTCCAAAGCCATGGGCATAAGCAGTTGATGCCATATAGCCAGGTAATCCGCATCATCCATCCCTGTCTTGTTGAGGGGTACGTTGAAATTGTACCCCTTGCCTTGTCCATCACCGATGTAGTTGTAATCAGACTGTCGTAGGTTCGGCCAGAACGCGCCATGTTCATATCGATGTATAGAAAAGTATACAACTCTGTGGAAGAATTAATATTTGTTTTATTTGCTATATTATTTATATATTAAATTTATTATAAAATTTCGTTAAATATAATTGTCAACTCGCAACTTGTATGAAGAGCTTTCTTTCTTTTCAGCAATTATGAAAAAATTAAGTCCTCATAAATTTGAAAGGCTGAATCCGTTGCTAGAAGTCAGTTGACTCAGTTTAAAAGGAACCAACTAATGCTCACCTATTATCATTGTAAAACATCTGCTGAGTTGCCTGACCGTGGTGCACATCCCAATCCACGATCAAAATTCTAAAAAAAAACAAACATATACAAACTTTTTTGATTGAAATCATAATGTTTTAAAATAAAATTGATATTCTAACAATTAATTTATTCACCATAATTAATAATCTTATATTATAAATAGTTACAGTACCCGGCGATAAATATTGCACATCGAGTTTTAGAAAGAGACTATCGGCTAATTTCGGCTAAATGATAAAACGTCAAATAGGTAGTGTAGGACAGTGATAATGCTCTACGAAGCCGAAATTGCCTCTTTCCAAAGGTTGATGTGCAATATTTATAGCCTGGTACCGTACAGACACATGATAAACATAAAAAAAACAAAATTAACTTGTAACATATCCCTTCAAAGAGTAAACAAATCCTTCATGGGTATGGGTGTACACATATATAATAAAGTTCCACAAGATATCTTAAGGCCTTCCGTTTCTTTGTGTGAAATCTAAAATTAAAAGTATATTATTAAATCAATCATGTTATTGTTGATTTTTGCAGCCAATTGCAATTACATGTACTGTATATTATTATTTGTACCAGATAAACCATTCAAACACTAAAAAAATAACTTGAAAAATAAAAAGTTTTGCTATTTGGATTACCAGTGCCTATAGGTAAGTTAGTTAAGCCAAATCTAAATTGGTTACCGGTGATAATAATGTGAGAATCTAACCAGTTAGTTGTTCATTAGTTAAGGCTTTATTGAGTTAGTTATGTGAGCCACCCTATGATGATCTTGAGCCTATATCATTACTGGCAACACACACTGGTCAATGACCGTTGATGAACCTTAACCTTCAATGTTACTAACCGGCTTAGGCCTCGATTGTCCAGGGCGTGCTTGGCGGCAAGAGCTACGTTGTTGTAAAAGCAATAGCCGCAGGGCTCCGCTCTCATGGCGTGGTGTCCGGGCGGGCGCACGAAGGCCGCTCCATTCTGCACTACACCATCCACTATCCGCTCCACCATATCGATGGTAGAACCAGCCGCGATCAGCGCCAGCTCATGTGTACTCTGTTCACATTCGTATATTAAATATAACATCATCATCATTTCAATTATAGAATACAGCTGGACATAGGCCTCTCCCATAGACTTTCAATATGTCTTTTGGCTGCACTGTTGCCTAATTAACTTAATAAATAATTTAACTTAATACTTCATAATTAAAAAGTTAACAAATACTTCACAGGCATGTATAATATCACATATAATAATGATTAACAAGATATCTTATAAAATACCCGGCGATAAATATATCACATCGACTTTTGTAAAGAGACAATCAGCTAATTTCGCCTTCGTAGAGCGTTATCGCTGTTGCACTACTAACAAAACGTCACATAGGTAGTGTGGGAGAGAGATAATGCTTTACGAAGCCGAAATTAGCCGATTGTCTCTTTCCAAAGATCGATGTGCAATATTTATAGCCGGATACTGTATCTTCCTTTTTTTAGTTTTAAATATAAAAATGAATGTATTTTATTAAATCTTATTATATAATTCAAGTTTTTAATTGATTGAAATGTGTTTAACTTGGTTTGTTGACTCATTTACATGACTGATATGTACATATGAAAAGTTGTTAAATTTCATTTAAATAGAGCAACCGTTCGCAATTCTCAACAGATCAGTGTTCCGAACCGGTGGTATCTTACCACTTACACACAAAGACTACTTGAATAAAGATATTTTCAATTCAATGTTTGAATAACATTGTCTGACCACTTTGAAGTTCAAAACAAACAAAAACAATGTAACAAGACTAAACAAAATACATGTTGTAACTGTGTGACGCTATGGTTACAGGACATCATGATAATTATTCGAGAAAAATCCACCATTATTTTACGAAGCTTATTGGGCAAGTTAATGTTCTGTTAGTACTCTTCGCTCATGTAATTAATTTACTAGTGCATAAAGTTGATCATCATTTTTGCCGTATGGCGTCCATTACTGGACTGGTGTGGATGGTAGTGACTGATATTTAGCATCTTTCAACGATTTCATAAAAATCTAATAGATACAGGCGTTATCTTGCGGAAGTCCATCCTAAGTAAGAAAGGGACTAATATATAGCTACTTCCGCTATGCAGCAGTAGTCGTGCAAAAAACTGCATCGCCAACCAGCCCAGTTTCACTCTGTGTTAGGCACTAATCGGTGTAACATTACTTCTGAAGATGCCCCGTGGAGGGGTGAAACACGTGTTGTGTAATTCGCATTGTTTGCCGCATGCGCATTTATCAGCGGGCTGGCGGGCGGTGCACTTTATTGCACCACTACGAATGTGCGGAAGTAGCTACATATTGGTCCTTTCCCCGTCCTCTTACTTAAGTTATATATTGGTCCTTTTCTCACTTATCGTTATGAGTCAGTATATAGGTTAGAATTTATCATAAACATCTAAGACAGAAAAAAATATTATGATAATTTCGTCACACTCAAGAATTCGACTGTATTAAAAATATTCTGACATATCTAAGTGATTAGATAAGTTTTTTTATTGATATCTAATGTGGTGAAAACAATACGAGGAATTCCCCTAAAATGAATGCATAACTGACATTTTAAAGATAGCATTAAAGAAATAATAAAAGATTATTAACAGAAAGTAGCGATCACGAGACAGTAGATAAAGCCTTCACAAGATGAACCGACGACATAATCAAGGTGGCTGGATGTCACTGAAAGCAAGCAGTGTAAGACTAATCATCATAGCAATGTTTGAGGGAGTCCTATGCAAATAATGATGAAGAACGGACAGAAAGTTACATTTTTTTAATAACACTTACCGGATGGATATATATAGCATCATATTTAGATGAGATGTCTTCCAGGAAGTCCAGGTTGTGGTTCTGGTGGGTACTTTCAAGTGTTTCATACACTGACGGTGAATGAAGTGTTAGAAGTTCCTCTTTAATGGCTGCCCGTGGCTCAAATTGTTTGCATTGCTCAATCAAGTTCAACTCTCTACATCTGAAATAAGACATTGTAAATAGCTTTTTAAGTGTAGACACATATGTATATAAAAGTCAGAAAATTACAAATTGATAAATAATGTCTCTGGTTTTCAAATTTAAATTCAGAAAATTTTTATATGTGTAATAAAAATTTGCGAACTTCCTATATTGTAAAGGTTGCTAAGTAACATTTTTCTATGTGTCTTTAATTCATTTGTACTTCCACACTATCTAAATCATACTTAAATCCATTGTTGTGTATGTTTCCTATTATCTCATAATTGTTTTTTAAAGTTTCCTCAATGAGTAAAAATAACAATGAGAATAAACCAATAAAGCTTTCATTACTTGACACTCCGACAGCATGCCTCTAATAAAATGACCTAGACATTATAATATTTATGAACATTTCATATACTGATAAACAACTTCTTAGTTGTACATATTAATCAAATTAAAATGCTTCATTAACATTTAAAAAAAAAACTTTTTATAATGATGGTCCTCCTTATTACATATATCATTTTATATATATTTGTATATTTTTAATTTCTTATACTCACCTCTCAAGAACACTGATCAACCTTTCTGGACATTCAGGGTAATTGTCATCCCAGAGACATCTATGCTCAACCATACGGGGCTCCGTCACAAAGCCAGTTTGACCTTTCACTTTCATTTTTGACTCCATAGCCTATCAAATTTACATTTAAAAAATGGAAATTATAAACAATATTATTATACATAGTTTTCACAATTCCTGATGATACTCCCTTCTAGTGTTTGTGTGTTGCAAGAATAATGTTATATATTATAATGATAATGCCAATGAATGTATATGTGTCATCTGAATATACAATTAAAAATGTAATGAGATGTATTGTAATGAGATACTATAGCAATCTCTGCAAAGAAATTGTTACTCTTTGGTTCATTTAAATATTTAGAGTGAAAAAAATAGTGAAACCTATGTTAACATATGCTGTACATATGCATTCTTAAATATTTTTTAATTTATATTTAAATTGTCTCAGCTATGATATATAGCAACTAAGCACGAGGATCTCTGACAATTTCTTCTGTACCTAGTTTGTTGGATCCCATTGCAGTGGTCACACCTGTCTTGTTACAGCTGGCTCAACCAAGTGACATTTGCACTGATCTTCTGACCGAAATTCCAGATTCTTGATGTCGCTGGAGATATTAGTTAGGCCCCAAGTTGAAACAAGCAGTAGTCAAGCTCCTAATTATAATCTAATACAGCTAAGTGTACTGTAGTGGTCATGACTTATCACAGTATATATTGAAAGCCTTTTTGGTGGATAATTTATGGAATGACTGGATGCAAGGGTCACCAAGAAGGGGCTACAGCTTTAATAAGATGTTTGGCTTTTCGATTTGTTGGTGCCAATGACAATAGAATCATGGTTAGATCATTTACATGTTTAAGTTGCTTAACAATTTATAGCAAATAGTTTACAGTCTTCTCATCTCTCTCGTCTTTACATCTATCCAGATGGTTTTCACAAATAGTGACAATAAATGTACTTCATTAAGAAATATTTCGTGTTGTGTTGTTGCCAATTGTTTAACCTTGATGAATTAGCAAGAAAGGTATCCACTCATCTACTTTTTTATCTATTTAATAGCTTTATTTTTTTATTACAGTTGCAAGTAGTAACAGGCAGCCATCAAAAACAAAAATACAAATAACTGAGTCAAGTTGTAGTACAATCTGATTAAGCGTTTCTATTGTTGGTACTATAATAATAAAATGCCTGTATCAACTTTTAGCTAAGCCAACAATAAAAATCTTTTTTCTTTTAAATGTGAAGTACTTACAATATTATAAATATTTATAGTTATTAAAAAATAATGTCACTTACAATCTGGTAATGGTCTTTAATTACAGAGTCCACAATTTGTTTCTTCTTTTGCAATGCCTTACGCTTGGCATTGACAACTAAAGCTGATGGCTGCAATGTAAACCAAAATAAGTTTTATTATACCTATTATCTCTATATCCATGATAACAATGATAACATTGTATGCTATCTCTTTAAATACTGTTTGTGAAGAACACTAATTCTGTGTACACATGCCATACAGTTAAAAGTAAAATAAGTGGTATTACTAGTAGAACAATAAATGTTTATGGACATAACAAGTGGTGCATACGACGAATTATTACATACCTATCGCTAAAAAATATTACAATATATTTTTGAATAATTTAACAATTTGCTTAAGGTAAAATTATAGAAATAAAAATGGAGTTTATTAATTTAATAAATGTAAGAGTTTATTGTACAATTAAATTGTGACTGTTTACGTAATGAGTTTATGTAAAAACGTAGTTATTGTGTTAACAATGACGTAAATATCATGCATACTTTGGCTCCGGCTGACATTGCACGCGTTTGTATTTTTGCTTTTCGTGCTCCGTTTCTAGTTATTATAGTGGAAGGTGGTGTGCTTTTCTTATGGTCTCCGGCGGAACGACGCTGTTGTTGTACAGGCGGTGGGGACGACTATATAACCAAAAACATGATTACTTCAATTTTAAACAAAACATTGTACAATAATGTAAGAACTAACCATTATAAATCAGTTTTCTTCAAATTAATTTGCCTAAAGTATATGTATACTGTATTTTTAACACTGTTTATGTTTTTTGGCACTCAATTATAATTTTCATTGAATACATTTCAAATATTCATTTGAATTATTGACATTATTTTCATTCCGTCCACAGTGACTTTTATTTGTTTGACATAATTTGACAAGTGTTTACATGACAGTTTTTAGTCATTTTTTTTTCATTGTTTTAGTAAAAAGTAATGTTCGTCAAGCATTTTAACAGATACTTATATGAGTAAAAGGATCGCTTAAATAATAATCATTTAATATAAAGCTTTTAAAAAATAATAGCACAAAACAATCATGCAGTGTAGAAAAATATAAATAAATTATTTACAAGCGACGGTGAAAGAAATTTTAAATGACATAAACATTTACATATCTAAATGTACGGAACAGTACTTGATGACAGCTAAGAGATCAGTTCAAGTTAATTCTAACAGCCTTCCTGAAGATTATTAAATTATTGTTAGTGAAAGGTCTTGTATATTATTTGTAATATCAAACGGTAACCTTTATCAGGTTAGAGATAATTTTTGTTTTCAATTAACTTACCTGTTTTAGTGCTATTTTTAGATAACTACTTATTTGTTTTAGATGGTAACCTCTAATAAAAACGTATTATTATATCGAAAGCATTTAAATCTAATTTTTATGTTATCATAATTAAAGTCGTGAGTTTTAATCAATCATTTGTACTAGTAATTATTGGTACAGATAATTATGTATGTTTTTTATGTACTATAATTTACTAGGAAGTGAAAGGAACTGCTAATTCTATAACCATATATGTTAAGAATCAACAATGTCGAAGTAGGTACTAGCTGTAGTTATTGTGATGTTATTAACAGAAATATAATTATGTCGTGAGTATTTCTCTTACTTGTACATACAAGTATATTTAGAAACATACATACAGATAGAATTCTAAACTGCTATTGACAAAAGAACTAATCAAGACAAGGACCCATGTCAAGCATTATTGATTTGGATTGTATAAAGCATTTTCAGCAATAATCCAAGCATAGGTCCTTTCTTGAGTGTCTTTGTACCTAGGTTTTCCATGGAATGTCAACTAAAATTAACAAGAGACCTAGGAGATTGTTGGACAAACTGAATTGCCAGTCCTGTTAATTCTGAGGGTCTATCCTATCAAAGGAATTTAAGGAGCACTCAACCTTCTCTTCAAAAGATGTGAAGCTGAAGGCCTATATGCAAACATTTGTCAGAAATAAATTATCCCTTTGTATATTAGTTCTAAATTTAATTGTATATTAAATCATTAATATTGTTATATTTTTCAGGTTTTCATATGTGGAAATGAAGCTTTTAAAACCATTAACAGTGCTACGGCATGGCCGACGGAGGCGAGTATCTCGAGGTGTTAGCACATGGTCACCACTTGCAACTGCCTTCAACACTCGACCTAACTCTAGACCTATATTTGACACATTAAGGGAAAGAACTGTAAGTTATAGCATACATGAGTCATCTCATTTTGCTCAAAAGCTTTTATTGCAAATTTAGCAGCAATATTATTATTTTAATAAAATAACTTCCAACTGGTCTCATTGAAAATCGCTGGGAAGAGCCTATATCCATCATGGATGTCTTATGGTTTAAATGTTATGAAAATCTCTTCTCTTTCCAGCTGATTGATGCCCACTGTAAAATATAGGCCTCCCCCAAAGATATATATGGACAAGTATACCACAATTGCCAAGCTTGGTAAAAGGGTTGGTGATGTCAGTGTGGTATTATAGTTTGTACATGATGCTGCTGCTCATCCTCTTGAAACCTGTTTGTGGGTGGTGGCAATTGTACATATTTAAAGTACACACAAGTGTGTTAAGTATATTAGTTTAGTAAGTTATATAAGATAGCACCCCGGTAATCAAGGTAGACCTAACAGATAGTGGGCTGATGCTATGATTATATATGTCATTATGTTATAGAAAGAACCTAGAGTGACATTATATATAAAGCAATTTATGCCACTTAACATTAGTTCAAAGTTGCTTGTGGAAAAAAGATAAGGTCCAAGGTATAATACTTCCTAGTACAGCTTGTAACAATAAAGCTTACATGTTTTTCTTGCCTACTCTCTAGATGGAGTCTTCGCTATGCAAAGTTATTAAAGCGGATTCCACTGTGATACTTTTCCTAGCATATAAGATTACACAAACATGACATTTTATTAGTATCCATTGACTATTGTCTGTATGCTTTCAGGGTCTTTTTAACAAACCAGAACTGACAAGCTTTGAAGGATTCCATGCCCTTAAAGATCAGGCCATTGCTGCTACTGATAAATTGATTGAGGAGGCCACATCAGGACCTGAGAGACCCATGGTGGAAATCTTTGATGAGCTGTCCGACACCCTGTGTAAAGTTGCAGATTTGGCAGAGTTTGTGAGAATAGCTCACCCACAGCCACATTTTGCAAGTGCCGCTGAAGATGCCTGTATTAGTGTCAGTGGAGTTGTTGAAAAGTAAGCATGAATTATTATAATCTTTTGTCAATTAACATTTGAATGGCTTTTATTTAAATTGCATACAAGATTATTATGGCTTTGTCGGAATGTTCACATTCTTTTTCTTCAATTGTCTCACTTCCACATATCTCTAACGTAAATTTGAGTTCTGGAGACATGTAATAAATGTTGTGACTTATATGACAAGTCTTCAATACCATAGGAAAGTTTGTGATTAAAATGCCAGCATATTCTACATTGTACATAGCAAAGCTTTGTAGGATGTATGATTATTCATTTATTGGTTGAGTTTTGCAAAATGCATAAAGTCATGTTCTAATTAAAGTATCTAATACCACAAGGTTTATGGGAGCTTATATCTTCAAAAAACTTAACAATCAGATCAGAAATCAATGTCAATGTTGTTAGTGTATAAAGACTTTTTCATATTATTTATATTATATAACACCACAGATTAAACACGCATAAAGGTTTATATGAAGCATTGAGGGACTCTGTGAGGCGGGGAACCTCTGGCGATCAGCATCTGGCGGAACTGTTCCTCTTTGATTTCGAGCAGAGCGGCATTCAGCTGGAAGATGGGCCCAGGAAAAGAGTGGTGGCACTGAACGACCTCATCCTCCAAACTGGTCAGCGGTTCATGGCTGGAGCAGCGAAGCCGAGGAGAGTGCCCCGATCGGCGATACCGCAAAACGTTAGGCAGTTGTAAGTGAAATTAATGCTTGTTTTTTTTAATTTTTATTTTTTTCCTTTTTATTAAACTGGTAAAATGTACAGACTATAAAAAATATGCCTTAGAAACAAAACTAGTGCAATGCAATAAAAAGTGTAATAGGAATTAGTAATGCTATAGATGGGAGTCATTATTTGCTGCTTCTTAATATGAATATGACGAAACCTTCGTTAACAGTTTCAGTACAGAAGGAGACAACGTGATAGTGAGTGGTGTGTATGCGGAGTGCGGGGAGGCAGCTGCCCGGGAGGCCGCCTACCGTCTTTACTTGGCACCAGACTCTCACCAGGAACAACTGTTGTCCACCACGCTGCACGCTCGACATGAGTTGGCTTCCATTTGTGGTTTCCAGAGTTACGCTGACAGGTACAACCTCTATTTTTAGATGAATCACTATTATTTTAAAATCGGCCATTGAATCGGAAATATTTAATGCTGGCACCAAATTTAACTATCTGTAATTCATAGGTTAGTTATACTTGGTGTTTACAGTGCTGTATATAGCACCATATGCTGACATTTCCAGTTAAACTACTGTTGTTAGTCTTATGAATATATATGCTTAATATCAATACTAGATTAGAAACATGTATTTTATACTATACTGCAAAGGATAACATATTTAATTAAATATAAATAAGGTTCAAATTTGGAACTGATAGGTAAACAAGCTAAATGGCCAAGTTCTATAAACATTTGAGAAAATCGATGAAAATATAACAATCGCAATATTAATTTATTTTTTTATGGATGAATAGTATACTGATCACAATCTTAGTTTTATTTCAATATAGTTAATGTTAAAAAATAAAAGTATAACTGTATCGAAATATCCATAAGTTTTATACTGTGTTACATAACAAATCTTACTTAGTGACATGACTTGAATGGGGACCTAGGCTGGCGAGGTCAACTCTTGGAAGTTCAAGTCACCCCAACGCCCAGTGGCGTCTGTCTAGCTCAGCTTGGTGGCTTCCCGATTCAATAATAATAATAATATGCCAGTAAAGCTAACAAAGCTGACCAATTAAAAAAAATTATTGCATCACATTTATTAATCGACATTTTTACAGGGCAATTAAAGCAAGTATAATGGAGAATGCGGCGAACGTACGCAAATTCCTCGACATCCTCTCCGATAACCTTCACGATAGAGCCAAGATAGACTTTGACACCATGCTGCGGATGAAGAAAAAGGAAACACCTTATCAGGACTCCTTGATGTGTTGGGACACTCCATACTTCACGCATAAGGCGAAAACGCAGCTGTTGAACGTAGCCAATTCAGACTTCAGCCCGTACTTCTCTCTCGGCGGGTGCATGGAAGGCTTGAACATGCTATGTCAAGAGCTCTATGGAATCACATTAAAGTCAGAAGAAATGTTACCAGGTAAATCAATTATATGTACTTTTCGAATATATTATTTAAGTAAGTTTAGTGCCAAACAGTAATCAATGTAACATAACTCCTGAAGATGCCCCGTGGAGGGGTAAACACGTGTTGAGTGATTTGATGGTGGCAGTTGTGTAATTCGCATTGTTAGCCGCATACGCATTTATTAGCGGGCTGGCGGGCGGTGAACTTTGCTGAACGATTACCACTGCATGTGCGGAAGTGGCTAAATATTGGTCCTTTTCTTACTTAGGATGGACTTCCGCAAGGTAACGCCTAATTCCATTAAATATATATTATTTAAAACAATGAACATAACCGTCAGCATTATGGCTATAAATTATTCAATATAAAGTTGTAGTGGGATATTTATTACTCCAAATAAAAAAGGAATACAATTTCATATAATTTATTATAGAATGCTTTATGTATTTTTTGTATTTAATTTATTGTATTTCTCCATGTTGCATATGTACAAAACCGCAGAACCAGAGCGTAGCCTCTCTTTGCTAAGCTATGCTCGATAATTCTCTACAAGGTCGAATCAGGAATGAAATGATCTGTTGATGAATAAATGGAATTAATACTGCTAAGTGGATTGGCAAAAGTAGTAGTATGCAGGCCATATAGCTTGCAAAACACTTGGATGTTGGTACCTTATGGCTCTGGAGCGGATACTACAAAAAAGGCAAGCACAATATATGATAGCAAGATAGAAAAACAAGGTTCATAAGGTCATGAAGTAGCAGGATGCAGACACCTTGAAACTGGCCCTATTAGAAATCTAGGGGAAGGCCCTTGTCCATCTATGGTTTGGTTTGTCAATGGGCTGGTTTCTGTAGGAAAAGCGCTATTTTTGTTTCAAGGTTGGCTTTAGGTCAATCAAACTAACTCCTTGGGTAATTCTAGCAGACCTTTGAAGTTTGCGGCGATCTCGGAGAGTCCCCAAACATAACACAGTTACAAAATTATTAAAACACGATGTTCATTTTTCTAGGGGAGTCGTGGTCGCCGGACGTGTACAAGCTGGCCGTAGTCCACGAGAGCGAAGGCCTGCTGGGACACATTTACTGCGATCTGTACGAGCGACCAGGAAAACCTCACCAGGACTGCCATTTCACCATCCAAGGCGGCAAACTACTGCCTGATGGCACTTATCAGGTTATTTCATTTTTTGACATTTAAATATAAATTTCTTAGCAACAGAAATAAATTGTATTACATACTAACTGTCCCGACAGACTGTACTGTCAGAAGATATCATGCGATGCATTATACCACAAAAAAAAAATAATGTAAAATGTTCCATTAAATTATTGATTAACTGTTTTAAAATTTTCTATGTATGTTTAATTGTAAAGGATTTAAAAAAAAATTTAAAGACAATTGGGTAAAATTGAAAAACAAACTATTTATTGGGTTGATCTTGGGGGAGGCTTCTGGTTTGCTGAATCTATTGGCTTACAACGAATGAATGAATTTGAATTGCAGAACCCAATCGTGGTGATAATGCTGTCGCTGAGTGGTGGGCATCGGTCGGGGCCGGCGCTGCTACCTGCTGGTGCGGTGGACAACTTGTTCCATGAGGCAGGCCACGCGCTGCATTCCATGTTGGGCCGGGCCCGTCACCAGCACGTAGCGGGTACTCGATGCGCCACCGACCTGGCAGAGCTGCCCAGTGTACTCCTCGAGCACTTTGCCTCCTCGCCGCAGGTATTTATTTAATATTGTGACGTGGTAAGGTCCAGAAGTCAGCCCTACGACTGCTTCTACAACAACAGAACTCTCGTATGCCTTTAGTATCTGCGGCATGAGTCAGTTAAAAACATTCAAATGACATGGACTTGACACAGTCTGCCGGTATTGTTTGTGGTTAAGATTCATCAACGATTCTTAAACAGTGGATCTAAGATGTGCTCCATACAAAAAGTATAAGATCTGAATCAAGGTCAGCCTGAAGACTTCTCGAAAATTCTATGCAAGATCAAAGAGAGAACAAGGAGATCACAGAAGAACCAATGTCACAGGCGTAGATCAATAGTTCGTCTGAAGTAACAGTGTGTGTGTAGCTGACATGATGAATAATGTAACAAAATGGTAATCTTTAAAGAAATATTTTTTGTTTTTGTTTATTCCAGGTGGTGCGTCGGTTTGCGAGACACTTTCAAACTCGAGAACCTATGCCCGAAGACATGCTGCAAAGGCTATGCGCTTCTAAACACTTGTTCGGCGCCAGTGAAATGCAATTACAGGTAAATAAAAAAAAATTATTAAAAAAAGTTAATGTAAGCTGTAACACGTACAAGTTTTATATTATATAAATGCTACATGCTTGGGGTAATAGAAGAAATATTTAATGGAATCAGGCGTTATTTTGCGGAAGTCCATTCTAAATAAGAAAAGGACCAATATTTAGCCACTTCCGCCTTTAAACACAGACAGATCTAGCCACATTTAAACATAGACTCTGTGTTTGGCTCTAATCGGTGTAACACAACTCCTGAAGATGCCCCGTGGAGGGGTGAAACACGTGTTGACTGATTTAACGGTGGCATTTGTGTAATTCGCATTGTTTGCCGCATGGGCATTTATCAGCGGGCTGGCGGTGAACTTTGTTGCACGACTATCACTGCATGTGCGGAAGTGGCGAAATGTTGGTCCTTTTCTTAATAGAAAAAAGTTTAAAATTTTTAACTGAAGTAAAATAAATATTTTGTGTATGCAAAAATATCTCTAACCTACATTATATATACATGTATAAAGAAAAACTTTTAAATTTGTGATGAAGATTATCAATTTAATTAATTTCTAGGTGTTTTACTCTGCATTGGACCAGAAGTACCATGGGGTTGACGCTGCAGCCGGCGGTCGTACTACAACCGAAGTGTTAAAGCAAGTTCAGAGGCAGTATTATGGTTTACCGTATGTGGAGAACACGGTATGCAGTTTATATTTTTATCAATTAATTAGCGCTCTTTATTAGCGTTAAATTTTAACGTCATAGTTGAATCAAATGAATGAAAAGGTTTATAATTATACTTATTTTATTTAATACTTTTATCGAAGCTCAAAATAAGCAGTTATGTGTAATAGGCAAAAGATAAAGTATAATCAAAAGATTTGTTTTTAAAATCAGTCAATACTGAATAAGAATGTTTAAAAGATTGTTACTATATATTATATACTTCAAAGGTATATTTAATACAATATTATGTATTCTTTATTATATATTTTTCTTATTAATATTCTGTGTTTCTGAAGTAAAACACCTTTTGAACTGATTAGAGTGAAAAATATAAGCTCATGTAAAAATTCTTTTAGGTTGTTTTAGTGTAGAGTTTTCGCGGGATAAGCACAGACTTTTTTTTAAATATAAAAATAGTTTTAAATAGATCTTGACAAACTCTGTTCTGCCGGAAATAATTGTCCTGTCATGTTCTAAAAAATAAATTTATTTAACATATTAACGTGATAGGTAAGCTCTGATTGATGATCTCTATCAATCAGGACATGAACTGTCAACCATGCGAAGTTTTGTTGAATTGTCAAATGTGCTGTTTGAAGTCATTATACTCTCTAATATTTATAACATTTTGATACAATTAGCTTTTTTAGAAAGACCTCCTATAAAGTATTAGAAAACTTATAAAAATAAGACACGAAATAGTATAGTCCTCGAGTTATCGCCTGGTAATACCGGTTGTTGTTCACAGGCGTGGCAGCACCGCTTCAGTCACCTGGTGGGCTATGGGGCGAAGTATTATTCGTATCTGATATCGCGCGCGGTGGCATGGAGCGTGTGGAGCGGGCGATTTGCAAAGGAGCCCCTCAGTCGCGCGGCTGGTGACGACTTTCGCTACGGGGTGCTTCGCCACGGAGGCGCCAAACCTCCGCAGGTAAAGTTAATTTCATATCATGATCAATCAGTGAATAAGTGGAAATTTCTTTCATATAAAATAGATTAGAGATCTAATTGGTTCTTAGTTTAACTATATTTCCATGTAAATAAATAAGATACTTCCAGTTCACCGCTAAAACCTTCAATGGTCAGTTCAGTACTTTAGAGAACCCGAAGATATTACAAATGCATCGGGTTGGCTCCAAACAGTAGAAAAAAATGTGGGATGCTACACAAATTTACGCATTATCTCTTTATCAATAAATTTTTCATATATTTATTTATTGATTTATACTTTTTACACATTAAACATCATTTATACTTTATACATAGATATGAATATGATAAGAAATGCAATGATTCATATAGAGGTACCAAAGGTGGCCTTATCACTCGAGGCAATCTCTACCAGACAACCTTTGGATAGAGATGATAGACGTGAAGGAGAGGATAGTTTAGGGTGTACATCCATACATATACATACATCACTATACACAAAAATATTTGTATTTACTGCTGAAGATGTTCCTCCAGTTTTGTTTGTTAACGTATATATGCGACAAACGAAGTGTAGGATGGTAACGTAGAAACCGACAGTCCTGTTTAAGGTCGTGTAGATGGATAGAGGCGTTTTCGAGTTATTGGAAAACTAATATAGGAAATGTATCACTCGACGATCTACGACTCAAATAATGATGATTTTAATTTAAATATTTTTCTTTCAGAAGCTCTTGCGCGACTATCTGGGCATGGAGATCACCCCGAACGCGCTCGCCGCGGCCCTGACCGAGGAGCTCGACTATCATAAAGAAAATCTAGACAGAGTATTCAGAGTATCGGAAAAATGAAACAGCTTAAGCAATAAAAAATGAAACTAATATTACCTGAAATGAAAGCGTTAGCTGCTGTAGTTGGCAACACTATGACGAGTATATTGAGCCGTAGAATTCGTTTGAAAGGTGCAATAGTATATTATGTTCTCAGTGAAGATGATAATTTTCTTTATATATGTAATTAGTGATATAACAGCTACAACAGGAGGCGTAAATTATTTTAAAATTTATAACCCCCTAGCAATTTTTTATTTATTATTTAAATTAGGTATGAGCGCGGTAAAAATTGTAATAAAATCTATTTTCACCTGTGACGTGTGAAAGTAACAAGGATGTCAATAAAAGTAGTTATTAAACATTTATACATATAGGAAAGATTACCTAATTGTTAGTTTCCCAAATGATGATCTATATTAAAGAAAACTGATTCTGGTAGTAAAAAATGTCTTAAATTTAATCCAACAATTTTTATTTCATATTTTCAAGATATTGTATAAGATGTGTAGTATGTGAAAAGAATGACTAATATTTTAGTAAGAAATGTAATTTTCTTTATTTATACTTACAGAATTTCATGTTTATTTATTTTGTACATTTTGATGAAGAAAGTTTCTAAATTCGAAAGTATTTTGTTTCAACAGAAAAGTCATTTGTCTATGGGTGTCTGTGATATAACTTTTTTTCGGGCACAGGGTCGAGTCTGCTGAAAATACTGATGGCATCCTTGATATTGACACTAGGTACTTAAGAACAGACGACTAGACGTGTGCTACCCCCATCTTGTGCTTCCCACATATTTCAGGAACTCCACAGTCAACAATTATTGCAATTAAGGCAATATCTTCGTCGACGAAAGCTATTTAGAACCAGTGTTAAAGATCTATATAACTTTCTAATGTAATATTACCGTAACATCTTAATGAAATAGCATGGCAATATTGAAATGATAGAATTTATTTTTATATATATATAAATAGTTTCATAAGATTAGCGAAGAGCTCTAGCCTTTTAACATCCTTTCCACCTGTATCCATAATTAAAGTCTGCAAGATGCCGAAACAGAGTCACAATCATTATAAAATGTGCTTTATAATGATTTAATTTAAATTTAATTTGTTATTTTCATAGATTGGAGATTACAATGTACATTTTGCCTAAATTATAAGTATTGGCTTGTTACAAAAAACATTTTTGTTAGTAAATTCTAATCCTAATTTTAGTATTGACTGAGGATTAGAAAGTTGATGACTTTGTTAAAATCGTTCATAGAAGTTGAAAGCAGGCCACTTAAACCAATGCTATTGAAAATTTGGGGGAGGCATATGTCGAGCAGTTGATGTTCTATGGCTGAAATCTTGGTGAAGTTGATGCGGAAAGTTATGTTATGCAGAACATATATGGCTGCTGGGATTTTAAAGTAGACAGACCGTCTTGTTAAGGTCATCAGGAGGCTCTAGATTCAGGCTATTTCCTAATAAAAATCATGGGTGAGACCTATGTCTAGCAGTGGACGTCCTGTGACTGAAATAATAAAACCTAAGTAACTAAATTTCACAAAATTATATATAAGGAATACCAGCTTGTATTTCATCCCATAATTCCAGTAGCACTTTTATAAATAACATTACTAGTGTTCAACATTTTATAACAAATGTAGGTTTGTTTATAAATAGTTTTCAAAATCCTAGATCAAGAAGCCGCCTCTTGCAACTGAAAATTACTAAGAAAATATGTGTTTGATTACCCAATCTCTGTATACTGTACAAATATATTGATAAATGTTTTTATATGTAATGTTTTGCCATTGTATTATTTTGAATCTGTTATTGTAAATTAGAGGTTCAATCAATGATTTATTAAATAAAACAAAATTTGAAAATTATAAATAGTATTTAATTGGTGATCCCAAATGAAACTGAAAACACCTTAGCTATACAAAGCATTATATTTAAAACATGGCGTTTCAATTAAAATTGATAATCAATATCATTGTTCATCGATTTATTATATATATGATACATCTGAAAATTGAGTTTCTTTTACTTTGAAACCTTCAATGAAACACAATGTTATCTTGCAACTAACTAATTAACCATAGTATTACAAGAGGAATTTCTAAAGTAAAATCATTAATTACTGAAGATATTTTAATGATTTTATTATATATATATTTGCTTTAGAAGCTCCTCTGGTATATCTTCGATTTTTAAGTTTGTGTTTCGTTCATTGTAAATGTCAATTTCAATACATATCAATTTCTGATGAAAGAAGTGTTTCTCTGTCAACAAGGAAGAAGTCGAAAGCGTATTTACCATAAGTTGAAACGTTTCCTTATATAGAAAGCACTTTGGTAGAGAAATTATCCAGGAATAGACAAGTGAAACATTAAAATTTATCTGATTTAGTGTAGGTATACAATAAAAATAAGTTTTTTGTTGCCTTATTGAAGCCATCTCCATATTTTCTGAGCAATATAACTTTGGTAAATATGCATCCGAATTTCCAATGTAGGTCAGAAAAAACAAATTTGACGTCTCACACACACAAGTTTTATTGCACTATCAAACAATAACAATATAATTGAATATTTAATTTCTGAAATCCATCAAGGTTATACAATTGGGGTAATTGTTTCAAAAGTGGATCATCAATTATCTAATATCACACGTTAAGTTTCTATTGTGTGGTTAATATTAAGATTTTTTATTTTTAATTATATTATGTATAAAGCAGACCCAAACTCGGACCGAGGGGAGGGATAGCTAACTCGTCTACACTCAATATTGAAGTACCCGCATTGGGTGAAAGGCGTTTCATGTTGTATAGTTCTTTCGCGTTAAGAACGCAGTTAATCACTGTCCGCCGGTCTAACCACGTACTGCACCAATCTAATCACTGGAAACGTCCTTTGCATTACAAAATATACCTCCACTAGTTCGCTGACCCTATCAGCAAATTTTGCCAAACACCTGCATAGGTATAACTGAAGTTTTATGAATAGACATTGCTGTATGTGAGAAAGGAGAGACACTACAGGGGTGGCTTTGGCCCGGAACTCCAGAAAAAGCATCCACTTATAGTCACTAAACTGATAGAGTATTAGATCCATAGAAAAAACTTGCCTTGTGACTTTTTTAGATTTGAGTGGTATGTCGACGGACAATGATGCCTCACCGAATTCTTAACGCAAACGAACTATAGTTGAGTTGTTGGCGATCATTTTTGCCCGTTGCTCACCGAGTAGGCCGGTGATGGTCGACCGCTATAGCCACAGCCCGAGGCGCGGTGGTGCACGGCGGAGTGGGGTGAGGTGGCGGGTGGTCGGGCAAGCGGCCCGGTATTACGCTACGTAGTTGTACTGGTTCGGGTTGTCCTTGTCGCGCTCCATATAGTCTCTGTCGATGAGCGACTCTATGCGCTTCTTGAGGTCGGCGGGCTGCGGATAAAATTAATATAAATAAATAAATTTTTAAAATGATAACGACTGCATTTTTATAAATTGAGGTTGAGTTCGCCTATATATGATTGAGATAACAGCCAGCCGACAGCAGTTGTCATCTCATGTATGCACTAAACAAGCAAAATTATATTTACGCTTCTAAGTACTTTTAAGTGATATGGAAAGATAGATATCTTTTAAATTATAATTAATTGTACCCAACTATACCTAAAATAAAGCAAATAGTTCATTTGCATTATGGGTTCTTTCTTCTGACATTAAAATAATTATTTTTACTTGATAACTTGTAAAACTAAGTCTAATTTGTTCATAGTAAGTTTCTAGATTTATATTTTTCCATATTAAAGAGCTGGCGATAACTATATATATACATATTGTACATATAAAAATAAATGCATTCCCCTCAAAGCTGTGTGATTGTAGTTGAAAAAATTATATTATTCATTGTATTACTATAAAATTGTGCTGTTCTTTCAGCCTTCTCATGATGTTCACAAGTGATCACTACAGGTGATATAAAGCTGATGATATAAATAAATAATAAAAATTTGGATATGTTAATGGCTAAAGTGAAACTACACTTTAATATTTACAAAATTTTTCCGCCTACCTACGCTCTGTAACCAATCAAATTAATCTTAAATAACTGTATGCCTAAAAATGGTCAAGGTGGACTTGATTTTTTTATATAAGAAATCAAGTTTATAGCTTTGATCTTAGTCGTAGACTTTCAGACTATGGTACATTGTTAATGACGATCAATAATATTTAAACTGTTGTTAAATCTTATATCGCTTGTGAATATGTTTACCTTAACAGGGAACTTGAGCTGGTTATAGAGCTCGGAGATGAGCAGGTTGTGAGAGAGCGCCTTGCGCATCTTCATGACCCGCACGATGGCCGCGTCGATCTGGTACTGCCGGTCCTGGAACACGCGCTCTTCCGTCGCCTTTTGCTCCTCGCTCTGTGGGCATTCACATGATAAACTGTACCAACTGGAGACATGTAAAATTAACAATAAATCTCATCAAAATCCAGGATCCAAAAGAATCTGCGAGCTTAATTAATATTCACAATAATCCTTGAATTAAAAATAAATAGCCAATAATTAATATTACCAAGAAGTAAAAAAAATCATCAAAAGTAAATAAATATACTAATTTCATGAATAATTTAAATAAATATGGCGTATATAAAAAAAGACACATAAGTCTATGTGACTACACAACCGCTTCATTGTTAAAAAATAATTATTATAGCGAAACAGTAGAGATAATGATGATGAATTAAAAAACTTACATAATGTTGATAAAGAGTAAATCAATAGTTCCTTTAAGAACCTGCAAAAACATCATGTAACAGAAAATACTTTTTCTTTAATAAACTGTCTTATTAATAATCTTAATAATGTTTTTTTTTTCATATAATTATTGTTTCTTGAAATTATTATATTCAAGCAACAACAAGACTTTGCCGCCAATAAATAATTATTTATACCCACCAAAAACACTTACAATTATATGTCTGTCTTCATTACTAAATTTGTTTTGCATAACAAAAATTCACTCCAAAATATATATTATGTGAAAATAAAAAGTACATTCATAAACTCAAAAATAAGAAATTTTTAAAACTAATAATAAAAAAATAAACATTTACAAAGATTACGAATAAAACACTTTTTAAAAAAAATATATTTTCTGTTCTCTGTGGTGCTTACAGGTTCTAAAACCAATTACGGATTTAGTCTTTATCAACACAGGAAATAAAAGTAATAGGAAAAAAACTATTATGTTAGTAACTTAATTCATCACTATCCTCTTTGCCGATAAAGGCAATGCAAGGCATAGACCTCCAAAGATCGCCACGACGACTGGTCTTACTGGCAGCATCGGTTAATGGTCTTCACGACAAGACGACTTTTGGCACAAGTAAATCACTTTTACTTTTGCACACAGGTTTCCCACTAGAGAACCTTTGAAACTTCGATTGGTTGAGCACTTTTCTTAATTAGAAAAATTAATTTAATTTTGTTAAGTGAAATAAATGGATTTGCGTTTCAATGAACATGAGATTTGTACTCACAGTCTCCTTCATCTGTATCTGGTTGATCTTGATGCGGAACAGCTTGTTGGTGAAGTCCGCGTTGAAGGCGAAGTGATCCGCGTCGTGCACCTCGCGGCCGCGGGGCGTCTTGCTTAGCACGCGCGCCTTTCCGCACGCCAGCGACTGCAGCGTGCGCCGTAGCTCGCCCTCCTGCAAAACGCAAACACACATAGATAAACATAAATTTCAACATTGGACCTGTTAAACTGTTTTTTTTTTAAAACTAATTGTATTTTTGATTTTATAGTTGTAAAGATAAAGTAGGAAGAAACTCCATAACAACACATCTTTTAAAAAAGTTTAACAAAATACACTTTCAGATACAGATGAAACGAAAACAAAATATTCAAGCCATATCATTGCGAAGGATTATACCTTTACCATCAAGTTACTTTTAATATTGGTCTTGTATTTTATTAATGGTAGTCCAATAATATTTTGCAAAATTTTATTAAAAATCTTATTCCTTTTATTAGAAATAATTCCTCAAGATTCGTTGATTTCATTCAGGATCTTCATAATAGTGTTCTGCCAGTTCAACTTGTCTTTAACATTTTGCATAGTTATATATTTTCAAAAGTAGAATGTCTACTGTTGAATATAGGCTTACGCATAGTTTTCTAATAGAATTGGTTAGAATGCCTCCATCTCTCTCTCTCCTCCAGCGTCTTCCAACGGCCTTAAGTTTGTCTGTCCACATAGTGAGCGGACACTAAACTGCGGGTCAATGGTCTCTACTCAACTTGCCCATTTATTGGACTGTATCAGATACTTTTATTTATTTATGAATCTACTAATTCTTAATTTGATTTCATAGAGGATCAAGAGGATATCTCAAGATAATTTTGACATTAAACTCTTGTGATAAATAAAATAAGTACCTCAATGTTGGTAGCAGCCTTGATTTCTTCAAAAGAAAGATTGTCGCCATCGTTGAAAAGCAACAGAACAAGTGCTTGGAATAGTGACACTTGTAATTCTTTGTTACCCTGAAAATGTAAGTTATGAAATGTTAATATAAAGAAAATACTAATTACAAGATTTATTTGACATCTGTAGGTAAGGCCCATGTCAGCAATGCCATGACAGAAAAATGCTATTTTTAGGATTAAGTTTTATTCAAACTGATCCCAGGTTTAATCAGCATTTGATGTCGAATATTTCAGATCACATTGTTTATTGATTAAATGTGAAATAAATAAATCGATATATACTGACCGATGCAGCAGTTGAACGACAATATAAATTTGCAGCGCGTGAAATGAATTGGCGAAGTTCAAAACGAACTGTCAAATGTATATTTCGAAATTTTTGTGCAATTTTCTTATTTTTTTCCAATAAAACCTTTACATAAATAAACTTATAAAGGAAAGTGTGTCTGCTGACTAAATGCTTTAATACCCTTGAAAGTTTTCATTCAGAGAGTACTTGATGATAAGCCTATATAAAAAAGATTCATAGCATTATCAAAAGAATTGACAATTCAGTATTCCATAAAAAATCATATTTTCATTTCTAATGGTTATTTAGTCATCATAGTCACTGGAAGGTATAGGCCAAACCCCATAGATTCCTAATACCTTTGAAAACTGTCAGCATCCAGCATTCAACAGCCTTAACAAGTTTGTTTGTCCACTTTGTAGGTGGACTTCCCAAGCACTTGCCGATCTATAGTTTTGAGAAACAGACACTAAAGACCATCTGTTTTGCGCTCTATTTAGTATGTCTACTGCCACTTCAACTTGCCAATCCCTTGTTATTCCAAAGGCATAACCATAACACAGTTATCTGTTCACTTGGATAACTCATAGTAAAACTAAAAGTAAATAAATGAAGTAAAGGTACATGTTGCAAAGATAGAAAGAAGTGTATACCGTGTACCTGTGCAAAGTGAGCCCTAAGTACGCAATGTCCGAGGGTGGCCTGCCACTGCAGCTTGCGGCCCGAATGTTTGGCCAGGTAGAACTTGGCGAAGTGCTCTTGGTGGCGTGTAAGCTCGCCCGGCAATCGCACCTCGCCTACCGGGTACGTAGGCCAGAAACCCATCGTCAGGATGTACACCGACAGCTCCAGCCCGCCGCCCTCCTGACTTGCGGCCAAGTGCTGGAAGCATATACGTTTTATGGAATAAAATTTACGACATATAGAAAAGAGGTATATTTATGTCTTAATATTTCAACCCATATATTCTTATTTTTCTATATACAGGTATTTAAGCATAAAACGAGGCTGGAATATTAATTTAGTCGTGCTAAAAGAACCAAGACTGGATTTTATAAAATTACACCAATAACAGTCAGTGTGGACCAGGCTTGTTTTTTATAGAAAAATTAACTTTTAATTAAGGTTTGCTGTTGATGAGCCTAATCAAAACAAGTTATTTTAAAAACTGCACAACGCAAGAATAAAATTAAGATAATTTCTGAACATACCTGCTTATAAGTAATATTTATATCCTTAGAAAGTTCCATATCTTTGAACATCCCCTCCAATTTACACGTAAATCCACCTCCGCACTCCTGTTTCAGTTTGCTGAGCATGGACTTCTCGGCGTCCACCGAAGCGGACTTTCCTACCAGCAGTCTCTTGGCCAAGTCTTTTTTGTAAAATGCCTCAAACACATCTTTACCATGTATGAAGCGGAATAAAACCATTATTTTATCTAAAAGTCTCTCCAACTCTTCTTCCGTTGCTTCCTTGTTACCAGCCCTTAGTTTCAAGTCGACAAATTTGGCTGAGGAGAATTCAAACACAATGTTATAGGAAATACAATTAAAATCTTTACACACACATATTATATATACATATATACTTTACCGATACTACATATCATATACAAGAGAAATGATAGTAGGAAATTTTGATTGTGATTTAATGTTTTGTGGGCGGATTTGCTTATCCATAGAAAACTGTATAGTCAAGGATCCAAGTTTCAATTCAACATACACTATTATAAACTGCCTGTATTATTTTCTGAGAAGATGCTGATACTTCAACGTTACAAACTTAACAAGGATAATATACAGGGTGATTGGGAATAGGTTGATTAAATGTATAATTCATTTGTCAGCAAATTAGCTATACATGTTTAAATAATGCTGTGAACAAAAACTATGTTGAATTTGTTTATAAAATGTCTGTTATTTACTTATTATTCCATATCATTTTAAACTTCAAATCCCTGTCTGATAACACATACTTTTGAAAACGCTTTTTCTATTTTTCAAAACATACGAAAGTCTTTTTCACTATAGATTTTAAAATCTTCTTTGATACGGTTTCAAAAAGGCGTTCCCGAATTGGTCATTTGAGTTAGCTGAGTAACCAGAAGTCGCACAAAGTACAGTCTTACCCACTTAAGAAAAAAAATCACCTGTCTTCTAAATGCCCGAGAGTTTTAAATAACAATTTCACCTTACTTTTTGATTATAGTAGTATATATATGTACATACATATTAAACATTTATAACTATGTTTACATATATTTTGTCAATGCATACATCTGATTACTATGCACTAGAGATTAGCGATATTCCTACAGATTATATACTTCTTTGATATACAAATAGAAAACAGAAACTTCATACCAATGAGCTCGGCCGGTTTATTCTGGCGCTGGTTGATGAAGTACTCGAAGGCCTCGCGCATCGAGTACACGAACTTGGGATTACGTTGGAAGCATGTGCTCACCACGTGATCCAGCTGTTCTTTGAAATCCAGCAACTCTGCCACCATTGTTTTATCACGTTCCGGCTCTATCACTATAGTGCGACCTTTTTTCTGTAATAATTAAGCATTTTCATTCTTGTTCATTTACGTTCATACATTACGTTTATACATGACTCATATATATGACCACTTTGTATGTCACACATGTTACTCTAAAGGTAAAAAGAACTGCATATATATGACAAAATTTAATTTAATTTTTAATGTAAATGGTGTAATTACCAAAAATGGATAGGTTTTAGGAATGATTGTGAAAACAATGAGAGAAGTGATGATTAGAATTTGAAGTACACAATGAAAATATAAACAGTGAAAGTGACAAGTGACAATTACATAAATCCTCCTAAGACACACAGAATGTACTAAGAATTGACAGTGACATAGAGAATAGTGAAGATGATGATGAAGAAGTGCTATTAAACACTATAGTTCAGTTTCAACATATTCTGTTTTTTTTTTTCATATCCATGTAACTTTTTTAATCTATTAGGAATTAATAACTGAAAAGCTAAATTTGCTCCATCTACCTAGTAATCTTTATCAGAGAAATTTGCCGATCGCAAAGGCTTTATAAAGGCTATTATTGCTATTAATTTTGCATATTTTAAAAGAGATATAACTCCAAATAAGGTACAGATTGTTTAGCATATATAGTTATATGTAATAAAGAATTTCAAAGTACCTTTATATAAGCATTGAAATGATTACACAGTTCATTGAGGCCATCTTTGACTTTGCTGAAGAGGTTGTATAGAGTAGTCAGGTCGGCAAGCCGGGGTCCGTCCATCAGTGCCTCCAGGCCTTTGGTCAGTATGCCCGACAGGTGCTCGCTAAGCAGCTGCCGCTCTATCGTGTGGATAAGTTGCCATCTGGAACATATACACATATCTCATTTATATGATGAAATTGTACATAGTATAGATATAGTTACATTTGCAGTCAATTAATGTATGGTGCGCCCTATTCAATAATCAATGGTTTTAGAAATAATATATAAGGTAATGATAATATAGTTACAAAAAGTGTTTTCAAAATTTCAGATTACTGATTATTTTAAAATTAAATATTGTTTACTATCTTTTCCTGGAAACTTTGGATATTGACCAGCCGTAGCAAGAAGTTATTGACTTGTCACATTTCAATAGAAAAAATACTTTAATGTAACACTTTTCACAGTGATCACTTTATACTGGGTCATTGGAAATAAGTGTAAAGGCTTTTAATCCATTATTTTTCATGCCCTCCTATGCCATGCTTATACCCTCCTGTGACACATATGTATGAATATTTTTTATAATAAAGCAAAAGGGTTAAACTCGTGTAGAGTCCATTTTCCAATTGATCCCTTTAAAGACCAAATTACACTCCTTGTGGGGCGTGAGTCACCGTTAGGAAACACTGTTTAAGCCTTTTGCTGACAAATATGCTTTACATATGTACCTAATCATCATGTGTATATAAAAGTATCATATTTGTGTTTAATTATATATTTTTATTTATAACTATTAAAACAGACTGGCGGAACACTAACAAGGTAAGAGTAAATAATATTCCGTCAATACCACCATCCTCAAGATCTATCTACTTAGATAAATCTTGATAAAGAATTTAAAAAAAAATTGTTTGAAAAAGTAATTAATTATGAGAATGAAGCTGACGGATAATTGTAATGTTAAGTAATTCACGCACTTGGTAGAGGGATCAAGATAATGTAGCAATCTCTCGTTTTCTTCGCGCAGTCTCTTCTCGACGTGGGCGAGGTACTGCGCCACGGACAGCTCCCGCATCAGCCGCTGCCCCTCTGCAGCGTACAGCCTCTCTGTTGCTTGCAAGAACCTAATAACACAAATTGAAATAATTTATTTGCTGTTTCATTTGTTTCCCTAAAAAGTAATAATGCCTTGAAATTGAATATGCAAAATATTAATTTTAAGATGAACTCTGGCTTATCATAGAAAGCTTAAATCATCAAAATAGACAGATAAGTATGCGTACTAGGGTGTACTTACTTTTGCACAGGTTAATTCGGCAAAAATAAATAATTCAAAATTCTTTAATTAAAGCCTAGCTTACCCCCGCGTTCGGAAAGTGGATATGCATAAAAAACTTTATGACTCTAATATTACTCATTTGTATAATAATATATACATAAAAAACATCAAGTGTAGAAGCTTCTTTAGATTTTTTTACAATTGTTAAAGCCCAATAATCATCATCTGTACTTTTTGCTTGCTTATAAAACAGTTGAAAATATACTATATTAATTTGCCCAAAATATTTTCTACTTGTATTTAATATCTCTTATTGAGTATATAATGCATGAGGAAGAATATCGTACTTGTGCTCAAACGCATCTTGATATATCTGTAAGTCCGACAGCATGCGGAGCAAGCTCTTCAGCAGCGAAATATCGACGGCGTCTCCACCGCGTTCACGCTCGATCAGCAATAATAACCCGTCCACGGTACGAGTCTGCACCAGAGTGTTCATTGCTATGTGGTGCCGGAACAAGTCTAAGCCCATATCCCTGCAACAATTATTTATTTTACATTACCATACTAATAAGGTAAAGAAGAAATTCATATAATAAATAAAAGAAAACAATAAAATAAATCGAATATATCATGAAAACAGGTTAAACCATTTTCAACATAAGCATACATATACTCTCAATTTCCCGGTTCACTACTGTGGGAGAAAATTTACATAGTGATCAGTTAAACATGTAAAAATATGTATAGATCATTTGTAAACAAAAAGCTTTACTGCTTTTACACCTATCTCCAAACACTCTGTATAAAATGATCACTCAGGCAAATTTTTCATTAATTTATTTCATCCATTGGAATGCAACAAGCGAATAACTTCAGTACAAAGTCTGCAGGGACTGATAAACTACAATTAATTTTCTAATATGCTTTTTCTTACTTTATTATCATCATGTCATTTATTATTTCTGAAACCATTGACTATTGGGTAGAACATACTGTGCATTAATTGACAGTAAATGAACTATACATTCACTTCTTTAAAGCAGTGTAATATACTTAAACCAAATTAAGTAATAACACACTTTCTAACAGTCATTCATAAATACAAGCATAGATATTGATAACGGCAAAATTGATCAATATTGCAACTTTGTTGCAATATTGATCAATTTTTACTCTATTTGTTGGTAACTGATTTTATTTGTAAGGCAAAGAAAAGAAAAAGAGGGAAACTACAAATTCACTAGAGTGAAATTTTAGAAGTAGTTACATGCATCCCATATTTGAAATATTACTAATTAATTATGCTGAAATATGATTCTTATACTTCCATACAACTTTACAGTTAAAAAATCAGTGATTTAGGTATTTTTTTTTTATTTCCATATATTTCAAATGGGTTACAAAAGAATTAACGAAATTCACCCAACTAATATCTTAATTAACATTAGCAAAATGAAATATAAACAGTAAATCATAACAGCTATGTGATATCCTTTACAGTAAAATGCAGTTTTATTACAAACATTTGGATATTTTATTTTTATTACTACATATTATTACTGAAGTAGTATTTTGTTATGGTAATATATAATAATGTACATTTGTATAATATGTTAGTATTTAATTTTTCATCATCATTAATTTGTCAGCCAATAGATACACTGTAAAGCATAAGCTGACTTGTGTGTAAGCTGTGACTTTCCTCAACCTCAACATGTTTACTTAGAGGAGATCTATCTTACTGGCTCATTTTTAACCTTTTGGACTGCGCAGCCCCTAAACAATAAGATATTCAAAAAGGACATGGGCATCTGTATCTTGACAATGTGGTAAAATTATAAATTTAAAAATATTGAAATGGCCCAGCCAAGGAAAGGCTTCAATGCTCAAAGCTTTGATGATCTCATTTAAAATTCTGTCTCACTGTAACAAATTCAATGGCAACAATGGATAGTCTATGACAGTTGTCTGTATTTTCATGAGCTATAAAGAATTTGAAATAAAATTATTCTATTTATTCAATTTCAACATGAGATATTTTAAGCATTGAATAAAATATTATCTGTATTAATGTAAATGTAATACTAATGAAATTCTATGACTGAAGGTCAAATATTGTTCATACATTTTAGATCAAAGTGTCATATCCAAAAATCATCAAAGCTGATGTTATTTAATAAAAAACTTATCAAAAAATAATTTATGTATATATTAAATTGTTGACGGGCAAATAAAAATTTTGCTTACACCAAAAATATTAATAAAACAAAACATAGTGTCACCTTCCAAAATTCCTTCCCAGTACCTTATTTTACTTATGCCTAATTTTCCTTACAATTTAATGACACTGCCTGTCGTTTCCATTGACATATTTTATAGACACATTACAGAAAAACTGATTTTTACCTCTCCCGCATTGAATATTTGTATACTAGATGGCAAAAGGTTATTGATTACAAAGGTGAACATTGTTGATAAGATATAAAAACTTGTTAAAAATTTAGTCTGTGAATTTAACTTAAGAAAGTGACATTACTTTACCCAGTTCCCCTAATATAAACATCATGTTCACCATTTTAATTAAACACAAAATATTTTTATCTTTCTCTATATGTCATCAAGATTTTAAAAAAAGAACATAAACATAATTGTTTATTGACTTTTTTGACTAAACACAGCATTGTACTATTGCCCATTCTCCAGGAGCGCAAGCTATACATGGGCAATAATTCACTCTCAATTTTTAAAACACTTTGGCTGCATTACATGATATTAAAAATAAGATGAATACTCCCACGGAATCAACCTTAAATTTATGCTTGAAAAGTAACAAAAAGATATTAATGCCCCCCAAAAAAGAAAGTCACCACATAACCATGACTGCTTTTCCAAGAGTACAAAACTATAAGGATAAACAAAATACTAAGTCTCACCCTTTTAGCTGTCATTAAAACTGTTTACTTTACAAATGTATGATATTTATTTATTATCATTCATAGCAAGTCTTTATAAATCTTAAAGTTAAATTAATTTATAGACTATATTTATAAAACTCAAGCTCACCATATAGAATGAATACTAGGATTCTGTAACACATATGTTCTGTCAAGGTATAGAAATATACTACGAATCATGATCATCTGACGGCAATGGGCACGCCAGCAATCATCCATTCTCTTCAAAAACACCTGACGGTCCATACTTTCTGACAGGAACTGTTCTATATTGGCCTTCACATGGGCCTCTACTAAATTTGTTAAATTGACATACAACTGTGATGCCATCTGAAAAAAAAATTACAGCCTTTTAATTTAACATCAATCAAGTTTGAAACTTTACAAATACACTGGCTCATAATAATTATAAAATTAAGTCTTGTACAAAAAAGAATATTAACTTTTTTCAAATATCACTTTGTTCATATACATATTCTTTAAATGAATTCCACCATAGCAAAATGCAGTCCAGTGCAAACAGATTTTATAACAAAAACAGAAAAGATATAACACAGTATTTATAGATAGAATAAATAATGTTAAATCAATTTATTCATATTAATTAAAATGTAAATTCTGGAATAAGCTATAAATAAATAATATAGTATACTACATATATACAACAACCTATTTCAACCAAGTTTATCTAAATAGTTTGAATGTTTTTAATAAAGATAATTAGTTTACAGAAATACATGCAACATTGTCATAACACCTTTCATATTTGTCTGTCTAGTGAAAAAATAAAAAATTAACAATATTATCAGCCAAGAGATGTAATTATATACATGCCTTGTTTTATTGAAACATTCCTACAATTTTTCCATAATAATTTTAACAATTTATAAACATGCTAAAGCCACAAAGTACGTCATGGAAAATATAGATCTATTCTAATTATTTGAAGACAGAATAAACACTCATTTACATTACTTTATTGTTATAAATTTTCTATAGAAAACTGTATCAGTTTTGTAACCTTGCCAATAATAGGGATACCTTTTCCAATTAGAGAGATTAGTTTAATTATCAATGTAGATTGATGGATGTAACATATTATTTAGATTTTTATTCCTAAAATATACAAGTTGTAAAACTGATTTTACAGTATCAATGTTCTACTTGAGTGGCAATAGCCCAGCATTAGAGAAGTCAAACACATAGGTCATGTGTTTGATCCCCTGGATACAGCCTAATATATATTCAAACTTTGTGTATAATTTACATAGGATTGCCAGTGCTCACAAACAAGTTTACAGAGGATGGGTAGCAGTATCCTCTGCATAGCATAATACCACACTGTGATTGATCTGCCTGACAAGTGTGGCATTTATGATATATCCCTCCCAAAGATATATTTTGGGAGAGGCCTATGCTTTGCAGTGCACATCTATGGACTGAAACAATGCTTTCCTTGCCTAACAATGATTTAGTTGTAATATTATCGAATATTTTTAACATTTATGAAGTAAAAAGTATGAAAGATCAACTCATCTGAATGGAGATTGCAAGGTGATTGGTTTAGTGTTCTCCATTACAAAAAGTCTATGTAAATTTTAGAAATATTGGAAGTCATTACAGACAATTATTATTTTCAAGACATACAAGGTCTACATATGATACCAATGTAATAAATGCATTTTTAATATGTTTATATGTAATGAAAGAGAACAATACTGAGATTTTTTTTTAGAAATGAGTTACACGCACTAACTTGATACTTTCTCTACTAACCTTATGACTACACATATTTTCTACTGCTTGATAGAGTTCTTCTAGGGAATAAGCAATTGCCTTCGATGTTTGGATGGCAATTACGGCTTCTCTTAGTTTGCTCCATGTTGTCTCCTGATAATTCTCTGGAAGGTTTGGTTTACCTAGAAAACAAAACACATAGTTACACCGATGCGAATGTCATTAAGGTTAGGCCATGACCACATAGGATAGAATCGTAAACACACTTTTAAAGTTTTTTATAACCAGTTTCTTTGTAGTTGCTCCCGGTTTGTTCATAGCCGACGTCATCTTAATTGCGCCATTGGAGTTTGAAGTTAACAATGAAAAGTTCGATTTCTTCTCGTTGACATTCATTTCGTCTAGTTTTGCTCTTTTGCTGGATTGTTCGTTATTGACTTGAGAACGTTTTCTACACTGATTACCACCCTCCTCGACCAGAACAGGAGTCTTAGGTAAACCCGACATAAGAAAGCATGTTATGGACGCGTCCACAAACAAAAATAATGTGATTTACACTATTTAATTATAAAATACAAATAAAAATAGTTGCAGTCAGTCAATATTCACTACGAACACCACCATTACGATAAGATTACTTATTAGAGTTATAGAGGGTGCTGAATACGATACAAGAACTGTCATTACTTAAAAAGGAAAATATTTTTTTGGCTTAGATTCAAGTCTTTTGCGTCATTGTTATATTTTTTTAAATAATGTGGACAATATGATTTTTATTATTAATACTACTTAAATTTCTTTTCTTTTAAAATATTTTATGGAATAAATAATAAAAAAGTAGGTTAAGGAAACTTAATACATTAAAGTTCCTCAATTTTTACTAATATTAACAAAAATTAAAGAAAGTTTAGAAGATCTCAGTTGAAAATGCTGGTTAAGGTTTTTAATTTTTCGTTTATTTGGAATGAGCTTTTGAAGTTTTGTTGTTTTTTTTTAAAAAATCTTTTGATGCTACTTATAATGAAGCAAAATAATACAATGACTTTTTAATTAAATAAATAACTTAATAATTAAAAAAGTTATTGATTAATCGTTATTTAATGTCAAAATAAATGTCTTGACTTTAAATAACGATTTAAAATATTAGGTATATGTTGGTATGTTGTTCTCTTCATTTGTTTATACCATAGTTCTGGAATATTATATTCACTATGAAATAAATATTACCATATTCTTTGGCAATAATATAAGTACATTAGTAAACTTTTTAGGTTTGTATTGTAGTTTTCGGTAAGTAGTTTCACTAGAAGCAAACTGATTATATCCGTTTAAGGTGTGTGGCTTAGCAAAAAGTATTATTAAACGAATTCCTGCACAATATCACATCATTTCTTACCAGTTTGAGACATGAGATTTTAAGTTCCATGACCAAAAATTTAGCTGCTGTGCTCTCGGATCTGAACACAATATCATATAGGTATGGTATATTGGCAGTAGTTAAAGGCGCCAAAAGTTTCTATCTAGACATCTTTCTCCACAAGCCCCAGTAATTAGATAACCTCAAGATGTGATTGTAAACCTAGAAGATATATTTAAAAATCCTAGTAAGCATTAAAATATGTTGTATTGCTTAGACTCTATTGGATATTTTGTAAGTTTAGGCGTTTCGTAATTAAAAATGCAATAATGAGCATCGGATAACATTAGAAAGATATCGTCATACCATATTTATGTTATCAAAAACATGGTATAATAATACTTTTCATTTATAAGCAACAGCTATTTTTTCTGACCTTGTTTAAATAAATCTGCTAATATTCTTTGTGATAGAAACTGGAATAAACCTTATTGAATTAAACAAAGTTGTCGTGGAAGTATTATTGTGCCATATGCTTATTCACTATTGTTCACTTTATGTTTAAAAATTTACTCTCTATTAATTTATACGTATATAATATAAATTAATCGATGTAAAAAGAAATAAAATTTCTTTCTGAGATTAAAATTAAAAGTTAAAAAACCTTGTAATTATTTAAACAGGATAGCGAGTCATCTATAAATATGATAAGAAGCTTAATATCTATGTAGTAATCAATCAGTAGTTGTTATAAATTGTTTAAAATTAAAAATGCTAGCAAAATTAATCTAAAGAATATAATATGCCCAAGTTAGTTAAATAATGTCGTGAGAATTTCATATAAGATTTAAAAGATACGATGTGTAAACATACTGCAATAATATTTTATACTCTGTAAATCTAGGCAGTTGCTCGTTCACTGCGGGATTTAGATCCTGCAGAAAAGCCGCATTCGAATTACTGCAGTCCTGTATGAATCGTCATATTTAGTGCAAATAATATAATATTAAAATAATCTATTTAATTTTAAAAAAATAACCTTTATTAATTTACCTTCTTTATATATTGATTATCTGTATTTTTTCTACACGTGTAATGTAATATCTATATAGCTTTTAGCGAATTTTACAAATGATTTCGCTTTTATATATACAGCTCGTGTTTGTCGAGTAGCAGCCGAAAATCGTCTACGATTCGCTAAATTGGTGATCCCGACATGATGACGAACATCATGTAAATATGTATTATATGTATAGTTAAAGCGTGTATATTGAACAAAGATTTATGCCGGCAATCGAAAGACCGACGGCGTTACATCTAGTGGCGACGTAAGCGCTGTCTGTGATAATTGAAGCAGAAGCTGGTAAGATCGATCTGGACGACCAGGCTTTTGCATAAGCCACGGAATTAGAGCTCCAACATTTTCTCATTTGCACTACTTCGTTGGACTAACAAGAAATAAATGTTTCTGACTGTAGTCGTTGTCCGTCTTCACGGACACATCAGAGATTTAAGACCGACAGCTATTCTTCATCATGGTAGATTAAAAACGTTCGTCCACAAGGGCCTGTCAACAGCTACTGCGGTTTTCCTAAAGTAAGACGCCGTACGCACGCTAATAAATCACTATACGAGGCAGTCGAACGGTCAGAAAAAACATTCAAGATCGACATGGGTGTTAAAACTGCTACCGTATCGATCGACCCTATCGAAAGCCTACACGTTTTCAAGAACCGCCCCTACGATGATCTCAGTCATCTCGACACCGAAATCTACCGCTACTCCGACATCATCGGCTGCGATGCCTGTTTTCCCATCTAAACCCCAATACGTAACACACTCTGGTAGATTGATTTGCTTTGCTCGCGATATTTACGGCTTAAGGGTTTCCGGGACGCTGATGAAGTATGTATATGATGTGTGATTTTTTATAAATTTAAATCGAAGAGAATATAAAATAACACCATAAATATCGAAGGAAAATAAGAGAAAATAAAAAGCTATCGACACACAATTCACGGCTGCCGCTCGACACACCCGAGCTGGATATGATAAATATAACGAAATGACGTATGTACGATTCGCTAAAACGTCATTGTCAAACAAATAATTGACAGTTGTTGTTAACTAATATAAAAAAAAAACTTATAAGGCCTAGGATTCACCAGTATTCACTATATTACAGAAACTAATATCTAGTTTGCGTAAAAGTGTATCAGATATTCAGGAAAAAATTTACTGTAATTTTTTAAAGCAAAAATAATAAATTTTTGACAGCCGTTATATTTATATGTACGCATTCATGAAATAAAATAAATTACAATAGAGTAAAAATCTTGTGTGATTCCTAAAATGTCAACAAAATATGATATTTATTAACAGTTTTAAAATACATTTATTAATTCCAACAAATTATTCTGTTACGTATGAGTAAATGATAGACAGTGTAGAATGTTGGACCACATTTGTGTGTCAAAAATGTTTTCTTTTATCTGTTTACTGTACCAATCGAGTCAAATTGTATTTATTTTGAAACTTTGTTGATAATTAAAATTAGTTGGCATGTAAAAATAGCAGATGTTGGTTATGGAACAACGACTCAATCCGGTAATAAAGTAATATATATTAGCTATACTAAGAGGCACCAGCGAGGTTTATAGCAAAAAGATTTTAAAAATCCGATTATTTTATTAATAGGTTAGAAGCTTTGATTTTTGATATTCCTTACTAAGAAAACTATTAATATTTTTGATATATTGATGCTTTTGATTATTAATTGATGAATTTGAACATTGTTTTCAAGTACCATGTCTTAATTCCAGAATTTGAAAAAAAAAACTATAATGAAAATTGTGGTGTCTTCTGAACTCGAATCGTATATGTCGCCAGTGAGGACGGTCTACTGCATACTAACGATATCTGTTAATAATAGAAGTGTTGCTAGTATTTGTAATAAACTAACATTACTGCCACTATGAGGAGATCTATAGATAAACGAAATCAAAGATATGGCCAAGCGGGTTGTTATATTAAAGACACAGAGAGCGGGCTACATAGCGTCAGGATATTAAGGTTCTGGAGTCGAGGCTATATATATAACCTTGTTAACATTGTCGAAAGACGCTGGATGCAAGCCGCTACCATCCGGTCGTTGATGTTCTGTACCTGAAATAACCATAATTATTATCATTTTTTCCTGCACTAGCATAGGAATGTGGTAGGAATGTTAAATGTGAAAATTCTCTTGATCATTCAATAATAGCAACCGATCGAGTTAAGTTTATAACCTACCGGGTACATTCAAACCGGAATACTGAAGATTCTAATGACAGTTATCTAGAATTCAAAGTCATCTCGAATTTGCTTGCGGATTCATATCACGGAGCATCCGTCGAAACGAGCTTGGTAACTTCGCAATCTAGTGCAATAAATAACGACACGAACCAATGCTCGCCGAGGGAATCCTAGAGGTTAGTTATTTAAAAAAAAAGCCTAAGTTAACTGCCTTCACAGCCCTATCATCTCGATAACATAGAAATTTTAATTTTACACAAATAGATACAAATTTCCATTTCGTAGCATAAATGTCATATTTAATTAATTCGTTAAAATATGTAAAAATTTATAATTTAACTATGACAGCGGTACATGTCAAAGGATGTTTGACAGTTGCAAAAATAACCTTCTCTAGTTAGATATTATTATAGATACTTATTACAGATACTAATTGTCCTTTGTACAGCAGAAATTATTGGCAATATAATAAAATAAATTACGCTAATATAATTAAGAATAATCACTTTATTTTTTGCGAACTGTCAAACCCGCAAGGTTTATAGTGAACTGTAAAATTAAATAGACATTGTATTTTTTAAAGTTTTGAATTTCTGCGCAATTGTTTACTTTTTTTTCATTTGTTTTATTTAAGGGCTTTTTACAAAGTGTTAGGGAACTTGTAAAAAAGATAGATGATATAATAGTTTTCAAGTTAAGACATCTCTAAGGTAAACAGGGGTAATTTTTTATGCATACAGTTAATGTATAAAATAAAACACAAATAATACACAGATATAATAATCAAAACTCACCTTTTATACTACAAATACTAAATTTGGAGTATTGCCAAAAGAGTCGCAGAATAATGTTCGTCCATGTTTCATAAAACCATTAATTATTCAAAGTATTCATTGTAAGTTTTGTTTTCAATAAATACGTATATACTTAAATTCGTTAAGACATTTTTATAGAGCATATAAATAAATGCACTCCGAATTAGGATATACTGAAAGTCATATAACGAAATAACCAAACTCTTTGTGAGTTTTTACGTATTTTTATTTTTTTATGTTTTGTATTATTTATTCAAAAATAGATAAACAGATACAGTAAATAATGAATAAATTTAACAAAGGGGAGTCTGAATTAGAAAAAAAATCTTCAATTCATTATTGTTTGTTCTTTATGGATTTCTCTAAGGGAATCTGAAATGAGGACAACCATAGATGAACTAAAATAACCAATATAGCCAAGCGGACTGGCAAATTGAGGTGGCAGTGTGTTGGCTACAATACGGGCTGAATAGATGGCCGTGGTTCTGACCAGGTACCTGTAAGCGCAGCTTGGGATATCGACCTACATGGTGTCTAACCAACACTGAAAATCTATTGAGGTCCTATGAATAAAATGATGATGTTGGTGATTATCAGCTCTTTTATAACGTTTTAGACTATAGACGCCCTCTGCACGGCATAGGCCTCTCCCAAAGATACGTTTACGGGACGTTTATGGTTTAGCCCTCAATATATATTGAGGGCTAAACCATAAACGTCCCGCTTGGCAGCTGGATTGGCGACCGCAGTGTGGTATTATTGAACGTAGAGGTCGTTGCTGCTCATCATCTGGAAACTTGCGTGAGCAGAGCAAATCCTATATAATTAACGCACAACGTGTAAATTATATAAAATAGTCTCCTGAGAATTGAATCCGCGACCTACAATCGCAAGTCTCAGACCTCTTCCGCTCGTATACCACTGCTCAACTGTTCTTCTCTCTAGTTCATTAGATTTATTACAGTAACAGATTCGATTCCTAAAATTTGTTAAGTAAATTTCAATTAAAAGCAATTAATTATTGATGAACAAAAACAAAGTTACGCTTCTTAGCTTCTAATAAAGAAAAAGTATACAAAGATTTGCTCCCGTCAATTTCCAACCAGTGTTAACGGTTTTAAATTAAACCTTAATTAAAATTTAAATTGAGAACGCGCCGGTTTCTGTTACACGGTGAAAACAAAAAGCCAGGGACTCGCAAATATTTGTTATTAATAAAAATAAAGATTATTGTAATTTATTAAATAGCTTCACTTGACTTGTAAGTTCTAAAGATTTATTTAAACATAATCATAAATAAAGGAGGCACATGAAATACCGCACCATAATATTGCACGTTGAAGACAAGACAGACGAGTGAAATCTCATTAAGAACAGTAGAACTCATAATCAATACGGAGGAAACTGACTCTTGGCGGGTGAAACTTTCAAAAACAGTACGTTCGCTTTGAAAATGTAGTTAATCGTTCTTAAATTCAACGCGTTCGATTGAACTGGTCACTGTGCACGTGACTTTATTATTAATTGGGATTCGGTTATGGGAAGACTATTATTCATCACTGCATTCTTTTCATTTCTTTTGATTAGTGTGTCTAGTACCGATCGCTCCATTTTGTCAAATCGCCGTCAACGCTCGCGACGGCAGCGCTGTTGCTCTTTTTCCTCCATTCCCACCTCGCCGCGCTTACCTAAGGCGCGGTACTGCGATTGACAGCTATTACAGTGGTACCTCGACATACGAGTTTAATTCGTTCCGCAACCTTGCTCGTATCTTGAATTACTCGTATCTCGAAGCAAATTTCCCCATACAAAACAATTGAACTTCCATTAATCCGTTCCAACCTCCAAAATGTCACCCCAGTTATTTTTGTTACGTGGTTTTGAATAATAAAAACGTATTCATAAATATCAAATATTTATTGCACAAAAACAAAAAAGAGAATGTAAAGAAATAAATTAGATATCCTCACTGGTCTTTGCCTTTTTTGCTACATTTTTCTCGCTTTCACCTGTAGGCCGTTTAGAAAAAAAACATGTCCAAGGAGGTTTGTTTCTTCCTCCCTCTCAGAATATTCCGGAAATGAGTTAGGCAAGTGTTATTAAAAAGGTCAGATGCACGACCTGTTGCAAATTTTTCTGGGTGTTTTTTTTCCACGAACTGTGAAACTCTCTCCCACATTCCTAAGATCTCCCTTATCTCACTTGTAGAAATAACCTCCTCCTCTGACTCCTCAAAACCAATTTCTTGCATAACCTCAGTATGCTGCTGTGACTGTAACTCTTGTATCTCCTCAGTCGTCAGTTCCTGGGTGTGCTCCTCGATGAGCTCGTTCACGTCTCTCTCTTCCACCTCTAGACCCATAGATTTCCCCAGAGATACATTCTCCTCCTCTACTGAAACACCGGGTTCCAATTCTTCATAACACAACTACACAACTTATCACAGCAGAAGCACGCGATCGTGATGGCGCGACAGCGTGTTACTACCGAACCGAACTCGTATCTCGAATTTCGCTCGTAACTCAAAGCAAAAAATCACTTGCTCGTCAGCTCGTATCTCGAAAAACTCGTATGTTGGGGCACTCGTATGTCGAGGTACCACTGTACTTCCCGTATTGACTATCAACGTACTAGGTTGTACATGGGGTAATTGGAAATAGGTAGTAAAATCTCTAAGGGGTGGATGTATGAATCATTAGTCAGCAAAAAGCTCTACACCTGTTTTTAATCATCTTGTATAAAGATAGGTTTTTGATACTCTATAAAAATGCGACAGGCTTACATTGTTATTATTACGTAATTGATATTTTAAAAAAAAATTAGATAGAGTGTAAAATACATTAATTGACAGCGAATGGGATATATATTCACTTTACCCGTTTTATCGCATACAATATAGCATATATACTATAGGTATGCTATCTCAGCATAAAGCTATAGCATAAACGCTATAACGAACTTGTAGCATTTATTGTGTCCGTCCACGCGATGATTTGATTTTGATTCACCCTCGTTGAGAATGCAGGTCCCGGGGGCGGGGGCGTAACAAGTGTCGGGGCACATGTGCCCTCGGCACCGGCATCGCTCGCCCATTCAGTATCCGTTCATTGACGACGCGCGTCGGTTTGCTGTGGGACGTGCCGCGGAATTGCGTGGGCGGGAATACGTTTTCGCGCGTCATTCGAACATTTCTGTAAAAGCCGCTGCAGCGGTAAACGGTTATTGTAAAAATATGCGCATGATTTAATTTACAAAATGGGTGAACAAACATTTAATATAACGGACGATAATATAGAACAGCATATTGTAACATTGTTCGAAAAATTAGAGTGTATGCGTAAAGATGCCAATGCGGATGGACTGTCGGGTAAAGTGCCCGCGAGGTTGGAAGTGCGGACTTTGTCTTTGTGGAAGGCTGTGATAGCGGAATGTGCGGCATCTTTCCTATACGTGTTTATTGTGTGCGGAGCGGCTGGCGGCGCTGGAGTAGGCGCGTCCGCTTCAGCTGTGCTACTCGCTACCGCTCTCGCTTCCGGTTGTGCCATAGCCACTATCACATTGTGTTTCGCCAATATATCTGGTAAGAGATTAAGGTTCATTTGTGCAGATTATATCCATTGAGGCTGGTGTTTTTGTAACATTTGTAAAATAAATATATGTTAAATTATTCTCTTACAATAGCCATACTTTACCTTAAGGTATACAGAATTTAAATAAGAAGTAAAGGTTCAAAAGGGTGGATGTGTAAATTATTTGTTAGCAAAGCTTTTACAAAAAAGAACGCTCTAAATAATGTGACATTAATTTATTTTTTCTATAAGATTGCGGCAGGCCAATCACTTCTGACAGTAGTACTGCGGAGACAGATAGTGAACAATAATTAATATAAATACATAGCAATCAAAATTTTTAAAACTGTTTCTTTTACTCTATTATTGTTACGTTATTTATTAATTTTTGAAACCATTGATTTTCGAATAAAGTAAGATTTTTTTGATTTGTTAAGATTGATTTCGATAAGCTAAACATTCACCCTTGAAAAGCATGTACAACCAACCAACCTGTATAGAAATCAATAAATCATAATTGGTAGTATAGAGCAACATCTATTAAGAAATATGGTTATAAATACAATTGATAAATATAGGTTGCTAAATCAAATAATAAAGTTTAACAATATACTTGTAATATTATTAAGAATGCATCTGATTAATGACATGTAAATGTTTACCAAAAAAAAGTAAAAAAAACCTGATACACGTTTTAATGCCAATGGTTGCTTAAAGACCAGGATCCGTTTAAAAACCTGATACAAGTACTTACACGTACGTTTGCCCGTTCTTTATATAATTTGTAAACCCGTTATTCGCGACGATATCGCAGCTGTGTGCTTGAAGAGGATATCGTTCAACCCCGGCTTCGGCGTAAAAAAGAAAACAAAAAACGAAGGCAGCTAACGTACGGCCACGTGCAGTTGTCGTATTAATAATTCCATCTCGAATTTTTCTTTAGCTTTCTTTTTCAATCGTTGTTTTTATTATACATATTATACAGAGAGATTGGTGATAAATGTAATAGTTTTAAAGAAGTAAACTTATCGGTCATTTACTGTCAATTTATATATTTTACACCCCATCTAAAAAGAATGTTTTCAGAAATAATAAATGGCAAATTGATAATAAAGCAAGAAAAAGCGTTTTCAAAATTCAGATTCTTCTTTTTATTCGTGCACTCTAGTCAGAGTTGTCGTGGTCATGCCTCAATGCCTCTCCCCCTTCTCGCTATGCGTCGCATCGGCTCGGTGTTTGACGAAATAGGAGCATTCATTAATGGAGTTATTAGTTGCAGTTTTGATGAGGTTTGTGCATCTTATGCGTCCACGAGATAGCATGTCTTCAACTTGGCCTTGCATCTAAATTCGGATTACTACACATTAATCTTAATTATTGTTTATTATCTGTTCCTACATATTTGTTACTGCCGGATGTTATTTACCTATCACATTTCAACAAAAAATATTAATATTTAAAAAAAAAAATTAACAAAGTGACATTTGCGAATTTCGCAAGTGGCAGGGCGAAGAGGGCGCTTAGCCTAAAGTGTCTTAAGACTAACTTCGATGGTTCCTTTGGGAGTCTTGATCGATCTGTACTACAATTTCACCGGATTGGCCATATTTCAGTGATAAGACATTTTTGCTGTTGAAAGCGCTGTACATTCACCATATATCAAAAATCATAAAATATCTATACAAAAATTCCGATTTAATACATTATAAATCATATTTTTTTTCGTTAGTAATATTTGCGTAATATTAGCAATACAAGCGTTAATATTTTTTTTTTATTTTGATGCAAGATATATAGTTTTGTAACGGATCATGTAATCATATTGAGTGAAATTGAATCGGCGGCAATAACCTTGTAATTTGTAATTTAGCTCCAGTTGCTCAAGGGTTGCGGTCGAGTCGGATGAGTTACGAACAGACTCGCAACACGCAGATGTTTTTAATTATCTGATTTTTAACAAGCTCGGAACATCATGCGATGGCGCGCCGACTGCCCGCTTTTTATTAATACTAGCAGATCGCTTTTTTTTTCATTCTATATTATTTTAACTCAAATGACTAGTATTCAAGGTGTACTACGATTCAATCAGGATCTACATTATTTTAAAATTATGAATCGTTTAATTCCAGTAAATTTGTTAATTTTTATTTTAGTATTAAATTACTCAAGAATTGTAAAGCGTACAATCTTTTTTACAAGCTCTGGTTACAGATTACAACATATAAATTATTAGATTATTATAAAGTATCGAGTTTTTTTTCATTCTATATTATTGTAACTCAAAAGACTAGTATTCAAGGTGTACAACGTTTGAATCAGGATCTACATTATTTTAAAATTATGAATCGTTTAATTCTAGTAAATTTGTTAATTTTTATTTTAGTATTAAATTACTCTAGAATTGTAAAGCGTACAATCTTTTTTACAAGTTCTGGTTACAGATTACAAAATATAAATTATTAGATTATTATAAAGTATCGATTTTTTTTTCATTCTATATTATTGTAACTCAAAAGACTAGTATTCAAGGTGTACAACGTTTGAATCAGGATCTACATTATTTTAAAATTATGAATCGTTTAATTCTAGTAAATTTGTTAATTTTTATTTTAGTATTAAATTACTCTAGAATTGTAAAGCGTACAATCTTTTTTACAAGTTCTGGTTACAGATTACAAAATATAAATTATTAGATTATTATAAAGTACGCAATTTGTTAGTAATATTACATCTGTAGCAATCTGTACATTTTAGAATTTTAGTTATGCTGATAAAATATGAGTTTTATTTTAATAAAACTTATTAATTATACCATCACTGTAAAAAAGTCATTCATTATTGATACATTAAAGAAATATTTTATAACAAAACCCTAATTTTCAAATATTTCGATTTACGAACGTTCATCATTATGGCGATAGGTTAGCGCAATTTACGCAAAACATAAAATGTAATACTTTTTGCACAGTTAGATATATTTTGAGCTTATTCAAATATAGTTTAATAATTATATAAATAGGATGAGTATTTATAAGATATACAGCACGTGTGCACCCTTCACCCTTTAACCCCACATCATAACTGCGAAGGCGCCATTTTGAGCCGGGAACAATGACATTTTAAATTGTGTCATAATATCCGTGATACAGATCCGCGTCGCGTTCGACTCAACAATCGAGACCTAATTTGGGCTTTGGGTTAATGTTCGCGACTTGTTATAAATCTTTAAAAGTTCAGAGCCGTCCGGTCGCCCTAATTTTCACTAATGGCTGAACATGGAGCGTCCCTATTTAAAGATCGCACTAATGTGGCCTGAAGTTTCGATCGATGCCCGCGTTAATGAGCTTTTGTAATTCCTTTCGAGATTGCTTTTCATTTATTTTTCTATTCATTGTTTCGATTTCAATTCGTCGATGCAGTTTTTATCTGTACTGCGAAAGTAGGTCGTGGTATTTTTTGATGGAGTTTTTGATTAATTTCTTTAGTGCGAAAGATATATATCTAAATCAGTTTATAAGTTAATAATATTTTCACGGTTTCTTAGTTTTTTAAATATACATGATTATATGATTGTTTCTTGCCTTAAAACCTTATAAAAGGTGTATTAAGCTCATTTTTAATGTACTAACGTATGACCTATCAATTAATCTTTGTTCTATCCAAAAACAATGTTATCAGAAATAATAAATTACATGATAATATTATAGTAAGAAAAATAGTTTTCAAAATCCGTATTTTTCCTTGCAGACTACACCTATACCGTCAGAAGTTGGCCAGAAAAATTAATTATTGTAATATTTCAAATTGATCACTTTATACAGGTGGTTGAAAATTGACGATAAAGACATAAAGTTTTTTGCTGACAAATAGAATTTACATTCACCCGTTTAAAGATTTTAAGCCTACGACTAATCAACGTGTATAACTGATTCTCTTTTCTTTGAGACGGCCTTTAAACAGAAAGTCCATCAATTATTTATGTTCCGTTCTCTTTCCTTGTTGAAAAATTCAGCTACGTCAAGAAAATCTGGCCTTTGTAAACTTTTGGAAGTTTTTAAATTCTCTTTTGATTTGTAACTAGGAGTTCCGTTGCGCCGGTCCACGGGGCGAATACTAAAATTTCATCTGCACGACATTTGTTATTCCGGCCGTTTCTTATCCGCCGCCATTATAGCTTGCTGTTACCTGTTTTTGCGTAATGTATTGAGGGTCGAAGTGAACAAAGGACGCTGAGCTCTCTGCCTAATACGAATTTTTATGCCTGTTATATTTCCTAGTATGATAAAATTGGTTATTGGTTTTGTATTATTTCTATCAGCGGTTTCCTTCGTGAGGGCGAGGTTAGGTTGCAACCTATGTGATTTTTCGTCATAATAATAATTTTCTCACGTTGATTTCTTTCACTGGCGATGATAAAACTGGAATAAAAACAAAAATGAATTACGCTCCGTATAAACTGTAGGTATAAATTAATATTTTATCTTTATGTAAGCTCATCTCTACCTCGTTACGACCAATGAGGAAGTTCTCCATTTTCTGCAATTTTCATTTGTTTAGCGAATGTAATACAGGTTATCACAACTATTCTGTAATGACACTGATCAAAATATCACGACGATGCCTTAAATTAAGTGGAGGCTACATTGTTTGCAATTTATATACGTATTATATTTAAAACTAACTGTGCCCGCGACTATGTCCTGGTGTTGTTTAACAAAAAAAATATTTAGTACAAAGTTTAAATATTTTTTGGTTTAAGAATTTTTCTAAAATAAAAGTAGGCTAGGTTACTCTTTATTACTTCAGCTATCTGCCATCATAATTCCTATCAAAATGCATTTCAGAGATTAACCAGAAAGAACAAACAGACAGACAGATTAAAAAAAAATTGGTATATGTACCGCATGTATATTCATATTCATGCAATAAAAGAAGTTATTTTAATATTAGAAACGGACGATTTTATTTATTTGTATAGATAATAAATTAATAACAATTGTAATAACAATCTTATTCACAGTCTTTAACATTACACACGGAAATGTTGTTTTTTTTTAATAGCGAGCTTTAATAATATAAATGTACAGTCTTATACGTAACCGACAGGAGATAAAACTATGACAGACTCTGGGTTGCAGAAAACCTATTGATTCTAAGAAGATGTTTACACTTAAATGCTATTTTTACAATCATAGTGTTGTGTGAACTCTAGAAGCCTCTATTCTCTCGTTGCTCCTTCCTACGCGCTAAGAATATATCGATCGCGGAGTAATACACCTGCTAGGTACTGCGGTTAAAATATTTGAAACACTTTCTATATTAATAATTTATTTAAGGAATTATTATAAAACAAATGGTTACATTTTCATTAATATTTTGATTGGTGGTAGGACAGCGTAAGTATAGCTCTCTTTAAATCGCATTCGATTGCAGTAGGCATTAGCAATTGTAAAGATGTGTTTATATGCTACCATTTTTTTATATCTTCAATTAACAATTTATTTATTTATTTATTTTTGACAACCGTTTCAAACTAAGTGTATGTGTACTTTAAATTAGATACATACATTTCTAATATGCGTTACATTTTAAATAATAATTTATTTGCTAAATTTTATTATATTTAATACAAATTTCATCATCAAGTTCAGTGTATAAGTACAATGTACAGTAATAAGTGTGTAAAGTCAGCACTATGAAAGAAAAAATATCTCTTAGGTAATAAAAATAGATTTTATTTTCTATGTACGAAGGGAAAATTGAGAAAAAAATATGCTTTTATAATTATATGTATGACAGTAGTTACCTTTTTATGCCAAGTAACATATTTTAAAAAGTTTTTTAAACACAACAAACAAATAACAAATTACCTTTTGGTTAAATAACACTGAAATGGTACGAATTTATTGTTTATGCAAAATTCACTTTTACATTTCATGTACGAATGAAATATGACAAGAAATAATTAATTTGCGTTTCCGTTTTAAATACTATTTCTCTGTAACGTTGAAAATTAATGTTGCGAGTATAAATTTTATACACGCGGTTTAATAACAATACTCGTTTTGTATTTAACTTTAATAATTATATGTTTTTTAGTAAAAGTAGCTTAGTGTTTAAATGTCATGTGTTAAAAGTATTCTTGGTCAGTTCAATCATTGATAAATACACGTTTTGTGTGATAATTTACCATATTTTTTTACCAGTTAGTTTCGGGCAGCACAGGACCGGTCATCTTGGCGATGTTTCGGGAAGCCTATGACTTGCAGTGAGCGTCTATCGACTGATATGATGATCATGATAATAGATAAATATCGTGAGAATTCTGGTACACGAATACCTGTAGACTCCCACTCTATTGCGCGTTTAAGACCGTATGTCTCAACAGAACATTTATGTAATAATTACGAAAGGATTAACCAATAGTTTTATAGCCTTTATTATTGTGATATAGATTATAAAAAAATGATAGAATGAATGTGTAATAATATTTTACTATCAAGTTCGTACGCAAGCAACTTGATTCAGAATACGTAAACATTTTAAGAGTGAACGTCAAATAGATATATGATATTAATTTTAGATTTTTAATTTTTTTTTTAACAATTGGGGACCTCTCGTTTCCCTATCTTGTGTGGGACAGGGACTTTTAATTTTTTATTAATATATTCACACACTTCTATTTATTTTCATTCTCTTCTTTCATATTATCACTCTTTCTTCTTCATTCTTTCTACAGTTTTCCCAGTCTTTCACTTCCATTCTGTTATCCTTACATCCATCCTCAGCCACTACATGCTAGTTCTAGTTTACAATTTTATTTAATTTATTATTTATTACATTTTCGCACCATTTTATTTATTACCCATTTTTATTTCACAAATTAATTAATTCTTTTACCATTTTTACTATTTTGGTGCTTTCTTTACAATATAATTTCTAGCAGATTTTTAAATATTGTTAGTTAATAATATATATATTTTTATATAATTTATTATTTACTATATAGTAGGTAATAGGTATAAAAGATTTAAAGGGGTGAATGTATAGCATATTTGGCTTTTCTCCTTTGTATTTCCAATCACCCTGAAATATGTAATGTTAATTTATTTTTCTATTATAATGGGACAACCTGATATAATCTGGCAGTTCAAAGTCTGCAGGTATAGATAGGAAACAAAAATTAATTTTAATATGTAGCTAATTGTATACTACGTGTGCTGCTACGCCACCAATTGAAAAAATTGAAGAAAGACATATTAACTTTATTTTGAGTCATTTTGATTTTGATCTTGTTCATTTCGAAAAAAATGTGACATTGCAGCGTTTCGTTTCAAAAATTTCTTGTTTTTCCATCTGGTGCGCAAACGAATAATTCAGCAGGTTCTCCGACGTGTGAACAGGCCACGTAGAGCTGGCCATGTGAGAAGCATGGATTCTCCAAATTGAATGCACACACTTTGCAACGTTCTTGTGCTTTTGTTGATCGTCATTGCGAAAGCGTGTTGCACCGAGAGTTGCAAACGTTTGAATTCGAATGACATATCTGTCGGGAGCATTGGGGTACATGGCAACAGTACGTCTTCAACTTTGAATTTCAAACCAAATTAATGCGTCGATAAAGTTTTTCATCATTTTCTTGACTGATTTATTTTTCGAAAAAGAATGACGAGTACGTCAATTTTCAAGATATATTAATGTATACATTTTTTTATCATTTATGAATATGATATATATGTTCTGCAAGGGTGGATAGGAAACAATAATTAGTTTTAATATGAAATGAAAATGGAACTTACGTCAATTGTTATTTCTAAAACCATTGAGTTTTGGATAGTGTATTTTTGATAGGTTGGTTAGATATCCTTTTAAAGTTTTTACATTTAATTTAAATTTCCTAATTTTACAACGCGACCAGTTATTATCTTTTGCATAACTTCTTTGTTGGTCAAATACGTAAAAATTATTCACCCATATGCTCCTTTTAAAAACATCGTTTTGTAAATAAAACGTTGAAATTTGTATTATGTTATATAATTTATGACTTTGTTTAATTTATCGTGGATGTTGTTCGGTCCGAAAATCCGCATTGTCGCATTTCGCAGCACTTGTACGTGCTGATGTCTCGCACGGGACGTCGACGTTGGCGCGTTAACACTTTTTCGTTCATTTCTTTCTTTTCCGAGTGCTTCTAGTATAGCTACGTGATTAAAAATTCAAAGTACAGCCAACAGATTAAGCAGAAACATTTTTTTAAACTATTGTCTCTGCGGATTATTATAACTTTCTTAATTATCTGTGGAACATATTTGATGATTATATTAGAAAATTTACATCTTTGTTCCTGAACTTGGAGATTATTTTATTTGATTTTCGTTAGTTGGCCTAATACAATTAATGATTATTTTAACTAAAATTAAATTCGAAATTGTGGTAGAATTAAAAAAAAAATTGATCCATATTCTGTGTTGCGAAAACTTAATTCTGTACCATTATATGTTGCCGATGATAACTTATGGACTTGAGACGTAAGAAGACCTAAGAAGGTACAAGACCACTCAGAGAGCAATAGAGAGCTATGCTCGTAACTTCCCTGCGAGATCGATTCAGAAATGAGGCGATCCGCAGAAGATCCCAGGTCATTGACTGACCTTGAACAAATGGTCGTCTCGTCGCGTCGTAGGCAGGACCCGACTTAGTCAGGGTCGCGAAAAGTTGTTGGATGCGGGCACCGTAGGAGCAGTCACCGTGGTGATTATCGAAGGAGGCTTACGCCTTGCCTTGTTTTTCTTGCTGTGATATAAACAAAACTTCTTTGAAAAGTAACCTTTTTGGATAAAAATAAAATCGATCAAAAATTTTTATTTATCTTGCGAATCCTCTTTTGTTTACGAATCCGCAGTAGATACGCAGAATCTCAGTTAATAAAGGTGAATTCTGTAAAAATTACATGTGTATTATTTGTATATTGTGAAAATACTTTCATCATTTATTACCTGTCTCTACTAAATTTGTCATAAATTATAGAATTCACGCTAATGACAGATAAACTTTTTTGACAGTACCAACTTTACAAAACGTTGTAATAGCATAGTTGTAGCAGAGAGAGAAATAGTTTGGTTTGTAAAGTAATTGGGGAATTATGTCGGAGAAATAGCCTTGGTAGTTTTTTTTTACGATGACGTCAGCAACTCTGACGTCACTTATATAAATTCAGTGATTGATCTTCCACCAATAAAACATAGTTTCTGATAATTTCATATAATAATAACAGTGGTTCAAGCTACAACTCTCTCTTTATGCCGACGGTAAATATCGGTTACATCAGGTATTTATGAAATATTTATACAATTTTCGTGAAAACAAGGCTTTACCAAAGTATAAATAATGGTGATTGCTTGTAGAATTTCAGCTAAAATCTTTAAAGATTTTATATCTATTTCCAATCATCTGTATAAAGTAACCACTCTGAAATATGTTATATATTTTTTCTATTGGATTATGACAGGCCAATAACAACTGGCAGTACAACATTTAATAATAATAAATTAGTTGTAACATTTAGTTATTTATTATTTCTGAAACAAATGTTTGAATAATGACATACTCTAATCGACAGAAAACTAGTTGTACATCTCTCATACCTTTACAGCTCTTACATCTATAAAGAAGAATCTTGAATGTTGATAGTTTTTGATTTTGTTAATAATTGTCACGTAATTTATACAAAGGCAGTGGCTACATTTATAGTGTGCGATAAATATTTTTCTGAAAGCCAGTCTATCGACGACCTCGAATGTGAAGTAAATATGTTTTTAAGGCTCTGGTTATGTGAATAACTTCATTCCTCTTTGAATACATTCACACTTACATTCGTATGGTGTGTTTCTCTGCGCGAGCTCGTTTTGTCCGCGTCACCCTTAAGAGTCCATGTTTAAAAAAACACTAAGAGTGTAAGTTGTTGAAAAAACTCGTCTGATATGATATTCCGTTGTAACGTAGTGATTTTTAAAGATTTGTTTCAGAAATATGGCGTCAAACATGTTATTTTAGATGTATAACCTTCAGTTTATCTTACAATGTAAAATTAATATAATCTCGTGAAATAAATCTTTAAAGCATGGATGCGTAGCCCGCCGGTCGAATACTGGTGGCCCGCCGACAGCAAAGATAATACTCTCGTACATTCAAAAATATTGAATTCTATTCCAGAATAAAACCAAAAAAAAAAATAATTACCTATACTTCTGGCGGCCGGCCCGCCATCAGTTCATACCATGCCCGAGTGGCCCCTAGTCTTAATAAGCCTGTGCAATCATGCTTTAAAGGGATGAAAGTATAGATCAGCATTGCCAATCATCCTGTATAAATTTATCAGTTTGAAATATGTTATATGTTGTTTATATTTCTATTGAAATGCGTCGGGCTTGTAATGTTTGGCAATATTAACTCTACAGGGACAGATAGTTAACAAGAAATCATTTTAGTATGTAGTAATCCGAATTTTGTTAATACGTTCTGTGGCTACCTGCTTTAATGTAATTATTTCTAAAACAATTGATTTTTTTAGGGCGTACTATACATTGATTGACAGAACATGAGCTGAACATGAGCATATTCACACCTTTAAAGTTTTTTTTTTAATTTCAATCATCCTCTATATGGTAACATTTCAATGCGTTTAAAATATTACATAGATTTCAATTTTAAAGTTATACGGAATGAACTCTTATAAAATGTAATTATCTTTATAATTTATCAGTGTAATTCACCATGTGGGCTCTTTATGGGTTGTTGCTTTGAATATTTTTTTTTCACCATTTTTTTAAATTTCGATTTCTTTCGAACTCTTCATATATAGTTGATGAATTGTTATGTTATGTTTTCTAAGTATAGTATGCGCCTGTCGGTAATAAACTAACGACCTATCTAGATATTGTGAAAGATTTTTATAGTATTAATGTCATTGTAAACAGGTGCCCACGTGAATCCTGCTGTTTCTGCGGCGCTGTGCGTACGACGGCGTGTGTCGCCGCTGCGTGCCGCACTGTACGTCGCCGCACAATGCGGTGGCGGCATTGCTGGCGCAGCCGCTATCTACGGGTAAGCTAAGCTACATTTATGTTTATATGAATCAGAATTTATCTATGCGATCACTTGATTATTTTGTATTTAAGTTAAGTTATATAGTATATTGATCTATAATATTTTATTTTTTATATATATTTATGTATTTAATATTTATTTATACATTACAGTTATAATATTTGTGTATTGAGAAGAATTGGTTATAGATTAATAAATTTTAAAATAAAAAAGACATTTTTTATTATAAGTCTTCGCTTTCGACTATGCCAATTTGATTTTTTTTTTCAGGATTTAATGAATATAATCAATTATGTTATATTTTTTGTGTAAGCTATCACACGTAATATTTATCGACTCCATTGAACCATATGGCCATTAATCGCACACTCTCTCAGGTATATGTTGCCTTGCCAGGATTCTTTTCATTTTATTTTATCGGACTTACACCAAATTGAACACGTAATATTTGGATGGATGCCCTGAATGGTTTGTACATTCGAGTAGAAATAAATGTTTGTTGAAGAAACAAAATATAATAGTAACTTGGATGTTTATTTAAAATCTCGTATGATGTGATATAACTCGTCTGTACTTACAATGTTTAATGTTTGGTGTTTTATTAAATCTACTTCTACTGTTCGCATAAAACACAATTACTTTTTTGGCTTTTTTTGTTGTAAATTATTAGTGCTATGCTATAACTATAAACCATATTGAAAAAAAAGCGGCACATATTTCAGCGTATTACATTAAAAATATTCCACGTTTAAAATGTATAACGTTCGCTGCAATGCAAGCGTAGCGTGAAATGAAAAAAAAGTACATAATTTGCTATGAAATTAAGTCCTTTGGCAACTTAAATTTAATTAGGCTCCGAACATTTTTTATCTGTAATTGTATTATTTGGCTAATTCCTTGAGGACAAATTGGAAACTGTCGTGGTGAAATACAACGCTAGAATTAATTGAATTCCTTTTCATTACTTTAGACAACCGTAGGAATGGTTAGGCGTTAAATTAAATAAATCTCCAAAACGTCGATTTCTACTTTAAAATAAAGAATAATGTTTCTTAGTGACATTATATTGGGTTATTAGGTATATTATTGATATATAATGACCATATGAAATTGAAAATGCTTCTATAGTGTTTTGAAGAGAAGTGTGCAAAAAAATTCGGTCTGTTTTTATACGTAAAATATGGGCAATAAAAGCGCACAAAGCGATTTACCGACGGCGAGCGCACGAAAGTGAGGTTATAATAAATTTTCCGTGTATTCCTTCTAACTGATTGGTTCCTATCCCTATTTTGACAGCAAATATTGATACGTATATTCGTTGATATACAAACAAGTCTAACGTATGTATGCTTTTCTGACGTCTGGAGACGATCGTAACTTATTTAAACAACATGATGACAGGTTTACTCATAAAAAACTTACGAATGATTTAAATACTTTTATTTATACACTACTTTATGCGTATATTTTGCAGGTCATAATAAAACTTTAAGCTATTTTAACACAGCTTCCTTAATCGCAATATCACCTTGTATATTAATTTATTTTAAGCATCCTTTTTTAACAAAATATTTTTGGAACAAAAACTATTTTTTGTAATTATTCATAGCTGTGAATAATAGGAATTTAAATTGAGTTAATAGCAGATTCCTTCCTCTAATACTAGACACTAATGGACAATAATCCATATATTCAATCTCGAAAATGAAACGACTTGAACAGGATAATAACGTTTTTTACTGACTTGAAGTCTGTTAAAGATTTTAAAAAACGAATTCCTGCCATACTTCGCTTTTGCCATTCTGAGCTATTTTTCCCCTTTTATTTTTCGGGCTCCGTATTATATTTGAATATGGAATGTAAATTATAAATAATTACTCGTAAAATATTGGATTTTTTTTTTTATTATTAATAATTTTTGTACATATTTTTAATCGAATATTATTGTATGGCGAGGAAATTATTAAAAAAAATTGATAATACTTAATGTAACAAATGTCAAAAGAATATTTCTTCCTCGGCTCTTATTTTTTATTATTCTAAAATATCATACCTCCCTTTGAATATTATACGTAACACGATTAAATTTAGAAACTGAGATATTTCATCTTTCATTATATAAATTTTGCTGCTTGTAAAAGCCGGGTCGTATCACAGTAAAAATCTGATTACAAATCGGGCAACACTCTTTCCAATACAAATTTAAAATGTAAATAAGTTTGAAATAATATCTGTAAAGGAATTTATAATAAGAGCCATTGTTTGTCATAAGTAATAGTAATACGTGAATAAGATAAAAATTACTATTATAGTGTTTGTATCTAAATATGGTTTGTAAGATTGTCAAATTTCTAGATTGGCAGGCGTCGTTATTAAAAAAAAACTATTAAAATTTTACACGAAAGAATGTACTAAATTTAATTAAGGTGGGGTGCTCAAAGAGAAAGAAGAAAGATTTTTGTGCTTTTTAGTTGGAGCTTTAGAGCGATTTTATCTGAGTTTATATTGGAACTAAAGTCATTTTAAACTGATGATGGTTTTGAGAAAGTCGAATTCTTTATAATGGTAACACAATACGCTATGTCAAAGAACTACCTTATCTATTGTTTAGTCTACGTATAAATGTCTAGAAACTGTGTTGCCAACTAACTACTAAAATGATAAAGATTTAACGTTTTAAAAAAGGATTCATCCTTACTACAAAAACTCTTGTTACAATTAAAAAATGAGAATCAATGTTTAGTAACAGAATAAAATAATAAACGTTAACATGGTTTATTGTTATAATAAAACCTTATACAAATTATAATAATGTAACAATAATAAATTTTATTAATTTATATAGTGATGTTTAAAATATCTCACGCATATGCTATAACGACGTAACCACAATCGTATTCCGTGTTCCAATTTCGTAATAACGATTATTCATGCGATTATATTAAGCTATCGATTCACAATACGGCTTGACCGCTATAGACATCAATAACTCAATTAGTACCATGCGATTAATACAATTTACAATTAATTACAAAGGCGTCGTATATATTGAAATTATTGGGCGAGCAAGACCCGCCATCTTACGCGTCAAGATGGCGTCGTGTTTTATGCTGAAAATCCAGATAACACATTGATTTCAAGTTATTTCATATTTTAAGTATAGATCACTTCGGGAGTAAAGAGATGTATGGGGGTCAAGCAATTATACGACTGTATATTGCATGTGGCAACTATATTATAAAATATTGCATCTTTTATTATTTGTGAACATTTTGTGTTTTTAAGTTCTGATTCCCAGTAAAAATTTATTCCAACAAAACATTTAAAAAATTATCTAAGACGACTATTTTTTAGAAACTCCAAACTCTTAAATTTAAAAACGTACGTTTTTATTGATATCGACTTTAAGATCATTTATATACTAAATATATTTTTATGTCAGATTTTAATGTGTTATTTTTGCAGTAAAGTACGTCGAGGGTGTTTTAACGATGACATCAACACTTAATACCAGGCCGGATCCTACATTTTATGGTGGTTAGAGTGACGTGACACAAACACCTCTGACTTCTAAGTCTCAGGTCCCCAGGTCAAAGCGACCTAAAAATTTGGCAGCTTCTCAACCCAGTGAAATAGTAGTATAGCAGCCTGAGTCGAGATGAATGAATATTACTAACAATCCTTATTATTGCGCGTCTTATTTTCATATTATACCAATCATTGTAATCTTAATATAGTTTGTCATCCAGTTATATTTTAGTTATATTTTTTATAAATAATGTATAAACATTACTAGTATTACATAAAACATCTTATCTTTTTACTTGAAATAAAAATTGTATACAAAAGTACACCACACAAATTACTTTACTTTTGTTTGAATTTAGACGGAAAAAGTCTTGGAAGGCAATCGTCTTCACCTCGGGGATACGAACAAAACAACGGAACTTATTTCTTTTTTTTTTCTCAATCTATTTGTAATTCGTTCAGGATTATAAATGTAATGAAATGGAGGACTTGTTTACTATTATATTATTTACAATTGTTCTCATTCTGGTCTTTTGTTGTATCAAGGAATATAAAGAAAATTGAATAATGTATACAATGAAGAATTTTTTTTCTACAAATGCACCATTTCTAGATCTTATTATTAATAACAAGTCATTATGCATGGATTAGGGTATAATATACTTGTGGCTCTTAATGAAGACTGTGTTCACATTGCCGTGCAACATGGTAGTGCCCTGTACTCTGTATCCACAAGATGTGCAGTCAATCTTGTTTAGCCGTATACGTCTTCTGCTAGACGGAAATCATCCTTAAAGATTTCGAATAGGCTAGATGGGAAGAAGCTTGCAACATATTTTGACGACATCTGCTTCGTGGAGGCAAGTCTTACGCTGCGTTCGCCACTCCGTAATCTCAACGTGGCAAGTGGCAGTGTGCACTTTGTAGCATGCCTACTGCCACTTGCCAATACGCTGGGTTATGTCGATTACTTTCGTTCGTCCAAGGGTTTTGGAGATATCCAGAGCACTGCCTCCTCCGTGGCTCATAGAGCAACTATTAGCTTACCAATGGGACTCGAAGTGAGGAACTACTTACGCTGTAAATCATGACAAGTAATATAATTTAGCCATAGACCTTCCTCTTGAGGTGTTGAGGAATATTAGGGGAAAAAGTGTTTTGTATACTCACTAAACTCTTATTAATCTACATTTACTAAATTGAATTACGGCCTACCTATAATTGTGCAAAGATAATGAAAAAGGCAGATGAGTAAATTGTATGTGAAAATAAAACAATCAAGAAATATAATATACAAACATAAATACTATACTTATTTTCTAATAACTAATGAACGCATAGACAAGAAATATTTTCAAAATTCGAAGTAGGAAAATGGACAAAAAATTTTGCAATTGATTTTATTTATATAAATGTAAAATAAAATGTTAGACGTCTATTTAAGCTGTTAACAATGTATATAATGTTCATTGTATTAAAAAGTTTTTTCTACTGTTATTTAGAATATAGATATATAACATACACAAGATTTAAACAAAAGGATGAAAAAAAAATAAGAACGTTTTAAAAAGAATAATGATTGTTGCATCTCGTGATCAGATATCTTGACCACTAGGCTATGTATGTATTAGTATAATGCAATTTGCAAAGATTTATACACAGTTCGAAGCTATTGTGTTGCGTACACATGCCGGATGGGTTTCTATAAGGTATTGTGCTGTAGGTGTAGAGGGAAGCCGTACACATTGTTGTCACAAAGATATTATGTATTTCTTTTGCTGACATTGCACCGGGTGTCTCATTTTGTATAAAAAAAGGTTAGGAAGGTGTAGTGTGTTCACAGGTAGATGAATTTGTCGAGTGTGCTTCTTAAAATTGCAATAGATCGTAATAATATATTTAAAGTAGAGACGGAAGACAAAAGATGAGTGACAGGCCAAACCGAGGTCCCCTCGTGGGGGCACTTGAGCTTAGTAACTTCATGAAACGTTCACCGAAGAGATGTATGAGCTCAGCGGCCTGACAAACCGGTAAAATAGTAACATTTAGCGGCCCGAGCCAAGGCTACCATGAGAGCCCTCGACCTTTCTTCTTTTACAAGAGATCTTAGCGCCCTGCCAGCCTATTGCCGTGGAATCTGCACAGCCATTTGGGCAGCAGTGACAGTCCAATCCAGAAAAAAAAGTATTTTGTGGATGATGTTACAATACACGCCTATTTAATGTTTCTAAATAATCCTGTAAATTTAAAAAGTTCTATTAACAAAAATTTGTAATTATTACTGTGAAGGATTTTAAGTGATAATACAGTTCGGGAATAAATGATATACTACTGTATTAGAGAAATTATTAAAGTAAAGAAAAACCATTGAAACATATCTTCGATAGTTACGTCATAATTTATTATAATCATTTCAATATGCTAATTTCTGATTTTCAGATTATGTATCAAAAATATAAAAATATTCACAACTTTACTCATCCAGTAAATTTTTATTTAGTCTGTGATTTACACGTTTTAAGGTATTAAGTGCTTTATAATGTTTAATAAGCTTATAAACGTTCATAAAAATATAAAAGGCGGTATTAAAAATGTAAATTTTAAAAACAAAACGGCCCTAAATAAAATTTACCGTCTCACGGGGAGGTCCTGTCAGTAAACAAAGGCATTTAGACATTTTTAAATACAATTTGATGTTCAATTCTCGGCTTGTTTGCGTATTTTCAGGAATTAACAGATTATACAAAACTCACTCCACAAACAAGGCAAAGTTTATTTAATATTTATACTGTTATACAGCTGTGGTTTTTAATTAAATATTCTCTAATATTCGGGCGGCGAATCTTCAAGGTCAAATTAAATATGAAGATATCTGCAGGAAAACCAACCAAGGTCACTAATTTCTCGTCCGGAGTAGCAGTACGTGGGTCACGACGCTTGTGTGCCGGTGTTTTCTCCAGTGTCGACTATGAGTCAGTCGTAAACTGTTGCCACCTAGAACATATTCCTTAAAAAAGTAATAATTTTTTTAAATTTATTAATGGCTTCAACAAAAATCACCTAGACAGACAAGTCTAAAATATAAACATAACAACATGAAAAATCCTAACAATTTTTCTCTGCTCATTTACCTTTTTCAGCGAGTTTATATAAATATGTATATATATACATATATAACTTGCTAGCGATGACATGATGGCGTTAGTGGTTTTCACATGAACGTGTAAAAGGGGCACCTCGCGGTAGAATCGAAAAACTGTCTTCGGAGGAAAGTATCACATCTTTCTCTAAAACCTAGTAGATAATAATTAGCCAATGTAATACGTCAGGCGACGCATCTGACGTAGACGTTTTTTTTTAATTATTAGCTCGGGGATTTCGGATCCGCGAGCCCTGAGTCTGATGAAGCTGTAAAAGCCAAAACGGCTAACAGCGTCTAGCGCCAATCGGATATAGCCAGATACGACAACGACACGTCATTTATATATATATATATTTTGAAATATTTCTCATGCAACTTTTATTCACTTAATAACCAAATAATAATCTTCCTAACACATGAAATCGTACAATTATTTGAGCTTGCCGTAGTTACGTAAAAATACTTTAAAAAGAAGAACATTAATTTAAAATTAAAAAACATTTATTTATTCACTTTACAATTTAAATCAATTTTGATGATCATTGTAGACGTTAATAGAAGACGATGAAATAATCAAATTTAAAGAAAACTGGTGTGAAATTGTGTTCTTTTATAATACATCATCCCAGTATACATAGATTTAAGAATATCTGTAGAAAAATCAATAGGCAGTAAAGTACCTTTCGCAGCTGTGAATTACATCTGCCGGCCATTAATTCAGCTCACGCAAGGCATACAGGCGTTCTGTTTGCGATGACAAGATCTCTAGATGATTACACTACGTTTCGACGACAAATTTGAAAATAACTATGTTACATATTATATTGTTAAAATAAGCAAGCTAATATAAGTAAAAAAAACAATTGGCCTAAGTTTTTTTTTTTGGAAATTCAATGCGAATCGGAGTTAGAATAACATTATTTATTTATAGTGATCACATATGTGTATCATGGGAAAAATGGCAGAAGCCAAATTTGATAGAAACAAAGCTAAAATTGTTTTAAATTTACGCAAACTGTCAAACGCGCATTGTTCTAAGCGAACTGCCAAACGCGCGAAGTTCACGGCGAACTGTCAATTCCAATATTTTTTTTTTCATAAGAACTTTCTCCAAATAATTAAGAAACTAATTAAAAAGATGATTGAAATTTAAATATGTGTGAAATCGGAAAGTAGTTTTCAAGTCGCGTGACTAAGTGAGAAAGTTATATATATGTAACGGTAAACCTGATTTGTACAGTAAGCATGTTTATAATAAAAAGTTTTACCCAGAACAATGAGATACTACAGATTTTTTTTAATATACAAAATATTCAATATCGTCATCACGCTATCAGTTGAAGCATAGAATAAAAGCTCGCCACGATAACCTGTGTTTCGTTGTGGATGATATTTGTTTGACATATCATTTTGGAATAAGAAGGTTTATTAAATCAGTTTTTTAATTACCCTGGTTTCATAAAAGATCACAGTTATAGAGCCATAAATAGACGCTATATTGTCATTAGAAATATAAACTTTATACATTCAAAAATAGGAAAAACTAATCATCGTATGGTTTCAAAATAGTTGCGGGTGTCGAGAAAATATTTCCGCTAACTGCATTCGTCGGTCTTAAGTGTTTAGGACGGTATTTGCCGCAATCGTTATCCTTGTGATTGTTTCTGTACTGAATTATCAACCCATCTTTAATCTTATTACAACTACAAAATTTATTTGTGTCAGCATTACGTGACGAAATTATGTCTTATTAGAAACATCTACAACATTATACTACTCACGTTTCTTTAACTAATTTAAATCGAATGATCCAATCAGGAATGAAAGAGGTCCGTAGGTGAATGAAAGTAACCGATATAGCACAGCGGCTTTGTAAGTTGAAGTAGCAGTGAGGGCGCAGAATTGTTAGTACCTGGAGCCTCAAGGTTATTTAGTGGAGACCAAAGATTGGCAGGCGCAGCGAAGAACTTCCACCCACAAGGTGAACGACCGATAAAGTTAAGGTTCGTCTTCCGGTTATGGTTTATCCACGCCGCGTCTACCGGCTTGTGTTCACCATTAGAGAATACTTAAAGGAACTTATAATAACAAAATCATCCATCTGATTGGTCGATACAAGATACGTTTCTTATTTGTACGCTATCAAGTCCTTAAATTTACAGCGAAACCAATAAATTCAACAAAGGATACATCAATCACTGTCATCTCGTATTTAATACGCCTGTAACAACGTCTGATGTCTCGGCAAGAATATTGAATGAATAAGAAAACTGAAATTTAACGTCAAATACTGTTCACGTTAATTGTTTAACACGTTTTTTTAAATTAAATTTTGAAGTGTTTATATTGAAATTTAATTAATGTAGAATTGATTAAAATTTATTATTATTTAGTATGGGTTAAGATTGACACATACATTAAAAGAAATAACAGACATAGGTAAGAACTTTCTTATAACAAACTGTCTTATATTTCTTTGTATAAATATGTATTCAGCGGATTGAGAAGCTTATGTGGCAGTAGGCGATCGTTCCTATTGGAAATCTATGGGAGAACACCTGTGTCCACATAAATATACGATTGTATTTATTGTGGAAATTTCTCAGACTAAGGGGCTTTTGGATTCCTAATAGATTTAAGTTTAATGGCATCTCATTATAAGGGCGTTCACTGTGATTCAGATTCTAGAACTCTTCTAATTACGTACTCAAGTGGTTTCTGTAAATGATTCTATGTAGATCTAGATGTACAAAATAGCAATTAAAAATAAACTTTTAAATATCTCAGTAAGCGGAACTCAAGAATGGCTCGACGACTATTTTTTTTTCTAATTCAAATTTTGATATATAAATGCTGTCGATTAAGTTTAGTAAAAAGAAAAGAAAAAAAAAATTTTTTTTTGCTAAGTGTCAAAATTTTAGACAGGCTATTCATTTGTTCTGACGCGAAACGTTTTTAGTAATTACAACTGTTGAAAACGATTCAAAGCAATAAATGCTTTTAGTTTGATTACGGAATCGATGTTGTGCTGTGGACTTTGTTTACAGAGAGCGATGCGATTCTTATATGATAATGGTTATTATCGTTGGGAGTTTCGTGAGCTTTGGTGAGCTTTCATCGGAACAAACAGTACTTTAAAAATATTATCTTTCAAATATTTCAAATAACAAAACTGTATTTGTAAAAACAGGATTGTTGAGTATGTTATACAACAGACAACAATTTGTTATACGTCATGGCGTCTGGTAATCGGTGAAATATAAAAACATTTGTCGAACTGAATTTTTCGCTATACTACTGTGCTACTTAATTTTGTGACATAGCATTCTCATTTGATTTTCTTAATGATGAAATGAATGAACGAAATGAAAACTAGTGTCGCGGCATAGTTTAACTTTATTCTACCTACATCATTATTACATTAGTTTTATCCAAAAAAATTAATAATAATATAATGTATTTCTTTGTCTTAAGCTTGACATTTAAATCTTGTTTGCATTTTGTTAGACATCTATAAAGATAAAAAGTTATAATTCGTTTATTCAATAGTGGAACTTTTAACAGAATTCTTATTGATGGTAAACTTATTATCAATTCATTTTTTAATCCAATTTGTTTTTTACTCTACACTGTTTTGAAAGGTGTTATAGTTGTGGAGAAGTAGCAAGAAAAAACTCCACAACAACACATGTTTTAACAAAGTTTAACATTGATTTATATATATATTTACTTCATTAGATAAATCCTTAATGAAATAAATATAATCAGGAAACATCACTCACTGCATAGGATTCTTATCATTTAAATATTCGTTTATTAAATAATAAGCTGTTTTAAATAATGTTTTGCGATATTTTAATAAAAAATTTGATTTCGTTTATTACAAAAAAATTAGACACTGTTTGCAGTCTCAACTTCGGTAAAGTTGTTTGTTAAAGATGCCTTGTAAGTAAACTATGGAGGTTCCTTATTTTCTTTAATTTAATGTAACTATTTTGAATGTACAAAATATTTTTATAAATACGAGTATATTATGACGCCACTGTTAAAATGTTGACTTCTTTAAACTCATTTCTCAAGGAGATTCTCAGCCCTAACCTGTAAATAGCTCGGATGGCTCTTCTGTACTATAGCTATGATGTATAGCAATAAACTGTTTGATTATGAAACGGAAATGGGGCGGGTATGTTTGACAGATGAACTAATGGTTCAAATCGAAAGATTTTTTATTTGTCGTTTTAAATCAAGGCAAAGATGGAGGGAAAACTCAACCTTTTAAATTTATATCTTTATAAACAATAAAGAAAAACGCCTTTTCATACACATAGGTTGAATATTTTTTCATGTTAATAATCATACAATTGTGTTTCTTGTGTCATTCGCTTAGCCATTTTAAATATTCAACAGTCGTTTTCTTTCAGTTATCTGTCTCAAGAAAATATACGAATGTTGACGTATTTAAAATAAGAGATTTTATACTCAATATCCGCGTTGAAATTTTATGATGTGTAAATTTATTCTTTACCCCTGCCTGCATAGAATTCTTTATGCTCTGTGCTATCACTATATTGTTAAGATTTTATTTTCATTTTCTTACCAGTTGAAATGATAGCGTTACTTAAAATCGACCCATATATTAAGCTTTCGTAGTTTGACCGATTTTCCTTTTATTTGAATTGGAAAATCAGTATTGCTGCTGCATTTTTACATTAGACCGACCAGGGATGTCTGCCAACACTAATTGCATAGTTTTATTTCTGAAAAATGTAATTTATAGCTGTCCGTGAATGAAGCAGAATTAATTATGAGAATTTAAAAATGCTGCAGAATTATTTGTCTCATTTCCTTGTTGGAAAGGATGAAGGTATAGAAATTTCTTGCTGTTTTTTTGCAAAGCAGTTATTACCCTTGCAAATAAATAATGCTGCGCTAGTTCTTCATCCTATTTAAACATAGTAGTTGTTATTTAATAGTTATAACTAAAACACAGTTTGTTATTATGTAATAAATGAAGCAAAATTGGCGGTGTTAACTTTCGAAGCACTGCAGAAATTATTAATATATATGTGGTGTGAAAAGGATATATATAGTAGACAGTTGACGTATATATTGTACAAAATGGGTGTTATTATGATAAAGACGTAAATTTTTAGGTTTGTCATGGATTTTTATGGTCCCCTTTATTAGTATCCGTATACCGTATCTGACTTTAGAACAGGGCTTTTACATTTTTTTTAATAATTCTTTTTACATACTTTTTTTTCCTGTACTCTTCTTTTATTCGACATATAATCTAATTTTCCTTTTCTTTCATTCTATAATTCTCAATCATGAATTTAATTTTAATAGATTTACTGTACCATCGCATTATGTGAAGAGAGACTTGATACGGCGCTCTAAGTTGATTGATCTGGGTATTGCAAGGAAGGAGATCACCTTGCAATGCTTCGTTCAACTTCACTGACCTGACTTTTTTCCACACCTAACCAAATTTTTAATCACTCTGCTAACGATCATTTGAGAGTAGATTCAAGAAATAAGCTGATTCTCGCTCTTGAGAGGTCTTGATCTGTGATAGGTTTGGTTGGTATATCACTCGCTACTACCTCATTCGCATATAAATTCAGCATTTTAAAATTATAGTAAATTCTTTCATTAATTTTAGTTTTTCGTTAAATTAGTCATTAGTATCACCTAGTAAGTTTTAGTTAATACTACCTGTGTCAATGTTCTTAAAAACACGAATAAATCCGGACTAGAAGCGGTCACTGCCTATCCTAAGAGATTCCACACTGTTTATTATATGTGTTTATTATAATTTCCCAATCAGGAGATGCATCCAGAATAGATTTAGAATTTCACAGTATTATTATTTTAGAGTCTTCTATCACAAAATTAATATAATATAATGTACTGAACAAATATATTGAGCAATGCTAGCGCAGCAGTAGGGGACTGAGATATGCGAACGTAAGTAGCAGGTTCGATTCTCAAGGTATACATTTGTTCAATGATTATACAGAATTGTCAATTCTCACAAACGAAATTCCAGAAGATCGGCAGCTGTTTTTTCTGCGTATCATAATATCATACTAGGACCGCCAACCTGGCTGTTAAGTGTGGCGATTATAGTACGTTCTCCCATAGATATTTTTGGAATGAAACGGCAACGCCGAAAGAAGCTTTACTCACCCCTATAAAGCTTTTACAGCTGTATCCAATCTCTATGTATGTATAATTTTATGGCCTTTTTTTAATTATATTGACACAAGATGAACCAGTGTCTAATAATAGAATAAAAATTCTGGGTTTAATTAAAGGAAGGGAATGTAAGTAAAGGAAGTCGGTAACGTTAGGTCGTGACGTTTTCAAGGTCGATCAGGATGTGGTTTCAAACGTCAGGTATAAGTTTTCATTTATCGTGATATCTTTAAATATTATTAACGCGGCTACACAGTGGTAAAGGATTCGGATTTCAACTTATATTGTGGTCTAATTCCCTTGTTTATGATTAACAGATGATTGTTTATATTGTCAACAACATATTTTGATTTATCTCTGACATGTTTATTAGAGCAAGAAGCAGAGTAGAGTGAAAGATAAAATAGATTAGAAAAAATTAGTTGACCATCAATAAGAGTTCTTTTAAAAGTTTCAAGGTTGAATAAATTAATTTTATTTTGTATCTTTTAAAATTTATCATGGCGTATAGGTTATTATTCAATAACCTATACCTATACCTATACGACCATAAATATCTCTATAAAATAAATATTTTATATATAATATTAGCACGATGTCCATACGTAAGGAGACGCTGAGTACAGATCGTTTCCAGCTGTTCTATTAGTGATCAATGAGTGAAACCTTACCTCCAGCAGTGGACTTTTTGGATGATGATGAATAACACAAGTGGTCTCATGAATGTAATTGTGATTAACCAAGCGAATAATTACCAAGGTCTGTATGAACATTTTGTCAGCGTCGTTTAGACGTATATTTTAGTACCGAATTAGTATTATTTACAAGGCACTGTATTGCATCTAGGTCATATAAATGCTGTAAGGAGTTCTCAACTAAAACTAATTACAAGCAACACCCGACGCGCTAACTTGACGCAAACATCGTATTATGAACGATGTACGGCGCGTATATTCATATTGTGTTACTTTGTTATGAATTATTGTATTTCCTCAAGTGTATTTATTGTGCTAATGAGTCAATAAAAGTCACATTTACTATTCGACAATATTTATTTATTTTATTATCCACGTAGCACTTTATTCTTCTCCGGATCTCCTCATTTCGATCTCGAAGCGACACTACGAGAATAGCTCTCTCCATTGCTCTTTAGATGACATTAAGCCTTCTTATAAGAAGGTGTAATGTCCTTATAAACCTTATAAGGTTTACCGTAAGAAACCACGTCTCGGTGGAACTGGACGAGTTATATTGCTCGTGCAACCAGTGGCCGTTGTAGCCGAAAGGTTCTCGAGTAGCGACTTTGAGCCGGTAGACGTGGTTTAGGTTGTCCCACGACTAGGTGGACCAACAATATAATGAAGGGGTATTATTCTGGAGGAGAGTCCCAAAATACGACAACCAAAGTACCGAATGCCTGTGTCTTTGAAACTGCAGCGCCCGACGATAGACACACTATATAATAAAAAGTTCATTCCATTGTAACACTTGCTGCCGCCGCTCCAAGAGAGTAGTCTGCAGATATGTGATCCTACTCCTGAAGAGCTGCTACAGTTTTGAGGCTTGGATACGTTCAATAAGCTGGTAGACATGGTCAAGGTCGCGGGTAACGGAAGACCGTGCGTTGTGGCGATCTTAAGTAAGAAAAGGACCAATATTTAACCACTTCCGCACATGCATTCGTAGTCGTGCAACAAAGTGCACCGCTCGCAAGCCCGCTAATAAATGCGAATGCGGCAAAGATTGCGAATCATACAACTGCCACCGCCAAATCACTCAACACGTGTTTCACCCCTCTACGGGGCATCTTCAGGAGTTATGTTACACCGATTAGTGCCAAACACAGAGTGGCACTAATCGTGCGGAAGTGGCTAAATATTGGTACTTTTCTTACTTAGGATGGACTTCCGCAAGGTAACGTTTGATTCCATTAAATATTGTCGCGATCTTTGTGGAGGCCAATGCCTCGATTGCTTCAAAAGAACAAGAAGGATCATATAAAGTGTCCACTTTTGTACTTGATGAAGAATTTCAGAAGAGCACAATTTGATAGAAATAAGAGTCATATTGAACTCTCCTATAAAGTATCCTTCAACTTAAAACTGCAAGGATTTCATACGCGACCAGATCTGAGGAGAGCGCACAATAAACTCAGAATTTTTCTGTTATTCCCATCCCAAGCAATACTATCTCTTAAAAAAATGCTTCACACTGTAATACGATTTATTTACAAGTTTTAATCTTATGAATTTAAATTTAACACAAAATAATTTAGAGACATATGAATGTGTGTCGTAAACTTGTAAACAGTTGCCCACGGCTGAGTTAGTAAATTTAAGAAGCCTGTAGAAGAGTATAACAAGCTTTAGTATATTTTTGGTGCTATCCCTATGTACTTTTTCTTAAATTTATTAATGTTTATATTTCCATAGAACAGATCCGACCATAGACTTTCTTCATTAATTCTTTCTCTAAGACTCTCTAGAAGAGAGTAAATAATTTCTACATAACTTGATAGTAAATTTCCTAACTTTATCATTGCAAAGTTACGTTTAAAATTAAACTAGAAATCAAGTTGAGTTGTTTGAGTTGGTCAGGGACTTCGCCCATAGATATCCTATAAGACCGGCTGGAAGCGGCCTGCTTTCAGTGTTTTCGGATACTGCCTATTTTATTGTTTATACATGATTTTGGACATGTTTTTTGTTTATTATTCAATAAACCAATATTTAAATGACAAGAATTCTTGGCTGTGATGTCGCCTGATTATATTGATTTCATTTAGGCTATAAGTGTATATGTATAAATCGGTATTAAACTTTATTAAACATGTGTTGTTGTGGAGTTTCTTCCTGATTCTTCTCTGCCACTATAACACATTGCGAAGCAGAGTAGAGTCAAAAATAAAATAGATAAAAAATAATAAGTTTACAATCAATAAGAGTTCTTTTAAAAGATCCAATGTTGAATAAATCAATTCCATATTTATCTTTTTCTTAACGTTTTATCGAGACACTTTGACGACTATGTAATATACTATATACTCGTATGTAATATACTATATTAAATGTTTGATATTATTTAGGCAGAGTTTAATAAACGTATTCTCTTGAGTGTTTTTAATAAGTAGAGGAACGAGAAGTAATAATTAACTTATTTAACTAAAATATGGATGGAGCCTCTCAAACATAGCATAAGCTCTATAGCAAATTTGAAATTATTTCAATATATTTATAGCTCTCACCAGGATTGGTAGGTAAGAATAATTGCTGCTTGAATACAGACCTTCTGTTACCATGTAAAGTATTAAATTATTGGTAACAATGTATAAATAACGTCAAGAATTATTGTAGCGTGGCACTGGATTTAAACTCCGGTACATTAGATAATGATCATATAAGCCGATAGACTTCTATATTTAATGGAATCAGGCGTTACCTTGCGGAAGTCCATCCTAAGTACAGAAAAGAAACAGTACAGAAAACAAAAACTTTGTTGCACGACTAACACTGCATGTGCGGAAGTGGCTAAATATTGGTCCTTTTCTTACTTACTATAGACTTCTATTGCCAGGAATATGCCTTCTCCAAAGATTGTTGCGATGACCGGTCTTGCACTGCCAGCATCCAGCGACTTCCTGTGGCTTTGGCTATATCGTTTATCTGGTGGTGGGGGCTATTCATTGTACGGGCAGTGTGCCTTGCCCACTAGCACGTCAGACGAAGAATTTTCCTGAATTCTTCGGTGAACTTGACTCATCTCCATTTCAAAACGAAGCTCCAAGCATAGCTTTCTTCATTGCTCTTTGGGTGGCCAATCGACCACGTCTCATACCTATAACTCTACACTGCCGACACGCACTGGTCAAATATCTTCGTCTCTAGCACTTAATAGCCTAGAGTTTCAATTTTGATACCAATCTTTTAAACCGAATGTTTACATCACTATTAGTTTTTTTTTATAGGTTGACTGTACCGTATTTTACTGTTGTATAACATTCTTTCCAACGAAATTAAAAAAAAAAAAATTCCCTTGATCTAGGCCCTCGAGAAAACACAGTAATATTAAAAAAAATCACTTTCGTAAATCAGGCTATTAAGGGCTAGATATTGCGTTACATAGACAAGATGTTTCTCTATAATTACTCATGTAAAAAATTCAGTAACGGAGTTAAAAGTGATGCTCAGTTAAAAAAAAGTACACAGGACGAGCACAAAATCTCTTCTCTTTTTATTAAAAAAAAAATTAGAAGCCTAACTAATTTAAACGCAATTCGCTTCTACCGCAGAATAATAAAAAGATATTACATTTTGTTTGTATTCTTCATGGATTGGAGAGAGATAGATTAGTCTTTTGATCAGCCAAGTGGTTATAAATGATACATAAAAAAAATAATTTAATAAAGATTTCATTTGTTACGGTCTAGTGGCTTTTCAAGTACGGTCCCAGAACGGCCATTTTGCCAATCCAAGCTTTTTGTTCAAACGTTTATTAGCCAATTTATATGTAAATTTGTACATTTTTTATACTTATTTACACGTTAGGTAGAAGTTTTCCATAAAGCACTTTAATATTTCCCATAAAACTACTTTTGATATTCTATCTCTATCTGGGTAATAATGCTGCTACTAGCGATTTTGACCAATGTTCAGAGTCGTCTATAGAAGTAGTTTTTTTATCCACCGTTATTGGGAACCTCTGGTAAAGCCTTATCTAGTTTTTGGACAAAGCATTTATATTTTGTTATAATTCTTTTCACGTAACCTTTTATTTTTATACTCGTTTATCATACGCCATAAGATCTCTTCCATCATCATATATTCTACAATTTCTCTAACATTCCTTTACAAACCAATGTTCCTTCCATGGATCGCCTCTCTTTCTCCTTTTCGTTCCTCAATTATAACTGGGACAGTTATTTATGTATCACAGTTTATTGCTTTTGCATTTATTAATATTATGCTGTTACCTAATTTTTGAATCATTATTACATTATATCAAAGCAAAGATTTTAAATTTCTTACATTATTTCTATTATTATATATTTCATTATTATCTTCATATTTTGTTCACAATTCTTGTTTTACCTTTATTTTCATTTCTTCCTGTTTTTACATGCTTACCCGACCTATTTTATTTTTCGGTACTGTTTTTTTTACCGGTACTTTTTGAACGCGTCCTTGACTATGGATCTCCAGCATTTGAGGAACGCAGGCCTATCTTCATTGACATTTATTAGTGAGGAGACTATAGAAGTAGTTGTACTTGATCAGGACTAAGTAGGGATATGGTTTTGAACACAAATGTAGAATGAACAATAATAATTGTGAGGAATATGGTGGACATACTTCTCATTTCGTAGATATGATTGTTTAAATGCAAAGGAATTAAAAATGAAAATAGTGAAATCGCGTCTATGCTTGGTCCAAATATGACATGAATGCATGATAAAATCTTGGAACGCTTGACAATAAAAGTAGAAGGTAAACGCGATTAGTGGGCGGAAGCGAGTTACCCCCCGGGCACGTTGGCGCGGAAGATGATAACCAATGATGTGATCGAAGAAGGTGTATTAACATATGTACAAATAGTATTTACATTTTACACCACTCTAACACAACAGCAGCAACCATTTCACTGGTGGCGTCTTAATTCAAATCGAATTTCGAATTCAAACGCTTAAGAATGATTTTACATAAAAGTATTGTGACTGTAATGGCCAGTAATACGTATCGTTAACGCTGCAAAGGAAAGAACGGAGAAGAAGTTGCAAACGGAGGAAATAGCCGATACTGCTTTTGATTCTGTTTTTGTAATTATACGCAGTTAATAAATAAATTTTAACCTAGCTATAGTATTAACTGTCAGAACGACTGATAGAATCAGTGATAAATAAAAAAATTAAACCGTTAAAAGTTTCACCAATATAGTCTAGTCTGCGCACTGAAACGTGTCCTGAACGTAATAGGAATGTATCAGACGAAATAGAATTTATTATATTGAATTGTTTGAGACTGCCCACAGGAGTATATTATGCACAGAGCAGCAAAAAAATGGCAACTAAAATATTTTTCAGTAATCGATATGCCTCGTGCACTAAACGCTGCGAAAGGATCTAGTGGGCATAGTCTCGTATATTTTATTACAAAGTAATAGAGCAACTGGATCGTATATCACAGAGGTCATCAACCTCCAATCATATTACTTATAATCGGTACTGGAATTTCTTCTGCCGCAATTGCTGCCAGCGGTAACACTTTCTGAAGTAGTAGTAATGTGAACCAGGTAATAAAGGGTCGAATCTATTGGTAGGGTAGGAAAGGCGAGATCTTTTTTATAGCAGCCAGGAAATGGCAACTGACCAATTCGAGTATCTATACTCATGGGCACTCTCGTGTCAGAATGCTAAACGAAGCCTAGCCTTGAGCGTCGTCACTCTATGAGGAGTCCGTTGAAGCCTTGTAAGGTTTCGGCAGCCTCCCAATACGGTCCTCTACTATTGAAGCATTTAGCAACCGGACTGACTTCTGTAGGGAGAAAAGACTTGTTTCGCTACCTTAAAATGCTTCGCTTCCTTAAAAGAGGAGAAATAAAAGCATAAAAAAATATCGGACTTAATAAAGAATGATAGCGGTTACCATACGTATTTGCAGTCATCGTACGAGTAACGTATGAGAATAAATCGCTTTCGAACCATTATGCGCATATTAGAGAATATTAGTCTATTACGGTCATTGTATATAGGGTGATTTGTTATACGTATATAATTTAAATGAAGAAGTGAATGTATAGCTCATTTGTTAGCAAAAAGCTTTAAAATTTCTACACTTATTTACAATCAGCTGTATGAAGTGATGACTTTGAAATTTGTTTCATTAAATTTTTTTTGGAATACGACGTGAAGGCGTTAAAAGGCCTATTATCTGCAGGGGCATCTATCTGTTGAGATGATGATGATTGGAATACAACAAACCATGTAGTTCTGGCAGTAAGAATTCTCCGGGGACATATATTCAACAATAATTAATTTTAATAAATAGTAATTTAAATTTTGTAAATGCTTCTGCTTCTAAACTTATTTAAGTTATTTATTATTTTTAAAACCTTATATATGAATTGAAATCTAATAAGATATAGATTCACCACTTCAAAACACCACCATCCTATATAATACGGTAAATGGTATCCCTTAAGATAGTTATAACGCAATAGTATCAACTTATTACACTTCTTAACTCAGAGTTTTAGTTCTGTTTGCTATATTTTGAATTTGGAATATCATGATTTATTTTTCTTTTGTGCATATTCCGGTTGGGAACAGGCACCGGCGATAAACAGCGGCGCGTTGGCTGTATAAGCGCCGTTACGTCCCCGCTACGATATTGAAAGCTCTTTGAATACAGAAATAATACCGATACATTTTTACTACGAACCTACACAATGTATTGAAATCAATTATAGATTTTAATTTACGTTATGCCAGTGCTCGCAAACATTTTTTAACGAATTTATTTAATTTAATATAGATATACTTTAATTAGAACAATGCTTCAAAAGGACAGAGATGTTAGATTCTGTTTAGAAGAAATCGGGAAGGAATATTGAATGTTATTTGAGCCAGTAAATTCGGGAACGAGCAGTGGTAGTACAGCGGTAGAGGACTGGGGCTTGCGATCATAGGCCGCGGGTTCGATTCTTTCGTTTTGATCTTATTTACACTCAACATCAATTATATAGGATTGCCACTGCTCACCAAAAAGTTTTCAGAGCATGGGCGGCTACGTTCTCTGAGTACCATAACACCAAACTGCGTTCGCCAATCCGACGGCCAAGCGTGGAGATTGTGGTATATCCTCCCTTGTTTATTTTAAGAGAAGGCCATGCTTTGCAGAGGGTGCCTATAGGTTGAAATGATGATGTTTAGGTAATCGATTGTATTTCTTTCTGGTCAATATATAGATAAATAGTGAAAGAGTGAGGTTATTTCGATAAAATAGGTTGTGAAAGAAAAGATCTTTATTTCCGGCGCCGTTTTTAATGAATATGGCCAAATTATAATATAAGCGACAAAATGCGTGTATATAGGAATTATAATTTTCATAAAATCGTTTGAACAATTTACAATATTGAACTGTTCGATCGTGAACTGGATATGAAGTTAGACAATGCATTTTTAAAAAGCATTTGAATGTATAGTTACGCTTCTTTTGTGATATAGAGTTCGCAACATTTGAATTTGCTTCTTTGGTCTCTCTGATCGTTGCGCATGCGATGCGAAATATGATCATGAAATTTTACAGCAAGATATACTACTTTATATTATTGTATAGCATTATGTTTTCGTCGCCCCTTTTGGATATCATAAGAGATAATGTTACGAAATAATATACATATTATATATATTACGCTTGCATCGCTTATATATTACGTATCTAATTTCTTTTTGTATTTTGTACTTAATAATAACACAATTTTTAAAATAAAGAACGTTCGAGAATTGATTGAAGCTTTGACGTATTTAACGTTACCTATAAATATTATAATGGCTTAACGTAATTTATTTAAAAAACCTTGATATCCTTTGTTTTAAGTATCCATTCATTAGTAATTTGATAACCAGTTATGTCTGTTTATTCGTTATCTCTGAACCACTGTATACTGGTAGACAGTGCTTATGAGTTAGTAAAACAGTAAAATGTGTGAATAAATATATAATTATTTTATAATGTATAAAAAGCGACACGCTCTATATTCGCTGTTCCGCTGTACGATGCTCTGTAATATTTCCCGTCGATTTGAAACTTTCAATAATTTATTACGCAATCCCCGGGAAGCATTGCACTTTATCGATATTTTATTTACTTACAAACGTTCGTATTAACATAATTACGTTCAGTACTAACGATTCCATTACTGTATATAAACGTAATTGATATTACTACCAATCTCTGTATCTATTACCACTCTTCCCTTTTTCTCTCCTTCCTATTCTACCTTTTCTCCCTTCTCTTTGTCTTTGTTTTTATTGACAATATCGCAATTCAAAGACACGAGTTAAATTCTGTTTGAGATTCTCCGTAAATTAAAGATATACTCACGGACAAACCTATACACTCTTACACATTAATACAATGGTTTAATAATGTTTAACACTGTCTTAATTTTTTTACTTATTTTACTAATGTTATGTATTGTGAGTTTTGACTCGGAATGAAACAACACTAGTTCACAAGGAGTCTTTTATTAACAAATCAGGTGGTCACCCTACTTTAACACAAAGTATACTTTCTCATAGTCCAAATTTCGCTTCTAAATCGCGCAAGAAATCACTGTCCAAATAACTTACCAAATAGTAACTTTGTATCACTGATTGTAGATCTTAATCTTATAACTCAAAAAACAACACTGAACTGTCGACATGGGGAGTACACCTATTTACACTATGGAGAAGGTTCTAGTAAGTTCGCGATGATATTCGGTTAGAATTTCCGAGAACCGTACACAAAAATCTATAAATAACTTCAACATCACGCGTGTTTATGGCACTTTTTGATCCTAAGGTTCCTTGTTTGTTTTGAGGGTTCTGTAACTCGTGATTTGTAACATTATTATTAACTTTGAATTATCGTTTGATTAATTTGGTTATTGTGGTCGTTTAAAACTTTTGGATGTATCCGAACCTGCGTCATGATACACGACATGTGTTTTAAATTTAGAACCCCGAAGAAGTTTTCATAATTTTATTATAAAAATCAATTATAGATTTTAAAAAAAAATTCGATTGTGGATTGAAACATTTATTAAACTGACAATAAAAATATATAGAGGCTACAGATAACACAAAAATGTGTATTAATACAATAAATAAAAATGTATTAAAAAACTAGCATGTTTTATTTATCAGTAAAGGTTTTACTTTATTGCAGAGTATATACTATATGTATGTAAACCATTTCTTTGTACAAATTGTATTGAAAATGATTGTTCATGATACATTAACCATCTATAATCCAAATATAAATTATTATATAATGCCCATGTATCGATGTATTAGGAAATTTACACGAATGTCGTATGGTTGGAGTTTAAAGAAGAGATGTAAATAAAAATGCAAAATATGTGTTTACGTATAATAACTAATTTATACATTAAAAATTAAGTATGTACTTTTAATTCCATTTATAATTCTTACAAGTTTGTTGAATAATTGAAAGCACTTTATAGTACTACTTTCAGATGATGGTTTAACTAACCACTACTAACACAAAACAAGACAAATAACATTTAATTTTAGAATTCTAGAACCATGGCGTTGTGTTGTGTGTTTTTGTTTGTTAGAAATACATAAAACGGCACATTGCTTTCCATTGAATATAAAGAGAATGCAGTGGCGTTGTGTAAAAATTCAACAGTTTCACCTCCTTATCATCGAAGCGTGAGTTATCGCAGCTTTAGAGAGAGCTATTTCGTTTGCGCGGGCACCATTTATTAAATTACCCTCCAGCTAAGAATTCTCAACATAATTCAATATCATTGTAAATTCACGGAACGAATACGTTGATTATATATGTATAAGATTATCTTTTGATGAATTAAATAAAAAGTGTTGTTCTGTGAACACAAACACATATCATCATTTCAGACGTATCGTTCATCCAGTGTTTTCCAACGACCTAAATGAAATGTACAATTAAATATCTCAAGGTGATATGATACAGTATTATATTACGAAGACTTTTGTGATACAAAAAATATACCGTAGTTAATTTTAGTTCAGTCAAGTTTTTTGATTATCTGAAAATAGCAGCTGATCGAATCAATGTTCAGCTCTCTGAGGCTACTTTAGAATCGGAAAACTTAATATGTTTCGAGTAATACTCTAAGTCGGGTTATCTTCTAGAGCATGGTTGTACAAACTTATTGAGACTAGGGGCCACTCGGGCAAATCATGAACTGATGGCGGGCCGGTTGCCAGAAGTATAGGTAATTAAAGACAATACAGAATTGATAATAATTTATTAAAATTGAAAAAGAATAGAATTCAATATTTTTCGAATTTACGAGAGTATTATTTTTGCTGTCGGTGGGCCACCAGTATTCGACGGGCGGGCCGCGTTTTGTGCATCCAGGTTCTAAAACCTCTGCCTAGTTACTCCGCTGCTCACGTGTGCAGATCCGGTGAAACACTTAAAAGAGCTTCGATTTTTGAAAAAAAAAGCCTTGAGCTTACTTATTGTTATCTTGGTTAATGGTCTTTAGAAACCTTAACAAACATGTATTCATTACGTCAAATCTTATTTCGTTCACAATATTAACGTCCTCCCTTGCGTTGTTCTACTCGATTCTGAAAATAGTGATCTCCTCTGGATTCCGTCACGCCATCGATAAAAATTTATTTGATTTTAATTGGCCACCGGTATGGTGTCGTATACAGTGGTGCGGATGTGATCGATCCACTGTGTCTGGTTGCGTTCACGTGCTCATTTGTTCTCTGTTCTACAATTGATTTATATTCTGTGTTTTTTAAAATGTAAAATCGGGGAATTCATTCCATCATCCATTTCCTCTAACTTCTAAATTTCAAATAATTATTAATTTTAAAACTAAATATTAAAAAAATAAATATCATAAAAATGTCCTCCATTGTTTACGCCATAATGAGAACGACTAGTCGATTTTTTTTAAAAAGCTTTTCAGAATATCCTGTTTTATTGTGAAGGATTTTTAAGTGATAATAAACCTTGGGAAATTACCCTAGTATTTTATTAAGAACACTGTTAAATTGAGTACAAAAAGCAGTCCGAGTTTGTTGTGCGTTTGGTAGGAACCTTTAATGTTAAGGATGCCATTTTAGAGGAACTGAGTCTGCTTCTAGGTTATATCAAATTGAAATATTCGGGCTTTCATGATACATAACAGATGACCACAAATAATCCTGTGAGGATTGTAATATGAATATATCTTTGGGGGGTAAGACATGTTTGAAAGGATTTCTTTGGTGCGTGGGAGCAAATTTAAATTATCCCACAGCCGCGCGTGCGTCAGCAGCGGCGCATGCGCTGTGCGCATATGCGGCATCCGTACCATCTGTCATGGCTTGCAGCTTGTGAGAACTCAGCAAAAGTTTTTTTTTTTAAATTTATTTTCCGTTTCTCCACAGAGTACAGAGTATATTTACAAATAATAATTTTGTTTAAATTTGTATACATATAGTTAAATTGCTGTTAATATTCACCTTATATAAAAAAATGATTTTTCGAAATAATAAAATACGTAATGATAATATAGAAAGAATAAATGACAAGTAAAAGCGTTTTCGAAATTCAGTTAAATAATAATAATTATATTTATTATATATCTGTCCGTACATGCTTAGTGCTGTTAGATGTTAAGTTGTTTCATTATAATAAGAAAAATAAATTAATGTAAAATGCTTCAGAATGATCACTTTATAAACGGCGATGGCAAATATAGATATATGAGCTTTCAAACTTTTCGCTAACAAAAGAGCTATACATTCAACCCTTTTAAATTTCCACATCTATAAACAATCACCGTGGCGGTGTGCCCGACTTTTTCACGCAAGGAAGAGTTGTCTCGCTATTACGCTGTTAACATAAGGTGATTTTCAGAAACTGTGTTGTATAAAGTGGGTTAATCTCCGAAATATAGTCCCTCATAATAGAGTTTGTGACGTCACGCATTTAAACAAAAAACCACCGCGTCTATTTTTCCAACATTCATCTATAATTATCATTTATTTCTTAAAAAGGTTTTATATTTAATTTTTTAACGATGTAAATAAACTTTTACATATCAAGTAATGGTTAGACCATAGCGAGACTTTCCATTTTATGCAATAGCTGTAAGATACATATAATCTAAATTAAATTATTTGATTTGATACAAGTAAAAACCTGGATATTTTAAATGAATACGAATGAACAATAAGAAGTAATACAATTACTCCGAGATTGAACCAGAAATGCCGCGTAGTGTGATACAACTGTTATTTAAAAAAAATTACGGTATCTACTCTATTTCAATTTTAACAGTATCTATGTTCTGTTCTTCTTTTTAGTGCTTTAATCGTTAGATAATCATGCCATAAAAACGAAATCAATTGTAAATTTTAACCATGCTATGGACATGGTTATTCTAGATTTTTCTGCCGGATCTAATAAGAAACGAGAGGAACCGTAATGAACCGATATTAACCGGTATAGCCCAGCGGATTGACATCTTAAAGTAGCAGTGGGCAAGTCACGTAGTGAGCAGACGTGATGACCACTGGCACCTTAAAGTTTTGGAGTCCAAAAACCAGCAAGATTAGCGTAGGATAAGTTGAATACTAAACTTAGTTACAGTTCCTATTAGAAATCTATAGTGAAAGCCTATGTCAAGCAGTGGATCTTCTATATCTGAAATAATGATGATTAAGTTATTAACAAAGTAAAGTGACAAAAAGAACAAAGTATTCTCTTTTTTGACTTCGCAATGTTTAAATTGCCCAACTTAATTATTTATTATTGCAAAATATGATTCCCATGTGACGTGATAATACACCCCGTAATTCACCGCTGACGTCCCCACGCGAAGAGCAGGTGCAACTCACACCTGCACAGCCCACGCTTGAGACGATCTGCTGTATATACAACCCAATATCGTTATGCATGCTGCATGTCTTCATTCTTTTATAATTGACAAATTTTTACTTATTTAAACTTTTTTGAAAGGTAGAGTATTGGTAAGCCTTCTCTTTATTTATATAGAGTGATCAGAAATATGTGTAAAGTCTTTAAAATGGTGAATTTAAACTCATTTGTCAACAAAAAGTTTTAACCCTTAAATGCATGACTTTTATTTATACTTTTAAAAAAATATTTATCTTGCAGATAAGTACACTAAAATGCAGGGCAAAAAAAAAATGTATATAATATTTTTTAAACTTACTTTTTTAAAAAAAACCTTATGTTGCATATATACAACACTATGCATTTACTCTCTCATTTTACGTTTAAGTGGTATGTTGCAGTTTTACGTCATTATGCATTTAAGGGTTAAAGCTTTGTCACCTGTTTCCAATGATCTTATGTTAAATTGTCACCTATGAAATATGTTACATTAATTCATTTTTTCTGTTGTGATGCAACAAGTACATAACTTATCAGTTTCAATCCCTTAGTTTGCAGGGATAGATAGTAAACAATAATTAATTTTAATATGTAGTAATCCGAATTTTGAAAAATCTTTTTCTTACTATACTATTATTACGTTATTTATTATTTCTTAAATCACTGATTTTTGCATAGAGTGTATCATATATTGTAACATACGAGTTTTGGGGATAGGGAAACGTAGACTCAATAAAAATACGCCTTAGAGTTCGGGGAACAAAACTGGCAGCGATTCTGCCCACTAACAGCAGCTCTTTCCCTACGGTTCTCAATATTATGAGCCTTTTTGTTCTTCACTTCTCTTCAGGATGTAGACTGACCTAGAATGCCTCCAGTATTGGCTTTTATAGTCGGCATTCTGTTATGTAATAATTTTGATATTTGAGACTAATGACATTGTCAATTTTCTTGCAAGCTAGCTGAAGTATAAAATCTCTGCAGTTGTTACAAAACTATAGTTTGGATACTCGTTGTAATGGATTTTAGTCATACCAACTTCTTGAATCTCTTCTAAAAATTTTGTGTGTGACAGCTATTGACGTTTTCTGCTTTCGTGACAATATTAATGAATAGCAAGTAAGCTTATACATTCACCCTTAAAAAGCCTTTAGACATATTTTCAATCATCTATAGGACGACACATGGACGAATCAAATAAAAGAGAGGTCTTGCTCAAAATCGCCGAAGCATTTGGTTCCCAAGATGTTGTTACGCTGTTAGCTGAATATGACAAGATTCTCCGTAATTGTGTTGTATATTGGATCATTGTTTTAATCAACAAAAATTATGTTATTAATCTCGACAAAGTTGACATGACTCTTTTACAAAAGCATTGTATAATTAAAAAAAGTATTTTATCATTAAAGTCGAAAATAATTCACGTAAATAATAAATAAAATGTTAGCCGTTTTCAACGTACATATATTTCATTTATTAATACTTACAAAGCGTACTAGACGCAATGGGAAAGAAATTTATTTACACATTGCATCATAAGTACCTCAGTTCCTTTCAGAAACACGTACTTTAATATTGCGTGAGCCATGCATTCAGTCTCAGAGACGTCGACCAAAGGCAGACATTGAAATATTCACTTTAATGAAAGCAGACATAATAAAACTCTCTGTGAAAGAACATCAGAAAGGAAGATACGCTAATAATTTAATTCTATTTATTTACACAATTAAAAAGTACAAAATTTAAACTGTAACAGGTGATTGGTTCTAGGTTTAGTTAATTTGTTAATTTGCTGTACCAATTGAAGAACTAGTTTCCATAAAAGATCTAACTATGTATTGTAAAGACTCAGTTTCTAGTAAACATTGAAACAAATCCGAGTGCCTTTTCTAGAAAAATCTAAACGCGCGTGGAAGTAACTTCCACCTAGTTTATAAAGAGCAACGAGCGATACAGTACCGTTCCCCATAACTCATTCGAAGTGCGGAACTAAACTGTTTGCTGCATACGAAGCCTGACTTTTAATTGAATACGCTTTTTAATCAATTTTCCACTTCCCTTTCGTTTCTTTAAAAATAGTTAATGGAATCGTTTAAAATGTTTTTTTTTCTGTTTTGTTCGTTACGTGGTAAAAACGTCGCTTATTTTATAGGTTGTTTTAATAATGGAATTCGTGATATTATTTTTTTATTAATTATCTCGTTCGTTTTAGCTTTATCTAAATTTCGATGACTTCAGATAAAAGAGACGTAACTTTTTAGCATTCCATAGGTTTACCGTGGGGGTAGCGAGTCCATCGCGTTGTACGGGGAGGTGCGAGGTACGGTGCTAGGACCTGACGAAGACTAGAGAAGTCCTTGCATTGGTTTTCCTCTTCGCCGATCAGACTTCTTTTCCTACCTAACTTAGTTTGAAATATTCCTGGTAACGCTGCTATGGAAGCCCTATTACACTATGTTAAGTATATTAGGCAGATGGTTGAATTACGAGGGTTAGAAAGTCTATCGGGAAGAAGATAGTTTGAACAAGCTGTTTTTAAATGGCGAAATAAAATCATGAGAAGGTTCTTATTGGTTTTTCAATAACAACCGCGTTTATTCAAGCTGCAAAATGAAGGACAACGTACCATGTAAAGAAGTTTTTTTTAGAAATACCTGACAAAAGAAATATGTTAATGTGAATATGTAATGAAGTATTTAAAATAGGAGCTAAAAAGGAATATTCGAGTGTAAATATAATACATACGTTTTATAAAGTTAATGCTGTCTACAGAAAGGGGAGCACGAAGTCGCAAGAGATAAATGCAACCTCAAACGACGTTTGCCGCAAATTCTGGCAATTAATTCGTGTTACGCGGAGACAATACGATAAGTTACGTTTTGCACGTATTCGCGACGCGGGTTTCTTGTCATGACGTCATCACACATCAATGATTTCTTGGAATTAAACGTAGATTGTATATTAAGATAGTACGCGTTATTTTTTATTATAATTGATATCCCACAGACATTAGCATCCTTGCCTTTGTTTTTATAATTATGTTTAAATTTTTTTTTGCCCACCTTTTTGCATGTTTAAGTCCTTTAAACTGTTCAATAAATAAAATCGTAAACCATTTAAAACTAAGTTGAAGTTAAGTAATTATTGTGATTATTTTTTTAAAATCATTGGTGTCTTGTTTGTTCTTATCGACGTTCTAACAATGTCTAGTTTTAAAATAATACGAATTGCGTAGCATTATTTTCCAGTACTAAATCTCAAAAGAAAAGCTGATTAATTTTGATATATTTAATGGAATCAGGCGTTACCTCGCGGAAGTCCGTCCTTAGTAAGAAAAGGACCAATATTTAGCCACCTCCGCACATGCAGTGGTAGTCGTGCAATGAAATGCACCGCCCGCCAGCCCGCTGATAAATGCGTATGCGGCAAACAATGCGAACACATGTGCGGAAGTGGCTAAATATTGGTCCTTTTATTACTTAATTTTGATATAGCTTTATTAGACACTTAACTAAAGTAAACACTTAGCATAAGTAAGCATTGTAAAGTAGTAATATGAATTACAAAAGATTAGCTTCGGTAATATGTTTACTTCCTTTGCCAAATAGTTTTAAACGTAAGGAAAGTAGGCGATATGGCATATTGTGGCAGCTGTCAGGTCACGTAGCGACAGATGGCAGCTGGCGTCTTGAGTTTCTTGAGTGGAGTCCTCGGACCCGTAAGCCCAGGGTCATAGGTCCGACCACAAAATGGACAGACAATCTTGATGGGGTCCATTGAGCTCTTATTTACCCGGGACCGTATTTTAAATCCTTGTGTGTACAAGGCGTACGAACCACGAACTCCTACACATACATTCATCATCATATCAGCCGATAGACTCCCACTAACGACTCCCAAAGATCGCCACAATGACTGGTTTTACGTCCAGTTACCTTCATTATGTTGTTGGCTCATTTAATGGAGGTTCATATCGTGTCACTCTGCTCTTGGACGCCATTAGAGAACTTTTCGGCCCTAAAGGCCGATGTTCCCCCATTTACTCCCGTGGATGTCGTACGAAGAGACAGAGTGATCAGGGATTTCCAGAGGATGGTTAACATTATTTTCTGCGTATCTTAACCTGTCTGCGAACCGTAGCGTTTATGGTATACCCCTAATGAATGATGAACCACAATATAAATCAGCCCCTAGTTCCCGGCGGCACCGCTGTTCCTGGCTACGGTAGCGATCAGGGCAAAATATGCTAAAAATCTCTGGGAGAGATTCATCTACCATTACAACTAACGAATATTTCTGGTAAGATATAGGTTTTAATATAAAAAGAATATCATGAGGCATTCATAAAAATTGCCCCATCGATCTAAAATTTAATAAATTATAACGTAAAATCAGTTGTTGTAATCTGATGTTCCATTTATAAATCTCATTATGTTTTAACGTAAAAGTTTTACAATAATAGCGGGATCAAAATGACTGCTCTGCAGTCGGCCACAAAGTGTGAAAACTTACTTCGTTTTTATTTTAAAAATGCACGTTCGCCTTGCAACGTAGTGCTCTTATACTTATTTTCCCACCCACGGCTCAGCGTGGGATGTAATAATTTCCAACCATACGCATATATTTACCCAGAGAAAAGTTTAGTGTAGAAAATATTGGACACTACTAGAACCCATTGCATAAAGGTAGTTGTTTTTATTATATCGCCAGATCTGTTTCTAAAAATTAATGCGTAGACTTAAACAACAGAGAACGTGCAGTTCATATGACTTTAATGTATTGAGTAAGGAACATAAAGAATTATATCAACATCCGATGTCCTTGAAGCCTATATCTGACAATGACAAGTTGGCAACATGATTAACATTAAAGGACTTTATTTTATTAGGACTATTTATTAGGACTGACTAAATAGAAAAGGTGGATAGTCACTAGATGTGAACAGCGAAAGACTGGTCATCGTGGCGATTTTTGAGGGAGGCCTAGGTTTTGCAGTGGGCGCCTATCGGCTAAAAAGAAAAATATAAATGTATGTAAATTGCTCCTTATAAACAGACCCATCCCACAATCCCACAATCGACTCGCGAGAAATGGCTCTTCACAAATAGCGCCCCGCAATTGATTCTTGGCGAATAAATCTTCAAACCAAAGAGGACAAAAATCCTCACTAAGTAAGAAAAGGACCAATATTTAGCCACTTCCGCACATGCAGTGGTAATCGTGCAATAAATTGCACCGCCCGTACTGACAAATGCGCATGCGGCAAGCAATGCGAACTACACAACTGCCACCGTCAAATCAAATAATAAGCCATTAAATATTAAAAATCCTCACCTTTATTTAGTTTAGCATTTTAATTCATATTAAATTTAAAAAAGAGTGATTGTCAATAAACAATCTTGTAATTTGATAAGTTTCAAAATATTTTCCTTTAGGATAACATTTTATTTATTTATTAATTCGTTTACATTGTTCTTTTCATTTGAAACTGTATTCTAAGTCTTGTAGATATCGGATGTATACTTATCCCCTAGGACTAAGACAAAGTGCTGCTGTAGTAATAATTGGGTCTAAGTTAGTTTCACCGCGAGCGGAGACGCTTTGCAACCACTTGACGCCAGTATTCCAGGCGCTCGGCATTTCTCCGTTCGAGCCGACCCATTTAGGTTCCTCCGACCGCTGTTTACTTACTAAGCTAACGGATCAAAAACCACTCACTTAACAAAGAACGTGACTGCTTTATATTATGTTTTATCTAAAGAAAATGCTTCGTCTATCATTTGTTATGTATAACGTATCTATATTTCACCAACGTCGTCATTTTATTCATAGGATGTTCACTGTAGAACATAGACCTCTCAGATTTTTTTAAAAGGGACCAGTAAAAAGGAGACTTTAACAATATCTGTCCACCTTGTGGAGGACATACTACTTTGTTCTTGCCAAACCGTGGCCTCTGCTTTAGAACCTCTAGGACCCAGTGGCAAAGTGTTCCACACGCTACGTAGCCTGTTCCACTTCGTTGTCCATTCCAACTTACTAAAGCTTACTTACCTATGTTTAAGACTTTATTTATTCGCATAAATATACATAAATATATTACAGTAGAAAAGTTATCTTAATTCGTGGCTTCATTACTTACAAGTTAGCATATATATATATACATCTATGTATATGTGTGTGTGTACATATACACATGTTTATAATATGTGATTGGACAATCAATTTAAATATTCATTTTAAAACTAGAGTGCAATTAGCTATCTCACGACGCGCCATAAGTGTAACAATAAAGTACAATTTGTTATTAACAGTCGACAGCAGTACGATGATGGATATGTGATATGTGATAGGAAGTTCGATTACTGCAATATAAGCATTTCAAATCGATGACCAGGGGCGTGATGTGAAAGGGTTGAAAGTAAATGTCTGTGGATGACTATGTGAGAAGGGTAACGCGTAGTTCACTTAAAAAAGTATTTAATATAAGCCTTTATATTCACCTTTTGTATAGTATTAAATATAATATTTAATCTATGTATAATGTTTACATAAAAACTTATTGCGAAAAGGCAAAACTAGGGAAATACTCGATAATTTGGCCTAATAATTTGTCACTTTTTCTTTACGTTGTGTAAGGCTTCAACGGAGTTAAAGATATTTTCGTTAAGGCATTGTAACGATAATTAAGGAGCTTAAAAATTGAAAATTCGCTACGAAATGGTATAATTTTTTTTCGAATAAACCACAGAATAAATATATCCATTGATCAATTGATTTTAATGCTGCTAGCCCGAAGGCTAATGCAGCTTCATCGAAACTAAGTTAACAGAACTGAAAAGTCCTCGAACCTTAAATGAAACTAGCCAGATTTGACACCAGTTGAATGAAGGCGAAGGTAAACTACACGCGTTAGTCTATAGTGTGATGAGTGTAAGTGTATGCATATGCATACGGATTCTACCTGATTACCCTCGCTATGCATGCAAGGAGGAGGGGGTGTTCCCGGAAGCGAAGCGACTTGTGAACTTTGTGCTACTTGACTTTGGTTCATCGTACTGTTGCTTGTGTGATGTGTCAAGAGTTTAATTGTTGTTGTGACGTCTGCAATTGTAGTGTTTTGAGTGAGTAAATAGGTTGTTTTTAGAGGAGGTAGGAGGAGTATTGCGTATAGCGCGAGGCCTTCACTACGACAGGATTTAGATGTTTCAAAGCCAATTTAATGTAGTTCTTTGAACAAATCTGAAAGAGTTTTTGAACCGTTAGGTCACTGTTGAGAACAACGTTGTTACACCTCCGCTTTTATGGTGATACAGGTGAAGCAGTTTTGTAGAACTTGAAGTGGTCGTGGGCGCTGAAGCGTGGTCAAAGACTACACTTCAGTATAATACAGGCCTTAAGCGGGTTTCAGTGGCGGAAGGAGAGTTTGCTGGAAAAGCATGAGGGTGTAAAGTCAGCTGAGGATGTGTATGAAAAATATTTTTTTGTAAGTAATCATTGTTAATTATGAAGACAATAAATTGATTCCTCTGAAAAAACAAATACAATGTATATCGTATTTGTTTTTAATTTTTTTTCTAAATATTCCAGTAAAAGTTGGATAACATGTATGTTAATTTAGTGCATCAGACTATGAAGGATAAACAAAAAAATATTAACTATTACATTTTGCTTTCGTAACGTATATAGTTTATTTACATTTCTATGGTTGGAGAACTTAGATAACTATTATTACAAACGATATCGTGCAAGTTTGGACCTTATACCAATACCAATAATCTTTCTTATAATAAACTCTGTTTTATTTTCTTATCATACAGAGTGGTTGGTTACAGATATAAAATCTTTAAAGGGGCAAATGTGTGCTTATTTGCTAAGTCTGATATAATAATGTAAGGATAAAATAGTAAGAAAAAACGTTTCCAAAATTGTGATTACTGCATATTAACATTAATTATTGCATTCCTGCAAATTTAGTACAGCGAGAAATTATTGGCTTATTACATTCAAATTCATTTTCAGTGATGTTTACAGGATGATGGGAAAAGGTGTAAACTGTTTGAATACAATCAAGGTATATTACTATTACATTCATTCCCTTTTACACTTATAACCAATCAACATGAATATTAAATAAATTAAAAATATATTGATCAGTGTTTCCCATCGTGGGATCCACGCCATAAAAGAGGGCGATTTCATTATTGAGGGGGCAATTCGAAAGTGGACTCGACACGAATTAAGCTCTTTCGCTTTAATATAAAAATATATAAGTTTAATAGATGGGCGTAAGAATTTTAAAAATGTTAAGAAGAGGTATGGTGCAATAAAGGTTGAAAAATACTGTTAAAAACGATTGTTATTTAAACTTTCGGTGTATTTACGTCCATAGTTATTTAAATTTTAAAAAACAGATAACTGCAGTGGAAAGTTTTATTACTATGATAAAGTTTTCATTGTTCCCGTAGCGTGTAGAATGAAGTAGGTTATAGTTTTATAGATGCGACTGTAAGTGAACCATTGTTAACTGCCTAGAGGGAATAAGGAATGCGTTTCTGTATTATTCGCAAACGCATACGAACTCTATTTGTTTGCCTGTATATGTGTTTATATGGTAATAGTACTAATCCGTATTTCTCTTTTTTAAAGAAATTTACGTTATATCTTTGATAAATTTTATTCTCTATCTGCAGGTGTATTTATTTTGCGAATTAATTGACTTAAATTATCGTTTTTAATCAATTATACTGTTCACATATGTAACAATTCAGGGCGATTGGTTAAAGGTATAAAAAAGGTTTAAATGGGTGAATATGTAGCTCATTGGTCAGCGTAAAGCTTTTACACTTGTACAAGTGATTACTCTTAAACAGAGATATGCAACACACGGCTCGTTAAACCTGTTTATGAGGCCTGCTATTCATTCCGAAAATTTAATTTATTTATCGACTTTCTCCCATCAATAAATTATCATAAACTTAATGATATTACAATTATTGTACATACTAAGCCGACGACATGTTCAAACATGCATTACGAAAGCGACGCATCTGCGCAATTTTTTTTGTATTGAAACTGTATATGATAATTTTACTTAATTTTATTTATTTTTTTCTATTGTTTATTATAAATATAGTTTGGTATTATATTAAAATGTTATTATATGTGCGGCGTGCCAAACAATTTTATAATTTAAATTGGTCGGTTGATTAAAAAGGTTGCTCACCCCTGCTCTAAAATGTTACATTAAATATATTCAATTGCAATGCCTGTTGCTGCCAATAACTTCTATCATTACAAAGCCTGCAGGAACAGATAATAAACAAACAACTATATTATCATTACGTTATTTGATATCTGTGAATTATTCATATTTAAATAGGGTGTACCTCAAATTAATTGACAGCAAATTAACTAAACATTCATCGGTTTAAAGCCTTTATAATTATTACAAACAACGCTGTATAAGATAAATTAGTACAATTAAATACAATATATTTTTAAAGCAAAATTGGTTAAAGAAAAGCCCGAAAGATTTATTTATTTATTTTGAAACTCCCGTCGACAAGGGTTTAATTAAAAATAGAATTGAGTACAGTTTTAGACTAAATGAACGCGGATATTACGTCTCGGATGCGGTGCAATTGATTATTCTTATATACCCCAGCTGCGATCAGTTCCCACGGGACAAGTCAGCGAAACTAAACAAATTATAAGCCCCCGTTCATTACTGCCTTCTGTTCGTGCTATTTCTGATCATTCTGCGTCATAGATAGTCATAGATAACACACAGTTGTACGTTACGAACTAGGTCAAAGATTATGCTGTTGTATATACATATATATTTACATTTATATTCACATATATGATTAAAAAAATTTACATACAATACTGTCAAATTGTACATACAGTTTGTTGGCGAAAAATTAACTTGAGCCATGCAGTTAAGTTACAAGAAAAGTTTCTACACGCTTATTCACTTTTTATTACACGCCTCTCATTAAATAGACGGATATAATTAAGGTTGCTAAAAGTCACCGGACGCAGACACCGCAAGAGCGATCATCATGTCGATCTTTGGGGGGGGGGGGTTCTATGCCTTAGATGTTTATCGGCTGATGATGAAATGTACAGACATAGTATCTCTTACGTTAGATCAGATAATATAATCAGATCAAAGTCTATTATGATGAATAGAAATTTTTTTTGAGTTTATTTATCATAAGAGTTTCTTACGGAGGGTGTTAAATACTTTATATTTAACACCCTTCATTTGTCATGTTATAGTCTTGTAATGGACATAGTTACGACTTAAATATTTAATCATATGTTTGGATTCTTCTTTTCTTCTTTTTAGCCTCTAGAACCTACCGCACAGCACAGGCTTCTCCCAAAGGTATATCACATATACGAAGGGGGGGGGGGGGGGTAAATGTAACCGCTACGCTTGGCAGGCGGGTTTGCGATCGCAGTGTGGTATTATGGTTTACAGAGAACGCTGCTGCCTATCCTCTAGAAAATTGTTTATGAGCAATGGCAATGTTATATAATGTATGCTCAAAGTGTGAATTATATATGTTTGTGTCACGGGACTCGAATCCACCTACGACCGCAAATGTCAGTCCTCTACCGCTGTTCAGTGTATTTATGGATTATGTTGATATTAAAAAAAAAATGGAGCTTTGTGACCAATTACGGTTATTATTGTATTTTAAAGTGTAAGTGTAAGTGTAAAAGTCATTTTAAACCAAAAACTAAAAATATTATTCAAAGTTTAAGTCTGTTTTGTTTATAGCGAGACTTTACGTCCCTTATTATTTATCTGATTATTTTGTTTCATCATCAATTTATGACCGGTATCCTGCGAAGGAGACGAGTTTAATTAAAGTAATTAAATAACAGGGTTTTTGTTTTAATCAAATTAACTTTGCGCAAACCACAAAACTTGGGCTTTTTACTAATGTTGGGAGTTGGAAAAGTTTTACCGTTTGCATTACATTCTCCTCGGGGAGTATCTTTTATCTGTGCTCAATATTTGTGTATCTAAATGTCGCTGGCTCGTCCAAGGCCGGCCTGGGCCTTGATATTTAGGATTGGAGACCATGGTTCACCATGGTGGAAGAACGACCTCGTTAAGGTTCTTGGAATACGGATAACGCTAGCGGCTTCTTACCGGTCCTAATGGAAATATATGGGGACGCCCATGCACAGCCACAGATGTTTTATAGCTGAAATAATAATGATTAAGCATATTTTGTAAACATATATTTGTTAAAATGTAATTATTAAGTGAGGATGGATTTTTGCATGTTGTATTTCTATAAATAACGACACTTCGACGGCAAAGAGATATATCTCAAGAAAAATGTATTAATTTATTAGTCGAATGTAAGAAGATACTTTCCGGAACGGTGTTGCATTGGAAGTATGTTTTAATTATCATAATTAAAAAATGACATCACGAGCAATGTAAGAGTTCGGCGGTCTCCCAATACAGTGAAAATGTAGTATGCAGCGACTCAAGACTAGACTCCCCAGGGAGTGTAACGCTAAGCGCTCTCTTCGCACTTTCTGCCCCAATCTTCGAAAACTACATGTTATTTGGGTAGTAGTGTACCTCAGGTCAAAATGAAACAAAAAACTCAAGCCATTTCGAATATTTACTGACCTCTGGAGTCGGATCTAATTCCCTCATCTTCTTCGTCTGCATTTAATCTAGATAAGATGGTCACACATACACACATAGCTAAGTTATAGTAAAAATGCATTTTTGATTAACGCCCCCTGTCCTCCACATCTGAATAGAATTTCGTAAAATATATTCTTAGCTGATCTTTACTTAGCAAAAGAAATATACCCAACAAATTTCAAGTGTCTAAAACTTATGGTTCCAGAAATATTTTGATGAGTCATTACACTCGCTTTAGTACCTTGTTAAACCAGTCGGTTATTGGTGTAAAAATGCAAAAAACAAATGATAACAAAAAGCGTTTTGATAATTCGGATTATTACGTAATAAAATTTATTATATGTGTTCAGACTTTGTAATGTCAAAAGATAGAAGCCTTTAGTATAGTATTATAGTATCAGTATAGTATAGTAGTAGTAAATATCTGAAATAAATTAATGTAATATTTTTCAGAGTGATAATTTTATACGTGCTCGTTAGAAATAGGTGTAAAAGATTTAAAGCCTTCATATGTCCTATACATAACCTTTTTAGACTTGTAACCAATCAACGTATAAATGAATACTATGACTAAAAACATACGCAAACAATATAAAGCTATATAAGATAGATGAATGTATTTAATAAATTGTTAACGGTATTTAACAGCGCATCTTTAACGAGATAAACAAAGAGTTCATTGTAACGCTCGGTAGGTGAGAAATGGTACAGCTTTGAGAAACTCCATAGGCGTAGTTCGCCTCACATCATTAGTGCTCGTGTTTGCTTGTTCTCTTACAAAACAAATTTGCCCGCTAGGGATCAACGCGAGCTGTGGGAACCGCCGCCCACGTGTTCAAAAACTTCAACACAATTGTTTAAAACTTTATAAGCTCTGTCACTCCATTATAGTCTCTCATCCGAGATAATAAAGTTTAATTTGTATTATATTTTATTAATGATTTTATTTTAATTTGTGAATCTCAGTTTAGTTATACAATAAGCACGTTGTTCAATGTTTAGACCCTCCCATATACATACAATATTAACATTAGTCTTAAACTGCTGTCAATTTGAAGGTAACTTTAAAGTATCACCATATAAAGTGATCTTCACTGAAAATACGTTACAATATAAATTCTCAATTATTATCATTCTGTGATCTATTGTCTTTTGTTTAATGCTAAAATGAAATTTCATATACGCAGTTAATTTCTTAGGGTTTAGTTTGAAATATCAATACATCACAATACACTTTGGATGCAGCAATATCGTTTGCTGCAACCAAAGTGTGAAGTGTGAGTGATACTTTGCTACTATTTTAATGATTTGCTAATTAACTTATTTAATATACAATCTAAAATACGTTAATTTTACAGTGTGTTTGGTTATAGTTGTAAAAAAATGACAGTTCCATTATAATTATTGTATTGGAATGAGACAAGTCTATTATTTTTGGCAGTAAAAAGTCTGCAGAGACAGATAAAAAATGATAATTTTAATGTGTAGTAATCAGAATTTTGAAAACGCTTTTTTCTACATTATGACGATGTACTAGAAATTTGTTGAACAGCAAAAGTGCTTTGCATTGCAAATAAACATTTTACGCTTATATCCAATACAACTAATATAAGTTTCATAAAGTGATTTTTCTCATCATTACAATAACGTACTACATTAAAAATACGTTAATTAGTTTTGAGATATTAATGAAGCATCGGCATGCCTGTATCCGAGCCTGCCATACGTCGCTGCATGTTTTAACAGCGTCGGTCGCTCGCTGCAGTCGGAAAAGCTCCGAGCCAAATTCGCATCTGATGAATAATTCAAGCGTTCGCCGCACGGTGGCAACGCTGTCCTATATTTATTTACACTGTGTGTAATTGTTTGAACCTTCAGCTGGGCCGCAGTAGATGCGCTTCCAAAACAATGCTTTGACATCGAATTCACTAAGTTCAAGTAATCAAATAAGTTCGTATAAAGAATGTAAGTAAGAATTATATCTCGCAGTGTTGTGTGCTTCTAGTGATTTCTTTAGCTCTCTCTACTGCACTCTGTTCTCTTCTATTCTGCTCTAATATAGACCTATGGTCATTCCCATGTCTATCTTACTTGTTTTCAGATGTTCGCCGTCGTCTTCTTGTATTGTATTTATTTTTGAGCTCTGCATATATATAACCCGTGTAGTTAAATGCTCATTAATTTCTTATTGTCGTATTGAACAGAATTATTTGTGCCGTAGGATGTTCACAACTGGACTTAGGCGTCCACCATGAATTCCCTATATAACAGTATAAAAGTAACTTGCATCCAGATTTTTCACATGACTTTGACAAGGTTATTTGTCCTCCTTAGTTGGTAAATGCCATACACTGTACCTGCCGGTACGCGCTACCAAGAATCTTGGTACCCCAGCAATACATACCAATTGGCATTTTCAACCATTTCATTTTTGCAAAAACGTGAGAGATAACGTAAACAGGTTTTGTACTATTCAATATATCTTATTTTATTATTACATTTTCATTTTTAATTTATAATTTTTTTTTGTATTATATTGAAATAATTGATACAAATATAAAATAAAATTTTTACTCGTACTCAACTTGACGTGGATTTTAAGCATGTCATTGGCACAGTTGGCAATCAAGCGGACACTTCTTGTCATGTTAACTAATGTTAAACTTAGAAAAGCGATTTATCAAAAAAAAATGTTTTAATAATAATCGCTATCCGCGTTAAAAAAATGTATTATCTATACACTTAAGTAAATTAAATACCTTGTTTTTTATTAAGTGTTAATCTTAGATATCCATAGAAATTAAAGTAAAGAAGAGCTTCCACTGATACCACAGATCATTACACGTATCTTTTTTTGTATTACACTATGAAAGGCGTTTGTTTTTGTCTGTCAATCTTGAGAAAATCTTTTGTTCTCTCGGATACCTATTCCTCGCCTAATCTCATGGTATTTATATCTACGGTCATGGCAAATCCTGCGGATAATAGAACGACCGACATAAGATCGATATGACATTTTAACGACTAAAACTTATGGGTAACGGTTATAGGTGTAAAAGCAATAAAGGGTCGTATGTACAGTTCATTTGTCAAGAAAAAAGCTCTAAAGATCACCCATTACCAATCACCCTGTATAAAATGATCGCTCTAAAACTCTATTGAAATGCGATAGATTCAGTGTTTCTGGTACAGTCTGTAGAGACGGTAAGTGTCCGGTGGCAGAATTCGTAATGTAATCTAATTTTTTTTGTAACCGTTAGGCAAAAGAGCAAAAAAGAGAAAGTGCTAGCTTTGTTATACATGCGAGTTATTTAATCTATATTGCAATTGACAGAAACGCTTCTGTATATTTTTTTCCCTGAAAAATTGACAAGTCGTTTTGTTGATATCCCCTGACTGCCCCGTTCATCAGATCTTACTTCCTAAATAACAATATCAGCGCTTAAAGAAAATATCGTTCCCGAGGTTAGTGGTATTCACACTTCTGCGGTGAGTAAGAGGAAATATTGAGGCCAGATTTCTAGAGTATGCCCAACGGGATAGCATTTAAACGACATAATTACATAAGAAATATTATTTTATTTTTAATGAAATAGATATACAAATCAAGTGGTTTTTTTTTTAATTGAATTTAAAACGCGTATTCTGCCATCCGACTTGCTTTAGTAAATAATTTTATTATAAAATAATCTATATATTTATCCGTAGTAGAATAATTTTTAAATTGTTGTATAGTCAAGTTCATTGAAAGAAGGCAGTGCAAAACCAGTTATTTTGGCGATTATTGGGATAGTCCTATGCCCTGTAGCCGACCTTTTTCGGCTGGTATAATAATGATCAGTTAAGAAAGTTATAACAAACCCTTTTTGAGGGAGAAATATGTAATTAAGAAAGGAACTAATATCTAGCTACTTCCGCTATGCAGCGGTAGTCATGCAATGAAGTGCATCGCCCGCCCGCTAATAAATGCGCGTGCGGTAAACAATGCGACACACAACTACCACCACGTGTAGAGTAGATTAACTTTGGTAGTTAGGGTGGTAGGCAGGCGGGCGGTCCACTTCATTGCATAACTACTGCTGCATAGTGGAATTAGCTATATATTAATTCCTTTCTTAGTTAAGATGGACTTCCGCGAAGTAACGCATGATTCTAATAGAAATATGTAATGTAAAAGAAAGGGTTATGTGGGATTCCTACCTAGACAGATAGCCCTTAATGGTCGTCCTTTATGCTATAGAAGAGTATTAAGATATAATTCTAAAATATCTATACTATCCCGGGATACGCATTACAAAATACAGCTTGGACGGTTCCGATCATCTTAAAACTCAATTGGAATTGTTTTATGATCACTTTTACAGACTTCTTCAGTGGATATATCACTTCACACGGAAGCTATATCATTAACATTATCATTTTTGTTTGATAAAAATTTTAAATTTACTGCTTGATAATTTTTGGAACTTACTAGGGAAGTTGTTGTATGAGCGTATACAGTTGGTTACAAAGGAGTTATATATATTTTTGGAGCCTAAATAATGGTAATTTTAATCGTATTTATATTACTATTTATTTTATATATCTTTTCATTTTTACACACTTGGATACCACAAGGTTATTATAACTATGTAAGTTTTAACGGAACATCTATAGCACCTTTCCTACAAAGCACTTGGTAATGATAAAGTTTTCGTACAAAGCCCGCCTTAAACGATGGAAGCTTTGTGAAAATTTATGAAGTAATAATTTTTTAATACCATGTGCTCTTAACGCGGGTTGTAAAGCAGAACGTTTATTTTGTTGTACAGAGTAAATATGTTGCAGAGACAACAGAGTAATAAATGTAACGAAATTTTTTTTGGACAATTTGCACGCCAACGCGGCCAGGCATTCGAAAAATGTGCGTTTAATGTGAAGCTATCGGTGTAATTCTTGGAACGAATTTTTTGAATAAAATTGTTCAAAAAAATATAAAAAAATGTTTCTGCTTTGTAGTCTTCTTTCCGAGTCATGAGGTACTTTTAACTATATAGTATCGATAGGAAAAATCGACCCTCGATAATGTCGGTATGTTTAAAAAACTGGGAGTTCTGAATTTCAATATTTTATATAGATACAATTCTATCCGCGATGGCGTCTTTGTACCTTCACGTTTTATTAGCAGCAAGATAAAAAAATAAAACGTTTTCGAAAGAAATCACTTAATTTATTAATTTAATATTTTAATAATGAATAACGATTTTATAAATATTAGTTTTCTATTGCATACACTGTTAGATTTTAGTAGCAACTAAATGTGCCCGCGATTTCGTACGCGTGGAATTTAACCAAAAATTTATAAAGTATTATTATTTTTTTGGTACGTTTTCGTTTATAAAAAAAAATCTAAAGTAAATGTAGTCTAAGTTATTTGTTACACCAGCTACCTGCCAGTGTAACTTCCGTTAAAATTGGCCTGGCCTTTTCAGAGATTAAAACAGACTGGCAAAAACTAAAAAAAAAAAAAATTTTTTTTGTACGAACCGGATATTTATATTCATATGCATATAGTAAAAAGCAGTTAATTTAATATTACAAGCAGACACTCCAATTGTAGTTATTTGTATAGATGTATGTTTGTATAATGTCGTTATAAAACTTGAAACTAAAGTGACAGGTGTTTTAATATACTTTGTGATCTATATACTTAGATATAAAATACGTACTGAATACAAAAAAATATATATTCTTACACCCCAATACGCTTTTTTGCTTTTGATAGACGTCAAATTTGACAGCTATGGAACAGTTTTTAATTTTAGTTTTTAGCAGTTTGTGTATGAAAATAAGATATTATTTCTACTCTTTTTCTCGTAAATCTTATATATTTTTTCTCTTTAAGAACCTTCATTGTAACCTAATGAAAATTTTACTAGAAAATACATTGGCTATTTATTCATTTCTATTGTGATTTATAGATGTGTGAGTAAGGATAATATTTATCGATACGTAAGTTATTTATCAAATCGTCTTTATTCATCGTGTTACTTATTTGATTCGTGTGAGTTTTGAACGTTTGTTAGTTTATGTTTATGTCTATATATAACACATAGATGTTCAGGAAATTTCTTCATTCGAAAATCCGAGCACACAAATTTAATTAAATGAATTTAAAAGTATTTACGCGTACTTTTCAATCTCATAATGTAATTTTGAGACGAAGAAAGTTACACGCGAGCAATTTTACGTTGTACTTCAGACATAATTAAGATAATTTACTTTGAAGAATATGATAATATTTACTAAGAATTACGAATGGTTTTTTGACAATTTTTTGGATAAATATGTATAAGATAATATTTATTTTATTAAACTTTAAATATTAGCCGCTCTACGCTAAAAGAATATTGAATTAATAATAATATTTAAGGGATGTTTGTCTATAAACTCTTTATAGAATCCTAGATGATGCATTTGATGAAGTGATGATATTTACCAAAGTTGTTATGAATGAGCTCACGAAGGTTTCTAAGTTGGTATTACTATTTTTTGATAGACGGTGCTACTGTACAACGAATTTCATAGTTTCATAGTTCATACTGATTTGTATTGAAACGCAAACAGCGAATGAATAATGACGATTTATATAAATTGTGATACTTTTGTGCGGCTCACATAATATAAAAACGAAAACAAAATTTAATTACATTTTTGTTTTGTTAAATTCCACGCGGACAAAGTCGCGAGGCACAGCTAGTTTTAAAAGAACTGAACTTTAATATAACCTGTAGGCCTACACTATTTATAATCAACTTGGAGCATGCATGGTGATATATGCCTGTGAATTGATGGACTCAGACTTGTTGACGAACAGCTTACACATTCTCGAATCTCAAGATTTAATGTAGTTACTTTGTCATCACTCTCCTGGATATATTTCTCTCCATAGATTGTCAATAAGACCCGTAAGAAGCAGCCTTCATGCAACGTCTTCTGACAACCAGAGCAACCAAATTTAATTAGAAATATAATGAAAATATAACGATTATGTATTCTTATGAACTTTGTGTCTTATTTTATATTCTCTAATTCTTTTTTTTTTTGGAAGTAAAGAAATGAAAATAACGAATAAATTTCCACAATAAACGAAAAAGAACAGCGACATTAAACCGTTATTTTTCCAAAATATTGCCATCGCAGTTTCTTATAAATATGATATTGTATTATATCTTGGGTACTATGAAAGTTACTATGAAATATTTACATTCTCAATTCGTTTCTATTGACCTTATACATTTTTTTCTTACTTAATTATTATTTTTGTATTTTATATAGACATTTGTTACATACATATAAATACATATTAATATAAATGTGTATATATGTATGTAACAAATGTCTATATAAAATACAAAAATAATAATTAAGTAAGAAAAAACACCACCCTCTTCTATATTCAAGCTCTCCCATGAGAAACAGCCGTACTATTTTTTCTGTGTGTATTATGTGGTAACCAAATCCATTCAATGGTTGTGTGGAAGAAATCACCGTTTGCGATTTGCGCTCTTTGTACTTCTTTTAACTGTTCTATGTGTTTTATTTTCCTTCCCTGTCTTAATGGACTATAAAGGTAAATAAATATGTAAACATATATTAATAATTTCATTAGTATTATAAGTAATAGTAAAAAGATATCAAACGCTTATTCTTACAAACTCAATTTATCAACATTTTTTAGTTTTCATTTTAAGTGCTATAAAAATTACTTTAAAACTCTTTGCCTCAAAAAGGAGAGACAGACGAGAATCTCTCCAGCCTGCAGTCCGTAGATATTAAAATTTATGCTTAATTAAAAGACGTGAATGACTATCAGAGATAAAAAGTTTTTATTCGAAGAGTAATTAAAGATTTTGAAATGTGTAGTGTTTGTATCTGTGTTGTTCAGTATTATAATATACTCACGTGCATCCGAATTATCATTTAATAATTTTTGAAAACAATATATAATAATAAAACAATTCATATATTACAGTGTGAAGAAATTTTAAGTGACAATTAAGCTTACATTTAAAATTAAATATATTAAAATTGAATAGTATGAATGATGGAAAAAAATCCGCGAGTTTGATATAGGCTCCTCTCAGGACTGATTGTAACTCTTTTTTCTAGAATTTCATATTTTTGTTTAATTACAACTAGTCATGAATAAAATAAATATTCCATTAGAGGTTACATATCATTATTATTATTATAATCAAAACCATAGTGTAAAAAACTAGTGATTCAACGTTGTTATATAGCCTGGTCATTCATTATTAAAATTGACAAATTACGCATCTATATTCTCAGAGGAGCTTACTTCGACTGGTCAACCTGAACACGACTTTCTAATTTAAAATCTATAGATTAAGTGACGATGAGTAATTTATACATTTTAATTTCATAAAATTATTAAATTATTAAAATTATTCGGTAAAATATTATGTAATTCTGGCAACATAGAAATTAGTAGCAAAACTGACAACTGTCACTTCTCTAATTTTGCTTTGTAACGCAATGCGTTTCTTATTTTAATAATTATATAGTTTTATCAGTTTATATAAATACACATGGACGCGTATCAATATAGGTTTTCTTTAACACATATACGGGCTCTTCGACGTAGGTAGCCTGCGCTTCCGGGAAGTAAGTTAATTCTTTATGCGGTGGTTACATTGAATTATTAATACACGTCTTATCCCCTTCTATCCTTGCATAATAAAGCAAGCCCACATCCTCTTTAGCTTAACATTAAATAATCTTAAAACACACACTTTGTTATTATAGTCTTATGTACTATGTATAACATATTATGTTATGTTACAAAACAGAGTGTTTAGCACTAATCGGTGTAATATAACACCTGAAGATGCCCCTTGGAGGGTGTAATTCGCATTGTTTGCCGTATGCGCATTTATCAGCGGGCTGGCGGGCGGTGCACTTTGTTGCACGACTACCACTGCATATGTGGAAGTGGCTAAATATTGGTCCTTTTTTTACAAGGCATATACTACACGAGCCATAACGAGGTCTAAGCTTGAAATTTCTCTGCGAGACAGAATCAGGTGTAAGGAGATTCGCATACAAACAAAAGATAGTGATATAGTGCAGGGAGTTGGCAGGTTGAAATGGCAATAGGCCGCATAACGAGAAGAAGATGACTGCTTAAGGCTTTGGAGTTGAGACCACGGACCGGTAAGCGCAATAAAGGGCATGGTGAGACAACTTTGCTAAGGTCGTCGGAAGACACTAGATGTCGCTTCAATCAGATCCTAAAAGAATATCTATAGGGTTGAAAATCCTGCAGTGGACGTCCTCATTATGATGATGATGATGATAGGATATTACTGGTTTTAATTTTTACTTCCGGTAAAGAAAGGAGAAATAAGTATTCGGGTAGTGTACTTGCTACCACACTCAAAATGCTCATAAGTAAAAAACCGTAGGTAGATAACACCATGATTGCGATAGTCACTTTTTTATTTTTTATTGTTAAACGTTGCATGCCTTTTCGGCTTTTAAAGCTTAACGCGAGTCGGGGCTCGCGGATTCGGACTTTATATACTAAAAGCCTTTTTGTACAGAAATGTAGTGAAATCTGTGTTACAGTTTCGTCCCAGTATATTTGTGTTCCTCCTATTGTACCTACAAGTCTATTTACAGTTTAGCATATTATGTTTCAGATTCAGATGTAAATTGCACTGTAATTATTGATAGGTAAACTAGATAAATAATATTCTTTGTTAGGATGACAATGTAATGAAAATGTAGATTAATAGTTTAAAAAAATAATATTTATTTGTTATACAGACAACTATACCTTTAAACTCGATTTACAGATAACTTTTTAATAGACATTAACAATAGCAAAAGGGTGGTATTGGTCTGTAGTTAAAACTACGCAAGTGTACACATTTGAATACATATAGTTAAGTTATATTTTTGTAAATAAATGATGTTAAATTTAAAATTTATTTATGTAAATAAAAAAAGAACTTTTTCTTGATCGAATAAAAACATCGGCAATTTTTTAATGCGTCAGCAGTTATGTGGTAATAATTCTTATCCGATTCTTAAAGGAGTTACGTTTTTCATTCGTGAACCTTCTGCAAGCATTAAGAATTCATAGTTTGTGCACAATATCTTCTGCAGCAATATTATTTCGCAGTGCAGTTTTGCAGAAGCGCTTTTAAATGTTAAAGTCGGCTCGCAGAAAATTATTCAGCAAGTCAGCAAAATCTTTTAGTCGTTAATTACGGAAACGGTAACACGGACGGTAAAGTAAACCTGTTAATATAAATTTTAAGTGGGTCCTAATTGTTTGGGAATCCCACGGTGTTCGTAAATATTTTTGACAATAGTTAATGGTAGACTAAAAGTTTTACTTGTAATTACGAATGATCTATATAAATATCTATTGTATATATTTGTGACTCTCGCTTCGTGATAGTCAGAGTCATTTTTTGAATTTCACGACGAGCAATCAAATGCGTTTTTAAATTTATTATATTTTATATTTTAAAAACATATTTATTTTACTGCTCTAGATATTTTTTACAAAGCTTTGTGGATAATAGATGACATAGCATCTCAGTAAATTTTTCAAACGCTGATTAGTTGACACGGATGTTTGAATTTAACGATTTTATTTTAAAATTTAATATGGCTTAATTTAGATAATTATTAAAATCTTTATGTAAAATCACTAATTTGAAATCATTTGTATGGAATGAAATAAAGCTTTATCATTATAATAAGGCTAATATCAAACGGGAACAAATGTTCTTGCTTTTAGCAAAGCATAAATAATCCTTCAAAAAGTGTAATCTGCTTGTAGCATGTCGCAGGCTAGCACCACCTGATCCATATGGTGATGGATTTCTGGCTTTTGGTATAAAAATGTAGGTCTGTAGCCCAGAAGAAAAATGTTTGTCTGAAGACAGATGAACAGAATGATTTAGCTCTAACGTCTACAGCGCCGAACATCGGAGGGAGTTTAATTATTCCTTGCTTGCACTGTGCATATTGTCGCAGCGTATGCGTGATTGTTTAAGTCATTCTTGCTGTGGAAGGAATCCGTTAAAGGTCATAGGGCAATCATGCAATAAATTATAAAGTAGTAATTAAATATAAGACTCAAAAAGATTCTTAAAAACGCAACGGAGTTTGATGAGTTCTTTTCAGATAAGAACGCGTTAAGTTGAAGAATGTGTGGTTAAATTTGATTCTAGTTTCTATTACGATGGACTAGAATTTCCTAACGTACACAAATTATTTTCTTTAAATAATTCAAATTGTACATATATATATATATATATATATATATATATATATATATATATATATATATATATATATATATATATATATATATATATATATATGTGTGTGTGTGTATATATGTATATGGTATATATATTTACACGACGAAGATGTAAAGAATGTTTAGATTTAAATGTAAAAGCTTGAAATATATAGCTCAATTTTCAACAAAAAGCTTTATAGCTTTTACATATATTTCTAATAACCCTACATAAAGTAATCACTTTGAACTCTATTAGAATACGACAGGTCTATAACTTCTGTTTTTACAAAGTGTAAAGATGTATATAAAAAAAATAATTGAATTAAATTTTGAAAATGATTATTATTACTACATTATTCTAGCGTTGTATTATTATATATTTAATGTTATATTATTTTATTATTATTTCTTAAACTATATTAGGCTAAGGTGTACTATATATTCAACTACAAGAAATTAGCTATCTACTTCTTAAAAACTTTTACACTTATTACCAATCATCCTGTGCACGTGAACAATTTGTCAGGTGTTGCGAATCATGAGAAAGATCGAATTCGTTCCTCGATGTTTACAGTGACCATCAAATATTTACTAAAAGTTTGGAAGAATTGTTTCATATGTATTATTATATATCTGAATGAATTTATTTTGCATTGGGACTCGTAAATTCTACGGAGGCACGTCGCAACGTAGAGAATAGAAACAGATTGTCATAAAATATTAGACGTTACGAAAATTGGAAACTCCCAAGCTAGTCAATTTCAATACATTGTAGTTTCCTCATCTAAATTTTGGCAGATTTTGCGTTTCATACAGAGAATGCGGTAACAAATACATTTTTGTTGACAAAAACGTATTCAACTCAAATGCTGTCAATTGATATATGGTACGATTTTATCCAAAAATCAACAGTTTCAGAAATATTTAATTACTTCTTTGTCTTTATATATATATATATATATATATATATATATATATATACTCTTATAGTTATATATGTATATATATATATATATATATATATATATACATAAGAATATACATAAATTAAACTAACAATACAAAGAATAATTAATATAACAAGAGCATTACTTCTTAAATACACTTGTTTTATTAACAATTAAAATCTGAACACTATATACTGTTTTTTTCGAAAGGCTTGTCCGTCTATGACAGTTTACTTTTTATCGGAACAACGATGACTTTCGCTGTTGTTTCTCGTTTTGATAATTTGTCGTCTTCACAACTTTTTCTAAATATTCTATCGTTTTATATAGATACTGTTTTTAATAAAGTCTGTATTATTTTTAAAGATATCTATGCTAGCACGCAGTTAAAGTTTTCCTCTGATTAAAAAAAAATATTCACCATAAATTCTTTGTGGTGCTTTGAAACCGTTGTACGTTGGGTCTGATGAAGATGATCATGAGCGCCGCTGGCTACCGCGACTGTTGACTCCGGACTGACGGAATGGAGCGGCCGATACTCTTCCCCGTGTTTCCGCTCGCATATCTATGGAACGGTACAGCGGTTTCGGTAGCATTGTATAAAATTTTCTAGACTTTTCTGTTCAATTATTTTATATCCACCCTCCTTACATCGTAATCCTCATTGTTGAGGGTCGTGGCCCCCACCACAGATTTTCTTTGACGAACGTGCGCAAGCAGTTACAACTGTCGGCGTTGATTCGAATTTGATTTATCCAGTGCATTGGGCTTCCCGTGGTCTCTTACCTTTTTCTCCTTTGTTTTTGCCGGCATTTTGAGAAAAATACTCAAAGACTCTTTGTATGCAAATAGATGACAGGCCTGTTCACACTTTGGATCCCTTAAATAAACGTTCGTTCATAATTAAAAGAAAATATTATGTAATACACAGTTGTCAAATTACTTATCACCGATTAAGATTGAAAACGGTTCTCATTTTTAAAGATATATCTGATTTAAGATGTAATCACTGATTATGATAAAGAAAAGCATGTACTAAGATCGCAGATGATTAGAAGCGGCGTGGCGTATTTGATGCAGAACATTATTTATTTTAAAAGCTCGGGATTGCTATTGTTTTTGGCTTCTTTTACCTCGTATTATGTTGTAACATAACATTTGTAACACACAGGATATTTATTTGTTTGTTTCGTTTATTTGTCCGAGGCTGTCTTCGCCGCAATCCAATAGAAAAGATAAATAAACGAAACGCACATCGGAGAGATCTCTTTTTTATATGTGTTGATAATAATAAACAACGATTACTTACAAAAATAAATTTTAGATTTTATACACTGCAAAACTGATTATAGTGCAGATATGTATTTGTGAATTTTAATGTTTTTTATTCGATTTCGTCCTGATATCGCACAATGAGTACCAACTTAGATAAACCTTTTATCAATAGAAAGGTGGAAGGCGACCACATGGCCGAAGCCTTATGCGCTGGTCTGGTCAGGTATGAACCACGCTAGATACCAGAGTAGCCGAAGCAATAAAAATGCTCAGCAAGAAAGAGACACACAAACGGCGTATCAAAAGGCGCAACGAACTTTCCAGAAATGGTCATGATTCTCAGGGATTTTTTGCACTAAATGACGTCACATCGACCTTTGTAAAGAGATAATCGGCTAATTTCGGCTTCGCGGAGCGTTATCTCTGTCGCACGAAATACGAGTGGAAAAATGTCACATAGGTATTGTAGAACAGAGATAGTGTTCTACGAAGCCAAAATTAGCCTATTGTCTCTTTCCAAGGATCGATGTGCAATATTTATCGCCGGGTACTGTAGGTATATGTTTTAATTAACACTGTGATTATTTGCAGGACACCTAAATTTAATATGTCCTTTTGACTAGTTTGTTCCCAAGGTTTTAATTTCTTTCTCCATAAGAGAACTTTCGCGTGTCTGAATTATGCAAAAAATAGCAGAAGTGATCGATCCGTTGTTGAGAGGCCTAGCAATACATTTCGTGATTCATTTTAATATAGTTATGAACGTAGCTATCTTACAAATAAGCTCGTTTCTTTCGCTTATTCCTTTGTGTCGAGCGCGCTATTCGCGCTAAGAGGGTAGATTAATAAATAGTCTTCGCAGCTGGACTACTTTCCGCTTTATCTGTTACTTATAAACACGTCATTATCCGCCTTTGTTATCTTAGTCTTAAAGGCTGAACTCTGAGATATTGGTCTGTGTGTTAAGGAGTTTCGCAACTTTTTTCTTTTTACTTTTCTGACATTCTTATTCATTAAACAGAAGTTTTCGAAACAAGCTTGGTATTGTAAGAAATGAAGAGCAATCTTGCAAAGTAGTAATGAAGACATATTTATAAAAGCATTAAATATTTTCTTTCACAAAAAAGCAAGACTTATAGATATTCAGTATCAGTTTTCAAATAGAGGAACATACTAAATTATATCGTAACTTTTTTCTGTTATAAAGATTTTTTTTCGACGTTGCAACCTCTACTGCCCAAATGTTATTTGCTTATTCCGCGCGTTCCAAGTGGCAGAAGGCAAAGTGTATTTAGGCTGTAACCTCTTTTAAGGTACAGAAGTGAGCGCTCTCAGGGGAACTTCGGTTAGGCCGCTAAATATAACAGTAGGATCGGATTGGGAGGCCGCCCATCTCTTAGATCGTTTAGGCGGGCGCTCCATGGAGTGAGCAGTCTCAAAGGCGCCCTCGGGGAGGTCTCGGCTTAGACTGTCACTCGTCGTTAATACCTATCTGGCAATATTGCGACGCAATTAGACTTAATATAGCTTTCAAAAACAAATATTCGACTCAAGGCGACAAATGAAAATTTTATTGGACTTAGTGAAAAATGCGTCCTTGATGATTTTTGTATAAAAGTAGAAGATTTATTTATATATTTTCTTCAAATAATAAAAATCACCAGAAATAATTTCAAAATTAAATTAATACTGCCTTTGTATACACTTTAGACGTTTCTTTATAACATTCCAGGTTTCGTGTGCACGTGTAAATTATTAAAAAAATAATAATATTTAAAAAAGGAATGCTTCTATGCTACGCAAACAATGTATACAGTTTTATTCCGACACAGAATTGTATCCTGACAGATCTTTGTATAATGAAGAAGGTATTACTTCCAGCCATTAAGCAAATTATATTACAGTTTTTTCGTGCGACGTAACGAATTACATGAAAAAAGTTCAAAGGTCGATATCTCCAGTCGCTGTTTTTTCTACATTAAGATATTTACTGTAATAATATCGCTTACTTTATTTTGCAACATTTCTCTTTGACTATATCAAATTTTTTTAATAAAAATAAATAAAACCAGTAAATAGAAGGGAATATGATTAGGAACTGAGAAAAATAGTAGATAATAAAAGGGATAATAGTATAAGACAAAACAAAAGAACTTTTTCTTGATGTAAATAATAATAATTAAAATCAATAACGTAAAAATACTAAACTAAGTCAAATTTAATTATTAAAATGAATAAATCAAAAGAACTCTTTAACTAACAGTATTCAATATTATATCCCATCGACCCTCAAAAATTAGTTTTTGATTAATACGACTCTTAGGAAACTTGTTTCGACATTAAGGAGTTGTTTTCAGTTAGTATAGGAATACGACATCCAGGAGGCCTCTTTTTATCGAACGAGACTTTATTATGAGCAATAGTCTATAGTTACCGCAACTTGTAACATAGCGGGTAAGAAATCCGACTTACAATCGTAGGTTCCGGCTTGGAAATATAATACATCAACCAAACCGTATTGTATCCATGAAGTAAAAATAATTTTCAACATCACAGTTGCGGTTTTATTTATGTTATTGTATAAATAAATAAATCTAAATTGTAATGTAGCGACATAATCACAGTTGTCAAAAATCTGTGAATCCATCGGTCTACGCATGCGCAAAATGTAAGGACGCGCAGCGTATGATTTGTAGGCGGTTGTCAAAACCGCGTCTCACGCCGAAAAATATTATGAAATATAATAATGGCGAACGGCGTCAAGTGACTTATGTGTTGTTGTTTGTGAATTTGTATTAAATCTTTAGTGCTGTGATGGAATATGGAGTTAAAGACTATTTTATATAAATTTTGAATCAATTTTTAATATTTACAAATGAATGGTGAAAGTTTTATGTAAAAATTATTTCATTCGCACTTTATTACAATTTATTACGGCCTTGGTGTGTCTGAAGTTGTAGGCGGATGACTTAAAATAAACTATCTATCTTTCATCCAAGCGTTTTAATTTTTGTACTTCAGCTCGTTAGGTGTTGTCTCTAACAATGCCTTCCGAACCTGTTAAACTCCACGACAGTAATAAAATAGCAGGGTCCTTCCATCGACTTATGAATCCGTAATTAAAATTATTATGTCCAAAATCAATGAAATCGACACTGTACGACCAAGGAGATACTCATTCTGCGTATATAGGAACTGTTACAATTATTAACAAGTTTGAAGGTACGTTGAAATACTGTGACTTCAAATCAGGCTATAAATGCCAAAGATCACCTCGATGACCAGTTTTGCGCTACACGCATTCGGCCACTTTCTGTGACGTTGACTAAGAAAAAAGGCTCTGTGACATACAGACATCCAACGCCTAAGTTCAAACCGTGACTATAAGTGTTATCATGCAGTCTAAAAAAAAATGAAAACCGAAACTAACTGAAAATAAACCTCTGTGTTATCCGTTGCAAATAGTTTAAATGCGTTAATAATATTCGCGTAAATCTATGGAGTCAGTCATACTGTACCTATAGAGATGCCACTAAATATAAGTAAATAACATTTTAGGTTTATATAAGAATCTACAGTTTCAGTGCAGTTCTTCACAAGTTTGCGAAGAACTCAGTAGTTTTGTCATCACGTGTAGACACAGCGAAACTGTATCCTTGTTAATGCTTGTCTACTGCAAACGTCGCCCGAGAGGCTTATCCGTTGCCAAACGGATAGCGAATTTGTTTACCGCAATGTTAATTAACTTGTACGCGGCAGTTTGATCCTTATAAGCTTACGCTTTGACCGTAATCTGTAACAAATTCGCTTGAATTAATTAACTCTTTGATATAGGACTTGTTTGTTGTGATCTCTGTGAAATGCTTCAAACTCAAGATTAGAAAGGAATGTAACTGGTTTATTTGATATAACTTAATTCTTTTATGTATAGTACAATATATTAGAAGTTATGTTAAAAATTTATAAACTGATCATAAACTAGAAGTCTCGACAGTCGATTTATTTTAAGATTTTTCACGTAAAAACGTGCCACCATCAGCATGATTCCTGTCGTCCGACTAACACTATTGGACATGGTCACTCTCATTCCAATAGGACTGGTGTGAAGCGGTCTTCATTCAACGTGTTCCGACAACCTAAACGAGGTTGTCTGTCCGTCCACTGGTGGGTGGACGCCTTACAATTCGCCTGCGGGTCTCCACTTCAGAAACTTGAAAACTGTTTGGCGTGTTAAAAAACAAAACAAAATAAAAGCATACTGTAATAAAAACGAAATGTTATCAGGAATGGATATGATAGAGAAAAAGGTAATTAAAATTCGATGAACGAAAGAAAATGTGAGGGACTTAAGAAAAGTAAAAAAGGATTGTGAAGAAAGGAAAGAGAAATATTAATAATTATACAAAAGTGAAAAAAATATTAACCCGAAATTGTAACGTCCCTGCCCGACACAAAGCAGTAGGAAAAAAAACGTGGGCCATTAAAAAAAATCTGTTGGGCCATGTCAGTTACTTCGGATCATTAACGGATTTCTTTCCTGACTCGATCTCGTAGAGAAATCTCGCGCAAAGCCTTCTTCATAACTCGTTGAGTACTGCGTGCTTGCTAATGAGGCATAAAGTCGCCCCAAAAGAGGATCTATGCTTTAAGCTTTCACATAACAGTTGGTGGTATAATTTGTTAGTTTATAAACAGCCTCTAAATATAGTCATACAATGTCGTATTTCACGTAAATTGAAATATTTTAAAATTACGTCTTTAATCATCAAACATTTGATAAAACAATTACTTCGTTTTACATTAAGTTGTAAAATAATTTGCAAAGTGAATGAATGTTGAACAGACCACAAAGCATTTAATGGCGGATGGTTCGTAAAGTAGAGTAGTGCTTTAACAGAGACTTCTCTGCGGATGACAGCCGGCGTTACTCTGTAGTCAACGCGTACTCTGTGCATTATATGATTGTGTAAATGACTTTGCATCTGTTGAACAAAATTTATAAATTTCATTTCAGCTTGACTTTATGTTTGATACATAAAATTATTTTAATTGACATTATTAAATTGATGGCATAGTTATATATACAAATAGAATATCTTGCTTGATTCAATTTTTACTCTTTGCCGATCACGTCTTCTTCCACGAAGATGAAGAGTAAGTTTTCTTTGCCGCCATCGATCTAAATTCGTTAATTCCTTATGTCACATTCAAACGATGTGCTGTTCTCAAGGCTACTATGGAATCACGTGTCAATAACAATACAGATTATAATACAATTAACAGATAACAAAAACAAGCCCTCCTTAACGACGAGAACGCTTAAGGACATATGGAAGTTTCGGGAGTTTCTTGCGCCACTTCTTTCAACTCTAGCGCTTTTCAAGAAGATAGTAATGTGACAATAACAATACCAATAATGTCGATATTCGATTCTCTCGGTCGCGCTCGATTTGGAACGCTAAACGGGTATAGAGTGATAGCAGTAGCCGTGATCCTCTCTCGTGGATTCTTACACAAGGCCATTCAGAGGTCTAAAAGTTCGATGGCGTCTCAATCTAGTAATACTGCAAGTGATGTTACGGCCTTGAAAAGAAGTTCTCATTGGAGGCTCTCGGGGTATATGACGTAAACGAGATATAGGCTAAGTTCTGTAACTGCAAATCCGCAGAATCTACAAATACCAATTAAAGAAATCCAAGTTATATCAGAAGCAACCATTGGCCGTTAGAGCCGAAAGGTTCTTGAGTTACGATCACAAGCTGGTAAGCGCGTAGGCCTTCCGATAGGCGGACTGACAACATAGTTAAAATCGCGAGAAGTCGATGTGGGCAGCGGAGGACTGATGTTCTTGGCGATCATTGGGGTAGGCCTATTTCTTATTCATTTCATATTCTCTTATATATAAGAAAAGGACCAATATTTAGCCACTTCCGCACATGCAGTAGTAGTCGTGCAACAAAGTGCACCGCCTGCCAGCCCGCTGATAAATGCGCATGCGGCGAACGATTCGTGATTGTGATTCGCATTGTTTGCCGCATACGCATTTATCAGCGGGCTGGCGGGCGGTGCACTTTGTTGCACGACTACTACATTGGTCCTTTTCTTACTTACTTAGGATGGACTTCCGCAAGGTAACGCCTGATTCCACAAAATATCTCTTATATATAAACATCTATATTATTATAAATACACTTTAATACTAAATACTTTATTAGATACAAATAGAATGTTTGTGTGTATTGATTTTTAAATCTATAGAGGACGTTGCGAGGTCGTTGACCTGACCATTAGTAGTCTTCTCCGCTATGGGGGGCTGACTTACGCACGTAATTACGTGTCTGTTGAGAACGCGGCTGGGCGACGGTCTTTCACGTACAGTGGTCGTTAACGTACAGTCTTAATTAGACGGGTTAATCAGACTCTATTTAGGTAAATTATACATTTTACTTTGAATACATTTTCGAATTCATCTTCTTTTGATTTTAATTATTTATTAATTACAATTAGGTTGGGCCTCTTCCGCGTGCGGAGAGGGAATAGAGGAGAGGTGGTTATACCACGCCCCTCCTCCAAACCCCTTAACATGGCCTTGAATGCGGATTCAAGGTACATGAGTTTATACAGGATGATTGGTTATGGGTGCAGGAGCTTTAAGTAAAAAGGCGTAAAAGCTGTTACACCGATTTCATATCAACTTATATAAAGTCATTATTCTAAAAAATGTTACATTTTTTTAATAGGCGACAAGATAATAACTTTTGGCAATCATCATCACCATATCAGCCGATAGACCCCTACTGTAAGGCATAGGCCTCCCACAAAAATCGACACGATGATCGATCTTACGCTGATCGTATCCAGAGACAGTCATGAGGAGTTTTACTATATAGCCATCCGAATTTTAATAAATCTTTTTGTTACTAAATTAACATTACGTTATGTTTTATATCTGAGAATATTAATTTTTAGATAGTCTAAAAAGTTTAAGGCTTGCAAATCGACAATTAATCATCCTATAGATAAGACTAACTGAAAAGAAAGCGGACTTGTATGACTATGGTAGTCAGTTTGGCAACATCGCACGAAATCAAAGTCCACCATTAAACTCTTTCAATAGAGGTGAACTCTCATTGCACAAACTGAACAATACAGATAAATCCGTAATCAAATAGTGCGCTCTTTGAAAACTTTCGTGAGCCCGTAGTCGAGTTATCTGGCGCACTGAATTTCCGAACGCGATTCGTTGTTAGTTCGGAAATGCAATCACAGCGTACACGGAAACGGAGACTGTGCCGGCTTTGGCTTCGACAATCGTCTGTTCATGATTTAAATGTTCACCTTTTAAAGTTATTAAATAAAACATATAGATTACGTACTGTAAAATTTATAGGAAAGCTAATAAAAAAATAGTTAATAGCTCTTTATCTAATTTACTGATCATTGCTCTATATATCCTCGCGTGCATAAAGAATGTAAGGAACAATTTTGCACTATCGTAATATTAAACATATTATAATTGTTACTAAACACCTTGTCCCTAAACGCCCACTGCAAGGCATAGGCCTCCCCCAAAGAAATCTAAGAGGGATATACCATAATCGCCACGCTTAGTCTGTTTGGCGATCACAGTGTGGTATTATGGTACGCAGAGGACGCTGCTGCCTATACTTTTTAACCTCGTTTGCGAGCAGTGGCAGTTCAGTATAATTAATTCATTACAATTGGTGTGAATGATTTTATGCTGTTAGCCGATTTAGACTTTATAAAAGCAGCTTTATCGATTTTGAGTCCACGGTAACAGGAGATCCGCGAACCAAAAATTCACGCAGGGCGATTGTATCCCAATTACAGCGAAGACGTAGGCACGAAAAAATACTATACCCGTGTTGGTCTATAGTGTAGTGAAGTTATGCAAAGTGAGGATGTCTCGGAGGTTGGGAACGACACGGGCCTCTCCTGACCGCCCTCGATTAAACGCGGGTTAGGCGGAAGCGGCCGCCGGTGTCGTGAGTATATGTGTAAATAGAATGTGAATTATATTTAAGATTGTCTGGAAATCGAACCGGCGATCTACAATTGTAAGTGTCACTCCTCTACCGCAGAGCTACCACTTGTTGCACACGTACACTATATTAAAAAATCAAATAATTTTTACTTTAAATATTATTCTTGGTACTTCTTTAAAATATTAAATTTTCAGCGTTATCGGAAACGCATCAGGAGAGAAATCTACTAGCTCTCCAAATTGGCTTTAACATCGCTTTGTTGCTATTTTGATGAATTTCTAGAAGTATTCGTATATTTTCGTTAACTAAATACTTATTACCTTATACCAAAACCTTAAGGCTTCTACCGCCACCTTTTTTTGTCATTTTGAAATTTAAGACACTAGATATTGTTATATATTACATGTTTGTTACGAACGATGTAACTTACTTAATATTTAATAGCATCAACTATAAAAGAATTATAATATCGATCAATTAAATAAAGTAAATCAAATAATTCAACGTCTTCTTAACAAGGTCTTCCTGGGTGCCTAGTGTACATAGTAACTGTACAGTTATACACAGTAACTTACGCTAGTTTATCTAGGAACCAATAGAAACTGAATGCGGCAATATTTAAACACCAGGGCCACACGAAAACCCACCATATTCAACAATAACTCATTCTTCTAAAGACTATATCATTCGTTAGAGAACCCTTGTTGCTTGTTTCTCTAGATTCAATTAGTACCTCCTTGGTAGGTAACTGTGGAAACTTTTAAAATATACTCCCTCGTAATTCCTCCTGTTTTAAAAAATAAATTTTAAAAGTTCATTACACATAAAGTAATAATTTTTTTTAGTGCAAATGATTTTTAGTGATAATACATCGACACCGAACGCCGGCTGGGGAAAATGATTGATGAGGCAACTATCGCCTCCATCATGACAGACAAGGAAGGATGAGAATCCTTCCTCAGATTGCAGGAAGGTAATTAAAACAGTGTGAAAATAAAATGTAATCAGAATTAGAATGTAGTAGAAAAGAAATTAAAATGTAAAATATTAAAAATTTTAACTGTGATATACATATGTATGAGTGAAAAACTTAAAATAAAATCTGTGATATATGGTATATAAATAGACATAACTGCAGTGATTGAGTATGGATGAATGGAATAGAATAGAAGAGAAAGACAGAAAAAAATTTTAGAATGAAAAAATAGAAAAACTGATCATATAATGCTGAAAGAAGAGATTGGAAATAAAAACAGAAACTAAAAATAACTTAAGTAAAAAGGACATGGAGGATAACCCAACAGGATTCGCTGTGGACTCTTACATAGTCCAGAAATAAGAACTCCATTATTTTTATTTTAGGTTGTAAATTGTAGTTAGAAGAGTGGTTAATTTCATTTTAGTTTCTATCAAACTAGTCTCTAGTTTCTTCTAGCATTATATTCTTCATTTACATAAGTGATCGCTATTAAATTATTTAAAAATTAAAAATTGTATAAATAACGAATATTAAATTAATCAACCTGTAACTATAATAAATTTTTACATATATAAGAGAGCATATTTGTCATATAATGCCATTTGCATTGCACAAATTTTTACTTAACTTCCTGCTCATTACTACCCGAAGGCTTGCCAAATTGTTCCTCCATTCAAGTTTTCATTCAACCAATTTTTTAGCTATACTTTTATATTTAAAAGACCCAATCTATTTATACTTACAGAAAAAAAGTTTTTATTATAATGAGCGAGCTATTCAAATATTCAGTTCAGTAAATTTTACTTCACGGGTGCGTTTGTACAGCGTTTGTGTAATGATATTCATTTATTGATAATATTACGCACTTAAAATCATCCAGAGTTACCCAGAGAACAAAAAGAGAAGGATATGCTCAGAAATGATAAGATCTGCAGAAGAACTACAGTTTAACTCGTTAACCTTTACTAGCCTAGAGTTTCAATTTTGATACCAATCTTTTAAATCGAATGTTCACATTACTATTAGTTTTTTTATAGGTTGGCTGTACGTATTTTACTGTTGTATAATATTCTTTCCAACGAAATTAAAAAAAATCTTATTTACCCTTCATCTAGACCCTCAAGCAAACACAGTATATATTAAAAATATATAGTATAATGAATATTAATAGTAATAGTAATAAATGTATAGTAATAGTATGTATTAAAAAAATCATTTTCGTAAATCAGGCTATTAAGGGTTAAAGTGGCACTGGGCAGGAACCTTCGCAGGGCCGAAAGGTTTACGAAAGGTCACCACGAGTAGACGCGGAGTATATAACTCCCACATTAGATGAAACTTCGACGTAAACTAACGACATAGTTAAAGTCGCGGAAAGTCCTTTTTAAGCTTTACCGTGGACGTCTATCGGCTGAAAAGAAGAAAAGAAAGTTAAAATTCCTAAATCTTTTTTTATTGCTTATAGGCAAAGCATTTGACCTCTGTCTCGTCTGATGTTAGGTGATGGCGATGTAAACGTTGGAACATGCTTGCCCAATAGATACCAACTCACTCTTGACTTAAAGACACAAGTTATAGCTAGCAGGAAACAACGATACTGGTAGGTTGGTTCATTCCCCGGCTATTCGCACTATAAAAGTACTACCAAAACGGTTAAAGATTCAAATTTAGTTAAAACTAAAATTCCATCGCGTTGTGAGTGACACCAGTATTCATTTTATATTACATATTGGATTCAGTAATATATACAGTTTAGTATGTTTGTGGAATATACGTCATAAACTCAAACAGCACGCAAGTCTTAGATTTTCCTTGGCTAGCCTAAAAATATGTCAGGCAGTTAGAAAAGTAGGATACGTCCCAGGGCAGACCCCCCCGGCGTCCTTTCACGGATCCGTTTCATTCAAGTCGGGTCTATTCAGGCAGCCTTTGTGGATATTCCTTTTGTCTCCGAAAATAGTCCGTCACGTTGCACGCAAGTTCACTAAGTTATCAACGCTGGCAAAATTAACACACATTTATTTGACGAAATAGCCTTAGCAATGTTTTAAAATATATTTGTCTAACATCGTAACTACGCGTTTAGAGGATAGAATGCTCTAACTGTTCAAGAGGAAACTTTCCCTTCTTTGTGCAGTTGGTGCGTCGTTACTTATATTCATTGCACAAAGACTTACAAATATCAATTCACTCTCTATAATTGCTCTTTAACAATCTGAAGCTGAGCAGTGATAGCCCAGCGGTTATAACTGAGACTTGCAATTTTAGGTCGCGGGTTCGAATTCCGGGATACAGTCTTATGTAATTCACGCTTTGTGCATTAAATGTATAGGATAATTATATGTTACTGTTTATAAATAAGTTCGAAGAGAATAGTCAGCAGCGTCCTTCGCGTACCATAATACAATATACTGCGATCGTTATTACGCCTGTCAAGCGCGGCGATTAAGGTATTTTTCTCCTTAGATATCTTTAGAAAAAGCCTATGCCTTTAGGTGGACGTGTATGGACTGAAACGACTACGAATCGGATGCTTACAAAATATGTCGCCACCCTACAATAATCTGTTAGCAACGATATACGAATAATATTAGTTTTTCTAAAATAATGAGGTACGTTTGGCTATAATGTTTTGCCATAAATATTGTTACAAAGAAAAACAATATTTCTTTATTGTAAGTAACTTGTATTACCATTACATTATGTATTAGTTTAATACATTAATAAAAAATCATTATAAATGTATGAAGTTTACTCGTAGTGGTTTATATTGGTTGCAATACAATCCTTTCAAAGTTGAAGCCAATTATCAATAGTAGCACGCACTCTTTGAAAAAATTCTTCACTTCCAATCATATTTTAAAAAAATTATCGGTTAAGAAATGACCAGTGCATCTCTTCTAGACTGCAAGTTTTAAGTCATCTTTGAAATACGCGCCATGGTTCTAGATCTTTATCTTTCACGATAAAATCTTTTGCGTTTGGGCAGGATTTATTCAAATTATTTTCCTTACTGCTTTAATCGCCTTTTTTGGACGGCGAGACCTTTTTCTGTCACTAACAGATGAGTACCGTTGTATTATACCTGTCAATGGCCTAGAACACAAACATTTGACTAATACTAAACAAATGGAGGATTTTAAAACATTGTATATGACACCATACCTATTGTACTTTATGTAATGTAATCACAGGGATTCGGTTCTCTTCATCGCCCTTCTTTTTTTAATATCACTAAGTATTTTATAGTAAATTGACCCGAAAATAAAAAAAAATGTACAATCATGTAACAATGACAGATTCTAAATTCAAAAGTAAAACTTTATTTTTTTATGTATAGCATTATTTATGGCTAGAATAACTAGTTTTGCGCCCGAAAATAGAATTTGTGTGTGTATTCGAGACACAGAAGTAGTATTTTCCAGAGGCCTTTTTTATTAAGCCTTACTAACTTTAACTTAAGCTTTAATTGCATATCGTTGCCAATTGTACGCGTCTAGTCAATATTAATTGAATCATCGAGTTCGTTCGCTTTCAAACGCACATTGAAAACTATAGACAACAATGATGGATAGAAAGATGTTTTTTTTTAAATAATTTTTACGTAATTAATGATTATTAATTCGTAAGAAATATTTATTTAAGTGTTTATATAATTTTCCGGTGTCATATATTTTAAATATTGTAAATACTATTAAAAGTTTAACTTTTTCTAACCAGACTTACTAATTGAAGACTTCGTAAAGTACGGCAAATTTATACTTCAAGGATCATTCGACTACAATTTATCTACAATGAAAATGACTCAAATCACGTGTTAGGTTATGTGAAAACTTGTTAAAAGTAGTTTTGTTTTTAATACAAGTTCACGAGTTTCATTAATAGGGTTCCCCGTTTCAACATGCACTATAGTTTGTACACCAATTTTGGTAACTTTTAACAACACGTTCGAGCGTTCGTGTAACTCGATAGAAAATAATCACGAAACTATCTCTCACTTCGTCATAGGATTAATCTCTTATAGCGTTATGTTACAAAGTTTCAGCCGTTCAATCTATTCAAACCTTCATAATACTATGAAGTTAAATTTTCTATTGAGTTATTTACGTTTCCTAACAAAGAATCGAGTTCCTAACAAAAGTTAATAGCCTTTACGTGTAATTCTCTTGTAGGCGTAAAAGATCCTCTACTGGACATAGGTCCTCATAGGATTTTAATAGGATCGGATGGAAGGGGTCTTCTTTCAGCATCTTTCGAAGGGCTTAACATACCTGTCCAATATATGAGTGGACGTTCCACGTTTGCAAGTGCGTGGTCGTTCCAGAACCATAATGTCCTAGCAACATTCTGTTCTGCGCGCCATATGACCTGCCTACTGCTTCTTTAATTTGCCAATTGTACCTTGATCTATGTCAGTATCTATAACCTTATCAAACATAATATATCAATACGAATCAAGCCAGCGAAACAAAACCAGCCAGTTATGCCTGAAGCCTTAACAAGTCAACGTTACCTGCGAGTCAGTTTCCGTTCTCATAATTTCAAAGGTTTCATTTCCTTTTTTTTTTATAGAAGCAAAGCGAACGCACGTTTTGTGCAAAGGTGAGCGGTACCTGCGGTTGGTGTGTGATATCCGTTTTATATATACATATTTATTGTCTTTTAACAATTATACCTGAGAATATTGAAACATTATAGGGTAGAGCAGTAGTAGCTCAACGGTAAAAGACAGAGACTTGTGATAGTAGGCCGTGGGTTTTTCACACGTTCACGGGGTATTTTCTAATATATAATTCAAATTTTGTGCATTAATTATATGGGACTACCACTGCTTACAAACAAGTATCCAGAGGATGGGGTGCAGCGTCCTCTGCACACCATAATACCATAATACCAAACTGTGATCGCCAACTCGCCTGACAAGCGTGGTGATTATGTTATATCCTTCTATAGATCTCTGGGGAAAGCCGTTGGCGTCTATGGGCTGAAACGACGTTAGGGTAAAAACGGGAAATCTCTGCCCCCCTCCCTTTCCCTGAGATCTATACCTAGCAATTGACGTCTTACGAGTAAAATGATGATGTTGATGATAGCGCAGGAATAATTTGCTTTTTTAAAAGAGGTCAACCCTTTTGATGAGCATATGTATTATGATCGCCAAAAGTTATGGTATTGTGAAGATTTCGTATATTTAAACCCTAAATTTTATGGAAGCTAGTACGTATATCTTAAACTCCTTATACTTCTTAAATGTTTTAATTTTTATATTTTGTTTGAGACTAACAACTTGTGTAAAATTAACTAGGCTAATGATATCAGTCAATAAACTCAACGAATATAAAATCAGAACGATTATTCACTAAATAATGATTATGAAAATTAAAGTAAAGGGAAAAAAAATAAAAAATATTGAGGTAAAATTAGGCATATAGAGGTTATAAAATGAACATGAACTGATTTTTTTTATTAAAATCAAACCTAGAACATTATTTGTAGTGCATACAAATGAATCTAGATCTCTCGAAATTATAACGTGGGAAATATCTGCGTTATACTAAGTGGCAAACTGTGCATTCACATTAAAATAAGATTTTTTTGTAATAATAAAGCTTGGGAATTAGTAGCTGAGTTTGTTGTGTTCAAGCTCAAGCTCCCAACGGACAAAGAATTCTTCAAGACCTGCTCAGAGACTAAATAGAGTCGGCTTCTTCTTGCCTTCGTACCTCAGTAAAGACCAAGAGACGTCCCAAAGACGTTCTTCTCACGCCCATCACAAGGTTCCCACGCACCACACTACAACCGCTGCAGACACTCATAACACTGCAAGCGTTAACCACATAGCATCAGCCACTACTGCACCTGCAACACCGAACAGGAAACTGCGTTATACACAACAGAACCAAATCTACTCATCACACCACAACACCTATTTTTGCGATCCGAGGTTATTCGGATCCTTCTTAACCTCGCCTGAGGTTCACGCCGCTGTCCCAAGCCGCACAAAACATCCACATTGCACAGCTCTACTCGGGTAGAGCGGTTAACAACGTGCGAACGACTTCATGGAATTGGAACGCGACCGTCCAGCTTTGTTAATTTTTAAGTTTTTCAAGTTCACGGACCCTTCCGCTCCGTGAAGTCCGCTCCGTGAACTCAGGTCTGATGAAGTTTTAAGAGCTTCCAGGCTAACAGAAATAACATCAATCGAGAATAAGTAAGGTTAGTTCAATCTGATTTTAGTTTCTCATGGCGTACACAATTGGTTAGTAAAGATAAACCTATGTGTAAATGAACAAACAAATTAATTACACTAGGAACATAAAATTTCGTTATAAAAATATCGTTTTATAGAGGGTATAATATATTACGAAAAGCAATGACGTTACGAAAAGCAATGACGTCTATTTGCTGTATTTCCAAGACAAAATATCACGAAAAGTTTTACTCTGTAACTTTTTAGGGCAGCTCTAAAATTAGTCAACTGCAGAATGTTGAAAAGGTCATCAGCTGCTAAGTTGCGAGCAAAAAGTGTCGTAAAAAAATATTTTTGAAGAGGGTGCCGCGTACGTAATTAGGGGATTATGGTTGCCCTCGTTTCCTGTACAATGTTATTATTGAAGGGTTTCTGGGTGTGTTAAATTATAATTTACGTTTTAAAGATTATTTTACCCTTGATTAATGTATTTAAAGTGTTTATTTTTAAATAAATTGTATTAAGTGATTTGTATAAGCCTGGCATAAGATTAACTTGCTGTAATAGTAACTAATCAAGCCGAGGTATCCTCTTTAGGGCTTTTGTACCACGTCTTGTACTCTGGTTCGTCCTAGCGAGGTAGAGCTCGTGGGCCACCCAATCTGATAATAAAGTGGTACAAAAACGAGATTGGCTCCTGTCTCTTACCCACTCTTTTTGTTGTAACCCCCAATACTGAAGGTCTTGATACTTTTTGGAAAGTTTACATTATATAGCGCCATGGAATCGGACTAACACTTAGTGTTACAGCCTTGCCTTCGTACTACTTTTCCGGTGATCAAAAGTTTTTGAAACGCCAAAATGCCAGTAGAACAACAGTGACCAATTGCTTCCCGACTCATATGTATCTCCAGAACGTGATGACTGTTCTTTTCATCCGATGGACGCCCACTGCAAGGTATAGGTCTTTCCCAAAGCCACGCCACAATGACTGGTCCTGCGCTGCCAGCATCCAGCGACTTCTCGCAACCTTAACCATGTCGTCAATCCATCTGATTCCTCGTCTACCTACTCGTTATAGCCACTCGAAAACCTTTCGGCCCCAACGGCTATCGGTTGCACGAACGATGTGCCACACTCACTGCCTCTTCAGCCAAGCAATTATTCGAACTAAAGGTCACCCAGAATGTATCATTTATATAAATTATTCATTACTGAGAAGTGAAATGTAAGGAAATTCACGTGACAAATATTCTTCGTTAACCAGTGCTAACCACGGAGAGGACTTCGCTCGGGATTTCTCTACGAGCTCGAGTCAGGAATGAGGAGGTTCGTTGACGAACGAACGCAACCAACAAAGCATAGCGGATTGGCCATTTCAAGTGCCAGTGGGTAGGCTACAGAGACCTTAGAATAAATAGCTACTGGGGCCTTTAAGAGACAACATAGAACATCCATCCGTCCATAAGGTAGATAGGCGACCTTGTTTAGGTCGTCGGAAGATCCTGGACGCAGACAGCCTCCACCGTCCCCACATTAAATCTATGAGGAAAGCTTATGCCGATCAATCGACGCCCTATGGAAGAAATGATAATGATGAACTTATGTCTCTGCCAAATCCTTTGAATATTTTGGCCTGACAAAAATTTCCAACGTAAATCTGATGGAGAAGTACCCAAGTACACGATCGAACAGCATATCAGACGGACCATGTGAAATTAGATTTACCATATGTTATGGAGGGTTCCTTATTATGCACTTGTTACTACGAATTATACAATATGCAATAGAAAAAAATAAAAGTTAGGCATCAACAAACAAAAACAAAAAAGATATGTAAAATAAATAATATTAAACTGTGATAAAGATAAAGATAAAAATGTGATACAACAAAACTAGAAATTAAGAAAATGTAAAAAGAAAAGAGGATGAAAGAATGGTAAAACAGAGCAAAAGGGAAAGAAAGCAGAACTGTGGTATAAAAGAACAGAATGAAAGAGTATGTGAAGAATGAAAGAGAAGAGAATGAAAATAAAATAATTAAGTGAATAAATTTAATGCTAATAAAGTCCCTATCCCACCATAAATAGGGGTACGAGAGGCCCCCAATAGCGGGGGTCATAAAAAAAAATTACGCACTAAAGTGGGTTCCGCAGGTTTGAACCCTAAAAGGAAACAAACGTAAACGGTCTTAAGTAGATTTGGCGGCGTATTAAATTGATGGAAGCGAGATGCATCGGCAAAGCGTAAAGTTGAATGAAGCGCGAAGTCTGAGACTGATTCGACTGTAAAATCAATTTGCTACTATATATATGAGATATGTCTCTATGTATTCAAAAGGTGGATTACGTTCTATAAATAAAGTTCCGGTGCAACTGGAGTAAAGACGAAGACAATCGATTTTATTACTAAGTATTACTAACCATTATACCCCAGTAAAAGCTTCAAAGTTCCATTTGCCAGGAGCTTATTTAACAAATACTCTTAATAAGTGCGTATAATATTTGGATTCAGTTAGTTTGCTGAAACGTTGATTTAACACAAGTTTCCTGCCGTTGGTACGTGCCCGAAATGTTTTATGTCGATGTATAAACATGAGTGTATTTCGAATTATTACGCAAGCGAAACTTTGTTTTGTATTCTTAATAACATTAGATGGGATATAAAGGTTTGAATTGTAGATTTTTTTCGTTTGAAAAAGATGTGTGTGTTTATTATCTGCCTCACCATTACCATTAATTACTCTCTTCTTTCAACGATCTTAACAACATCGTCTATGTACCTTGTGGTCAAACGTCTACAGAACCTTAACGCCTCGGCGATCATCTGTTTTACGCATTATGCGACCTACCCCATAGCGGAAGTAGCTATATATTAGTCCTTTTCTTACCACTTCAACGTACCAATCAATCAAGCTATATGTACTTTCATTCCTCTATGGGTTTTCTTATATCTGATTCAATCTCATATAAATAAATTTTGTAGAAATAAACAACAATTTTTGCTTCGGTAAATACCATAACGTCTTCTTTGTTACCGTCGCTGGTGGACCGGAGTAAATAAAAATTTTATAAAATGGGCTGTACCAAGCAAAAACACCGGAAATTCATGTTTTCCACATCAAATCTAGATCACGAATCCCGGAACATTAACATACGGAGATCTATTTGAAAATTATTAACACGGTGAAGAGACAAAAGCAGTTTTTTTCTTTACGTCAAGTACCAAATGTTACAACTAGTAACACAAGGAAAAAATCAAAGAAGTTGAAGGAAAAAGAAACCAGACCAAGAAAGTTTTCTTAGTTAAAAGAATCCTCGGGAAAAATTCAGTTTCAAATCTACAATTCGACTCCGTGCTCCATCCAGCTTCGAGAGTAAGTATTCTCATGATATTAGCGAAGACTTTTATACAAAAGGCAAAAGAAAATTGTAAATAATGGGCACACATACGAATGTCAGAAACTATTTCAAAGGAGCTATAATCTTTGTATCGTTGATAAATATGTCCTGGCTAAGAATGAGCATTCATCGAAACCTATTGATGAAACGATGAAAAAAAAAATTGTAATAAACTGTTTACTATTTTAACACTTGAAATTTATCAAGTGTATTAAATTGTGATAAATTTTCGAGCAAAACCCCCTATGTAAACTTGTCCGAAATGTCTTAACGTTCCCAAGTGTTAGGAGTTATGACAAAGATCTACAACATAAAATGGCGTCCGAAGCCCGTGCGCGTCCCACGTGAGTGATTCTAAAGTATGGAACGTTACTATAGCAAAATCCTTACGTAGTTTATTAAAGGAAATTTATAATGTAAGTTATTTGCGATGGGGTGCAATTATTAAAAAGGTAACGGTGAATTCGGTTTTAAAATATCGTAAATACAGTTCGTTATTTCATGATGTTAAATCGTCTTTACAATTATCATTCTTTGATCCTTGACAGCCATGTTAAGTTTTTCAACCACCTATATATATGATTAATATAAAGTGTGTTTTTTTAGACAGTGAGAGGTATAGTAAATAAGAGAAGGGGATTAGTAAATTAACCCTGCGTTTGTTTCTCAATGGCGATCTTGGATTTGCAGATTACTGACCTCTTTGGTAGCTTATAAGATATTGCATAGAATGACCATGAAAAAGACCTCGTGAGGAAACCTCCATATTGGTTGTTCCTCAATACGTTTTTAGCCTTCCTTATCAATATTTCCTTAGGGTGCTTAATTTCGACTTAATTAATTACTGGCGTAAAGCTACTAATACTGGATTTGCGACTAATTCACAGAGCGTTAGCACTGGGAGAAGTGACGGAAGAAAATCTTACATTACCTAATATGGCTGGAAATTACCTGTCCCGCACGTGGCTGTAAGGTAAAGTTTTTGGCCGCCTGTGTGGACTATACCATAGTTTGTCTGTAATTTCTTTTTTTTTTTAATTGTAGGTTACGGCCAGTGTGTTGTTCAGAAAGTCAATTACGTGGTATCGGTGTCGGAAAGGCACAATGTTGAATGTCTCATATAGAAAAAAGGTCATATTTTTTATATTTTTATTTTACGATTAACTTGTGATGGAACTGCGACGATCCTATATATATATATATATATATATATATATATATATATATATATATACAAATTTAGTGTCTAAAGTAATGTTTATAAAAAACACTGAATATTTTTCAATAAAAAGTAATGAAACTGTATGACGTTATGAATTAAAAGTTAAATTTCTCAGTTTAAATTCAATTAGAGAAAAGATATACGCTTATCGCTTGGCCCCAACAACGAAGCCGGGCCGTGGATCACTTCCGTCGACGGGGGCTGATGTATTATTGTCCGGAGACTCGCAAAGTACCGACCTTTATTTATCATTTCAATTTAAGTCAGTTCTGAGTGCTACTAACGGGAGAAGTTCGTCCTGAGTATAAATACATATATTTTTACCTTGATCATAAATTTATTATGGATTTTATTTGAGTTAAACCTGGGAATACATGCTGTTTGTGGGCTTGGGGTACTGAATTCGTCTACTCATAAGGTGGATATGGTATATATATGTATAGCTTTCTCCAGACACTGAAAGAAATGCGCATCCATCTTTTTATATTTTAATTAAATGGGGGAGGTCCAGCATTGAACTTCTCACGGGCGAAATGATGAATAATTAAAACGCGTAACATATCCCCTGGATTAATGATTACAAAGTAATAGTACGTTTATACGAATTCATCGTTTTGGGTATTTATTATAAACTTTCTTGAATTGGTCGCTGTCGCTGTGTTCTAAATAAGGCATTTAGACGTTGATTTATAAGAGAGAATATATTTCGTCGTGACAAAATTTTATTTAGCGATGCAAGTTTATAGTGTATAATTATAATATTTATTAAAACCACTTTGTTACTCTGCTTATTTTTGGTATTGAACATTCTACGGCTGCAGTAATGATGATTACAATGAAAAACTAAGTTTCCTCTAACTCAAAATAACTTTCCAAGTTTCGCATTTTACTACTTCTCTCTTATAGCAATTTACTAGAATACTTCACCGTAGAATCTTGAAAAAGAAATAAGCTTTTACTCAACTATGAGAGGACTTTACAGTGTTATTACCTTGTCATTCATTCACTTCAACCATAAGATGTCCACGGCTGGACATAGCACTCCCAATAGTTTTAAAATAAGACCGGTAGGAAGCGTCTGAATTCACCATCGACAAATTTAAATATGAAAGACTATAATTTATTCATTCTCTGTGCTGTTTTAAACTTAATTATTCTCATTCTTATATAAAGAATGTCGTTGTCAATTGTTTAACGATATTATAATTAGATTTTGTACATCCTTAACAACCGCATTTAAATGCAAGCGTACGCTATTACTGAGCAGGGGTTAACAGCATTATATCCGTGTGCACGGGCAATAATCCGGTTGCCTAGTGAACCGGTGCTATATCCGTTTACGACCGGCTCGAATTTGGCTGCGCCATCATACGTTGTTAACATCGCTCTCGTCTGATTGTCATTGTTCAAGCGTTATTAATTATTGTTTAGTTTCGTGGATTATTAACGGAATACATAGCGTTCGCTAAGCGACATTAAATTATGTGCTATATCAAACTTGTTTTTATCTATCTGGTTGATTTAGGTTGATAACAGTTGTACTCGCCGTCATTGTGGGAATGACCTCTCGCTGCAGGTTTTCGATAGAGCGATAGTGCAGAACGAGAGACCTTATAACGCTTGTATATTCTTCTATCAAAAAGCTACAATGCAAAAGGAGGTTGTAGAAAGAGGTAGAGGAAGATCATCAGAGCACATAATCGACAGCCAGAGATCTAGACTTTGGAAGTGAACAGAGGCCTATGTCCAGAAGTAAACGTCCTGCAGCTGAAATGATGAGGATATTCCACTATCCAAACATTAGTGGATACCATATCAAAGCGGTACAAAAAGTTAAATAATAACGAATTAAAGCAAAGATAGAAGTAATTAAATTTGCTAGCAAACCCTGGAAACACGTTATGTGGATGGGCAATTTCACTTATTATTAGATTGCGATGCGAATCACGTAAATACTTTACTTTTTAAAAAAAAAATACGATATATTCTACCGCAGTACGGCTTGCTTGTCTTATAATAAAGTTTAGTTAGAGTCATGATTTCCGAACGAAATCTCGATACAAACTTTTGCTTGTAGCTAAAACGTACACGATATAAACTTTGAACATTTATTATAATTATCTATATATATATATACACAGATAATAAATTACACTGTCATCTCAAGAAAAACTCTCGTTTGGAATTACTAAAGCTGTGGTTACAATTATAAATATAAATAATGAGTTTTATTATTTTGATTTAGTTCTATAGAACAGTACTGCGCTTTAGGAAATCTCGGAGGGTGAAAGAAGATCATAAGTGTCGCTGCCGCGTGCATTGACGGCGGGCTCACTGAACAAAGCGGCCGATTCCCCTGTCTCTTGTCTCGTATCGCGCATATCGAAAGCGCGGAACAGCGGTTTCGGTTGCTCTTTAAAATGACATTTCTTAAAATATATTTCGGAAAATATTCATACATGTACTTTGTTTGCATAACAGAGTTTATACTAAATAATAGACTATTAATATCAATTTTTCTTTTACACAGAGTAAATATATCTATCTACATCTATTTGAAGACTAAAGCATAATCTTGTTTTAGACATTAAATCAATGGTTTTATATCATAAGTTCATAAGGATTATAATTAATCTATTTCTTGCCTAGACCTGGATATTAAATTATAATAAATTGCTCTCTGCCAAACTCAAGTGCTATCATTTGCAAATTTAAACCGTGACGTTTGAATAATTATGATTTAACAAAGCAAGGAAATGAAATGAAATGTTGTGGCTGCGCTCAAATGTTTCCTTTTCGTACTTTAACTATTTATGTTCTAATGTATACACAGCGATTGGTTATAGGTGTTCATGACTAAAATGAATACTCATTTGACAGCAAAACAATTTTTATCAATCACAATAGCTGAATTATACCTCATGGTAATCATATACAGAATTGCATGAGCAAAGAATAATTCAAACTGCATAACTCGTACAACAGAAAGATTTAACTAAAGGCAACGTGTTGAACAATAGAGAGATGACTCTATTCGCACGTTTCACCTTTTGCATTAATATTAAACAAAGGTAGGATTACGAGCTATATGAGAAAACGTCTTAGAATAACGTATATGTGAAATGTATGTAGTTTTCAGATTCAGCATATTGTTACATGCTCGAATGTACAACAATATTTTGGTATCTGTACATTCGTGATTTAGAGAAGTAAATTTATACATATTAAAAATGAATATCTGTTTGTCTGTACTCGATAACTTCAAGAACCATTCATCCAATCGGTGTAAAAATTTAGTAAACTGTTAGGTAAATCTCCGAAAACATTTCTGAATTTTTTTTATCGGTTTGTGTTTAAGGTATCAACTATGCGTATTTGTATAGATTTTTAATTAGATGCATTTCACACCAACACTAAGGTACATTTAGTTATTTATAGATTGATAGGTTATAGACATGAAAGCTTTGAAGTGTATATATACGTGTACATATGTGCGTTCAATACTGTGCAATAACCACTGTGTCCAATAAATAACGTAATGATAATATATTAAGAAAGAGCGTTTTCGAAATTCGAATTACTACATTTTAAAATTAATTATTGTTTATTATCTGTCCCTGAAGATCCTTTCTATAGCCAAGTTATTTGCCTGTCGTGTTTCAATAGAAAAATATATTAATATTAGATATTTCGGAGCGATCATATGTAATTTAATTTATTTTATCATATTCGTAGGATAAACAATAAGTTTTAACTTGTGCTAGACTCACAAGCATGTATTACAGGGGTCCATTTCTATTGATAAATAAAGATAAAATATTTTAGCAGTAAAAAAAAATTAATAAATAGATCTATAGGGTGAATTAATCTAACTTGACCGCAGGCTAATCGATCGTTTACTGTCTTCAATTAATTAATCAAAAGTTGACCGCTATAAAGAGTTCTTTCACTTATCCACAGGATGTTTCAATTATTCGATTTTAATATTTCAAGGGTCGTCCTACTTGTTCTCATATGCGGGCGATTCTTAACGAACAATAGTTGGGGTTACGAGTGCAAATACTTCGTTATTTTATTATCTATAGATAACATATTTTACAATAACTATCTTAATAATAAGTTACACGTACAACACATTCTAAATTAAATTATAAAACTTCATAGCTTTATCAAAAACAGACAATGTTATGTCAATAACTTAATTTTACTAACAAATTATTTTAAATACAACATCGAGTTGGATGCAAGTTGAAGTGGCAGACACATAGCACATAGCATACATGGTCATTGGTATCTTAAAGTTCTAGAGTAAAGATCACAGATCGGCACCAGCGGTCTACATCCAGAGTTTTCTGATGGTCGTCGAAAGACACTGGTTGTATACCTTTTTCAATCGGCTCTATTGGATGTCTATAGGGGTGGCAGAAGACCATCAGCGGACTTCCAGTAGATGTGATGAATGATGGTAGTCACATCTAGTTTTATTAAGTTCGATTAGCGATACTTGATATTTTTAAAATAAAAGAATATCACTATTGACTTGTAGGAGCTATTAGGTCATAGTCAGTGGCGCATCGGAAAGGGGAATTCCACATAAAAATAATTTCTTATACTTCAATACCTCGCTTTGCGTCGTTTCGTTTTGCGTTTTTTTCGAAGTTGCATCGCTGCTTAATTAGTACTAATTTTCACTGAGCGTCGTTAGATGTTCGAGGTTGCTTTGTTTTGGGTTCGAGTCTTTAATTTTTTTTTCCAAAAGATGGCAACACTAAAATAAATTGGAAGGGTAAAATAAAAGAGGAAACGAAAGCTTTTAAAAGCAGTGTTTTTTATCGATCTTGTAATTTGAATTATTAGTAATGGTAGAGAATAAAAGTTAATAGTTAACTAATAAATGAATGTTACAAGAGTTGTGGTAGCATCCAAACATATAAACAGTAAAACTGCAGTGAAATTCGACCACTAAAACTGAACTATTTTGTGTACTTAACATTATTATAACAATGTTAATTTAATATTACTACATAGCTAGATTATAAATATAAGGACCAATGCAATATTTCGAAAATACGATGTTCCGATCTTTAAAAATCACAGAAAATAATTGTGACATAGAAAAATTACTTCTAAACACTAATTTAGTTTAATTTGTGGCTTAGTTGGCTTGATGATACTATTGTATAATTGTACAAAACAAATTTGATATTAAAAAAATATATGTGACAAGTAAGAAGTTTTTCTTTAATATTATGAAACTTTGTATGTATTTTTATAGCGTGTATAATAATGAACATTAAAAAAAGTCTTGTATAATGGCCTGTTGTCCAGTGATGGCGATAATCGAAGCTTGCCTTCTCATTATGGTATATCCTTATTTAATACTACATGAAAAAACGAAGCTGTAGGGTTTTCTGTAAAATAACACACAAAAGTTATCAATAAACAATTTAAATTCACTATGGATTAAATGGATAGCGGAATTGAGCTTTTAGCTGTTCCGTCAGGACATCCCGGTGCCGGACGCACTCTGGTTCAGAGCTCAGTAGCGTGCACACGTTTATACTGTGATATATATTTATCTCAAATATATAAAATTCTCGTGTCACCGTGTTCGAACTTGAACTCCTCCAAAACTGCTTGACCGACTTTTACCAAATTTTATATGCGTATTCAGTAGATCTGAGAATCGGCTACTATCTATTTTTCATAGCCCTAAGTGATAAGGGTGGTCCACCCCTAAATTATTTTTTTTATTTTTTTAGACAATTTTTTTGGTTTTTATTTTAATATGATACAGCATACAAAAATACATACAACCTTAAGTTTTCACCCCTCTACGATCAACCCTTATTTTTTTTTTGTTAATTAAAACCCTATTTTTTTTTGCAAAACAAACTTTGCGGGAACATCTAGTATAGATATAAAAATATACTTACTACACACTCCAATTACATACATGGTAGAAAAATTAAAACATAACGTGAATAATTTAAAAAAAATATATTTCTAACACTTTGATCAAAAAGTAATTTCAATTTGTTTATAATATGTAAATTCTTTATTTATTCACCCAAATCAATTTTATTCCCTTCAAAATTAATCTCCTCCGATAAAACGCACTTTTTCCAACGCTTTTTCCAGTTCTGGAAACAATCGGAATAGTCTTATTCCGGTATAGCATTCAAAACCTTCTTCGATACAATTTTTATCTCCTCAGTCGCGTCAAATCGGCGACCCTGCAATGTATGCCTTTTCAATCTAATGAATGAACAGAAGTCGCACGAAAAATCAGGCGAGACGGTGGTTCCGGAACGATATGAGTCTAGTTTTTGGCTACAAAGTCGCGTAGAATCAATGCTGTATGATATTGATCAATAGAGACTTGATAACTTTGAGACAGAAAACATCCTTCAAAATAGTTTGGGCTTGCCCAATTAATATTCCATTTTTTTACAAACAGATATTAGAGGTATGTTATAGACAGTCCTACCGATCTAGGAAAAAAAAGTACCTGCCTTCCTAATGCCCGGGTCTTAAATGACAATTTCAACTTACTTTTTCATACATAATACATAGCACAGTACTATATATGGCGATCTTTTCTGTGGTATTTGTCTTGCATTGGACGTCTGTCGGCTGATATAATATAAAAATGTACGTAAATGTAACTATTTTCAACAATTAATTTATTTAAATCATATATTTAAAGTTATTTGACGCACTCTCACATATGTATATGTGTAATACATAGTGGTGACTAGCACTTGCACTACACGCAAATCACGTGGATGTGTCAACAACGTGTTTGTAATATCGGGGACTTAATGAGTTATATATGTATCTACTAATAAATATTAGTGTGTGGCCTTGTAGTGTTCTTTGAGGGTGTGATAGCTAGTGGAATTACTAGAGTGATGAGAAGAACCAAACCATGAGATAATCACCACAGCCTCAGCAAGCAAAGAAATAGATAAATGGTGTGTTTGAATTGGCTATTTTTTTAAATAACTAATTAAAAATCCCTTTATTATTTTATGTTATGAACATTTTTTTTAATTTAATCAAGACAATTAATTATAAATTTAAAGGTTAAAATATATATGATATCCGAAGCTTTTCCTGCTGCCGAGGAATGTGTAGACAAGAAGAAACTGAAATGAACTACATATGGAATATCGCTGACAATTAGGTGAATCTTTTTGGTCTCGGTACATAAACCTAGACAGTCCAATTTCAACTATAATAACTATATATAGTTAAGAGAATATATTCATAAGATTCTTCATTAAAATTAGATTCCAGACCTGAGAAGAACAGGCGAAAAAACTATATATAACTCAGAGGAACTACAAATTTTTTAGTATTATAAAATTAAATATTTAATATGCATTGAAATGAAAACATCATATCTGTCTCTATATAGCTGTGCTATTTGCTAAATAATTAATCTTGTTTTTTAATTTTAAACAAAAAATTTTTTCCACTTTCTGCCTTAATGGGTTATATAAATGGAAAAACGCCATCACTTGTAAAAGCATTTTAAAATTTGGAATGAGAATTTTGAATATCTGTGAAAACTTTATAGAGGAACATAACCAAGTTAGGGAGCTTGTACAATTAACCTATTTCCGAATGAATTGTTCGGCGTATTTGCTTTATTTCCCACGTTAGGTATGTTGAAGTCTGAGATTTACTTAAAGTAAGATGAATAGTACTAATACATGTTCAGAGCATATTTTATTTACTTTTATTGTAGATTTAAAATTGTAATTTATGTAATTGTTACTACGGTGTACATACACTGTTACTGAAATAATTTCAACTATAAATTAAAGCACAGCACAATTTTTTTGTGTTACAAAAATAATATAGCTAGCCGTGGCGCATTATTGTGATTGTTATAACGATTTGATTTTTATTTAACAAACCAAATTTTATTATGCAAAATCTCCAATAACGTATGTAAAAATTTTAATTTGATACGTTAGCTTGTTCATCGTATTAAACTTTTATAAATTTGTTTTAAAATATAAATGCTAGTTAATATAGAATAAATAACATAGATATAAAATTATTGTTAATTAAAATGTATTCATATTATTGATATGTCATATATCCTGTACACGTGACACCGTCTCTTTTATAAAAGATTTACAAAAATGTACCAGTCTGATGTACTGGAGAACAAAGACAATGTGATATTGCTGTTAACATCCAAAATACATGCTCAGGGCAATGGCAATTTGATTAAATTGGGAAATGAAAAATGGTAATTTATTTTACTTATCCTCGACTTGAATGCTGTGTTATCGACCAGTATTATTTGTTATTCGCTGTCTTAAGAAACGTATGCAAAATAAAAAATAAATGGTCCAACAAAAATACAAATATGGAAGCAACTATACGCAGTTATGTAACTGATATAATAATACAAAATTAAGAAATTGTACTTATAAAAAAAATATATTTTACGTGAATTTTGCGATATTAGCGCATTTTATTACAGACACCAGAATAAGAACTAAAAACAGAAAAATTGTTATGTTTTAAGAAGGATATTGAAGTAAATAAAAATATCATTTATACTAAAAATGCAAATTCAATGTCTATGAGATATTTGTAAAGTTAAAAACAAAAAACTATAAACAGAATAGAAACAAAATTTTGTTACATCACGGTCGATTCACGTAATTGTTAAGACTAAAATTTTCTTAACAAGTGTTTCGTTACATCTAAATTTAATCTAGAATGTTCTTTTGTTAAAAGTAAGTTTCCGAGAAGCCGTAAAAGTTGGTGTTCCTAAGCCGTAGTAAACCCGACTCGATCGGAGCAGATTCCATTAGCGAAAACACTTTCTCGCATAAGAACAGTAGCGAACTTTTAATCGAACGATGCGCTTCATAATAAAGTTACTCGGCAAGAAAAGTGCAACGCAAAATGGAGTACATACTCGTACTACATACATGCAAAGGGGAGTATGGATACAAATTTTAAAATTAACAAAATTAATACATTAAAAAAAATTTAGGATATAAAAGTCATTACACTTTTTAATTTATATTTTATAAACGTATATAGACTTAACAAAGGTAGGATGCGGCCCACAATGTAGACCAGTGATTCCCAAAGTTGTCCATATCTACCACTAGGGGTCTATGACAACCTGCAAGGGGTCTACGTCAGCGAAAAAAAAATTTGGGGATCCATGAAATGAAAATGGAGGTCCACAGACTGGACATCATTAGCCGAGGAGATTTAAGATTAACCCTTACAAAATTGACGCCAAATGTTGATAATTTATTATTAAAGCATCAGGTCCATCCTTCACACCAAAAATATTTACTTATTGTTTATGTTATTTAATTTATAGTTTATTTAATGTTACGTATATTTTACATAACAGATACAAAATTTTATTTTGAGTAGTTTTAATTTAAATTCAATTAATAAATCTATAAATTAACATGTTTATACTTTAAGTTTTTAACACTAAACTTCACTACAGTTAGAAATTTACAGGAAATCAATATCAGGTAAGTAGCGGGTCTACCCAACACGGAAAAACATGGCAAAGGGGTCTAAGGTCGTTGGTAAAATCTACGTAGGCTATGTCCTCCAGGGGATGTCCTATGGCTGGAATGATGATGTCCGTCGAAGAACAGATATCCTCGGACTGTATAATTGCGTCCATCATGCGGCGGCAGCAATATTACGTCACACAAACTCGCGCGTGTATTACACGGACGAGACTCAAGATGTGATCGCAAGGTTTATGTATGTGGCGAATACGGCACAAATACTGAAGTATAATCTGAGGAAGGCAATAAGAAGTAAGGATGAGAAAATGACCGCACGAAACGTAATTTTAAAAACTGTACATTGTTAGGGCTGTAACATGCATAAAAAATTAAAAAATATCAAACGTAAATGTATAAATAAAGACACGGACGCTACTGTCTGTGGAATATAAATCCTAATAATAAAAAATTATTATAATAGAATAAAGTAATTAATCTATTTACATTACTAAAATAAAAAAAACCGCAGCAACCAATGACATTTCAAATATGAACTATCTATTTTAAAAATACATTGTCTGCTCTAATAATTAAAAATACCTCGAACGCTGGGATAAATAAAAATAACATTTATAAATATTTAGTCATTTTACCCTTTTCAACGTAGATAACATTAGCGTTTAGTTTTTATTTTTTATTGCGTAATTTTTTTATGTTGTAATATTTAAAAATGTTACATTTTATATCAAACTGACATTTCCATACAAAGAAATCTATTAATACTTTGACAAATATGTTGATAATAGTTCTTATTTAACTACTATAAAGTTAAATAGTATTTTTAATTAATTATTAGTCAGTAATGTTTATGCTCTTGGCTTTCTATTAAACAAAAAAATCCGAACTTCGTATAGAAGTTATTCGATATTTTCTTATAGGTATGCGAAACGTTCATGTGCCATAAACTTTATAGTGAATTTCTCGCATCGTTATGCTCGCTGCTAAGGCACATTATCTACTGGACATAAAGATATTATCACCGTTAAATTTCACCACATATTTTACCATGAAATTTCGTGCCACGTGTCGAATAGATTTGCTTGAACTAACTGATGAGACCGCGATCTCTTACACATTTGTTCTCGACCTTTCTAGGTCTAGTCGGGATAACATCAGTTGTTCTATTTTATGTCCGTCTTGTGACCGAAAAACTCCAATAGGTACGTAGGTAGAAAGCCGCTTGGATTAGAATTTATGACTGCGTAAAATGAACTTCTTGCCTCTGAATGCAGTTCGTGAATTATTCAGGTTCTTTCTCCAATGGGATGTGTCGAATCTCTTATAATTCTTCAAGGAAAACGTTTTTGACCCGTATCTGAATTTAAAGAAGAAATGATTAGCAATTAGGATTAAATGTAGTATTTCCTATAGACCACGGTTTGGCACAAGACGTTCGCCAACAAGATGAACAGACGAAATTTTTAAAGTCTTCGGAAGAAGCTGTATGTGGTCCGCTTGGAAACTTGGTCTTATTGAAAATCGACGGGGAAGGCCTAAATCCAGCAGTGGACATTCTATGGCTGAAATAGACATGATTTCCTGTGGTAATAAAATAGCTATCGTATTATAAACATAAGTAATATATTTACGTAAAAAATAATATTAAACAGGTTACTTTTACTTTTGAAGACGGGCAAAGCGGACTCGCTGACCCGAGAGCGTACAAACCGGCCTTTTAAATTTAATCTTTGACGTCGTATTTTTTTAAATATGTAATATTTAAGCTATTACTTCTTTCGTACCAGTTTCTTCTCGCGGGTTTTTGAGAGGAACTGTTTTATATTTACAGATAATACGTCATTTTTTTATTATTTACTGGAGAACCAAAGATAAGATATTATGCAGGTTATTGATTATAGATGTAAAAGTAATGATGATATAGTAAGAAAAAGTCTTTTTAAAAATTCGGATTAATACAATATGTATGTAAAAATAAATAAATAAATGAATGTTTACTGTGGAAAACAGATTACAAAACCGATATGTGAGCATGGATGACGTGCGGTTAATTATTTTTAATCTACATATATGAGTTACGAAGTTACGTTCTGAAGTCTATTCAAATTAAAAAATGTTAAAAATATATAATATTATACGTGATAATATTATAGTAGAGTAACTACAAACTTAAAGTTTGATACAATCGTCCGATAAATGTACACATTGTACCCGTATAATTTAGATAAATGGCTCGGAGCTATTGCGACGGGTATCCCTTGACATTAGAATAACCAATGTTTCGTGTCATTTGATTTATTGAACTCAGACCGAAATATCTTTAATCAATCTTTGATGAATTTTAATATTGTTGTCACGTTTGAAATATATTTTAACAGAGGAAACAATTCTGTCAGTCTGTATAAAACGAAATAATGCAATCACACAATATTCCATTGTTATATACGACTGCTTTTATGTTTATTTACATGAAAATGAATATCTATTTCTAGCTTCAGAACTTAAGAGCGACCACTCATTGTTTTAATATTTTCATTAATGTTTCTTTACTTATATAAAAATACAATTAGAGTGGTTGTGTTGGTTATCTATCGACAAATCGCAAGGTTAGTGGTTGAATTTTTGTGGTAGCAATCTTGTAAATCCACGAGCAATTGTGCGGCGTCTGTTTTCCCGTATTAAAAATCCAAACATTATTTATATAGCGCAACGGAATATATAACTAATAATACATAAAGCAAACAAAAAACATTATAGCTTAAGAATATTTTATTTTTTATTTATTAAGACTAGCTGACAGAAAAATGTCTGTCGGTTCAACCAATACACAAGGTGATAAGTTAAAAGTATAAAAGGGGTGAATGTGTAGATAATTTTAATTATCTAACGTGTACACCCTACTCAAAAATCGATAGTTTGAAATAAATAATATCGTAATGTAAAATAGTAAGCAAATGTGAATGCAAAATTCGATTAATACATATAAAATTGATCATCATTTACTATCTGTCTCTGCAGAACTTTGAACAGCCTGTAGTTATTAGATGTCCCATTAAAATATAAAAAACAAAATAATGTAATATATTTCAAAGTGTTCTCTTTATACAGAATGATTTTTGCTGACAAATGAGATACATAAGACCTTCAAAGCTTTGATACTTATAACAAATCAGCCTATATAAATAAAATTCCAATTAAAATATGATGCTAATAAAATGTAACAATTGCGTCAATGAAAACTTTTAAAATGTTGCGGTAACATTCACATGGCAATAATTATTATAAATTTCCATCTTTATTTTATTTTCCATTTTCCATCTATATTATATTTTAATTTCATTTCATTTAGTATAAATAAAATTCATTGGAGTTTTTTTAGAACGTTTTACTTTCATGTTCAATTACAAAAAAGTAGCCGCTGACATGACATAGTTTTGCTGGTCACCAAAGCGTTAATAGGCATACTGTTTTGTATAAGTAACATCATATTCTTGCAGATACCACACCAGAACCAACTGGTGAATGCCCTGACCTGCACATCTTATTAGATATTGAAAAAAAGGTTTTATAAAATCGCAAAGCTAAAAAAGCTATTTGGAGCAGTTCACACAATAAAACGAAACACCTCTAGCACTTATGCAAACAAGGAAGTTAATATTAATTAAATCACTGGCTCTAAACAGAGATTTGTTCGCTAGCGCTGACTGCGCCAAATACGGAAATATAATATCACATAAGTCGGAGGACATAAATGCAATTGTGAAGTAAATGTTTGCACTATACTGCTTGTGTAATATTGCTGCTATAAACTTTACTTCTGTATATTTAGGTTAATCTTATTGTAGTTTGCTGTTTGCAAATATTTTAGCATGTTATTAAATATATATGTAAACGCGACCGCCTTGTAAAAAAGATGTAGTGACATTTTTTTTAAGTTTGTTCCCTTGATATGGGTGGTTTTTCTAAATTTAAATGTAAAACTAAATTACAGAACCCGACTCAGCTGTTATGTCTAATGTTAAAAAAGTGAAAACTGTCTTAATTATCCTGTACAGGATACATATATGAGTGTAATATATATGCTACAGCTTACTTTAAAATACTCATATGTTTGTATTACTTAGTTTGTTAACTAAGTATCTACAGAATGATATGTAAAATAGATATACAGGGGACTTTAAATTGCTTGGACGGGCGCTCTATTTGTCCTAGCACTAAAGCCTCTGAGATGGGTTCACGCTTGGTTTGGTAGTATACCAACCCAAGGGTAACCGAGATGGCATAACCTCGACTTGGTCGATTCCTATTGCTTGACTAATATCACTAACATTTCAACCTCTTTATTGTCATAATTTATATCTCTAATAAAACTTAAACTATATGTAACAAAGTGTATGTATGTATATGTAACAAATTAATGTTTAAAATCCACTGTTAGAGCGCGCATACGATGTTGTTGGTAAACGGCAGAAGTAAATGCCTTATCAATAAATAACAGTATGAAACTTCATATAACAATGGGCAACAATTTTCTATCCCAACCCACTAAATCATATGATACGAAAATAGTACCATATGCGGTGAACATCCGCGCCCAACTATCCGGCTAATGCGAGTACAGACATTCGCAATAAAACACATATCAACCACAATAAACGCGAGAATACAAGTATCCACGTTTCAATCTAATATTAAAAAAATAATTTACGAAAATGAACCTTACCGCTTAGAACTTAACGGTTAATTTGTGTGTATAAACGGCTGTCATGGAACAACAATCGTCTGTATTATTTATGACGATTGTGTGAAGAGGACATGTGCCGAAAAGGGTTAACGACGGGTTAAAAAACTTTTGTTTTCTTTATTATTATTTTTTTTGCAAACAAAGGGCAAAGGGCAACAAGTTCGCGCCCGCCACCCGTTGCGTTAGCGTGCTATTTGCGAAAAAGGGATAAATGTCAAAAAATATATGACATCTTCATATTATTTTTTGTACGCGATAATCACATAATATTTAACGTCAAATCAGATCAAACTAAATTTATTTTTTGTTAAGAACAAAGCGTTACTGCGTATTAATTTCAGATAACATAATATTAACTTTAAATTATTTACACACTAATCATTCTGATCGCGAGATGCAAATTAAAAAAAATTGTAGTAATTAATAATGAATATAAGTAAATTATTTAAACTTTCCTATTCGGTTTATAATCTCACTGTAACTAAATAGGCGGCGCATTTTCAATAACCATTATCTATAATTTCAAAGGAAATAAATATTTATGGTTAAGTTTTAGGGTCTACAATTCAGTAGTTTAAATTCTCTATCCCAAAAGTACAAGTGCCACTTAAATACAATTGAATTTTAGAAAGGGATTTTGATACCACTCGAATGTGTTTTTTAACAAATGTCGCGGTAGATTATCTGTGGTGTAAAAAATGGCGTTTGCAGCGGGGAGACGCGCCATATTGGGGCACTTTAAAAATGCATTCCTAAATTAAATGTAATTGTTCACTTGTTACCGATATGGGGGTTGAGTTAATAGAGTTTATTTAATTCGTGCGTTCATATAAAAAGTGTTGTACAATGCATAAAATTATTTAATGTGGAAAATACATAAAATAAGTCACTATTAGTAAAACACAACCAAGTGATAGTCTGTTATACGAGTACAGAATGATTTTCAACAAAAAACATTTACACCTATTTCCAATCAACCTGTAGATCCTAAATTGGATGTGTAAAGTGATCCCTCTGAAACATTTTTTTTTCTTTCAATATCACATGCCGTAAACAATAATAATTTTTTATATGCAATAATCTGAATTTATTATTTCTGAAACCATTGATTTTTGGATAGACGGTACGAGTACCTTATATTAATGAACTGCAAATAATCTATACATTCACTCCCTTAAGGCCCGTACCATACCCATAACCAGTAAATCTAACTATTGATTTTACGGTAAGTATTCCTACTTTATATCAATGACTGTTTTTTTTTTAATTAGTCAAAAACATCAGATGTACGCCCCTCTTATCTTGATTATCCGGTGTCACAGACAAACTAACGCTCTTGGAGATAATTTGTTTTTAATTACAATTGTTTCGAAAATTGTATTCTTTTTTCAAATCATATAGTTTTAGGATATTTTGAAGTTGTTTATATTTTGTTATGAATTGAATTGATTGAAATATTGAAGTCGGTAACACATAAATGAACAGATATATTTTAACTCCTATACTTATTCATGTGAAAAATAAACTTTCCAAGCAATGTACTTGAATCAATCTGTTATGAAATAAAATATATATTGCATTTCACATAAAATATCATTAGATATCGTCTCAAGAAACCGAATTAATAATTCATTATGATTGACAGACCCTCCACGAACGTTTTGAAATGGTACGTCGTCGCAAATTAATTGTAAGATTAGTTTATACACTATTCATAAATGAATTATAAATAATTTTGTGAATTCTCAAATGCTCTATGAATAATTTTCTCAAGAACGTCTTATTCTTCCGCAATCATAATTCAATTAATTAATAATAAAAGCATATTCATAAAGGAAATGCTAAATTTTTAAATTTATTATATTACTACTACATTTCACATCACATTAAATTAATGTTAGGAAAACCTTATCTAAAATATATATCAACCTTATCGTATGATGAAACCAATCGACGTTGTTGTCGTCGTTTGTGCCCATAGACGCCCACTGCTTGGCACAGGCCTCTCTTCAACCCGAGAAAGGCAATAACGCGAAGTGGTCTCGTATTGCTGCGGTACAATAAGGATGCCAGAGTAGGCACAGCTTCTTCCCGGGATGTGTCTTGGCATTGTACTGAGGGGCAGCTCTTCCAGCTGGGCAGAGTTCCGTAGGAGTTCCGGAAACCTCTCCAAAGGTACCGGAGATGATCACCGAGGAGTTTTAATGCGTAGGAATCCCACATCACCTTCTCCTTCTCCCAGAAGGTGTGTGAAGGTGTGTTCATTTAGAAGATTCCCCCTTGATATCAAAAAAAGCCCTCCCCAATACTCTTACTTTACTCTTATTTACTCTTCTCTGTAGAAGTACGTGCTGTAAGCCCGAAAGCTTTTACAGCTTCATCTGAACTGAGTTCACGAAGCGGAAGGGTCCATAAAATTTAAACTTTTTCTAATAAATACTTATGGGGAAATATTTATATACTATTATCGCCATTGGCAAGCAGGTTGACAATCATAGTATGATATGGTATGCAGAAGACGATACTGGCCATCCTATAGAAACTTGTTGGTGAGTAATCATAATCCTATATTATTAATGCACAATGTCTGAATTATGTAAGATTGTATCCCCCGAATCGAAACCGCGACCTCGATCGCAATTCTCAGTCCTATAACTATTGCTCAGAAAACTTTTTATATACCATGGACATATATTAATATACACGTTATATTTATTTATAATATATATTTCGATTGTTGCTTAGATATAGATACATATATAAGAAAAATAATCATGGAATTTAATATCATTTAATTTATGTTGCGATATTGTAGCAGAAATCTAAGTTATTACCGTGGAACGTATTTTTATTGAAGATCGTAATCCAACAATATCACTCTACGGAACATAAAAGTAAAACGAAGTAACGAGAACTTTTTAACGAGATCGAACGTTTCTCAGACTGTTACTAAACTACGGATAAGGTGCGATCATTACCTAACTTAACGGAAAAGGGCTTACGTACTTTCTACTATCCTATTACATTGTATTTCTTTCTTTCAAAAAAATCGTCAGAAATAAAATATTGTCTAATAAAAATTAAAAATAAAAATATTTAGGTAATAAATATTTATTAATTTACTAATTTACACATTTTGATAACGAGATATATTTTAATAAGGTGATTGTGTGCGAAAGTAACAGCCCAACGGATTCACAATCACAGATTACAGATTATTTATCACATTATTGTTTCCTAGTTCTGTGTTATGACTCTTGGATGTTACATTTAATCATGTTCAACAACTAACTATTATTTAGCTTTAATACTTTTTTAAACACTTTAGAAGACGCTGTATGAAGGCTATTTTTAAAGCAGGAAGCAATCTATGGGAGAGACCTATGTTCGGCAATCACTTCCCACGGTTGAAATAATGATGATGATTCAAATGATACTTGCTATATTGATTTAAACAGAAATAAATTACAGTGTTCGTATCGCATTTAAGTTACAAAGTTATTTTACAATAATTTTTCTACTACCAGTTATTTTTTCCAAAAAAATACTCGATTGTTTCACATTAGTATGTATAAAAACCGTAACATATTTTTCCATAATAATACCCCATAAAAAGGCGGGCACTAATAGGATTATTGTTCTCACCGTCTCTGCCCAGCGGGGGACGATTAAAAAAAAACATGCTCAAGCCAGTCATGACATAAGGTGTCAATGTTCGCCAATTTACTGACCATTGATAAAACGCACATAAAAGATGCGCCCCAAAATAAAACCGCGCGTCACGTGCCCACTTGACCCCAACGAGGGCATAAATTATGCATAATCATCTACAGAGAATAGATGATCGAATTTGTCTATAGTCGAAATGTAGTGCAGGATTATTGCTGTTTTTTTTGTTTAGGTATATTTTTAAACATTTCCCTAAGTACAGAAACGTAGTAATACGTTAAAGATTTAATATTTTAAAGCAGAAGGTCGGTGATAGAGCAACAGTAGCCCCGCGGTAGAGGACTGAAATTTGAGATCATATTTCGCAGGATATATTCTCGGAATACAATCAAATTATAATATTAATTCACAATTCGATTGGATTGCCACTGCTCACAAATTAGTTTTCAGAGTGTTCTCTGCGTACCGTAATACCACACTACGGTCGCCAACACGCCTACCAAGCGTGGCGATTATGGTATATCCTGGGAGTTTATGGGCTAAAATAACGACTATAGTGATAAAAACAGTTTGATAAAAATACAACCGTAATCGTTAGGTTTCAGTCTAATTTGTTTATAGGATAAATAATAACAACACTGTTATTTTTGTTGAAACAAATAATTATTGCGTGGAATCAAAGAGAAAAATTCCAAAAGAGAATCTATCCACAAACGACATGTGGCTTACATTGTTTCTCTGAAATTAAGCTTTTTTCTCCACAATAGAAACTTAGCCCGAACAATCACAAATTATAATAATACATATTATACAACTTTTGAAACATTTTATGATTCAAAGATAAAGATAAAATTAATTTATCCAACATTGCAACTTTTAACAAGACTCTTATTGATCGTCAACTTCTTTTTAACTCTGTTTTATTTTCGTCTCTACTCTTTCGTAAGACGTTATAAGAATTAGCCCCGCCCGATGACATTTCTTCACAATCATGAAATGGTTCAAGCTACGTCGGTGACCTGAGCTTTTCCGCGGATCTCCTCATTTCAGATTTGATCTCGTAGCGAAACTCCCTCTACAAAAAGACTTATCATATGTATAAATATTAAATATATAGGATAATAATATAGGATTAAATGTTGCTACAACCAATATTTCTTTTTTAATGTTCTCGTCGAGTACACGTGAAATTTAAGTTAATATTAAATTGTCGGACGCTGGGTATATATCTATTTTGCTCGAAATTAGTCAATTTGACATTGCTGAAAAATTGATAATTTTAAAAGAAAATTTCTTTAAAATAAATATTATTTTAAAGAAGTTTTCTTTAAAATGTGCATTCCGTTACTAAAACACATTCGACGCTGATGTTTTCATTACATTTAACACTGCCGACTTTACGTTCTTATTTATTTTAAAAAATTATACTTGCGCTTCACAATTCGACAGTTTTTAATTTTTTGTTCGTTCGATAGAGGAGTGAAAGCACTTTCGGGTTCACGGTCGTAATTACTGTTAATCGATACTGCGTCAGCTTTATCTAACACGAGCATCGCGTATTTCTCGCAAAAATTGCGGATCTGTGTGAAAAAGGGGCATTTGGGGGATAAACTAATCTGAATTTGCTTTCGTTCACACGCGGAGATAAATCGGCTCCGCGGGGTCGTAATCTCGTGACAAAAGGGCATTAGAATCGACGTTAGAGTTTGTTTATTTAATGAGCTCGGTTAGATGCTATCGGATTCAGGTGCAGATACATGTGTATCTTGCATCGACGGTTTAATATACGCAAAGGATTATTCCAAATTTATATCCGAATTAAACTCGCCTTAAACGATAAAAGGCTTAAAATAAATTCTATATAAAGAATTTTTTTTCGTAAGTTAAAAAAGGACTTTTAAAGTGAATAGTAAATGTTAGTTTTTGGCAGAATCTTCTGGAATACCTCCACTTGATGGACCTCCACAGCAAGATATAGGCCTCTCCAAGAGATATCTACGGAGAATATACCATCCTCTAAAAACTTATTTATGGCAATCCCATATAATTAATGCACAAAGTGTGAATTATATAAAATTGTATACTGGGAATCGATTCCACTCAGTCCTCTACTGCTATTATACAGTACTTTTAAATGTATCATTTACTTGTATCTGCACAGTTGAGACCGACGTAATAGAATTAAATATCTTATATATTTTTTTAAATAAATAAAATATGTAAATTCAAAGAGGTTAATTGAAATTAAAATACTTTTATATCTCTAAGACAGTGATAAATGAAATCTACAATTATATTGCGTTTTCCATTTAATTACGTACCGACTAATTGGTGAGGAGTAAGATTAGCGATCGCGGTCGCGGGTTCTTTTCTCGCGATACAATCTTATATAATTCACACTTTGTGCATTAATTATAAGGAATTATCACGGCTTTGAGACAAGTTTCCAGAGGATAACCAGCAGCGTCCTTTGCGTATCATAATGGCACAATACAATCGCCAATCTTCCTGCCAAGCGTGGCGATTATGATTCATCACCCGTAGATATCTTTAGGGGAGTCATACACAACAGAGGACGTCTAAGGGTTGAAATAACGTATGATTAAGTAATATGTGCCAAGGTTTTGTACGACGTAGTGTATCCGTCAACAAATATGTCAGAATTTTTCTGAAGGCTTATAATAGTTTCCGTAGCGTTAATAAATCGCTACTTCTCGCTATAACACGAGGCACTCGAGCTGACAGCGAAATATTAAATTTAATACTCCCTTACCGTCTTTGCAACATGAACCTTTCTAAATTTTCAAATAGTTATTCATAATAGTTTTATTAAAAGTAAGTAACTTAGTTCGTACGCGTTAAGAATTCAATAAATCATTGTCCGTCGGCCTATCAAATTGTACAAATTAAAGAGTAAAGTTCATACCGAAAAGTCAGGCATACTTTTGACTGTGGCAACTAATTAGGCCAGCGGACAATGTTACATAGCATTCTTAACGCGAATGAACTATTGTGTACGGGTATGGGATAGAGCAGCGAGGGCGAACCTGTGACTCGCGAGGCACTTGCAGTTCTTTGAATAATTATTTGTGGCTAATGATGAATGTACAGGCACCATTGAATTTTTATGTTATTAAATTTAAAAAAAATTACTATTATTACTTTTTTATCGAAATGTCTTTTAAGTTACAGTACTATTAAAATTTAATACCCATTTTTTGTAGTGTTATTAATATTTTTTCCATAAATATATGAAAAAATCATTTGACATCCTTTTTAAAAAGGTTTATAGATCGCGATATATTTAAAATTTTGTAAAATGGTTTCAGAGTGTCCATGTGCTTGACCACCTCAAAGATAGAGTGTTCAAGAGGTTGTATATGATGTTATATTGGTTGACGGTACCTTGATGAACGTAAATGATTTTATATATAGATATACATACATTTAAAAACTCAGATATGTAATAAAAATTTTCAATTTATTACCAATAAAAATATTTTACGAAAGCAATTTTATGCCCAAATATTTAAATGTCATCTATTATGAAGACAAAAGGTGTCATTCTACTCGACTGTGACGTCTCGTTGAAATGATTTTATTTCGGTTTTTCTAGACTCTGTTTCAAGTTTTACTGCTTACTGAAATATTCTCTAGTCAATTAGTTTAATTAATAATGTACTTTAAAATGTTAACTTTTATATATCACCCCATTTATAATTAATATTGTGCCAAATACCCACAAAGACAAGCATATTTTTGATATAGTTAAAATCTCGGGTAAAATTCAGAATTTTTTCACTTACAGTTTAATGAGGTTGGAGGTAAACAACCCTGTATGCCAGGTTCATCAGAATATGGCTAACGTATCTTTAATAGTGGCGTTCGGTTGGTTCGTTACTGTTGAAGATAAGAGAACAGCAACGTAAAGTAATAACACGAGAGGTTCAGCATTCTCCCGAGATGTGTGCACAGTACTGAGATGAGGCACTTTCGAGTTCAGTAGGTTATCCAGGCCACTTGAAAAGACGACCACCGAGAAGATTTTAGTGGGCAAGAATCTCACGTTACCTCGTTACCTACTTTAAGCTACCTTGGCTAGGGCAGATTGAATAATTTACTTTTTTTACTCGCTTTGGTGGACTAACTACGAAATGACCAGACGCAAAAACCTTCAAAATTATATTAATCTTTAATGACAAAAAAATTATATTCGGTACGTGAAGTATTTATTTTCTTGTATCAAATGGGACATATAAAGAATGACTCTAAGTTTGGTTAGCTTTTAGTTACACTGGTGTAAATTAAATATTGTAAAGGGAATTTATAACGTTGATAATACTTTAAATTGAATCTAAAATCATTCGAAAGTCGCTTTATGAAAGTCACGTCATTCACCGTAAACTGATTTTGAAACAAAATTAAATAATATAATTGCGTTATCTTAATTCAGAGTCGTATTGTTTTGTTCCTGCTTATTAATGTTTCGTAAAGTTGACGCTTCATGGAATTGTATTCAGTGAGCGCTCTCCCCCCGTGACCCGAGACTGGGCCGAGAACAATGCGGAAAGGTGGAGAAAGGGTTCAACCAGGGGAAAAGAGATTGCCCTTCGTTCCACTTCCGTATGGCTTAGGAGACCATCAATAAATTAATGATACCGTCATCTCTGCCACGTCATAAGTCTAAACATATAGGTTACGTCATATGTATACTATATATATACTCATTTATCTATAGTATATACTCACCACTCTATTATACTATAGTATATACTCATTTATTTGTTATTCTTTATCTTTATACATTATTGGTAAAAGCTTTGGGTGAAAAATAACTCATTTGCTCAATATTTCAATTATGTCAATTATTTATGTTACATCCTTTCCAAAAATCAATGGCTTTAGAAATAATTAAAAACGTAATACGTAGTAAGAAAAAGTTTTTTCAAAATTACGATTACTATATACATATTAAAATTAATTATGGTTACTATCTGTCCCTTGAGAATTTGTGCTGTCGAAAGTATTTGGCCCATATTTCGGATTGATTATTTTATATCGGGTGGTTAGAAATATGTGTAAAGCCTTTTGCAGCTAATAAGAAAGCTAATGATCTGTATATTCACCCTTTAAAGTTTTTTTTTTTCGTGAGTTTTACTCTGTTCTGGTTAAAAAGTGCTGTAGTTAGGGGTATAAGTAATCTCTTTCTAGAACATAAAAGAAAAAGATTTTAATCGAGAAATAACGAGAACAAATCCGTAGCTATCTATGTAATTACCTCGCAAGACTGTAGCGAGCAGATCTCTCTGTAACAGCCGCTTATTTTAAACTTTTATTTACGTTAACATTTTATAAAATAAAAACTGAAAATGCTTTTGGCTTTATGTCGTGCGAGCACTCGTGCATTCTGCTTTTTAAAAATTAAGGAGTTCTTTTTTTATAATAAAAAAAAACCTAAAATAGAGGACACGTGCACTAATAACTAACGAAACATTTTCGCAGTGTTACTATACCGTAAAAACAATGAGAATATGTTTTTTTTAATATGTTAATAACCATTGTTTTTTATTTCTACTGTCAACACACAAAGCTACTCTGAATGAGATTTTTATTTTATATAAATAAAAGAACCAAATTAGAAAATTATTACAATTTTAAACGTGAATTTCATAATTTTTATAGAAAATAATAATTATTAATCTTGGCCATAATTAATTTAACCGACACCATTACACTGCTCGTTTCTAGTTTTATTATTAGTTAGAGACCCCATCTAGTATTAATATTATTTTCTGTTTTATTCAGTTATTAAGATTTAGCACAGGAACCAAGGTCATCGACATAGCTAGACGAATTAAGAAAAGGACCAATATTTAGCCACTTTCGCATATGCAGTGGTAGTCGTGCAACAACGTGCACCGGCCGCCAGCCCGCTGATAAATGCGTATGCGGCAAACAATGCGAATTACACAACTGCCACCGTCAAATCACTCAACACGTGTTTCACCCCTCCACGGGGCATCTTCAGGAGTTATGTTACACTGATTAGTGCCAAACACAGACTCTGTGCGGAAGTGGCTAAACATTGGTCCTTTTCTTACTTAGGGTGGACTTCCGCAAGGTAACGCCTGATTCCATTAAATAGCTAGAAGAATTGTTTGTCTAAAGTGGCAGTAGGCGGGTACATTGCTCGTGTAACTAATTGCAAAAACTCCTCGAGTGGCGACCAAAAGCCAGTAGACGCGGCGTAGGTCTGCTCACGAAGTCGCTGGATACTGGAAGGGTAAAGCGATCATCGTGGTGATCTTTGGGGGAGGCGTATGCCTTGCAGTGGGCGTCTATCAGCTCATATGATGACGATAATGATGATTAATATTTGGATAAGCTAACATAATAGGCAAACATATTTAATTTTGTATTATGCGAAATGAAACTAATGTAAACTAATACAGCGCATTGCTGTTAGCGTGCTCATTTAAAATAAATAAAAAAATTGTACATATTAATAAAGATAATTAACAATCCTTGAATGAAAAAAAAAATTCACGTTTAGAAAAGTGTATTGGCAATTTGCCGCTTCATTAGTCGAGAGTGCAAACAATATAAAAAGGCAAAATAGGTCTCAAGTCTATCAATGGGGAGTAGGTTGAAATTGTTCAAGCGTTCGCTCCATTTAACCAGTATTGAGGCCCCGGTTGATACCGGCCAGTATTGTCGGGACGCGATTGACAGCTGCGACAATGTTGCCCGTGTATATCCTCAAGTGTAAACAAATAAGTTATGTCGTAAATCTATATTTATTTAAATCTTTAGTTAAATGTCTATAATATTACAATCGCGTACATACTTATACTTTTAATTGGCTTTCTGCTACTATTATTAACGTCGTATCATGTACAGGCATAAAAAGAGGATTAGTAATAAAAGAAATAATAAATGTACCTAGCCACCTAAGAGTAATAAGATGATGGAAGGAAGGCGATAAAAGCAAGAAGGAAAGAAAGAACTCGATGAAAGATATTGTGAAGGAAAAAAGGTAAGAGCAAAAGAAATTGAGAAGAATGAAAGTGAGTAAAGAATAAAGATAAAAATTTTGAAAAACTTATTTGTAAACAAAGACAAATTTAAAATTGACATTTTGAAAAAAAAAATTAATAATATTCCCAACAAATTTGGGGTACGAGAGGCCTCCAATAGCGGGAGCCATAAAAAAAAATCATGTACAGGCAGTAGTAGCCCAACGATTGAGGACTGAGACTTCAGATCGTAGGATGCGGGTTTGATTCCTGTAATACACACTTTGTGCATTAATTTTATGACATTGCCATTTCTCAAGGACAAATTTCCAGAGGTTGGGTAGCAGCGTCCTTTGTGTACCATAATACCACACTGCGATCGCCAACCTGTCTGCCCAGCGTAGCGATTGACCTCCATAAATATCTTTTGAGGAGGCATATGCCTTGCAGTAGGCTTTTATAGCCATAAATGAAATATGTACTGACTTTCAGTTTTTCATAATAAATGAAATAATATAGAATATGATACGTGATCGACAAACTCTAGTATCCTATGCCGGCAGACGGTGGAATGTCTGACATTGTTTTTGGGGTGGCTTAGTGTAGTAGTGAGGTCGCTAATAAAGTGCGGAATACAGTTACCAATTACAATTTCCAAGTTTTATTGATTTAATATAAGGTAAACTTATCATCACCTTTTCAGTCCTAATAAGTCCACAGCTGGATATATGCCTCCTCCAAAGATTTATAATAAGACCCGACGGAAACAGCCTGCACCCAACGTCTTTCAACGACTTTCATAAGGTAGTATGTCTATCATGCGAGTAGATATACTACGCTGCACTTTGTGGTCAGTAGTCTTCACTCCGTGGTCGCCCACTGCCACCTCAACTTGACCAATCAACTAAGCTATATAGGTTACTTTCCTTCGTCTACAGATCTTCTTATTCCTAATTCGATCTCGTAGAGAAATCTCGTGCAAGTTCCCATACTTTTCAGGGACTTCGTTCTTCTTAGGAATTCAATGTTTTAATTATTTATTAATAAAATACATTTTTAAGACGAACTGCATGAAAATAGAGGTGTTTCGCGCTTCCCATTTATTTTGCCGCCGCCCCTATAGCGTAAGCGCCAACTAGAGGGCGTTACTGGCCTCAATGAGAATCTATTCTCTAAATCTAAAATGATTATATATCTTTAAATATCTTGATAGTGTTAACAATAATCAAATTATGCTGTTAAGCACCCTTACGTACTTTTACAAGTGATTGTAATTATCATTATGTCAGCCGATAGGCGCTCTGCACGACACCATATCTCCAAAAGGTCGCCACATTGACTGGTCTTGCAATGTCCGTACCCAGTTACTTCCCTCACCTTGACTATGTCGTCAGTCCTCCTTGAGGTGAGCCTACTCACGTCGCTGCACGAGAACCTTTCGGCCAATTGTTGTGATTGTTAGAAAAGTACGATAATCTGGAAAAAAATAGTAAAAGGCATGTGTTTATCCTACACAGTTAAACGAGGGCTGTGAGGCGTGCGTTGTTATAATGTTATTCTATCAAACTAAGAGTGGCAATAGCTTTCTTACAGTAGTAACAAGCTGAGCTTTACCTTGTCAAGCATAGCTGTTTGGCACAGTGTAGGCGTTAGCAGTTGTTTATGTTCGATGGAGTTCGATTAACTGCACCGTAGCGGTGCCAGCTGACCGCAGCAGCGGTGCGACGGAGGCGACGTCCGTTAGCAACCCCAACCGCGTTTAATAAACACGGGAGCAGCTGATCAATTATAGTTGGAAAACCGATAGTCCATTTACCACTAGTTGATTAATTTATCAGAAACAGACAATAAAACAATTCACGTTAATTTGTAAAAAAGGAAGACGTAAAGACAGATGATATAAAAAAATCAATTGAAAATGATTTCCATAATTATGGACACTATAAAAATGCTATTTTTGTAAGTCTACGAATTAATAGTATTAACACTTTTTAACTGGTTTTTTTCTGTTAATAAGGTTGAGAAGAAAAAAGTAGAGGTATTCGGCTCTCTCGGGCAAACATTGTTGAAATGTTACAGTTCACGCCGAGGTCCTCTCAAGGGGCCCCTTGGCCCTAGACAGGTCATCCGCCTAGGCGATCTGAGAGCTCGGTGGCCACTTAATCCCTCGAACTTAACCTTAGACGAGGTTTTAGCCTAAGCGCCGTTTGCTTCGAACCCGTCGGAATCTGCAAATGCCACTAGGGCAGCAGTGTACGCCTGGTCAAAAGTTTTTTAAAGCTGTCATGACTATACTAAGCAATTGATATACTAAGTGGTCAGGTAACAAAGTAGCTTTTTTCATCAGCTGGTATACTATTTAAGCCTGATATTAAAGGAAAATAAATTGTGAATTGTACTTAAGAAAGAAATGCAGACGCTTGTAAACACTACTGCGATTGTATTCTAACAATTGTTAATGCTCTCTAATCTCATCTGTCTCTCGTATGTCCTATTCATTTGATTAATAAATTGCAGTTAAAAGAGAGGTGTAGCCGAAATATAGTATACCGCCGAATACAGTATACTCGTCGTGTTACAAAAAAAAATAGTCGTTTAAAAATGCTGGCCGTCGAAACACCGCCGTTCCGTGTGACTTGTCACGATGTAAAACTAAAATGGCTACCTGTCAATCGTTGCCGATCGTAAATTTAGAGATGAGAGCACAGATATTTTTTCGGTAGCATACCCGACTGTTAAAAAGTAAAACTTTAAATGTCACTACATATTTTATTTTGAATTTTACCACAAACTTTTCGACCAATTTTTTTTTACTTTTTCAAAAAGTTTACTTATTATTTTTGTACATGTTATTATTTATGTCCAGCGATGAATATCTCGATCGCGAAATATCATTCCGTAGGATTCATCATTTCTCTCTCAGCAATGCACGCACTAAAGAATTAAATACGCCATTTTTAATATTTATTTTCTCATAAATAAAAAAGTTTAAATGTATAAAAATTTCAACGATTTAATATTAAAATAAAATGTAGTGTAAAGTTTGTTATCACTTCAAACCATGTAAGTAACATATGCACTTCCATAATTGCGTCGAGCTGAGACCGAGATATCCTCTCGCCTATCTAAACGATGCGACGACAATAAAACAAACAAGGCAATTCTTAGCCAGTCAAAAACAAGAGCAAAAATGAATAGGGGATGTTGTCATCTTCAATAATTTTGAAGCTTTGCCGGAGTTCCTTTCGCCATTTTCTCAAAGCTATCGTTTTCTGAAATGGTTGTAATATTAGCTGGGTAATAACAACTTACCAAGTCTAGGTTCGACCTTCCCGGGCAATCTTGAGTTAGAATACTTAACTCATAATGACTCTACAAATTTTATAACCTGACCAGAGGTTCCCGAGGAAGCCTGCACGCCTCTCAGCGCCGATTCCTTAAACCCGCGAAACTATAAATACTAACAAACAACTGTGTCGACCCTTTTAAAGAAAGTTTAAACTCTACAAGAGTTGTGTATGTACGAACTTTAATGCGTTTTTATTATTACGTAATCATCATTAAAATATAAAAATAATGAAGATCGGTATTTAATACAAATACAGCATTATATATGCGGCTCTACAACAAACCATGGTTACATTAGTTTATTATTTTCTCAAGAATTTAAACAAAAATTCCTTTACAGATAAGATTCTATTTAAATTATTTAAGAAAAAGTTATCAAAGCAAGAAAACGTAAACAAGTAGCGAAGTTAAATTCATTTTACTCAGCGGAATTATGCCCTGATTATATCAACGGACGATAAAATCTGACTCATTAGGAAGGCACGAATTACTACGGAAAACATGACACGTAAATTATAAAGAGGGCGACCTTTATGCAAATCTAGTATAAAACGGACCATTGAGTCCAATACGATAAGAAACTTAACAAGTCCACTGTATCTTGTACGAGAAAGCTCTTTTCAAAATTAAGATATTTTTACTTATCAATTGCAGACTTCACATATTTTTACGTACTGTATTATAGCATATTTTTACTGTAGTTTCTTTATGGTTTCTTTCCTTACTGAGTAGAAATAAATAGCTAAGTCAACAGTAAATTTATAAATAACAATTACATTAATATAGATATATAAAAATGTTCCGATATTAAAATTTTAACATATTATAATTACAACAAATATTTGTAGCTCAAGATCTCCCAAATTTAATACTTTAGCAAAATATTATACTAAAGAAAGACGACAGTATAGAAATATTTGATGTACATAGTGGAATTAATTACCCAAGATCCAAAAGGCGTCTAGTTTTTCGATGAACGAATCAGTTGAGAGTCCTTGCGAAATAATATTGCATATGTACGTAAGGTGCTTTATATAACAAAATTGGCTGCAGACTTTACGACGATCACAACTAATATATTAAGATACTAAGACTATGACAAGTTCCCTATTTGGTAATATTAAATGTTATGTAACAGTCTGTGCTTAAGTTCACGAGGGACCTCTCGAACTAAGTTATGTAAACGAGGTTTAGGATAAGCGAGTTTCGCGTTCTGTTTCATGATGTCGCTTCTTTACGGCGACTTTTTGTAGTTAGTAGCTCTGCTGTCGCGAGTTTAGTAAAGGGGTGCTAGTCGCGTTAACAACGCACTTCTTCTTCACTTCTTCACTACGGGGAGAGAATGGAGGTTACTGAAACGTGTTTGCATCACTACAAAAAGTCGAAGTGGTGAGGGGTCTAACGCCCATGAAATCTGCAAAAGTCAGCACTAACATTGTAAAACTAAACCGAAAAATATTACAATTTACTTTATGATCATCATTAGCCTTAAAATTTCATTATTCGAATACAATATTCCTTATCTCGGTCACCAATGTTAATTGGTAGATATCACAAATATTATTTCATCACCACCTTTTCTTTTTCTGATTCTGATAGGTGATGGTACAATTATTCATTTACGGTATATCTTTAATGCTGTTAGAGAAATCTTGCGATCTACAATTAGTCATTAATCAGATTACAATAACTAGCATTTTTAGTTTCTCACGTTTAAATTAAAGTAAATGTAATACCAAAACGTCAATTTAATTATACATATATAATGTGATAACAAAAATACACAAGCTGTACCGTAATGCATGGCCGTAACAATATGATAATGTTCGGCATACACGGGGCCAAGTCGTATTGGCAATCGAGCACAACCAGGTACAGGACTGTTTTGGTACTTATCCGCCACAAAACCATGTGTATGCGGCTTGCAAAGGCAGCGTGGACCACTCGGCAATCCAAGGGAGGATCCGGAACAACCTGCAAATCGCTGGTCGCGATTAGGGAACGAGTAGCAATTAATTCAACATATAAATAATTATTTCCAAGAAAATACCAAAGGATATTTAACATTGTTCGTCTAAAGATAATCCTGGCGTTTGTTACCTTTCTCCATATAAAATAAGTAAATTATATGTATACTATTCGAAGTCAAAACATTGGATACAGGCAAGCTCAAAAGATGTCTTATTTTTATTCGCAACGCAACGGAAACAAGAAATGTGTCGTCAGCCGCTATAAAAAGAATCGTTTTCAGAAAACAATAAAACTAAAACAAATGCTGCCAACAAAAATGTACAGTCAGCGCGATCATTTCTTGCCGTTTGCAAATGCCATGCACTGTTAGCAAAACATAACCATGCCCCAGTGAGTTAATTTGTTATTTCCGAATTTCAATATGTATATAAGACTTACCTGTGCAGTCTATCTAGCGTAAATATTACAAAAAAATCTATTAGTAAAATAAGTGTTCCGATAATTTTCTTGTTTATTCTATTTCGATCATCGTGTTAGCTAACCGACGTCATCTGCTGCACATTATATTCCGATAATACCAAACAAGTAGCATATCCTATGTAACGGATGGAAATGTCAAACATGTATTAAGTTAAGCCATGGAAGTTCCACAACCTCTTAATCCGACGGCACTTCTAATGAGATGACCCGAGATGAGAAAGAAAAACAACGCAATAGAGAGACACAGTCTCTAGTGTAGAGTGGATGGCTTAAAATCCAGATGTCGCCCGGATCGAATAAAAGCCTCTAAATCCTGCGTGTGCAAAGAGCTTCTATAAAGGAAAAGGACCACTCATGACGTATGCCTAAAACCACACGACTAAGAAGAAGACAGGGCTATGAAGAGAAGCTCCTAGCTAGTTACTCATAGTCTGAGATATCGTAAGAAATTTACGCTTCGAAGCTCTACGACTTTAAATCCGACAGGGCTGAAAATGTCAACGGACTATGTTAATGCATGACAATAAGTGTTTTGACGGTTAACAAGATAAAATAAAAAGTGTTAATGTATTAGGGGCAAAAATTTGATTAAAAATTGATATATCACAACATTACTTTCGCATTTTATTTATAAAATTATATTATTGCACTAAAAATACTATATATCCTAATTAAATATACATATTAATATTATAATTTATTTATAAGGTTATGTATTAGTATATTATAAATATGTCAATGTAATTCCTATCCAGTAAAATAGTAGAAGGTAGTGTCACGACTCCGAAGAAGTCGAAACTCCCTAGGGTATTCTCCTGCTGCCTCAAACCAACGGAATCTGCAAATGCCACTTGAGCGGAAGTGACGAAAAAAAATAACTGGATTAGGCTAATAAGTAAATTTGTTCGTGTACAGGGTGAGTGTGCCGGGGTACGCTGGTAGCTTGGCGGCGTCGTTACCTGGAGGTGGTGCAGCGGCGTGGGAGCGGCTGGGCACGGAGCTAGTGCTGTCGGGGCTGGTGGCAGCCGCGCACTTCGCCGCCATGGAGCGCCGCTGGACTGGCTCCGCACCTGCTTTGCTCGGGGCCGCTTACTGTGCCGCCAGCTTTGTCTCCGTAAGTACTTTAATCTTTAACATAGACATTAACGTCTACATCCATCATCTAATATATAAAATTCTCGTGTCACGGTGTTTGAACTTGAACTCCTCCTTGACAGATTTTTACCAAATTTTATATGCGTATTTAGTAGGTCTGAGAATCGGCTACTATCTATTTTTCATACCCCTAAGTGATAAGGGTTGTTCAACCTTAAAATGTTTTTTTAATTTTTTTTGACGAAATTTTTGGTTTTTATTTTTTTATGATACAACATACAAAAATACATACAACCCTAAATTTTCACCCCTCTACGATCAACTCTTATTTTTAAATTGTAAATTAAAAATATTTTTTTTGCAAAACAACGTTTGCGGGATCAGCTAGTTATCATATAAACAGATGATACTCACTGCAAGACAGACCTCGCACTAAAGTCGCCACGATGGCATCTCTTGCGCTGCCCGTATCAAGCGACGCCCCGCGACGTTATCTACGTCGTCGATCCACTAAAACTATAACGACTTCATTCATTCCTTCCAAATTTAAATAATTTATATTCAACATACGATGGATAACATCTCTTGTTGATGACAAATTAAATCTACGAACCGTCCTGATAAAATAGCTAAGACTTGAGAAAAATAGACGAAAGAAACACAGCAGGGATATAAATATATATATATATATATATATATATATATATATATATATATCCCTATTAATGAATTATGTTTAAATATATATATATATATATATATATATATATATATTTAAACATAATTCCATTATATAATTTAATTTAATACAACAATCTTTTACAGCGTAGATTTTTTTTTAAATCTGACAATGAAACCTTTTTGAATTTTTTATATTTGTTAAAGCGTATACATCGTCCTTGGAAAGATTTATCTGACTCGATGAAGTTGAATCTAGGTACAAATAATTTGTTTTTGATTCTGGATTTATATTTGATATTTTCATACATGTACTTAATATAATTTCATAAGTAGCAATAATATGACATTAAAAATAATATAATAATTTTTCGGATAAATCTCTGAACAAAATTCGAGAAACAGACGCACGCTCTAAGACATCGCGAATCTAATCTTTGCAAATTGTATGCGGGTAGATATGTCTTTAAAGAACTACCTTACTTAAAAAGTAGAGTATAATTTCTGATATCCAAGAGTTTAATTACTTCTTACATACCCCGGCATTTAAATTGGCACTTTGAAAACGAGTGTCAGTTATTAGACTAGGCTAGGTCTTGTAAATAATTGGCGAATCGCTGTGCGATAAAAACAAGCTATTTTAACCGAACTCAACCGATCTTAGTAAGACTTTTCTCCAGTATTCGACGTATCAAATCAAATGCCTACTATAAGTTACTACATAATTTTTGAAAATTCATGAAATAATTTAAAATATTTATATAAGCAATTTCTATTTGATCTGAAGACCAAAGATTTCGAAGGTAAGTAATAAAAAACAAATATATTTTATTATATGCATGATAACATAAGTAATATATTATATGTATTTTAATTTGATCATAGGTCGCGGGTTCGATTCTTGAGTTCAATCTTATATAATTCACTCACGTGCATTAATTATATAGGATTATCACTGGTCACAAAGAAGTTCCCAGAGGATGGACGGCAGCGTTCCCTGCGTACCATAATACCACAATGCGATCGCCAATCCCCCTGCCGAGCGTGCCGATTATCATAAATTCCCATAGATATCTTTAAGATGCCTTGCAGTGAGCGTCTACGAAATGAAACAACGATATCAATATGTAATAACCCATCACTGAATGACCGTCTGATTTATTTTTCTGTTGATACAATTGATAGTAAAAATAAATAAATAGATGAATTCTAATCAGCGGAGGTTTATCGGGGCTAACAACCGGTCTTTATGCGGGTCCAGCCGATAAATTAGGCGCAGACCGTCCCGAGTATTTTACGACCTTCTCTAGGGAGGCTGTGTTGGCATATTGCCTACCTTTGTACCTAAGTACGGTCTAACTCTCGGCTATACGAACAGTAAAGACTTTATGATACGACTGTACCCTGTCAATTGTATGGATATTCCTCTCTATTGAAGGACAACTAAATCTACAGACGTTTTTAAACTTCAAATTAGTTACTGACAAAATTAAGAAATAAGATTTAAATTACATTTTTGTGTCCAATGTAAACAGACAATAAACATTAATTTTACATAAAAATTATAAGACGAGACCAGATAAATATGGATTGTATTAAAATCAATACAAACCGGAATTCATTTTGCATATATGGATTATCAATTATCAGTTTTAAATGGGTGAATCTATAACTCATTTGGTTTAAATTATTGTGTGGTACACCCTATCCAGAAATCAATGGTTTCACAGATAAAAAATAACGAAAAAATATAGTAAGAAAAAGTGAATTAAAAATTCGAATGACTACATATTAAAATTAATTATTATTTACTATTTGTCTCTGCAGACTTGGTTGTCTAGAATTTTTTGTTTTAAGCATTTCATTGAAAAAATTAATTAATATAACATACTCCAAAGTGATCACAGACAGCTTTAAAGCTTTTTCTGGATAAGCGAGGTATACATTGACTCCCATAAAGCTTTTACACCTGAAACTGATCATTCTGTATATTCTATTTATTTATAATCATTAAATTGATTGCCTATCCAAATAAAGGAAAATGCTAATATATTTTTTTCATAAAATCGAATAAACACATTGAAAGTAGAGTACACATAATTCTGTTCAGTTTTATGAAAGTTCATCTAGTTTTGTGTAAAATATGTGCGTTCGATAAAAAAAGATAAATTAATTCTTAGTGTCCGCACTATTTCACCGATTTTATCGGTAACGTGTATACATTTTATCGATTCAAACGCTTGTGACATTAGCGAATGAAATTGAAAACCGCATCCGACCCGTAATAGATCGCATATGCGAGCGGAATGTGTAAAACTATCTTTATAGACCGTAAAATTATCCCGACTAGAATGCCAGCAAAATATTTAAAAGGGATCCTGCCATGATTCCTTGAGGATAATAGAGGCGCATGGTCGGTTGGGATCGCTACCTGCGTTTTGTTTGAGTCCACACCGGGCAGATGCTCGCTTGTTTTTTTTTTCTCCTTCGCATCTGTCCATACGCCGAACAAAGCGCCATGTGTAATAAAAAAACTCCGATGTCTACAGAGATTCCTTCGCGAACTTACGTAACATTTACACTTTTTTTTTTTAAAATTGAAATGTGGGCAAATGTGTACAATTTTTATTCCATATTGATTTCTTATTCTAAACACTGGTTTTTATATATTTTAAGGAAGTTATCAATTTTATAACTGACGCTGTATAACCTATTCATATATACCAGCCATCCCTACAGAGCAAGGAGTGTTTTACTGTTCTTAAAAAAATCTTTTAGATTAACTTTTTTGGAACTTATGTATCTACATACTATATATACTATCTACTCTTCAGCACATTTGTATTCATAAATACCAAGGAAATAAAAAGAGACATGAGATTGAAAAAGTTTAAGTTTCGAGCAATTAACTAAAAAAGAAATATAACAATGTTTCTTTGAGATTTTAACAATTTATTTTTGCATATAAATCAAGTGTGGTTTATCTGAAATCATATAATACCAGAGAAAGAAATATAATATCTAATAGAATACTACAAAAGTAAGCGTCTTTGTCCATTCATCCATATAGTTATTAAAAAAAAAACATTCAAATGATACCTGGATAACTTAAATATATAACACACATTTACTTTAATATGTATCGTTAAATATCATGTTTTTGTGGAAGTTTTTCAATGTTTCAGTTAAATATCTTAGGGAACATCTGTGGTTCACAAGCTTTGCTTTTACGAATAAATATTGAGCCCCGTGTTAATATTCAGCCAGTGTGAAACAGCTTAATGTCATATGCATACATCTATAGCGTACTCGACGTGACTGCGGGTATTATTAAAATATTAATAATGCAAAAGATTTTCTTTTTGTTTCTCTATCTAGTGTTTATTAATATAAAGAATACAATGTCTGTGTTTCTTTATAAATAAACTTTATTTTTTATACTTGTGTCTGACATTTTTAAACGGTTTTATTTAGTTCGACCCGTACGGAATTTATTTGAATCAAAATTAGAAATTGAAATTTAAGCACCTTCCCGTTGTCAGATTGATCTGAAATTTGGTACACACAAATGTGTACAAATTAAATAATTTAGATGACAATACAATATAATAAAATCAATAACATTATAAATCCAAGATGCCGCCGATACAAAATGGCGGATTACGTATTTTTCCTTAACCCCCTCAATATGGGTATCAAATGAAAAGGCTACACTAGTAAAACACGATGATTATGTCAAAATTTAAAAATAAAGATGGACGCCGTTCCAATATTGCGGACTAGGCACATATTTTTCCACAACCACCACAATATGGGTATCAAAAAAAAGTTTAACTTAAAAGTTTTTAAAATGTATAAGACATTTCGTTACGTTTCAGTCCATAGACGCCCGCTGCAAGGCATTGACCTTTCCAAAAGATATCTATGAGAGGTTAATCGTCACGCTTTGCAGGCGAATGGGTGTTTGCAGTATGGTATTATGTTGAGCAGACGAGGCAGCTGCCTATCCTCTGGAGTCTTGTTTTTAAGCAGTGGCAATCCTAGATAATTCATACACAAAGTAATAATTATATAAGATTGTATCTCAGGAATCAAACCAGCGACATCGGAAGTCTGTCTTCTATCACTACCTCTGCTCATTTTATCACTGTATAAATCGAGTTAGCAGAATTTTGGTTACAGTAGAGAGAATACGGGTCCTTATCTTATACGCGGAAATAGTATGAATTGATAAACGAAACATACCTTACAAGTTTTTATCTCAATGTACATATTATTGATTATGAGAAGTGATATTTTGTATACAATTCCCTGCACAAATAGAAAGAAGAAAATAAACTCTCTAAGCCATAAATCAGCTTAAAGTTTTATCTAACATATAAATTATTTAACATTATATCATATGGCATATATTCATTAGATAGCTTGACAGTAACATTTCGTGGAAATTGATTGCGTGTGTTTCCTGTAATGGGGTAATAACCTAAATTCCCGACAAAATTAGCCTCAATATGGCATCGTAAGAAACATTTGTGTTACGCGATTAATTATCTCATCTTTTGGTTCTTTTTCTTTAGCACAAGACGAAAACGTTCGTGTTATATGTTTCTCAGGATGTGGGGCTCTTGTTTATATTATATATATATTTCAATAACCCGTATTTTTAAGAAAAATGTATTCGTGTGAAAACTTAATATAATACCCTTACGGAATATTTTTGGTAGACAGGGCATACGGCTCTTTTTATTCGATAAATGGAAAATATGTAGGCAAAAAATTGTGAAATTAAATCTACATTATTCAATAAATAAAAATTTTACATGACGAAAATCACGTATCTTAGTAAAAATTTAAAATACTTACGATTTCTGTTTATAATATCTGCGAACTAAAACTCCCGCCAAAACGGAAGACTCTCTTTATCTCTCCATACCAATTTAGTTGCAATATGAAATATTTCCGTACATTAATGTTCTGGAAGCTCCTAGAACTTTTTAGAGTTTGAAAATAATTGTACTTCTTCATATGCAATGTAACCAAATATACACTTATTTAGTTGAGAGCTAGAAAAATTGGAATTGAAATTTACTCTTTGGTTTGCTTCCCACAAATTGTAAACAAAGCTCAAAGACTTTGTATTAAAAATCCGCATTACTTAATATTTAATATCTTGCTTCTACTGTGCTGTACACAATTGATTTATATCTTAATATTAAAAAGGCACTTTAATTTTTTTTCGTCATCCAATCTGTATGAAATGCGGTTACTTTCACTTTACCTTTTCAACGGTGCCATCATTACGAGAAATAAGGTTACATCATTATATATACTCCTCCGTAGTGTTGAAGCCCGCGGCAACGTCTCGGCCCCACAGAGACTTCGCCCTATCAACAATGGCGCATTGTCCTCGTCTTAATTACCAGACATTACGTAGCTCAAATGAAAAATGATTTATTCTATCTGACTTTCTTCCCTTGCTGGAGCTTGACTTGGCAACTAGACAATACTAACAACGATATTGTAAACTAGGATAACTATTACAAGATAGGCGTCTCCCATAGGTCGCCAAGATGTTTTCCCTCGATCTTGACTATCACAGATCCTCCCAGTGGGGGCCAACCCACGCCTCGTCTACCGGCTTGTGGTCGCCAAGAACCTTTGGAGCCCAACAGCCGTCGGTTTTGTGTCCAGACCGGCTAATCATTTTAAAAATATTTCAACCATTCTAATACACTATGTAATTCCTCCAAATTTCTATCATAAAGGAAATATGTGTTTGGCCTATGCGTTATTTTCTGAAATTATTCTAAACACAGTTAAAAACGTTTTCAATTTTTTCTTAAACCTTAATTTTTTAAAAATCGTATTTTGTAAAATAAGAGATATTAATTGGATATTTAAAAAGAACTGAAACAGATTAAATCCTTTTAGTTAAGAGAGGTATATTAGTAAAAAATGTAACATGATATCAAAATCATTAGATTAGGTTATAAACAAATATTGATGTATAATGTAATGAATTCTAAACAAAATAGTTTTACTCAAAAAAATTATAAACATCTAGTGACATTTGCGGCCGGCTAACCGCTTGCGCCCGTAGCCTACAATGCACTACTTCTAGCGCTAATACTTTTCGAAATAGTAGTAATGTAAATCGACCTAGTCGAGATTTGACCTTCTTAGGCGCCCTTCAGACGGAATGCTAAACGGATATTATCGACGTGACTGCCCAAGCTGACGTCCTCTGAAAGTGGGCCTTTGCACCTAATCACTCCACAGAGCGGAAACGATCTAAAAGGTTTACGGTCTACCAATCCGGTAAAACTGTAGGATGTTACGACTCGAGTCGAAATTCCTCCTACGAGTTTCGCTACCCCTAAAAAGTTTTTATGCTAAGAGAGTGTGTGTTCTCTGCTCTCTCGAACTGCTCTGGAATGTGCAAATGCCACATGGACAGCAATATAAGCCAGGTCAAAATAAAATTGTAAGGAATATTAATGTAAACATTGATGTCAGATCTCGTCGCCGCGTTGTCCAGTTCATAGCCAAATATTTGTTATTTATGATAAATTGTTCACAGACAAATTAGTTTTCTTTAAATAGAAGCCGCTCTACGCTAGAGGTTGGATCTTAAATTTCTGCATAAATTATTTTATAACGATATTGATGTCCCAAATATTTTACATAAATTAAACTTTAACGTATTCCATGGACCACGTGATCCGGATCCGTTATTTTGAAACAAGAAATTATGTATCATTTTACATCAACCTAGATAAAAATGCACCTGTCGCATGCATACCAATAGTTTACAACACATCCCAGAAAACTGGACGAACTTGTAGATCAACATTTCTTGCACACTCTTCAAACGCCTAGAGAAATATATAGAGTTAGATTGGTTACAGGTGTAAAAGCCTTAAAAGGGTGAATGTGTTAATAAAATTTATATAAATAACTAGCTGATCCCGCAAACGTTGTTTTGCAAAAAAATTAAAGTTTTTAATTAACAAATGTAAGATAAGGGTTGATCGTAGAGGGGTGAAAATTTAGGTTTGTATGTATTTTTGTATGCTGTATCATAATAAAATAAAAACCAAAAAAATTGTCTAAAAAATTAAAAATAAAATTTAGAGGAGGACCACCCTTATCACTTAGGGGTATGGAAAATAGATAGTAGCCGATTCTCAGACATACTGAATACGCATGTAAAATTTGGTAAAAATCGGTCAAGCCGTTTCGGAGGAGTTCAAGTTTGAACACCGTGACACGAGAATTTTATTTATTAGATGTAGCATTTATTGTCAGGTAATGTATCGTGCACCCTAACCAAAAAACATCGATTTTTGAAGCAATAAAAAACGTAATGATAATATTATAGTAAAAAAACCGATTTCAAAATTTGAATTGCAACGTGTTAAAAATAATTATTGTTTAATATGTGTACCAGCAGACTTTGTACTAGCGCGAAGTTATTATTAGCCAGTCGCATTTTAATAGAAAAAAAATAATGTAGCATATTTTAGAGTGATCACTTACAGTGTGATATAAAGTTGTTGTACGTTGAATCCTTGAAAGCTTTTACACTTATTATCAATCATCCTGTGTATGATAATACAAAATTTAAAAAAAAACGTCACAGATCGAGCTGATATGTATAAGATTGCAGATGAAGCGGCGGTTGGGCCACGTTTGTTGCGTGTCCGTACTGAGACGGGAGTAATTGCACGGACTCTTTCAACGGAGAACTCTTTTTTCGAATCGCGCTCGTTTCCGTTCCCTTTAAAAGGTAAAAATTGCTCGAAGCTCTCAACCTGTGCCATTAATTATAGCCCTTAAGCGTTTAAGCATGAGAGCGGGTATCGCTTGATACTGGAATAGTATTGTGCGGCATTGAAGGCATTGTTCAATCGGACAGCTTTTGAATAGTTCGCATTGGAATAATCGACGTGATGCTTTACCTGCCTCGTGACGAATGTACGATGTTTATGACGATAAGGAAGTTGCTTGTAAATAAATAAACACGTGTTCAGATGTTATTGTACATGAACAAAAAAATAAAAATAAAAAAAATCACTTATACATTCGGTTTATACGATACAAAGTATTGTGGTAACCATATTGTAAATTACTCTATTATAGCAAACCTATTAAGTGAATTATAACTGTAGGAAATAATGTCGTAATATAAACATTTAAGAAATGTTGATATGATAGATATTTACTGGTACCACTACCATATTGTATAATACAGAGTGATTCATAGAAAAAAAAACTACAAAGGTTAGAAGAGAAGATAATATTGTGAACACATAGCAATTTTGATTTTTAAAAATAGTATCGCCGAAGCGTGGGGCATCTAAACGTACACACTTCAGGAGTCTAGACCGTGAATTCGTGAAAACTTGCCCGTATAGCACTAAATGAACATTTCTTCGCGAATGTTGTTTTTGAACTGGTCAATCGTAGTCGATTTATTGACGATAACGCGGCTCTTGAAGTACAGTGAGAGAAAAAATCCAATAGCGTTATATCTGCGCTCCAAAGTGGCAAATGGAATGGCTCTTCGACGCGACATCTGTTTTCGACAATTTTTTGTTGAGATCGCACTTTCACTGCTGCCGAAGCATTATTCGTTGTTTCTGCGGGTTCGAGGTGACAGTACGCAGAGGGCGTCTAACTTAAGTTCTCTTTTAAGTTAACGAAGCTCGAGAACTCCCAAAGGAGCCTTAGCTCAGGCCGTTGATACTACTATTTCACCGGAGTGGGAGGCTGCCGAGCTCTTAGATCGCTTCGGCCATGGAGTGACTAGAGAGAAGGGCAAGTGCCTTCCCGAAGGAATCCCAACTTCAGCAGTCACTCGTCAATAATACCCGTCTAAACATTTCGTTTACAACTGCTTAATACTCATTAGATGTTCGGAGATATCCAGCCATTTTGTTGCCACAAATTTATGCAGTTTTAGTAAAAAAGTTACGTAGCATTGATGTGAAGTAATTAAAATTTGAAATTTGTACGCCATTCTAAACTTTATAATAATAATAATGTGTACGTATTATTTCAGATGCCATCATTGAACCCGGCGCGGTCGCTGGGCCCTTCGTTCGTGCTGTCGCGGTGGGAGAGCCACTGGGTGTGCTGGGTGGGTGGACTGGGGGGCGGCGTGGCGTGCGCGCTGCTGTACGAGTGGAGCGAGCGGCGGCCGCGTGCCAACAGCAACTCTCGGGCTTCATCGCCGCGCGACCTGGACGAGCTGGACAAGGCCGCGTTCCCCGGGCACCACTACCGGCACGCGCCCACCTACTGCTCGGCCGCGGCGCCCCGCCCGGACAACGCGGAACCGCTCTACTCCGGCACCAAGTCCATGTATTGCCGCTCGCCGCCGCCCGCGAGACACGCGCTCCACAGGTCTGAGGGGCCGACGTCTCACACGTAACTATTGGTGTTGTGGCTTACGTAGCTTTATAGATAATGGATTCGCTTCTGTCATTGACAAATGCTATTTGCACGTTGCCATTTGCAGGTGTGTGTGGCGGATCGAATAAAGGTTTTACTTTAAGCTATTTACTATAAGTAAACAAGGGCTCAAGTATTTAAGGAATTTCATTGCTTTTATTTATATATCAAATTAAGTATAGAATTTCTATTAAAGAAATCGTGTAAAATATCTAATACATTCTTTAGCTTAATTATTATTAAATTAATTTACAGTTATTTCGAGCTGAGTGTGAGTAGCTAATTCTCTATAAGGTTAGCGCGGGATAATAAACGTTTGTCTAAATAAATTCTAACTCCGTAACATCCTATCTTCACTATCAATGATCGATCAGAACATATACGATCTGTTAAAACAACAAAAAGTAATTCAAAGTCAAGATAAAATTATGTTAGAGATTAAACCAATATTTTTCTTTATGAATAAGTCGTAATTAAGCGTAGCATAAACAAATTAAAATATTTACACTAAGTATCGTTATTATATAAAAATTTAATTCTTTAAATTAAAATGAACGAATCACGATCAAGTTATAAAGTGAAACGTAATTAGGTTGTGAAAGACAACATATTCTCTCTTTTTTAATTACATCAAAGCTACATAACTAGCTTAGTGACTAGTCAACATGATCAACACGCTTTTCACATACCAATAAGGTAGTGAAATTTTATATTTCAAAAACATGAGAAGGCTTTTAAAGTACAAAATTTTTCGTAAGCGTAAAATTGTTCCTGGGAAGATATAACACTTATTTGCACGATAAAAAAGTTCAATTACAGAGAAACATCAAAAGTCGATATATACGTCCAAACTTTTGTATAACAAGCTCCCCGGATAGACTTCGTATTGTGAAAAGTTATTGAAATCAAATTGAAGTCAGGTGTAAGATAAACCTAACAAGTCTTATTTATTTTATTATTATCAATATTCTGACAACTAGGGAGAATTTTTTTGAAATCTAACGTATGTATGGTAAAAGATAATTCTTGATTTCACTATTCGTCTACCAAATTTTTCGTTTCTTCTCTTTTTATTAGAACCTTCCTGGTTGAATTCTATACAAGTCTATTGATTATTGGTCTAAAATCTTTAAAAAACGCTGATATACAGCTAATTTATTGTCAATTGATGTATGGCACGGCACATCCTGTATAAAATCAATGATTTCAAAAATAATAAATAACTTAATAATAATATAGTAAGAAAAGGCCTTTTCAAAATTCAAATTATTAATACACATTAAAATTAACTATTGTTTACTATTTTTCCATATAAATTTGTACTATCAGAAGTTATCTATCATATTCCAATAAAAATAGAATAATTTAACATATTTCAAAGTGATCACTATTACACAGGATGATTGAAAATGGGTGTAAAAGCATGAATGCTTTTCACTGACAAATGAGCTATACATTCACCCGTTTAAACATTTTACACTTGTAACCAACCATCCTGTATATGCACAAGTATGAACTTACAATCTTATTATTCACCATATATATTAAACCAGTAATTAAATTCAATTAATATATGTAACGTAATAACATGTTACTATAGACCGGTAGGTAACGAAAAGAATTTCGGAACACAAAATTAAAACATTGTCTACGTCAGTTGATTAAGTTGCCGGGGTCCAAATAATGCGGAGGTGTGAAGGAGCAAAAGATCCAATTAGGGCAGCGGCACACACGTGCCTCAGCAGCCCGCATTGATTAAACGACGGGCAGACCTTACTGCTTAATTAGACACGCGTATATTTGGCTCTCGGTGTGCACCTAGCACTATTCTGCTCAGTTAGCGTCTACTGGATTATACTTCGCATATGAGAACCCAGACGGTTTTGGGTTGGTAAAACAGATTGAATGGATATAGGAGTAAAAGTTATATAAAATGATCACTCTGAAATATGAACAATACTTCATTTTGATATCGATTAATAAAACGAATTTTGAAAACACTTTTTCATACTATATTATCATTACCTTATTTGACTTCTTACTTCTGACAGTACAAAGTGTATAGAGACAGTAAATAATAATAAGTTTTAATACGTAGTAATACAAATTTTAAAACGCTTTTTTTTTCTATATAATCTAAAAGTTAACATTGATTTCGGATAGGAAGTACCATACATTAATTTACATCAAATGAGCTATATATTCACCCCCTTAAAAGCTTTCACAACGATAACAAAGCACTTGTGCAAAGAAAAAAAGTAATTAATTACTATTTCCCGTACAACAACCGACATGGGTGTTACTCTTTGTCCGAGACAGTGTACAAGATAGAAACCATCAGGAATACAATATAGAAACACAAAACAAACCAAAAACAAATATAATATTGTTAAAAATAATTATATATTTAAATAACAAATCAAAAAGATTAAATATATAATAAAAAATAAAAGTGAAAATAAATTTGCCTCAACGATACCGCAAGTAATTGTCACGAATGGTATGATAGTCAGTATTTAATGCAATATTTCTTATGATAAACAAACTATTATTTCTTATGAGGAAATTATGAATTTCAAACCTTCTGCTGCGACAGACTTCTACAAACCCCACGGTCTTTTTCGATACCTTCACATACTACCGTAGTATCAATGACGGCGGCCTCAACTCCTTAGGATAGAGCTGCATTCCCCAAACCGTTATCATAAGCATCCGAGATCTAACTCGAGCGCTACTATAGGCCCAGGACAAACATGTGGCGGATCACCCCATATTCGACGCCTTGATATAAGGGTTGGAGAAGGGCGCGGTATAAACCGCTCCGACATCCAGAACTCCCACAGCGGCTGTGGAGCTCAGATGTTTTCTCTCTCTCTCTCGACATTAGTATTTCACAGAAGGTTATACCAGTGACCGCTCGTTCTGTACCATCACCATAATGAAGCCTGACAACGAGCGGTCATTCCCCACAATATCTCGTGAGTGAGTTCTCGGCATAGCTCAAACAAAGCCATGCAATCCTCAAGCGTATGGTGAGCCCTATCCTCTTTGCTACCACAATGCTGGGACATGATAGAGTATTTTCTACTTATGTGGTACTTACCAAAGCATCCACGCCCTGAATGTAAATGTCTGTACCAGCCTGAAGGTTAGAGAACCGTGCCGAAATAATAAACCAACTGCCTTAACAGACGACGTATGATCAGATTATTGGCCTGTCGCAGTTTAATAAAAAAAAATTACATATTAGTGATTATTTTATTTATTAACTCAGTACCTTGATAAATAATTAACTATTACTTACGTTCGTAGTAGTGTAAGTTATCTACTTCGCACACTACAAGACTTTTGTAATAATGTGATATACGATGTTTTTTGTTTGATTACACCCTATGACGCTATTTCTTGGTTTTGATTGACGTGAAATGAGGGACAGATATTATTTTTTAAATTTGGTTTTTACTACATATTCTTCGTTTTTGTCTTACTTAAGAACCTTGTCGTTTATATTCTAACGAAAATTTAAGAAAAGAATTGAACAAGCTGTCATGAGTTTTGCGTTTAGTACAACCACTTTAGAACAACACTTTAGAGTTACTAGTAATATGATTATATGTTATTTTTATTCGTGTTCCATAACGAGATATTTTTTGCTTGGCTTTGATTATTGTCAATTTTTATGGCAAAAATGTGCATGGAATGTGTGCGAGTGCGTGTCAATTTAATGCGTTATGGAATAAATAATTATCACAACCTGATTTATAGTGAAACATATTATAACATTACTTTTGTAATGTTGACAACAGTCGCTATATTGCATTTAGGATTGCAATTATCAAGTGCCGTAGAATATTTAGGCCAGATTATTTATACGCGAATTACGAGTATGTTATTGTTAAAGATAGAACAAAACTGAATGTTCAAAAACTCTATATTTAAAAAAAACTCGAACAAAAGTTATTTCGATATGGGGTATAAATTTCAGTTGGCGACAAGCCGTCGACCTGCGACCTGAATTTACACGGCCGGAAATAGTGATCATTAGCTGAAAATTTCCCTTCCCTCACCGAGAATAAATCCACTGAAATAAAATTAACACAATTTATCGCGACTTTATCAGAAAACTCATTTTGAATTTATCGAAGACTGTAAATAATAATTATAATAAAGCTTTATTTCATTCCATACAAGTGTCTAAAAATCAGTTATTTTAAATAATAGTTTTGAATATTTTATACTAAGTTTGTATGGACTTCGCATGGTAAAAGCCTACTCCAAAACTTTCCCTTTTTCTCTATCTTGGCAACTTGGAGCCACCCGTGACATGCCGTAGCCATGATCTCGTCAACCCATCTGACAAGTTAAGTCTGCCTCTCGTTCTGGTACCGCAGCTGTTATCAGCCAACTTCGCCACCTGACCTGCCCAGCTAGCGAAGACTGTATACAGTGAAATGTTTTAATTTAAAATATTTGATAGTAACTTGTTTTTATGGCCATTCGGTTTATTTATTTATATATTTTTTTATTCTCTTAGTATTTTATATAGTGACCACATGTGGACGCACTGAGAAGAATACTTGAAATTTTTGATACACAAAATTTGATACTAAAGTCAGATTGAACTTATCGATACGATATCGAACACTATATCGATATGAGCCGTTTGCATATTAGATTAACTAAACTCGATGGCGTTTTCGTGAACTTAGGATTGGCCGTTACGTACCGGATTTCCAGTCAGGTTTTATGTCGTGTAAGCGAATATTCTATGCTCTATTAATCTTTATGCGTTTAGCATCCTCATTTCTGTGTAACCCGACCAAGGTTTGAAGATTCAAAAACAATTTGCTTTGCTTGGTGCTTTCGGCGATGGATTTTGACTTGCGATACTAAGGTTTTTTTAATGCTTAACGTTTGCATATATCAATGAAAGAGGTTCTCTATCTTAAATTGAATGAAACAATGTTTTGTGGAGTAAACCGCATGATTATTCCATGCTGAACACTATACGGAATGCTTATATTGAATATATTCTATGGTGATGGGCGATGTTAGCCTTTCTGGCTTTAACAGCTTAGTAAGATTCAGAGATTGCGAATCCGGAATTCGCGAGGTAATGAATTTAAAAAATCTACGACAAATGTGGTGTGCTTGACGTATTGTTTTGACCAATATATCAATATCTACTTGGTTGCTCGTGTAACCGATGTCTGATGGAGCTGAAAGTATCCCGAGTAACTAGGTGGAGCGACAAAATCGATGTTTCCAAACATTTTTTGTACTACACACCATCTTAAAAACCTTTTTTGTACTACACATCATCTTAAAAATATCATGACTCCTATTCAACATATATATTTTTATATTAAAGCAAAGCGTTAAATGCGTGTCGAGTCTATTTTTGAATTGCCCCCCTTAACGACCAAAATGCCCCCTGAGGGGTTTGGGCCCTACGCTGGGAGATTCTGGACTTCATGGTAAAGCTCGCGGGAAGTCCTAAGACCGGTCATCGTGGCGATCTTAGAGAGGCTTATGCCGTGCAGCGGCCATCTATCGGCTGATATGATGACTAAGTTATCTTGGGACTTCGATGACCACGCATTGACAGTTACATAGGTATTTATGCACCTTCCGGTATAATATGAAGAGTTCTGTTACACAGGCTGTCGAAGTTCGTCTTGACTTTTAATTATTCTGGTCTGGTGTGACAATCTCATCACTAACGTTAATTGATATTTATACAGGTCACAGTCCGTGTACAGTAAGAGCAGCGGTGCAGGCGCTGGAGGCGGTGCAGGCGGGGGCACGGCTGGTGGCGGAGGGGCGCTGGGGGCTGCGCAGTCGCTGCTACTGCGACCCGCTGCGCATGCGCTCGCACTCAACCAAAACGCACACAACGCACAGCGAGACCCTAACTACGGCACCGCACCCAACGGCGTCAGACCCGGTCCGGCCGGTCAGTATACATGGATGAGTTCTTTGACCACCAAACATATTTACGCAGCTCGCACAATGCTAATAGCACACTCAGCATACCGAGACGAGTTGCGACTCAACAATTGATATATTATCTATAATCTCTTTGACTGTACACCCGTGCGAAACGTCAGGGTGATTCGTATCCGAGGGCTGTTAAATGCAATACATTAATTATTATAATATCTATTAAATGAAACCAAGATACTGGTTTCAAAATATACATTTAAGCTTTCCTGTCTTACATATAAGATCGAAAATGGTTTGTGTTTGATATACAGGTGAAATTTTTTAGGTGAAAAACTTTAAAAGGGTGAATGTATAGTTCATTTGTCAGCAAAAAACTTGAAAACTTCATTCTTATGTATTTATAAATTTATTGTTCAGATCAGGTTTAACACATATAAATTTAAACCTTTACTTAATACATATGAGGTCAAAAATTTATGATTAATCTACAGGAGCTGCAGTTCAAGAGCGACGTGAGTCGGTGTACAGCTCGGGCACGCGACGCGGGCCGCTGTCGTCCGAGGACAGCGCATATGGCAGCTATGCGCCGCACGGCACGCTAACGCACGCGAACCATGCTGCCCACGCCAACCACGCCGCCCATGCTCACGCACACGCGCGCACATTCCGCGCCCCGCACCCGCCTGACCACTACTAGCGACGCGCCTCGCAGCACAATATTGCGCTGCTTTTCGACGTCTGAACGATTTGTGCGGTCAATTGTGACGTCATTAACTTAGTCCAAGTGATTTAGTGAATCAGTGATGGTAATCAGGTTCTCGTGGGGCGACCAAACGTTAGAAGTAGCGTGGGTAAGCCTTCCACTAGGCGGACCTACGAGTAAAACTCCAGTCGAGATGATGATAACGATGAACAAGTGTTCACGTTATTAACACTTACAATTGTAAGTGTTAATAACGTGAACACTCACACCACAATTGTGGTTACTTGTTGCTATCATATCACTTCTTGCATCATCATTATAAAGTCCGATAGACGTACTCTGCAAGGCAAAGGCTTCCCTCAAAGATCGCTACGTTGACCGGCCTTGATCTGCCCACTTCCAACGACTTCTCGCAATCATTCCTTTTCATTCAATATTACTTTTTTAAAGATACCTTTTGGGCTCTATATGCTCGCAGTACAAACTGAACCGACTCACGGTCACTGGAGACGGAATACTTATACTACATTGAATTGAAGGTGCAAATATTAAATTGTAGTTATCTTTATACATTAGGTTAAAATAAGGTTTTTTTAGTATTAAAATTGTTTAGTATAAATGTTTGTGTTGTAAATTCTTAACAATTTACAAGACAATATTCCAACGAATCGACGCCAGGACATTCGCCCCACATCAAGCCCCTGCCGGGCACGATGCACTGAACACTCATGACACGGTGGCTGCGCCCGCCTAGCACGCGTTCAAGCGAGGGCGGCCAGGAGAGCCCCGTGTCGCTTCCGATCGCCTAGTAGTCCTCGCTTCGCATAGCTTACACTACACCTCATTTACTACACACCTACACGGGTATAGTCCCTCTTCGTGCGTGCGTCTTCAATGTAATTGGGGTAGAGTAAATTTTTTGTCCGTGGACCTCCCGTTTCCGCGGTAACAATTTCGATGAAACTGCACAAAGCCTAAATTAGCAGCATTACTTCAAACACATAACATGTAATTCCAATGAAATAATTAGATTAATTTTAAGACGTTCAGTATTTAACAAGTAACAAATATATTTGATGAAACATAATAATGTAAAATGGGATTTCTGGTTTTCGGATATTATCCTATGACTTTATTAGAGGTTGAATATTACTCGAGAAAAGCAAATTAGTAATGTGTGCCCCTCTGATATTTTTACAAAAGCGTAGAGACTCAATATTCTCGCCTTTAGTCCATACAACTTTGAAAAACGCATAACAGCGATGATTTCCCCAAACGCATATATGTATATAGTGCCCAAAAGGTTAAAATAACTACAGATACATCAACATTAGCTAAACATGTAAAAATTTAAAATATCCACGTACTTTATAAAAAATTGTTACGGTTATTATAATGATATGGTTAAATAATAAGCATGTTTTATACGACAATTGCCAAAGTGATAGATTAGTGAATTTGAAACATAAATTATACAACTTGTATAACACTTAAAAATGTACACTGTTTATATGTGCGTAATATTATACATTCTACGTAGATGTAGATAGACAAAATCCACTCACTAGGAGGTGTTACCATATCGAAACTGTTAATATATAAAATTTTTGCTTACCAAAAATTTTAATTGTGGTAAAAAAAATATAAATATGGAAAAACCATTCGTAATATTTGTAAATGCTAGATTTTATATAACAACGTTTCTCGTGTTTATAAATGTAAATAAAAACATTTTATTCAATAATAAATCGGTTTAATAGAGTTAGAGTTTGCCCTTTAATTTTTTACTACGGTTATTATAAAATAGGTGTTGCCAGTAGCGATAAAATGTTTTGTCTATAAATACTTAACATGTGTAACAATTCATGTGCCATAGACTTTTATCTTATGATAATAAAACACTAGAATAATTATAATGTAAAAGACTAAATTTAATATCTAAGCAAATGTAAAATAAGTTCCTCTCGTTAGTGAAGATGTTAATTTAAACTCAAAATATTGATTGATTTCGAACTCATTTTCTCTTTTTCTGGCTTTCTGTTCATCATTAAGAAACTCCTTTGTCTTGGCCGCTAATATTTTTAAAAGATTTTATTCCATAGATGAAAATTTTTATGTAAAAGAATCATAAAGTTATTCCAACAATATATTTCGATAGTACGACAATTTTTCAGAGAATATAATGCACAACGAATGAGAAAAACTGCTATAATTTAAATCAATTTTTATACATTAAAATATCACATTATAAATTTGTGTTATTCTTGCCAATAGATAAAACATTGCATGTTTAATGAAATACGAAACGAGGCTTGTCGTTAACGCCATCTACCGTGACTTCTATCACACGTTTCAAATTTCCCACATTTATAATTCTGTACTATTTTTATTTCGATTAACTATATTTTTAGTTAAATTTGTATTTTTTTAATTTAAAATATCCCAATATTAAATTTAAAAAAAGCATATTCTTTAATAGCATAATTTTTCCTCAATACACGACTTAATTCTCCTATAAGAAGTCGTGATTTACTTGGACTTAGAGCATAACACGGAATCATATGTGCGCGTCATATGAGAATGCTCGCACAACGCATTTTCTTATGTTGCGGGACTAATATACCGTGTTATAGGAGGGATAAGTGCATTCATTTCAACGTAACAATAAATACGATGAGTCCTAATAGTAAGATCTTGTGCGTTTACAAAAAATGTTTTTTTTTTTAATTAAGTCAGTATTCCATTAAGGTTCCCACACGTCATTTTTTAATGTCTGAAGCAAAACAGTGGAAGTAAATTGTCACATAGGGGTCTCTCTACTCGAGTGTCAAAGGAATCTTAAAGTTGACCTTATTATATATGTTAAATAAAGATCATTAACAAATTTTGTATCGGTGTAAATAATTTTCCAATTTTGAAATTGTAATGTATAAATACAACATTGTACTAAGAATTGTATTTATTGTAAGCTTTAATTTGTATTAAATAAAAATAAATGTAACAATACTTAAAAATGAACTAAATACATTTTGAAACAGTTCTACACGTTTTTTAATAATTCATCTAATTTTCTTTTTAACACATTCCTTACCACAGTCCGTTCTGCTGAAGTGACGCCACTGAACAAAGAATTGTTTTCGACTGAAGGCATATTCAATAATTGCGCCCTAAGAGGAAACAATTCAATAACAATGCAATATAAGAAACGGCAAAGGGATGCCGGCTAACTCCGGCCCTGGTAACGAAAGCGTTTATTTAAAAAAATTCACTTGTAAATTGTCATCACAAGGGTTTCGACAGTTGGTACAATCGTTTCCAAATTAACATAAACTGGGTTATTTATGAACATGAAGGTGATCGACTATGATCATTGAGTGATATATCATATCTATGAATTCCCATTGCGTTTCCACAAGGGTTCGCATCCACAATCTCTCGAAAGGTTACTCTGCCTCTCAGAGGCTTGTCAGTGCAAACTATAATTCCAGTATCTAAACATTACATTTGTTTATCAGAAATAACATTAAGTATCTAAACATTACGTTTGTTTATCAGAAATTTTAGGATTTACGATTTTGGGACCCTACGTAAAGAAATTAGATATCATCGAATTCCTACCAAAAACATCTAATAAGACACTATTCATGGTGTATAACAAGCATTTACTAAAATCCAATACAAGTGTTATTACAGTACGATAGTTGGAAATTCTCTATTTCTTTGCAAGGTACTCTTATATGTGTATTTAATTATTTTACTCATACATATTAAATAATAATGAAACCATAAATGTGAAACCTTTAACCTAGCTACTAGTTTCTGGTTTATTAATTTTTAAGATGTATGTTAGCTGTTGATCATCACTTCAACCGTAAGGCGTTCACTGCTGAACATGGGCAGCTCCCATACATTTTCAATACACAGACACAGACCTTCAGCCATCTATTCTGTGCGATAAGAGGCCTACACTACCACTTAATTTTTCCAATTTGTATAGCTGTTTGTTTTTGAATAAATAAATTTAACCTTAGCACGTGGTGATGTCAATAGAAATATAATTTCCATCGACATCAAACTGTATTTCATGAACAGAGGGGTCAGTAAAAAAAACACAACATATTTAAAATGCTTTTATTATTCGGAATATTATGCTAATTTTAAATTACCATAAACAATATTTACTATTGACGAAGCTAAAGCACGTTGCGTACATGCAAGAGAACATAAGAATTGAATCGACTTTGAATTGTCGCGTACAAAATTTTGTAAAAATTCGACGCATCTCAGTACAAACGACATTAACACACTTGATTAAAAATAAAATTCGGAACGTACCTCGGCAGTGTATCAAGACAAAGCAATATGCACCTTATCACATTATGATACAGCACAAAATCACACGCGTCGGCGACCGGTCTGGCTATGCCTAACTTACATATAAATCAACATAGATAATAATTCATACACGTGTAAATAAATATCTTTATTTTGTGCTCAATGCTGTTTTTCTTATAATTAGATTGCAATGTTACTTAACCGCTGGGTACAAAGTTCATTTGGTTCGATTGCACTAAACAACAATGACCGCTTTCAAAATTCCTGCTTTTATAAATAGATAATTTAAAGTATAAAAGCAAATAAACAAAATTATTTAACCACTAATAAATACATTATGAAGAAAAACAACAATTACGCCGTGCTTTTGGGTTAATTCTGATTATATCATAAACATTTGGTTCAATGTGTAATCACAATACGTGACAGCAAAAAAAAAAACATCGCCATATTGCTCCCCGTTCCGTGTTTTTCAAATAAATACATATTACCCAGTCTTAAGTATTTCTTTCACCTAAACTCCTACAACATTAGTATTACAAACAACATTCATTGCACGTAAGGGGAACGTCGTGTGAAGGTGCTCTTATTCGATCACTCGGATTTTATTTTTAAAATCCGCTGCCACAACACGATGTCGCTCCCCTTCCACGAACCTTGAGAACTTCTCCATTCCTTACGTAATTAAAAATATATATACTAAATCAAATTCAGAATACTGACGGGCGGAAAGTAATAATAAATGTGTTTTAAAAAATAATTTACTTTCGTACTAATACGTCTGACGAGATCTAAGGAAAAAAGTAAGTAATAGAAATTTAAAGCAAATTAATACAATCAAGTATATATAGATAAAAAGCATATCCACGCAGATGATGAACACATGATATACAACATCTTGACTACTAAACATTTGCGTTTAGGCACAGTTCGGTTCGTAATTAACGAATCATTTATAAAAAAATTACCGTCTATGTTCACATAAACATAATTGAAATCCCAAGTCTGATCTTCCTACAATCGCTACAAAAAATTGTGCTAAATTTGAAATAGATTAAAAATAGTTACTCCTAAACGTTATCTACCGAATACTGTAATAGAGCAGTAATGAAATCTTTTATCACTTGTGCTAAAGAGATTGTACGTAAAATACTATACTAGCGCCCTCTATCCTGTGAGTTGTCAAAACAAATATATCTAGCAATTCTCTCGTGACGGGGGAGCCCCAATATAATTCTACGGTTAGTAAACTAAATTACGCAGATTCAATTAGTTCAAGACGAAGAATTAGCGACCAGGTTTTTTGCGAAAGTGCGCCAATGTGACATGCAAATCGCCACCGACAACGCGTCAGCCTGAACGTGAAGGTATTCCGATGACGTGTCGAAGCAGAGTAAAATCAGCGAGTTCAGGCCATTCATGGACCCTAGCTATAATACCGGCGCTGGTTTACACTCAGGAATGCCCGATACGAGATTTCGCAATATCGATATAGCACTACAATCGATACATCGTATTCCTACAAAATATCGCATTATCAAACTATGATATCGTTTCATGTTATACATTTTTTATTAGTATATTGAAAAATTATAACAAACAGTATCAATGCAATTCATAATAACAGATAGCGACTTTTTAGATCAGTAGATTTAAATTATTTTAAAGATATATATGAAGAAATACATATTGTCAAACCAATAGTATATTATATAACCGACATAAATTGCATTGATATACATTTATTATATCATATATAGATTCATTCATCATGCGATACTATTAGGATACGAAATATCGATATATAGGGTGGCGATTACGATGCGTATCGATAGGAGTTCGATAGTTACAGTGCAATAATATTGATGCAATACTTTTTGGGCATTCCTATTTACACTGCTCGGTACACTTATGAACAAAATTGGCTAGATGTAGGTGAGAGGGGCGCGGTCACTCCGGGGTGGGGAGGCGGTGCGCGGGGGATGGGAGGCGACGGTCCGGCGCTCAGCACACGCACCCGCTCTCGCTGCCCTCCTGCTCGGAGCCCATCGGCGCCTGCGTTTGCAGATCCACAGCTGAGAGCGCTATGAGTTAAGAAGATTATCCATGGCCAATACAGTGTATTAAACATATTGAATTAAACGAATTGTTCCTATTAACACACATATTCAACATATATCTGAAATAGAAAGTCTGTGATACAAAATTTGAAAATCGATAATAATTAATACAGGTATCCAAGTATCAACATATATCTGAAATAGAAAGTCTGTGATACAAAACTTGAAAATTGATAATAATTTATACAGGTTATTTAAGTATAATATAACACACGGGGCTCGTCTTAATCGGCATACCTTATTTTATCATATATTCAATATACAAACCACGGAGTAAATCAACACAACTGTTCCTAGGTGTAAAAAAATCGTGTTAGGGTGTAATAAAACAAAAAATATGCTGTGTCATTACTAGGTCTAACAGTGTACGAATCAGAAATCCGATTTTTGTATACGTTCGTTGTTTATACAAAAGACACAATGAATAGTCATCATCCTAAGACGTTTTTCATTTATTTTTTCTCTCAAATCAAACTGCCCAATGACTTAATAGCAAGACATTTGCCGTGGCATTTAGTAAATACAAAACACGAACGTTTTTAAAAACCAAATGATTTATATACTTTCAATTTTAGTAACAGTGGACTACACAAGGTGGCGCTGATCAATGCTCTACTGTTCAGTCCAATCCGGTAATATCATAACTTGTAACAGCAGCCGAGGTTTACCGAGGAAGTCTTCGAGCCAAGTTACTTAAACGCAGTTTAGACTCGCCTTCGTCTCTTTATTTGTAAAAGCCAATAAGGCAAGAGAGTGGACCTAAACAAAAAAATTACTATCGGTCTTCTTGTAAGAGCCATCAAATTTATTAAATGTGGAGAGGTTTAGTCTAACCGCCCTTAGCAGTATTATTTACAACTCAGTGATCTAGTACTAGTCATTTCTAAGTCAGCAGGAGGACAATAACACATGTCAAGCCATGTGTTCTCCCAACATCTCGTGAGTCTTGTCGTCCGTCTCACTGCTCCCAGACACATACAGCAATGACACACGTCAAGCCATGTGTTCTCCCAACATCTCGTGAGTCTTGTCGTCCGTCTCACTGCTCCCAGACACATACAGCAATGACACATGTAAAACCATGTGTTCTCCCAACATCTCGTGTGAGTCTTGTCGTCCGTCTCAATTACTTAAATCCTTTAGGCGGTGTATAGGCAAGTTGGAACGATAGTGAGATAGGTTCGGTTTTGTATAGCGTTGCCTTTGTCTATCATAATTATGAGATCCAATGTGTATCTCCGGAACACTGTGCGATGGAGATTACACTACAAAACCAAATCAAAATGATTTTTGTCGTACATCAGCGAGGATAAATGAAAACAGATCTATTAGTGTTTTAAACATTTTATTTGAAATATCGGCGTGAGCTTCCATACTTGCTATTTACACGTCATTGAGATAATAAGGTGGCCATTTTATTTCACGCACAACTGGCAAAAAACAACGCTTTGCGTACAGATTATAAAACTGTTAAATGATTCGAAATTCGGTTGCCTAGTCGAACGTAATATAAAACTTCTTTCTTTAATCACACGGTAAGCACAGAGTTCATATCAAAATATCTTTTACAAAATGAAATTATTAAAATTGAATTGAATAAATATTGCCTATAATACATTAAATCAATATTACTAACTTTAATAGGAAAATTAATCTAATTAATTTTTAAAAATTATTTCAAAGAAAAAAAAATACATGCATGTGTCTATAGAAATAAATCTCTATAATAAAATAAAATCTCGATAAATAATCTATGTCCCATCGAATATATTTGTAAAAGCTCGTTGGAATGACAATTCTTAAACATACGTGTAAACGACATACAAAGGCTAGCGGTGAAGGTACTTCACTATTCAAAAACTTCAGTTTGCTCATTGAAATCATAAGAATTATGTCTTAAGCGCTAAATTAATAAATAATACTAATATACAATAATCGACGGGCCCTTCGTACAATTTGAAACATATATGCTGCCGGTACTATAATATAAAACAAATTATTGTATTAGTAATTAAAAAACGTATTTAACACGTTCCCAGCCGAGCTCTAAACGTGTCACTTTTGGCCACATCATTTCCGGTATATGACAACTTTAATAATTTTCAAAATTAAATTAAAAAAAAATTAAATTTATTTCGCATTAATTAAAATAAAAATGATGTATAAAATAGAATATTAAATCCAAATTAAGTATATCATACATTGGTTTTCATAAAGCAACGAATTTAATTATAATATTGAATACACATATAAATGGCTTATTAGGACAATCATTATAAAGCGTCGTCACACTATTAGTGGTATTTAATATTTTAAGAGAAGTCTTCTTAAATGCAAAGTGCAAGCCGAACACGCCACATGTACCGTTGTTAGTACATGACAAAAATTTACCCTAAACAACTTAATGTACATTTTTTAAATGTTGCCATAAATTCTTTAAATTCAATAATTCAGCTTGGCTAATAAAAACGAGTTACGTGACAGGGAACGTGTTAATATTTAATCTGTTGACAAAAATAATTTAAGCCGAAGGACCTGACAGACGCGTGCTATATACAACACAAAACTCCCAACGGTAATAATCTACACTCGAGTACGCTTTGCGCATATTTCTACCGAATTATAAAATTTTTGCTTGATTTTCTTTTCATATTGATAGTCAAACATTCTCCATATATATATTAATCCGTGATATATTTCATAATTTTACGCGCATTTATTGCCATCATCAATTGACATATGTTGTCTATGATACGCCTGTGCCGTCTTGTCAATGTCAAATCGTATTAGGCTCCAAAGCTCAGTCTTACAGACCTAATGCATAAATCAAGCGAAACTGACCTTTATGACCAAGTACATACGTGACATTGAAGTAATCGCGAGGCGACTTTCCTATATAACGCAACGACATATTAATAACTACAAAAAAATGTAGCAATATTTATGTAATTATGTAAATAGGAGAAATACTCCCTAAAAGTGTTGCCATTTCATTATAATTGTTTTTCCTATCGACCTCGAAAATACAAAATATTGACATATTGGTATCGGAATTCCTTGGTATTTGGTGTAAAGACGAATATCACATTATTTATAGCTGTATGTGATTTCATTGCGTTAAAAAACATGGTATATTATTTTTTGGTAGATTAAGTGTTGCTTCTTTAATAAAGATATTTGAAATGTCCCTATTGATATTTTTTTTAAATTTTCAGCCAAAAAGTTCCTTGACTTAGAGACTTAAAAATTATTAGAAATATTATTTTCGCCGAGTAAAGAATAACTAGAAATGATTTTACGAAATTTCATCTGCATGGGTGTTGAGGAGACGTTCTTTAAGTTCGCAAAGCTGGCAGGAGACAGGTGGTATAAATTCCTCAAAACCTATTAGCACGAGATTATAGTGGACACAAAATCTATGATATTACAAAAATTTGTATTGAGCAATAATTACATATTTTATAAATTGCGAAACACAGGACGGTTAAAACTATAAGTAAATATCGAGTTAAATACGATGCAAAAACGAATCTGATGTACAAGTTGGTTAACATTGCAGGTAGCGTTAAACCGACACAATGAGCAAATAATTGCGTTGTAATAGATCGGCGCACGCGCATCGTACCTACTGAAGATACAATATTAACTAATATCACCGAGGCTGAAACATAAGCATTTAGCGATATTATCAGATACATTTGTCAGCCTAAACAATAAAGGAAATTTATACATGTTGATTGTTAGTTGCAAAAGCTTTGATGAGGTGAATGTAAGCTAAACATTTGCTTCTACACCGACATCAAATGTGACAGCCCAATAACTTCTGACTGTACAAAGTCAGGTACAGAGACAGATAGTAAACAATAACTAATTTTAATACATAGCAACATGAACTTTTAAAACAATTTTCTACTATATTATCATTACATTACTTATTATTTCTGAAACCATTGATTTTTAGAAAGGGAGTACCATTCATTGACAGCAAATGTGCTTTACCCCATTAAAGCCTTTATAACCTTTTATACTGTATGACTCTGAGCAGCGAGACACGCTAAATATTCCTTATTGTTTACACCGACAAATAGATATAGCAACACTATTGATTACTCCAACTGTTAGTTTAATGATGTAATTATAGTAACATTACGGAATTTTGCACCGTAACACTATCTGTTTAAGTTTAATTTCACTTAACACATCTGCAATCTTCTCCGGTAACTAAGTAGTTATAACCAATCGAGTTGCCACAAGTGATTCCCAAAGAGTCCCCGGGCAAAGTCCTCGTAAGCGATGCTAGTCTAGAAAACAGTGTTAATACAGTAAAAAAGAATTTTAAGAGATATTACTTGAAAATTAATTTGTAGAGTAATAACAAAAGGATTCAGAGTTGGTTGTGAGTTTTTCTTAAACCGGAGCAATGACATTATATAGAAGCAAAATTTGATTCAAACTTGTATCAGTTTTTATGGACTCCACTTAGAATTTTCATGAATTCTTTTCTTGGCAAACACAAGTTATCACTACAAATGATCTAATGTAGTGAATGAATAAATGAATCTTAAATATTTCAACCAAGAGACATCTATTGCCTCTCCCATTCATTTCCAATGGGACCGTTTGAAAGCGGCCTTGAATGAATAACTAACTAAGACATCCCTTGCAAATAATAATATCTATAGTGATAAAGTTTTGCAGAGAAGCTTCGCTTACAAAGTCCCTTACCCTGGGGATGGTTGGGAGATACAATCTTATAATATAACAGGTGTGAGCTGGTTGTCCCGGGCATTAGCAGGCGCATCCGCTGTCCGGTTCCTTGCTGTCCCCCGGCGCCTGACGAAGGATCACCTCGTGCACTACGCAGCATTAAGGAATATAGAGGTCTACTAACACTAATGCGGAAAAAGGACCCGAAAGACGGGGAACTTACACTGTCCATGACTTTAAGCGGAGTATTTAAACTTCTGTAATATCAAAAAATAATTTATTTAATCCATATTTTATTCTGAATACCATAGATATGGATATATTTTCCTCCCAAAATCACAGACAGCATAAATTAAACATAATTGTGCAGACATAAATAAGCTTTATTGTTATCATATAAGGTTCAAATCAATATGCCAACAGAATACAGACATCGCTAGAGCCACGCGAAATTAAATCTTAAATATGGACTAGATGTGTCAAAGAGAAAATTAAAAAACATCGGAATTCTATTTAATGAAGTGACATTTATAAAATAACCAAATAGAGAGCTATTGTGATTTTAAAAATGTATGACGTAATGATTATGTTCAGATTTTTTTCATTTAAAATTAACTAGGTTCTGTAATGAGATGACGTACTTTGACAACCCTACCATGTACGATAACCACTTCAATTGATTTTTTAAGATCAAATCATTAAGTAATGTCAAGCCAAATTCTGGTGATGGAACAAGTATAAGCTATACCCATAAAATAAAGAAATGTCCGTACACATTCCAAATAGTACATTATTTCTATACAACCTGTCATGGTGTTTATTTTTCATTATATTTGCACTTTCAGATATCGCAGGTAATCCATTATAAGACAGTAGACGAAATTATATTCTTACTGCAATAGCTTCAATTTACTAACACAGCTTAACACTAAGAAATGTATTTTTTTTTAAATATGTTTTATTTATTTCGAACGGGTGAATTCGACTTGGCGGATTTATGAGACGACCTTTATAATATACAAAAAATAAAAATGGCAATACCAAAAACTCTGCCGAAAGTCGTTTACTCATAAAGCTTGTTTACCCTTGGCGATATCAATGGCAATCTACCCAAGGTTTTGAAATACACGATACGACTAACATGAACAAAGTATTGCTCTCCAAATACTGCTTGCAGCTAATATGGGACATCCACCATGACAGGCCTTGTGTACTATAAAACCTGGTAATTCCAGAAAAATAATATATGAATACAAACGCAACACAGTTTCATAATCACAACTAATAAAAACATGCAGTGTGTTTCAAAACAAGCATGCAATTACGGAAATATTTAAACTTAAATAAATATATTTGTGTCTACTAAAACAGCAATACGTAAGATAAAGTACTCATACACTAAGCAGGATGGAAGAGACAGAAATAAAGGCAATGTTTACATCAACAGGGTACGGGAGAAAGACATTAGTAATGTTAATTTTACTTACAACACAGATGTTAACACGTTAAAACCACCACCGACACACACGCAGCCAGGGGGCGCCACTAGTCCGTCACAACACGAATACGAAACGGTGTAAGATTAGCCACGAGCTACTGTCTCACCGCATTCAAACGTCAAAAGAATATTTGAATATCGTAATTCTAGTATTTTACTTAGTTTTGATTGACAATTTTGTATTTGATTCTAATTAAATAAATACATTTTCAAATATATCTTATAAACTGTATGGATGGAGCAATTTTTATTATTCGCACAATCTATTACATAGATATTTATTTTCTTTTTATTATTATACATGTCATAAATGTAAGCTTTAAAGAAGTGAATGTATAGCCCATTTGTCAGCAAAAAGCTCTAAAGCTTGTAAACTTATTTTCAATCACCCGTAATCACTAAAATGTGTTACATTAATTTATTTTTTCTGATGCAGTGCGACAGTCCAAAAACTTCTATCAGTACAAAGTCTGAAGAAATAGATAGTAAATAATAATATTCAGCAATCTTAGTGTGTTATCAATACATTTTTAAATATCTCGGAGACCATTGATTTATGGATAATGTACCATGCATTAATTTACAACAAATGACCTATACATTTCACAACTAAAGCTTTACACTTACAACACTACACCTATACCCAAAAACCTTATAACAAAAACTCTAAACGAGTCTTAGGAAGAGTTCACAATAAACTAAGTACGATTTTATGGCCTAGTAATGTTCTCCACGAGATTTATTTTTAAATGTAAGAGACACCTCCATGTTAATCTGATCTTGATAATCGCTCCACCCATTCAAAGGATAAACAATAAATCAATTACATTCGTCATAACTAATCTTACACTCGACGACGTGAATACGAAAAGGTTCGCGAGTTCGAATTAGCCGGCACTCCGCGTCCATTAGCCGTTATTTCATACGCAACATGGCGGTACGGGATCCAATGCGATAATACATTACGTATATAAATGTCCAATACTGTGCGTGTATGGGCGAGCGTGATGTATGGGAGCTTGTATGGCGTGTGTATGATATACTGTGGGTCGACTGTCAAACTGTGAGTGTAAACATTTGTAAAAAGGATACTGTCTTCCGGTGGCTTGTTCTCGGCGGAGTCCATGCCTGGCAGCGCAGCTGCGACCCGTCGGAACAGCTGGAATTCAATAGAAATCAAATGGTATAATACAAATCAAATACAATTCAATATAAATGCACACACTATTTGCTCCTTTTTTATCAATTTAAATAATTTATAGGGATGACTAACGAAGGTTATAATTTAACAGTAACTAGAATCAGGTTGATGTGAGATTCTTCAACTTAAAATAAAGATGCAAAATACGTCTTGATCTGAAAAGAGCCTTTATCAAACTCCTGAAAGATATTAATAATACTTTACACTATAAGATTCTTTTCACTCGTCTTCGTTTGAGGACCTTTTGAAATTAGTTACAGCATAATTCTGAAACATTAGTTGTTGTGTCGAATTGTAGGCGACTGCGAGTCGGTAGACGCGGCGTGGGTAGAATTTCTCACTAGGAGAACCAACGACAAAGTCAAGGTTGAGAATTCCCGCTGGAAGCCAGCAGGGCAAGACTGGTCTTTGGGAGAAGCGTATACCTTGCAGTAACCATATATCGACTGACATGATGATAGTATAGTTACAAACAAGTTACCAATATCATGGAGCTAGACTTCAAGCAATGAAAGTTGTCAATTGAACTCGGATATGTGACAAACATTAAAGAAGAAAAACCGACATCGCCTGAAAGACATAAAATCCGAAGAATATGCGACATCTACCAATTCGCACCGGGGCGAGTGATTTATTGATCGTACCCTTGGAAACATTTCGGAAGAAAACTCCTGTAGTTTCCGTAAAGTAAGCAGTAATGTTTATTATGTTGCGTTTCACAAATTAAATTGTTTTTCGTTATTTAATTGGAAGTATACAATATGAACACCGGAGTAAATTTTATTATCACCACTTTTTCTAAATAAAATCCTGCTCACTATCTCTTTAAATTAGAATATAACTTACTAATGATTACAGTTTCTTACAGTATAATAGACAGGAACAGCCAACAACTAAACTAACTTGCTAAAAATTACGAATCAATATTTTGTTCACCGAAAAAAAGTTATAACGACTACTATTTTAAAACGCTCTTATCATCTAAGAACTGGTTATGGTAGATGACTCAATATGTCGCCCAGGAAGAGCCCAGAGCTATAGCCCATTTGGTATCCGAATGGACATAGAGGAACCCATGTGACCAGTCTGAGGCGACTGTTCGTATATGGACTCAGTGTGTCCACTTTGAAAGTGAACAAGGGAACCGTGGAACTTTTGCAACGAAGACAATCGCGGAGGAGGAGTTGTGTCGAAACTGCGAAGGGCCATTCTATTTCGTCTATTATTAGACGAAGCTGCACATTGCAATGCGGCAGAAGTTTGAGAGCTTGCGTTTCGGTAACCGTGGTTGTTGTGGGCGTACCTGCTTAACGTTGTAGCCAGCCTTCGCGCTGGTCTCTATGAACATTACGTTGAGCTCGCGCGCCTTGCGGTCGCCGTCCTCGGTGGACACCTGCCGCTTGTCCGACAGGTCCGTCTTATTGCCCACCAGCATGATGATGACGTCGGAGCCGCGTTCAGTGCGCACGTCGTCAATCCACTTCGAGGTTTGGTGGAACGAGTTCGCATCTGCAATAACATACACATTATGTTAAACCAAAATCTAGTTTATTGTTCTAAACATAAGAAAAAGCTTTTCATTGTTTACACTCCCGTTGGTCACGCTATAACATGAGAACTTTACCAATTTCATAAATCTTAAAAAAATTGTTTCTTGATACTTAGTCGTCTTCATCCCCCAAAGGTATCTATGGGGAGATAATCTATAATAACAAGCGGGTGCCGACTGCAGTATGGTATGCAGAGGACGCTGCTGCCCATCTTCAGGAAACTTGTTTGTGAGCAGTGGCAATCATATATAATACACAAAGTGTGAATTATATAAAATTGTATCCCAAGAATCTAACTCGGAACCTATAATTGCAAATCTCAGTCCTCTACTACTAAGCTAACACTACTCAATGCTTCATAGTATTGGTTGTTTAAAAAAAATGTACCGAATCTTGTCAACTGAAACTGCAAAACTGCGAGATCGCCTTAAGGTTCTAATTGATTAATCATAGCCAAGACTTTTCCTTAGCTAAGCCCTTCTTTCTTTGATCACCACCTCGCCACCCTTTTAAGTGCGGTAATGCAGTATCGGTAGCACTATATTACGAATGGATGTTTTATGTAAATTACTGTCAAATCAAATGTTTGTATTCTTTTCAAGGTCATGGCCTACGTCTTCTTTATGTTTATATTGACACTAAACGTCTTACGGATATATAGAGATACGACCGATAAAGTTTGACCCAATAAAAACTTACGTCTCGGCTATATACAGGGTGATTGGTTATAGACGTCATAGCCTTAATGGGGTAAAGCTCATTTGCAGTTAATTAATTTAAAGTACACCCTATTTCAAAATCAATGGGTTCGGAAATAATGATATAAATAATCATAATATAGCAACAAAAGCGTTTTCAGAATTCGGATTACCATACAATAAATTATTTTTTGTTAACTACCTTTTCCTGCGGACTCACCTGGGATAAGTGGTTTGTAGGTTTTCAATAGAATAATAACTTAATGTAACATATTTAAGTTTGATCACTTTATACAGGATGTACACATAGGTTGTAGGGATATATAAGCTTTTATTGCTGCCAAATGAACTCATATAAATCGTCCTGTATGTATACGATATCGTATTGGAACTTTAAGGGATTGCTTCAAAGGAGACAGTAGCATACATCTGTGCAGATATTGATCTTCGGGCATTAATATTCAGCGCCGGAGTGCGGCGCGAGTCGGCCGGCCCCGAGCTTTACGAGCAATTAGTGACAGTTTATCGCTTTATCAACACGCCCGCTATTAAACGCTCCAAGTCATAAAAACTCGGCTGTTTTACAATTGTAACATTGTTATATAAATGATATCGTTGTTCTACTACTCGATCGAGGAGTGTTTGGTTAACCAGTTACATCTGGAAGCTTTCGTTAGTGTTCTTGAGCTTCACACGTTACTTAGCTATGAATAATCAATTCTACTTTCATTAAATAAAAAAAATTAAATACTGTGTTTATGATAATGCTTTTTGATGCACAACGGAGCTTTTCCGACATACATAGCCGTCTGCTAAAATGCCTTTCTTAAAAAGTGTTAGGAAACTAATAAAAAAAGAATTAAACTTGTAAAGTAGATCTTAAGTTTTGTCGTGATTAAGGGAAAAATGTATTCTATTATGTATCTATTGAATTCCGGAGTACCACCAACATCAAGTTGACGATAAAATTTAGTATGAAAAAGCGTTTATAAACTTCTCTCTGCCCCTGCAGACTTATTGGCCCGTCATATGCTAGATGTTATTGGCCTAACACATTCCAATAAAAGCAATGAATTAATGTAACGTATTTCAAAGACAGTGCGATTGAAATTATGTGTAAAATATTTCAAGATTTTGGCGTAGAAATAAGTTACACATTTATGTTATAGACCACTTTAACCAAACGTCTAATTAAATTTTGACTCATAACTTTTTATATAATTGTTAACATTGTCTTTCTTGCCCTGTGTTTGGCACTAGTCGGTGTGGCATAGCTCCCGAGGATGCCCCGTGGAGGGGTGAAGCACGTGTTGAGTGATTTGGCGGTGGCGGTTGTGTGATTTGCATTGTTTGCCGCATACGCATTTATCAGCGGGCAGGCGGGCGGTGCATTTTGTTGCACGACTACCACTGCATGTGCGAAAGTGGCTAAATATTGGTCCTTTTCTTACTTAGGATGGACTTCCGCGAGGTATCGCCTGATTCCATTAAATATTGCCTTTCTTGTCTTAATTCTCATTTTAAAACAGATGTATCTAGTCAAAACCTAACACTACATAACATCGAAAAATTACACAAATACAAAAACGTTCACTGCTATTCAAAATTAATACAACAAACATAAATTAAATTGCTCACTGTGTATTACATAAGATTGAATTTTTAATATGCATTGAAATTTAATGTTAGAATATTTTGTGATTACACGACCCGTGTACTTTATAGCATCACGATGTAGGCATTAGAGGCTTACGATGAAATCAACCTGCGTAATACAATTGTGGCTGCTGCGGTGTAACCGATACGACGGGGATTATATCCCGAGACTGAACAACAACTTTATGGAGCTCCTAAACAAAACAGAATATAATAAACCCACGAGAATAAAAGACAACTTATGCGAAATTAAAAGTGAAACAATGGACATATCTGTGACGATATTAACCCTTAATAGCCTGATTTACGAAAGTGTTTTTTTTCATATTACTGTGTTTGCTTGAGGGTCTAGATGAAGGGAAAAATAGATATTTTTTTTAATTTCGTTGGAAAGAATATTATACAACAGTAAAATTCGTACAGCCAACCTATAAAAAAAAACTAATAGTAATGTGAACATTCGGTTTAAAAGATTGGTATCAAAATTGAAACTCTAGGTTATTAAGGGTTAAGTTCAATATCATTAAATCTCATTCATTCACAACAGAGAAGATTGGTAAAGTTCAGAAATAATTTATTTTTGAAAATAAATACCATACCATCTGGAGAACAAGGTTATATAGAATTTCTACATAATAAAACTATCTCAAAGGAGTCAGCAATATGATTTCTTGCAGAACACTTTGGTACAGGTAGAAAGCTAGATCTGCTACGGAACCCACGATGTTCCGCATCAACACGAGACCACAAGATGTTGCCCTCTAGTTCTTTTGACTGGACTATCGAAGCCTACGCCCTTTTTTATGGCCTTCCACGCGCTGGGGTTATCTCTGCACTATTCTACGAAAACCAAAACATAAATTTAGAAAGAGGCCTAGTGTAACACTGAGTTTTTTTTACTAACGGATAATATCTTCTATTTTCGTAGCACGTGTGAAACTAATCACGGAATAGTCGTCTAGTTCAATGAACCCAATTACGCGTCACATACTGCTTAATTAATTATTCACCCATAAAGATAATTAACGGACACAATATGCGCTTACTCAGAGCACTGCTGGTTTTTAAGTTAGGAGATGCTGGTTATTCTAAAAATATATTACTACTTGCATTTTAGACTTTTTTTAGTGTCAATTTCTCAAAATAAAACACTGGAAACCTAGCAAAAAAATAGATGAGGATTGCATTTTTAGTTACATAATACACATTTAGGTTGTTCCCGTATATACATACTTACATAATTATTACATTTAACAAAGTAGCTACATGTAAACACACCTTTATATATCTAAATCGATGTTGACATCCATCGATCTCTTCCATCTTTATGACACAAAATAAATAATATAAGTCGTAAGAGCGCTATCTGGTAAATTAAATATACACAAAAACATTTTTTTTTTTTGTTATCCGTACGCAGTCACGTTCTTATTCAAACATTTAAGATTATATTTCGACTTTTGACTACCAGAAACAGAGAAATAATGCATGTGTCTGAATTAACTTTCTATTATAACAACAAAAATACTCTTGTATGGTTACGTAAAAAAAGTAATACGATTATGACTCGAACACTACACGGCCAGACAAAATCCCCGATCGTTACACTGTCGGTTCGCTGATGTCCGCTCCACTGACACACTTTAACGCATTAAAACAGACCAAAAAACCGGAATAAATAATTCGTAGACACCGCCTCAGTGTATATACGCCGTTATATTAGCCAGCTTAAATACTTCGTAAATTAAAGTAAGACTCCAAGTCTAGACGTCCATTGACTTTAATGGCAACATAAAAAAAACTTTATTTACTTGCTTTTATTTCGCCGTTCTTTATGGGATTCTTTTTTCAAAAACGTTACGATAAGACGTTACGTATAGAACGTTTTTCTTTTATTATCAATAGTTTTTCACAATTCCGTATTTTAAAGGTTTTTTTTCTGTTCTGGTGCCTCTCCAAAACCCTGCACGACTTTCCTGAACACGACTGCGGAGGTCTTACGCGGTCGTGGCCTTCTTAACAAACATCTGTTTACTTTAGATGTTATACAGTTCTTTGTGCAAGGCATGAGTACAGAGGTACCATCCTATAGGACCACCTAACTCGGTTTACCGAGGCTCGCTCGATACGCTAACCAGTCGCAAGAGCAACTGAGAGACGACATCGATTTAGTCTGCCATTCGAAACAAATTAAGCATTTAATTTCGAAGGCACCTGGGAGTGTCCAAAGTTGATTCGACCAGCATATAATTTTCAGAAAAATTTCAAAAGATAAAATAACTGTCACTGCGGAAAGAGTTAGCGCAGAACGTAGGGGAAAAAATTCCAAAGCGCTTCGATGTATCACAAACATATCACACTAATAATTCATTCTTCAATTAAATCAAATAAATGATAGCATACCTCACTAGCAAGACGTTATATAGTCTAATGGTCTGACTTAGTGGACGCCGAAGTAAATACAACTAACATGGATTAACAACTCGAAGAAACAAATTCAACGCACTACGTACAACTGCGTTTAAAAATCATATATAAGTATTATCACATTACGCGTAACGAAACATTATTAGTTAAAATAAATAAGTTTCTCATCGATATCAACGACGGGACTCAGGTATTAAAGTATAATTTTGACAAAGTTATAATGACGCTTGTCAGATTGAAATCGATAATTATCCTTTCGCACTGTTCTACCCCATACCCTATGCATAGAAAATATTAAATATCCCTGTTAGTGTTTATTCCGGTGAAAAAATTATGTTATAGACAAAAAGAATGTTAGACTAAGCGCCTTCAACGCTGTCTGCTCCAATTCCGGAAACCTCTGATCTCATATTTTAATACGCGAGCAGGCGACACTCCTTAAGGGTTGAATAAAGCCTTAACAATCATTGTTTTATTTCTAGTTCATTAAATAAAACATCACACATCGGCTCGCAATGTTGTATCTCTTTACTTAAGATTCTTGCTTAGTGTTCGCAGGCGACGTCCTTAAAGGTATGAAGCCTCAATAATGGTTCTATTTTAAATTATTTCAAAAAAAAAATTTAAAGGCAAAATGAGTGGCCTCTATACATAGTTGGTCGGTCTATTAATCCGCCGAGTTATATGTAGGAGGGCTAGTGTTTACACACTTACCTGTTCGTTAAAAATGACAGGACATATTGTATAGTAAGATCCAACGAAAGTTCATTCGTTCGTTATTTAAGCTTTGTGCAGTTATGTAATGAAATTTACATATAAATTGCCGGCTAATGACTCACATGTGACGTAATTGTGAATGGTCGATACATACGTGGCCATAAATAGAATTCAAACAACCTGTTCGGTGACTTACCGTCATTATTTGGTTTGTAAAATATTGTTATGTACAAATAATACGATATAGATAATTATTGTTAAAACAAATTAAAACAGATGGCAGCTGGGGCCTAAAGTTATTGAGGCACCTACAAGGTGGATAGAAGACATTGTTTAGTTGGTAAGAAAACACAATGCAAGACACTTTTAACCGATCCCATTGCAAAACTATAGAGTAGGCCTATGTTCAGTGATGGACATTTTACAACTAAGATTACGATAATCATGAAGATAAAAATGTTTCTTGGAAGTTTAAGCGTTCAACATACTACGTATATACTAAAACTTTGTTAGTATTGACTAACGTATATATATAATGATTACAATAACATTGTAATTAAACATTTGATAATTTAGTTATTACATATGTACGAAACCGAACATAATTTTACAATCTATTCATCTCTGTATAAAGTCATATGTACCTAATATCTAGTATCTTTAGTATATAATGTTTTTTAGTATCTGTGTCCTACATGCAGGATGAACAACACCAGATGAGTAAAACACCCAACAGAGCCTAGGTACAAAGGAAGAAGAGGACAGCCAAGTATAACGTGAAACGAAACCCTTAGTCAGAGACGGGGACACTGGTGCGTGATGGATGGAGGGGTTTAGAAGAGATCTACGCCAAATGACGACTACTCCTTAGTACTAAGTAGTTGAAATAAAGGGTATATCTATCTTATTTATGGTACATTAATATTGGCAAGATATAAAATATTGCAATAGGGACACCGGCCATGAAAACTCTGGTGATACTATATAATCGATAAATTGTCCGGTTTTATGTACACAAGGCGATGCGAAATGCCCAATGTCCGTTTCCAACACATATACATTTATTTGTATTAACGTCTCTGTGTACGACTTTGTGAAATTGGCATGCCTAGTGGTGATGTTATGCAAAATAATTTTATCTACACTTAAATAACTTGACTTTATGAATAGCCTTTACAATATTATAGAAACAACAGAAAACACAGGTGGTAAGTGGGAATAATATAAAATTAAATAATAATGTTTGTAGAATGATTATCACAGTAAAATCACAAGTAAATTATTTTAAGGTTCTTTTGTTTAACGGTGTCATAAATGTATGACATTAAGGTCACAGATTAACATAATCAATTGAAGTCTCGTCATAGGTCGTCTGAATATATCCCATTGCGTGCTTGAATCTGCTGCCAAATGTTAAATAGGCCATACTATATTTGCAGCGCTTTTTCAACTGTGCTTTTGTATGCAAGTGAGACATGATTGTAGTGGTCGCCAACTACTTTAAAGAATTATAAGGATGCGTTAACATGTGGTTTTTTTGACAATTTTAATTAAAATTCATTGTGAGTTTCTTTTGTTTATTTCATCATCATATCAGCTGATAGACGCCCAAAGTAAGGCATAAGCCTCCTCCAACGATAGCCACGACATCTTAATGGAGAGCTTTCTATCTACACTGCCCTGGTTCCTTACATTAGATTTTTTATCCATATTATGGATATTACAGGTAAAAGGTAAAATTGGTCTAAAACACTCGCAAGTTTTAGCCTAAACTATATAGTACACAGAAAACGCTTCCACGCTGTGTAGATGACAAATATATATAGATATTTTGTCACTATGTTTTTGCATCCTTTGCTCATTTTCATTTACAAAAGGGATACCCCTCCCCCCCCTTTTGGGAAACGAGCATAGGATGATAATAGGTAACATTTACGAACCGAAAAAAAAGATATATTACAAAAAATCCTGTTCACATCGCGTTATTTTCTCCTACTATTTAATTCAAATATGGCCACTTTAGTAAGCAACTTAAATATCGTTTTACTCTAGTAAACCCACTTTCTTAATTTATACTTTTTTAACGTAATTTTGTGGCTTAAAAATGCGGACAAAATTGTTATCAATCTCACGGAGTGACTTATTAAGATAGTTTATAGAAAAATATCGAAATGAATAAAACTATGTTAGTTTAATAAAATCTGGTAACTCTCTAATTTAGTAATATTAAAGCAAAAACAAATGAAAGAAACCAGACATTTTCTGTTAAGCAATGCAACACTTGCAACTAACTGATCCGATACAATTGGAAGTGGGTATGAAAAGATTCGATTACAGCACTGTTCGCAGGTGGCGGCTGAAATGCTGAAAGCGCTGCGACCTCGCCGCGCAAGCAGGCCACAAACATTAGGTCTGTTACACACCAAGAGCAGACTTCTTTTGGCCTTGTACAACAATCATCGTATCTTATAACATTCGATAGTTTTTAATTGATCAACATATGCGGAACTTTGACTCTAATGTTTATAGTATAATGCAGAAGTCGGCAACATTTTAAACGTAGAGTGAAATACTAAATTAAAAAAAATCATGGCAGGCGCCAACAATTTTTTGACCTAACAAACGTATAAAAATGATATTCATATTTATAAAACATGTTCATACATTTATTTAATAATTTATAAATTTAATTACAGAACAGAGGTTATTAGTAACCCTTACATAAATACAAAATAATGTTTGTAAGTATATTAAAGAAGGTGGCAAGAGCAATTACATATTTTTATTTAAATTAATTTAATAGGATATTTGGGTTGCCATATCATTTGCATTTTATTCATAATCGATCATATACGACGTTTTGAAATTCTTGTCTAAATTAACAATAGTTTAAGGGCGCACTAAAATTTATTGAAGGGAGCCGTGTTGCCGACCACTGCTATAATGTATATATACCTCAAACATAGTTAAATTTCAATAAAAAGGAGCAACCGTTATGTATGATTAAAAGATTCTAGCAGAACTCTTTTCAGCACACACTAGCATTTACCGACCCGATGGTAGCTTGCTAACGGACTGACTGCACTAACCTTTTTAGTTGTATAAATAATTGATTCGATACGAACTTCGATTTAAAAGTGCGTGTAAATATCTACTTGAATAAATTTGTTTTGAATTTCAAGAAAACTGTATTTTCCAATCTACCCATAGTTTAGTGCAGCGTTTCTTAATCTGTTTGATAAGTGGTACCCTTTTTAACAGTCACTTTTATTGTGGAAACCCTGGTTTGTTTCAATACTTTGCTTTTGATGTAACATTCTATAAGTTAAAATAATTTCAAGAAATATTTATATTCTTCAAAGAGGATTTTAAATTAAATCCAATTAAAAATTAGATTTTTAATTGGATCAGTTTCATTACTTTTTATTAAATTATTTGTATATTAGGCTTAATTGACGAATGTTTATATTGACAGGTTCGGCATCACATCAAGTGACTATGTCATAGTCACTTGATGTGAATTATTGATCATTAAACTTCGAATGAAGTTCCATGCGAAGTTTTTTTTTTTTTAATTAAAGAATTGTACATGTGCGAAACGCGAGAAAGGCGCCTTCAATTAGATTAAGGATCCTTTTTTATTAACAACACCACGCCTTTTTAAGCTGTATCATGTGAAAATTATATTATAAATAATTTAGAAAACTTTATATTCATTATAAAGAAACAGGAATAACAATACAACACATCTAAATTAAATAAATCCTTGAAAGAATTACAGATAGTTTTATGCCTCGAGTAACTGAAGTATAGTTTGGGTAACGTTATAAATTGAGAATTTAAATAAATAATAACTCTCCTATCTCAAATTCAAGTAATTTTCTACACATTGTACATACCACGACAAGTTCGAGGCGGGGCGTATACAGAAGGCACGATAATGGTCCTCGCAACCGCTGATGGCAACAACACAAAGGCTGCGACATATAGAACCTGAAAAAACCTTTTCGCACCCTTTTTAAAGATATCCTATACTGAATATTTCAAATCAAAAACTTCTATGTTTACACGAATACAAAAAAGTGATGAAAAAGTTTTGTTAACCAAGAATTGGTATTTAGCTATGGTTTACGGTAGTTAAAAATCTATAATTATTTCGAAAGTTTTTGTTTCACATGTAATTTTAATTTTACTGAACAAATTTCAAAGAAAATTTTTGTACCTTAAAGTCAAAAGATTTTTCAGGATAATTTCTTAGTGATGTTACTTTTAATGTAATTTTCGTAACGAAAATCTTTAGTGCGGTAAGATATTTATTGCGATTATTAGTTTAGTGATTAGAATAAACTTTAAGTACAATGCCATTTCAAACAATATTTTCATATTCAAATGACATCGTAACAACTTAAGAAAACTCACAGCTAATAGTTCCAAAGAACAATATGAAAATAATAAAATCAGTGAAGTCTAGTCAAAAAATTCGCCTCGTATAAAATAAGTCAGTAGCAATCCTTAAAGCCTGCCGTGCGTTGCGCTATTCGCGCATTGTTGAAATCAAACACCTAATATTTCTCTTTAACATGTTACATACCACTGCATTTTTTGAAGATTTTTCATTCAGGCCTCGTTGGACGTATACAACCCACACTTTAAAATTAAAAAAGTCGTTTAAAACGTATGCTTTACACTTAATACTGCAAAGCTATAATTAACGGGAAAAATATATAAATTTTAACATGCATTACGTACGCGCATACGTGATGTGAAGTAATCTTCATTGGTTCCGTACAATTCATTTTTTAAAAATCTTTTGTTTTTAAAGAGAACTGCAAATGGCCTGAACGGAAAGTGCAGCGGTTGTCGTATACCCCACGTGGCATGTAATGTGTTAATTAAGACATACTGGCCAATGGCTGAAGATGCCCCATGGAGGGGTGAAACACGTGTTGAGTAATTTGGCGGTGGCGGTTGTGTGATTCGCATTGTTTGCCGCATACGCATTTATCAGCGGGCTGGCGAGCGGTGCATTTTATTGCACGACTACCACTGTATGTGCGGAAGTGGCTAAATATTGGTCTTTTTCACACTGGCCAATATCTAAGATCCTTAAACAATGTATATTATTATTTATTATATTAGTTAGTAATAACTTCTGAATTTTCATATTAGCACAGTTATAACTTTTACAAACAATGTACATACATACAATGTGTTGATGTGTTTTAATGCAAGTGTAATGCAAGCGTTATTATTTTATTGTATATACAAGTTATGTGAATCGTGCAAAAGTTTTAACATAATTTTCAATCACCCTGTATAGAATATCTTTCTGAACACGTGACATTAATTTATTTGTTCTATTTGAATCGACAAGCAAATGACTTCTAACTTTGCAGTTTGCAGAGACAGATAAATGACTAATTTTAATACGACTTTCGGAAACCATTTTTTACTACGTTTCCATTAGATATATATTATTTCTGAAAACATTGATTTTGGATAGTTAGTATTTTAGATAAATTGACAGCAAATGAGCAATACATTCAACCTTTGATGCTTTTACTCTTATAATCTACTAGCTGATCCCGTAAACGTTGTAAAAAAAATAAAGTTTTTAATTAACAAATGTAAGATAAGGGTTGATCGTAGAAGGGTGAAAATTTAGGTTTGATTGTATTTTTGTATGCTGTAACATAATAAAATAAAAACCAAAAAAATTGTCTAAAAAATTAAAAATAAAATTTAGGGGTGGACCACCCTTATCACTTAGGGGTATGGAAAATAGATAGTAGCCGATTCTCAGACATACTGAATACGCATGTAAAATTTGGTAAAAATCGCTCAAGCCGTTTCGGAAGAGTTCAAGTTCGAACACCGTGACACGAGAATTTTATATATTAGATTAACGTGAATACAGATGTGACAATGTTGATATTGAAGAATACCCTAGAAGTACGCATCATGAATACATTTTACAATGTAACGTATTCCGTTTAACTGTTACTTTCATTGTGGCGTTACGCAAAGCAAATTTTCGACAGGCGCTTACGTCATCGCTTAAAATTCACTCTCAATTTACATTAGATTAAATGTTTTAACTGGCTAGAGCGAGTATAATAAAAACTTATTATTCACCCGCCAATGTGACTTGTAGAATGTCTTAGTCTAAGTAATGTAGTGAAACATTCGTGATAGCAAAGCAGTGGTAACTCAACGGAAGAGGACAGAGACTTCAATTAAAATTTTAATTTAAAACCATTAACACTGGTTGAAAATTGACGGGAGCAAATCTTTGTATACTTTTTCTTTATTAGAAGCTAAGAAGCGAAACTTTATTTTCCTTCATCATCGATTAATTGCTTTTAATTAGGATTTACTTAACAAATTTTAGGAATCGAACCCGTTACTATAAAAAATGTAATGAACTAGATAGACGAACATTTGAGCAGTGGTATCCGAGCGGTAGAGGTCTGAGACTTGCGATCGTAGGTCGCGGATTCGATTCCCGTCATACAATGTTATATAATTCACATTGTGCAATAATTATATAGTATTACCACTGCTCATTAATAAATTTCAAAGGGTAGAAAGCAGCACGTTCTGCTTATATACCTCTGCTTATATACTTCTGCTTATATGCATAATACCACACTGCGATCGCCAACCCACCCGCCAAGCGTTGATGGGCGTTTATGGACTGAAACGGTGACGAAAACCTTCCTAGCCTTTTGAATTTTCTATAACTGTACAGTCTAAACAACACATGAAGGTTTTCTAACGATAAAAAACACCGTGCTTGCGTGTTATTGAAAAGCTGAGACCTGTTTATAAGATAAGAACGTGAGGACGGTCAGAACAGCACTATACAATAATTAGTTATACTTATAAAAATTTTAAAGTGATAAATATATAGCTCATATGCTATAAATTAATATATTATACATCGTATAAAAAAATTCATAGTAGCAGAAGTAATAAATAACCTAATGATAATATAGACAGAGAAAGATTTCAAAAATTCGAATTGTGAATATTAAAATTAATTATTTTGTTTATTATCTGTCAGTGCATCCTTTTACTACGTGAAATTATTGGCCGTCGCAAAAATAATGTAACATATTTCAGAGTGATCACTTTATACAGTGTGGTTGGAGAAAGGTAATTAAAACTGTAAAGCTTTTTGGTGACGAACTTTACATTGTCATCTCTATAGCTATTACACATGTAACTAAGAACCCTGTATAAGAGATAAAATTTTAGCTATTGCATACAGTTATTTAAAAACTCGTTCCAACTTAAACAAAATTCTTCCCATCCTTGTTGTTTTTTCCGTAATTTTTCTCTAAAGATATAATTTTATGCAAATTATGACATCAGTCAAGTTACTTGTAGTCTGTAAACATAGACTCCATCAGACAACGGCTTAACCGTGAATTAAGTCTGCAACGGATCCTAAGAATTTAAGTTTTCCAAAAACCAATTATCGTTTCAGATCACAGATACACCCCACCGCAAAGTATAGGCCTCCCCCAAAGATATCTATGTAATCGCCACGTTTGGCAGGCGAGTTAGCGATGGCAGTATGGTGTCATAGTACACAGAGGACGCTGCTGCCCATCCCCTGGAAACTTATTTGTGAGCAATGGCATAATATAATGGCTATATAATTGACACACTAAGTGTGTATTACATATGATTGTATTCCGGTAATCGAATTCGCGAACCACAATGTAAGTCTTAGTCCCCCTACCGCAGGGCTACCACTGATCAAAACTAATAGTTTTGTACACAAGAGTTTCTTGATATTTTATATATCAAAATTGTAAGACGAGAAGAGCGTTCACAGGGTGGTGCGCGACATAGGCTTATTTCATAGATCACCCCGATATCCGATTTATCGCTGGTGGTATCAAGCGACCTTCCACGACCTTTGTCTTCCACATGGTTCATCACAAAAAAAAAGGTTGCACTTATGCCACATCAACAGCGAATTTAAACTCTGTGGTTGCACGATGTCCATCTGATAAACACAACGTCGTAAAATGAATTCGTCACGCGAACGAGCCCGAACCGGAATTACGTAACGGGAGCTTTATACGCAGCTCGAATAAAAACAACGGCCACAGACGATCAGTCGCGCTTGTTTATTAATTTTAACATTTCAATGCCTTCAGCAGTCTAATCTTTGCATTTAATTTCGCAATTAATGCACCGTTTCGCTTGTTCGAATCGATTTTTTGGCTTTCCATTTATTTGTCTTTGACATATTGCAAATCGAAATTTCAGCAGAATGAGAAGAAATAAATCCGTCTGTACAAGTATTAACTGTAAGCTATTAACTTAAGCAAAATTGCAAAAAAAAGAAACAATTTACCAAATTTTTAGATTCAATATTTGTAAAGGAAAAATGGCAATAAATTACGATGAAAATAGAAAAAAATGTCAAAGTAACCACCCCTGAACCTATCTATTAAACGTTTAAAGTCAGTTAAAAAAATGTTAAATTTAATTCTGTTTTATTAAATCATTACTAAAATCTTGAAGTGTATCCAATCTAATTTATAGTTTGAACAGTGTTAGCGATAGAGGACGAAGACTTGCGATCGTAGGTCACAATATATAATCTTATATATTTCACCCTTTGTGGATTAATTACAAAAGATTGCATCTGCTCATTAACAGCTGTCATTAGCAGCGTCCTCTGCGTAACATAACACCACCATCACCCAACCCACCTGCTAAGCGTGGCGATTATAATATATCCCTATATAGACATCTTTGGAGGTTGACGATGACGGCGTAACAAATGGAGAACTCATTTCGTTAGTAATAGATGATAATATTGAGATTCCATCTAAAATATATTTGGAAAATTGCCCTGAATTATTTTTTATTTATTTATTATTTCTATTGGACTATAACAGAGCAATACGAAAAGTGCAAATCGGACTGGTTTAAAGATTAAAAATTTCTACTTGTTATTCAATGTACGTAAAATTTAATATTCACAATTACAACTATTGAAAGCAAAATTTCATTATCAATTGTAATTAAAATAACGTACATAAAAATAAAATGCAATAAACGTATCGCATCCTACGCGGCCGGCATCGCGATGAGTCACGCTAACGCGAAATTAAAAAGAAGAACACAACGTGGCCGCCGTAGGCGCGACACGGACTGCGGAAATTACTTCACTTTTAGTCTGTTTAAACTTAAGTTCTGTCTAATTTGTTTCGTCAACTGCGACATTACATATACCAATCAAACATATTTTTTTCATCATAATTTCAACAGTAATATAGCGAGAAATAGGCCTACCCCATATACTTCCAAAAGGACCGCTCGGTTCACTATCTGCCGGTCCGTGGTCTAGACTCCAGAACCATAAGGTCCCAACGGCCAATTGTCCTGTTTTTTTAATACCTAATTTTTAATATTATTGGTAATTAGGTATAGGAATTCCAGCTTCACTAGGTTTGACCTTTAAAATTTTGAGTCTAGAATTCTATAATAAAGATCTTGAGAGAGTGCATAAGACCGGATTAAAAATTTGACTTTATAATATATGAAGTGCGTGTACTAACACTTTAGTTACAAATATTTATTGTTTACGATTCGATAGAATAAAATTTCAATCGGTACATTTTTGTATTCAAGTACGGAGCCGCTGTGTAGATAGATGAGAAAATCTTTGTTTTTTTTTTATTTTAACTAATTTTTTACATCATACTGTGACAGATCCAACCTGCTACCAAGTTGCTTGCAAATTTTAAAGAGCTGGTTGGTACAGGTTTGTTAATTCGCAGTGACGAGCTATGAACGCGACTAAAAAAGCCTCCCATCTCCATTTAGCATAACGTTCTCGATCATCTAATTACTAGTTAGTACTATTGTCGTATGAATTCATACAAGTTACGCTCACTTTCACTAATCATCTTAGAAGAAATTAATCTATTTTTCCGCTGACGCAACGAAAATGGCTACACGTTCCTGTGTTCCCACTACAAGGCATAGGTTTCCTAAGATATCTATGGAGCAGACATATCATAATCGTCAGGCTTGGTAGGCGTGTTAGCAATCGCAGTGTGGTATCATGGCATGCAGAGTACGCTGCTGTCCATCCTTTGTAAATTTGTTTGTAAGTAGTGGAAATCCTATATAATTGTAAGAAAAAGGACCAATATTTAGGCACTTCCGCACATGCAGTGGTAGTCGTGCAACAAAGTGCACCGCCCGCCAGCCCGCTGATAAATGCGCATGCGACAAACAATGCGTTAGTTACTTAATTCATTAGTAGTTGACTCTGTGTTTGGCACTAATCGGTGTAACATAACTCCTGAAGCACGTGTTAAGTGATTTAACGGTGGTAGTTGTGTAATTCGCATTTATCAGCGGGCTAGCGGGCGGTGCACTTTGTTGCACGACTACCACTGCATGTGCGGAAGTGGCTAAGTATTGGCCCTTTTCTTACTTAGGATGGATTCCGCAAAATAACGCCTGATTCCATTAAATATCCTATATAATTGCACAAAGTGTGAATGATATAAGATTGTATTCCCAGAATCGAACCCGTGATCTACGATTCTTCTCAATTCTCTGCCGTTAGGCTGCCAGCCGTCAAGTTATCATTGCTGATATAACAATTCGAGGTAAAATACTTTAAAGACGAAGTTACAGATACCCTAATTGGTACGACGCAATAACATGCTTTTAATTGTAGTACTTTGGACATGTATTACGAAATCAGAAATGCAGTATTCTGTAGTTAATAACGCAAATTAAAATATAAGTCACCCGAAAAACTGGAACACTGTTTAGAGCTACAGCGTCGATGGTCAAGAAACACTCGCGATCTTAACTGTGTCGTCTTATTCTATCGGATTCAAAAGTCGGTCTACCTAGTGGAAAGTATTAACCTCGCCGCGTCTACCTGCTCGTGGTCGCCACTTCATACGAGAAATTTTTTGAAGTACGTCGCCCACTTTGATTCTTCTGCAGATCTCCTCATTTTTGATTCGAACTCGAAGCATAACTTTCTCTCTCATATATATATATATATACTAGCTGATCCCGCAAACGTTGTTTTGCAAAAAAAATATTTTTAATTTTCAATTTTAAAATAAGGGTTGATCGTAGAGGGGTGAAAATTTAGGGTTGTATGTATTTTTGTGTGTTGTATCATAAAAAAATAAAAACAAAAAATTTCGTCAAAAAAATAAAAAAAAAATTTTAAGGGTGAACAACCCTTATCACCCTATCAGACCTACTAAATACGCATATAAAATTTGGTAAAAATCGGTCAAGCCGTTTCAGAGGAGTTCAAGTTCGAACACCGTGACACGAGAATTTTATATATTAGATATTCTCTATTCTCTCTCATGGTGCTCTCTGGGTGATCTTGAGTAACTCGAAACTTATACAGAAATATTAAGTGTTCTATAGTTTATAGTTATAGCTTTCCTTTCATTTAATGATAAGCTTATCTAACAATTATGTTAGAAATTAACAAGGCAGAAAATTTTAAATGTTTAGTGTAGATATATCTTTTATAGATCGTATAAGTACGAAGGAATAAGTTGAAGAATTCTTTAGTTATTCACGTTATTACTAGAAATGATTAAACATGTGAAATTATATATATCAACGTAACAAAATAAATAATTTTGGTTTTACAATGTAGCAGATATATTGAAAGAGATTGGTTCTATTTTTAATTATATTCAACAAATTTAATAAATGTAGCAGAGTACGAGTTTTTCGCCATATTTATGTTATAAAAATATATTTAATAGAGTTTTTAATAAAGAACTTTGCCGTTCACTACTCCGGAGCGAGCTCCGTCCGAAACTTATTAAATATTTTTACGAGTCCGCGCAACATCGATTTTCTTTCCGACGTAACCGTCACTGGGGAACTCGAATACGTTTCGGACGTTGATCTCGTTTCAGAACAACGTATAACCGACTCTACAGCGCCGGAAACCCCTTGTGGATATTTGCCTGTAACTTAGCCTGACTTAAATGTATACAATTTAAGTTTATATTTCGACAACGTTTATTAACTGCACTAAGATATACATGTAATGATTAAAAAAGTCAAAGTATAGTGCATTTGTCAAAAAAACCCCAAAGCTTTTACACCAATTTCCAATTCCCATCTAAAATATGTTACCATAATAATAGAATATTATTTCTATTGAAATACAACATGCAAAAAACCACTGACAGTATTAGGTTTGCTTGAATTAATTTGAACATGAGGTAAACAGAGTTAACCCTTTGGGTCAGGCTGGTATTAAAAATGTCCCACCTTTTTGAAGCGTAATAACGCATGGTGGGACATTTCTCGACCCACCTGGAAATTGGAATAATTGCGCGCTCATACATTTTTTCTGAACTTTATAAAGTAATTGGCAACACCATTAGCAATTGTTAAAATTATACTCGATTGCGCTGGCAAGGTTTATCATCATATGACAGGTTCGTCAATTGTTGAAACCGAAAAATTTTAGTAGTTAATAGCAGAATTAATTTTATTTTTTATTTTTATATATCCTTATTAATAATAACACACCAATTTTGTTAAATTTTGAAGGAAATAAAATTTCTGTGCAACATGGGTATTTTTATTTTCTAAATCATCGTGCCTCAAATGGTTAAAACGCTTTTTCTTTATATATTATTATTACGTTATTATATATCAGAAAATGTAAAATTTGTATGTACCGTAGATGAATTGACTGCAAATGAACTTATATACATATATACATACATTTATCAGTTTAAAGCTTACATACCTATAACCAATCACCCGGTATATTTCAATTAATTAAGACCTATTTGTCTTGTGTTACAATTTATTACTATCCGCTAATGGTTAATAAGCATCCTCTTTTCGGGTCCGGGGTTCATATTTCAACCAATAGGTCTATTGTTGGGCATAGACCGGTTGGAAGCGGCCTGGATCCATCTTTCGAAGACCCTAACAAGATCCTCTATCATCTTTGTGCGCAGACGTAAATAGGCACAAGTGTTTTTTTATGTCATTAAATTGAATAAACAAACAAAACTCGAAGTTTTGCAAAATGCATTTAAAAATGTACTTTAAGATCATACAATTGTAGACCACTGCACAACAAAGTTGACCTAATATATTTTTGACTCTGTGTTTGGCACTAATCGGTGTAACATTACTCCTTAAGATGCCCCGTGGAGAGGTGAAACACGTGTTGAGTGATTTATTTTTTCATTTATCAGCGGGCTGGAGGGCGGTGCACTTTATTGCACGACTACCACTGCATGTGCGGAAGTGGCTATATATTGGTCCTTTTCTTACTTAGGATGGACTTCCACAAAATAACGCCTGATTCGATTAAATAATATATTTTTGTAAATAACTAACCTGAACTTTCTTAGGTTTGTAATTTTTATATAATAATCTTGGGTTAAATAGATGGATGGCAGGATAGGTCGTCGTGATCTTTGGAGGAGGTATATGCCTTACATTGGATATCTATCGGCGGACATGATAAAACGATTTTTTTAGTAGTAAAGTTCATTGATATACATGAGATTTGAAGCTGAGGATAGTTCTTATTTTAAACATGCAACTGTTTATCAAGCTACGAAATTTTCAAATTGCACACGTAATTTCATTGAAACGATAGTAACTAGGTTCAAGAATAGATGTGACGGCAGACGACTTAAAATTGCAAATCATTGATTCTAATTGAAACAGGTATAAATTTAAAAAAAAACTTTATCCCGGCGCAATGACCTACCATAATACATCATAATAATTGGTATACTAAAGAATAACCATAGACAAAATCCGGTTCACGTAAACATTAGCTATATGCGTGTACCACGCGAATGTCTTACCAGTGTTGAAGGTTGTAATATCGTCTGACCGCGAATGCAACTTGATATCACACGACGGTGTAATTTGTCATTTACATATAACGCTATAATCAAACAGTACAGTAAATTTGTTTATAAAATGTATTCTTTATTTATTATTCCAAATCAATTGCGTACTCTTCAAAATAATCCCCGCATTTGCCAACGCTTTCTCCTGTCCTCGAAACAATGGAAATAGTATTTTTCCAGTATAGCCTTTACGACCTTAGATTCGGTTTTTCTCTCCTAAATCGTGTCAAAATGGCGACCCCGCATTGACTGTTTGAGTTTGCTGAATATCCAAAAGTCGAAAACGATGCAGAACGATATGAGTCCTTTTTCTAACGCTATTTTTTTTAATTCAGCGATTTTAGCACCAATCGAGACGTCGCGTTTGACAAAAACACGTGTAACTCAGATATAATTAAACCTTTTGACAAATAAACGCCTGGCAAATATTATACTCTCCTACCAATCCAGAAAAAAATTTACTAGCCTTCCATATGCCTGGGAGTTTCAAATAACAATTTCACTTTACTTTTTGATTGCAGTACCATATCAGCTTCCTAAGCAACCATTCACACGTTTTACGTGATAATCTACATATGTACTGTTTAGTATAGACTACTCAGTATGACTTAGTTTTTTTTATCGGAATCTCGCTACTGCTCAAATGGCATTTGTAGATTCCGCGAGTTCGAGGAGGCAGGGAGAAGAAGGCGCCTGGCCTAAGACCGCTTTTGAGGTAGCGCTGAAGGGGTCCCGGAGGATTGGCCGCTACATACTATTATTTTACCGGATTCGTATTGATGGACCAGGAGAGCATATAACAGCAAAACGTACGTCATACTTGCTTAAATGCTATATACAATTTCAATTCTTTTTACACTATCGTATATACTTCAGTATATTTAACTAAGACAGGCCGTACATAAAAAACAAAAATATCGCAAATTGGGGAATGGCAGATATTTTTCGGGTTAAATTCTAAGTCAGTCAGAGATCCAATATTTTTTGTCTTGATTTACAAACAGATATATTAACAAAAAGAACTATTGAAGATATTCTTTATTTTTTGAACTACACTGCTGTCTAAGTGCAATTTAATTACTATACTTCTTCCAGAAGCTTTGGCCGCTACATTCTCCTGTATTACCGCATTGAGGTTCGAAGATAGGTTGATTGATTGCACAGGAAGAAGTTCAGTCTCAGTTATATAAACCGGTATAAGAACCAATAACAAAGTAAGAGCTTATTACAAAATATATAATCTCCGGTGAGTTAGTACTTGGTTTCAGACACGTCTTGAATGAAAACAGTCCTCCTTTTAAACTTATAAGTAAATAAGTATATTGTATATTATTTTGTATTATTATAAGCATAATTTTGTATCTTAAAGCATGTTAGAAGTGATTTATAAATATCTATGTAACGCTAAAACAAAAACATGTCCGTATGAGAGTTTATGGGGTCAACAAAATGTCGAACTCACATTTAGCCGTTCCAATAAACGTGTGTAAACCCTGGGTCAGGCCTGAACTAGACTAATAGCGCCATTACTACATGTACCGCGTCTCTTTGCACTGTTTACATCAACCGTAATTACGACAATGGCGGACACGACAATTTAAGAAGAAATCTAGTCCATTAATTAAAAAAAAACATTATCACAAACCATAAAATGACTGGCTACACTTTTTAATGTATCACAAATTTATAAACAAATATTTGAAAATCGAACAAGTCTTTCCATTTAGAACATTAGAACTGGCAACATTCCAATAGTCAGATTTTTATTTTATCGACCTTATATGTGGCCAGTACATATATACATAAATATCTGCATTTATGTATTAAAACACAATATGATAATAGATTATTATAATTAATATAACAGAATTCAACACATATAAAATATACTATGTTGAATATTAACATATTGAGCAAGAATTTTGGGTCAGATTTCTTTATCAAACCAAATTGGTAACACAGGATGTGCGTAAAATGAAGTAGGCCAGTAGTAAAATTACTGAATTTTTTGCTTTTATTAGCTGTGAACAATGATCAGTGCAGTAATAATAAATAAAGTTGAAAATATTAACTCTTTGACATCCTCGGACTTGATCATCATCAGACATCGACCAGCTCCATAGACATTCAATAAGACCTATTGGAACTTAAACAATTTCGCCTGTTCACCTTGTCGGTCCATGGAGTTCACTCCAGAATGTTAAGGCTCCTGCGGCCTATCTACCTGCCCACTACCGCTCCAATCGACCGGGTTGTCGTTAACTTTAGTACGTCTACGAATCATCTCATACGTAATTCGTTCTCATAGTGAAATTCCGAGCATACTTTAAAGTTCCTTCAAGTTCGAGGATTTGGTGATGTCCACCTTTTCCATCCCTGAGCCACAAGGCCAGCTGCCACCTATTCTGCACGGTATATGACCTAAATATTGCCACTTCCTCTTACGAATACGACTATACCGGCTACTTTCGTTCGTATAAAGACTATTCACTGCATAGTTTAAATATGTAAGAATTTTTTCCTATGCCCTTATGATATGCCAGTGTGAAACTAATAAAAAAAGTGTCTGTTTTAAAAAAAAAAACCTACAGGTAATCGAATAACTAGAATACTTACTGGTAATGTCATAGACCACAACTGCTACAGTCGAATCTCGAATATAAGAAGGTATCAGTGAGCGGAAGCGCTCCTGACCCGCGGTGTCCCACAGCTGGAGCCTCACAGTGCGGTCTTCGAGGTACATCGTCTTCGAGAGGAAGTCGATACCAATCGTCGCCTACACATAGTAAAGAAAAATTAATACATGATTCATATAACTAATCAGAGTAATTTGTTATAGGTGTAAATGATTGAAAAGTCAATAGTTTTATAAATGGTACTATCTTTCAAAAAACAAAGATTTCACAAATATTATTAGAATCAAATTCAATATTTGAATGTGACAGACCAATAACTTCTAAGTACTTCTCTCCAATTATTTTTCTCAGTACAAAATTTTGCAGGGATGAATGGTATAAAATTATTAATTATAATATGTAGTGATCCAAATTTTGAAAACATTACTTCTCACTTTATTACCATTATATATATTTTTTAATGATGAATTTTTTCGAAAATGTGTCCTGCACATTAATTGAGCTGTATATTCAACTCTCTAAAGCTTTCACACCTTGTATAGCTAAATTGTATCGGCAAATTGCTAAATTTGGACTAACTACTTGCATGCTTTAAAACACCATATTAGTTTAATCTGTAATTCTTCTTAATAGTTTAATCTTTGGTGTAAACACATATTAAAATAAATAATAGTAAAAAAAAAACAAAGTTTAACTTTTTTAATGCCTATCATCACATGACTCCTGTTACATCTATCTGTTATAAGAGATGCAACAAAAATATAACTACATGTATGTATAAATTAATGTATGTTTTATATTATAATCCTTGTGGATGGTCACAAACTAAATTGAGATCATGAAAAAGTTAAAAGAAAATAAATATTATTATGAATTTAGGAGTAGGCATATGGACAATAACAATATTTGTTAATAATAAATCAGTACTTCTAAAATAAATAACTCTCTGTTGCAATCTAATGACAAAACTAAACTTGACACACACCTTATAAGAAGACATGCCATTTGAAAATGTTGTCAAAAGAGAACCTTACAATAGCAGCTATCTAAACTATTTGAATCATATAAAAATATTCTTCAAAGTTTAAAATGCTTTAAGCAATTTACTAGTCAGTGGGTGATATGTTTGTTTGTATAGTGTTTAAAAAATAGTGGAATAATTTGAATTGGGTTCTAAAATACTTAAGCTTATTTATGCTAAATATCTATTTGAATTCATCTCTTTACTTAGACATACATGAATAATGCAAGAGTACAAAGTGATAGGTATTTTTACATATATATCTAAAAAAGTAATAAAACAAAAAAAAAACTAAATGGTGAACACATAGTAACCATAATCCAAATGTTCACCTTTCATCATATCACCATGATTTGTAATAAAAAAGAGAAATATTAATAAAGAGTTAAAATACACTATTTAAATTTCAACAATGTCAAAATATTAATCATTGGAAATACATAACCTAAATAGGTGTATATTATTTACATTCCTATTACATATTACTCATTTTAATTTATTAATGTAATATTCTTTAAATGACCAAATTTACAGTTTAAAAAAGACAAAGCACCAGCAAAATTAAGAAATAACTGTACCCTGTATTGGGTGTTTTTATGAGAGAGAAAATTCTATGGAATTGATTTTTTAATAATTTCGTTTTTAAATAAAATGAATACATGTTTTAATTTTTATGTCTAAAAACCTCGTGTCCAGATGATCTTCAATAGAGGTAGATTGAAACTTTAAAATTTGTAAATGTTTTGACTGCTAAACAAGCTGAGTGTTAAATTTATAACTCTCTATTGAAAATATTTATAATTGCCTTTGATAATTGTTATTAGACCAACATCATAATACACTTTAAAAACCATGTAGCAATATATGTTAATAAAAATCAACATTGTACATGATATATTATCTGATAACTTGATATATTTTACAACTTTACAGAATGTGTAATACAAAAAATTTGTTAAATATTCATTAAAAATAATACTTTGTTATATAGCAAACTTTTTCTCACATTCAATCATATTGTTAGATTAGTTACATAAAAACAAAATATAAGAAATAGGATCTCATACAATTACACAGTAGTATGTGTAAGAGAAAAGATAATCTATATTTACTTATGAATATTTCTATTCCTATAGATGACATAAAAACTATGTATATTCATTTTATCATTAAAATTAAACAATATACAAGTTTGTAACTCTATAATATGCCAGTAAATGAAATAGTAATCTAAGCTGACATGTGTGCTTGCTTAATATTATAAAAAGACGATATAATTTACCTGGTAAGTGTTGTCGAAACTATCGTACATGAACCTTGTGATGAGCGAGGTCTTTCCCACTGAAAACAAAGTATTGTTTGAGTGCACTGAATGGCTCACAAGTGATTATCAATGGCCAATTGATAACGGGACCCAAGAAATTGCGTGAGAATTTCATATGGTTCTTACGATGCCACTCTGTAACCTACATCTTTTACTACATTTGTCGAAGAGTGAGATCATATTTTAATAGTGAAATTTTAAAACCACTTTGTACGTATAAATCTTGCTCGCGATTATACACTAAAGTTAATTTATTTCATATTTTCGTAAGCACGTAAATACGTGTCGCAAAATTAAACCTATGTATTAAAAATGTACGGCGGAAAAATTTTTCGTCGATCACTTACCGCTCTGCTCTCCAAGAAAAACGAGCTTGAATTTGCGCAATGGATTACCGAATTCACCTGATGCAGACATGGTGACAGTGCTTAATATTTGTTTTAGTACGCTAAACTATAATTTCACAGTAAATCTTATCACAGAAAACTACATGAACAATGACAGTTTGGGTCGGGCCACTCCTGCGGTACACACGAGCGCAGCGCCGCCACGTTACGGCAGACTGACGGTACAATGAGTAAGCCAACTCAGCAAAATTTTTAAATCGTGTTGTGTTATTTTAATTATACTTTTATTTATTAACTAATAAAAAGATTTAATTTGTCCTATTCATTCGTACTAACATAATAGTATTATCTGTAGCCAGGCTAATTTTTACACAATTCGTAACATATTTACTACACTGAAAAATGAACGCATCTTCACTTTGCAGTGAAAGAGGTACGTTCAGATTTAAGTAGTATACAAATTATTGATTATATCATTACAATTTTTGTCAAGAGTATATTTTTCCATTTGTTAATTTTATTAACCTACAAGTGTAATTTTAAGATTCGTTGATAATCTATTTGCCCTTTTCGCATTTATGTATTAAAAGACTTAAAATTCCAATATAAATGTAGGCTTGCGCCTTTTCCTTTTTAATGACAAAACGTTGAGTTAGTATTTTCACTAAATGTTTTGTTTTCTAAATTGTTCTTAGTTTTTCCTTAGCTAAGTTATTGGACAAAACTTTTAGAGGATGTACATAAAAGCAACGAATTTTCGAAAATCGTATAAAGAAAGGTTTCTTGCTTGAATATTTTTATTTTTAATCGTGATAATGATTGAAGTGATCTCATAAATTTAATCAGTATTGCAACAGATTTGCTTTGTATATTTTACAGCGCTTATTTGCGTCACTAAACTTATAATAGTGCGTAACCATTATTGACTTTCTATTTCAAAGAAACACTACAATGTAGCATTGCCGGCCTTTCAAAAGTAAAATTAGCAGTTATTGGAATAACTTATTCTTAAGTGCCGAGCATAAAAAAAATACAATTTCTTTGTTAAGGCGCTTTACAAATATCAAACGCCGTACTATGCCGCATTGTTAAATTAGCCAAGCAATATACCTATTCTATTTCAGTTTAAAGTGCGTATCATTTAGAATCTTGCCTGATTTGTTGTTTTAGCTTAGGAAATACTTCGAATCAAGATAGAAGATGTTATACTTTCTTCTGCTTTTCTGTCGATAGACTCCCACGGTGGGGCCTTCTGAGATCGCCACGTTGACCGGTCTTTCGCTGTTCACACCCAGTGATTTGCTGCGACCTTAAATGTCATCGGTCCAGGTGGACCGAAAACGTCTCCCACTAGGTAGTGGGAGACATTTTCACGCCGCGTCTACCTGCTCAAGGTCTCCACTCGAGAACCTTTTAGGCCCAACGGTCGTCATTTACTCGAGCAATGTGTCCCGCCCGCTACCATTTTAGACGAGCAATTCTTCGAGCTACTTTTAATAATGTTTGAGGGAATTCTCTTTTATTATATGTAGTCATTGCTGTAATTTAACTATAAACTAACGCAAAATTTCCTTGAGCTGCATTGGAGTGCATCTTGTAAAAAAAAATCCATTTATTTCTCATATTTGTAAGGCTGTGTCTGCCACACTATAAGCTATACACCGCACAAATTTTAACCGGCACGTTCCGTCCAATGAAAACCTATCAGCGAAGTAGACTCTATTTGCATAACTTTTGTTTGACATGCGACTCGGCTTACAGAATATTGCCGTAACAGGACATCGCGGTTTGACAATTGACGTGCCATTAAATTACTCAAGCGATCGTCGGAACCTTTTATTATACAATGGGCGCGAATGTAAATAGCCATGTAATTTTGTCAAAACAAGTAGTACTTAGTATAGGTCAGCCATATGGTTTACTTCACAATATTTTATTTCAATTAGGGTAGAGGATATCTACATACCTAAATGCTGTAGGGTACTGCAACTATTATCCTGATGTTACTAAGGGTCATAATAAAAACTTGACTAACCCAGATGATATCATTTATTGACATAAAATATTGAATAGGGTAAAATTTAAATAAATACGACATGAAATTTTCAAAAACTATATCCCTAACTATAACATATTTACATAATAATTTGAATTAATTATCACAAAATTTTCGACTGTTTATAATTAACATGTTTAGGTGCTTAATTTCTATGCACTTTCAAAACTACTTCTTATTTTGAAAGTACTAACCTATCTTTAAATTTTAAATCTAGAATAGTATTTTTTATAGCCTTTGAACTTAAAAGTGAAGATCTATGGTAAAATAATTGCCACTTAGCATAAAAACAATGTAAAACAAGATGAAATTACACCAAACCTATTGGTTGATCATTAAAGAACATGCAAATAGGCAAAATTGTTAAAGATAATAATTTTATAAATTGATATAACAAGTTATGTAAATACATCTTTATCACAGAGTTTTAAGGTACACGTCTCCTCTGCGGAAACATATTTTCTTCTACCACAATAACTCCGCAAAGTAAATCATAGCCCGTTCTGTTGTGGCGAAATACAAAAAACACGACACATAAAGGAAAAAGAAGAGAAATAAGGAAATTTTTCATCAGAGATCGTGCCAGAGCTAGGAAAAAACTAAGAGAGCGTCCAGGATACAACAATACAGTTTCTTTTGGTCTGCCTTCTACAGGTATAACGGCAGATGCAGTAACAACTCTTAGACCAAGAAGAGCTTTGCCTGGTGTAGCACCTCCTGCACCACCAACACTACGGGATAAGCAAAATGCCTGTAACACAAAACATATTAACATCACAATAATGTCTCTTAATACCTTAAAAATTGTTTTTATCTAAACTTCCTAATACACCCAAGTGGTAGACCTTAGATCACTCACCATTGGGTAAATATAATGCAAAATTCTAGATGGCCTCTCTGTAATATTGATTAATGTAAGACACATTTTTGAGTAGCAAGACCATAAGGTCTTGCTATTCAAACTATAAAGTTAAGTACTGATAAAGATATTAGTTGCAAATTTGATGCTCAGTAAATGTACATTTTGTGAGAACTATTACATTACCTGGCGGTGGTAAAGCCCATGGAAGGTGAAGAAAATGTGAGAATGTTTGGTTAATTGAACAAATACTGAATATGTGACCTCAAGTTTTATTACTCCAGACAATAATAGAATTGTAGAAATAACATACTCTAAAGTTTCAAGTTAAAATTATGATATATATGATATAGAATTACCTCATAAATACAAACTAAAATCCTGTATATGATTTCCAAAAATAAAATTTCGGAAGTCAGTTCCATGGCATACTTGTAGTCATCATATTTTTCACTCAATTTGTAGAAATCAAACTTATCCAAATCACTGAAAGTAAATGAATTTGTTATTGCATTTGATGTGATTGACATGGCTGCTAGCTGTTTTAGGCTTTGTGCAGCTTCATCTGAAATCTTATTTGAAGAATGATTTCAAGCATGCAATAAGCCTTGGACACAATTTGTTTTATATAAATGTACGTAAAGTAATAATTTCAAGATGTGCACTTACATATAAGAATGCCAAGTTGTAATGTATTTTGAATACAATATATAAATATTAAGATAATTACTAAATAAAAATACTAAATACTTACATAAACTCAAACATATCCACAGCAATAAATGTTACAATTAATTTCAGAATAAAAAGTAACATGAAATCTATTAATTCTGCCAGCAACCTTTTATACAAAGGTGGTATTATATATTCAAACCCTCCATGTCTAGCTATGACTGAAAAAAAAACAAGCAATATCTTAAAAATTAAAATTTGGTTGTAATTTTAGTATCTTATTTTGGTTTTATTATTTAAATGTATTAGTTAAAATATGACTCTTATAGAATTTATAGATAGGACGGTATTGATGCAATTGTAGAATGTCCAACACTGCTGTATAAGAATAATTACCTTCAACAGGTGTTAGAGGTTCTGGCAAATTTTGATTTTCGGGTGTTGGTCTAAGATTTGGCACTTGAAATGGGAACTGGTGTCCTTGAAACTGATAATTGTTATTCAAAAGTGGTATATTTGTCGGATTATTATGTAGCCCTTGGAATGTCATCATGTAGTAAGGGAAGCATGTGGAAATATTTTGATACATCTGCGCCTGCTGTATCCACATTCGAAGAGCCTGGAAATAAGCTTCACGATCGGAAACAGTGGGTGCATCGCCTTCTCCTCTAGTTCCGTTCTCTCTTGAAGCTGCGTCATTATTAAGAGTTCTATCAAAATCTGTCATTGTGGCTTTTGTTAAACGAAACTCATTAATTTTTTTAAGAAATAATGTGTAATTTAGCAATAAAGTACACGTCAGTTTTCTTATTTATTGACGAGTTTTTATGAAATTGAAATATTGACATTGATTGACAATTTCCATTATCTTACCATGTAATGGTATTTGCGTTCAGAAACTAGTCTGCATTTTAAGAAAAAAATATTTACAGTAATTTTTTCTTTTCCAATTATTATAGACTTAGGTGATATAAGTTTTATCGTTTTATTTACCAAAACCTTATAATCTCTATATTATAATTACTACACAAGTAACGGGCAACACAAGCTACCATTGTCAATTTAACGTAACTCACATGTCACTACGACGGAATGGACTATAGATGCGTGCGCATTACTCCTTGGGTTTTGTGGTGTAGACCACTTTTGTGTAAAAGGAATGGGATTGTTCAGTTGAATGCGAGTTTTACGGTTCTTAGTTGATTTTGTATTTACAAATTTATATTCCGGTACTCACGGGTGTATAATATAAACTTAAATTAGTAAACTGTCTAACACGATAGTGACAAGATCAATAGGAAATTTAATTTTTGCCCAGTGAATATGTTGTGCTTAGGGTACAACGAGTGCTAAATAACAAGAACTGGATATTCCGTTGCTTCTTTGGTCATAATCGTAAGTAGACTCTTTATAATTTTATATATTGTATTATTTAATTGGTTTGAAACATAGTTTGATTACTTTTAAGTTTTAAAAAAAACAAATCCAGTTTTTAAACTTAGGATTAATTTTAGTGTCGGTAGGTTTATAAAGTGTAGGTAAAAATTTATGACACATTATAGTAACCTTAATAATATTTTTATTGCTTTTGATATCCAGGTGTTGTGAGTCTTAGTATCATGTAGTGGTTGATAAAGTTTACTATGGCTCATGTTGTACTGTCAGTCACATGTTGTTTACTTATGTGTAAAGATAATATAATCTAAATTTGCACAGTTATAGTAGGAGTTCATTGATACAGAAAAAAAGATTGTATTTAGACCAAACAGGTTTTAACAGCAATATGATATGACATTAACCTTGCTAAATTTGCTTACTTTACCCCTTTTCTAATTTCCTATATAGTGCATTTTAAATAATATTTTTGCTGGAAACCGTTTTCTAATGTACCTACATTGAAGATTATTAAGTTGCTACTAAAATATACTTTATAGATTACTTAAGTTTGCAAGGTAGGATATTTAAAAGTAACTAAAAACCTTTTTGATAATATTCTCTGCCTAGGTCTTGCATTAAACAATGTATGTATGTAATATTTGATAATTATATGATATTTAACTGGAATAAACAAATGCTCACAAAAGAAATTTAAAGCTTCTTTATTGCTTTTTGTTGTAACTTACATATAGATTAAATATGTTAAACACCACACAAAAAACAAAGGATGTTTGACCACCGTGTGTGTATAATTCCTAAATTTAAGGAAATGAAGAATTGAGATTTTTTATCATGACTGAATTTTTTAATTATACCTTGCAAATATTTTTTTGCAAGATTCATACATGTTTTTCTGTACAATAAAATTATTGACTTATGCTTTGATAACACAACCATAGAGTTGAATATTTCATTTATAGTTCTCTATTCTCTCTTCCTTTTTGTACATAAATTTTGATAGAAGTTTAAGCCTAATGTAAAAAAATCTATAAAAAATTTAACCATGCAGCATTTTAATTTGTCGTAGTTATGCTATATAATCAATTCATTAGAAATTTGTTTTAGATCTCCTAAAATGTATTATTGGCTGATCTCTACTTGGTGAATGAAATATTATTACCTATTTTAAAGTCCCTAATCCCTTCGGTTTTACGTACATTATGATTTAGTACATAAGTGAAAGTGGAACATATAAATATTGTTAGTGTTTTAGGTTTACCTTTGTATATCTTAATGTCAAAACCAAAATTGAGTTTGTAAAATTATTTTTACAATATGATATAATATTTATGACATATATGATTTGTGTTTTAATTATTAGATTATTAATCAGAATTTTTAAATTTTATATTACCTTTATTTACAATCAAGTCTTCTGTCAGTCAATCAGTTTATGTAGTATAGTAGATATACAAGTTAATATTTTTACAATAATAAAATATTTTTCAACTTCTAGATATAGCATGCCCTATTAGACAAAAAAGCCTGCATGAGGGTAATAGTAGAAGGGACTCATGCCAGCCACGTTTTTGCTATATCTGTGTTGGTTAACAAATTGAAGTAAATACCGTCATAACAATAGATTAACTAAACAAGAATTGGCGCCAAGTGTCGTAATTGGAATTGAATGCTCACACGCCGCTCTTGCGCTATATTACGTGGTCGCAGTCAGTTTTAGATATACTCTACAATAACCCTAATTATAATTGATATAACTAAGCACATAGAAATACTAATTTAGACGTTGGAGACGTTCTTAATGCATGTACAAGGCACCGTGAAAAGCTGGCTCTACCAAAATTACGAATGCTAAAAATTTCTAATTAATCTATACAAATAAATAAAATTGGATATCTGTTTGTATCGTATGTACAGTATATATACCAAAATTTTTTTTTTTAATTATATTATTCGGACTGTCTGTTTGTTCCGACTTATCTCTAAATAGGCCGGACCGATTTTGACGGGACTTATACTGGCAGGTAGCTGACGTATTAAGGTGTAACTCCGGTTACTTTAAAAAAAAAAGTATATAAAATATAAAACAAAAAAAAATTCACGCGGAAGAAAACAATCACGCCGTCGAAAACGCGGGCACAGCTAGTTTTTAAAAAAATCCACAAAATATTGTTGAACTACCTACTATGTAAATTGACGGAAAAGGCGTATTATTTAATAAAGAAATACTTAAATGACAAGAATCCTTAGCAATGATGTTGTTTGATTAATTTGTTTTCATCGAGGATATGTCATGACAAAATGCAATTGCATAAATTTGTATTTTTAATTTTTTTTTTTAAAGATTTGTGGAGTTTCTTCCTGCTTCTTCTATACGACTATAGCATCTAACGAGCAGAGTCAAAAAAAAATAGATTAAAAATTTGACGGTCAATAGGAGTCTTAAAAGTTTCAATGCTGAATAAATCAATTTTATCTTTATGTTTAGATCTAATTGCGCGTGAGAACAGACGATAAATTAAATTAATTTCCCGTGAAGTTTAAACAGACAGATATACTTGCAATTGTTTCACAATGTATTTATGACAATGTATTTTTTGTTTGTAAAATTACCCTTTTATTGTTCTTCTAAGGTGATTGTACAATTAAGATATATTCAATAACAAGATTGTTAAGGGACGCTTCCATTCGCTCATGCCATCTAATACATTTTGTAATATCAATGTCATTTTCTCAGCTTTACTAAAAGAAGAAGTGTCGAGTTTCATGAGTTGTCGATGCATATATATATATATATATATATATATATATATATATATATATATATATATATATATATATATATATATATATATATATATATATATATATATATATATATATATATATATATATATATATATATATATAAATTTGTGTAAAGTAATCGGCATTTAATTTGCCACGTCAGGCAGATTCGTAAGTTTTAAAACATTATAATCTTGAAATAATCGTCTCTATTGACACGTAATAAATAACTTTATGTTAGTATACGAAATAAATCGATAAATCTTACGTAACTAATGCACATATTATGCTGCCGGCATTATGGAAAGAAATATATTTCGTGCGGGTCGAAGTTCGGAATCTATAGGAAACGGCAGTCGGGTGCTGCCCGGCGTGCGTGACGCGAATGACGATGTGAATCGGACAATAGGTCTTAACGGCCTATTTTAAGATTATCACCGTCGGTGCCTTCTGTTGAGTTCTACGAAGTATACGCTGAGTCTCACTGGTTACACGGAAAGAAGCTATAAACGTTTTATATCGGAGAAAAAGAAACATTAGGTATATTGAATATATCGCCGCTCTACCGAATAAAATGACAATTTCGAAAATGCAATTTTTCATGAGAGACGAAAAACTGAATATTGCTTACATCTTTAAAAATTTGTACCTATACTTAGTATATTGTACTATATATATATATATATATATATATATACAAACTCGTAGATTTCAAATATTTTAAAACCGGATAAAAATGACAACGGTAATTGTTATTTTATTCCGGGGGTGCGGTTTTTTATGTCATATTAATTTTCGGACTATAAGACATTGGACACAGGCCGATTCCAATCGATCCTATTGTAAATCTGATCTATACTAAGCCTATGCTTATATCCAGAAATTGAGCCTAACTACAAAAGTTATGAGATTGACGTACACTGAACAATAAAAGTAATTGATAATTAATCCTTCTTTTTTTTTGTATTGGAGGACTGGAAAGTAATGTCACTTTCTTAAGTAAAATTTCACACGACTACATTTTTAACACGTTTTATATATATTATACACGTATATATATATATATATATATATATATATATACCTTCGTTATCAATAATCTTTTGCTATGTAGTATACAAACTTTCTATGCCGGAGCGGTAAAAATCAACCGGTATTTCTGTTAAATCACGGAGTAGGTTCTGAAAAAAAAGATAGAAAACTTGTGTGAAAAATATTAAATAAGATACTTATATCTCGTATAAAACACGTTGCCATAACTTTCAAACATTTGACGTCAATAAAACAAGTTTGCCTTTAAGTTTTGTTTCTCCGTGTTTATTTGCAATCACAGACTGTAAGTATATTTGTTCCTTTTCCTTTATCTCGTTTAAGGCGCAGTAGGAGATACGTATTCTTCACTATATATCACCGAGTTTTAGCATGTCATGGCGTTTTAGTAGTTTAGAGTAGCTGACAGTTGCTAATGGGGTATATATTTACTCCGTGTTATATTTAACTCAACAGTTGTAATGTTTAGTGCTTTATGTATATCTGTGTTCGTAGCAAACCACGGCGCATTGTATTTTGCAGCCTTTGAATAATATGAAGGTTAGAGTCGCTAGCACTACCCCACAGTTTCAGTTCATTGCAATTACATATGACAATACGCCGTTATATCGAGGTCACTTTTTAAAAACATTATTAAAAGTTTTAATGTAATAAGACATCTAGCTCTTAGTATACATGTTTAGAAAAAGGCATCAATATCATTTCAATCGTAAGACGTTCATTACTGGACATAGGCTTCCATATAATATTGCGATCAAAAAGTAAGGCTAATTTGTTTATAAAATGTAAGTGATTTATTCTTCTAAATCAATTTTATCCCCTTCAAAGTAAACTCCGTTCGATAAAACTCACGTTTGCCAACACTTTTTTCAGTTCCCGAAACTGTCGGAATAATCTTTTTCCGATATAGCCTTAAAAATGTTTTCGATTAGGTTTCTATGTCCTCAATCGTGTCAAAACTGCGTCCCGGCATTGGCCTTTTGAGTTTGCTGAGTACGGTAGTTGCGGAATGATATCAGTTGAGTTTAGGCGAAAGAGTCGCGAAGAACTAATGCAGTATGACATCGACCAATCGAGATTGTGTTTGAGACGCAAAACATCCTTTAAAAATGATTTGGTTTGTGCCAAATGATATTTCAACTTTTAACAAACAGACGCTCGCCAAATGTTACACAGTGTCCTAACAACATAAGAAAAAAATGCGTTCCCAATTCTCGGGAGTTTTAAACGACAATTTCACCTTACTCTTTGTTCATAGTATTATTTTTCCAATAGGACCTGTAGTAAGCAGTATTAAGCATCTTCCAATAACCTTAACAAGTTACTCTGTGTTTGGCACTAATCGGTGCAACATAACTCCTGAAGATGCCCCGTGGAGGGATGAAACACGTGTTGAGTAATTTGGCGGTGGCGGTTGTATGATTCGCATTGTTTGCCGCATACGCATTTATCAGCGGGCTGGCGGGCGGTGCACTTTGTTGCACGACTACCACTGCATATGCGGAAGTGGCTAAATATTGGTCCTTTTCTTACCTAAGATGGACTTCCGCAAGGTAACTCCTGATTCCATTAAATAAATCTTAACAAGGTTTATCTACCTTGTGAACAGACGTCCCACGCCTCATGGTCCCAGCTGACATCTGTTTTGTGCGCTCTGTAGCTTATTGCCACTTCGAATTACCAATCCGCTGTACTATGTCGGTTATTTTTGTTTGTAATATATAAATAAATATTGAGTGCTAATCTCTCCATGGCCCATTAAACAAAATTTATATTCAAAAATAATAAAAGGAAAGATAAAATTAATTTATTCAACATTGAAACTTAAAAGAATTTTTATTAATCCTCAACTTACTAATATTTTTTTTAATCTGTTTTATCTTTGACTTTGCTTATAAGTGTTGTAGTTGTGGAAAAAAAGCAGGAAGAAAAATCCACAATAAAACATACATTTTATCATATAGGGCTTAAATTAAAATAATCAATTGACATTACTGCCAAGGATTGTAGTCATTTAAATATTCGTATATTGAATAGTTATAAATTACATATATTTCATTTTAATATTGTCCCTGAATTACAATTACATAAATAAAAGTAGCTATTGGCGGTATGTTAAGTAGGTAGTAATTTGAAATGTCATGCTCTGGAAAAGTGTTCGTGGAAGCCATCAAAGTGAGCATATATATGATGCACACAAAGGGTAGTCATAATGTAAAATTATATTGGCGTTAAGGTCGTCCATGGCCTTCGTGTGTGGGAAGACTAAAGCGAGCGTGTAGTTCATAACGCAAACAGAGAAGTGTAAAAAGTAAGAGGGCATGACTGGCCGCCCCGACCGGGGACCTCGCCCGTGCATTGCGACTTGCTAATTAACTGAGAGCCTGCTAGTCGTACCTTAGGCCCTCTACACACTAACCTCTGTTAATACGAAATTCTACACTCAGAGAAAGACATGTCGATAAGTTTATTTTTTGGTTATATTTTAGCAAACAAAAATAGTTATTTTATATGTCATTTTTTATGAATATCGTATTTTACGCATACACGTGAATCATATCTAAATGACTGGTGATGTTTTTAAATTTTCCATTTTGTCTTGGAAACGACCGTAATTCAAAATATCTTTATTCAAGAAGGCGCACGCACTTTGAACCGTTAATTATGTAAAGAATATTATTAGTAAGATTAGTTGTATGATTACTACTACATTAATAAATAGAAATCATTATGTCAAACAACATGGATTACAAAGATTAAACAATATACGCCGGTTGAAGATTTATATTATCGTTAAATCTCTTAAAAATATGTGAAGTTGTAAATCGATCTCCATGTCAATAAGTGTGAATGCGCCCTTAACCCGGTTCAGGTGCAAAATACCGCACCGGCCAGTACCGCGTAGTTGCGGCGCGCCGACTACGGCACCGAATTCCTGGCACCTGTCTCCGATGTGCTTTTGTATTGAATACAGACATCGACCATCCATATTCTGGTAACCTGTAAAATTCTGTACGTCGGTAGAAAAAAAGGCCAGCTAATTGTAAGTGCCACCTATAAGGAAGATTTCATCGTACTCACAATGCGAACGCGAGGAGGGCGCTTGTTACGACGCAACGTGAGTACCCGGGGGGGCTAGCTTTCCCCAGAGTTGTCTTGGGACAATACTACGAAGGTCGGCAGTTTTTTCCAAAGTAGACGACCACTGAGGGGGTTATAATGGGTGTAAATTCCACATAACCTTGTCTTTCCCAAAAGAGCAGTGTTTTATGAAAAACGGAGCACCGTTCTGAGAGCCAGACGTGTACTCGGCTTAACCACGCAAATACCATAACCTAAAACAAAAAAAAAACCGTAGGCAGACAAAACCACGCTATACTTGTTGGCGGGAAAGACTACGATGTCATATGAGACACGCCATGTACTGGTCAGGTATCATACAACCGTACTAAGAAGCGTTGTTAAGAATCCTGTTAGCGTTATCGCTTATTAATGAGGTAGTAATATTACTTTACAACCGAATTGATGACTTGAATAAATTATAGTCCAAGCCGTGGGCCCTTACCGGCAGTTTGGCGGCCTCCCATTCCGGTAAAATGTCTACGTAATGTCCGCAAGGATTGCTTAGAAATTTAGTAATACTTAGACAGACTACATACCTTTAAGGAAAACTGTGCCATTTATTATAATTTCAGCCATAAGACACGAACTACTAGACAAGGGCTTCCCTTCATAACTTTCTAATAGTACCGAAGCCGCCCTTATGCAACGTCTTCCGATGAACTTAACATCCAACAAGGCCGTCTATGTTATGGGCGGATGTTTTACCAAACGGTGACTTTGGATCACAAAAAATGTAAAAAAAAAGTTGTGATTTGGCGCCGGAAATGATTAACGTATGCTCACACAAAGCAATAAAATGTGGACGAAGAATTGGTTAATTAAGAAGAAACATATAATTTATTGCAGACGGTTTTATGTTTGATTAATCATTAGGGTTCCTCTCATTGGTGGATTTAGAATGCGTTCTGTAATGGTGTTGGTGCTGCGGTGACCTTTCGAAAGCCGGGGGCGCCGGTTTACGAGCGGGCGTCCGACATCGTTTCTCGGAAGATACTGATCTTCTATTCAGTATAAAGCTGACTCACAGGGAATTCCTGCGGCTAAGGCTGCCCGCATACAGTATTTTCTTTTACGTCAACTTTTATTTTAATAATAACCTTAAATAGAGTTTTTAGTTCATCGAAATGTGTTGTATTTGATTTGTTCACTCGTTAACATGGTTAATATTATAATGTACACATAAAAAATAAATTCAACTTAAAGGAGCTGCTCTTGAGTTTCTGGATGGTTCTTTAAACAGATCAGCGTACCGAGCCAGTGGTAGCTTACTGCTTATAATGTTAAAATAATCGAGTATTCAAAAGTGCCAGTAAATGCCTATTTGATTAAAGATATTTTTAATTTACATATAGTATTAATAACTCTATCGTACAACCATTGATGGCAGTTGTTCCAGAAAAGATAAGAAACAGTCACTTAAAGTTGATAATGAGTGTATGTCATAACGTGCATGGCATTGCTGATAAAATATCAGGGTATATGCAGTGGTGTTCAGCAGTGTCGTTTAGGTGTATCAACAGTGTCCCAGAGAAAGGAAAGACATCATGGGTCAACAAGAACTTTTGCCCCGAAAGCCACGTGGTAATGACCACTAAAGGCCTCATAAATCCTCACCACCAGGTTAGGAATGCCAGAGGGAAAGAGGCCGAAGTAGAATCGGAACGGGCTAAAAGATAAGTGCGAAGAACTTCATGTCTACGAAGCATTAATGAATCATTTTAGTGCTAGTGCAGTGCACTGGTTATGATAGCCAAAATATCGGGAGTGAAGGAGATCACCATAATAAGCGACGTGAAGCATCTGCCCTTCATCAACCGCAACAATTGGTTTCCACTGAGGTACCACATTTCTTTCAGCGTAAGGAGGTACTGTTGTGCACCCACAAAAAACCGAAGGAAGTGGCGTAAGCCCTAAAGGTGGCGCACGTATGCAAGAAATTGCGACGAATAAAAGAGGAATGAAAGTATGCACGGATGATTAAGATGCAAGGAAGAAGAGTATGAAAATATGAATATTTAGTGAATAAATTATTATTGTAACTGTTATCCCTGTGTACTCAGGATAGGGAAAACACGAGAGGTCCCCAATAGCGGGTGCAGTTAAAAAAGAAGGAGGCGCACGTTGACGTATATTCGTCTAAGTAATTGGTGCTCAAGGAGGACCCCTCGTGCTTCTGTGAACCGGGCGTGGACCAGACTGCGATTCACCTAGTAGCAGAATGTCCCGCATTTGAAGGCCTCCGATATGAGACCGAATGCCGCCTAGGCAAAAAGATAGTGGAGGCAACACTTGCATCCATTATAATGGAAAAGGATGAAAGAGAGTGCGTCCTCAAATTCTTTAGGAAAGTTGCACAATACGCAATAGACAGGAACAAAACATGGGTGGATAAAACATTGTAAAGTTATTAAAATAGATTCATCGATATTAAAAAAAATGTAAAATAAATCCGTGATACAGTTGATATACACGAGAAAATAAATAAACCAATTAAAACTGTGATACTGTAATAGAAATAGATAACTGAAGTGTTTGAGGATGTACGAAAGGAATGGAATGATTGAGAAAGGAAGATGGAATTGTAGAATGATAGGAGGAAAAAAGGTTATTGTGAACTATGGAAGACGAGAACGAAAATAAAAATTCAAGTGAAAAAATTAAGGATATACAAAACCCTGTTCTCAATTAAATGGGGGTGGAAGGCGCGGTCCCCAATAGCGGGAACTATTAAAAAAAAGGTGACGCACGTTGACGTATATTCGTCTAAGTAATTGGTGCAGTCCTAAAACACTTCCTGATTGATAAACATATCTCATCAGCCAAGGTTACAATATAAAGTTGGTTCAAGCGCTCACCATTCACGAAGGTGTTAAAAGAGCATGGCGGTTATCATTGTTTATCGAACAGCTCATTCGCAAGTTGTATGGCAGTGTCCATCATGCCATAATTTCTTTCAATGAATGAATCAAGGCTACGAGTAAGCATTTTAAAGAAAATTCAAATATATTCTCGATTTTATAATAAGAAATAAAAGTTTATTTTAAAAGCAAACGATTATTACACTCGCACGCAACTGTTTGAATATGTCGACAGGTTGACTGTCACGTTGACGGAAACTTGTCGTTGCCATTTTGTTTATTCATCATTAATATTTCCTGTTTTTTAATACATTAATTGCGAGAAAAACACTTCATTTTAATTAAGTTAATTAGCACATTGTATAATTAATTATTTGATACATATAAACTTATGCATATATAACAATGAATTATTCCGTCTCTCAGTCTCGCCATAATTTGAAGACGTCTTAACCGATTTTATTTTTATAAATTCTTTGTAAAAGGTTTATAAAAAAAATCAACAATTTACAATGCGACTTGCATTTGTAATGTTGTTAAATACATCGCTAAGGCAGTGATTGTTTGTGTTATCAATTGTGAAAATACATTTTTTCAAACATCAACATTATTTATTTAAGTAAATAAAAATACAACCAACAATCAATAAAAGGACCAATATTTAGCCACTTCCGCACATGCAGTGGTAGTCATGCAATAAAATGCACGCATGAACTTCCGCGAGGTAACGCCTGATTCTATTAAACAACCAACAATGTTACATATAGAATACGATTAAAATAAAAACTTTTATTTTATTTTGTAAGGTTCGTATTGATTAATCAAAGCTTACTGAGGTGTTGTCGTGTGACTTTTACAATCCCGCGCCATTTCTTCTAGGCATTTGGAAAGATTCAGAGGCGATTCCATTTAGGGCTTCACTTAATCCTGTTGCAAAACTGAAATTTACAGTATTTTATCGCATTACGTACGCTAAAAGTTTTCAGTCGATCTATAAAATCAGAGGCACGCTACTCTCAATAAGATTTTGGGTTAGAAACACAGTAAAAGTCATTTGACCTCGATACTGTTGTAATAAAAAATATAAAAGTTGATTAATATAACGTACAATATTATAGAAGCAAATTGAAAAGAATCAAAACATAATAAAGTTGCATATGTGGTCTTTTCTAATGTATGGAAGAGGTATAGGTGTGATTAAAATCTATTGCGAAAACACTAGTACGTGAGGAACAGTTTATTTTCACTTACGGATTGTTATCGATTCGCCCTGTCTATCTAACAGGACACTGTACTTCGTCAGTGTTATCAGCGCGTCAGATCGACGTCGTTGCGTCGTCGGGTGACTTGTCGAGATTAGTTCGGCGTTTGGTGTTCTATTTGTTCACAACGTTTATCAATAAGAAATCCTTAATGGGCTACGTGCTGAGTGTACTATCTCGTCAAGAGTTTGTTTTCATTTACTTAGTTTATGTGACTGTAATTGGCTAAGGGTTGAATCAAATGATTTCAAAACGTTTACATATATACAGTGATTGGTAACAGGTGTGCCTTAGATAGAGATGAATGTATATTGCTATCAATTAATGTATGGTACACCCTATTGGAAAATCAACGGAGAAATAAAAAATAACAAAATAATTATATGTTTAATGGAATCAGGCGTTACCTTGCGGAAGTCCATCCTAAGTAAGAAAAGGACCAATATTTATTGTGTGATTCGCATTATTTGCCGCATACGCATTTATCAGCGGGCTGGCGGGTGGTGCACTTTGTTGCACGACTACCACTGCATGTGCGGAAGTGGCTAAATATTGGTCCTTTTCTTAAATAATTATAATAATACAAAGCGTTTTCCGCGTAATACCCTGGGTATTGTATGATTGGTTACAGATATAAAAGCTATGAAGAGGTAAATGTGTAGCTGACTTACTGTCAATTAATGTTAAGGATAGTTTATCAAAAAATCAAAGGTTTTAGAAATAATAAACAACGGAACGACAATAAAGAAAAAGCGTTTTAAAAATTCTACAATAAATTACAACATATACAGTTAATTATTGTTTACTATCAGTCCGTGCAGACTTTATGCTGCCAGACTGGTCTGTAGTAATAGAAAAAATAAGTATTTCTAATTTGAAATGGATGAAGAATCTCTAAAGTATTTACGGACAAATGAGCTATACATTCACCCAAAGCCTGTAGCTAAACACCACGTAAATAGAGAAATTCCTTTGAGACATTAAAGGCGGCAGTGTTGTAATGTAATTTTAATTAAAAAAAAAACTTTGGTGCCATTATAATAAAATCGTTTCTTAACCTTTATATGAATATTTATCAGTCCGACATATCCGCTTTATAAGTCGTCCTTGTATCAGGTTCTGTTAATAAGTTTAAAATCGATTCGTAATTAAAAATCAATTTTTGTCTTTTAATTTTTGTGCTCAATTGTCTGATGGTATTACATTTATATTTTTAAAACATTGTTTATTAACTAAACATACGTTTTTGTGGAAAAGTGTAACAGAGGAAGGTCCTTATCAACTAAGAACTTATTCTTATTAATGACTAGTTTTTTTTTTATTCATTCTAATTTGTATCGCCAGTGTTATTTTTACAATATTTTTTTTTGCTTTTACTAAATGCAGACAGTTGGAAGAGGGTTGCCGCTATTTGATACGGATCTTTCTTTTCCCAGCTGCGAATCACAACAGATTTTTATTATTATTTACAATTTTTCTTACACAATTTTCTCTCATAGGTAAATGCAGCTAAAATTTAGACATATTAACAATACAATTTGGAAGTTTTACTCAATTATGTATAAGTTGGTACATTATTTTATTTCAAGTCGCTGCCCAAGCGCTTCAGACCGATAAATGGCTTGAGGTTTAGGACAATGTGCCGGGCCAAATCAACCAAAGATTCTGCTGTAAATTTTTTCTTGAGAAGGTCCGGTAAGTTGAACGGAGGTATATTAAGGTTTTCGCATAAAGTCACGTGGTTACGTCTTTTGGATTCGAATCGGGAGTAGTGTTTGAGTAAGTTGTGAAAAGTCTGTACTGTGGAGCCGTCATATGGGCAAATCTCGTTATCGATTATTTTAAAACGGTGCAGGTACTGCTTGCAGTACGCCTACGACTTCGTTCGCGTGGAATTTAATAAAAAAAGCTTATTTAGTTTTTTTAGTGTCTTTTAAAAAAAATCTAAAATACAACTAGCTTAAGTTACTCCTTACTACATAAGTTTCCTGCCAGTATAATTCCGGTCATAATCGGTCAAGCATTTCAGAGATTAGCTGGAACAAACAGACAGACAAAATAAAAAAAAATTGGTATATGTACCCTATATATATTCTTATGTAATAAAATGCGGGTATTTTAATGTTACAAACAGATACCCCTATTGTTTATTTGAATAGATAATAAAATTACACCACAAACATTACGAAACCTTATATTGCGCGGACTATATTTTGTAGGTTTATAGTTAATAAAACTGCGAATTGCACTTCTGTGTATGTATAAATATTGCATGTTAACACGCTACATAAACACAAGGTTAAGTGACAGAAGAAAATTATAGTTATTAGAAACTTATAGTAGAAACCTTATGCGTTGTTGCTTCGATTTTTAAGGTTCAAAACTCAGACTCAAAAATAATTGTTTTCAGCGTATTTGTATTAGCCGTCTTCTTATAAAGGGGGTTGTACTCTACGTGTTTATTGTACACGACAAATTTCCTGTGAGTATTGTTTTAGTAGGCAACGTCATCCCAGCGTTGCTCCGTCAGTCGCTCGTTCATTTCCCACGGGCCACCTCTTATCTCATGCAAGCGAATAACACCTGTTCTGCTTGATAATACCGATCAAATTGGCTTGCGCCGCCACTCCATCCCGGTGCCCCATCGGCAACGGCCGCAGCAATAATTGGTTCCGCTTTATTTGCCAACCCACACCGATAACAAAGTTATGTCATCTTGAAAAAATACATCACTCACGCAATTCTGTCCCGTATTTCCGGTGCCGACAGACCATGTTTCCGCGTCCACTCGGATGATGCTTCGCTGGTGTGTATCGGGTGACGTAAGCGATAACGTTATAGCATCCGGCGAAGATAATCCGTATTCGCGCTCGTAAACTGCTATAAATTATTGTTTATAAATCGCGTATAACCGGTTTAATTGCTTCATGCACTCGCATGTCAAAGGCCTTTAGTTAAGAATATTTGTAAACACAGCACATGAATGTCCAATGTTTACGACGATTTGTAAACTTGATTGATTTACTTTTAAATAACGCTCTCAAATATAATGAAATAAATTTAAAACGTTCATTCAATAATAATTCGTAAAATTCGTACTTGGAAGGTTGAGAATAAATTTCTCTGCTATATTTCTGTGGATGTTGTAAAAGTGATCACAAGAAATCTCTTCCAAGTTTGTTGTGTAGTCTTCTTATATCAGGGTGCATTTGAAATGCTCTTTAAGTTGGAGAATGCCATTATAGGGAAACTCAATCTGATTCTCAATTTGACTCCTCTGACATTCTTCACATGTCGTCACTTATTGATCCTTTATGAATAACAATATGAATAAATAAATGCATACTAACTTTTTTTTGTAATAGTTTTGATTTGCGAAAAAAGAATTAATCGGCATTGATTTACACATAAATATAAAGTGCGTAGTAAGGTAGAATTTCCAACAAAGACTATCGGGTAAGAAATTGTTCACATAATAATTTGGTTCGGTCATCGGAACGAGCTTTAATGAACCGAAAAGATTTTAGAGCGGTTGATAACACACCTTCGTTTAAGCGACGGTGTTAACGCCCTTGTTTGGTATTGAAAAAGTTTTTTTATTAACAAATTTAGTTTCCTCTAGACTTCAAGAAAAGATCTTACTTACACACATTGTCGATAAGATGCTTTATAACAAGAATAAGACTATGTGAATAAAGAAGTCTTTGTGTACTGATTTTTTGATACTTAAATGAGATCCGTAGATAAATGAAAATAAACGAAATTTCCCATCGGATCGGCGAGTTGAATGATTAAGCGTTTAGAACAGATGGCCGTTAGAGCCTTAATCTGGAGTGAAGACCATGGACCAGCAAGCGCTGTGTAGAACGTCCTGCCCACAAAGTTTAGTCCAGGCCCCGAGGATTGACGACCTTCTTAAGGTAGTCAAAAGACTGGATGGTGTCAAGTCGCTTTCGATGGTATTTTGGAAATCTGTGGAGCCCTAAGTCCGACAATGGCGGTTTTTTTGGCTGTAGTGTTGATAATGACAGACGTTTTTGATGTTGTTAAAGAAGAAAGATACCAAAAAAAGATGTTAAAGATACCCTAGTTGAAGCGTTGAGTAATTATAGAAACAACTTTTGTATCGAAGATATCGAAGTTAACTGTACCTACTAGTGCGAGTGAGAAAAGTACACCTGACAGGGACTCCGAAAATAGTTCCAATAATTCATTTATCTGTTTGTAACTAATTGAAGCCGCTTCCCTTTTTTTTTCAACTAAATATGGTTTGGTAAACAGCAATCGAATATACAGTTTTTGATACGGTCCGAGTGTTGTTTATAGATAATTATTAATATTGTAAAACTTTGAGAAACGTTTTAATATCGTGGTTCCCCGCTTTCGTCACTATATCTCGAAGACACTTAATGTCATAGCAAAATGAGTCGTAAAAACTGGTCGTAAATATTGGGTCAGTTTATGTCGTGTCTGTATCGATCGACTTCTCGGGGACCCTATTCTGTATCACTCGACACTTTACAACTTCGTGTTAAACTTCACTACGTTTTACATCAAGCTGATACGTGCATTGTCTACACGATTAGTGTATAACCTTAGTGAGAAACTTAGTAATAAAATGTCACGTCTAACTTTTAAGTCTGCGAAATTTTGACCATCTGTTGAAATGTTTCAATTATTTTAAGAGTTCTTCGTCACCAACGATACAATCTCCTTCAACTTATCATGATGGGAAAGGTCGCTGGTAAAAGGAAGGTTGGTAGGAGAAAGAAGTCGTGGCTTCGTAACATTAGAGAGTGGACCGGAATCGCCAGCGTTGCTGAGCTATTACGCAGAACTAAAAATAAGGAAGAGAGCAGGAAGCTGATAGCCAACCTCCACTAGTTGGAGAGGCACTTCAAGAAGAAGAAGACTTCTGTATATCAACTTTTATGTATACAAATGTTAACTTAAATTACCTCAGGCAATGATGACGTAGCTCGAAGAGTTGCTCATCTGAAGTTGTTGTGGGCGGGGCTCAATCCTTGTACAGCCGACAGCCGATGGGCCGAAAGAGTCGGTAGACGCGACGTGAGTAGGCCTCCCTACTACGTAATTTTAGATAACGGATACGGGAAGCGATCTATGGGAGACCTATAACTTGCAGTGGGCGTCTATCTGCAGATATAATTATGGAGTGTAGAAAGTGTGGCATTAGTACGGCAGCGTTAATAGATGCACGCCATTCTCAGGCTGACTGTGGATTTATTTATTTTCAGACCATCGTGATGGTAGTACTACCATCGATGTGGTTTTATAGCATTGTAATAAATAGAACAACCACCAAGGGTAGTTTTAAAAATAGCAATATAACAACTCATGACGGAATGTTCGTTTTTAGTAGCAAAACCCTCTAACACGACAGTCCCTCTGGGTATTGTCGTATCCGAGAACGGAGTTATGGAAGCTTCTCGCAAGCGCGAAGGTCGACCACCGAGGAGGTTTTAGTGGTTAGTTAGTTATTACGTACTCTGAATTAAAACAAAGTATTGCTTAATGCGTAATCCATTAGTAAAACAGAGCCTTAATTGTAAAATGTTATCATGTCAGCTGAAAGACGCTCTCTGCCAGACTGACGTTACTCAAAGACCGGCACAATGACAAGTCTTGCTTTGCCTGTATCAAGCGACGACTAAGTCGTGGTCTAATGAGGAAGCTAATCTTTTACTTGTATTAACTACTTAATAAAATTTCTCCGATTCTAACAAATATAGATAATTTAGAATAGGCTTTAGTATTATGAAACGATTGTAAATATGTGTGAGAGTGTTTGTATATGGAGTAATCACACGCGTGGGCACTACTGTATAAGAATTAGTCACCCAAAATAGAGGGTAGCCACCTACGCATGTGGGTTCATTATTAATTAGTTTTGTATGTCGGATAATGACGTATTCTGTGAATTATATGTTTGCGAAACACCATGCGATACAGAGTACGACCTAAGTTTGTAGGTTAATTACAAACAATTTATATGAAATTACGTTGTGAGGTTCCTGCCGGGGTTAAATCGGCAAGTTCAACGTCTTTATTCAGGTCATGCAGTCGTTTGGTGGGCTATTTGTCTATCAGAGGCGTAGCGGAAGGAGGGTGCGGTGGAGGGCGCTTCTCCGGCTAGTTAGGAATGCGCAAGCGATTGTTTCCGTCGCGTCTCGACGAACGGTGTCGTTCCGAAATTCCACGAATATAATACTCGAAAAACAAAAATATACATTCGACGTTTATACACGAAATCAATGTACAGAATGATTAGTTATAGATGTAAAAGCTTGGAGATGAATGTAAATTATATAAATATAATTCATTTAAAGTAACTTACTTTATTTTTTTTATTTTCTATTGGAACGGTATAGGTCAATAATTTCTGGCAATGTGATCTGCAAATACAGATAGTAAGCAATAATTAATTTTAATATGTAGTTACCCAAATAAAGGCTTTATCTCATTATTTTATCGTGATTTAATGTATTATTTCAGAAAATATTGAATTTTGTATATCGTGTATTATACATTAATTGACAGCAACGTCACAACCAATCACTCAATCATACTTGGCAATTATGTATTAAACGGACTTGGAAGTACTTGCGAATGTAATATTTATTTGGGCTCGTTGGTTTATTAACCAAACATGGGTAGTGCACGGTGTGCGCCAGATATATTAAAAAAAAAGTTGTAACTCAGCCCGATGGAATTGGAGCAAGATCGTAACTTTATAACATAGTTAACTTGCCTAACTAGTTGTTTTAAAGTTGCAAAACAGCAGGCGTCAGAATTCCTCCATTCAGAAACTTTGTTTTTACGCCGATGCAAAAGTTTTTTTAAAGTTCTTTATCTATTCTAGAGAATAGTTTTGAACGGGCCACGTAGTGCGAAGTTATTCAAAAGCTTAAAACGTAGTTATGGATATCCATCCGTGATAATGGAAAGGAATATATTCGATGTTTTTCAGCATGATTGAGTCAGGAATAGAGATGGTCCATAGACGAAGTAAAGTACAGTAATACCTTGCTTTGGGTCGTTTCGTTTTGCGTTTTTTTCGTGTCGCTGCTTAATTAGTACTAATTTTCACTGTGCGTCGTTAGATTTTCGAGGTTGCGTTGGTTTGGGTTCGAGTCTTTAATTTTTTTTGAAATTGTCTTATTTCACTAAAAGATGGCAACACTTTTGTTTCTAATTACGCCATGCCATCAAAACTCGGGGATACCCTTTCTAACTAAAAATCAACGCAATTTTAATACAGTTTTGTGAGAATAAAATTGTTTGCCGCATGCGCATTTATCGACGGGCTGGACTGGAGGGCGGTGCACTTAATTGCACGACTACTGCTGCATGACGGAAGTAGCTATATATTGGTCCTTTTCTTACTTATAATGATTTTGTTTATTCCATTAAACAGAGTGACCATTTTGAAACATTAGGGTAATACGTTCTGGCAGTACAAAGTCTGCAAGGATATATAGTCCAGTATATCAATAATTTATTTTAATATGTAGTAATCCGAATTTTGAATATGCATTTCCTTGGTGAATTATTACGTTATTATTTCTGAAACTTTTGAGTAGAATGTATCATACATTGATTTATAGAAAATATATGTTCTTTATAAATATATATGTTCACCCCTTTACAACTTTTACTTCAATAAACAATCACCCGTGTATTGTCTTATTAGTAAATATACTGGTTCTTGTAAGGTCGTTGTATCAGTAATGTTTAACGATTATGTCTTTGGAAACAGGTTTGTTATCTTTTAACTAAACGGCGCGTGCTCTACATCTGTACAGGTAGCAGGTGGCGCGGCTTGACAAGCATTCCCAACTTTATTTACGGGGCGTTCATTTTTTTCTTAATTATCGCCGCCATGTTGTTGCGTAGCGTGGCCCAGTTCAACGTATCGTACTTTTGTACCATTGCAATAGAGTTAAGAGTTCACATAAAAAAGAAAATACTTTTTTTTTTATAAATACAAATTATTTCTTATATGCCATGTATTTTACGTGGTTATAATTAAAATTTTTACAATTATTACCAAAAAAAGAAAAAAGTTTTCAACTTGAAATAATTAACGACGTAACATATGTTTCGAAATTGCCATATGATTTCATTTATTTACAATAGTAACGTCCGTTCTATAAGACAATCTAGTCTATGTGTGATATTAATAAATTTATGACAAAAAGGCAAGTAGAAAAAGTCAGCACGAGAAACAAAAATAGGCTTGTTACGCGTTTCGTTAAACTTTATAAGTAACTCTGTACACGGTATTACAATACACTTCTAAGTAATGTCTCTAAATTATCTAATAGACTTAGGCGTTACTTTGCAGAAGTCCATCCGAAGTAAGAAAAGGACTAATATATAGCTACTTCCGCTATGTAGCAGTAGTCGTGCAATAAAGTGCACCGCCTGCCGGCCGATAAATGCGCATGCGGCAAACAATGCGAATTACACAACTACCAACGTCGTCTGTATCTAAATGATATATAAATAAAATTTGAGTGTCTGTAATACTAAAATAATCAGTTTTTACTATTCTCATTTCATTATATTATATGTAGTTTGAAGAACAGATATGTGGAAGTAGACGGGGCATATCACTCGTGCAACTGATGGTCGTTGGAGTTGAAAGTTTCTCGAGTGGCGACCCTGGAGACGCACCCTGGGAACGCCATGCATTAGATGGGCATAGTTAGGGTCCCGAGAATTCCTGGATGCCGGCAGCGCAGGACCGGTCATAGTGGCGATCTTTGGGGGAGGCCTATGCCTTGCAGGGTGCGTCTATTGGCTGAAGAAGAAGAAGATATGATGTATATAGACACGATATATTTTTCCTCTGTGTATCAGTCTGTATGTTCCAGCTAATCTTTGAAATGGTTGCACCGATTTTAATGGGACTTATACTGGCAGATATCTGATGTAATAAGGAGTAACTTAGGCCAATTTTATTTCAAAAAACTTTTACGGGAAAAATAATTCTACGCAGACGAAGTCGCGAGCACAGCTAGTCTTGTATTAAATTTAAGAAGTTCATTAAACAAAAAGTTGTCTAATATAATAGTAATTGTTGTCTAGTAAGTTGTCTAATAATCTAATACGAGGGTCAAACTGAAAGTTCTTAGAAAATCAAAAACTAAGCATTCTAGCAAGTTATTAGTTTTATTATAACTTTTCAAAATAGCGTCCATTTACATCAATACATCGCTGCATTCGATGGAACCATTGAGAAAAGCACCTTGCCCACTCGGCCTTAGGGGTCTCTTCGACGGCGTTTTGAAACGCAGCCACTGCTTCTTCGGCGTCCATAAAATGTTTTCCTCGAAGTTTTTCTTTTATTTTCGGGAAAAAATAAAAAACGCAGGGTGCGAGGTCGGGGCTATACGGCGGGTGACCCAGTAATTCCACGTCTGAGGTCGCCAAATAGTCGATCGTTTGCCTGGCGGTGTGCGACGAGGCATTGTCGTGATGAAGGAGGATCCTGCTGCGAGGTCGTTTCTCTCGAACTTTTTCCAAGACAAGTGGCAAACAGTTGTTAGTGTACCACTCTGCATTAACCGTTTTCTGATCCTCTAAGACAAGTGTCGCGTAATGACCTGTCTTTCCGAAGAACGAGGCCACCATCTTTTTTCCAACACTTCGACCTCTCTTCACTTTAGTTGGCAACTCTTCGGAAGGAAACACCCACTGAGCAGACTGTCTTTTGGTTTCCGGATCATAACAGTAAATCCAGCTTTCGTCACCCGTTAGTATGTCGAACACAGCATTTGAGTCACCTCCGTTAAATTTTTGGATCATTTCTCGGCACCAATCAACACGGCGGAGTTTTTGAGCCTCGGTCAAATTATGCGGTATCCAGCGGGCACAAAGCTTCCTGACCGCTAAATGTTCATGGAGGATTTTGTGCACTTGACTCATACCTATGCCTAGACTTGTCCGAATCTGCTGATAGGTCACTCTTTTGTCAGTCTCTATCATACGCCGCACAACACTGATATTGTCTTCAGTCGTCGCTGTAGAAGGCCGTCCCTCACGCAAATCATCGGTGAGATTAGTTCGACCACGTTTGAATTCATTAAACCAGTTGTAAACTGTGGCACGAGATGGGGCTTCATCGTGAAAAGCCAATCGAAGTCTATCATAACTTTCGTGTTGACTTATATGACATCGAAAGTCATAAAAATTCATTGCACGAAAATTTTCTCGGCTTAAATTCATTCTGACGTGCACAGACAATTTTCAATTTGCCGCCAAATCGTAAAACAAATGACAAATGAATGAAATGTATACTCAATATTATTGGTAAAGAGTTCTATTTTCAAAATTTAAACTTATTTTTTTAATATAATGCTTTTAAGTTGCCAGTTCTAAAAACTTTCAGTTTGGCCCTCGTATGTAGTTTAATGAAGCTCGTTAATGAAATACTCTACTACTATTATTGAGATGTAAAGATGAATCGTTTTGTTCATTGAACGGGTCATATATGCGGTCTCCGAGCATTTTGAATGATCGTTGTTGAATTTTTTTTCGACTTATCCTTATTGGGTTCGTTAATTATTCCACGCATGGCGACACGAAGCTGCCTGTTCCACTACGCACAATAGTCGGATAAAACCAACGACTGTAAAAATAACATGGGGTGAAGCGCGAGGAATGTGCGCCCAACCGAAAACAGATAACGCCGGCGGCCGCGGTGACGTCATCGCACTTCTGATCCTTGCACTCCAAGTAGAATATTTTTATGCCTTATGACGCCGTTCTAAATTTAAAATCGCTTATCTTCGTTGTTAATAATATCTACATTACATAATGATTAGAAATAGTTGTATAATCTTAAAGGGTTTATATATAGCTTATTTGCTATTATTTAATGCATGGAATACTCTATCAAAAGTCAATTGTTTCAGAAATAGTGAATAATGTAATGATAATGTAGGAAGAAATAGCGTTTTAAAAATTCGTATTATTACGTATTAAAATAAATTATACTATCTGTCCTTGCAGACTTTGCATTGAAGATATTGGCTTGTCGCATTCCAATAGAAAATATAGACTAATGTAACATTTCGAAAAGATCAATTTATTCTTTTTGAAAATAAGTTGAAAAGCTTTAATGTATTTTTTCAGGAAATGTACATTCACGCCTTGAAAGCTTTAACTACCTTGTTTCATGCACGCTGTATACATATTTTTGAACTTTTGAATTTTTGACCGCGTGAATAAATAATAAGTTAAATTTATTATATCTCATTCGCTAATAAGGCTAATTTTCCCTAAGAAAGATTGTTGAACAAATGTTCCTATTGTACCAAACTTTTGTTTATTTCCCCGCAATTCATTTTACATGTGCGACATACCAGGTTAATTTCAGTTTTTTATCGTGATTCGGTTTAAAGTTAAAGTAAAGAAAGGGTTAAAGGTAAGTAAAGAAATAATCATTTTTGTTTTTCCGTACAAGCGTTAATTCGAATTGAAGGCGTGAACTGTCTGTCTGGTCTCTTGCTCTATCTGTGAGTACTTATATGTTTATGTATCACACTTTAAAAGACAAATAATGACCAATTTTTATAAAATTCTAATTAAATCAGATGATATAAAAATATTTCCATAAAACTATAACTTAACTCAAGTTTTTGAGGGATTTCTCTAAGAGATCGAAGAAAACGGTAGACCAATTAAAGAACCGACATAGATAAATGAATAGGCAAGTTGATATGGCAGCGGGCATAAAGCGAGCAGAATAAAAGGCCGCTGGTGCTTTAAGGTTTTGGTCTCGAGACCACGCACCAGCAAGCGCGGCGTACGACACCCTTCCAACATAATGGACAGACGAACTTGAGTTAGGTCGTCGTAAACACTAGATGTAGGCCATTTCCAACCGGACTTATTGGAATTGTATAAGGGAAGCCTTACGGCTGTAATGATGATGCCGATGAACTGAAGATGTTCAGATGCAGAGATGGAAAAGTTTTACGATGTCACGATACGCGTTACTTATTAGAGTAAGCGATATATAAGCTTATACTTTTTTAGGCACGTGTGTGGCGAGTATAGGAATCCGAAGACTGCGTTCATAGCGAGTGTTTCTCCCTCCGTACAGCCAAGGCCAAGAGACGTTCCAAAGACGTCCCCTTACGCCCATCATAGGATTCCCATTAAACACGCATCACACCACACCCGTTGCAGACACTCACAACACTGCAAGCGCTAACCACACAGCACCAGCAACCACTTCACCTACGACACTCTGCACAGGCCATCGCGTCATTCACAATACAACAAAACACTACTCATCACACCACAGCACCCGTTATTAGGGGGCGGCCACCCGTTACCTAACTGCGAACAGCGTGGGTGCACCGAGGTAGGATCCGGATCCATCCTAGGCAAGCCTGTGGCTCACGTTGCCGTCCCAAGCCGCATATACACAACATCAACACTCTACTCGAGTAGAGCGGTTTACTACGTTCCATCAGCTTCTGTTTTATTTTCAAGTTCACGGACCCTTCCGCTCCGTGAACTCAGTTCCGATGAAGCTGTAAAAGCCCCCGGGCTAACAGCTTAAGAACGTGCAGAGTTCAAAGGCTTGATTAGCTGGTGAAAGATCGCCCAATGTAGTCGAAAATATGATGCGAGAGCTGTGCCGCCCGCTAGTGACGTAGACAATTGACGACTTTGGTAAATCGCTGATCTACACTTTCTATGTAAAACGATCGCATTGTATTATGTCTACGAAAGTAAGGCCTTTTGCTACGATATTGTTATGGTCGAAATATTGAATACCTTGTTATGTTTAAAATTTTTACTTATATCTTTAAAGGAATTTTAATACGACTGTCAATAATTAAAGCCAAAAGTTAAATCTGTTAAATATTTTTAAATTTATTTTTCATGCACCAACTTAGCATTTTAAAATTCATAAATTTTAAATCTTGGTGTAAAAAAGTGAGATAACGATTATAAAATAAGGAAATGAAATAGCAGATAAGGGAGTACGTATGAAATAAATAAAAAAAAAATCTATATTTCTAATGTAACATATATATTTTATATTAAAGCGAAATGGTTAAACTCGAGTCAAAGCCACTTTCTAATAACCCTGCTTAGCAAATAAATTACTCCCCTGTGGGGCGTGGGCCCTGCTTTAGGAAACACTGGTCTAATCTGATACGAAGGTGCAAGATTAGAATATGAAGAATGTAACCTAAGTAATGTTTTTGAAAAAAGCTAAGTCAGGTTTGAGAGATGTATCGCCACCAACAAGTTGTATATTGGTATATTGGTCATATTGGTCTACCCACAACAATTCATTTTTAACAATCAAGCATTTTACAATGCGGTCACACATTTCATATTTATATCAAAATAACTGTTATGAAATAATTTTAGCTACGTTTTAAAATGATTAAAAATTTTTAAAGTTAAAACTAATCCATTATCATAGCACTAACAACCGAGGTCACTGACTCCGAACGAGTGTAATTTTAGATGAAGTTTAATTTAAAATTTTGGTAATTCATAACGAACTTTCATAGTTTCATAATTATACATTCAACAGCCTTAATTATATCTCGCGCATACAACTAACTTTTGAGCTGTTCATAAAGCACTAAAAAGTATTTTGTCTTCTTTTTATTAACGATACCTTTGTCAAGATCACGGAAAGTTGCTGGATGCGCAAGCGCAAGGTCTTCGTGGTGATTTTTATGCTTCGTAGGCGTCTATCGTATTTTTTCTGACAGTAAAACTTTGAAACTTATAATTAAAGAACGCTACAATACACATTTACGTTAGATGATTAAACATTTGCATGACGTTATGTTAGCCGATTTAGTCTTAGTGCAGCTTCATTGATATTGGGCTCATGGAAACAGAGGTCTGTCACCTAAAAGTTTACTTTGGACGATCGTATTCCAGTTATACCAAAGAGGGTCTATACCCCTATAGTTGTATAGTAGACAATGTGTTATAGAGGTATGAGAAGCGAGGACTAGTCGGTGGTCGGCAGCGACACGGGACTCTGCTGACCACCTTCGCTTCAACGCGGGTAAGTTTTACATAATGTGTTCTTTAGCTGTAAAAAACCACATTAGCATATAATTTTAAATATTACCAAAAAAGATTTTGAGTATTTATGGTTAATACTTGTCCGATGTTGGACATAGACTTCCCCCAAAATTTTCCAAAAGAACCGATTGGAAGGTGCCCGCATCTTTCGACCTTAACTATTCACCAAGGTTATCTGTTCACCAAGAACATCATCTTTAACTGCGCTTGTCAGTCCATTGTTTTAAGTTTAGAACCTTAAAGTCCCAGCGGCCATCTTTGCGCCCTATATAGTCTGTTCACTGCCACTTCAACTTGCTAATCCGCTGGTCTATGATGTTTCGTCTTCGGATCTCCTCATTCCTAATTCGAACTCGTAGACAAATCTCGTGCATAAATATGGAAGAATAGAACGTTGAGCGCCTGTCGAACATTTATCTCTTTAAAATTTTTCGGCCCCCACAAGGTTACTAGTTTTATTAATACCAAGCATTATTTCGGTTCATACGCACAATTTCAAATTATGCTACAGGACTAAATATAGATTGCGCGGAATCACGTTTACGTTACAACTATTTATTTTTTCGCGAGTTCGTAGATTCTTGGATATAATAGGATATTTAGAATACGATAAATCATCTCAGCCTACACACATCTGTCGGCTTCATCATGTAGCGATCAGGTTTTTTATGTGAAGACAGGTCGCATTCTTCCTTACTGGGTAACAATCATTGTTGTCGTTTATTCAGGACATGCTGACAATACAGTTTAATTTACAAATATAAACCTTATACGTAGAGATAGACGATCGAAATCCGAAGATGAACGAATGTAACCGATTGAAGCCCAGCGGATTCATAAATTGATGTAGGAGGGGGCAAGCCACGTAGAGAAGACTACGGCTGGGATCTTTGGGTCCTGGAGTTGAGACTACGATACGTGCAGTGAACATATGATCTTAATAAGAAGCTCTGCAGGCCGCTTCTAACTAATCCTATTAAATATCTGTTGGGAGGCTGATGTCCAGTTTAGACGTTTCAAGGCCTAAATTATAACGACGATGACAGATTTACAATTAATTTTATAGTATGTTGTAGTAAATTATTATGTGAATCTGATTGTAAATGAAAGTTAAATCGAGGGTATACGAGTGCTTGGTTAGTGTGGTTTGGAGTATGGATAGCAAGAATGGTGGATAAAGACAATTGTTGCTCGAGCCGTCGCTCTGGTCAAGACGTTGTTATGCGTGTGTTCGGATATAATATTAGTGATGTCAGTTCTCGGTTCAGGGATATGTTTTGTCAACTGTCATTAAAATTGAAACTGTTCATTTGTGATGGTGAAATTTAATTTAACTTTTTTTGAAACTAAGCTAATTTTCATCCATTTTGGTCAACAACTTCCACAAGGTTCGACAAATTCACAAATTCACTGAATCAAGGAATCATTTGCAATTTGTTTTTCTTGAGTTTCATCATCATTTCAGTGGAGGATGTCCGCTGCATGACATAAGCTGCTTCAAGTGATTTTTATTTGGACCTGTTGGAATTGGCCATCGTTCAGCGTTTTCCAACCGCCTTAACAATGTAGTATGCTCACCTGCTCACCTTGTGGGTGAACGTCCTTCGCTGCCTTTGCTAACCTGTGATCTCCACTCTGTGGCCATCTGATCTGCGCATTTTACTTATAATCTTTCGTTTAGTATCTATCTGTCTGATAAAGAAAAGCTTAACAAAATGGTAGCTTTACAGAATAATTATTTATTTATTTACTTTATTGGAGATAGACAGTAACAAAAGGCAGTAAGAAAGTACAAACATAGAAGCTTAGAAATGTAAAATTAGTTACAGTTTTTACCTTTTAACTATCTCACTGAGAACATATAATGATTTATAGTCAAACAATGAAAAAAACAAATGAAATAGATGCTAGACAAGCAGTTCAAAGTTATGTACAGTTATTATGTACTTGAAGATATATTATATTTCTATACAGAAGTATTAAGATGCCGGAGGTTACAATGGAAAATATAAACTTATACTGGTTTCAAAAAAAACTTGTTTTTGTTAAACATTGTTCCAAACCAGTTTACTGAGTAGACTTCGGAAAATGTGACGTATGACAACATTTGCCTATTGATTCTTAAAAAAAAAACAGATATCTTAATTAAATACAACAAACCATTGCTCACGATAACGTAGGTTGTAATGTAATATAAAAATATTGGAAGTAAATAAAGGGATTGTTTTTGAGTTTTTCTTTTGATTTCAACGTTAATGTTTCGAGATTTACATTTTAAAATTGCGAACTCCAACTTTCATAATAAAGAAATTTCAGCGCAGAATGTTATTATCGGAGTTCTTTGACCGACGTAAGATTCCTTTTTGATCCGAGTCGAAATCTCTCGCGGTCTCTGTAAATTGTAAAGAGCTTTTCTCTGAAGGTTAATGCATTTTAAATTAAATTTAAACGTGACAGTGTTAAGCTAAAACATTCTTAACTGATTTATAACGTTAAATTACGACCTTTATCATCATTATAAACAGTGGAAAATGTTATTTATTCAACTTAAACAACATTATAAAATGTCTTTTTTTAAAAAAAAGAACATACGCTTTATTTTTTACGCTTTATTATATTAAAGTTACATTATCGCATGATTTTGTTAATTATAGAACAATTTAAAGTTAATCTTTTGTAAATATTAGTTACTAGCTGTGCCCGCAACTTCGTCCGCGAAGAATTTCCCAATAAAAATATTTAGTTTATTTAATTTTTTTTTAACAAATTTTTTGAAACAAATTAGTCTCATTTACTTCTTATTACACCAGCTACTTGCCAGTGTAAAACCTGTCAATCGGCCCACACATTAAATAGGTTAGCCGGAACAAACAGACAGACAAATATTTAAACAAAATGGAATTTTTGCGTTTGTACCGTATATATATATATATATATATATATATATATATATATACATATATACATATATTTATATATATATATAGACATATATTTTTATATATATACACATATATATATATATTCATAAGCATGTAGAAAGAAGCGGTTATTTTAATGTTACAAACACGCGCTCCAGTTTTATTCCTTTCAATAGATTTAATCTTTATTTAATTGATTATCAACATGTAATCAATATTTACAATTTGTTATAGTTAGTTACAATTAGGTCGCCCGGAGAGCAATGAAGCTATATTTCGCTGATAGATCGAATCAGAAGTAAGGAGATCCGCAGAAGAACCAAGGATACTGACGTAGCTCGAAGAATTGCTCGTCTGAAATGGCAGCGGGTTCTTCCCAAAGGCTTTCGCTATATATGGGCAACGCAAGACCTGTCATCTCTCTGAACTTTGAGGGAGGCTTAGGCCTTGCAGTGGGCGTATTTATAATTAACGTACAAAGTGTAAATTATATAAGTTTGTATCCCGGTAGTCGAACCCGCGACTTATGATCGTAAGTCTCTGTTGCTGGGCTATCACAGCTACCTTCCCCGTGCCTTAACGAAAACTAAATATGAAAAAGTACTCGATTTAGTCTAGCTGTTCTCCAATTTTATGTATATCAACACATTTGACAATTCATTTTTTATTTATATAGATAGTCCAGTAATTTTCAGCCAGAATTGTTTGGCGGCAAAGTCATAGTCTAGTCAAAATATTATTTTCGTATTTTAAAAAAGGTTAATAGCTTTTTTTAAAGCAAGTTCGGGTAATCAATCTCGCTCATTACATCTAAGATGTCACAGTAAACATAAAATTGCTTTTCACTTTATTCCTCTCCGAGCGTTTTACGACGCCCGTTATGTTAGACGTAAGCAAAGTTCTTTAATAGTAATTGGTATTCTTTATTGCTGGCATAAAGTTGAAAAATTGAACCGTTCTTATTTTTATGAGAATTCGAAAGAAATTTTTACGCGTAATATTAAGTTCGCCAAATTTATGTATTACTTTCAATATTAAATTATGAATTATTTATGATTTGATTTTTCAAGGTATGTTTTATTTAAGTTAACATGTATTTAAGGTGAGTATTCTATATATAGTACAGAGGTGGTCAAACTGCGGCTTGCAATCCACATGCGACTTTTTAATCGATTATTTTTTGGCTCCGATCGATTGTCGAATTATTTAAATTTTTAAATTTATATAAGCTATGTCAGTTCCTGGAAAATCGAAAAAAAAATTATGGGTGAGAATAATAATTATTATTATTTCACCACTAAATTAATTAATTAACCATTACCTTAAGCATTATTAGGAGTGCTGTCATATACGTGTGCCATTATATCTAACTTCAATATACTTATTTTCTACTTTTGTTTAAATATTTTCAATAAATGTAGTATTCCGTAAAAAAAAAAACATTCTTTAGGGTGTTTTAAATGCGTATTCAATTGCGACTCGCAAAAAATTACAAATTTGGAAAAATGGCTCGCTCTGTCAAAGAGTTTGGCCAAGCTATAGCAACGTTGTATTTTATATATCAATCTACTCATATATATTTTTGTTTATTACATAATATAAATAAGTACGAAAAGGACTAATATATAGCTACTTCCGCTATGTAGCACTAGTCGTGCAATAAAGTGCACCGCCCGCTAGCCCGCTGATGAATGCGCATGAGGCAAACAATGCGAAACATAACTACCTCAGTTAAATTACTCCACACGTGTTTCACCCCTCCACGGGTCATCCTCAGAAGTAATGTTACACCGATTACTACCAAACGCCAAATGAGTTATTTAATATAAATAAATTAATAACTATATACAAGTATTAATTCGCTTTACAATTATATATTATTTTTACTTTTAACTAATATGAGAAGTTGTTTTGTAATAAAATCTTTATTCAAAGAGTTCATCCCAGATAAATTTTCGATATTTATAGATGACTATGATGGAAAACAATTATTAATCTACAATGATTATTAACAATTATTCGTTAATTACGAAAGATACGTCTTATTTTTGTTAAAAAATAAAACATGATAATGTCAATTAATTAACACGAATAAACAATAATGTTTTGCTTAAACAAGAGCGTGAAATAAAAAGTTTTTAGTTCATCGACGCGTAATAGTTGAACATAATTAAATCCAGTAATCGCACTTGGATAATTGGTAATTGTTGTGTTATTTTTAAGCTCATGCTTTTTTAAAGTAATTATTTTTTTTATCTGGGCAACGGCCTCATTAGTGCGGTCATAGCCGCATGCAGTTTGTTATATTTTTAAATACAGATTTGTGTGCGTATATTTTATGTTAACATTTTATAGTTTTCTGTTGGATTTTTTGAACTTTTCTTACAAGGAAAGATTCATGGAAAGCGCAGTGTTGGTAGAAGCATAATATATTGGTTATAATAGAATTAAACTAACACCAGTGGTTTGGAAAGAGCAATCGATCGATCTTGAGTCGCTATGTCAAAGATTAAGATTGGGCTAATGGTCGCCAACTTTCGTAAGAAGATGGCACTTTAGGACAAAGTAGTTGTAATTTTTATTTTTTGATTGTTATTTTAAAATAAGCAAATAAACATTTGTTATAAAAACTTGCCATATTTAATTATTTTTATTCGAATTTTAAGTTTAAAATTTTAATTCAATTTTGTTTTATTTTTATTAAATATGTTTTGTTGTGTAAATTGAACCTTAATAGAGTTTGTACCTTGTCGACGGCGTCTAAACACTTGTAGTGTGTACACGCCGTATAGCAAAAGAGTTATATTACCAGTAGAGCAAGCAATACCCGATATTTACTATCGTAAAAATAAGAAATATATTAAGTAAATTTTGTTTGTCTATTGGAATACGCCAGCCCAAAAACTTGCGGCAGTACAAAGTCTTCTTACCATATTATCCTTACTTTATTAATTATTACTGAAATCATTGACTTTTACATCGGGTATATCATACATCAAATAATTTTAAACCACATTTTATGTATTTTTTATTATTTACTTAAATACATTTTTGACTACGAAAGTGGCGGATGTAGACGCGTTATATATTACATATCTTGTATGTTAATTACTTTATTTCATTATTTATGATCGACAAGTATTCTTTGTAACGTCCCGTTTTTACTGAGTTTTCTCAAATTTTGATAATTCAAATTCGTACGAAAGACATATGATAAGATATTAAGCTTAATTGTGGCAATTAACGTTGTCCTTGTAAAACGTACTTACGTGTTAGTATTACCTGTTTTATTGTCTTGTGATACAAAGTGTTGGATCGCACGCGATCTCAGCACGGTGTATGCGCACATACTCGCTCCTCTGGGAGTAGTGAGGTAAAGCTTAGAGATTTTTTTCATTCTACCCATTTATCAGCGTTAATATGTAATTTGATCCCAGCATGGCGTCTTTAACTACGGTTTTTCCTCTCATGCATTACAAATTTTGTTGATGTTACGAAATTATTAGCGTAGCAGTGTAAGTGAGAGGCAGATCTTCTTACACCGATATAAAAGTGTACTGGCTGGACATTTACCAATCTGCACTGTTAACGGCCCGTGTATTTTATGAGGAGGTTTATGTTCTAACCGTGAGAACATTACTAAAGCTGTTCTTTCGATTTTACGTTTACTTTTTTCTAAGTATTAGTGCTCTGTCGGTTGAATCAAATAAGTAAATATAATGATACATCGACAGCTACGGAATTCCCTGTGTATTATGATTAAAATATATACAAATTTGATCGGAGTACCGACTTCGATTTGCAGTTAAGGCGACAATCCTTACATAAATATCTGCTATTTTGTGAAGTATCGTTATTTCTACATTTTTTATTAAATGTATTAGTAAGTAAACTATGGTTGTTTGGTATTGAGTCAAACAAGCTTCTCGCCTCAATTGAATGATAGATTAATTTTCTCTGTTCTGAGGTGGCAAGGTACAGAGGTTGTCCTAGCCTACAACCTCTTTTAAAGTAGCGAAGCTCAAAGGCTCCCGGAGCACCTCAGAGCATCAGTGACCTTCTGAAGAGTGACTAGGCTCAAGAACCCTTAAAAGAGGACCTTAACGTGAGCTGTCACTCGTTAATAACACCCGCTTAGCATTCCGACACAATGGCGCCCGATAGGGATAAACCTCGTCTTAGTCAGTTGCTATTCCCTGCATAATACCACTACTATAACTTCGGAAAGCATTTGCGCTGGGAGAAGTGACAGATGAAACTTCAACAACGCTTCTATTTGGTATGATAGGGTTGGCTTCCCCCGTGATATACGATCTGACCTCGTTTTCGACGAGAGCGGTGGTTGGTTATCGAATGGCGTGGAATTGGTCTAACTCCGGACGGCTAACGTCAAGGGCTAACTTGCTAAGCAGTAGTTTTTATTGCCTAGGCAAATGCAGTTTACTCATGCTCTTCATTTATATCTTCACCAATTTTAGGTGGCAGAGTGCGGAATAACTCGCTTAGTAATCTCGGGTCAGGTCTTTACGGTATACTGTAAGGATCTGACTGTCAAGCCTGATGCCGGGTATAGGTGAAACAATTACCATACTTCTCAAACTATTTATAAAAATTTATTGTATTAGAAAAATTTTTTTTAATTCAAAACAGTACTACTCTAGCGAATGTATAATTTTGTGAACAATTGAATGAGAAGAAAAAAATAGAGTTGGCTTTAATTTATTCAAGTATAAATTGCAAGTCGTGGAACCCCAACTCCTGTACAAACTTCAAAGACTCGCTGACGACTTTCACACAAATTCTCTCCTTTGGAATGTAATTGTTCTTTGTCAAGAAACGGAATATACGTAAGAATTTTCAAACTTTCCACCAAAGACTGGATTCTATATACAAAAGTTAAAAACATGATGAATAAAAATTTTAAAACGTAAATCGAGTTTATTCCAGTTCAGACGAATCTATTGTTATCTCTTGGTCGTTAGGATACATCGATTGTAATTGGGGACGGTCGTAAAGTTTCTTTGTATTTGAAACTATCCTGATTTTTGGTCCGGAGTTTGAATTTGTATTACTGAATTGTTCCGTAAAGACCAATACTGCCATATACCACAAGTAACAGAGCTATTACACCATTTCTATAATCAAAAATAATGTTTAAATTAAAACTGGATTATGTTTCTCTTTTTAAAAGTTCCTAAGGCGGTTTAAGCGACGATCCTGTCATTGTTGATAACAAAATTTTCATCTACCCTACAATTACACATTTTATTAATATAAAAGAGTATAAGATAGAAAACGATAAAACAGATGCATTCACCCTTTTAAAACTTACATCTATTACGAATCACCCGGTATAAAGTGATCACTCTGACATATATACTTCTAGTCTTAGTTATATATATACTTCTGATAGATAGTAAGCAATCGTTAATTTTAATTTGTAGTGATTGTAATTTTGAAAAGATTTTTCTTACCATATTGGCAATACGTACTTTTTTTTGAAACCACTGTTGGATAGAGCGTACCATAAATTATTGACAGTATATGAGCAGAGTCGGGCTTCACCTTCACAATTTCGAGTTCCATAGAACCAACGTGAGAAATTTTCATTGTCGAATTGTTCCTTAATAAACATACATTATTAATAGATTAAAATACGTGATGGCTGTCCTTACTCTAATTGAGATTCGCATGTGTGTCGGAAAATGCTTTATTAAACCAATTTATTTTTAAAAACAATATCAGCAGGAAAAATTTAATATAAAATTCGGGAAACCACTCCGTTCGCCATTTACGTAAATAGCTGCTACTTACGCAACCGTTTTGATATTTTGGTAACTCGCAACGTTTTATGGTTTCTATGCCTCAAAATAGTAACGCGATATAGATTTTTTATTTAACATTTTTAGCTCTGTCGATGCTATTTTCGTACGTCTGACTGGAGTGAATAAATTCGATTGATGTTCGACGCCAAGCCTTTCCGTCTTTTTATAGCTTCACGGATCTGAATCCCATGAGCTATAAAGCTGTACAAATCTGAGTCTGGGGCGTTGTGATAATAGAGATTATAATGTCTGAGGATGCAATAGAAATGCACCGTAGAGAAAATTAATATGCAGACGTCGCGTCTCAACGACTTAAGCATAAATATTATGCACGGGATACGTTATAAAAACACTTTACATGATCGTTTAATCAAGTACGTAATTAATTAACGGTAGTGCAGGTAAGTAAAGATATTTTGTTTTAACGTAAACGATTGCCTTTTCCCTAACAACACAGATAAGATAAAATTCATTTATTCAACATTGGAACCCAACGGAACTGTTATTGTTCGTCAATTTATTACGTTTCTTTTTAAATCTATTTATATTTTAACTCTTCTGCTTCGCGAGGTGTTATAGTTATGGAGAAGAATCAGGAAGAAACTCCACAATGATACATCTTTTAATAAAGTTTAAAACGGTTTTGTACATATACACTCTGTCAGATATAGCCTAAGTGAAAATAAAATGATCAAGCAACAATTGCCAAGAGTTTTAGTCATTTAAATATGCGTTTATTAAATAATAAGTCTTTTCCGTTAATTTACTTTAAATATGCGTTTCGAATTTAGTAAATGATAGTCCAGTAATGTTTTGCGCAGTTTTATTTTTTTATTAATTTTATTAAAGACTGTGGACGTCCGCTATTTTTTAGATTTATTGCATTTATTGTAAACGTACAAAATATAATAATAAATTTCTATCCACATAGTTTTTAGATAATTATGAAAAGTTAAATAAATCGTGTGTCGTGTAATATTGTTTATTTCCTTAACTATTTAAGGATGTAGGTATAATAAAGTACTTATTTCTAATGCTACAAATATATTTTTGTTGACCGTAATGCGTGAAACTTTGTTGACTCATTTGCATGGTTTTATTATAGTGTAGTTTCTGGTCGGCTCTTCTCAACAGATCAGCGTTCTGAGCTGGTGGTAGCTTACTACAGATGCCTGTGAGTACATGTTAATGCCCACTTGAATAAAGATATTTTGATTTTTTTCCAAAAAAAATGTTTCAAAACATGTAATACATGATATAAAAAATTACAAACAGTGATAACTGACTAACAAGGAAGGTAAAAGGAATTCAAGATTCATAAAAATATCAAAGAAACTGGTAAAAAATCTAACAACATTGTTAAAAGTTTTAACGATAGTTCAACTTAGTATTGATTTGTAGTAACTACTACAGTTAATCGTGAGGTTTTCTCCGATGCTTCTATCACAGCGCAATTTCAACTTTGTAGCTATATATTTTAAGTTGAAAAATACCATAATATTGTACCTAAAGTTCATACTAATTTTAAACTCTCACGTTTTTGTTCTGTTTCCCTTTTTATTTCTTTTCATCTCTTCTTTGTGACGTACACGTGTGATCATGATAAATATAAAGTTAATAATTTAATTTAATTATCTTTATTGCACACGTAACCAAAGCAACAAGTAGATTTGTAATGGAATGGGCAACGGACAATTATCACTGATGGTAATTAAAAATTATTATTTAATTTAAAATAGATGAAGGACATACAGAGGATAGTCGACGTGTACATACAAACATACATACTTCTTTGAATTCATATTTATTCATATATAAATACTAAAATAAATCAAACATATTAGCTTAGATAAGTCCGCAGTTGCCTGTGCAAATAGTGAACTAAAAAACTTCAAATTTATCTGACAGTAATGGTTTGAAAATTTTTTTGCACTATGATTTATTTAAAGAGCGGTATCCACCCAATCGAATCACGGTTTAATAGCGCGTCTCTATCCCGATAATACCGCGACGAATTAATCTCGCGATATCCCTTCTCCCTAAATATAACAGACGCCGGCAAATTTGGCAGCGGCGTCGGCCGCTTGCCGCGCTCGTCGGATCACAGCGGCGTCGCGGATTTTATAAAGCTCGCCATAAACACGCCGGATCCGTACAATTGCGCAAACGGCGTGTAAACAACTAACACTACCCGGCGTTTTGTTTTATTATGCTACGCTTTAAACATCCTCGTTCCGATTTACGCGCGTACGAACGTGTCCACGCTTACACGTGTTGTCCGACTTATTTTATACATTCAAACCTGTTTTTATTTATTGTATAAAAACCGGATAGAAGAAAACGCATATAAATTCACAAAACTTTAATAGTTATAAAATATTTTTTGTGCGGTGAATAAGGACCTTGCTGATTTGCAAAAAAAATCACCCAAAAAAAGGACACACAAAAATTGGTTTGAGTGTATTAAAAAAATGTTGGAGAGCGGATGGACTGTATAAACAGATTAAACAAATGAAAATGATAGTCATTTAATATTAATTTTACAAAACTAGGTTTTAGTAGACAGACAGAACAAAACGTATGAGCAAAACTGTATCGCGATGCATACCGTCAATTTAAAAAGTATAAAAAATTTATAAGGAAGTTGCAAATGCACTGCACCAGTCAGTAATTAACATGTGTTGAGGCGCGGAATACGCCACTGATCATAAGGTGCCAGGATTATCGTTTTTGTTTCTGTTACTTTCTGTAAATGTATTTATAAAAATAATCAGAAATCCGATAAGTAATGATCGCTTGCGTACTTCTATTTGATAGAAACTGCAATCAAATCATTTTCCTTTACATTGACAAGCTTCAACTTAAATCTACGTCATTTCTAAGCGCGTCCAGGTCATAGAGGAGCTTATTATTAACTCAGTCGGTTTTCTTTTTGTCATCAGTTCTAAAAATGTCCTAAATTTAATAGTTATTGTTATATTAATGGGACTGGAAAGTAATGCCGTTTCTGTCGATATATTTTACCGAAAAACCGATAGATTTTTATACCTCCAGCATTGATAATTTGTATACTACATGGAAAAAGGTTGTTGATAACGCAGGTGAGTATATCGTTGTTGTTTGTTATCGTGTGAATTTGACTTAAGAAAGCGATATTCCTTTCCGGTCTCCCTAATACTTTGTATTAGTATTAGTTAATGTATAGTTAATATATAGTTTTGTGTACCAACAAGATTCTTGTAGTCAAAGAAATACGTCTTGCAATGGACTATTGTCAAATTATAGCGATATCAGACAGTATAAGTAATCAAGATGCAAATTACATACTTTACTCAAGACAGAATTTTCGAAAGCGTAGATAGAATTATTAATTGTGCTCACTTTTTAAGTTTAAATAACACGTAGGTAAAATCTATTGGCTCTTTAACGATGCGAGAAAGCAATGAAAAAACCTAGTACAGGGTTCTGTGTAAATAAAAAATGTCATGTGCTACAATTTAAAAAGGTATGTTAAATTTAACATGAAGTATCACATAGAATCACCAATTTAAGTTGGAAGAATAAAAATAACCAGCCGACACAGCAGAAGTTATCCTGTCTTATTTTTGAATCATCAACGTCATGTAAGTCGCCCACTACAAGGCGTTTGAAGATCGCCACCTTGACCGGTCTAGCGCTGCACGTATTCAGCGACTTTCCACGATCTTGACTACGTCATCGGTCTACCTATAAGGGGCCTACCCACGCCTCGATTAGCTAAGATTAATCAATTCGAATCTCAAAGTGAACTGTCAAAGATTATCTAATTTTTATTTCCCCAAGAACTTCTCTGTAAAGTATTGTATAATTAACTAAAAAAAGAAAAATGGAATCATGTAACAATGTCAATACAGTTTGCACCTATGCATTGACTTATTGCGATATCTCTAAGGCACCATAAGGCTTCCTCTTCTTCTTTTCAGCCAATAGACGCCCACTGCAAGGCTCCAAACCTCTCCCATAGACTAAGTAAGAAAAGGACCAATATTTAGCCACTTCCGCACATGCAGTAGTCGTCGTGCAACAAAGTGCACCGCCCGCCAGCCCGCTGATAAATGCGTATGCGGCAAACAATGTGAATTATAATTACACTACTGTCTTCTGTCTTCGACCCGCGAGCCCTGAGTTCGACGAAGTTGTAAGAGCCTCACAAGGCTAACAACATGTACAACAACCGGAATACAGAGAATGTGAATTACACAACTGCCACCGTTAAATCACTCAACACGTGTTTCACCCCTCCACGGGGCATCTTCAGGAGTTATGTTACACCGATTAGTGCCAAACACAGAGACTCTGGCGGGCGGTGCACTTTGTTGCACGACTGCCACTGCATGTGCGGAAGTGGTAAATATTGGTCCTTTTCTTATTTAGGATGGACTTCTGCTAGGTAACGCCTGATTTCATTAAAAATCTCTCATAGATCGCTACGATGACTGATATAATAGACCGGTAGATGAGGCGTGGGTATGTCCACCATTTGTTGGACCGACGACCTGGTTAATGTTCACCAAGGGACCATAAAGCTTGGTCAATTTTAATGAAAAATTTGGTAAGAATATTAGTTCCGTGGAGTACAGATCAGCTGAGAGAGGAGTCATGAAATTCCACACAAGAAGGGATTTAAAAGGTATTCATTAAGTTCGCGAAAGGGGTCAGTTAGTATATATATACGTACGTAGATTTTAGTTTTATTTGTCGCAAATATCGTCTTATGTATACCGAAGCGTGTTGGTAGAATTGGCTGCATATAAATCGGGCTCCTTAATATCCGCGCATAAATAGGCCGGTACTCGTTTTGTCAATAGCGATACGGCGATTGGGTTATCTTTGTACGCACTCTATACATTAAACATTACGCGATACCTTTTGTTTCCGATATGTGCCCTGTCTGGCGCTTTCGTTGGTGATTTCAGTATTGCCATCTCTCTACACAATTTACCAAATAAAAAAAATATATATTGTCGCTTACATTTAGATTGTTTAGTATTTTATTGATAAATTAAATTGAACTATGTACAATAAAGTTTTAAATAAAATAATATTAATCCTATTAAATAAAGACTTTAGACGAAGACATCTTAATTAGAACTTTGTGTTTTTTTTTTCAATGTCAAGGACATATGCCTCCTCTCCGATGTGGTGCTAGTCGAATGTAGGTTGATTTTTTGTTTTTAGATCACTACTGTTGCATGTCAGTATAAAACTTTGTGTATTGTTTTTGTGAAAAATTGCCAGTTTATCGGTGTTCTATAGAGTGTTTTGGAGAGTTTGCAGCGGAATTACAACAAATCATTTTCCAAAAAAAAAATGGTTTATTTTTGGATGTTTTTTAATATTACCTATATATTATCAGTTAATTTTACATAAGTAGCTACATCTTATCATACATATATTATATAATCATTTTGTTTTCATTTCAGTCGACACCCCTCTAATAAAATACAAACCTTTTCGAAGTAATGCTAAGGTCGTCTCCTAGAAATTCCGGAACGCCATTTTGCATTTTTATTATTATGATTCTATGTTATGTTTATATACTATGGTTGTCTTGAAGAAATCGGCTCGTGCGGTAAGACCGCCTATTGTACTTTCGTTACTTCTATGCAATAATATATATATTTTCTAGCGTATGATAGTGTAGATATACATTGTAGTAATAAATAAATTATCAGATTAAATGAATTACTTTCGAAAATAAGTATTATATTTTTCCCCATCTTTACTTTTGTGTTTATAACTGGCAACACTTGCTATTCAACATTTAGATCCTGTTCGTGATTATGCACGGTATTGTCTCTACCAGATTATTTCGGTGCGTCCTTGGCATGGGCTCATCGTTCGGTTTATTAATGTGCGTTTAAGATTCAAAAGTATTTTTTGGTTGCGATTCCATTTACTATGACTATATTTATAAAATTCTACATTTTTATGAAGGAAAGAGAAAAGATTCTTAAGAACTGTGGTAACACCAGGAGAAGGGTTTTTTTTACTATATTCTCGTCGACAATTATTTTCATCTGACTTATATTTCATCTGACAAGGAACCTATCAATGTCAGATCACTTTTTTCCGTCTGTATGACGTCAAATTAGATGCCGGAAAAGAACTTTTCAAAGTTTTAACAACTTTATGACCAGTTGCTTTTGTCGTATGGTTATTAGTTTTAATAGGACGATAAAGATGATGATATATTGTATTAATACAGAGAATTTAAATACAGAGAAAAACGAAATAGTTATTCAAGCTAAATATCGTTGTTATTATAAATGACTAAAGCATGCAAAGTAATAAACATATGATCGAATGATAAATAAATTACGTCCTATATTTGTATGCATACGTCGTCGCTAGACGGGTAATGTTAAACTAAAAGAAAAGTATCTGTATAGAACGGCAACGGACAAACAATGAAATATTTACTACGTTTGCGAGCTAAGTGTAATTAGAAACATTACCACTAATACAAGTAATAACTAAACATTTTTGTTACCAAAAGTCTTACGGGTTCCATATTGGGTAGTTTGGAATCGTTGGTATATTTTTAAACGGTTTTATTTAGTTCGACCCGTACGGAATTTGTTTGTTTGGATCAAAATTAGAAATTGAAATTTAAGCACCTTCCCGTTGTCAGATTAATCTGAAATTTGGTACATACATTTAATTTAGATGACAATACAATATAATAAAATCAATAACATTATAAATTTAAGATGGTCGCCGATACAAAATGGCGAATTTCATATTTTTCCTTAACTCCCTCAATATGGGTATCAAATGAAAGGGCTACACTAGTAAAACACGATGAATATGTCAAAATTTAAAATTCAAGATGGACGCCTTTCCAATATGGCGGACTAGGTACATATTTTTCCACAACCACCATAACAATAACATATGGTTATCAAAAAAACCGTTTAAGTTAAAAGTTTTTTAAATGTATTTATGATATAATTTAACTAAAACTTTAATAGATAAACCCTAAAATTCATGCGTTCATTTTTATTCTGAAGTTATTTTTCTTTATCTTTTTAAAATGTGACATAGGCGGGAAAAAAAACTGAAAACTGATACTTTTATTTTCTAGTCTACCGGTGAAAATCGCTCCACTATTTACATTAAAAAGACTGAAGTTTAGTATATAGCTATATTTTATAAAGACAGTTAAAGTTATTGTAATTCGAAAGAATAAATAATGTGAAAAGAAATATATATAAAATTGATTTTTGATATATTTATATTTTATTTACGGCGATATAATATGTTATTATAAATATTTACATTAAAAAGAATTTTAAGAATTTTTTATTAGTATAATGGTTGTCTAAATCAAATTTAAAATAAGTCAAAATGACTTCCTTGGGCGGTCTAGTATTAACCCAACCCTGGTCATATCTTATCGGAGGGAGAAATTCGAACCCGTGCCTCCCCTCTCCCCTAAAGAAGAGTCTAAATAATTTCAAAATTCAGAACAGAATGTAGTTAAAATATATATTTTTTGGTTCAAAATAATTATAAATATATATAAAATAACATTAGATCTCCTCGCTTTTTGGCCTGCAAAGTTATTAATCACATTTTCAAAATCAATAGTGTCGACTAGTTCATGTTCTATTGAAATTATTGCAAGATTATTTAATCTATTTATCATTAAATAATCTTGCAATAATGTAATAATTTATTATTTTGTCATTTAGGGCCCTTTTAAAAAACACTTTGTGTGTTTTGCGATGAAAGGCTTAAACACTGTGTATATTATAATTTGTAACCGTTTATTTTTTTTTAATGTTCATATTATTTAACAACTTTTTTAGCACAAAAATAGTAAAATTTGATATTCTTTTTATGTTATTTATTTTAATTTGTGGTTTTCATTTATCTTTTAACATTTTATTATTCATCATTCAAAAAAAATCAACTTTGGTGCCCCCCCCTACTTGTGGTGCCTGGTGCGGCCGCCCCGCTCGCCTCCCCCTAGCTACGTATCTCTCGATTAAGGACCACTGGCAGTCCCTCTCACTGTATCATTATGGCCAGCCCGTACGGTGGTATTTGTTGTTCAAGCTACTCCTCGTGGTAACGTAACTACGGTTTGATACCGCGTCAATTCATTGCCCGCCTCAAATTCTCTCAAGCTAGCGGGAGCTTACACTATAGTAGTAGTATAGTAGTAGGGGAACGAAATTCTCCGGACGTCACTAGGCGCGTTCCTGCGCTGACGGCGTCCGTAAATTTCCGAACGGGATTTGTAAATATTATTAAGTCCTATCCTATTTAAACTTAAAACGTCTCTTTTATAAGAGATTTACTTAGGACTTCAAGGCAATGAAATTACTATGCTATCACTATTACTTATACATACGATTTTATGTGCCAAGGTTGGGTTCGTGTAAAGGCGTTCAGAATTTATTCCTCATAATGTAGACAATAACGACGTTGTTATACATTCTGCATGGAATTTGCGTTTTAAAAACAACTTGATTCTATACTTCTGTTTATTTATCTGTTTACTAATTGTGAAAAAGTTTTTTTTTTTATTTCTATGATAGAAAATTCTTGAACAATTCTTAGATTTATTTGAACGCAGCTATCTCGCTTACGTAAAGTATAAATTATTATATGTCTGTATTTCATTAGGCTAGTTATAAACGTTTTAATGATTACAACATATAGTACAACATACACGAGGAAAACCTACTCTATCAATAACGAATAATAAAATTATGATTGGAATAATACGTCCCCGTTGTGAATAGATCACATAAGCAATACGGTTAATTATGTTATAATATCCGAGTCGAACGCGGGCCTTGCGGACGACATTTCTGTATGCGGAGCACATGAATAATTCACTGTAAGTAGGTGCGTTTACACACGCGTCACAGACGGCAAATGGCTGCGTGTACTTGAGATGATATGTGTATTGCTCGTGGAACTTCATGTCGTCGCGCCACAAGACGGGGAACTTAATAACTACAGATATTAGTAAAAAGATGCTGTTCAGGAATCCTTAGACTCTGTGTTTGGCACTAATCGGTGTAACATAACTCCTGAAGATGCCCCGTGGAGGGGCGAAACACGTGTTGAGTGATTTGGCGGTGGCGGTTGTGTGATTCGCATTGTTTGCCGCATACGCATTTATCAGCGGGCTGGCGGGCGGTGCATTTTATTGCACGACTACCACTGCATGTGCGGAAGTGGCTAAATATTGGTCCTTTTCTTAAGAAATAAATCACCCTAAAATACGTAACATCGCTGTAGGCAAAGTAAATTTGTAGGCTTTTACAATAACTGTGTTATTCTTTTTCTAATATAAACTAATTAATAAATACTCATATTGTAATTTTTTTGTTTAACAGGCTTTCCAAGAGGCGAGTTGGTGGTCAAAGACGGACTAGTAAGTGAAAAAAAATCTGTCAGCATCTGGCTTGCGAGGTAGTATTACAGTTTCCTCCTCAGCTGATTTACAGCTTAGTACTGTACATTATTTATTTCATTAAAAGCCGCAAAGTTCGATAAGTTGGAAACTCCGTGATTTGACTGTTCGTATGAGTCCATTAGACCTTAGTTTGGGCAGCTGAGCCAATAAGATAACAGCTCAGACGCCTTTCTCTAAAACTGATGTTCAGTACATAAGCGTCTATTCAAAAATGAGACTTCTCGAGTTTTTCGACGTGTTAAATATTAAAAGAATACAACTTTCTATTATAATGACATTTTATTTATCGTAACTTCTCATACGACGATGCAAACGACACGAAATATTATTTATATTTAAGATTACTTCTAAGCTTTTCAAAGTGACATTAAATTCGTATAGTGTGGCCAGACGTTACGTCGCCCATTTTTAAGACAAGAGCTTTCAAACCGCTCGCGCCGTAAAAGCTAAGATGACAGGGCCTACATCATAACAGACGCACGAAGAGCACTCTACCGCATTACACCAGACATTCACGCCCCGCTGTTTATTAATTTGATATATCCTAAAATGAAGTTTTAATATATTTTTAATTCGCAAATTTAACAACAGTTTGTAGTTATTACTTGTAAAGGAACTGTTAACAACCATTTAAATTACGTGGTTAAGAAAAGGTACTCTTGCAAGTGAATGTGACAGAAATGTAAGGTAATCAAAAAGTAGTATTGGGGATATACCCACTACTACTTTTTCCATGATAACCTATTATATAGGGAACTTATTCGACGAATACACGAATTACCAATTAAAAACGACTTGATTTAGAAATCAAAAGGCAGAGATGCATATCTCTCAAGATAAACAATTTACTTTTTTTACATGTTCCGCAATAATACACAGAATAAACATCAAAAACTATAACGAATGAATATTTACGTAATTTTTACTTTAAAGTTATTTTAAGCGCAATAGTGCAGCGATGGTCGCTATATTTCGTATGTAAATCGCATTCAAGGATTGTAAAACATCCGTTCCACTACATTTGCTCCAGCTAAACAATTGTATAGACGAGTAGTATTGATCCGTGCTCGCATTGCGTTAAAAATAACTCGTTCGCTGTCCACCTCCGCTCTAATTCTGAGATCTAATGAAGTGTATGTTTATGAGCTGCCATGAAACATTAAATTGTAATTATTCACTTTTTTATCAACATGATATATGTTCTCTTTACTACACAAGACTTATCTCAAACGAATGGTATGAATAGTAATACATTAAGGATTCTTGTATGGAGCATTCAGAAATAGAATGTTAACATTTCTGGTTTTATAATACTAAAGTAAGAAAAGGACCAATATCTGGCCACTTCCGCACATGCAGGGGTAGTCATGCAACAAAATGCACCGCCCGCCAGCCCGCTGATAAGTGCGTATGCGGCAAACAATGCGAATCACACAACCGCCACCGCCAAATTACTCAACACGTGTTTCACCCCTCCACGGGGCATCTTCAGGAGTTATGTTACACCGATTAGTGCCAAACACGGAGTTGACTCTGGAAGTGGCTAGATATTGGTCCTTTTCTTACTTAGGATGGACTTCCGAGAGGTAACGCCTGATTCCATTAAATATTATAATACTAAAGTGTTATACAAATTGACCAAGCGGACATCGAGACCGGAGCGTCTCTTTAAGGTGCAAATAATCTGAAGGCAGACACAAATCTCCCTTTAGACAAAAAGAAGATACCATGTTCGTTCTTCTGCAAAGAAATAGCAGTTTTTCTTATTATCTCTGTTCTGATAAACAGTCAGATTGTGTGAAGTGACAAATGTAAAGAGGAGTTGTAAGAGATAATTAAAAATTTTAGGTCGATATAATTTATTAGGGGGGCCGGAAAGTGATGTCGTTTCTGTCGACATATTTTACAAAAAAACGGATTGATTTTTACCGCTTCGGCGAAAAAAGGCTTTTGATAACGAAGGTGAATATATTGTTGATTAGAAATAAAAACTTGTCAAAAACGTAATCGTGTGAATATAACTTAAGTAAGCGACATAACATTCGGATCCCCCTAATAAATGGTTTCCGAAATAATAAATATCGCAATAGATAAAAAACGTTTTCAAAGTTCGTATAAACATGTTTTAAAATAAATTCTTATGTCTATCTATCCCTGCAGACTTTGTACTGCTAAAAGTTATTGACATGTCGCATTCCAATGGACAAAAATTAAATTTTACTTAAAGTGATCACTTATTACAGGATTTTTTACAGGTGTAAAAAAAGTTTTGCTATTTAACGAGTTATATACTGTGATTTACCTATAAGCAATAAGGATGTATATAATTTTCTAATGAACTATCTATTTTCACAAACGTATGTCGATAGCAGTTGGCCTAACTCTTTGATCTCCATAAGCCCGCCGGCGCTGGAGCTATGTTGTCGATAATAGCGAACCCAGTCGCTGTAATTTGCTCAGTGTTTCCCTGAACAGATTGCTTGCGACCTCTTTAGTTCAATTACACGCCTTATCGACCTTTTGCTCTAATTTAAGTTAGTTTTACGCGCTATTGACGTCCTTCGAAATGTAGGTAACCGTTGTGTTTGTTGTTTAAATATTTGCGTAAAACCTGTGTTTTTCTGTGTATGGATTATACCATATAGACATGCTTTTATGGACACAAAAGTATGTGACTGAAGGGACTTTTGAATAAGACTATAGGATTTTTTTTAACCACTATCATGGGAAGTACTGGTTGTTTTACTATTCAGTATGTTATCACGTCTTTTTATTTTTTTTCTTTCCTTTTTTTGCCGTCACATTTTCAGTCATACGTTTCTCTATTTTTATTTACAATATTTCACGTTTCTCTGGTTTATTAGTGTTCTTCTATACATTACTTTTCTTGCTTCTACTTCACTCCTATAATACCAGAGTAGGTTTCTTATTATATCACAGTACAATTTAATTCAGAATATAGATTGATAGGTGTAAAAGGTTTAAAATTAAATTTATCACTATGAAATTTATGACTTTAATTTATTTTTTCTATTAAAATGCGGCAGGCTAATAATTTCTGGTGATACAAAGTCTGTAGGGACAAATAGTAAACCATAACAATATTAATATATAGTTATTCGAATTATAACAGAATTTGTTGTGGACTCGATCAGGCCGTTGGAACCATTTTTAGGTTATTTTTTAAGTTGAAGGCTATCATTATACATACACAAGTGATCGCTATGAACTATCCTAAGTAAAAATTTAAATTAATTAACACGAACTGCACGGGTACCCCTCGATACTGCGAGTAATCACGTCCCGAGGGGGCCTCATCAGCGACTGCTGAAAATTACCACCCCTGATTGGTTCGTTACTTGACCCTAACTCACGCGAACGCGTTATTAAAAAGAATCTGTACTATTTGCACAAAATCGTTATTCCTCGACAGACTAAACCATCATATGTTGTAGCTTATCGTTATCCAATAGAAAATAAGCAAATATAACGTATTTCATTACTTAGGTATTGTAGCATACAAAATCATTTCTATTACGAACTCTACGGTACAAAATATCTTTTGTTTCACTACATTCTAACATGCCTTGTCATAGTTTTTATTGCCACAGTATAAAAGGGCAGGTTTTTTAATTTACTCTGTAATTTATATAGAAAAAAATCGAGTTTATTTTTAATATATCACTGGATATTTTTCCAGTTATTACGGGGATAGGAAAGTAATGTCGCTTTTAGTTAAATTCACACGACTATATTTTTAATAAGATTTTATTTCTAATCAACAATATATTCACCTTCTTGTCAACAACCTTTTGCCATCTAAGTCAATGACGGAGCGGTAAAAATCAATCTGTTTTTCTGTAAAATATGTAGACAGAAACGACATTACTTTCCGGTCCCCCTAATATATCTTTAAAAACTATCGTGTTTTTAGTATAGCAATACTTTTAGCGAAACTTTTTTTTTTCTCAAATAGATTTTGAAATTTCTAAACTTGAATTATTCTGAATTATCATTATGTAAAATAATTATAATGTTATCAATTATACATTTATGCTGATTATATGCAATTTCACGTTCCACGCTGTTGTTCGTGACTGTACAATATATTATTATTTCATTCAATTAATTGCGGTCAATTCAAGTTTGCTAATTAAGTGACGCGCTCTGCGGTCACGTGTGCGTGCGTTAAAAGGAAAACTGCTCGCGGTAATAAGCAACACGTGAAATTATTTAGTACACATGAGTGTTTTGGTTACGCAGGCTTTTGGTTTAGTTTTGTAGTCGCCTTGGCTGCTTTAAAGGCTGTACTACTACCCACACGATGATGCGTGCTTAACCAAGAGGCTACGAATGAAAAGAAGATGCAGCATAAAGCGAGAAGATTGGGAGCAATTTTTGAAATGACGTGGTTAAGGGAGGGGGTACTCTTGCAAGTGTTTGTTAATGTCATAGTTTAAAATGTATGATAATCTTGGAATAACTAGTATTAGGACATTGCTTATAAAAGCGGGCATTAAAGTCCCGTGTTTCTTTTTTGGTTACGCATACAATTCCCCTTTTATAAAACGGAAGGAACCAGATTTTTTTTTGTTTAACATCAGATTTCTATACTGTGTGTATATATAAATATATATATATATATATATATACACACACACACACACACACACACATATATATATATACACACATATATATACATTTTGCTATTTATGCAATATGTATGGTATGTATAGTTTTTAAGCCACACATACCGTGTTAAGGATTAATACTTCGTCCAAGGTTTTCATTTATTTATTTTTAACACAGAACATACCACAACAGGTCGAATGACCCATTTTAAACGAACAACAATGTGCGTTGAAAATGCATCGCTGTCTACCAAATTTCATACATTCTAGGGGGTAACATAAAGTCGGTTCATTTCATCGGCTATGGTAGAAATATTCTTTCTTTTCCCATGTTTCCCTGTTTAGTTCGGCAGAATTATAGGGAGCACATAGGTTTATTGCATTACAATATATTTTTTTCCTGCGGACGACGTACATGATATATTGCGTGCCATCTATACTTGGTTGTAGACAATATTTGTAGTATTATTATATCTACTTATAGTATCGCGTGTTCGTCATAAAACGTATGCGTTATTATTCATTTATTCCCGACGTCATCTTGCATAGCTTAGATAGTATCTGGGCTATCAGTACAAGGATAGGATAATAATTTGATAACATGCAATATTGACGAAGCAATACAGAAGAATTCGATGAAGCGATTAATCACGCCACGTTTAATAGGGTATATACCGCTACAAGTAACGGTACTGAAACGTATGAAAACAAACAAAAACCTGTCAATTACAAATGACCGAACGTCCGTCGTTGTGCCTTACTGCTATTCATAATTTACGTAGAATTGGAACGGAAGTTGGATTTTCACCAGTCGATTTCAACTACCCTCCACTGTGTAAATTGTACAGCCAAAACGAAAAGCTATCATAAACTTTTTTTCGTATACTCTAGATATTAATATTAAAGAAAATAATTATGTACACATAGCTTTTAATATTATATACAGCATAATTAGAAACAGGTGTATAAACCTTTATAAGGGGTTAACATATAGCTCTTTTGCTGTCAATTAAAGTGTGATACTTCCTGTTAAAAAATGTTTTAAAAAATAATAAACAAATGTACCTATTTGTTCTATATCTTTGTTGTAAAATGATTAATTTTTACACTAACGCGAAAGTAATAAAATTTTCGTTTACATTATTTGGTAAAAGAAGGCAGATGCCTTTGCCCACATGTGGTTTGTATATTGGCGGAGAACTTCTATTTAAAATAAATATTTCGTGTAATAGTATGCAAGTCTTTATCACTAAAATGACATTAAAAATCTATATTCATGGTAAACTTCACAACTTTATATTAAGTCAAAATTGTTTAAATTTATGTATTTTAAAATAAAAAGTTATATTTTTTATTTTCTTAAAGGATAATAACAAGGGGAGAGTTGGAAAAGTTATGGTTTCAAAATTCTAGAATTGCGTACACCTAAAAAAACAAAAAAGTTCCGGTTGTATATCTTCTGTCTTTGCGCGTCGATTTTCGCAACCAGCTGTCATTGCGCTCATTTTGCGTCTGGCCTGTCTGTATGTATATTAACTATTTACGCAATTTTCCGTAATATTTATCGTTACATTTACAAATAACGTGTTTGTCATTTACGCGTTATCGAGTTTAAAAATAGCTCTTTGATCTTAAAAACTATTTGCATTTATTGTTGCGTGTTCAATATTAATATTACGTTTATTTATACTTACTGTCTCATTTACGGCGTAAAAACAAGTATACATTATTTAAAAGTTTTTGTCAATTAACGTATTCATGATTACACTTCAAAAGGATCTTATTTCATCTGAAGTCGTTCCGAATAAAAAGTTTTTTCCTACATATTCATAATATATTATTATAGATATTATTCACATAGGATGACTGTAGGTTAGAAGAAGAATGTCGGAAGAGTCCATTCTGACAGAAATTAGAATCAGTTTGCTACGAGGGTAGAACTGCAAGGATTTCAAACGCGTGATTTGAAAGCTCACGTCCAAGTTTTTTTAATGAACTTTTTAATATTTTTTTTATCGTTTTCCGGGATCTTTATCTAACTATAGATAATTTTTCACAGAATAATATTATTGTTATACTCAGTTCTCATCTTTAACATCTTCTATTCATTTCCTTTTGTATTTGTTTTTTACTTTTCCTTTCGTACATTGCCTCACTTCCATCGCCTATGCAGGATCCTAGATACTCTCTACATTTATTTATCTAAGTTTAATAGTGATATAATTTTGTTTTCTTATTGTCTCTATCGCAGTTTAATTTTATTCTACTTTTAAAATTATTACAGTTTATTATTACTTTTCTTTCTTTTTTGCTTAAGCAGGACTTATTTATTCGCTCTTGTCGTAAGACCTTCCTATAGAAGTCTAAAAAGGTCAGGCGACTTTCCTTTTAGCTCACCAGCGAGGCGATGGTTCCTTCCTCGATTCTTTCTTGTGGATAGTGTATTATACACAGTTGCTAACGAAAGAGCTAGTAAGTTTATGTTCGAAATAAATTCCGAAAAAATCCTTCGAGATTGTCGGTTAAGAGAGTTAAATTGCAATTGATACTAAGCGACATATGTAAATTGTGTGACTGTAATACATAAGTTTTGAATTATTCAACGATCCCGTCGTCTGTCAAAAGGCATGTCTCCACACAATGGCTCGCCGTTTGTTTGGCTTCTCAGACCGCAACGGATGCGCTCTTTAATTATGCGGGTACAACGCTAACAGCTACTCTGAGCTGTTTGCCTTTTTGTTCAATTAGTCTTTCAAATTGACAGAACGATTGTCATGAGGCATTGTCTATTCAGTTGAGTCTAATATCGAACACGAAAACAGAATTTTAATAGAATAATTTAAATGGTCTAAAACTTCTTTTCTTATATCTATTATCCAGTGAAGTTAAATGTAACAAAAAAAAAATTGATTTATGTAGGTATTTTTAAAAAGCTATGTAAAAAGAAAGGTCCAACATAAGAATATTTTCAATACACCTATATTATGTTTGAAGTGTGTTGTATCCATCGAATTATTGTTAATGGTGTCAAAAGTTGCTGACATCGCACTTTTAAAAACAACTAAAGCCTCAATGGTAAGTAATTGTGCGAGTACCAGGAGGCGAGCGACTCGCCTCCAGTTACTCGCCCGTGTGACGGCGTCATACCAGTAACACGAACGTGCGAGTCGGTCAGCTACTGGCCTACGAACTACATTAAACTTTATTATATCGCCTATCCCATCTAACTAGTCGCGTCCCGTTTGAACGTGAATTTGCATGAAATTATGCAATGGCAGCAACTCTCCCGCCTGTGCCGATTAAATATAAAATTTTTATTACATTTCATTTTTTTCTTTTATGATTTTATACGAAAATTGACAGGTGGACTTCCGACAAAAATATATTTTTTTTATAAATTTACAAAAATCAAATGAACTTTACAACAAAAATCGGGATTTGTGCAAATCTTCCCACTAAAAGCTCCGTGTGGAATAATTCTGTATCGTTTCACGTGCTTTGCTGACCGTTTGAACAACGGTCACTTTAACATTTTTTGATAATATTTTGCTACAACTGGCACTAGGCATGTAAGTGCAACAGGACAGTAGCTGCCTATTTTTATGCCAGTAGCTCGCATATGTGAAACCCTGGTAAGGCGGGTCGAGATACTGGCATTCGAGCAACAGAGCGAGCTACTGTCCCACTGGCAGGTTAGTAACTCGCTCCGTATAATTATAAAGAATACCAGCTATGTTTATCGTGTAAAAATAACACCCAAGAAAATAAATTTTCAGATGATATATGTACGAAAATCGCAATGTACAGCCAGCGGTAAATACATTAACAATAATTTCAATAAAAAGTGACATGGAAACGAAAAAATGCCGTCTTTTATTTACGGGAAGCTCAAATTTATGTATATTTAATTTCAACTTCCACGCAGCGACGTGGATGCGAAATTAGATGACTGATAAATCATCGCTCGTGTGTGTATGTGTATGACTGAAACAAAAATATTACTACCCGCAGAACCTATATTTCAAAGTTGTGTTTTTAAAGATGTTTTATTTTTTTTGCCCAGTTTAACATTAGTCATGTAGGTAGTATTAGTTAGGTATGTATTCTATGTATAAATGCCGTAGTGCTCACCAGTTTATAATTGAAATACATTTGATGTTTCATATTTGAATCCTTTTTTTAATATTACGAGTACATTATTACTCTTTATAAAAATGTTGACATTATTATAATGTATAACGACATGCACAGAAACAAGTATAAAAGAAGATACGTTTAGTTGAAACCTAATTATCAAAGTATTATATTTTGCGCAAGAATTAACATTTTAAATATTTATTTCACAATCTAACTATTTAATACTTTTGTAACTCTATGAAATTAACATTTTATTACGCGTTAAAATTGTCACTTCATTATTCATTCATGCCGGTAAACTATCGTTATTGTTTATAAGAATATGAATATAATAATTGAATGCTTTAATACATTTTCAAGATTGTATTATGAAATCAATATGATTAAAGACAGCAACAAGTTTAACAAGTACTACAAAAAATCACCATAAGAAATAAAAAAAAAACATGGTTAATTTGCATGCTGTGGAGCTAGGAGTTAGAGATATAATAGCGAAATCTCTGTATAACCAGCTGAAGGATTAAGGATTAATGTCGTTTCAAATTTGGTTACAGAGGAAATCTGTTCGGTGAAGGTGAACGCCGATGCATTGTAAAGCGGCATTCTTAAACCTGCTATGCAGATTTTCAGCCCCGTGTACCCTATCTGGGGCTAGTTTTTTGTACAGCGCGATGAACCCATCAACCAGCTAGTTGCAGTTGCGCCTCCAATATTGGCTACATTCTCATACACAATATTGAACGTTCCTAAACTTTAAACTGAACGCGATATTTACACTTTCCCTGTCGTCACTCTTTCACGTGCGCTACCTGAAGACGCACATAACCTACGACACGTATAACATTGTACAAATCAACATCTAGAGAAAGCAGATGACATATATCCCATATTCTTCTTCATAGTCATTTATATTCTAAACCTAAAGATCGCGATCTTCTTAGAAAGCTTTGGTCTGGGATTCGATTAGTTGCCTCCATAGGTCTTTATGACCTAAGTTTTAATATTTTCTTAATTGTGAAACCCGCCATCATCTGCAAAGAATCTGCTCATCAGGTTGGTGATCGCCATCTTGGTCTATTTCCCTCTACTTTTACTATGACAGCCAGTTTATCGAGATTCTTTTAATACCTCAGAGCTATGTGGCCGAAGAAGCCGAATCCGCTTTGAGCTGGTGGAGAGTCTGGTCTTCATACGGAGTTGATCTAGAACAAATTTGTTGATTCTCCTGGTAGTCCACAGTATATGCGTCGTTCAAGTGCTCCAATATAATAGTGTACTAATAAGTTTTTACATCGTCAAATGCTCACATATATCTAACTTTTATCGCAGCTAATGTTATGGTTTTACTATTTTATATTAGTACGTTAGTATCTGTATGCCAAATATAACAATTGAGGAAAATTAGTTACGGTATCGGATTGTCTTAATATCATTTGTAAGATTAAGATTAAAAACGTACCGGTAAAATTGTGAAATAAGAAGGAAAGTTATTAATTTTTAAATAAGGTTTAAATGTTTTGTTGTTTGTGTAGTACATTTGTATGTGTCATTTAATTATTTCTCTATTTAAAGTGAAGGACGCTGACGGCTGTAACATATAGTTTAACTAGTACTGCTTTTAATAATATACTAAAAATTAATATCCTGTATCCTTAAAAATATTTAAATTAAAAAAAAGGCTACTAATAAAGTGTATGCGTAACAAATTCACTAACAAGACAATCAAAAAGGCTGTGTATGCTGGCAGTAAAGCAAGCAAGCATTGGTTTTCCAATGAGCTGTTTTATTACACTTACATTAATTAGTTTATACATGTCCTGTTAACTAAAATCCGCATTAGGTCGCACAGTCTTAACTCTTCAGCTTTGTATTTAATGGAATCAGGCGTTACTTCGCGGAAGTCCATCCTAAGTAAGAAAAGGACTAATATACCGTCACCGCCAAATTACTCAACACGTGTTTCACCCTTCCACGGGATATCTTCAGGAGGTATGTTACACCGATTAGTGCCAAACACAGACTCTGTGGCGGTTGTGTGATTCGCATTGTTTGCCGCATACGCATATATCAGCGGGTTGGCGGGCGGTGCACTTTATTGCATGACTACCACTGCATGTGCGGAAGTGGCTAAATATTGGTCCTTTTCTTTCTTCAGCCTTGTGTTAACTAATTTGTCATAAATAAATATGAAAAAATAAATTCACTTCTTTATTATTTATGACCAGTAAGCGATTATATAATCGCATCAAAACAAGCATCTGGTTATTGAAGTGATTGCGTATTTAACGTCCCATAAGGAACGTGGAATTAAAATGCAATTCAAAACGCACACTGGCTCGCTGGACGTGCCGTCGTCCGACAAGGAAATGGACGTCAGCAGACCATAAACAGGGCTGTCACTTATAATATTTTTTTACATTTAATATTCCAGACATATTAGCTAAAGTAGAAATAGCAGTCAGTTCAACAGTTTAGAAAGGGAACTTTAAATAAAAATATTTTGTTAATGAATATTAAGTTATAATTGATAAAAGAAAAGTAGTAATACAATTTAAAAATCAATTAATGTTCGTATGTTTTAATTTTGGCAACCCTATCGTTAAAGAGTAACTGATGGAATTAATACGTGACATTGACTTACGCAATGGCTTAATTGTCGGGAGCAATGGCCCGGGTTAACGGGTCGCCGAATTGGGTCCGGCGTGTCGATAGAGTTGCCCAATACGCGCCACGCCTTAACTTTATACGTAGGACTTAATGAATAACTATATTCATTATTTATATATATTAGTTTATATATATTGTTTAAATATATATATAATTAAAGTAAACAAAGACCTTGCATGCATTGCGTAAAAATATGTAATCTTCAGATTTAAAAAACTATCGTCGATAAAAAATAAAATTATTGGCCACTTTCGGCCTTATTGAGAAACTCATAGTCGCTCAACGAGCTACGGAGAGGGTGAGGGCTATGCTCGGAATTTCACTACGAGGCCGAATTAACAATGGGGAGATCCGTACGCTAAAGCAGCCTACATAGCGGATTAGCAAATCGAAGTGGCCGTGGACAGCCCACAAGTGCGCAGAACAGATGGCCACTAGGCCCTTAAGGTTTCCTAGTAGAGATCACTGAACGGTTAGTGCGGCGTGAGAAGTCCACCGATAAGGTGGATAGACAACCTTGCTAAGATGACCGGACTACGAGGAATGCTCCATCGCATTCGTCAAGCGACAGCTTAGGCTGGGAACGCTTGAGCGATGGAATAGCAGGTACATGGAAAGTACGACAGTGTCGACAACGCGGAAATTTTTCCTGGACACCATCTCAGTCTACCGCGTGCTCTGCAGAGTCGAGGTGGACGCGGTCTTGGTCCAGCTCTTCACGGGGCACGGGGGGTTCTCTTGAGTACCTTCACCGGTTTAAACTCATGAAGGACCCCTCGTGTTTCTGTGAACCAGGCGCGGACCAGACCGTTGTCCACTTTGTGGCTCACTGTCCCGTGGAGGACTCCGAGTCGGCTCCGAATGCCGGTTAGGCACTAAGATCTGCGAGGACGCTATAGCCTCGCTTATCGAGAATGATGAGATGCTACCTGAGTTTCTTAGGCTATATAGAAAAATTGCGATAAAAGTAATAAAAATAAATAAGGGTCAATAATCTAAGAAAAACGTAAATAAAATAAAACGAACGTAAGCAATATAATTATAAAAATAAATTATGTAATTTTTTAAAAATAAAACTGAGAAACGGAGTGATGGATGAAAGGCATCGGAAAAGAGGGAAAATGGAATGAAAGGGCAAGACAGATGAAATGTAGAATAAAAGATTTTGAGATGCATGGAAGAAAAGCGCAAAAATAAAAATAGAAGTGGAAAAATTATTAAAAAGAAATAATAGTCTCTAATCCATTAATAAGTTAGGGGTATGAGAGGCGCCCAATAGTGGGGGCCATTTGAAAAAGAAACCTTGCTAATATGTTCAGAAGACGCTATATGCGGGCCGCTTCCACCCGGTCTAGTTGGAAACATACGGACAAACTCTATGTCCTACCGCTAACCTGTTCTGCGGCTGAAATATGATTATGGAAAAATAAACAATAAAAATTATCTTTTAACTCGTAAGATATTTGCCAATCCGACGGGCTATCTCGGTTACTTTGGTAAGAGTCTGCGTTCTTGCATAGCTATAACTACTATTAACGTGTACTTTTATTTTAACTTTTAATCTTAGGATTTACTTATGTTTAACGCACGTGTGTGTGTTTGACTTTGAATTTATACGGTGTTCCGGCCTTTTCAGAACATGACCATTCCATTGTCGTTCAGTGGATTTTGCAGTAATTTAAGTGAATTTAAAATTACTTCTTTGTTATACTTAATAAAATAAATAGTGCAAAAACTTTAATTAACACCACATTTATTTAAATCTGTCAGTGTTTATAATAATTTAATATCTAATTATGTTTAATATATCAATTAAGATAAGATAGTTAATTTATTTATATGTAAAATATAGTTCAAGGCAAAATATAGTAATGATAAAATAATAAATAAAACATAAAAGCGGCAATAAACTAAATTTATCTAAAGAAAAATCACATGAAGCGTCTCGCGTCTTTACACTTTGTTTGTTTGTTGCCTTATGTCAGTTTGACATCTGCTTAATCGCGCACAGCTGTCGGCTAAACTGAAGGGCGCTGCCTACGCGCTATAAATGGATTCCACTTTTAATGTGCCGCGTTTAAAATAGCCTGGACATATCTTTCTTTCGATTTCTTTGATCTTTAGTATCCTTTCGTTTTTGTTATATGTTTATATATTTTTTTACATTGTGAAGTTTTGTACTTACCTTAATATATTATAGATATTTAATAAAAAAGTTAACATAATGCTTTATGTTACTGTTAAAATTTTTAATAAAAATGTAGTTAATTTGGTCTAAGTATATATGTTTTTCTGCAAGCCTCGAGTAGTTGGACCATAAACATAGCATGCACATAGATAAATAATAGATATCATTATAATTGAAATATAACATTTCTATTCGTACATCTTGAAGCCAATATGAATATATGGTATACAGATTCGAGAAGTTTTCGGCAAAAACAATGTTGAGTGTTTGCAAAGAGTATAAAATGTCATCCACAGGAAATTTGCAAATACTCCATGGTTTACGAGGAACAATGAAATTTTAAACGTATTTTAAAAATAAATGAACCCAACAAGCTTTATTACATAAACGAATATTTAAACGATAAGAATCCTTAGTAGTGACGTCGCTTGATTATTTTGATTTCATTTAGGTTATATCTGATAAAGTGTATATGTATAAATCTGTATTAAACTTGATTAAAAGATGTGTTGTTGTGGAATTTCTTCCTGCTTCTTCTTCACAACTACAACACCTTATGAAGCAGAGTAGAGTCAAAAGCAAAACTAGATTAAAAAATAAATAAGTTTTTTTTTAAATGGTCCCCGCTGTTGTGGATCTCTCGTTCCCCTATCTCGTGTGGGACAGGAACTTTTTAATTCTAGTAATTTATTCATATATTTTTTTATTATTATCATTCTTCTCTTTCATATATCATCTTATCTGTCGTACTGTTTCTTTCATTCTACAATTTTCCCAGTCTTTCTCTTTCATTCTATTAGCCATACATCCATCCTCAACCACTACATTCTAGGTTTCCTTACTATTTTATTTTGCAACATTATTTATTGTTCAAATATTTAACACGTATTTACTTTGTAATTATCATCTTATATTATACTATTTATTAAACTATTTTTGGTACTACTATATTCCTTTTATTTCTATATTTTAGTGTACGTTTTATTTTTACCTATTGCATTTATTACCACCTTCCTGCAGTAGCTGAGGAAGCATTCTCTCTCCTCTTCGTCTTGCAAATATAAATAAGTTAGAAGCGATTAGTTAGCGATCAATAATAGTTCTGTTATAAGTTCCAATTTCAAATACAGGAATTGTATCTTTTATCTTTTTAAGAGTACCAAATTACGCTAACAATGACTGAAGACATCAAGCGCTATAAGCAAAAGCAAATAAAACGTCTCACTCGTCAAACAAATACACCCGATTGTGGGTAAATCAATAGCGCCAATATGTTAAAAAGATTCGAGATAAACCACGACTTTTGATTACAGTTAGGCATTTGTATCTGTTGTATTAAAATCAACATCCACATAACACGCTTGATTATAGTTTTATTAATAAATTTTAATAAAGTCCTTCTCATTCATTTTTATAAGGCGAAGCGGAAAGTAATGTCGTTTACTTAAGTTAAATTAACACGACTTCATTTTTAACAAGTTTTTACTTGTAATCGACAATATATTCACTTTCGCTATAAATAAGTTTTTGCCATCTAGCATACAAATTGTCAAAGCGGAGCGGTAAAAATCAATGTGTCGACAGAAACGACATTACTCTCCGTTCCGCCTAATATTTATATATAATTTTTCTTTAAGATAGTTTGCATGTTAATGGCCGTCAGACTACCGTGTAACTCATCTTTTTTGGTAAAAAAAAAAAACAAACCAAAAGTATGTTACGGATGACGTCATGCTGCGTGCGTGCGCGATGACGTCACGGCGGACGAGGCCAGCACGCGTTGCATGCTGCACGTTTGCCGCACTTCCGATTTACGATGCGCCGCGAACAAGGGCGTACGCTTATATTGAATCTTTATTACAACATTACTCTAGACTACGCGAGTTGAATATTTGACTATGTGTTCAGGCAATAATGAAAGGAAAGATGATTTTATAGACAGAACACAGATAAGATATTGTAGGAGTACCCTCAATGGAAACCTTACTTAGCTAGGTACAGTATCTGAATTTAGCCGGCTGTTACTGCTCGCAATTGTAATTAAAAGAGAAATGAAAATAAAATATATATATATATTTTGTAAAAATTCTAATTTCTATCGCTAGTGGTATTTTTTACAATATTTATTTAAACTAAACGCTTAAACTAAACGCAGACAATTGGGAGAGGATTGCCGCTATTTGATTCGGATTTTTCTTCTCCCAGCTGCGAGGCACGACAGCGTTTTATTAATAATATAATTATTTTTTTTCGTAATATTAATTTTTTACAATTTTTTACACAATTTTTTCTTATGGATAAATACAGCTAAAATTTATATATATTAACAATACAATTTGGAATACTTAATTATATATAAGTTGCTACATTATGTTATTTCAAGTCGCTGCCCAAGCGCTACAGACCGTTAAATGCCTTGAGATTTAGGACAATGTGACGGGCCAACTCATCAAAAGATTCTGCTGTAGAATTTTTCTTGAGAAGGTCCGGTGAGCTGAACGGAGGTATACTAAGGTTTTCGAAGACAAAGAGAAATGAGGAGTTACGCAAAAGAACCAAGAACACGACGTAGCTCGAAGAATTGCTCGGCTGAAGTGACAGTGGGCGGGACATATCGCTCGTGCAACTGATGGTCGTTGGGGCTGAAATGTTCTTAACTGGCGACCACGAGCCGGTAGACGTGGCATTGGTAGCCCCTCCCCCATAAGTGTATTGACGACATAGTTAAAGTCGCGGGAAGTCGCTGAGCGCAAGACCGATCATCGCGGTGATCTTTGGGGGATTTATGCCTTGTAATGGGCGTCCATCGGCTGGAAATAAGAAGAAAAAACAATTTTCAATTTACCCTAATAAATATAGATTGAACTATTGGCTCTCATCGGTAAGGACTGAGATTTGCGATCGCAGGCCGTGGGTTCTATTTTCACGATATAATCTTACATATTTCACACTGTGCAATAATTAACAGTTTATTGGATAGGCAGCAGCGTCCTCTGCGAAACACAATACCATACTGCGATCGCTAACCTGCCTGCTAAGCGTGACCATTATGGTTTATTCCCCTATATATCGTTGGGGTAGGTTTATGCCTCGCAGTCGGCGTCTATTAATTAAAACGACGATGTGAAGGAAGGTCTCTACTGATCACAGAAGGTAGGTCGCAGAGGACGCTTAATCCAAATCTCGTTTTTAGCAATGAATGTCGTGAGCTTCCTAGGTAACTCCGGCAAAGGCCGTTACTGAATGGGATGCGTGGGCATTTGTCACGTCACCGAATTAGTCGACGTTTATTAGCGTCATAATTCGAGACAGTTGTACTCAACCTGCGGCCTGTACGTCTGTTGTGGTTTGTGGAGCGGTGAAAGACCCGAGGTCGTACCTGTTCCTTCTAGATGACAAGGAAATGTAAGCCGGGCCTGATCGAGGTGTTGTATTTTAAATATATACAGAGACTATATTCGTATGAATTCAATTCGAATATTAAAAATAAATTACCTCTAAAAAGAAATGTGGTAGCTATACATCCATTGCTGTTTAATTCATGTTGTAACAATTGTGAAAACCTAAGAAATTATTACATAGTTTGGTAATTTTTTATGTTTTTCATACAAAAAAAAGAATTAGAACCGTTGTTTCATGAAATATATCTAGATTTCAACTATTTTATTAACTAAAATTTTGTATGAAAAGACTGCCTAAGTAATATTAGTTATTAAGTTCAAACTTAATTTCAGAAACTTAATTTTTCCATGCATAACTTAATCGTTTTCCTTTGTTATATTAATTACACGCATGTATGTTTTTCTTAAAAACTAATTTAAACAATTAATTGCACGATGAACTGCGGCAGCTGTAAATATGCTACGTATATTTTGAATTTAACAGGAGGTTTTATAAATCATGAGGATTTGTGGGCTACGTGTGGTATATATATTATGTATTTCATTATATTCTTTATAACGTGAATACTGCTGACATATATTCGATGTTTGTAGACAGTATTGTTGTATAGTAAATATATTTACTTATCGCGTTGTGTAAATAAATATATTTACTCAGTAAAAATGCTTGTACTGAATATTGTACCAGACAAATGACAGAATAAATAAAATGAGTCGTAATATTAATGTTCAGTAAACAACTCCGGTCACGTATTACTTACGTACAAGAGAAATATGACAATTTCAAACAAAATTGAAGCAACAGTTCCCCTTGGAAAAGTATGTGATGTTTGTTCAGTATTGTCGAGTTTAAAAATAAATGCGATATATATATTTTATTAACACAAACATCGTACGGAAGCAGACCATAGAGACGAACGTTTATGGACGACGATCATTTCCAAGAAAAAGAATTATAACGCCTAATAGTTCAACATACAAATTTTATATTTTTTTCTATTCGTCGTTTTATCCCATAGACGCCCACTGCAAAGCAGGGGATATATATTAAGCACCAAGCTTGGGTTGGCAATCGCACTGTAATAGTACGCAGAGGATGCTACTGTGTGTTATCTGGAAACTTGTTGGTGAACAGTACCAATTTTATAATATTAAAACACAAAGTCTGAATTGTATAAGAATGAATTTGGAAACTTGTTTGTCAGCAGTAGAAACTGTGGTAATAGAATCGAATCCACGACCTACGATCGCATGTCTCAGTCTTTTACCGCTGACCTATAATTGCGCTTTGACTATTAATAATGACAAACAAAAAATAAATTCTAAAGTGTTTCATTATAAAGCCGGGTACAGCGGTTTCGGTAGCACTCTAGTCAAAAATTGCATAGCTTACTGCCAGGTTCAGAAATAAAGAACCACTAAGAAAAGAATCAATTACGTGATGATGCATGTAAAATCGTAAAATGCACGTCAAAGTAATTTGAGATATTTATTCGGAGGTAGGTACACGGTGAAGCGCACTCGGCGGCGCCTTATTGCTTTTCCTTTATAAAAGCCTTCAACGTAGATGTAAGGTAAATTGAATTACTGGATGCGGAGTGTTCCTTGGTAAGAACACGGCCAACGTGGAACGCGTGTCTCCTTCACTTCATTAAGTATATAATAACAATTCAGCATACAATACATGTAGTATATTTAAAATCGAGTTATTTATTCTGCACCATCAAGCGAATTCCACGATTTCTCTTAAGAAATGTTATATTTTTTGTCACCTAACAGTCCTTTCTTAAAGACACTTAATTGTACAGCACTTTCAATTAAATTTATTGTAAATTTTTGGGGAAGGCCTATGTCCAGAAGTGAACTTCTCGGCTGAGAGCGCTTAATAAAAACCACTGCAGTAACAGACTTCTTGGGCCCCCTCAGAAGTCAAAGTGGATTTCACTCCATACGTGAATAGCACCACCCTCCGTAGGTGATGGAGAGGCCTGAATCTTCGAATCGATTGCCGTGATCATAGTACAGATTACGATGCGACATGATACAGGTATAAAACCACTATTAGTGGCAGAGACATGTGCCCTGTATAAGCCCAAGTCATATCCATCTATACTTCAAGCAAGCTACAAACATCACATTTGTTAAAATGAATAGAACATGTAATGCGACAAAATTAAAGTATCACTATAGTGTAGCGGAGAATTTAGGTCGGCAACTGTTTTTATATTTCGCCAACTAACCTCACGCCATAACGTGTTACGAATTATTATCTGTTTTATTTATGTTGTCACTTATCGCGTTCAATATGATTTTAATTTAAACTTAGTGTTTTTATCAATTTTTAGTAATTGTTATTTTGGCGATTTTTATTTATTTCGCTGTCTTATTAAACACTTATTTATTTTATTTTTATTTACCTTGCTTCCTATTCTAATATCTAAATCTGATTTTGAAGATAGAAGATGTTTCTTATGAACAAAGATTGTATCTTGTGTTATAAAGTTTGATCAAAAAATAAAGTGTTTAGTACCTTTTAAAAGCATTTGATTTGTCTCGTCTGATTTTAAGCGATTGCGAGGTCTACGATGGTACATGCTTGCCTAGAAGAAATCTATTCACTCTTGTCTTAAAGACTCCTAAGTTATTATTGTCTGGAAACCGGATAAGTTGTTCCACTTTTTGGCTTGGTGAGGCCGGAAGGTATAAATCAAATCAAGCGTATACGGATATCGTGAATCTGTACATCTTGTTGTTAATTGTTTATATATCTTATTTTACCTCTGAATGTTGTTCATATTTAGCTAAATACCACAAAGTGTAGGTGGTTTATAAAATCGACCAGTAATATCTGGTTGCTTGAAATGAAAACAATATTAATTTACTGTAATTAAAATGATGATGTTCCCTATTTACAATTAAATTACTTTCGCTAAATAGTCTATTTTCAGCATTGTTTCGCAGAAAACTTTATGTGTAATTTAATCCACTTTATAATATAATATTGCTCGTAAAGCGATGGATTTCTAGGTATCGTGTAGTCGACAGGTAAGGGAGGCTTCGCCGGGTGGGACCCGCGGAGTTATTAGTACCCACTTTCATTACAAAGGGAATACTCGATCGGCGTGTCCAAGGGCTTTATCTAAATGTCATTAGTGTCGGTACTTCACAGATCCGATATCTGCCGACTCTTAATGCTATCTTAACGAGATCCGGACTATTTACGTCGCGCCGGTTTCAAACTATTGCACTGTCTCTGATAATAGAGACACATTGCTTTAAGCGTGTTCGTTCTCTCATCATTGACTTGTTATACATGGTGTTTGGTTACAGGTTTTAAATCATTAAAGGTGTGAATGTATAGCTTATTTGCAGTCAATTAATGTACAGTACACTCTATCCAAAAGCCAATAGTTTAAGTAATAATCTATTAGGTAATAATAAAGCGTTAACATAATTTAGATTACTAAGCATTAAAATTAATTATTGTTTATTATCTGTTATTACTTGGTACTGTCAAAAGTTATCTGTATGTCTAATCCAATAGAAAAAATAAATTGATGTTACATTTATCAGAGTGGTCACTTTATAAAGTGTAAAAGCTTGGGGTTGAAAAAATGGCTACATATGACTTATTTCAAATCATCTCGTATATAAAGTAGCTTGTACATATTATTTAATATTATTATTATATTTTAATCTTTATTAAAATATCATGTTATTGTGAGTAATTATTAAACGCGCACGTGGGTGAAACAGTAATATTTATAGACAATGAGAATAACACAGCATACCCTTTTAAAAGATGCTGATTATCAAATGAGCATGTGTGGGAAACGGTAATGTTTACAGACTACGAGAGTAAGACATGATACCTTTTCAAAAGATGCAATGTAGATTTTGACAGTTAATATCCTGAGTATAAAATATCATAAAAATCCTATAGGCCTACATCTATGCGTACAGTACTGACTAACGAAAATAACCAAAAGTTGTATCGAAAAGTGGTCGGGATTGTAAACAGCTGTTCATATCGCAAATCGAGTAGGTACTCGTATGTTTATCTTATCAAATTTCATGATAAAAGTCATCTTTTATCGCGTGTTTATACCTGATAGTTCAACGAGTACACTAAAGTATGATAAAAGGCATGCGTTATAAAGAATATTATTACTGTTTGGTTAAGTGTCATTTAGATAAATATTTTACATCCCAAGTGGTCTACCTTGTGCGTTTTACTAAATTTTTCTCGTGACTTAATTTCTTTCGTAGTAAGATACTGATAGTTGGTCACATTTTGGTGTCGAATACAGTGGTGTCGAGTGCAACTGATCGGACCACAGTATAGAGCTGGCATGCATTTATTCTTTGCCCTTCATATCAGCTTCTCTGGATTATCACTCATCCAAAATACTCTAATATTATCTATCTGAGGCGTAGGTAAATTTTGAGTGAATTAAATCATTTGACATTGTAGTATTTTTACCGTAAATCGACAATTTACTAATAGCCCGTTGCTATTACTATATTGTCCATTTATGATATATGTGATCATCAGCTTGTTTAAGCTGTCGATCGTTCTCGTGTCAATATATTTTAAATACTTAAACAATTAATTAAGGTAACAATTGTAACTAATTTTATATTTCTAAGTTTGTACTTTCTTACTGCCTTTTGTTACTGTTTATTTCCAATAAAGTAAATAAATAAATAAATCGTGATATAGATAATGATTTTGAGGATCTTGAACTACTTTCTTCTTCGCAGCCGAAAGAGGCCCAATGAGATGCATAGGCCTCAACAAAGATCGCCACAATGTCTGATCTTGCGTTGCCCTCAGAGACCTTTCGCAATCTTTACTAAGTCGTTGATCCACCTAGGGGTAGGTTGGCCCCACGACCAGTTTTCATATTATGCGATTTCATATACCCGTCCCCTGGGATTTCCCACATTATATGTGTGTAATGTCAAGTTTTTGTGAACTTTTGTTGTTAAGGTGACGGTTTTGATCGGTCAGCGTAAGGCCTCTACCTTGCCGAAGGTGTCTATCGGCTGAAATGACGACGATGAATGTGAAATTTATACCAATTTAAAAGAAGGACCAATATTTAGCCACTTCCGCACATGCAGTGGTAGTCGTGCAACAAAGTGCACCGCCCGCCAGCCCGCGGATAAATGCGTATGCGGCAAACAATACGAATTACACAACTACCACCGTTAAATCACTCAACACGTGTTTCACGCCTCCACGGGGTATCTTCAGGAGTTATGTTACACCGATTAGTGCCAAACAGAGAGTGTCACTAATCTTTTCTTACATAGGATGGACTTCCGCAAAATAACGCCTGATTCCATTATACCGATTTGTATAGTTTTCTACTTCACTGAATCGATTTTTATATGACAATTTATAAATATTTGCCAATATATAAACTAACCTACATAGAATAATTTTAATATATGTTTTAGTATAATGGAAATTTTACGACCACGTAGGCAGGAAGAAACGTTAAAGAAAATGTAAGCAAATATTTTTGTATCAAACAATCATACAGAATTTCTTGGAGTTGAAATACGTTTTATCTGGTAACTTCAAAGAATTTTGTTATTATAGAAGTCTAAAAAATTGTGAATCTTTTATACAGCGAAATAAATATTAAGAAGGAAAATTGATACTAGTTTGAAATATTCCGTTCCTATAACATATTTCATCAGTTTATTTTGGTTTGGGTTTACCTTTGATGATTTTAACGACTTAGTTTTGAATGTGTTTGAGATATGGTAGGTTGTACGGTTATTTATTTTAATTATTAATGCGCATGTTAAGAGTAGTAGTAAGTTGTAGTTTGACATTTGAAAAAGAAATCCCATTGGAAATATAAATAGGAGACGCTTTCAAGCCAAGCTAATCTAAATTGGCCTATGTCCGCCCAATATAAACTTCAAACGATACTCGAGATATATAAGTCTGATGCAAGTCGAGTTTATAGATTTCATTTCTTTTATATTAATGACAATGAATTAACAAATAATAGAGGTTAAAAGAAGTAAGTTTGATGTGGTAGCGAGCGGAGCACATCACCCTTGCAACAAATGGCCTTTGGGACGTGAATATTCTCGAGTGGCGACCACAAGCCGGTAAACGCGGCTAGGTTAGGCCCACCACAAGGTAGACCGACGATATAAAGTCGAGGCGATGGCGATGGGTATCTTATGCCTACAAGGCCAAGGTCCATCGGCTGAAGTGAAGACGGAGAGAAGTCAACATTGAGTTAATTCTGTTAATTAAAAAGTACAAATAAATCACCGTAATCCTTTGAAGTGATTTAAAATAAAAGGACATGGTCCAATATTTTTTGTATGTATCTCATTGTCACGTATCCAAAATGTTAACTTAAAAAAACAAATCAATAAATCATACAAGAGGGAATGAATGAATTTTTATATCTCATTAACGGCACCCCATTAAGGATGAAATTAACGAATTTCTAATTGCCTGTTCATGTCCGTTTTGATTTCCGTATAAAACGAAACTCGACGAAAGGACTTGACGGCTTTATTATTTTCGCAACGCCCGCCTCTAAGCCAACTGCGATCGTTATTGCTACGGGGACGAAGTTGCTACAAAGTTTTCCTTCGAGGACGTATTTAATGAAAATGTTTCGACGACTCGTCACGAATAAATTGTTGCGGCAAATTTAGAGGAAAAGTTAAATGTGTTTTGAATGTAAGCCTGTCATTATTGCGCAAATGGATTACATTACTCGTATACAATATGAAAAGGATAAACAAACTTTTTGAGGTGACAGACGGTGGTAAGAAAATGTCAAAAAACCACCAGCAATAAAAAAGACATACTGTTATTTATTTTTAATTATTACGATCTATTAGGGGGACCGGAAAGTAATGTCGTTTCTGTCGACGTATTTTACAGAAAAATGGATTAATTTTTACCCCTCCGGCATCGAAAATTTGTATACAAGATGGCAAAAGGTTGTTGATATCGAAGGTCGAATATCTTGTTGATTATAGATAAAAACTCGTTAAAAATGTAGTCGTGTGAATTTAACTTAAGAAAGCGACATTACTTTCCGGTTCCCTATATTTCACAGACATTGCCGTTCGTGTCTTTGTTTTTATATGTACGTTCAATATTTCTGAAATTTTTAAGTATTTTTTAAGTCTCTTAATCTATTTACTAACTTAAATCGTAAACCATTTAAAACTAAGTTGAAGTCAACAAATTATTATGATTATTTTTTTTAAACATTGATGTCTTGTTTGTTTTTAACGACGTCCTCAATATGTCATCATCGGACTGTGCTCCAGTATCTGTGTGGTGGTTGCCGTATTCGACACAATAGATACTGTTAAAAAAAGTAAAATCTTAATGACGTGTTAGTTATTACAATTAGGTTTTTTTAAAAATAAAACATTGTTACGTAATCTTATAGTGTAGTGGAAAAGTACTGCTCCTAAAGTAATTGTGAAACCCCATTTTTGTCCCGCGGACGTAGACTCCTAACGAATGTTGTTTGAAACCGTAGTGGTCCACACGTATCGAATTTTAAAATTGTTTTTCAATCATATAAAGGGTGTTTGTTTAAGTTTTCATTTTATTGTCAACAGGTGGATGCGTTCGGTGCACGCGCGCTTTCCGAAAGCTCCGCGCCGCCCTGCCGCTGTATAGAACGTGAGTAACTGTCGCTTTGGTTTCATGTTCTAAAACAAAAGATCAACTTTCAAAGTCAACTGTATAAAATTACATAGCATAGCTTTATTATTCAATTTATTACAGGGAAATTCCGTTGGAATGTATTTAGTTATTAGTAGTTCTTAGTACTTGTGGCACTAATATGTACTAGTGGAGATTTTTTTTCAAGTATTATAACGCTTACAATATACAGTTGCTGTATTCTATGCATAAATATAAAATTTTGTTGTAGGAAAACCATTTTTTTAGATATCAAAATTACATTATTTGTTCATAAAAGATAATGGTTTGAATATAATAATATTGTTGTCCGTTTTCGTTATATATGTATCAGAACTTTGTTGATTTTTCTCATTTTGCATACATTTTTTAAAATTTCATGCCAGCACTGTTGCCATTCCGGGTTGCCAGTATAATACTTTGTTCCAACAGTGCTGGCATTCCGAGCTACCAGAATAAAACTTTATGCCGGCAGTGTTGTTATTCCGAGTGCAAAGGGTTAAAGGGATGTATAGCTAATTTGATGTTAATTAATGCATAGTACATCCTATTCAAAAACTAACGATTTCACAAATAATAAAAAACGTTGTAATAGAATAATAATAAAAAAGCAAGTAAATTCGAATTTCTACATATTAAAATTAATTATTAATTACTATCTGTCCGTGTAGACTCACATTCAGAGAGACGATATTATTTTCGTGTGTGCCTACAAATGAGCTATGTATTTACCACATTAAAGCTTTTACATCTATAATCATACTATATATGCTTTAAGTTTAAAAAAATATATAACTTTATGTAACGAAAAATACAGAATCTCCATGATTTTTACAGTTCATTGACAATCTATAATTCATGTATAGCATAGGGGGAGTGTCGTAAAACCCATCCATCACTTGTGACATACGATTTACTTTTACTCAATAGAGTGCCGTGGGCGGGGTAGTTCCTGCATAGTAAGTAGAAGCGAAGGGAAGATTCACGCTTTGTTAAGATTTATCATGATGATCGTGCCATGTGAATATCATTGTAACATTTCTTATATTATTCAGTTATCCGTTAGGCGGTGTAGAGATAAATCAATGTAGGCAGGTGAAACAAGTTAATATCATAAAAGATGAAAAATCAAATTGGGAAGGAAAATAATCACTAAAATATAAGTCAACTTATATAAATATACTAATGGCTACTACTTACTATAGTTGTACATAAATACAATTATCGTGATGATTCCGCTAGCCTGTCAAACAACAGTTCTCGAACCTTCTCTTTAAAATGGCCAACGATTTCTGATTGTCCTAACACCGAGGGAGGACGCGCTCCAGAGAAGAATAGAATGTATCGCCAAGAAGAAGTATACATCTGCTCTATTGTTTATTTATTTTTAACTTTATCGCATATTAAATTTACAGGGTAATAGATGGTTATCTTACAAATATAATCTCTGGTCAAAATAATATTCGAAATGGTTTGAGTATATATAATATCTTATTGAAAGAATTTGTCGAATAAACTCACGATAGAACTAGAATCTTGTCGAATAATATAAAGAAATCTTACTCGTATTACCTTAAGGCGTGGCTAGAATATTTTTAAGCGGTATACGGAATGCTCCAAACTTGAAGATCGGCGGGAAGACGAAACTTCGTCGATCATTTACAAAGTTCGACGTCTGTATTTCGAATTGATCTCTACAGATCAACCTTCGTCAAGTTAACGACCATATTTTCGAACTGCAATATTATTATAGAAAATAATATCAAGAGTATTTGTATTGACTTCGAATTTAGGTTATGTATCTATATAAAATACGATGACACTTTTTATTTTATGAAAAAAAAACTAGATCAGTGTTTCCCAACGTGGGGTTCACGCCCCTCAAGGGAGCAATTTGTGTGTTAAGGGGGGCAATTCAAAAATGAAATCGACACATCTAACACTTTCGCTTGAGTCCATTTTCGAATTGCCTCCTTAATAATCAAATAGCCCCTTTATGTGACGTGGGCCCCGCTTCGGCGAACATTATCTTAGACCATGAATGTCTTTGACACCTGAAATTACCACGGGCAGCAATACAGAAAATTCTAGATTATTTTTAAGAATTGTAGCTCGCTAAGAATACCTTACAGACGATTATATTTTATAAACACAATGTTCTAGGTAAGAAATATATTTAGTATCACTATGGTTCAGAGAAGAGAGAATGACTTAGTATATCGTGGCCAATGAGTTGATTTACTTTACTTAATCGCGGCATTGGCCAAGAAAGACGTCAATTTTATTTATCATCTACGATGTATGCATGCATATGCGCTGTGCATGCATTGAGCAATGTTGCGTTACCAGTAATAATTCAAAAATCTTGAACATAAATCAAAACCAATAAACTCTCTCGGACCATATACAAAGTGAACGCAAATCTTTTCTGGTTACTTTTCCTTTTTACGTTTTATATTACATGGTACAACGTAATGTTGGAGACCGCCTTTTGGGAAATACTGAATGAAATCTGATTAAATTTTTCATATTTCCTCGCATGCATTTTCGTGCGAAATGAAATGTCGTGTAGATTATTAACTCCGAGATGTTTACATCATTTTAAGGTTCTCTGTCTGGTTGGTCACCGGGTTTTAATACTACATCTCGTGTATTAAAAAGTAATGGTTCTCTCACGAATTGTCGTGTTTATGATCATTAATAAAGTTTAGTTATTCGTGCATGTTGAAACATCATTTCTTAAAAAATCGACTTATTATTCTTAAGCGTTATATTTGGTAAACAAGTCTCGGGTGCCCTTGTGTCGGAATGCTTAGTGAATTTTACCGACGAGTGAAAACCCATGCCGAGGTCCCCTCGCGGGGGGGACCCATAAGCGGAGTTACTTCATAGATCAGTGATTCCCAACGCTCCACAGGTGGGCAATTTGAAAGTGGATTCGAAACGAGTATAACCATTTTGCTTTAGTATAAAAAATGTAACTGTTACGTAGGGGGCCGTATGAATTTTAGAAAGATTAAGGGGGGGGGGGGTCATAGAGCATGGCAGACTTGCTATCGTGTAACAGTAAGATGTACCGGCCCGAGTCGAGGCTTCTCCGGGAGCCCCCGACTTTCTCTTTCTTAAAAGAGGTTTTAAGCTGGCAAACCGCAGTGGTAGTTAGATCCAAAACAAAGATAAGTTTCTGACATTGAATGACCTCACGCGCTCGAAATTTTTTTTATGATTATTGTGTAAGTTTGGTTTTTCGATGTTCAGGGTTTGAGAGACTAAAACGTTGTATGAAGCAAGTCTGGTTTTTATCCTGTTATTGCAAAAACTGTTGCTGATATTACAGTCTCCAGTATAACTTACTTTTTTAAGTTTCTCCCTTCGGTGTAGACTTTAATGGATTTTTCATTAAAAATAAATTACTTATACAGCACCCGGCGATAAATATTGCACACCGACCTTTGGAAAGAGACAATCGGCTAATTTCGGCTTCGTACACCAATTTTTCTATAAGTGGAAGCTTTAGGTTGGGGTAAAATTAAAAAAAAACATTTTCACATTATGTTTACGTATTTAATTATTTAGCAAATTACAACAGTACATATTGGTGTATTTTATACAAAGAATAAAAATAATTATCGAAAGAATCAAATGATACTTATTTTATCAGCTCCTAATAGATATCGGACTGTTTGTATTTCGTGCGATAGAGATAACGCTCTACGAAGCCGAAATTAGCCGATTGTCTCTTTCTAATGGCCGATGTGCAATATTTATCGCCGGGTACTGTAAATTAATTTACATCCATTTTTTGTCTTTGTGTAAACGTAGTAAACGTTTAAGTCTTGTTATATAATATGCAGGCTCATTCATAGGAAGGCAATGATCGTTTTATTTAATTAAAGGGCGCACCCTCCATTTGGATAATGGGTCTTTTATACAGCCCGTGGCGTTGAGATAATAAATCCGTATTTATCGTAATTCCTCTCAACATTTATCAAATTCTTGACATACTAAAACCTTTAATTGTCTCTGTTTCGTATTATTTTGATGTGTAATGTAAAAAAATGTTGTTACCGTTTAACATTTTGAATAATTTTGCAATAATACATGTCTATTATGGAAATATATACAATAAAATTAATAATATTTATATAATGTGTTTTATCTTCGTGATAACCTTCCTTCTCAATTTGATTTTATTTTTTTTCTTCTGTGATATTAATATCACCTACCTTCATTAATTTATATTTTCGCCTAAATGGTTACTAGTAGAGAATGACATCTGTATTAGTTTCGTCGTTATACATGAATTGTATAAAATGTTTTAAATAAATAAATCTATAATTCAGTCTATTCTTATGTGAACTATCGTTTTAACTACTATATATAAACAAAAATGTGTTACAAAACTGTGCTAAGATACAAACTCAAAAAAGGTTTAGGACTGAAGGTTTAGGGCGAGTTCGGCAAATTTTTCATGTTGACGTTAAGACCATGTTTGAGAGGAAACGGGAAAGACATTTTTCTTTTCTATCCCTAGCTTTTGAACGTCGATCAGAAAAAGAAAACGTTTAGAGATGTAATGAAACAAATAATAACATTGTCATAAAGTCAATTAAAATACAACTACATTTTTTCTAGTCTTGCAGAGTACTTAATAAAAAAAACTGGTATATTTTCTCTTCTTTTCTTTCATTCATTTCAATATCTGTCTTGCTACTCTTTCATTCAACGATTCGATCTATTTTTCTCTTCCACTCTAATTACCTTTCATCCATCCTCAATCACTGCAGGTCAGTCTATTTACAATTTGCAACAGCTCAGATTCAGTTCTTTTATTTTATCACAGTTACAATTTTATTTTTATTTACATCTAGTTTGATCTTTGCTATATTTTACTTCTAATTTAGAATAATGTAGAGCTGACACTCTACAACCATGCGTAACTCCCACAAGTGTTGTGTTGTTCCCACAATGCAACAATATTATACATAGGGTGCTGTGATCCGCATCCTATCCCGGTACGCCCACGCTGTTCGCTGTTTAGGAGCCCCTAAAAACGAATATATAATGTATTCACTTACTTTAAGAATTAACTCAAGTTTTTTTTTAATTATGTCGTCTTCGTGAATAATATGTTATATTAGTATAGTTCAAAAATAAATACTCTTCATATTTTATTTTAATATATTTTCACTGTTGAAACTCAGGGCTCCGTTCAACAATAAATTAGAGTTAATAAAATCCACGTTAAATATTACAAAGTAATTACAGAATTAGTTCAAACGTTAAATCTCATTACAATTTAAAGTGACTTTTAGTTCAGTTAAATTGTAATCTTTCGTCACGGTACAGTCCTCGACATAAATTGAAAACTAAAGTGTTCTGGCAAATACTTTAAGAAGTCTCCAACCTTATCTGAATGTGTTCAGGGGTTTGTGCTTGTTTTATTTTAATTAAACGCTTTTCGTGATAGTTGAAAGCGTCGCTCTTCTGTCTAGATAATTAAAATATATTTTTAAAGTAAATCTAACGAAAATAAATACACTTTCACATTTAGCGCTTTTCTTTGAATTTAAATTAATTAAAAAAACTAAGCGTTTCTACTAGCCTTAAGGGCTGTTAAGCACAACAAACATTATTATAGACTCTGTGTTTGGCACTAATCGGTGTAACATAACTCCTGAAGATGCCCCGTGGAGGTGTGAAACACGTGTTAAGTGATTTAACGGTGGCAGTTGTGTAATTCGCATTGTTTGCCGCATGCGCATTTATCAGCGGGCTGGCGGGCGGTGCACTTTGTTGCACGACTACCACAGCATGTGCGGAAGTGGCTAAATATTGGTCCTTTTCTTACTAAACATTATTATGTTTATATTTTAAGGACACGTGGATAAAATTACTAGTTTAGTGTTGCGTGTTTGAAGAAAGACGATTCGATTGAGGTTTTACTTCCAAAAATGATTCCTATATATTTATATACGAATGGGGGCGCTCCGTCTGAAGTCCCTTTCGCACGTCCCTCTAGCACAATATAAGAAAGGAATGCCGTATAAAATGCGCGTTCATTCCTTAGATTGTTGAGTGGTCCACCCTGCCCTTCAAATTTTCACTCCACACTCAGTACACAAACAACAACACAGATTTGACCAGGAAAGCCGCGTCTGCCTTATCCAACATCAGAGTGTCTAATACAGGATCGGAAACCCGAATGCCATAGTTTTTAGTATAGTACACGGACCCTTCCGTTCCGTGAACTCATTTATGCTGTAAAAGCCTAATGGCTAACAGCTAAAACATCACAGAAACAATACAATACAAAATGCGCGTTCGCGGGAAGCTGGCCCTCAGGAGTTGTCGAACTGCTTCTGTCTGCGGAGCTGGCGTAAAGGGATGAATTCCGTTAATATCTTCCACGTAAGCATAGGTTTCCAAAGAACTTATCATAAAGGCGGTAAACCTACTATCCAAAGTGATTATCCTGTTATTAATTCGTGAATAAATAGTATAAAACATTAAAAGTTTCATTTACAGTGATCATATATGTAAGTCATTATCATAATTTTCGCGGCCAATTTGAGAGAAACTGGAATTAAATTGAGCTTCCCTGTAAGGGTAAACGTCAACTCAGAGTCCCTTACGCGCCCGGATCTGAGAGTCCGTAATTAACTCTAACCGGTTTTTGTGATCACTTTGACAAAGCAACCTGATGCTGCAAATAAAGCAATTTAAATCCAAGCTTTACAATTACTTAAATCCCCTATAGACTACTCACACGTTATATTTTTCAAAAAAAAAAAATAATAGCTACAAAAGTTAAGATTCTTAAATTCTAAGCTACACTAAAGGTTAAAACTCATTTTAATATCATGCTATTATTCTGCTATTGCGATGTTAAATAAAAAAAAAAAACATTAGTATCAAAAAACGTACACCATAATAATGAATGTACAGGATAATAAATATTTAATGGCGGGCATGCCTACTTGGTAAAGCTCGCAGTCGTGCGGATGACAAACCGTAAACTAATCAAAGTCCACTAATTACGTAATCACATTTCGTCGCCTCGCATTTTGTAAATCAAAGCACGTAAATATCGAGCTTAACAAACGCCGCTACAGCGCTGTCACCTTCAAACGGATCTGTTAACGAAAAATAAACTCAATTACCAGTCATATACAGATTACTTTTATTTATAAACTCTTGAAATTTTTTTAGCAGTTTTAGCACGTACCGTTAAAACGTAGACTGTGTGAACAACGCATGACACGACGACGTTGCAATCATTAGCAGCAATTAAGCTAATAGCTCGATTAAAGTTATAAATAGCATGTGGTAGATAACGTTTAGCGTTTATCTCTATCGCTGTGTGCGCAGGACCTTACGTAATTGGCCGAGAATGGAGGACACGATAAGCGATAAACCGTCAGCAGAGGCCCAGGGTTGTACGCGGCATTACTTTCTTACGACTGAAGGTAGATAGTTAAGCTTATACATCGAAGTTAACTTATGCGGAGTAAAACATTGATATTAGGTTACTATATTAACCCTTAATTAGGCGCATAAGGAAAATCACTCAATTAGGCGCATGGGGTCTTAAATGACCCCAAATAAACATTGGGAAATGTGTATCAAAAAGGAATAAAACTTAATGGATTTTTATAGTAAATAATAAAGTTCTTTAATATACTTAACTTTAAGAAACAAATACTTACTATGACATTAAAAATATTTAAAAAAGACAAAAACAGTAAACCTCCCTTTAAACTAATTTTTTTGGCATAGCCGAGATCAACTTAAGAAATAAAGTTTATCCAGCCTCATCAGCGGAATCTTCTGTTCTGCATCCGACGCAGTAAATCCTTGAGTGTTGCTGACAAATAAATTTACGACACTTGAAACATTTTGTTGGCACTTTTTTGTCGTCCTTTCTAGGACATGATGAACAGCGCCCGCGCTTAGCTGTCGATTGATAAACCGCCTTGTTCACATTATAAACTTAATGGAGCCATTTTTTTGTTGTCGCTGGTACAGCACGTAGTTGTATGCGACGTTTTTGGTGATCTTCCACAAGTGCCGCAGCTATTTTCTTCAAGAAAATCCGTCTTGAATATGTCAAAGTCTTATCAGTGTTCGCTTTGTGTATGACAAATGCGTTGATGCCAGATATGTTTATACTCCAGGTAAATGTAAAATAATATTTTGTGCTCGGGTCCTCACTGCGTTCGATGGTAGTACTTTACACCATTTCACTTTCGGGCCATTTCTCTGAGTATGTCGAGATAAAAAATAATTATCTTCCGTTGATACAGAGATGTCTTGGATATGTTCAGACTCCTCAATTTCGCTTTCTGAATTATGAGCACTACCAGTGACAGCATCATTTAAAGTTTCGTCTTGCGAATCCGAACCAGCAACATCTTGCTCTTCATCAAGCACTTCATCCAGCCATTGCAATACTTGTTTGTCGTTAGGCATTTCAATTCAAAAAAAAAGAAAAAGCTTAGAAAAACTCAAAAATACATAAAGAAATCATACCGTATCAAAATACACACATACAAAGATAAATAGTAAACAATATACTAATATAAACACAAAAAAATCACAAAAGTAAAAACTTACCTTCGCCAAAAAATGGAACGTAACTGGGCGCATGGGGTCAGCTCTCTAAAGGACAGCGATGCATGCACATGCGTTAATGTTCTGGATGTGACTAATTTGCGTACCCCGGGGGGAGTGAGGAAGCTAGAAAGAGCGTTAGTACGCTCTGAAGACTATAAGCCATAATTTTTTGAATTTCAAGTGGCCCTGACCCCATGCGCCTAATTAAGGGTTAACAGACGAAAATTCACATTCACGACCTTAATGCATCTCGGTACCATCTAGCGAATATGTGTCTATCAGTGACAGCAATCTAGTGCGAAGTTTGCTGTGACTCTCACATGGGACGCCATAATACTCATATAGGTATAAATTAAAAGACATTTTTGTCATCTTATAACTCTTGTTTGTATATGTTAAATAAATGTATGGATTAATATAATTATTTCAGTATTGAAATGATTCATTCATGTCTGGATAACTGCTACTAATGTTTTTAAATATAACATTGTTTAAAATATTAAATGATTTTATTGTAATAACTTTTATGAACAGCTATACCCACGAGAGTATTTCCACAATGTAATATCGATGTTAAACGAATCGGAAACTTGAATCGGTTGATTTCTCGCGACGATTTCATCAAAGAATCGACCGGGGTAGATATCCGGTTGTACATGTAATGGTTGCCCTATTTCGTCGTTTACTGAACATCTAAAGCCTTACTTCGCATTCCCTTTAAAAGTTTTATACAGTTTGGTCATCTACATAACTTCTAATGTCCGTCATATTATTTTTTCTTTTAGCATCTCAATTTTTACATTTCTCACAGAACTATGCAGCCTGTTGATTTCCAAAGTAAACTTTTTTAAAATAAACAGATACCACAGCGGTCTATAGTCAAATTATTTTAAAAATATTATTTATCTGTATTTTTTTCGCATTGTTACAAAATATTTACGTTTAAATCTTTTAGTTCGTTAACTAACTTGACATAATTTTCTCAAAAAATTGAACACAATAGATAAATATAAAGTTCATCTCAAGTGTTATCAATTACCATTATTTATGATAATTACAGCCACTGCACGTCCACTTCTGGACATAGGCCTCCACCATTGATTTCCAAAATGATCGATTGGAAGCAGTCTGCGTCCACTGTCTTCAAACGACTTTAACAGGGTCGTTTGTCCACGTTAGGGGCGGATGTCCCACGCTACGTTTGCTGTCGTGTCCACTTATGAAGTAGATCTTAAAACCATAGCGGCCATCTGTTCTGCGCGCCGGTTACTTTTGTTCGTCTACTGATTTTCTCATTCGTTTTATTTATTATTATATCGATATCTGAAGCATTAAGAAGAACCAGAATACACATCACATTTATTGTACACCAGCAGCCGCCACACGTTTATTTCTCTGACAATTTATTATACGAGTCCTGTAGGAGATCGGCATCGAGTAAATACCAATGTCCCATCAAACTATTTCAATTAACGTATAAACTGCTACGCAGAAGATCGATAATTTTATAGATATGAACTTGTTCCGCAAAGCAAACTTATATGAGGAATCGGTGTCAACTCGTTTGGCACGCCCGATTGGCCTGTTTTTCTTGGAAATGTGCTTGTTTTTGTCTTTTTCGGCTCTCGCTCCGTATTAAAGGTTTTAATATTAGCTATAAAAGCATTTATTTATCTAGGCTATTTTGTTTGTCATACAGGAGGAAATGATGAAATAAAAAAGGCGACGTACGAATGGTAATGGGATGAAAAGGAATTAAAAAAATTGTGCGGAAAAAAGAGAGTGAGAAAATTGAGAAGGACGATAGAAGAGCGAGAAAATAAAATAAGTGAATAAAATCAAAACAAAAAAAACGACTCATATTAAGCCTTCAAAGGAGCTACTAATTTAATCAACCTTAGAGAAAAAATAACCAGCTTATCGTGTCTTCATTTCCAGTGCAAACCTTGTTAACATCGTTGTTTTCTCATGAGAATTATATTTTCAAAAGTAACTGAATTACGTTCCGTTCGACGCAGGTGCACTGCTTTTCTTGCCCGCGTAAATACACGCGCCAGCGGCAGCGAAGCTTTGTAAATAAGCAATTACTTAACTCAAATCCGCTCCGGTGAGCGCTTGCTTCATTTTAATCATAATTATATTGTGAACGAAAAGCAGCGGTATGATCATTAATTCTAATTATATCCTTTATCCTTTGATTCGTTTTATTAATACACGAAAGGAGATAATTACACTCGTATATTAGAATTTGAACAGTTTATGTACGTGGTAAAGTAGATGTGATAATGTCGGTAGTTGTATAGGTTTCAGTGTCCTCTTCGCTATCTCTCGATTCTCCGAGACCCGGCGCACTTATTGATTCAGAAAGATGTCTAATTAGACTCTGAACCTCATTAGCAAGCTCACAGTTTCTCAACTGGCCATGAAGAGGATAGTTCTCTTCTGGGGATTTGTCTACGAAATCGAATCAAGGATAAGGTCAGTAGGAGAATGCAAGTAATGGGGAACAAGAAGGAATGAAAGATATTGTGATGGAAATAAGGTAAGAATAAAATAAATTGAGATGTATGACAGTGAGTGAAGAATAAGGATGAAAAATCTGAAAAACTTATTTGTAAACAAAGACCCTGATTCCAACTAATTAGGGGTACGAAAGGCCTCCAATAGCGGGGCCTTAAAAAAGTAATGGGGAAAGCCCAGTGTATAAGCAAATTGAAGTGGCTCTTGGCATGCCAGAACAGATAGTTGTTAGGGCCTTAAAGTTATGGAATGGTCACCGCAGACTAGCAACCACAGCGTAGAGGATGTCTGAAAGGTACAATGCAAGAGGCTTGGACAACATTGTCAAGGTCACCGTTTGAGAACGTATATATTTTTAACATTACGTATTTTAAAGAGAATGCGTTGATTCTGTTATAATAATGTACGTATTAAAAATGTTTCATTATAAATATGTAACTATTGCCTGGGCATTTTCGGTTCCTAAATTGAATTTCATTCAAAGGGCCGTCGGTAGGTATTCTCACAATAAACCCATAGAAAGATATTTGTCCCAAATAACTTTCGTCAAAATCACTAAAGAGAATTCCATTTTCTTGATAGATACATCGCACAAAAGGTTTTTTCGTTAACCGTCCGCAAATAGTTATTGCGTTTGAAGTTTGCTGAACACGTTTTCGATAAGTTATTACTGACGGTAATTACTTTTGACGGATCAATTTCACCGGCACATTATATCACTGATATATTTTACATACTAGATGGATGGTAAATATTGGTAAAACTTTTTGAATGCGTGATATCAAGATGTTGAAACTAATGCTGTTGAAATTACCGAAAGAGCCTTCAAGGCTCCAATAATTAAACTATTGTGTGGTAAGGCCAATGTTACAGTGCTACCTAAAGCTTCATTATACATAAGTTAAGTATAGCATCTGCCTAATGAAACAGTAATTTTGTTAGTTGCAACGACTCACATAAACACAGTATTAAACACACTGACAAGACGAGGTAAGTTTCCGTTCCATCTTCGTGCGTAACTCAACAATGATGTCTTAATTTGAATTTAGTTTATCCTTCTGTTCATCTTCTGTTTAATAATAGAAATGATTCGGTGTCTCTCCTCGTCTTTGCGTTATATCCTTTGCGGAGAATCTTGACGTTTTTTTTAAAAAAAAACGTGTTACGTTTATACCTTCAGCTACTGTAGTATCGAACATGGTTCGCATCTAATCAGACCAGCGGACTGCAAACTCATGTTTACCGTCCATCGGTCACTCTAGTACAGGGCTTCTTAAACTTTTGTCATTCACGACCCCATTTATGATTGCGAGTTTCTTGACGACCCCATACAAACGTAAAAGAAAAATAAATTAATATTTTTTGATTTATTTATTATGTAACAATATACATTTGAAAATATTTAGTTTTAGAATTTGTTTTGAAACATACATAAATCTGAAATTAAAAATTGCACAAAAAATTATAAAATTGTCTTTATATTAGTTTAAAAACTTCTACCAATTAGCGTGTCTAGACGCTGCAAGTCCACTGTATTCCGCCAACTCTAGTGATGTTATAAAATGGTATATATAAATATTTGACATTAAAATCTCTCGACCCCAGAATTTTGCCACGCGACCCCTTTTGAGGTCGCGACCTATAGTTTAAGAAGCCCTGGTTTAGTACAATAATAAATATTATTGTTCTAGCAGCGTTTTAGCAAGTAGTACTCGAGTGTAGTTATAAAAGGCGATGTTGACTGTACCACCTCCGCTCAACTGTAAAAGCCACTAAGGGACACAATAGAAGAATGAAAGATTTTGTGAAGGACGTAATGAAAAGAAAGACAGAATTTGTGAGGAAAGAATGGAGAAAGAGCAGTAAAAATTAAACATTATTTACTTCCGTATTGTAACGTCCTCATCAAAGCAGAGGGATTGGGTATAAAAAAATGCATACATTTACCCTTCCATCTAACTGTGATCGTGTAGTCGTTACACGGTGATGTCGCAAAGCGTTATAAGCCACTTAGTGTAATCAAGACTAAGCGAGCGTTTCGCACTGATAACACAATTAACCTACACCGGAGCGGGTAATTGAAACCGGTTTAAGCTTAATGTGTTTTATACTCTCGTCGATAGCGGGAGCATTGATTGCTCGCTTTTAATGTTACGGTGATTTTTGCGCCCTTCGCTTCCTAAGTAAACTTTGTTCATTTTTATTATTAAAAATTACGTAGTAGCACAGTCTACCCGATTGTTATTTTGTTCAGAGAATTGTACACGTATTTAATATATATATATATAGCGTTAATATGAGATAAATATCTTTCTATGGTTTATTGTGAGATTTAGGGACCGAAAATGCCCAGGCAATAGTTTAGATATTTATAATGAAACATTTTTAATACGTACATTATTATAACATAATCAACGCATTCTCTTAAAAATACGTAATGTCAAAAATATATACGTCCTCATATTTAATGTTAGCCTTGTGAAGTTCCCAATTCTGAGACACAAGAGACACGAGTACATGACCTATCTGTAATCAACCATGCGGATCCATTTACACACGACATTTTTAAGTGTTCTTTTATAGTCTTTTCTATGTAAATTTATCAAAAAGGTTTTAATGCAAATCGTGTAGACTGAGCGTCTACAGAATTTTTATTCTGATATTAAGTTAGTACAGTGGGTTGTGTCCCAATAGTGGAAATATAATGGTATAAATAACATATTTATTATTTATCTTCCTTTAGATAGTAAACGCTTTATGAGGATGAATGTATAAATACACCACTATTAAAAACTTGGAAATAAATTTTTTCTCCGATGTTAAATTCCCCTTTTTGTGTTTATATAATGTTATTAAATATTTTATTTCTTTATATCCAACGACAATATTGAAAGAAGAACGAAATTGCGTACCTATTTAAATATAATAGTTTTGTTTACACTACGTTCATATTAATTTTATTTTGTGAGCGGAGTCTAAATATTGACATACCTTTTAGTACAAAAGAAATTACATTTATGAGTATATTTGTAGATGATAAATATTGTAAACAACGTCCAACATTGAAAATTTCGGTTTTAACAACATTATATCAGCGTAAAATGTTATATTGAAATGTACACTAGTATAAAAGTTTGGTACTTTATCTTATTATTTATATATTGGGGGGACGCGGAAAAATAATCTTGTTTCCGCGCATGTCGATGTTAGATAGTCATTTGGTAGTTCATTACGTACTTGAAAGACTTGTTTATTAGATGGCAAAAGGTTGTTGATAACGAAGGTGAAAATATTTTTGATTAAAAATAAAAACTTGTTAGAAAGGTAATCATGTGAATTTAACTTAAGAAAGCGACATTACTTTCCGGTCTTCCTAATATTTGGTGTATCGGGAATAAAATTAAAGTGTTGGATGAAATGAAGCAAAGAACATGTGGGGTGATAACCTTGGTTTTTTTATACCTTGTGCGTTGTTTCAGCATATTACAAAAACAGTATATAATGCTAAGAACAACCTTGCGATTGAAGTCATCATGATTATAATCTTTCTTTGGAAGCAATTGGTATTGTACATATACGTAGTATATAGTATCCGAGTTTCTTTCATTTACAAACGCTTGTTATTTATTCCTTGGCATCAAGATATCGCTATAGATGTGGACGCTTATTAACATGATTGTAATATTTATTGCAAAAAACTATTCATCAAAAGGTAATGAATTTTTAAGGTGGTTTTTGATCCTAAGCAAATGTAATTACTTGCAGTTACATATAACTAATTATAATTAACGCAAATTATACCATTTTACAATGTAAATATATCTACAGTTGGATATTAATGTTTTAAAATAGTTTTTAATTCTAATCTCTTTTTATATTGGTAATACGACATGAAAAAGAATATTTTTACAAATGTTTTCCTCTATTAGTTTTATCATTTGTGTCTGATATTTCTCGTACCAAGAAAATATTATAAATATTCGAAATAGATGCTTTTCTTTTTTCTACGAGATCGAATCATAAATGAAGAGATCAGATTAAGAACCAAAATCGCCGACGTACCTCAAGGAATTGCTTAAATAAAGTGGCAGTGGCCGGCCGTATCGCTCATGCAACTGATGGCTGTTTGAGCCGAAACGTTCTCCAGTGGCGACGACGATCACCAGGTAGATAGACGACTTATTTAAGGCCACGGATATTTACAGCGAGAGACCGGTCATCTTTAGGATAGGCATATGTCTTGCAGTAGGCGTCCATCAGCTGAAAGTAATTAGAAAAAGCGTTTCTTAACACTTATTTAGATTATATTTACACATAAATTACACATGCTTCGGTAACTAACGATAGCACATGTAAAAATTTTAAAAAACTAGTAAAGTACATTTTGTTACATGATTATAAATGTACTGTGGCGTAGCATCACTATACGACGCTTATTTCAACCATACGACTTTATTTTCTGAACATAGGTTTCCTCCATTGATTTCCAATATAATCGGTTAGAAGCATCTCGAAGTGGTCTTCCGTATAAAGAAATAATAGTCGGTTAAGATAGTTTAAAAAAATATTAAAAACAAACACAACACGTGGTAAAGTGCAAGTCTCCCACAGGGCATTGGTGCAACCATGGTGCAGCTGCGATCTTTATACTTATAAAGGCTGCTTTAACAACGCTCATTAACCGTAGCGTAGTCGCTAACATTGTTACAGAGCGACCCAGATCCGGGCTAATTGGCGTGCAACCTGCCGCTACGCCGTAGCGAACGTAAGCGAGCTACGCGCTACGTATGTTGTATGATTCGATTTGCTATATTTTATTATATTATTTGATTCCTATAAATATATAGGTATTCTCCTCGTATAAATATCATCAGTTTAAGAATCTTTTGAATTTCGTAAGATTACAATATTAATAATTTAAGGCTACTGAATATCAAACGATATACGACGGTTCTACTAGTCTGCTAGGTAAATTTGTGACTGTTGTGGCTGTTGTGACTGAATGTTTGAAATAAATTGTGTTTTTATTTTTGTTTACATATACGTATTATCCAAGTAAACAATAATATATATTATTATTTGCTTACTGTAGCTGAATAATTTAAAATAATAAAATAAAATGTAGTAGTTATGTGATGTAAGAGCTCTTAAAAATGGACTCTAAAGACGCCTCATAATTCAAGCGAGTTGTATGAAATGCCATAACAGTACATACAATTATAATATTTTTTATACGAATACGTAAATGGTAGGTGATATTATATTAAGATTTTAAATTAATGGAACAAAGGCAGAAGCTGTGTATAAATCTTTTCATGAAGCCTTTTGATGAAAAATGAGGATAATAGAGACTTAAAAGATTCTATACCTATAGCCAATCAAACTGTATATGCAAATTAATTTCTTTAATAATCGAGCAGTGGTAGCTCAGCGGTAGACGACTGAGACTTAGGTCGATAGGTCGAGTGTTCGAATTCACGCTTTGGGCATGAATTATGTAGGATGGCCTCACAAATAAGTTTCCAGAGGATGGGCAGCAGTATCTGCGTAACATAATATCACAATGCGATCGCCAACTCGCCTGCTAAGCTTGGTGATTACGATACCCCCCTTCCCTCCCCCAATATCTTTGGCGAGGCCTACAAGCATCAAAAAACATCGTGTAGACACTAAAATTTTCTAAAAATACGAACATAATACGTTTGTCGTTTGCGGATTCTTTCAATGCGTGATCGAATACGTTTCATAATATCTCTATGTTGACACAATGGAAAGCTTACGCCCCAATAGCGGGAAAATAGTCGCTAATAGTAAATATGAATCCTATAGAAGCTCGATAATAATTTTTTGCATGAATGAAGAAGCTTTTTCCGATGCAGGCTTTTATAATAAATGACTTTTTAAAATCATCGATAAAGTGAATACAGTTGCAATATGACAATTCATTGAACGAAAGCTTTGTTCAATTTTTGCGTACATTGTAACTTGCAATGATTTATTCAATAATTTTTGCATGTCTTGCTGTAATTATTCTCTGTTCTTGTACACTCATACTCACATACCATTAGTTTTCTTATAATCAGATTTACTAGGCGCTTAACGTCCGCGGCCTATTAATCCGGTAAAATAATAGTAAATGGCGACCCAAAAGAAACTCCCTGGAGAGCCGACGAACTTCTTATAGATTTCCAGCGTCTTGAGTAGACCTTGAAAAGGTCGCCTATCTACCTTGTGGGGGGATGTCTATGGTATATTCTCCATTCCATAAAGTTAAGGCCTCAGCAGGCATTTGTTTTTCGCGCTCTATGGTCTAACCACTGCTACTTCCCATCCGCTGGTCTACCCACTGCCACTTCCCCTCCGCTGGTCTACCCACTGGCACTTCCCATCCGCTGGTCTACCCACTGCCACTTCCCATCCGCTAGTCTACCCATTGACACTTCCCATCCGCTGGTCTATAACAGTTACTTTGGTTCGTCAAAGGATCTCTTTATTTTTAATACGTCTTGTAGTTATTTCGTAACTTGTAACAAAAGATATATTATAACACCAAGTACATGGCAACACATTAGTTATTAATGTCATTCCCGGTTGAAAAATTGTTCTATACACGGCTGTTCCAATTTGAAATATATCATTAAAATTTAATGAAAAATCGATTTCTTTTTTTAACGAGCTTTACTAAAAATCTGTAAAACCGTGTAAAAAACTGATGTAGACATTACATTGAACCATTTTGTTATCTGCAATTAAATGTTTACTGAACGTTATGATAAAAATTAAAAAAAAAATTATTGAGACGCAAAATAAATTCACTCGCTATAGTATGTAACCTTTATAAAACATTTAACCCACTTAAGCCGAGTCCTTTGTATGTAAGTAATGACAGCTCTTCTAACATAATAGCTTATGCTGAGTGCATAATGCTTTGTTTTGCTTGAAAGTAGACCACTTGTGTTTTCATACGTATTTTAATTAATTTTTTGTTACCACATACGCGATTATTTAAAAGCTTTGAAATACGAACCGATTGTTTTTTTATATTTTTAATTAATACGCTAAAGATAATTACAATTGCTCACATTTGATCAACATTGGACATGGCATAGTATTGTGAAGTTTGTCGAGTGGTCGCCGATAGACGCGGCGTGGATAGGCCTCCCGCTAGGAGGATTGTCGACATAATCAAGATGAAGTCAAGGTCGCGGGAAGTTATTATGGAATGCGAGCAGGACCGGTCATTGAGGCGACCAATGGGGGTGGCCTATATCTCGCTGTGGGCGTTGCGAAGCCATCAGAAGTTTCCATTTCTGAAGTCGAATTAAATATTTGAAGTCCTTGTGTAGATATACGTTTGGCCGAGGCGCATAGTTATCAAACAGTACAATAAATAAAAAAAATATATATTAATTTCAAGTAAGTTACAGGCGTTTATAAAACGACAAAAATAAAATTATTACTCTACCATCGCATCTATAAGGCAATTATGCGCCGAGAACAAGTGGCTAGAATCTCGGCAGTTGCTCTTTTCAAAAAGTCGAGAATATTAAATTACTTTTCATTACAAGATGTATTATATCTGCTGATCAGATGGAAATGTAGTTGATTTTTCGCGAGAATTTTCGTCATTCAAATACTTCTCAAGTTAAAATTAAGAAGGTTTTATTGACAAGTCAATATATATATATACTCGTATATACATATATTTAAAAATGATACCCATGTGAAGTTTGAGGATGTCATACTACAGCGTTGATTTTCAGCAAATTCCGGGTCGAGTGAGTCTTCGGCGGTTTGATTTTTGTAGCAACAGATTAAATATACTTTGATATACCATTCATATTCTTTTTAAACGGACAAGCTTAATGTAGGTCTTCGAAGATACTGGATGCTGGCATTTCCAGCTCGTTCTTTTTAAAGTCTGTAAAGGCCCAGCACCGGACGTCTTACGGTTGAAATAAAAGAAAATAAAATTTACAAATACAATGTTGTATAAAAATTTAGTTCCGCGAATACTCGTTGTTGTATACAGTATATTGTACTAAAGGCAGCTGCTACAGATGTTGCATTCAGAACTCCTGGCTATAATGTGAATACAAATAAATAAAAGCGTGGGAGCGATCGAGTTTACGCAAGTTTTGGTCGCTCCCAAGGATGACGTCATCGTGTTACATCACACGTCGCAATGTACTCGCTTTACTGCCCCGCTCCTTGTGTTGACATGGCCTTGCTATTGTAGATATGTCGAACAAGTTCAAACTGTACATCCAAAACTATTAGTTAGCTATCTATAGTACTTCTCGATGCATTAGTATCACGATCCATATCTAACCATCTTTTCCTATATAGTAAATAAATACGGGTAGGATATTATAATATGTACTACTAACAATGGGAACCCTTATTCAGGTACGTACTGCAGAACGGCTTAATCCTTACTGCGCTGATTTTTAGTAAGGCATAATACGATAGCATTGATGATGTTATACTTTCAGAATTTTGGAGATTGGACGTTGCACCTTTGTAAAAGTACAACAAATTCGTTGATTACTTTCTAAGTTACTTCAAACAATATGATGTTAATTTTATCCCAGATTTGTTATAACGAAAGGAATGATAGTATCAGCTTTTGTCGATGACTGGATTGTCAGATTTTTATAGAGATTAATTAGCGTGGGTGGCTTCCCGGCAGTAGGTACACCGACATAGTTACTCCTGAAGTCGTCCGATTCGGGGAGCAAAAGTCCCGGTCATCATAATAGGGGGGAGGGGGAGGGGGCTATGGCTTGCAGAGTGCGTCTATCGGCTAATATGATGATAATGATGATGAAGGTACACATAATATGATAAAGCCAAAGTAATATACATTTGTATTTTTGGTAATAAATGAGCAATCAATCTAGGATGCCAACCCTATGTACATACATAAGGACAAGGAATAAATTCATTTTAGCAGTAGCCGAGCCACAACGTGCACATGAGATGGCCACTGGGGCCTTAAAGTTTTGTTGTCAGACGTTCTTGTTATAGTAATGGGAATACATTGGACACAAGCCACTTCCAACTGGCTGTCTTGGAAATCTATAGCGGTCGCATATGTCCATCAATGAACCTCCTGCGACTAAAACTATGATGTTAATGAAAGAATTGATATCTAATTCACAGTAGTCGAGTGTAGTCTTCATTTATTTATTCATATTTCCGCAATGGTAGCATAGCGGTAGAGGACTAAGACTTACAATCGCAGATCACGAGTTCGATTCCCTGGGTGCAATCTTATATAAATCACATCTTGTGCATTATATTAGATTGCAACTGCTCACAAACGAGGCAGCAGCGTCCTCAGTATACCATAATAACACACTGCGATCGCACCCGCCTACCAAGCTTGGCGATTATGGTATGTCCGCTCATTAAATATATTTAGGGTAGGCCTAAGCCCAGCAGTGGGCGTCTATAGGCTGAAAAAAAGACGAATATTTTCCACTTGATGTACCTAAACAGAAGAATGCCAGAAGAGCTCAACTTCAGCCTACCTAACCTATAACGGCATCTTTCAACTTAATATACAGCTTCTACGGTCCCAAATGTGTTTAGATCCGAGAAGAGTCCACAATAGATTTTGCTTATTCACAAATGTCTTCAATACAGTAGCAATTCATTCTTAAAACTGTATAATCACTAAGGCTTTTCATATTTTAATGCATGATACTATAGTATCGTAAATGTACCATCGCATAATGCAGGCCACGTGTGATTATTACTTTGTTTCAGCGTAACAAGTTTCATTTGATATGTATGAAAAGTTTGATTGGGCGTGGACAACACGCCACGGCTGACCCACTTTCATCTAGAGCCTAAATATACGACGTTCGGAATCGTCGCGTTAACACATTTAGAAATATTCATTTAATTATGTTCACAAATTAGTTATTACAAAATGTACTTTATTATCTGTATAATGTGAAGACGACTTAACGTACTGTAAACGTTTTGAAACGATATCGAGTCGATTCTATAACTGGTCGATCTCGTCGGAAACTCGGCCGGACCGTATATAATTGGGGACGTCAACCATCGTGTTTCTTCTTCTTTTATCTAGAAGCGTAGTTGGAGTTTCTTCTGCCACTTCTCCCAGCTCTAACTTTTTCGATAGTGGTAGTAGTGATATTAACCAGGCAACCGACTAAGCCGAGGTTCAGCCCTCTCGGACTGGGATGTTACTCATCCCAAGCTGGGGCGGCGTGTTTGGTCACTTGAAGCATCCACTGAAGCGATATAAAAGCTCGGCCGAGCTTCCTTGGAAGCCTTCGACCATCACAACTTAAAAAGAAGTCTTTGGATAAACGCCCACTTCGCCCTGACAACTCAAATTCACGGAATCTGCAAATGCTATTCGGTCGGATAGCAGTGACAGTCTGGCCACAAAAAAGAGACACCTACTATGTATATATACACTTACTTCATTGAGTTTCCTTTCATAATATTTTTTTTTTACGTTATCAATTTTTTCACTTTTTTAATTATAATTATTTTTATTCGACAATATTGGTTAGTATATTTACAGTCCTGTCTCCTTAACTTATACTTTAGTGGTACAAACACAAAATTTAAAATTATATGTACGAAAGAAACGCTTTCGTGAATTTTCGTTTGTGCAAGTTATTCGTAAAAAGCGGGTATTAGTCAATTAATTCATTACGTCTGTAAAGGGCCTGCCCGACCCGGGGACGTCAAACTGAGATGATTAAGCGGACGAAGGGGTGGGGTGGGGGGATGATGCCTTAAATTTTCTGCGTTTGTAAATAGCGAAAACGGAGTTTTTATTTCTCTTTCGCCTCCGTTTCTAATTGTGTTTCAAATGTTTTATTGATCCTTTTAATCGAATTGAGGACAATTTGTTTTTTTTTTATACTTTCTCCTTCCTTTATAGTGCTTTTGAGTCTTAACCTAATTGCGGTCGTAGTATTTACTTTAACTTTTTGCTCATTTTTTTCTTACACTTTATTCTTTTAATACCTAACCAACCGTGCCAAACACAGAGTCCAGTGGCACTAATCGATGTAACATTACTTCTGAAGATGCCCCGTGGAGGGATGAAACACGTGTAGAGTGATTTGACGGTGGCAGTTGTGTAATTCGCATTGTATACCGCAAACGCATTTATCAGCGGGCTGGTGGGCGGTGCACTTTGTTGCACGACTACCACTGCATGTGCGGAAGTGGCTAAATATTGGTCCTTTTCTTACATACACATAGTAGTAAAAGCTTTAACGATTTATAAATCAATTATGTCAATATATGAATAGAACACTCTCACCAAAAAATATTAAATATAATTAATTAATAATTTCAAAAATAATAAATAACGTAATGATAATATCGTAAGCAAATGCGTTTTCGAAATTCGAATTACAGTACATTAAATTAATTATTATTTATCATTTGTACTTGCAGACCTTGTACCGCAGAGTTATTGACGTGTCGCATTCTTATAGAAGAAAAATACTTCAGAGTTATCACAGATTGATTGGGAATAGGTGTGAAAGCTTTGAAGATTTTTTTTTCTGAAAAAAAGAGGCATACATTCACACTTTTAAAATTCTTACATCTGTAACAACCGCCATGAATACTTAATATTTAGTATATTCACGTTACATTACATTTCTAGATCTTTTGATAACAAGTATATTTCTCCCTGTTTACTTTTGAAAGATCTTTACTGAATTTCATTTCGAACAAAGGGAATAGTGTTTTGCCATTCCTTTCGATATTTGAGCGGTGCAGGCTCATGTTTATTCCTCATTCAAACTCAACGTTTCCATATTTCAAAACCTAACCTCGACTCTGTGACGGTGATTCAGCGGTGCCGTGACTAGAAATTTTCGAAATATTCATCGACGTGGGGGAGAAAATAGTTCGAATCTATTTTCATGCCACGTGCTTAGGCTACCTTTAATGCTTTTGACTAGTTCAACTAGTTAAGAACTCGATTTTTTCTGTATAGACTTTCCATTTGCCTTTTATAAGATACTATAGCTGTCATGGCCGTAAGGAACGCCAGAATTTATAGGACTGCCGCATTCCAACAAAATATTAAGTTAATGTTACATTACATAAATCATATTGGTTACTTTATTAATTAACTAAGAAAACTGTGTTAAACGCGCGAAGTTCAAAGAGAACTGTCAAACGCGCGAAGTTCACAGAGAACTGTCAAACGCGCGAAGTTCACAGAGAATTGTCAAATGCGCAAATTCAACAGTTATAATATTTTTAAAGCTTTAATTTCCTTCTTTGTTTATGAGAACTTTTTATAAAAGGATTTTTGTATCATGATGATTCCAAAGAAAATAAATGAAATTGGAGATCAATTTCTCGAGTTATGACATGAATAAATTTAGTTAACTTTACCAAATTATTTGCTTAGTTATTTATTAACTTATAATCAATTAAGTTATTGTTATTTAGTAGGGTCTTAATGGATTTCGTATTGTATTTCATATCGTCAGTTTACTTTCTGAAATTTTTGTTAAAAATTATGTTGTTATCTATGGTTTGAGTTGTACACGTATCAGATTTTGTCATACTTATTGTTATATTAATTGAAATATTGTAATTGAAAAATACAAAGGCACAAAGTTGATTTTGACTGGATATACAGTGTTTAAATAAAGGATTAGTTTGGTAGACTATATCCCATCAAAATCAACTTGAGCGCTTCGAGTTTGAACCGTTCAAACCTCGGCTGTCATTTGCAATTTTCAAATTCTACTCAAGTTTCCCAAGGCTTTATTAAATTGTTTACTAAAGCAACAGCTTTACATCTTAATGTAAAATTTCTTGGGAAATATCTTTGAGAGTTTTTAATGCGATTTGGCGCCCGCTCTACCAAAATGACGTTTTTAAATTTGGAAGGAGCATTAACAAGTCAATTTACTAAGTTATTGAAAAGTATTATCATACGTCTAACACAAATTGCTAATGCAGATTTTATATTACAAAATCGTAATGTAATCTATTAAATATTAATACAATATTTAAAGCAGTCTACAAGCTGATTTTAACATATTTGTATTTATTTTAACATATTGCGCAAACAATCTGTTTAATGTTTCTTACATATTAAAATAAATTAATTTAATATATCGGAATTAATTATATAAATTAATTATCTACATATATTTAATTGCACATTTTCATTAACATATTGCAATGTACTTATGAATAAGAATTGCTTATTTTAAATATGACCTCCAATTCATAAAAATATTTTAGCTAAAAAATTTCTTAAAAACAAGTCATGAATTGTGTATCTCGTTTATAATTTTTATTATTTTTTTAATTTTCTACTTTACCCGTTCTCTCATATTTAATTAACCCATTCCATGCAGGGGACGTTATAACTAATAAAAAAATATTTTCTTATATACATGTTGACGTGACCGCATTGTAAAACATCGTAATTGTTAGAAAATTCTGACACATGTTTTGAAAAAGTACGCAGTAATAGTCACGTGGTTCGATTCCTGAGATATAACCTTATATAATTCATACTTTGTCCATTAATTATATAGGATTACCATTGCTCATAAATAAGTTTCCAAAGAATCTGGCAGCAGCGTCCACTGCGTTCCATAATACCACACTGCAATCGCAAACCCATAGATATCTTTGAGGGAGGCCAAAGCAAGGCTAAAACTACAATGTTTTGTAAGCACGGTTGTTAGAAACTAATTATTGAATGTGGTACGAGCATTTGTAAGTCCTGGTTGGTAACTGCGCACCAAAGGCATATAGAAGAGCTTTGAAATATCTCAGACGTTGTTATGCTCTTAGTCGAATATCAGGAGATTCTATGATTTGTTTTAAAAGTGTGTTGAAATCACAAAAAAAATATGTAATCGTTGGCTAGTTGATATCACACGCTTTTTAAACATCTTTGAAGCAATTTTTCGGACATATAAAACGATGATTCTCTGTTGCAATTAAATAAAGTTGAAAAAATATTACGCTTTGCTGTATCAGAAAGTCAATCAAAGAAGGGATTAAATATGCTATCAGCGGTATAATTGGTTGCCTAAGCTGTCAATTGGCAACATCCGACTACTGGTAATTTAACAATGGCTCATTGAAATCGTTCTTTCTTAGTATCTACGCGAGCAAACGACAACACCTCGAATAGGTTTATTTTTACAAGTCACATTTGCGTCTTGTAAAAACCAAGATTAATGTTCGTGGGAAGTCCATCGTGTTTTCCAATATGATTTTAATCTGCAGCGTTTCAATTGCACTTCCAAGGCCAATTCTTGAAGTCTGATCAATCAATACAGTTGTTTTTGTTTTGTTTAATATATCCAGAAGCGACTGCCGCCTTCAATGTAGCAAATCTGTGTGGAATATAAAGTTTACTGTATATATTAGCGTTTATTGTAATAATACTAACAGACACTCCAATTTTATTTATATCTATAGATAACACATTTTCAATGCAACATAGTTTTTTTTGCAATACAATTATAAACAATCTTCTTACATTCCACTAACAATGTAAAAACATCATAAACAAATCACAACTAAGAGCTTGTTCTTTGCCGTCGGCGCATCTTTAATCTATATGTTGGAGAAATAGCTTCAATAATATTTTTAATATCATACGACATTTAATTTTGATGTTTGCAACATATTCCAAATACACCAAAGTAAAATGGAATCTTTCTTATATTTAACCAACAGCGGAACAACTTAGGAGATCCGAAACTTCTGGTTATTCAAGAGACAACTTAGATACGCACCACACAAAGCTTAGCTTAAATAAAAATAATTACTTTTTACGATTATATTAAATTTTTACGCGATTTTACAACACGGTCACACCGACATTCATGTGTTTGTAAATGACCAACTGTTTTTGTTATAGAACAATGGCGTGATCCGGTTCAAATGGCGCCGTTGCTCGTTGAATTAGTAGGCTAACAGGTCGTGTTTTCATGTTTTATATTACGAGGGGGAAATTTTCGTATAATTTCACTAACGAGGACACTGAGTGACATGATCAATGTGTTCTTACTTCTTCACTGTACGGCGCGGCAATAGGCGTAATAACCCTACTCCCATTGCAAAGTTATATTTTGTGTGTTTGTATATAGGTTATGTTGACATAAATGTGTCGACATTTGAGCATTGCAAACATAAGCCTCGGAAGATGGAATTGTTCTTTGGAAGACGAGAACGAAAATAAAAATTCTAGTGATGGAAAATTTATTAAGAAATACAAAACCATGTTCCCAATAAAATAGGGGGTGGAAGGAGAGGACCCCAATAGCGGGGGCCAAAAAAAAAACATAAGCCTCATACTATTACCGCCACGCTTGACAGGCGTGTTGGCTATCGATATTATGGTACACAGGGGACGCTGCTCCTCATCTTAAATTTTTTTTGTGAGCAATAGCAATCGTATATAATTAGTGCATTAGGAGTGAATATTATCAGATTGTATACTAGGAATCGAACCTGTAACTTACGATCGCAAGTCTAAATCCTCTACCGCTGATATAATACTGCTCAATGACAAATAATTATGTGGTATTTACCACGATTAGCTATATTAACCTGTTAATCAGGCTATACATATATATATATATATATATATATATATATATATATATATATGTTCAAAGTAAACAGTAGCGCGTACGAGGATATATGTATGTCGCTTCCTGGAATAAGTGGGTCGCATAAATGCTTGCAACAAAGTTATGCGATATCGATGCATGTCTCGACATAAGTTTAAGACATAGGGCAAGGTTAATATTATTTCGTTATTGATAGTAGTTTACGTATTTTTGTTGAGCAGAGAGTACCGTGTTTTTCATAATTTCAACATTTCTATTTCACAATACATTTTTATAAGTATCCATTAAAAATGAATGAAAGCGAAGACGAAATTCCTGTATCGACAAGTACCAAAAAGTGATGTATTGTTAAATGATCGGAGTCACTTGGATCCTTTGATAGTATTTTGAATAAACAAGTAATTGAACAACAATGTGAGTGAAAATGGTGTGGAAATTAATGAAGTTTGACGTAAAAGATAATGTGTGATGATGATAATGGGCGTGATGTACTGACACATCCTAATGTAAAAGTTTGCGCGTCATTCAAAAGAGAACCACGTTAACAAGTTAAGGTTTGTAATGAAGGTTTCTACTGCTCATTCTTAAAGATTTCGTCTTCTTATAAAAGACATCATGAAAACCATTATATTACTACACCAAAAATTAAATATGTGACATCCATCAGACCTCACTAAGCCCGCATGGTGGCTTATTTTGCACCATATCTCTAAGAATCAATGATACGTGCTGCTATTGACAAAGTATTTATTTAGCTATAGATTACAGATGAGGTATTTTGAAAATATTTATTAAAAATGTCACACTGCATACCAATGCTTCAAAACTTACGCTGTCAAATTATATGTAACATTAGTATAGTTCTATTCACATTCGTCGTCACACGGACAGATGGCATTAAATGATTGCAATCAAAATGGCATTAAATTTAGCTTCGAGATGATTGCCAAGTACTAAGAATCGAAGATTGTTATGTTGTATTACTAATGGTGGTTTATGCGCGTAATGCCTATGTAATATGCCTGGAGACATATTCGTGTTCTAGCAGATTTCATGCACCATTATGTGTTTAAATCACCTTTACGAAATGTAGGTTTAGGTATTTTATATGAAAAAATTGCGGTTTTCTCTTTTGTATATTGGATAGTATACGGGAACTTTTATTTTTAATATCAGTTTTCGCTGCACACTGTCATAAATAGAACATATTGCGGTACGTAACATTGAAAACTGCTGTAATTTGATAAATATTTTCTGTATTTTTTCCTTACCATAAGTAGAACAAAGCACGAATTTATTGTTCTTAGATATCCATACATCACCTAGATATAATTCAAATTGAGAATGTATTTATTTAAATAGACATTTACACGGAATTTTGAAACGTAATTTATTTTTTTTATTATAAAAATTTAATATAGTCCGTTCGTGAGTAAGCTACGAGCAGTGGTAGAGGACTGAGATTTGCGATCGTAGGTCGCGGGTTTGATTTTGTGTATTAATTGTATAGGATTTCCATAGCTTGCAAACAAGTTTCCAGAGAATGGGCAGCAATGTTCTCTGTGTACCATAATACTACACTGCGACCGCCAACCCGCTTGCCAAGCGTGGCGATTATGGTATATCTCCCATAGATATCTTTGGGGAAGGCCTATGTCTTTAAGCGGGCGCCTATGGGCTGTAGGCTACCACTCGCCACAACAAGAATGCTGATCTGCAGAGAAGAGTCGGCCAGAAACACAACAGTTAGTCTTTTTAAATAAAATTTTACAATGTTATATGTATAAACTATATTATTAAAACTCCGAGCGTGTCAACAAACTAAGTTATATAAAATTCGATCAAATAAAAACTCTTGAATACTCTAATAAGTATTATTGAATAATATACGCTTAATTTTATATTTAAAACTAAAATCAAAGTTCTTAAAATATTTTGTAGAACTTCGTGTAAGCGTACACTCAAATATTTAATGGAATCAGGCGTTACCTTGCGGAAGTCCGTCCTAAGTAAGAAAAAGACCAATATTTAGCCACTTCCGCACATGCAGTGGTAGTCGTGCAACAAAGTGCACCGCCCACTAGCCCGCTGATAAATGCGTATGCGGCAAACAATGTGAATTACACAACTGCCACCGTCAAATCATTCAACACGTGTTTCATCCCTTCACGGGGCATCTTCAGGAGTTATGTTACACCAATTAGTGCCAAACACAAAGACTCTGTTGTTGCACGACTACCACTGCATGTGCGGAAGTGGCTAAATATTAGTCTTTTTCTTACTTAGCGTACACTCAGACCTATGGATGAATTGTAAGCTTCTCGAATACCAAATTGTTCATAACCTTTTTATGGATAGTGGATATGGCTAACACTACGGTAATTAAAGAGATATCTTCGTACTTTTTACATTAGGAGGTCTAGGGAACTATTTCTGTAATATATTCTACATGTTAAAAGTCACTCACAACTAACCTCGTAACAACAAATCAATAAAAAAGCGTTGACAGGTGTTAAATTTTATGTCAAATATCTTTATAATGACACAGAATTGTTGCGGTCTTTATAAAATGTGTCCAAACATAATGGAGTCGTGTTTGGGCTATGAAAGCGTGCCCGCTTTACGTGAGTAGTTAATAACGGTTTGTGTTGCATTTTTTTCCATTCTCGTTGACCGCAACTCTCCAGGAGTTTTCCAATTAGAGTTAAACGTGTTATTTAACGACGAAATGAATTACCAAAGTTTTTTTTTCATTATGCATATATATAACGGTTAAAAAAATTTCTGTATTAAACTTACAGATGAGTCTGCAGATATGCACAGTAACCGTAATATACTTTTTTAAATAAAAAGAAGATAATTAAAATTAAAGTTGTGTTATACCCGGCTGCGAAATTATGAACCGAGTTTAAAGTTACTCACCCCCCCATCCCCATCTTTACAGAATAGTTAACTTTAGACGGCCAGATAAAGATAAAAGGTTTTTCATGAAAACACAAGTATTCCATTCGCCTTTGGACTCGCTACCGCCCGTATGAAAAGCTTCAGCGTCCGCTCTCGGGCTCCACTGCGTTAAAAACGTTTATTATTTTACCTATAGTTTTGTTAAGTAAACATTTCGATTATTTTTTACGATCTTTTGTATATAAAAATAAATCCCTATTTTACACAGTGGCGCCATAAGTGCTATGGGAAAGACTTTGTCAATTTCATTCATTTATTTTCCAATTTTTTGCAAAAGGCTCGTATGCCAAAAAATTAAAAAGGTCCGTAATAATGAAAAAATATAGTTATTGTTAAAAGTACACATTTTACAGTTTGCTATGATCTTCACCTATGACGGACGATAGCAGTCTACAGTTCGTTTCGAACTTCGTGCGTTTGAAATTTCGTACGCTGTAAATTTATATGGTCGTTTAACAACCGTATCGGTCAGTAATTAAATATATATATACATATATATACATATATATATATATATATATATTATATATATATATATGTTTGTGTGTGTGTGTGTCTGTATAATAATTATTTTATTTCACATTTATCAATAAATAAAGTGATGCCTTTGAAATTTTAAATTTTTTATTTGGTAAAATTTTTATTGGAATGCTAAATACCATTAACTTTCTATAGTATAGGTTACTATCGGGTACAGTACAGTTAGTTATATATAAACGAGTGATGATTCTTTAAGAATAAACAATAGAAAAATACACTATGTATAGTCTTCAATGCGATGAGAAATTTTATGTTACTCATTTTACTACGTATTTATAACATTTTATGTATGATTAGTAAAACTTTTACACTTAAACCGGTATCGTAATCAAGGTCGAGTCTATATCCATAAAAGTAATCCTTATTGCTCATTATCGTTTATTAAACTATAAAGTTTAAAATTTCAACCGTAATAATTATGTAGAAGATTGTTATGTTTGTAAATATCAGGCAGTAGACACCATCGCCGGCTGTGTTTGGAGGACTCCGCCTTGATCTCGAAGTTGAGGTCGGTAAGAAAGTGGAAGAGAAAAGTGTTGTCTCTCTCATGGGCGACGACTTATGACGTCCTACATTTTTGAGGTGCTGCAGAGCACTTGATGAAATGATTTTGTAAAGGATGTGAGGAATAGGGGGAAGGCATTTGTGAAGAAAGAAAGGGGAGTAAGCGATAGAAATTAAACAATGAAAAAAATATTTACACCCACATTGTACGTCCCTTGCGCCAAATAAAGCAGGTGGAACGAGTATAAAATCTATGTCTATATAAATTAAAAATACTTGTCTATACAGGCCAACATAACATCATTGAACGCAGTAGATTGTATAGATATAGATAGATGACGATTTTTTTATGGCTCCCGCTTCTCTTCTCTTTCTATCATTCTACAATTCCACCTTCCTTTCTCAATCATTCCATTCCTTTCGTACATCCTCAAACACTTCAGTTATCCATTTCTATTACAGTATTACAGTTTTAATTAGTTTAATTATTTTCTCGTGTACATCAATTTCATCACGGATTTATTTTACAATCTACTTTAATAACTTTACAATGTTTTATTCACCTATATTTTGTTCCTGTCTATGATAGATGACGATTCAAACGGTGTTCAAAAATCACTTTTTACTTTACACTTTTTTTTAATTGTGCAATTTCGCATTGCAGTGACGTCGATATTAACATACATATGTATGTATACATGCCACTGTAATATACAAAACACTACTTGACGAATAACCAAAAAGTATAGAAGATTTTAGCAGAGAAGTTATGATTTTTGTGTGTTATCTTTGTTGAAGGTTATCACGTCTTTCCATGAATTCACATTTACCCCCGGAGATCGGTAAAGAATTCAGTGTAAAGTATCCGGTAATAATCCGCTATTAACGTTACGTGTTAATGTGCACTTGCGTTTACGGCGCTAATTCCCGGGATAGGCTTAATAGTGGATATAAACAGCGGCTAGGCGCGGCCGCTCCGCGGGGAGCCGGCCCGTGAAATATGCTTTAATACGACCTATTATTGCCGTAATTATTCCGACTGAGGGTCTTGATACGATTAGCAATGATTAGGTTACGTTTTTTTAATCATACCATTACGGAGGAAGTTCAATAAGGCACACAAGAATACAATTCACTTGAAGATCGAGGGTAGAAGTCTATTTGCGAAATAGTATAGTTTATCTTGTGATAAAATCTGTTTGGCTTTTTTTAATTTTTATGTGACTGGTTTTGATATATAGATAAAGAAAAAACTTTTCAGTTATAGTTTTATAAGAAATGGTTAGAAATTATATTGGTCTTTAATTTAAAAAAATACGTATTCATCGTTTTTTAGACAAGTTTTCAAAGGAACTTCAAGTATAAACAGACAATAATATAATCAATTTATATAAAAATGATATCTTGTTCACACCATAACTTGGAAACAACTTACTTATTAGTTTTTTTAACTTGCTTTTGTAGAAATTGTTATAGAAATTAAATTGGAAAATTGCTTAGAAATTTCCGATAATGTAATGACCAAAAAAAATAATGCCATCATATTTCTATTTATATCACAATTGAAGAAATTGTTCAGAAATACGTTACAATAGTTAATTTTTTTTTTGGCCGAATCTGCCGGTACAAACAGCTAAGCAGCAAAGGATAATTAATATACAGTGATATTATAAGCGGTACTCAGGTATTTAGCGATAAATTCTTTTATTTTAAATGTGCGAGAATTATTTGGAAATCAACGTAGTGACGTAAATAGCGCGTTGAACTGAGCCACACGTCCGGTAGCTTGCTCAGTCCGCACTCGAGTGCGGCGAGCGCACACACTTTGGTGTCATTCACAGTCGGCCGAGCGGCGTTCTCGAATGCACTTTGCGGGTAATTTGATAAAAGATTATGTTTACGTAATGTTTATACGTTTGTCCTATAAATTCTGAATTTATTGCCTCTTCAGAGTCTCCGAGTTGTAAAATATATGTTTACAATTAAATGTTATTTTCACACCTATTTATTTAGTTATCCAAATCGAACATGCTTCAAAAATTTTTGGCTAAATAACGACTTTAAATAAAAAAAAATATAAAGAACTACAAAATAAACTAGTCCAAGATGATTTATTAACTGTTTAAGTTTTTAAAATGACTTATTTGAAAAGTAAATAAAATTTTACATTAGATATACAGATTGATCGGTTATATGTGTGAAAGTTTTAAAGGGGTGAATGTCTAGTTCACTTGCTGTCAATTAATGTTTGGTACTTCTCATCCAAAAATCAATGATTTCAGATTTTTTTTAATATTAATTTGTATCGCTGAAGTTTTTTTTATTATTTTAATAACGTTAGGAAAATATTATTACAACGTTCCTTGTAAATTCGGAGTTATAGCTTGTAATAAAAATAACTATTTTTTACTATCCGTCTGTTCCTAAAGACTGTAATGCAAGAAATTATTGGCTTGTCGCATTTCAAAACAAATTATGAATTTTATTTTCTTGACGTATGAGCTATACATTCACTCCTATTTTAGGTTTTACACCTATAACCAATCATTCTGTATCATTTGCCTAAATACTAAATTACATTTAATCTTGTTACATTGATATTTTTTTTATTTTATTACATATTATACCATTTGGTGAAACGTTAAATATTCGAGCTTACCATGTTGTATTGCCACGTTTTATTATATTTTGTTTTAACATTCAGTCGAGTGTAAAATTTATGGATACACACGTATTGACGTCGAAGGTTCCGAAAAAGGATTAAAACGGTTCTTTCATGGGTTCATTCACTCTCAAGTACAAGAAGCGTTCCGAATAAGGAGTATGCATATGTTAAATATATTTTTTTAACTTTAGGACTGATTTAATTTAAAAATCTTTATATCGTCTCATAATATAGTAACAGTTAATTTTAATTTGAATATATCGATCCTCGTTCATTATATCTAATATTTCTACATGCTATAATATATTGCGAGGCATATATAGTACAGGTTATTATTTTATCTAATTATGAAAATCACTAGGTAAAGCCTTTGTGTCTTACGGCTGAAATAGTAATGGTGATGACCTCTTAAGTCTAAACTCAAGATTTAGTTTAGATACAAGAACTCACCCCATATCTTCGTCGTTTAAGCCCATAGACGCCCACTGCAAGGCATAGGCCTCGACCGACGAAAGTATTTATAGGGGGATATACCATATTGCCCACGATTGGTAGGCGGGTTGACGATCAAAGTGTGTTTGTCAGCAGTGGCAATCCTATATAATTAATGCACAGTGTGAATTATAAAATTGTATCTCGTATCGAATCACTACCTCAATCCTGTCTTATAGATAATAGAAAAACCTGTTTATTATATGGCATACTACAATTGTAGTTTAAAATTAAGAATAAGCAGGTATGTTGATATACACATATGATCATATACGCAAGTAACTTATCAAGGTACCTGCTAGTGTGAGATTCAATAGTTAACTAAACCGTTACTCTACTTTCATATACTTTTTAATTGTTTTGTACTTATAGTGCATTAAGAAAGAGCAATATCATAAGCAAGGCGAAAGAATAAGCACTAAGTGCATTTATTGTAATGTTAAGTATTAATCTATAAATACACCTTATAATACACCAAAACCCTATATAATAAAATAAATAAGAAAAAAATTAACAAAATAACATGGATAATAACTAAAAACAATTTTATATAAATATAAGAGGTGGTCTTGTCGCTCTCCACCAGATATGAAACATGAAAGAGAAGGCAGCTCAGAGTGTACATATTAATAAAAAAAGCGTCTTATTGCTTCTGCGGCCATACATTCCATAACCTGACAGCGATAGCGGTTAATATTTCTCCATAAATGTAGTAAAATGAACAGGCATCGTCAATTTCAAGTTCTCCGATGATCTAAGTAACTTATCATGTAAATCTGAAAATGAAATATAGTTTTAAGGTAAGAGGGAGTAGGCGGGTTAAACAAAATACTATAGAGAAGGTAAAAGATGCGGGCATTCCGGCGAAGTCGAATTGGCAACCATTTGAGCTTATTAAAAAATTATTTAATATTAAATTATGATATATAGTGTTCGGCAAAGGAAATTTTACTGGTTAAATACAAGTTCGTACTTGAGATAGTTCAACAGATCTTTGTAAGATCAAATCTAAAATGTTCAGACCTATCAGCACCTACGTCAAACGTGTACAATATTTACGATTATAAATTAAGAATAATAGACATTAAAATTGTAAATCAATACGAAAGACAAATTGTCGACACGAATATTTTATAAGAGAAAAGATTTCGAACATTTTATGTTTACATAACAAGTGTCCGATTTCGTAGCAATTGGCCGGACTTTATATTTCTTTGATGTTGACCGTACGGATCGGATTGCGGTTAGGAAAAAGAGAAAAAAGATACGAGATAATGGCGTCTTTTAGCAGCTATTACGTTTGCTTCTAATTAGTAAGTAGCAGGTAGTCTTTGATGAATGAAAATATTTGAACTACCCTTTAATTAGGTACTAGAATTACGTTAATTGGCGTTACTTTGTGGAATAATGCAGTGATTGACGGAGGAATGAAATTAATTTTATACTAATAAACTGTCCCATAAATCAACGTTAAGCGAGAACCGGGTAATTGAAGTAAAGGCGTAGGTAACTCCAAAAACAATCAAAATAATTTGACGTATGTAAAATATCATGTTCAAAGTTAATTATTGTTTGTCTGTCTTTATGTTCTGTTTAATTATTATTAACACCGGTAACAAAGAGTAAATGTTTTTTGTAACAATAATACATACGCACAAAATTTTTGTTACCACAACGTTGCTACAACGCAAACACTTTTTTGTTTTTTAACGTATTAACTAAAGAAAATAAAATATAACAAAAAATACAGTAAATGCATATAGGAATTTTACATAAGAAAGTAATAATAAAAGGACTAATTTATTTATTTAAAAGACAATTATCGTAAAAACATGAACAAAAATTCTTTTTGCGTTGATTTATGGGACTTTGTGTATTTGGGCAATAGTAAAATTAAATCTAATATAATCGTTGTTGTTATATAGTATAGGATATAGTATTTTTTGATTCAACTCTCTGCCTCTTTGACCCAATTAGTATGGGGTCGGCCATTTTGAATTCGTTCAGAAGATTACCGTCTCGTTCATTGAACGGTAGTAACTTAAGACACCCTGTTTGCGCATCATTTACCCGGCCCTCATTAATTCAGTGCGACGTTGCAACGACGTCCATAATCACGGAGTCTGTTGCAGTGGCCTTTTTAAAGATTCAACGGAAGTACTCGAGTAATGCTTAATGCAGTGTTCCGTAACCGGTGTGCCGTGGATTAGATACAATTGTGCCGCGGTAATAATTGATAAATTGAAATTATTCAATTTTTCATTGTACATATTTCGTATTTGATACACAGTGGCATGTCATGTTCATTGGTCTCTCGAATTTAGCTTTCGGTGTGCCGCGAAATTCTAAGAAAGATTTTAGTGTGCCGTAGACGAGAAAAGGTTGCGGAGTAATGTGTTAATGCATGCGCGGGTTATCCAATAACAATGTTTTTGCTGATGGAAAACGCGTCCATTTGATTTGTGTTACTGATTTTATATATCTGGCCGTTCATCAACATTATCCTTATGTTAAAGGTTTATACATTTAAAATTTTTAAGGTGAATTTTTAAAATTTTGATTATTTCATAATAAATTTAATTATTGTTTACTGTACCATCTGGCAGTATAAAGTGTACTTCTGCACATTCATGTATGACATTAATATATTATACGAATAGTTGAAATTACTAGTACAAGTTGTTGTAGCATAGGCGACCTTTTAGTATTTTAACTCTTGGATGTTCCTTTTGCAGAGAGCATAAGCACAAAGCGTAAGTAAAAGATACGGCCTTTAGATGCACGCTCTCAGCAACCCTGTTCCGCGATACGGTCTGCACTAAACGTGCTCGTTACCGCCCCACTCGCCCCGTGCCCTCGAGACCTCTCGACGCCCTCCAGCGAGCACTCGCCTGTCTCCGGCAACTACCAATGAGACCTCACTTCACTCCCACAATAGATTAAAGTCGTTTCACAAACTTCACTTTGCAAATAAATTCTGTAAATGTAACCTAGCCAGCCTTTTATATAAACACGGTTTGGTTACGCACAACAATGGAGTTTTTTTAATTTAAACGAGTGTACAAAGGTAAAAGAAGTTTTATAAAACCAAATAAAAGTTCTTAAAAAATATCTTATGGAGCAATAATCAAGGTTTTACTATCACGGAAATAGTGACGCGTGAACATATATTCCCCCGCCGAAAGGAATAAGACCTTCAAGCCTCCTGATCTATGAGCTTATACCATCCGTAAACATGTTAAGCAAGTTCTATCGGCTGTTATTTTGTTGTAATGTTAGTAATCATTAAAATTACGTAATTAAGGGTACTCTTAAAAGAGATAGTTATGTTATAAATATAGGATACCTGTATACCGATATACATATATGTTTTATCTTTATACAATTCCGAAAGGCAGCGTCGGCTAAGGTTTCAAAGATGTCGTAAAATGTCTCAGTTTATAGGGCGTAAAGTAAATACCTTAGGCGTGTCGACACAATATCTTCAATCCGTCACACGGTATAACGTCGACGTGATTATCGGGATTTGTTTGCGCCAACGAGTGTTGTTTATTGAAAATACCCCTTCGACTGTTTCTCGGATGTGACTCCATCACTCCCACTCATTTTAAATTTATTTATTTATCTCTTCATTTATTAACTTCGTCTTATTATTGTTTATGATATTTTGTTTACATTAACAACGCTACAATTGTATATAGTATGCTAAGTTATAGGTGTAAATGTTTACTATTTTTTAATAATACATACAATTACTCTTTATAAAGAGATTACTAATATTTATTTCTTCTTTTTAAAAGCGACAGGCTAATACTTTCTGAATAATTTTTTTACATAATTTCGGGTACACTGCTTTTAATAATATTCGCATGAATTCACTTCTTCAGATCTTGTTAAAATGAAATAAATTTCGACATGGGAAAAGTTATTTTAGTAAGCAAAATAACTTTTCGAATTACTCGTAAAAGTGCGATCCAAATCAAATTGATGTTTTTATTTATTATTATATTATATTTATAATATGTATTATACTGTAATATGTATTATAACTTAGTATAAGTATATATGTTATGTATGTATGTCTATATATGTTTATGTATGTATTTTGTATATGTGTATGTTTTGTACACGTTAACTAACCATTATTTTTACTTCTGCCTTCCATACTATGGTTTGTTTGTAAGATATTGCGTTGTGTGATGAGACCGCCTTTAGTACTTTTTTGTTTATTATAACGAAACTATTTAAATGTATCCTAGCGTGTATTACTAAATATTTGCTTTTAATTATAACTTCATATTTATTGAGGAATAATGTCTACAGTTCTAGTATACAAGTTTACAAATCTAGACGACTACGCTTTGTCAATCTTGTTTGAAAAGAAATGGGGGACCGGACGAAAAAAAAAAACCTAAAATAAAATCGCTTAATTCTTAAATAACATAGTCGTAGCATAAGTAAGAAAAGGACCAATATTTAGCCACTTCCGCACATGCAGTGGTAGTCGTGCAATAAAATGTACCGCCCGCCAGCCCGCTGATAAATGCGTATGCGGCAAACAATGCGAATCACACAACCGCCACCGCCAAATTACTCAACACGTGTTTCACCCCTCCACGGGGCATCTTCAGGAGTTATGTTAAACCGATTAGTGTCAAACACAGAGTCCATTTAATCCATTCCATTAAATAGTCGTAGCATATTTGGAAGCCCGTGGCAGACACTTTGTATATGTGACTCGAAGAAATGAAACAGCCCATTACCACTAATAATTCAATAATACCTTTTAGATTAAAGATTTAATTACATGTTGAAATTTTTGCTTGAAAATTTAAATCTGTTATTATAATTTTAAAGCAAAACGTAACTGGGTTTCCCGCGCAAAAAATCATTTACCCGCCAAAATTTACGAGCGTTTTGTACATTGCAGGACAGCCATAACCCGTGAGTTATGAAACTGTACAGCGAATGTAATGAACGGCATAAACAGTATTACGCGGCCAGTAATATCAAAGCGAATGTGTTAACAGTAATATCGAAAAATATCTCTTTACATTAGTTTTTATTCGTCCAGTAGTAATGACGTTTTATTTATTTATGTTCACATTTCAAACATCCCTAGTACACCGTTCAATTTAAACAAACCAATAGGTGACCTTTTAAAGTTGTCTTCTAGATATTATTACATATACATGGTAATAGTTTATAGATTAAGTGTAAAGGGGGCGAGAATATAACTCCTTAGCTGTCATAATATATGGTACACCTTATCCGAAATGTAATGGTTACAATAAATAATTAATTATTAGTTTTTTGTCGTTATACGTTGGTTAAAAGCTTTCAAGGAATGAATGGCATATTTTTTGACTTGAATGGCATATATATATATATTTATATATATATATATATATATATTTATATATAAATATATATATAATACATACACACTTATATATGTATGTATATATACACATATGTATGTATTTATAGTAAATTTAATATATTTCTTTATAACTGTGAAAACTCGGGAGCTCTTTGCTTCTGATCCTATGGTACGTGGTAAATAATTTTTACAACTACTGCGTAGATCCCAAATCAGATCAAAATAAAATTAAATTCATAACATAGCAATATATGTTAATACATATAGTGCGTCGTGTCAACGAATAAATAGATCCTATAATACTGTTTACCAAATAATTAGTTGTATATGTAATATGAAATTTGTAATAGACATAATAATGATCAAAGACTACCTATCTTTATTCTGTTTTGACGTTATCGGAGTATCGTTGAAAATGAACATGACGTATGAACCCATATTTAGTTAAATAAATTTGGTACTATAATCAACTTGACCTTATTCCATCACACACCGGTCGGCCCAGCTTAAAATTTAAACACGCCCGTCGACACTAATCTATTCGCTGAAATACGTCGTGTGTCAGGTGAAATTCAAATGGGGTCGGACAGGCCATCATTAGATTGCGAACTTTATATAGTTTGTATTTTTAATATATGTAAGTGCTTTTTGGCGATGTTTTTCGAGATATTGCTTTTTATTTGTACAAAAACACTTTGGATTGTTTACCAAAGGTGATTCTCTTTTAGAATTGATCGTTTGATGGGTTCAACTTTGTCGTAAAGTATTCTGTTCAAATGTAAGGTTTAAATTCCTGAGCTTATATATATACAATCTAAGGTTTTGAATAAATGTAACTTGTGACCAAAGGAAATCCTCTCTCAACTCTGATAATATTTCTTAAGGTTGTCGGCGAAAAGTTTCAGTACTTTCTTCGGCAACCTGGTAAATATAAATTAGTATAACTGTCTATACAAAGACTTCAAACGTCACGTCTGACATAAGTTTTTTTTTAATTTAATTTATCATGAGTAATTGGATTTTAGCTAATTTTATTTATTAGCTCGCCGATTCTTGATCCGTAGGCTCTGAGTCCAATAAAGCTGTAAACTCCAGATAGGCTACCGAATACACTCAATGAGGTAATAGAACCGATCATTCACCGGATTAAAATATATAAATATATAGATTTATTTACAATAATTAAAACCGACAGCTATCTCGGAGACGACGGGTTAGACCGTTACATTTTTCTCCAGATTTGGAAGGAGCCAAGCTCTTAAGATGCTTTATGGAGTCACGCCCAATAAAAAAAACTTTAAAGTAAAGACGAGATATTTCTTTACAAAGGATTAGTATAAAAATATTATGTGTTTCTTATCTCGATTATTTAACTTGAGTTGAGGTAAGATTCCTGGGAAACTCTTTACGTAACATAGATTTTTTACTGAATTAGGAGGTCGTTGATCACGTAAATAACTTGCGTGCTACCTAATCTGTACATGCGCAAGGGTGCCATAAAACATAAAATTGTAAGGAAACCTAGAATGTAGTAGTTGAGGATGGATGTATTGCTAATGGAATGAAAGAGAAAGACTGGGAAAATTGTAGAACGAAAGAAACAGTACGACAGATAATATGATACATGAAAAAGGAGAATGATAATAATAAAAAATTATATGAATAAATTATTAGAAATAAAAAGTCCTTGTCCCACACGAGATATGGGAACGAGAGGTCTACAATAGCAGGGACCAAAAAAAAAGGTGCCATGAGTCCTGGTTTGTGCAGTCGCTTTGCGTTGCGTAACGCAATCAGGTTCAAGTATGACTGTGACATTTGAGCCTGAGCATGATCGCCATTAGAACTAAATCTAATTTTGGTACCACTTCTGGAAGTTCTCGGAGAAAAAGGAGGAAAATAAACTCTTGCACGGTTCAGTCGTAGCGCTTCATCTTAGTACATGGCGATATATAGGTATCGCTACTACTGAGTCGAATTCACTCTGTATGAGGTAAGTGCGAGGGTTCGACATGTTCTAATAAAGCATTATTATTTACGAGCTTCTATTGTCTACAAGCCAGATATATCAAAAGAATTTCATCACTTTTGTTACGTAGAATGTCGCGATTCACTATAAAAACTGTTTTTTTATTATCTTAAGTGATCATAACATGTCCATCTTCGAAATATCCGGAAATAAAAGTCATATTTTATAAGTCTGAAGAATTATTACCCTGTAAAAATATGTGACGATGGGTGCGTTGTTTTATGATGAGACTAGAACAGCGTCAATTTTTGGTTTTAACGGTGACTTTATATCGACGTTAGTTTTAACTGCGCCGGCTATTAATGGCATATTTCCGAAGCTCAGTTGACAATATCTAGGAAGAGTCTAAACTTCTCTGAACTAACTAACTAACCTGCATCTATCATTAATAAATAAAAAACAAAAAATATTTTATTATTACTTTTCTCTAATTAATGGAATTAGGTGTTATTTTACGGAAGTACATACTAAGTAAGAAAAGGACCAATATTTAGCCACTTCCGCACATGCAGTGGTAGACGTGCAACAAAGTGAACCTTTGATAACAAAGTGCAGTGAACTCTTTCACTGTGTTTGGCACTAATCGGTATAACATCACTCCTGAAGATGCCCCGTGGAGGGGTGAAACACGTGTTGAGTGATTTAACGGTGGTAGTTGTGTAATTCGAATTGTTTGCCGCATGCGCATTTATCAGCGGGCTGGCGGGCGGTGCACTTTGTTGCACGACTACCACTGCACGTGCGGAAGTGGCTAAATATTGGTCCTTTTCCTAATTACTTTTCTCTGTTTTTACATTTGATTTTTTTGGAATTTTGAATTGAAATTTGTAAGTTAAAAACTATATTTGGTTGCTAGCCTCCCTCGTTAGCTTCCATGTCTCCCTGTCTTCGACTTTGACCAGCCAGTCTTTCTCTGCTATATTGGATAAGTCATCAGCTCTCCGCCTATTTAGTCTGCCTACCTTTCTCTTTCCTGGCAACTTTTAATTTTAGGCAATGTTTAAGTGTAAATGCGGCATTTTTTTATCTTATGAGTGCACTTTTAAGTGCTTATACTTTAATTCAATTTTATATATTTACTAGTAAAGGTGATAAGTCTGTTTCACGCGATGGTTGGTACTCATGCAGGAACTGTTGCCATCAAACAAACCAGCATAGCGATATATTGTTTCGTTTTCATCGCGCGGAAGTTATTATAACTATAAAGAAGTTTATTAAGTATATTAAATATTAAGTTGCACCATAAAGCGCGCAGAGCTGATGGCCTTAAAGTTCTTGAGTGGAGGCTATTGACCGACAGATGATGATGTCGGAAGATGGTGGACAATTGGTCCTGTTGAAAATCTATCTGAAAAACTATCTCCAGCAGTGGACATTTTACAGCTGTGATCATAACGATGATCATATATTTCTTTTTTATTTATATTTTTTTTACAAAAACCCAGAACTATCATCTTCTTCTAATATTAAAGAAACACAGTACAACAAAAAACAATATGATACAAAACAAAAAAAAAAACGTTCTATCCTGTATAGGGTTTGTAAGTTATAATCCAGCTTTGTAGTTAATTGCTCTAACTGTATGAGGGATATTTATGAAAATAATCCCAAACTAGTTTGGACACTTAGTTCAGGACGTCTCATGGAGTTCGTAGGAAGCCGTAATGGAGGTAGTATAGTTTAATTCTAGTTTGTAACAAATTGACTTCGTCTGACATTGTCAAAAGTGATTTAAAATGAAAAATAATATAAGTAAACATATTTTTGTATTTTTGTGCAATCATTTCTCGTAATAAATCATTCAATACAGAACATAAATAAAAGACCGGGATCATGATAACGTTGCATTCGCTGTATGTTATTCATTCACTGTTCACACGCTTCGTGTACGACGGCGGTGCATAAAATTTTTACGTCAGCTTTAACGGCCGTCCCGCACTTAAGCTCGGCTTTTTAAATCCAGAATAATGAAAGTCCGCCACGGAGAAAATGACCGAATGAAATAGCCATTTTGCCGCCAAGTTCGGATCAGTGTGAATCCGCTTCAAAAGGAAGGACAGATAAAAATGGATCGATTTGAAAGAAGGTTCTGTATAGATGTATTTAATGATATTTTAAATGTTTACGACATATAGTTCTCTCGCTTAATACGTTGACTTCCTTGTCACCATGCAAGTATATAAGTTTCTCCTACGTCTTCTGTATTCGAGTGACTGGAAGACCGGAACTTCTTATTCCCGATCAATTCTACGATACGTTTCTTGAAGATTATTTATTTATCTTTTAGCAAAGATTACTTTTTGTCGGGTTAAAGATATCAGGCCGCTAATGGCACCCATTCTAAATCTTGTTAAGAGTAACTTAGCTCAAGGGTCACATGGTAGCCTCGATTCGGGCCGCTACGTAGACTTTTTATCGTATTGGTAAATAAAAATAGTGCAATGAACTATATTTAATATTTTTATAACTATCTGGTAGTAGTAATAATAATAGTCTCTTAAAATATGGCTTGCGGGCATCGTATTTTTACGTGTTAGTCTGTAGCTGGGGCGTCTTTTTTTTTTAAAAAATCGTTCAGGATATATTTAAGTATAACATAGGTTTCGTTATTAATAATTTTCTATTTATTGCGATCTTTCTGAAAAATCAAACAATGGCGCGATTCACGAAACTCCCTCTGCACGCGTATGATGGCGGCGAAATAAGTTCAGGCCAAGTGTTAACATTATATTCACTCCTGTTCACCATCACTCGTTTATCTTTTTCTAGTATATCCACCTTTAAAATACAGGGAGATATAATGAAAGGTTAGTTTCATCCTTTTCAATATATTCCTATGTCACTTATCTTTTCGACGTGGTTTACCTTCTCTGGGGCGTTAAGCTTATTTAGTGGAGACTACGAACCAGCAAACGCAACTAAGGAAGTATACCCATGAGGACGCGAACAGCTTTTAACCGTCGAATTGGAAATCTGTGGGTTAAGAGCCTTTGTCCAACATTGGAGGCACTAGGGATGGGATGAGGGTGATGCTTTTATTCCGTCAAAATATACAGCACAGAGTAAACGTCTTTCACCACTATTTTGTCTTATTTTTAGAATAATCTATCAAATCAATATGTTATATATTGAAATAAATACTTTTAAAAAACTTTTAAGTTAAACGGTTTTTTGATACACATATTGTGGTGGTTGTGGAAAAATATGTACCTAGTCCGCCATATTGGAACGGCGTCCATCTTGAATTTTAAATTTTGACATAATCATCGTGTTTTACTAGTGTAGCCCTTTCATTTGACACCCATATTGAAGGGGTTAAGGAAAAATATGTAATCCGCCATTTTGTAACGGCGGCCATCTTAGATTTATAATGTTATTGATTTTATTACATTGTATTGTCATCTAAATTAAATGTGTGTACCAAATTTCAGATCAATCTGACAACGGGAAGGTGTTTAAATTTCAATTTCTAATTTTGACCCAAATAAATAAACAAATAAATTCCGTACGGGTCGAACTAAATGAAACAGATTTAAAAAGGTGGTAAGAACGCCTGACTGCAAGCAAATGGTAAAAGAAAATAAATTGCATAACTCACGACAATTTTCATATTACGTTCGTTATGAATGTAAAACACCGTCTGAAGGTTGACAAAGTACTCTATAATTTATCTTGTTTTTTTTATTACTGACATGTACGCTATAGTAACCTGATTACATATCAAATGAACTCTTTTCATATCACAATAAATAGGAAAACTAACAGAAGAGACCACAGTTTACTTGATTTTAAAGTGATGTACGTGCACTATTTACACATACTCTACAGTATCCATACAAATATCTTTTTTTAATATTTATGACCAAATGTGATTAGATTTAGTTTTAAATCGAAAATATTATTAAATTCAGATTCAACATAAATATAACGGTGAAGCCGCAGAGCGCGGAAGGCTTAAACCTCGTTAATGTAACTTTGGTGTATGGCAGGGGTGGGCAACCTTTTTACTCAACGGGTCAATCTATATTTTAAAATTGTTTAGCAGGCCGCACATGAAGTACATAATAATATACAAAACTATATCTATAACAAACATTAGAATAAAAAAGGTTAAATTCTTAAGAAAATAAAGTTTTCTCCAAAACAAAAAATCGCGCAAACGCGTCGCGTTCTCGTTGCATGGTTGAACAAGTCGCTGTGCGAGTAACTTGTAACAAACAAATTGTCTGGTTTAGTTTGTACTACCATTTTGTTATAATAAATTTTATAATGATATATTGATGGGATAAACTTGATAAAATTAACGCAATTTTCGAAGTTCTTGGCGAGCTGTATGAACGTGTTAATAGGGCCGCAAGCTATTCGCGGGCCGCGTTTTACTCTCTGGTCTAGGGTATCCTTAGAAATATCAGCAAGGGCTGTTACATAACATGTTATGTTACTGGATTCGGTTACTACGCCTTTACAATTCCGACTAAAGGGCGCCCGAGAGTGCTGAACTTCGAATTAATCGATTGATATTGCCTGGCTAATATTACTACAGTTCGAAATGCGGAAGTGTTTGGACAGAAGGTGACGAAAGTACCTCCAGCAATGCTCTTATCTGTAATAACAGGGAGTTGTCGTCCTCTGCACTTTATGAGTCGGTCTGCTTATGTTTGATTGGTTGCTAATTGTTTTATATGTGGCTCGTCTTATTGCCGACTTTTAGTCCGCATACAGGAGAACGTGTCACGATCTCAGAAAGACACGACGTTTAAAAATTTTTTTATGGATTTATTTTTGGAGCTTCTCGTTCCCCCTAATGGGGTAAGGACTATTACTACTTAGGTTTAATATTTTTACTTTTTACTTTCATCTTCCATAACCTCGTCGTTTAAGTTATCCGGAGGGGCTTTACGAAAAATATTGTGTGCAAAGAGAAATATATAAAATTGTCATTACTCATAAATGGTTAAAGAAAACATCGTCATGCAAAGAAAATTTCCAACCGAACGGTCATTTTAAGAGAACACTCGTTCGTACACAACAATCTTTGCATAGTTTCCTCAGTATAAACTATCTTCCATGTCGAAATGATCTTTTTTTCTTGTAATAAATATGTATATTATAAATGTCGAAGTTATTACAAATGATAAAACAAATACTTTACAAAGTAACAAGCTGATAAGATAGACGAACTAATGATATGGCTGAGCTACACTGGTTATAACATTTTATCAATAATCTGGCTTCTGTACTCATTATTCACGAGTGAGCGGATTATACGGCATTAATCGGGTTTATTTGGAAGAACGATATGGTTTCGACCGGAGCTTTCACAAAATAATGAATTAAAACGTTAATTTTCTAATTTCAACTTAAACCACTTTCAAATAGAGTTTAAATTAAATTTCGCTGTTTTTATTATAGCGAAATGAATATGTTATTGAGATTAATATATATATATATATATATATATATATATTAATCCATTCAGGTCCATTGCTAAACATAGGTATTCCGGATTTTTAATACCTGTCTAATACCCAAGACCTGTTGAAAGCGTCCTGTATCCTCAGTTTTCTGACAACCTTTTACAGTCGTTTTCCACTTTTGAGGTGGACATCCTACATCCTTCACTTGCCGGCCTGTAATCCCCACTCCAGAACTTTAAGAAACCAGAGGCAATCTGTTCTGCTTGCCATGTGACTGGGCCATTGCCATTTCAACTTCCCAATCTACTGGGCATGTTGATTATTTTCGTTCGTCTCCAGGTCGCCTGTGCACCAATTGTAAAAGTTTATTATCTATAATTAAATTTCATGGCGTTCATTTTATAACATTATTTTTATCTGTGAAAGGTAGGATCGATTAAAATCTTAATACAAATAGTGAAATTAAATTTTGTAACCCAGCTGGATTCTGAGGTAATAGCAATTTTGACAGGGTGTGCGGACGTTTCGATAGGGGAAGAGAAGGCAGGTAACATCGATCGGAGGGAGCACGGTACAAATGGAAAAGTAAATTCAACTCGATGTCGTTACCCTTGCCTGCTGTAGGAGGGCCAGCAGAGCGGCTCGGCTGCGGACAGTCCCACGGTCTCGCGTGTCGAACTATCGGCAATCAATAACGCATTCTGTATGAACTCTGAACTAGATTTCAACCGATATCAATTCTTTTATAAAATTTTACATCGCTTTTTAATTCTAAATTTGTAAAGCAAAACCAACCACACTAAAGAAACTACATATCTATCTGGTGGTTTTTGACAGGACTCTCATATGTTTTTTTATTCAATTATAATAAAATTTTCTCAAAGGTATATGAAACTATAACCAAAAGGATCTCTACGATAAAATTTAATTGTCGTTAGTTTGTTTTCAGAAGCAAAGAAGCAAAAAGTTGTCTGATTGTAAATCAGAAAAAGTGTCTTATATATATAAGCAATGTTTGTACTTTTTTTTTAATCTTTTAGCAAAACACTTTAAAGCTTTTACACCTATTTCCAATCATTCTTTATAAAGTGTTGTCACTGAAATATGAATATTAATTTATTTACAGAAGCGATGATGGTAAATAATAATTAATTTTAATATGCAGTAATCTGAATTTTATAAATGCCCTTTATCACATTATTATCATTATGTTATTTATTATACTTGAAACCGTTGATTTTTAAATAAGGTTTACCGTACATTAATTCACAACAAATTAGCTATACATTAGAACCTTTAAGGCTTTTACACTTGTAACTAATAACTTTGTACATAGCCAAATACATTAATATTTTGTTTTTTTTTCTTCCTGTCTCAAATTGTAAGAATTTATGTTGTTACTAACAAACTTGGCAATGTGATTATCCCATCGTGTGGCAGAGGGCGCGGCGGTACGGCCCAGGCTTCCAGCAATCATGACACGTCAAATTCCCTCTCCCGTGGACGGCTAAGTTCTACGTATTTGGACGTAACGCCTACAGCCGTGTGACGTGTAATTAAATTGTGACTCTGCGTGACACTCGAATGTTCTAGAATCTGTTTCTGTCATTAAACAATCGATAACACTTATGTTACGTATTCTAATTAAGGGATAAGATCATTATAATAATGTACAAAGTGATTGTTTACAGGCGTAAAAAATTTAAAGGGTTATTTGAAAAGCTCATTGGTTATCAGGCTCAGGTTTATATCTTTTCCACCGATTTTCAATGACCCTGTATAAAATGATATATTGAATTACGACAGGCCAATAGCTTTCGGCTTAAACCTTTTATATCAATAACCAATCATCCTGTATACATCTCTTTCATTGTAACGCTTTAAGCTTTATTATCAAAGTATTATGGTGTACGAAATATTAAAGTTATTATTGGTTATTAGTTATTTATTAATAATAGATTAAATCAATAGATAACGTGATCAATCTTAAATGCGTAATTTAATTTTTATACTGTACTATGTAAATCTGTAAGAGGCAGCTATGTAACTATTTATTTTACTGAAGAAAATATTCATAACATCGCTCTCAATTGTTCGTACTAATATTTTGTTTGAAACGTCGTCCCTCAGAAGGAAGATTTGCATTCCAATAAAATATTTATCTTCTAATTTATCGACTCATAATCACTACAGACCTCTCTGCCTCTAACGAGTGCTTGAGTGTTCTAGACATGTTGCCAGGAGCACTAATAACAATCTGAATAAAGTGATGATTATTGGCAAGGTAGACGAGAGATGATCACCTGGATACAGCCTAATACGGCGCTCTGATTTGACGCCATACAGGTGGACAAAAATTGAGATCGATGGCATAAGGTCATACGGAAGAACGTGAAAGAAGGTAGCGACCTAAGAACAAAGAAAGGGAAATGTACTACCTCATTTCATTTGTAAACTTTAAGCATCATCACGGAACAGATTTGGCCTAAACAGTTGACAATAGTGTACAATAGGTGTTGTTATATTACTGGAAAGACTTGCCTATTAGGATTTAATAACCATATCAGTTCTATTAGAAATCTATAGCAGAGGCTCAGGTCCAATAATGGGCGTCCAACGGTAAATAATGACGAAAATTATAGACGAGTAACAAAAACCTATGGTAGGTTTGTTCACGGGAATTCCCCGGGAACTTTCCTCGTTTGTAACGTAAAAATATCAAAACAAATAGATGTTAACGAATTTGTAGAGCTGTGTTCAAGTGTTTATTTCTATAGATAAAAAATTCAAAACCTTACTTAAAAGTTAATTAAGTTCCGGTGCTTTCGTCGGGAGTCATGAATAGTAGACGATATACGGTTTTATGAAACGACCCGCTTGTGACGTGCGAACGGCATCGGGTGAATACAATAATAAATTGGCCGTCATCTGTCAGGGCATAAAACGTGACAATTCCCGTAGCAATCGGACACCGGAGCAATCGAGCTGATCATGCGAGGGTTACCGACTGTAACGTTACCGGACGGGCAAGGTCGACGCGTTACGACTGCATCGCACTGTAGTCTCCGCAATCCGATATGTCAGCGTTTACGACAATCGTATTGTATTCTAGTTTGGATAGAACACAAGTGGCACGGGTTTGTAGCATTGAAGGTTAAAGTTAAAACTGAAATAGTTCCTTTTAATGTACAGCTATTGTCATCTTTAACCGTTTTATAACTTTATCCGTAACATACGTTTATTTCTTTAAACGAAAAGTTTTTAGATATATTATTTAGGAAATATATGTTAGAATTTTTTCATTAATGGTGAACAACTAAAAAGTTATTTTAAAATTGTATAAACGCTTCTGAAGTTATTGATGTTTATGTTTGTAATATCGATTTTGTTAACAAATAGTTCTAAATGATTTCAATGAGTAATCGAATAACAAAAATATAAAATAATTTTAAAGATCGATGTTTAATACATGAATATATACTATATATGTAGGTGTAACTATGATTATTTAAGTGAAAATGATGCGAAAATGTGTATATAACTATATTTTCGTGGTTGGTCGGGACAAACTGGCTCGCAGACGGTTTAGGCTGTTTTCGGGCTATTTCAGTGAAGTTTAGTCGATGTCACACGTCTTTTGAATTTTAGATCCTAAGAAATGAAAAAATTTCTTACTCTCTACTGACTAATCAGCTGACTGACTCAACCAATCAACCTGTAAATTTCATAAAAGCTTGTAATAATTGTTAAAATGAGTACAGTGTTGAAACTGATTGTCGTAATTAACTTCATCGTTTCCATTGTTACAGGGCGGTGCGGCAGCGCAGCGGTGGTCAGCGGTGGTAAAGCGCACCCTGGCGTCGCACAGGGGTCTATGTAAGCACCGCTTCTCTTGTCTCTCTATCAATTAATAACTCATTTTCTTTCGAGGACTACCTACATTTTATGAAATGTATGTAAACACAGGTTGAGTAGATTAATTTAGTTCACTATTAATCTGTATATAGTGTGTAAAACATTAAAACGTCGTCGCTCAATCAATGCCCTATCGGCCCATAGTCGGTCAATGAACCATAAAAAGGATGTATGCTTTTGAGATTTTTCTACGAGATCTAGAAGGAGATTCGTAGACAAACAAAATTAATCGATGTAAGCAAGCGTATATTCGCTAGTTGAAATGGTTGTGGGCATCCACATGTGCGCAAAATACATAGCTGGTGCGGCCTGAAAGTTCTGAAGTAGATGCCATGGACTGAAATGCAAAGCGAAAGACCGTCGACCCATGAGGTGAATAGATAGACTTTATAAAAGGTGGGGTAAAATGAGGGATGCAGACCGCTTCCAACCGATCTTATTATAGATCTACGGAGAGGCCCATGTTCAACTGTGGATGTATGACTGAATTAACGATGATGTAGTAATACCAAAAATTATTATTCTAAAGCATAACGACTTCCAAGCGGTATCTCGTAATAGATAGCCATCTGTGGGATAGATGGCGAAATACCAACACGACACTTGACTGGACTCCATCCATAACCGAGCCAAGACGCTGATTGATAACAATATTTTATTAAGCAATAAACTTCAAAGCTTGCGCATCGGCGAAAAGTTGCCAGTTTATCGGTATTCTACTGAATGTAATTTGGAGAGTATGCAGAGGAATTATACTAAATAATTCGCCCATCTCCTTTATTCTATCGGACAACTAGATGTATGGATCCACGAAATCAATACACGGTTGATATTCCTTTCACCCGCACTAAGCGTTTTGCTATTATTTTTTTATAATGCGAACAGGCAAGAAGTGGAGCCTACCGCTGTCATATTTCCAAATAATTATAACTTAGGAGTCTTCAAGACACGAGTGAACAGGTTTCTTTTAGGCAGGAATATACCCATCGCAGACCTCGTTATCGCTTAAGATAAGGCAAGATAGAGGTCAAATGCTTTGCCTATAAAGAATTAAAAAAACGTAGGGACCAGAATAAAAATGTATTTCATTAATTATTGCCGTCGCAATAATTTTTGTAGCAATAATCTTATACCAACAGTTATTTGACCGACAGACAAAAGATCGATGTTACACTACTGACGTTATTGAATATCATTAGTTTTTTTTTTTAACATTAATATTATTAGGTTTTGATTGCAAAAAGAATTATATTTTTTTTGGTAGAGACAAAGGTAATCTTATTAGTATTGTAGATCGTAATATCTTATATAGGTAAGGACTCCGTTCATCAAATATCTGTCGACCAAATGTCATTTGATATTACATCCGAAAAAAATCTATGATATTGTAAAAAGAAATCTTGCAAAGTATGTAGTAACTTTAAAAATGTTTTTAAAAGATATTTAACATTATTAGTTATATAGATACTATCATCATAATTATCGTCTTATCATTAGGACGCCCTCGGATGGACGAAGGCCTTGCGACAGGCTTATAGATTGGGCGCCGGAGAAGGTAACATTTTCAAATTAAGAACTCTTTTGGTATCTTAAAGTCGTAAGCCAGATGTTGCCTCTTACGTGCGAAGAATTTTTTCTTCAATATTTTTTAATCAGTTCATTTTGGTCTGATCTTTATGCAATGTTGAATAAAGTAATTTTTTAATGCCTAAACCTTTGTAGAAATATAAAATAGAACCGTTATTAATACGTTAACTTTTTACTGTTGGTATATCTAAATAAGACCTTTCCAATAAATTTCCAATAAGAAGGGTTGTAAGCGGCCTGTGTATATACTTTCCCGATGTCTTTCGTTACCGTTTAAAAATTGTGTGAATTTTCGTAAAAAATGTATTAGAGACGGGCTCGCTTTGATCGTGGTCCCTACACGTCATCAAGGGAAATACATAGAAACGTAGACAGCTAAGTACTAAGATGAGATACCGCGTGATTATTTGTTGAGTCACACCGCTATGACGATTACCATCTTACGATTCGTTCTGTATAAACATGAGTTAATAGTTTTATATACAGGTTTACATTTTTTTTTTTTTTTTAATTCAGAATAAATATTAAATGTTGTGTTTTAAATTCACCTCCCTGTTCAAAATTTCATTACTTTCCTTTTTAATGTATAAGGGGGACTGGAAATGTCGCTTTCTTAAGTTAAATTCACACGACTACATTTTTAACAAGTTCTTATTTCTAATCAACAATATATTCACCTTCGTTATCAACAACCTTTTGCCATCTTGTATACAACGTCTTGCGCATACGTAATGAGCTACCAAATGACAATTAAATATCGACATGCGCGGAAACGGCATTACTCTCCGGTCTCCCTAATATAAATAAGTAACTGATCCGATAGATATACCGTCTTAGCTATAAATAAAGTGTTAACGACATTAACACTAGTTAATAATATATCAAACGTGGCACAATGGCAAATATTGCCTTAATAATTTACAGGGTGTTGGAATAAATTTATTTTTAATTCGCGTCATTTACTAATACATGTGGGGTTTTTCCGAAATATTTACCATAACGGCATTCCTTTTTTTATATTCATACATCATTGAATCCTAACATCCTGTATAAATTATATACTTAGTAGTGTTGTATTTTATTCGAACTCGTATATAATAGTTGTCGATATGTCCGTAATTGTCAGTATCGAACTACCCGCGTTGCGCGACGTTTGTCACTGTAACATGTAATTATGAGTAAATACGAGAGAAGTTATATGTGACGCGCGCGTCTCTGTGTGCAGTGCGGAGGGCGTGGCGGCAGCATGGACGACGGAGGCAGCAACAAGCAGCGCCAGGCCACCAGGGTCTTCAAAAAGAGCTCCCCCAATGGCAAGGTAAGGTTCTATATAATTAATAGGTAGTCTTACAAAACTTTATAAGATTGAATCAGACATGAGGAAGTCCGCCGAAGAACCAAGATCACCGACATAGCTCGTGCAATCGATGACCGTTGAGGCCGAAAAGCTCTCGAGTGGCAACCACGAGTCGTAGACGCGGCGTGTGTAAGCCCCCTGCTAGGTAGAGCGACGACACAGTTAAATATCTAATGAATTCAGGCGTTACTTTGCCGAAGTCGATCCTAAGTAAGAAAAGGACTAATATATAGCTACTTCCGCTATGTAGCAGTAGTCGTGCAATAAAGTGCACCGCCCGCCAGCCCGCTGATAAATACGCTCTACGGAGCATCCTCTGGAGTATCGTTACGCTGATTAGTGCCAAACACCGAGTCAATAATATAAGTCAACCGTGGAGGGGTGAAACACGTGTTGAGTGATTTAACGGTGGTAGTTGTGTAACTCGTATTCTTTGCCGCACGCGCATTTATCAGCGGGCTGGCGGGCGGTGTACTTTGTTGCACGACTACTGCTACATAGCGGAAGTAGCTATATATTAGTCCTTTTCTGACATAGTTAAAGTCGCTGGATGCGGGCAGAGCAGGACTAATCGTCGAGGCGATCTTTAAGGAAGGCCTGTGCCTTGCAGTGGGCGTCCATCGGCTGAAACGAAGAAGAAATCTTATAAACTAAGATTGAACCGCTTCAACTGAAACTTGTTTATACTTTTAAAATTTATTACTTAATAATTCAATGACCTTACATAGTATTGTATAACTGTTCACAAAAGAGCTACTAATTTTATGGGACTTGGAAAAAGGTTAGCTTATCTTTGTATTTATTACTGGCTACCTTTTATTGAACTATATTGTTTTGTTATAGTATACATATAGTTACCTTTTCGCAATAAACCGCTAATGATATTAAGCGTAATAAAATTAGCGTTGTTAAATCCTGGAAGCCATGCCCAGTGCCTAAGCTTTGTAGTCGGAATCCAGGAGAAGGCGTCGCGTGCCGACTTCCCTGGTCGGTGAACCTAATAGATGCCTTGTCATCAGGTTGAGAAGACGTACGTATACCTTAATGTGCCAATGCATAAAAGGTTCAAATTAGAAATTTAAATGTTTTTCTATCATCTACAATCGTGGCCCTTTGAACTCGAATCGGACTGTAACATTTATAGAATGGGATAGCCATAGGTACCCTAAAATACAGCTAGAAGCCTGCATCCCAAATACGCTCAACGGCGAAGAGAGTATGCAGTTCCACACACTAAATGTTTACTACATAGAAACAGAATAATATAGTGTTACATAGAAGAATAAAATTCGATAAATATTCGAATATATCTTGTCTAAAATCCATATCGGTATCGGTATTGCGCCAGCAGTGTTGTTCATTTCTATTGTTCTAATTTCAATCAAATTCTCATGTTAAGTTAGGTGATTCTTTATAAATTAAAATGTCTTAACTTAGTATGTATCGTTTATTGAAACTTTTTGACCGTTTCTTAGTTGTGTATCTAAACTTAAAAGTATATTTTTAAATAAATCTTATTATAGCATTCTAGAATTTTTAGGTAATCGAAATGTGTGGAATTTGGTATGTTTACTCATTTACACAATTAATGTTGTAAGGTGTAAATGAAAAAAAATTGTTAAATTTCACTTAAAAGCAAAAGGTGAAAATGCAGCTGAGCTTCTAGCCGGCACTTCTCAACAAATCAGCGTTCTGAGCCGGTGGTAGCTTACTGCTGGTAATGTTAAAATAATCGGCGATTTAAAAGCGATGTTAATGCCGACTTGAATAAAGATATTTTGAAATTTTTTTTTATTTTGAAACTTGTAGATTTTAGTTTAACTAAATTGTTTGTATCGATCATTAGACATTTTTGAAGTAATGCTGTTATGTAACTTGGATGCACATGTTTAGTCGTTGGGAAGATGGACGATGAGATTGTTCGAATAAATTCATCTGGAAGTCTTGGATTAGTGCATTCAGTTTCTGATCGGAAACCAATTTGTTACTTGTCCTGCATCGATGTATGCTCGCTACGGAGCCATCAATCTGCGGTGTTGCAATATAGAATGTAAATTTATAAAGCCCAGCGCTATTATTGTTTATTACGAGGTGCTACTACGATACTAAATATTAAACATATTATTTTAACGATCGATTTGTCAAGCAAAAACATAACAGTAAAATTATATTTTATTTTAATTACTTATTTTTATACTTGCAAAAAAACATAAGTGTAATTATCAACACACACATATATATATATATATATATATATATATATATATATATATATAATTCTGTATTTTGTAGTATTAACTGTTAAAAGGTATTATTAAATTGATGACGGTATTATCAGGTGCTGTTGAGTCGGAATTTTAAAGACATATTTAGTGACAGTCCACGCCGAGGTCCTCGAGGGTATCCCCAAAGCTTTACCACCTAAACTGGCATCGTAGCTGTGCGTCCTCTGCAGTCTTTCTCATCAAACTGTAATCTGTAAATACCAGTAATTAAACGTTGACAATACATAAAAACAATATTGTTAGTGTTTGGTACTAATCGGTGTAACATAACTCCTGAGGATGCCCCGTGGAGGGGTGAAACACATGTTGAGTGATTTGACGGTGGCAGTTGTGTGATTAGCATTGTTTGCCACATACGCATTTGTCAGCGAGCTAGTGGGCGGTGCACTTTGTTGCCCGACTACCACTGCATGTGCGGAAGTGGCTAAATATTGGTCCTTTTCTTACTTAGGATGTACTTCTGCAAGGTAACGTGACTCTGTGTTTGGCACTAATCGGTGTAACATAACTCCTGAGAGGATGCCCCGTAGAGGGGTGAAACACATGTTGAGTGATTTGACGGTGCCAGTTGTGTGATTCGCATTGTTTGCCGCATACGCATTTATCAGCGGGCTGGTGGGCAGTGCACTTTGTTGCACGACTACCACTGCATGTGCAGAAGTGGCTAAATATTGGTCCTTTTCTTACTTAATATTGTTAGTAACTGTGTATTTTTGAAATAAACGCTGTCCCTAAGGAAGATTATATTCGACATAGCTATGACGAGATTTCCTTCGAACGTATTTCCAAATGAAAGAATAACTTTTTCTAATAAACTCCTTATCCTCGAAGCTTCGTCTCAGAATTTCCAGCCGCGAGAAAGTTATTCATATTATTTGCAAAGTCAATAGTTTTTGCTTTCGCTTGAACTTCTATTGATTTCATTGAATTGCTTAAGTCGATTATATTACTTAAGAACTTTGCCAATAAATTCCCAATTCATTTCTTTTATGAATTTTCTTTTCTAGTTTAATAAGTTTTAGCCAAAAAATATAATAGAAATTACTATCCTAATCAACTATAAAGTTATCCAATATAACAATGTTTCCGGTGTTGATTAAACTTGTGTTGAAACATGACTTCCTTTTTTATCTCTTTATTTATTGTGTTAAATAAGTTTTCAGTTTTTTTTTGTTTATTAGTATATGACCTAGGAAACCGCAGAGCATAACAGAGCTGGCATAATTCGTGCTAATTTTAAAATAAAATAATGTTGATTATTTTTGCACATGCGACATAGCAGCTGGTTATGTCGTGATAATAGCCTCAATAAAGTTTTTAAAGGGCGATGACAGCTTTATCAATATCACTTAACATAATGTAGGTTTCTTTTACACTCCAATAAAGTACATTATTTTATTGATATTGTTATTCTTATGTATAACCTCAACGCAATAATGTCGGCAACGAATTTCACCTTCCTCCTCCTCCTTCCCCCTGCTAGACTGACATTTATATTAATTTTTTTAATGTTTTTATAGATCACAGTATACCTGGGAAAGAGGGATTTTGTAGACCACATCACACATGTAGACCCGATTGGTAAGTACTCTAAATTTGACAACGATTTTTTTTTCTATTTAATTTCAATATTAGGATTATTTAGGACCCTAGCTCAAGGGGCTTATTAACATATACATATAAATCAAAAAAAATATATATATAAAGTAACAATGGATTTTCGTTAGTATTGCAAAAAAATACAATGAAAATTTAAAACGGTTTCCATAACACTTTTCTATTCATAAAAATATATCTTTATATTACAAAAAATAAACTATAGGAGAAACGTTTTTAATATCACGTAGAAAATAATGAAACAATTGCTCAAATTCTTCTGAAATTAAAAACGATTGTTATATAAAATTTTACAAAAGCCGATACGATCGTAAACGATCCAGGGATTTATAAAGGATATTATTATTTTTCACGATAGCTGAAACCTTCTATCAAACTCAAACTAGTATACAGTTATTTGCAATATTTAGAAAATTACATAATCAAGTAACGATATGTTTTAATCACATAATGGTCTCAATTGTAGGGACAGAAATGTTCTCTCTAGAAATAGTACGGGTCCATTAGTCACCACGTAAGTGAAAGAATTGCTAGATATCACATATGTCTCTATGATTTTGTCATGTTTCTAAAAGCGATAAGAACTAAAGGTATAACAGACACAACTAACACTTTCTGAAAGATTAACGTCTGTCAAAATCGAACATAAGTTCATTTCTGGAACGGGGTTCCAAAGCAGTGTTTTTTGGGCCATTTAAAATTTGATAGGATAGGGACAGGAGTCTTGTTGTAAAAATGAACGCCAATCTATGGCAAGAAGGTTCCGAGTGTCATTATTATCATCATATCATTTACCTTGCAACCGTACGCTGAATCCATGGAATGCCGAGAAGTAACATATAGATTTCCGATGATTTCCTTCACCGTTTCAAAGCAATAACTCTTTTAGTTTAATTGGAAACAAACTGGTGAACGGTGACCTTCCATAGTAAAACATACCCCTTCATCAACAAGTAATAGCTGCTGTAGAAGATAGGTCTATGTCATTTGTAGTTTTAGTTCTAACATTTGACAAATCCCTGAAATTAGCAGTTATGTCAAATATTATTACATTTCTTATGTTTATTTACCACTAGTAAAAGTACTGAAATTCGTGATAGGAAGAAAAATTTGAATCAAACTGTCAATAGGGGCAGTTAAAGCAGGCTTGTATAGCTGATGACCTATATAGAGAAAAATGTGTTTCTCTTATAGGGAAATACGAACGTCGTTGTGAAAGAACCAAAAAAATATATTCGAATTCAAGAAGTTTATTATTCATAAGTTGTTTTTGAGACAAAACAGTTCATGTATTTTTTTGGCTCAAACTGCAAATATATCTTCTATATGAGGTTTGTTTTCCGTAGCTATAGTTTAGGTTTGTGTCACTTGAAGTATGAGCCTCTATTTTAGTCTCTTGTAGTCCTTTATTTCACATCACCGCCTGCCAATTGTGGTACAATACAACTAGATACACATAAAAGAGACCGCATAACTGTATTGCCTTAATTACCTCACCTGCACCTTTTTAGTGTCGGGCCGTCAGCCCCGAATGGCTCGTTTACAGAATTCGTCCTTTGTTTCCGGCGGTTGCCTTTATGTTGGATATTTGAGCGGTCGTCATATTTTTAATTTATCCTTCAATTATTTGGTAATATACTCGTAAAAATCTGTAAATAGAATATTTATTTCTAATATATATTTGATTTTAATTTTAATAGGTTAACGTAAAGATATAAAAATAGAGTAAATCTTAAACCTAGTGCTTTCATTAAAAATAAAAGTGCAAAAATAGTTCTTTCCCTTTAAATCTATAAACTAAGTAAGAGGGAGAAAACATTGAAACAAACGATAATCAAATCAAAAGCTACAATAAATAAATAAAAGGAAAATTTCTTATTCAAGAGTGTCTTTTATTTATTGTCTACAGGACAATAAATAAAAAAAAACATTTACTTGGTTAGCTACAAAAGGTCTGTAGTTTAATCATTATTATTAACTCGAATTTGAATTGTAAAATATTAAAAATGTTGCCAAATCAAATCAGAAATTCTTAAGCGGCGACCAGTAGAATCAGCGTGAGTAAACGATTCAATAGTTGGACTGACGACATAGCAAGATCACGGGAAACTGCTAGATGCGGGCAGAGCGAGACCGATCATCTTGGCGATTTTTGAGTGATGTGATGATAAAAAAATGTCTTGGTTCGCTTTGTAAATAATTTGTTGTATATAAATGTGAAAAAAGATATTTCTTTTGTATTTTAAATATACATGTGCATGTTACAGCTATTAAACTTCTCTGTTCCTCTATCGTGCATTCTGTGTGTACAGACGGAGTGGTGCTCATCGACCCCGAATATGTGAAGGAGAGGAAGGTGTTTGGGCACGTGCTGGCTGCCTTCCGCTATGGACGCGAGGATCTCGACGTTCTAGGCCTTACCTTCCGCAAGGACCTCTACCTCGCTGCGGAACAGGTGGGTCTCTTATTCTTTTCTAGACAATTAAAAGGAGAGTAGCGGAGGAGTTCACCTTATATTACCTTATATCTCCTTATATCACTTTATGTCACCTTATAACGACTACACTTGTCTATCAATGAATCTGAAATATCTTTTATCATTATGATTCTGAATTAACAAGAAAAATCGCTGAGAACAATGACAGATATAAAAAATACCACTTATCATAGTAGGTTTTTATTATCAGCCTATAATAATAAATAATAATGTTTGACAGTAGATACATACAGGCCTTCTCTAGTCGTGGTTAGAAATGTTGCTAGAGTTTTTTTTACACTAATCCGACCAAGTCGAGATTACGTGTCTGGAATGCCCTTGGTTTGGTTAGAATGATAAGCGGGTAGTGAGTGTAAGTCCAAGCCGTGCTCCTTTCGATCCTGTGTGCCTGGTCACTTCATGCAGCATCGTTCTAAGTAAACCAAGAGTTCGGTGGCCTCGTACTGTAACGACTCCAGTCGTGATTCGCAAGAGACCCCTCAAGCATTATGCGACTAAAAGAGGTTTAGGCAAAGCGTCTTCTTGCCCTGCAAACGTGCATGAAGGCATTGCGGAGGAATATGTAAATGTCAAAAAATAAATAAAAGTTATAATTAACCTTATAAGATACAATATATACTCCCACATATTAATTATATAAAGTGACTTTGTTCGTTGACATAAAAGCGTCCACACGTTGCCGTATTAAATGAACAGTTAATTGCAATGTTCTGTGAGCCACGTGCCCGGATTATTAACCGCGAACTCAAACAGAAGTGCGAGACGAACTGTTTATTCGCAATGATTACGTGTGACGTTTGTCAGCGTAGAGAATACCATGTCTTTGGCGGATCCATGTGGTAGTCTTATATAAATAGACTCCATATAAATAGACCAAAAACTGGTATGTTTTTCTGATGGGCATTGTGGGCAATTCCACATATGTCAACTGAATATAACCAATCCATAGATCGCCTGAAACCGGCACAAATATTACAAGAGATCGAAAATCCTACCAGTCAGAATAGAAGTTCTGAAAAAGAAGATCTACAGTCTAAGAAAAAAGGAAATAAGGTAGAGTAAAAGAAAGAGAAAACAAAAAAACTAAGGCTGATCGGGTCAGGTCGCAAAGTGAAACAGTTTAGAGAGGCGAGCGTTGTGAGCAATCCCACTTAAGTCATCTGAATATATCATACTACGCAATGGCACAAAAACGTCAAAGCGAAATTTGTCGACATTATAATAAGCATTGATCGACTTGGTTAATTTAGCACTCCACAGGCATATATTTAATAATAGACATTGAAATAAAATGCCTTTTATTAAATTTTACTTCACTCAAATACAGTAAGAGTTTATTTCTTTGGGAAAAAATCTACAAAAGTGTTACTGAAACTGCTATACCGCGCCTTTAGTGCGCGCTGTTCCGTTCCGTCAGTTCGCTATCAACGTTCACAGCGCCGGCATTCATGCTATTATTTCCTCTGCCCCCACCTCACCGCGCTTTCCAAAGGCGAGGTACAGCGATATCGGTAGCACTTTAAAAAAATTTCTCTTCACTGCCATGACACAAGTCTCTTCAACTGTTGGTATGAACCGTTGTTAAATACTCTTAACTTATTGCGTAATAGCGAAACAAAAGGCCCTCTTCCCGAAAGGCCAATTAATTTTAATTTCCGTTTAATCTCTTGTTAAACGTTGTTTACTACGTTTTTGATTGCAAGATTGATCACCAATTAACGAAAGATCAACAAGAAAATGGAGATTTTCGAACTGTTTTATTAGATAATCGGTAATTTTGACGGATTAATTTTTGAATGTACTTTTCTTTTAGCTAAAATCTCATTTTTATTAAGAAAAATAATCTTTTTAGGTTTTGTGTTAATACCTGAAATCCCTCTCGTTGTGAAGATTCCTCTCGTCATTTTGTATTAAACAATTTTAATTCTTATAATGATTTTCTAGACGATTCTAGCATTTCAGTAATTTTATTTTTCCTTAATAAAAAGGTGTCATAGCTATGTGTATATATAAATATTCTTTGTATTAATATGATACAAAAATGTTTAATCATAGGCTCAACACTGATTCTAGTCGTTCTAGATCCTTTCGAAAACCCATGTTTCGTTATCGATACTTTATTACATGAATCCTGATTTGATTGATGTGTTAATTAATTTAATATTAGAATGCGACAAGTCAATAACTTCCGGCAGTACAGTCTACAGAGCAGACTTTAAAAAATAATTAATTTTAATACGTAGCAATGAGAACATTTAAAAAGTTTTTTCTTACTTTATTATCATTACGTTATTTGTTTTTAATCAAACCATTGATTTTTGGATAGGGTGTACCATACATTAATTAATAGCAAATAAGCAAAATATTAGCTCTAGAGACTCTGTGTTTAGCACTAATCGGTGTAACATAACTCCTGAAGATGCCCCGTGGAGGGGTGAAACACGTGTTGAGTAATTTGGCGGTGGCGGTTGTGTGATTCGCATTGTTTGCCGCATTCGCACTTATCAGCGGGCCGGCGGGCGGTGCACTTTATTGCACGACTACCACTGCATGTGCGGATGTGGCTAAATATTGGTCCTTTTCTTACTTAAAATATTAGCTTTTACACCTGTAACAAATCGGTCTGTTTCATCGTGTGAGTAGATCTACCCGGCGACGTCGAGCGCGAAGCGGCCGTTGACGCGTCTGCAGGAGCGGTTGGTGCGCAAGCTGGGCCCGGCAGCGCATCCGTTCTATTTCGAGCTGCCGCCGCACTGCCCCGCTTCCGTGACGCTGCAGCCCGCGCCCGGCGACACGGGCAAGCCCTGCGGCGTCGACTACGAACTCAAAGCCTTCGTCGCGGACTCCCAGGATGACAAACCGCACAAAAGGTAGCGTAACTCTTACCACCGCTTACCAGAGACTTGTATAGATATAAAAGATTTTAACTGCATTAAGTAGCAAATTATAAATTAAAATTTTCTAGATGAATTTGTAAATGATATCCATATATCTATTGTGAAGTGAGCTGGGTAGTTTTATTTTATATACAAGTTAAATATATACATCATCATCATAATCACGGCTGATAAATGCATACGGCAAGGCATAGGTCTTCACCAAAAATCGCCACGATGACCGGCCCTGCATTGCCAGCATTCAACGACTACCCGCAACCTTTATTATATCGTCGGTATGTGCTTCTCGATACAAGTATAAAAATGTATTGTGCGTCCCCAAAAATCTTATCGATTTTACCAGGAACTGTAATGTATTGTTACCAGAATAAAAAATAAATATTGTATACCTAAGACTTCATTGAGAAACCTTTCTATAGGTATATATATACGCATATGTATGTATACGCTTTTGTATTAGAATTCCAAGTAATGTTCGAAAAACTCGTAAAAAAAAAGATCAAAGAAAATATACATCGGCTGAGTTTCTTTCGCATTTTCTTCTCAGGCAAGACATTTATCAAATCAACAGAAGGTAAACTACCCCTTCAATTCACACCTCGGCCGTTCTTTATGAACACCCCAAAATCCAAGCCTCTTGGGTCTTATCTCCTTAAGCTTAAAGCTCTCGCGCAATATCTTCAACATAGACTTCTACGAGGTAATTGTTTTGGCCGCAAAACTCAACGCAGCCGCTTAAACATACTAAATGGAGGAGGTAGACTAAACATTATGTCGTCCCGATTGATGTAATAAATATAATCATATATTTAATAACGATGTTATATTTGATGTATGAGACGGCCTGTCCAATGTGTGGTGCTAATTAGACTTTATAATACAATTGAAAATAGCTGTATTGTTTGGCTATATTTTTATCTAGTACTAATGTGCACTATATACATAATATTGACATTCAGAGCAATATATTACGTAAATAAGATGCCTATTTTGATGGTATGGACTGTTTAATTCATAGTATTTAAGTAAAAAAACATTAAGTTTTCGTAGCTGAAGTCAAAATCAACGTGGTTTCTAATCATATCGATAGCGCAGATATACTGGTGTTATTATGTATAGCGTATAAAGGATTACCAAAGAGAATTTATATTTTTATAAATCACATATTGCCTTGACTTTCAAAGTTTATCTCTTGAATGCACGGTAATGCAGTAAAGTATTTTCTTCACAATTCATTAATCAAAATAAAGTGACGAACTTCATCCAAGTTGATATTATGTTTTTTTTTCAAATTTATTATAAGTATCTATTATTAAATGTAATTACAAATGTCTTTTTGAGCACCAAATATAAATATATTATTAACTATCTCGTATAATATCTGGTGCATCAGTAAAATATAGCAGAAAGATGACTTCACAATAAGGATATCATACGATTACGCAATAAGCGTACAAAATCACTCGGCGAAAAAACATGTGTGTAATTGGCTCTAATGAGGGTACTGATCAGACGTGAGTCAGTGTTGCGTATACCTGTTAGCGAAATACGTCATAAAGTGGGTTTTATTTCGCATTTTTTATAAGGTTATTAACACCTTGTGACCAATACTATAGTCTTAAGAAAATTGTGAATCATTTTTATAAAATCTAGCCACGCTCCTTGACATAATTACAAAAGCGTGTTCACATAAACACGTGAAATAGTCCTTTAGACCGTAGACGCGTCACCGTGATGATCATCATTGCTGTCGTAGACGTGACTCTGCTTGATATAGGTTTCCCTATAGATTTGCAATAGCACCGGATAGAAGCGGCCTTCTTCTAGCGTCTTCCGTCTTTACAAGGTCGGTTGCCTATCATATACACGTCGTCCGATTCGCTTCGTACGATGTGTCGTTCGTGGTCACCACTCCAGAACGTTAAAATCCCAGCGGCCATCTGTTTTAGAGTTATGTCACCTGCACACTGCCAATGCAATTCTAATATATTGAAGCGACAAATTCGTACGAGAGTCGCTTCACAAGTGGAACTAGAGGAAACTGTTGTCTCCACGATGTATTTCTTCACCGTTCGTGATTAATAATTAAGTTACACTGCGGTTGTCGTTTCAGCCCATAGACGACCCATCACTAACAGTAGGTCTCCCCCAAAGACCGCCAAACGTAACAGGCGAGTGGGTGTTTGCAATTTAGTATCATAGTACGTAGAGGACTCTGCTGTGCATACTCTTGCAACTTTGTGAGCAGAGGCAATCCTATATAATTAATGCACAAAGAGTGATTTAATGGAATCAGGCGTTATTTTGCGGAAGTCCATCCTAAGTAAGAAAAGGTCCAATATTTAGCCACTTCCGCATGCAGTGGCAGTCGTGTAACAAAGTGCGGTAAACAATGCTAATTACATAACTACCACCGTTAATTCAACAGAGTGTTTGGCACTAATCGGTGTAACATAACTCCTGAAGATGCCCCGTGGAAGGGTGAAACACGTATTTAACGGTGGCAGTTGCATTCGCATTGTTTGTCGCATGCGCATTTATCAGCGGGCTGGCGGGCGGTGCACTTTGTTGCACGACTACCACTGCATGTGCGGAAGTGGCTAAATATTGGTCCTTGTCTTACACAAAGAGTGACTTCGAACCCTGCAGTACTTAACAAACAAATATAATAATAAATAAATGACAGGAATTCGGTGCGACTGGCGATCAGGAAGATAATGTACGCGCCCAGCAAACAGGGTGAGCAGCCGTCGGTCGAGGTCTCCAAGGAGTTTATGATGAGCCCGAACAAGCTGTACCTAGAGGCATCACTTGATAAGGTAATATTAGAAATTCACCTTAAAAATATTGTCAAAGAAGGTTTATGTCCCAAGTGTTACTTAACTGCAAATTTCTTCGTAGGAGATGTCGCACTTTGAAATGATGTGTGCTAGGATACTATCTACGCTATTTCTGTGGTTATTGTAATTTTATATTATTTTTTATATGTATATACGGGTCAGATGAATTTATCATCCGTACAGGTGGTAGAGTTGACTTTACACCAAAACGAGACGCCAAAACCATTATTGGAGCTATTTGTTTCTGTTTGTTTACAAGTTAATAAATGTAATATAAATAAAACAACTATTACTAGGCATTAAATAGGTAGATAGTATGCGCGCAGTAGAAAAAGAAATTGTTTAAACTTCTGGCGTTTTTTTAACGGAAGGTAGCTTTTTCCGTTTGCTAGATTAGAGGTGCAGAGTGCTGATGACACAGAACTTAATCCTCGTTTTTATTAAATATGCTTGAACTTAAAACAAGGTTTGAAAATTCTTGATACAAAGTCGCTAAGAACCAATGCACCACGTCACACTGTATTCATTCTTTCCTACTTTTACTGTCAAAAACTTGCCACAAATCCTTCCGTAACCACCGTATTAGCCTGATTAGGCTCCGTGTTACTTTTGGCTATTTTGCAAACCTGAATGGCAAATGCGGGGACGCCGTTTTGACAAGATTGAGGAAGAAGATCAAAACAAAACCGAAGAAGATCACGAAGGCAATACCGGAAAAAGACTATTCCGATTGTTTTGGGGACTGGAAAAAGCTTTGGCAAAATTGCGTTTTATCTTTTTAAGGCATTTGGAAAAATAGTTTATAAACAATTGGAGTATCTTGGTAGATGTTCATTTATGATAGCCAAATCTTTCTCCTTCTACTAGAATAAGAAGATATGATTTTGACGTAAATTCTTTGTTTAATATTAACTTAATTGTGTAAGCAGGAGTTATACCACCACGGCGAGAACATCGCGGTGAATGTTCACATCGCGAATAACTCGAATCGCTCCGTGAAGCGCATCAAGGTGTCCGTGCGTCAGTTCGCTGACATCTGTCTCTTTTCAACCGCCCAGTACAAGTGCACCGTCGCCGAGGCAGAATCTGAGTAAGTATTTCTATTATAACTATCTTTCCAATTATATCACGGTTGAAATATATACAGTACATCGTCATAACAGCCGTGTAGGATGCTGGATATAGTCCTCCTTCCGACATTAGATTTCCGACAATCGGTTTGAAGCGACTTGCATCGAACGACATTTATAAGGCCTTACGAGACGATGTTAATAAAGTCTTCTGTCCACCTTTTAGGTAGACGTTCAAGGCTGCGCATTTCGCTTCGTTGTCTAATCGCTGTGTGAGAAAACAAAAGTGTATATTCCTCGCGACATATCCATTTTTTTCTCTATTTTTTTTAGATGAATTGGTGGAGCCGTTTACAAGTTACGAGTTTAGCAACACATTCTCTATTAATGTACTATAGGCTTATATTAATATTATAAGATACATTATTGTCACTTTGATCAAAGACATTCACGAACCACCATACGCTGGATGTAACTATTGCCTTTCTGCACTTAGGTTGTCCATCAGACCAATCTTCGTTGAGATTCGGAAAATAATTATTATTTGTGAGACATTTGAGTCAGACATTTCCTTAGTATTTTTTTATACTATGCTTTTGTTTTTGAAACTAAAGTGGCACTTGATATTATCTAATGGATAGATTGTCAATTCTATATGTAAAAATATAATGTTATCTGTAATCTGATTTCCAATTCTCATGTCCCGTTATTCTTTTTTAAACAAAATGAAACAATGCAAAATTTAGCCGTCCCCAAAGAAATAATACCGTAATAAAAATCCAATTTAACGGGAGCATCATGATAAAAATATTTCTTAATTAATAATTTAATTTAATCTACAAAGGATCTTTTATGTACGAAACCTAATTTCGTTTACGGCATCCTTTTTCAATTACATTATATTTATCTTGAAATTTTTCAGCGATATTAAAAATTTAAGATATTACTAGAATTAATATGATCATCATCATTTTAGCAGTAAGATGTCCACTGCTAGATATAAGCCTCCCGCATAGATTTTCGGTAACACCTTTTGTAAGTGATCTACAGTGATCTTTTTCTGATGACTTTAACCAGGTGATCTTGGTACCTTGTGGGGGAACGTCCTTTACCCATTCATCCATTGTAACCAACCCGCTGGGCCATATAGGTTAGTTTCGTTCAACTACGGATGCTCACAAATTATATCTGGTACTGGTACCAACGAGGTCCAATCATGGCAGAGGAGGTCCCTAAATCTCGAACATAACACTCGAATTATTATCTCGCAAATAAAAAAGTAATTCAGAATTTGTACTTGCAAAAATCAGACAAATAATTATTTATGTACATCCAAAATTTGACAGTAGAAAGAAACGTCTGAAAACGAGAATATTCAATGAAGGCGACCGAATCGGCTGAATATTGATTGCATCCCTAACTACTGAAGATCCCTTTTTTGGAAAGTTGATAACATTTCAATAGGGTATTTCCGGAAAAATATTTTAACTTATCTACGTTTATTAATTTTAGGAGCAAAAGATTTTGGCTAAAAATTGATTGCAGAATGTAACTTTGTCCCATGTCTTATAGACATTGTCTCCCAGTCAATCTAGAGTAGTACAGAGATATCCAGTGGTATGAAATATCATTATGTGATACTAAAGAAAGGATCGCATTGTAATTAAAATTGTCTTGTAAAAATCGAAAGTAATTATGCATATTTCATTATAAGTTTACCAGGCACGCGTGTTGTAGGTGACCATGACTTCGCACGGCAGACGTTTTTGAGACGATTTATTTATTCCACCAGGATAGCTGACACCAGATGTTATACGGATTGATTAGCTAGGTAGTAGAGAAAATGAATATTTTTACATTAGTCTTCAAATCGTGAATGGTTGAGTGATTGGCTGTGTTCACAGGGAGGGGTGTCCCGTGGGGCCCGGGTTCACGCTGAGCAAGGTGTTCACGCTGACGCCGCTGCTGGCAAACAACAAGGACAAGTGGGGGCTCGCGCTCGATGGCCAGCTCAAACACGAAGACACGAACCTCGCTTCCAGCACGCTGTGAGTACCTCACAAAAAAATATAACTTGACACTTCATAAACATTGATGGTAATTAATAAAAAAAAACATTGTTTTTGATTAAACATGACGTGAAAAACTAGCCAAAATATTAATTTTATTCACTTGTCTCAACGGTCTGGTTCAGCGAGCAAGCAACATTACTCTCATTTTGCATCAGGGTTGGCCTTACTCTAGCCAACATAACCTCTCTGGGATTCCCAGAAGACCCTTTATGTTGCCAGCGATCTTGGGAATTTTATTCAATTTTTGACATCTCGTAACTTTTGACAACTCGTAAATTGCCAAAAGCAAAAAATACTTGAAATAAAAGTAAGTAAATTAGATAAAAATGATTAAATACTTTGATATCAAAATTTATCTGTGATTCAAACTATTTACTATCTAAGAGTAGAGACAAGGAAGGCAATGAAAGGTACATAATATTTAATCGATGGAATGATAGATTTTGTGAAGGACGAAAGAATTTGAGAAGAATAGAAGGAGAATGGCAAATAAAGAAATTTGCCCCGCACATAGCAAGTTGAACAAGAGGTCGCTAAAAACAAATTGTACATTTTGAAAATAAAACACTTTATTTTGTACATACACCTTCACCTTGACATTGTACATCATTATATTATTTAAGAAATAGAATTTAAAAATCATTGTGGATTTAATACGTGAAAAAATCCGTTGCATAGTTTTTTTACACCTTATTCTTTTTGACAAACAATAAATCATGTACAATATGACGCTTTCGTTCTGTGTCGCTGCTCGTGTATTGAGTTTCCTGGTTGATATCGGGTTAAAACAAGGATGTCTGTTTATAGGTCGAATTTAACATCTTTTGTATATGAAACAACAGTTTTACTGAAGTTCATATTGTATTTCTTTTTACAGGATCGCGGACCCGTCGCAACGTGAGAACTTGGGCATCATAGTACAATACAAGGTTAAAGTCAAATTGTGCCTCGGTCCACTTGGCGGGTGAGTCTTATTATTTATACTAATGATCCTCTTTACTAATTAAATTAAATTAGAAAGCCGTGGTCACATTGAACAGTTGAAGTTATCCTTTCAAAAGGTAATTTACGGCGTTCTGATGCCATGTTTATTGTAACTTATCAAAGTAGTTCCTGGTATTTAACATAAAATATATTTACAACTATGCTACTTTTAAAAGTTTTTTCGTTAAGATCAGAAACAAAAGTAATGAAATTCAATATATCATTTATAAGATTCATTCAAAAATGCTATAGTTCACGGGTCGCTGCTATATTTGGACTATATAACGTTGTTAAAAATAGTAACGTGTTGAGGACTGATCGCTATAGTCTACAAACTAATTTATTTAAAGTTTTATATTTCATTTAATGTAATAAAATTTTCTGTACACTTCGCGCCAAAAGTTGAAGTTAAGATGACCGACACCCTTCAACAGTAGTGTGGGGATGCAACGCTAGGGATGTGCCGTAACAGAAAGGTTTATCGTGATCATATAAATTAAATTGTAAAAATCGATTCTGTCGTTCAGGGATCTTAGCGCAGAGCTGCCGTTCATTCTGATGCACCCGAAGCCCGAGGAAGAAGCCCCGCGTTCCGCCCCGGAGCCTGCGCCTCACCAGGACCACGACCTAATACAACTCGACCCCCACCCGTATGTATTCATTATTATTTAGGATATAATAAAGACACCGAAAAAATAGACGAAGTTTTGAATTAAAAAGTGAACGTTGAGAATGGAATTCCAAATAAGCGTTGTCGAAATTAAATCTTCAACCTATTGTTGAACACGATAGTCCTGAAAGTAGTAGTATACAGGTATACAGCATAGTATAGTATACACTAGTGATATACAGGATACACTATAGTACACAAATATACAGTGCAGTATAGTATACAGTAAGTGTGATATACAGGATGATTGGTAATAGGTATAAAAGATTTAAAGGAGTGAATGTGTAGTTCTTTAGCGTCCATGTAGCTGCTTCAAGTGTTTCTAATCACCCTCTATAGCAGTATTTTCCAATCTTTTATGTGCCATTCCCCACCACCTTAGACTTTCTAAAATTCTTACGCCCCTCTATGTAGCATATATATTTTTTATATTAAAGCAAAAGGGTTAAACTCGGTGTGGAATTCACTTTAAAATTCTCCCTTAGCAATCAAAATGCCCTCCAGAGGGGTGTACACTGCTCTATAGAGTTTATCCTGATTTTTTTTTCTTCTGATGCGATAGGCCAATAACTTCTGGCAGAATAAACTCTGCAGGCGCTGGTAGTAAATAATGGTATATTTTAATTTGTAGTAGCCGGATTAAAAACGCTTTTTCTTACTATATTCTTAATAAGTTATATTTTATTCTCGAAACTTAATTTTTGGTTTGGTTGTACGATACATTATTTATTAATTGACAGCAAATAACCAATCAGCCTGAATAGAACTATTATTTGATACACTCGAAATACGTGCCTCTCAAAGTTCAATAGCCATTTGTTTTATGAAGTGTACTGTGTTCAAGTATCATAGTTTTCTGATCATCTGGTGCCTTCGCAAAAATATACCTAGAACATCAATAATTCTATCCATCATCTATCTAACGGGTCTCCTCTTCATTCCAAACGACCTTTTATCAAACGCTATCGCGTAATTTGTACTGAATATGAACTTACCTAAATTATTTTTTATCTTTTTCTGCTGTCAGAGACGAAAACGGCCAAGAGCAGGACGACGATATAATCTTCGAGGACTTCGCGCGGCTGCGGCTAAAGGGCGCGGACTCGGAAGCCTGAGCTTCGCGTGCACCGTAGACGCGCCGGGCATCGCAAGAACACAAGTGGACAAGCCACGACCATCCACCACCCTGTACAGTGTATAATGTATTGATTCGCCTAACCCGCGTGCAAAACTTATAAAACAGAGAAATTTGAACTTTATGCCTATTTGAACACAGTTCAAATTCCTGCGGTATGGACGCCTGATGTTTCTTGTTCTTCGGCTAGGCGACGATGTCATGTTACATGCACATTAAATGTCTGTCTTTTGGAATTAGATATTTTTTGTCAAGATTTTTTTTAATGGAATTTTGATTGCAACGTGTGCATGTATCATTTGAGTATTATAGTGAAGAATTTTATATATTATTCGATGTATATTGTATGTGAAAAATTATATTGAATAGTAAACTATTGATCAAATATGCAAGTACAATTATAAGTTTGTTTCTATTAATTATTAAAACGTAATATTAGTTTTTAATATGAGACGTAGGGCCATGAGTTTCGTTAACGAAGTATAGTACAATGTTATTTGGTAATATGCATTTAGTAGTGTAAAAACTTATCTCTTTTATTTCTATATAATTTGTTTTAGTTTCAAAAGTAAGCGTCTAACATTATTACATAACAATAATATTACTCGTGATTGTTGATATTTTGTATTAAAATTTTTAAATGTAACTAACTAAATGCGATTTCACTAACTTGACGAAGTACATATTTAAATATATGTATATAATAAACAAATGATAAACTAATTTTAGTATGCTAAAATAGCTAAATAGCATATATCAGTGTAAAAACTCAAGCCGTTGTTCTGAATGTCATTCGATAAAAATGTAAAATTTTCTAGTGTTGCTAACAGTAAATAAAGATCCCTTCGTCAAGCTAATGTTGTCAGTGTATTGGACGAGTGGTTGCATATGGGTATGGCAACTCTCTGTGGCCTTCGAGACAGAATTTAATCGATTATTTTAAATGAATTATATTTATGATGCATCATTAAAGTTTTAATGTTTGTTGACCGTGTTACAAATTCCTTTAATTTATAATAAAATAACAAATGTTCTGAATAACTTACATGTTCATATAGGCACAAATTGACAAGGCAATATATTTATTAGCCTAATTCAGAATTAGATTTTTGTTACCTTAGTGAATTAAAATTTAGTTTCTATCTATGTAATGAATTATTTTAATGTACCACAGATTCCGTCGCAATGGATTGCGTGGTCCCACCAACCACTCGACCGCTAAGGCCCACCACACTAAATGTCTTATGATGTCTATACTGTGACTTTGTACATTTAATTTACTGTACAGAAGAAGGTTTTGTAAATTTTGTGGCATGATATGTAGACTAAGCTAATGTACTGCACAATATTGCTTATACTTGATAATTATATGTGAGTGCAGCTAAACGACATCAGAATGCCTGACAGATTAACGCGCAAATGTAAATTTTATAGCATCGCCATATGTACCATTTAAATGTTCATATCTTATTTTTAGCAATTTTTGAGAGAGAATTTATTTTGAGAATAACAATCAAGTTAGGTTATAATTCGCAATTTTTTGTTAACGTATTCTTAATAAAGTTCACAAATTTAAAAATTTAAGTAAACAAATCATGCGTGATGCATTTAAATTAAGAAAATTTGAAAAAGTAAAATGGAAGCTTTCATTGTTAACAAAATTTTCCTCAATTTACAATTGTGCCCGCGATACAATGCATTATATTATTAGATATTAAATAATTATTTTGTTGCTATATAATTGTATTATTATTTATATATTTTAATGCTAAGTGTTGAATGGTATATTTGTAAAAGTAAGTAATTGTGTAGAAACAGGAGAAAAGACGAGACAAAATGGATATCTCTTAATCTTACAAGCCGAGTACATTCAGCCGCAATTGTTAATGGATTAATATTTTATAATCAGAGGCTATACTTTATACACTCCGATCACTATGGATTAAGTTTTTTTACTACACTGATGAAAATATTAACAAGTAAATTGGTATTAATGACGATCATTGCCTTCTTAACAAATTGAGGTTATTTTTTGTTTCTCTTTTTTTGTAAAGCTGTAAAAATCTAAAGTGAATAATTGGAATTTTTTAAAAAATAATGCAAAAAATATGGAACGAAACTTACGCAACAAAACTTTTTTTTTAATTTTACATCGAAAAACTTTTTGATGTATACTTTTTCAATAAATATGTAATCAATATTGCTGAGTTGTTTAATTTATTTTTAAGGCGCCCTATCATACTTCTTACTGTTAAAATTTCCACAGTACGACCAAAAATATTTGATTCACGTTGGAAAATTTTTCTTCTCACCAGAACCTTTTTCGTAGTTTAAAATCTCTGTATTGATGGATCCGTTCTCGAATTCCAGATTGTCAATAATATTGAATATTGCTATTAAATGCTGCTCACCTCGCCTTGCCAAACGAAAACTCCAACATTTCCATAATATACATAATATTCCATTAATATACAACTATTTAGCATACACGCTTAAATAGCATCTAGTAAAAATAAATGTATGCACCACGTCGCACACAATTCATTATATGTTAAAATGTAGCGTCAAAAGTCGACGCTCCCGAGAGAGCCCACGAGCTTTGCTACCCATAAAATAGGCTAACTTTAAATTATATGTGAGTACCAGTGTTGATCCTGAGAAAAAAGAGGAAAGCGAACTCCTGCATTAACTCGGGGTCAATTTCTATTTTCAGCATGCGTAATTTATTTTAACGGATCGTATGCTGATTATGGTAAACTTAAAATCTGGTTACTTCATTCTATAGTAACACCATAATGATTTAGTAAATATATTCTATATAACACTATCGCCGGTTAAACGGTAATTTGTTCAATAACTTTTAGTCAAATGAAACAACTGCTTGCAGCCCTTGGCACTAAAAATTATTAAAATGTACATGGTAGATGTTATATTCAATCTGCAATAATTGCGAGAACCTTAAAAATGATTAAATGTTTTTATTTATTTTGTTTCAATATCGACGTCACCGTGACTAACATGTTTGTGACGGATCTATTAAAAAAAATCGCTGTATATTTTTACTAGTGGTGAGATGCAACAACGGTTAGAATCCGAATAAAATTGCTTGTTGTTAAAAAGATTACATGCGAGTCATAGTAAAATTACAATATGAAAACTAGATTACAATTAAAATACGGAAAATATCAAAGTATCGAAATTATAATAAAAGCATCAATTTAAAGAACAAAATAGAGGAGTTATAGCCGGTTGTATTCAATGAAAGATATCATGATGAAAGATATAGCCTAGCGACGAAAACCATAAAATGAGTTTTTAGAAATAAGCATATTTTTCGTACGTACATGATAAAAAAATGTGTAATCTTTTAATTCTAATTTATGTTGGCAAAAAATTATAACAAATTGAAATATCTACAATAATTACTTTTTTTCCCGATAAGAACTTTAAAATGACTAAATTAATAATTAACACATTAACACATGGAATATAAATTTCTATGAATTTATTTTGTTATACTTATGCTGTAGTATTATAAAATTACGAACGTCATATAATCGATTATTTTCAAAATCGGACATAAGCAAACTCGATTGACGTAACTACGCTTAACTAAACAACCCTACATCTGTTTAGTGAAATAGTTTTGTGTTTCGCAGGTTAGAACTGCAATTGTATACAATCTTACTATTATTTATGTAATGATGTAAAGCAAGTAAAAGCTGATTCTTTAGATTTTTCGAATTTGTAACAGTCTGTTTCAAAATTTTAAAACTACGGTGAACATAGTTGTTTGCCGACTTTTAACATTAACTGACAATGTTCGTTTAATTAACTTAGTTTTTAAGCTACAATGAGTACGAGAGGTTTATCTAAAAGAGAGCTCGAGGAGCTACGCAAGAAGGAAGAGGAGGAAGCAGCTGCCCATGTAAGTTATGGCCGCATAAAGAACATACAGTAATTTTTGTACTCTTAAATTTCCTGTGTTCTGTTATAAAGAATACATTTTTACTTTACAAATAAATAACTTTAAACAAACTGCAGTTCTTATCCTTGGCATAAACAAAATAAATTTTTAAAAATGTATATTATTACTGTCAGAACACAATAATTATTCTCTAAATTAGTTGTAACAATGACAGATATTTTATCCATGTATCCTTATATGTTACTGATATGATTTTTTTTAAAGAACAACAATGACAAATATTACTCAAGAGAGCAAAATTATTTCTACATCAATTGTTTCATTTGGTGCCAATTTAATTGTAATATGGTTACAAATTGTTTTTAGTTGTTCACTAATTTTGCTTAACATTAGTGACCAGCATACTATGATAATTTTTAATTCATTGGTATGTCAATTAAAAGCGAACTATTTAAACTAAAGGCTAGAACCAAAGCTGATGAAACTAGAGAATTGTCATAAAAATTTATTTTATGTTAAAAACACTCAAAGATTTGTGACCACCAATATGCTTAAGCTGTATATGCCAGTAAGGACAACAAATTAAAAATTCAAAATGCTAATGTAGATTATCACATCTCTAGTGGCAAAAGATGTATAATGAAAGAATATTAATTTTTAATTATTAAAAAATGTTCTTTTAGTTTACTTATTTATAAACAAAACAATTTTTCCCATTTTGTTTCTTTAAATTGTGTCATAAAATTTTTAGGTATTCAAAGAATTTGTAGAGACATTTCAAGAAGTACCAAGCACCACATCTAAGGTTTGGGTCAAAGCTGGTACTTACGATGCCGGAGCAAGAAGTAAGCAGTCATTTTTATGTTGTTAAATACCAAAGTATTACATTTATTATTTATGTATTGTATAATAGATATAGTGTCATATTGTTGTTTTTAATCATGATGTTAATGAAATCCAGCAGTGAGGACATATGGAATATTTTTAAGCATGGTCTAGTGTGGCATTCTTCCAAGCCACTCTCTTTCTTGACTTATCTTCTGCAGGTGGAACGAGGACAGCCAGGCTTTCCCATCATGGCTTGCTGCCTCTTCTAAGGCCATGTTTTATAATATGTTATTTTTGACAAATTACTGATACATTGTTAGTTCTTGCTCATTACAAAAGTTCAATTATAAAAAGATATGTTAATCCTTTGTGCATATCAGGACCTGTGAAAGTCTAATGATCTAAATTGTGGTTGGAGGGGTTTATTCCTGCTTGATAGTTTTTGTGAATATTGTAATAAACTACTATATAATATTGTTATTACATACCAAAAAATGTTATATTGGAAAACATTTTGAAGATTATCCTGAGATCAAAGAAAAAATATCTAGGTGATAGGGGTTCACCCTGGCCACTTGGCCACCTCTTTTTATTTAAAATCTATTCCCACTTTTTCTAATTCAATTTTGACTTCGCTATTTTTGTAAATATTTTTATTAATCATGAAATGTTTGTGTTTGATTTTTTGGTTTTTAAGCCCTTTCCAGATTTTTTCGTTTTCATTAGTGTCAAAAGCCTTACTGCAGTCTTCAAAGCAGTAATTAAAAAGTGAAATTGAGCTTCTTATTTTTTTCAATTGTTGTTTGATAACATGTATGTAGTCTACAGTGAAGTATATGCTTGTAAATGCTGCATATTCTATTGTACAATTGTCATATTTAGTAAGTCAGCCAAGTTATATTTTACGGAAGACTTTGTTAATGTTTGACAATAGGTAGATAGATCAATAGTTATTTATTTAGTTCATATCCCCTTTTTTGGGAAAAAGTTCTAATGAAAGAAAAGACAAACTTTAAATATCTATTATATCTATTAGGGTTTAACACCTTTCAATACTAATAATATTAATTTCAATAATATAATTTTCAGAGGAAGACACGTCTGAGCGTGGCAAGCTATATAAGCCAGTATCACGACTGGATGACAAGCGCGGTGGCCCCGAAGTGGAGGCGCTGCGTAACCTGGCTCAGATCACTACACGCGCGGACGTATCTTCGCGCCCCCGCGCCAAACTAAGCAAGGACAAAAAGAAGAGCAATCTAGAACTCTTCAAGGAGGAGTTGAGGCAGTAAGTTCCAGAATTTTTTTAAAATCAGTTTCCTGAAATATACAAATAGATTGGTTGGTGAAATGTACAGTTATAAAATGTGTCAAGGGGGATAAGCAAATATTAATGGTTACAGAAATAAATAACATAAAGATAATACAGTAAAAAAGCATTTTTAAGAATTAAAATACTACCAGTAATTATTGGCATGTTGTATTTTTATATAAAATAAATAAATTAATTTAAAGTATTTAAGAGTGATCTCTTTAGACAGTGATTGGAAATAAGTGGTAAAGCTTTTAATCAGTGTTACTGTAACTTTTTTATGTGATATTTTTATAAATTTACTTAATTTGATAAAAGACTAGTTTTTTAAATATTTTTTAAGTATGTTATAGTCATAATGCTATCCGATAAGTTCTCTGCATTCATATCAAGCTGTCAAAGTACTGTGCAAAAAAGACAAGGCTTTACATATACAAACCCAGTTGCTTGTTACTTGGTTATCCAATGAGCCAAATCAATAGCCTGAATATTATAGCAATTTAAAATTAAGAAATCTCTGTGTATTCAAAGACAGTGGTGTCTCATCACTTCTCTCTTACTCACTGACTCGAGTTGGTTGTACAGGTTTCATTATATATTGGTCTCATATTAATTTAATAAACATCTTCATGACTGTTATATATATATATATATATATGTCTTAAATAGTTCTCTTTCTTTTTAAACAACATGACACTTGTATTTAGAATATACATACTTAATATTACATAAATTCTAGAATTCAAGAAGAGCGATCAGAGCGACATAAATACAAAAATGTCTTACGTGAGCGAGGTGTTGTGGGCACAGAGCCCACTGCTGACGTGATGCCCGATGTGGGCTCTTATGACACGGGTGATCCGAACACTACCAATTTATACCTAGGCAATTTAAATCCTAAGGTAAGTTCATAGTTTTAAATTAATTGGAATTTTTTTTTATAATGAACAGAATTTTGTCCACAAAAATGAAGCATTATGGCTGGTGTTTAAACCAAAATTATGGTCAACATATCTTTTTCAAACTGAACAAGAGACAGTTATATTATACAAGATATTTTTATATGGACCGTTATTGGGGCCGCCCGCCCCCTATCTTATTTTTGAGACAGCGATATGTTTTACAATAATTTTTTCATAAACTTAGGTATTTTCACCCTTTCTCTCTCTCTCATCCTTCACAATTTCTCTCTTCCTTCTTTTATCCTACAGAAGCTATTGTTTCTGTCATACGGGTTAGGTTATAAAATATCAAAGAGTATTCTTCATATAACTATATGCCATTCAGGTCTAGCAAAAGGTTATAACAAAATATCTTTAAAGTGTTGGTAAAACCGTTGCTGGAGTTTCTTTGGTTAATTTGTCCAGTTCTAACATTGAAAGTAATGTTAATGTTGTGCTATCTCAGATTATGCACTCTCGAATGAGAATGTTAAACGAGTTTCTAGTAATGACTCAAGCTGAGTTCCCAGTCGTTATTTATCTAAAGCTTCTGAATGCTTCATTTAAATATTAAAAAAAAATGTGGCTCAAGATTTGAATTTTGAGGAACACCTGGTGCCACATTCTCTCTCTCTACTTGGTCCTTATAATCCGGCGCAATAAACAATGCAATACTAAAGAAGCTTTATAACTTTAAAGAGATTTAGGATGTCTTCAGTGTAATGTTACCTCAAACCATCTCTTCATGCAAAATAAAAAACAAGTATGAGTGTTGTATGCGTGCTTTATTAATAGATCACAGAGCAGCAGCTGATGGAGATATTCGGGCGCTACGGTCCGTTGGCCAGCATCAAGATCATGTGGCCGCGTTCGGATGAAGAGAAAGCGCGTGGAAGGAACTGCGGCTTCGTTGCCTTCATGTCACGCAAGGATGGCGAAAGAGCCCTACGCTGCATAAACGGTATCCCTTACTGATTTACTTTATTATATGTTATCTGGTTAGGTGATGAACCTCAGAAAGCGTATTTGTTGAAAGCCTCAAAATATGCCTTGTTCACTTGAGCCCTGTTTAGATAAAAATCTGGGTCAAAAATCTATTAAAAAAATAATTCTGAAGTATTTTTATTCTTGTACTAATTTTAAAAGTCCATATTCACATGCTCGCTGCAGTACTTAAAAGTCATATTATTCGGTTCAACATATTTACACCCAAAGTGAGCAACATGCTTGATATGACCACACTATGCCTTATGTTAATGAATATGGAGTTCTATCATTGTTTTCAAATTGAAACTTAATCTTAGAATAAAAAAAATATATAAATTTAAAATGTTCATGTATGGAACCGTTACCCTGTTTCTCCAAAGCTTGGCAATGAGAAAATTTTAATGTAACTTCATAGGCCTTTCATTCCTTAGCAAAGTTCTCGTCGAATATGCGTCAACATTGGTAATGATAAATGCTTTTACACTTAGAGCATATATAATTTAGTTTTTGACTGTTTCACATATTTATTCATGACGGGCAACATTCGCGTGAAAGCTGATATGTCAAACTGGAATTTTGTGCTGTCTATTGATATTGACAGAGCAGAAAAAAAATCTTGGCGGTAGTTTGAAATATAATGTGACAAACTTTAAATAAAAAAAAAAAAAAACTTTTGAGATTCACCAAACGGCAAATTTTGTTTTTGTTGCAGTCTAAGGCTTATGTAGCAAATTAAATCACAAAAAGATAATAAAGTTAGGAAAATGATACCTCGGCAAGAACTGACGACAACTTTAGTATTTTAGTACAAAAATGTTATCAAAAATATAAGTTTTCTTGAAGTTGAAATTACTTCCTCAGTGTTCAACCCAACTGAAGACTTATTTTTGTTCTCAAGGCTAAAATCAGCGCATTAATTGTTTTATATACTCTTTGTTGTTATTTGTACTAAGTTGGTATTAAAGTAAACGATATTTTATTACAAATTATATTCTTTGTTTCATATTTTTAATTGGCGATATTAAGTAAATAATTAATAAAACATATTTTTTTATTTACTGCGGGAAATATTAACGTAAATTAATATTTACTTTTTAATTTAAGTCTCTTGGTGTTGTTAATTTAATGTGAAAATGATATCAAGTTAACATAAAAACTTAATCATCTGTAAAATCTTTAAATTGATAAGTATTTTGTATCAATAAGAAAAAGAAACTGTACTTTTAGTATTCTGTTAATTGTACAGGGAAGGAGATAATGAACTACGAAATGAAACTGGGGTGGGGCAAGGCGGTGGTGATCCCGCCGGTGCCCATCTACATTCCGCCCGCTCTGCAACAGCCATCCAAACCGCCGCCGCCTTCCGGACTGCCCTTCAATGCGCAGCCGCCTAAGCACCTCGTCAACAAGGTAACCACTAAGTAAAAAATATATAAAAAAAAATTATTGAAAAAAAGCTAAGCTAAAAGTATGACAACAATACATATTGAGATGTCATGATTTTTAATGCTCATTGTTTTAAAAATGTATAGGTTTTATTGTAAAATAATGTGGTTTTTATTGAATACCTCTCAGATACCACGGATCCGCCCTGGTGAATATTATCCAAGTGATCCTGAAGATAGGAAGACCTATGAACAGGTAAATATTTGTATTTACAATGTAGTTATAAACACAGCAGATTGCATATTACAGATTAATGTGCAAGCTAAGTGAGAGATAACATGCATTTCTTAGACTTCTTTAACATCCAAAGTATTGTCTAAACTTAACTATTCAGGGGACACCGGATGATGATAGAGGCAGTTCTGTCTTAGGCTCCGGGTAATCCGGGGAATCACTACTCACCAGAGTTCTAGCTTAAACTCTCAGTCCCAAAATCAATGACTCTCCATTAGAAATAGAGTCCCAAAATCGGCTCTAAATAAGTTTAACATATATATTGTTAAATAAAATTAGTGTTTTATAGTTTTTAAAAAAGAATATTTAATGGAATCAGGCGTTAAGTAAGAAGTCCTAAGTAAGAAAAGGACCAATATTTAGCCACTTCCGAACATGCAGTGGTAGTCGTGCAAAACAAAGTGCACCGCCCGCCAGCCCGGTGATAAATGCGTATGCGGCAAACAATGCGAATTATATAACTGCCACCGTTAAACCACTCAACACGTGTTTCACCCCGTGATGCCCTGTGATATAATATAAGTATATTTCAATGCACAACTTTTACTTAGAGACTTGAAATCTTTTCTATATAAAAACACCAACATGGTTTAAATAAAAAAAATATGTTTCATTCGTTTTTCCAGATATTGTCACAATCGATTGTCAGAGTTGTGGTGCCAACGGAAAGGTAAATATTTTATTCAGTAAAATAAATAATTAAACTTAAGAAATTAACTACAAAGATTTTTTTTGTTCACAGAAACATTTTGATGTTGATCCACCGCATGGTCGAGTTCGTGATCCGCGAGGGTCCGATGTTCGAAGCCATTATCATGAACAAGGAGATAAACAACCCGTTCTTTCGGTTCCTCTTCGAGAACCAGTCGCCAGCCCACGTCTACTACCGATGGAAGCTGTTTTCCATGCTGCAGGGTGACACGCCTAAGCAGTGGTCTCTGCATGATTTTCGGATGTTTGAAGGTGATCATTCTATATGATAGTTGGAAATATGTATAAAAGTTTTAAAGAGTTTAGTTGCTAAATGAGCAATAGATTCTCTCGAAAACTTTAACACCTTTAACCTTCCTCAATTGCTTAATTATATACAATTTGTATAGCCACAGATCACGAATTTTATAGTTATAGAACACAAGAAAATTATCATCATCATTTTCACTGCTGGACAAGTCTCCCACATTCATCACATATAGAATAGAACTGGTTGGAAGTGGGCCTGCAAATGTCTGGTAGTAATAGACACTAAAGAAACAGAAGCTGCAATATTTTGGAAGTTTACGAGAGAATAAGTTCTAATGATTTTTTGGGTTGGGGTGGAATGTCTTCCGGACGTTTCGACAGAGGGGGAAGGGGGGGGGGGGAAGCAACTTACTTGGGATTCGTGCCCAATGTCTCCAAGTTAAGGATCGTTGTTGTGCTGGAATTTGCTAGTCAAACATTGTCGTGTGCCACTAAACATTGATGATAAGAATATTAATATGTTAATATTATGCTCCGCCAGATGGCGTCATGTGAAAATTTTCAATAGAATGTGTGAGTGCTCCGATTTTCAGGCGGATCTGTGTGGCGGCCGCCGGTGTTGAACTTGTACACTGCGGGCATGCCCGACGAGCTGGTGGAAGAAGACGACGCCAAGGAGAACATCCGCGGCACACTCTCCAACAGGTGCCTCTTGAACAATGCTCTTTATATCATATCTCTTGAAAAAAATAATTTTCATATATAAATAATTATTAGTAACAAGTATTAAATAGTAACTAGTCCATAAATGCAATGGTTAATGTAGAAGAAATTGAATTAGATATTGTGACACAGTCGAAATGTATTTTAATTAAGAATTATTTTAACCCGTGTATTGGTTGGTAAAAGTTTGTCTTAGAAAACTGTTTGGCTGATGTATTTTGTAATGAAAACCAGGTGTCGATCGAGAAGAATTTATTATTTATGAAAATCCCTCACTTTAATTACTATAAAACAGAACGTTTTATAATCGTGATTCAATCGACAATTAACGCTATCTAGTAATAGTACATGAACAAATTCAGTCAAAATTTGCGTTAGTACAGATATAGATTAATAAATTATGTAGTTATTCTTAAAACTACTTTGTTTAATTGTTGCACTTGTGAGATGCGTGTGTATGTTATATATTCGTGCGTGCAGCCAGCGCGACCGGTTGGAGGAGATCATCCGCGGGCTGACGCCGGCGCGCGGCAGCGTGGGCGAGGCGATGGCGTGGTGCCTGGAGCACGCGGAGGCGGCGGGCGAGGTGGCGCAGTGCGTGGCGGAGGCGCTGGCCGGCGAGCGCACCTCCCCGGCCCGCCGTATCGCGCGCCTATACCTGGTCTCCGACATCCTGCATAACGCGGGCGCCAAGCTGACCAACGCGAGTGCCTTCCGCAGCGCGTCAGTACACTGCGCCTTCTACCTACCCCCTAACCCCCAAATCTAGACCCACTCGTCTGCCATCGAGTAACTTCTTCTTGGAAAGTTTCGTATGCCGGTCTTCGGCGGCATGCACTGTGGCGTCGAGCGAAGTTTAGACCTGATTAGATCAGCACATGGACTGCAACCTGCAACACTACTAATTATCAAGAGTTTTTTGAAGTTATCACCGCTTATCCAAAAAAGTTTTTTAGTCATTCTCATTTTTTTAATAGCGAAAAGACTTTTCCCCTGATAGTCACCTGAAATTTAACTTTTCTAAACTCCTTCCACGTCGTTACATGACACTGAGACAATGACATCACCAAAAATAGATTCTTCCTAAGAATGATGGACGATATGAAAATTTCAATAAAAAATAATTTTTTTTTTCTGTACAACTCCGATGTTTAAGGGTATCTTAAATATTATTTCAATGATCACTGTCACGTTTTCTTGAATATAGCCGTCCTCCCATGTCACTTAGACCAAGTGGTGGGCCCACTCATAGCTAACGTATTTTATTAACGGCCCCTTAATAATACAATGAATTTTAAATTATGGTTGGCCTATACCTTGCAGTGGATACCTATCTGATGGTATGATGATGAATAATTGTTAATTATGTTGTTGGTGTTCTGCAGGTTCCAGCAGCGGCTGGCGGACATAATGCGTAATTCGCGCGCGGCGTGGGCGCGCATGACGTCACGCCTGCAGCAGGAGGGTTTCCGCGCACGCGTCACGCGCATTTTGCAGGCCTGGGCCGACTGGGCCGTTTACCCTACGGACTTTTTGCTACAGATAAACGATATCTTCCTGGGACAGGACAAGGTGCCATTGTATATAATATATACAGTATAAATTGTTTCTAAATTCGTCAAAAGCAGCTGTCGCCACCTGCAAATGATCCCTCCAGGAGCGTTTAAACCTATGCATTTGCCAAAATTCGCCGCTGTGGGCGCAAAACGCGTTTCGAGTCAAAGTTTCTCAGATTTTTTAAATAGACCACTTTCAAAATGTAGTTGTTTCCATTGGACCTCGATAATAATCTGAAGACAAGATCTAACTATGCCAAATTGTTTTCCTACTATGAATAAATAGTTTTTTTTGTCACTTCAACTCAAGTTTCCCGTGTATCCCTGAAGGTCTACTTCGAACTCTTTGGGAACTAAGGATTTAAATGTTTTATTATCCTGAGACACGATATCGAATTCCCGAAAGACGCAACTATCATCACCCGGAATGAAAACCAATACAAAACGCAGCCAGAAATACTTACTCACTACTGATGTAGCTAAGCAGTAGGAAATAAAAAAGTTGAGGTTTTGCCCGCTCGAGACTCTTTGAACACTCCGAATTCCGAACAAAAGTCGCAAAAGCGACCAAAGCTCAGGGGCCTCATCTGATAACAAATTAATGGCCGGAGGCCGGCACTTGCTTACTACGATAGCCAAACTTACTTTTAACGAAATTTAAATTAAGCGCTCTCCAATACTAGCTTACTGTCACAAAAAGAAAAAAAAACTTAAATGAAATATTGTGTATTAAATACTTTTACTTTTAAGTAAATAAATTAAAAATGTTATATAATACAAATAGTACCCGGCATTTAGATCGGCGTCGAAATCTAGGGTGATATACTAGTCTAGAATAAGTTTTGTAAAATCTTGTTACGATTATTTGCAGGACTTCTAATGCATATAGTTGCGGCGTTCGGAGAGTATTAGAGAACTGATTTGATGTATTCTTTGTCTAATAGGAGTATTCTAGTACAGGATAAACTTTATATTTGTATATATTAAAGGAGGAGGGAGTAGCGGTAGCAGCGCCCCCAGCAGCACCAGTCAGCGAGACTGTGGTGGAGAGCGGCGAAGCCTCCGGAGGCGAATCCGGGGCGCGGTCACCCGCCTCCTCCGGGTCGTGGGAGGGCGCTCTGGACGGCGCTGCGTTGCGACGTTTGGCCGCTGCACACCGCCCAGACGACGACATAGACGGAGTGCCAGGTTAGTACTGGCCTAGTGGCCTTCACTCCTCTCCATGACATCTCTTCATGACTACAGATATACTATATCTGGCTTCATCTTAATTAAAATATATAAGTATTAGTGCAGTGAAGTTTTTATTTTACGCGTTTAGCGAATGGAGGCGAGATATCACCACAGTGCACGGTATTGCACCTTCTTCAACGACAAGTAAAATGAGAGCCAGAAGTGATTGAGGTGGTGCTTTACAAAGACTACAATCATGTACTATTTACAATTACAACCAGAACACGATGGCAGCGACTACAAGATGGCGTCTGAATTCAAATCGGCTTTCCAATTTTAATTCAAACCCGAAATTATAATTTAAGACTAAAAATAATTATGATTGTAGTGGCCAGTAAAACGACGCTACATCATTATTAAATACTAGCTGCTCCGACAACTGCCAAAAGTTACTGACAGTCTAATAGATATCCAATAAATAAATGGGACTTATTTTAAAGTGATCACTTTATTTTTTCAGTTAATTGCTTACGCTGTAGAACTGCCAATAATGGGTATATATTTTTTCATTGAAATGTTTTATGGTAGATTAACGGGTATGTGTTAATTTAGTGTATAGTATGGCGAGAATTATATTTGTATTATTTTTCTGAAAAGACTTCCTTAGGCGTTAATAAATTAAAACAAAATTAGCATAACGCTGTAAGCGTTGTCGTTGTCATTTCAGCTGTAGAGTATCAACGGCTGAACATAGGTCTTACCCATAAATTTCAAATAGGAACCGGCCAGCAACCCACATACTTTGTGCGTATTAAAGCCATAAAGCCATAAATGTTGACAAACAGTGAAGAACATTTTGAGTTAAATGACATATCTTAGAAGCTAAATATTTAATAAAAATGTAGTACACCATTCAGAACAGGCTCTACACGCGAGCTGAGAAAGAGGTTACAAACTCAGTTGTTTTTGGTACCCAGTTGAAGACGACATCGACGGCATCCCGCTGGACGGGGAGGCGGAGGTTGCAGGAGAGGGCGGTGACGGCGCGGAGTCGGAGGCCGAGGGCCTGGCGGGCGCGGGCGAAAGGCTGGCCGGGTTCGTTCCCTCGCGCTGGGAGAGCGTGGAGCCGCCTGCAGAGGTCGACAGCGAGCCGCCACCGCCCGTCGACACGCTCACGCCCACACACAACGACAGGTGACCATCCCATGATCCTTTCACTCAGTGATCATTGTTACATTTATGGCAATCGGTGATTAGACTACTGTATATTGTTAATCCCGCAAAGGCATTGTGTCGCAACTTATATTCGTTGACTAATTTACTTAGTTGATATTATATATAACGTTTAAATCAAACATTATTAAATTTAATTAAGAAGATGAACTGTTGAGTTTCTGACCGGCTCTCAGTTGATCAGTATTTCGATCCGGTGGTAGTTGATATATGTAGTGGCTTACTACATATATCAACTGTTCAGTTTCTCGTGGGCTCTTATCAGCAGAACTGCCTTCCGAGCCGGTGGTAGCTTTATGTAGGGTGAACAATGCCGACATTATATTTATGTTGATTGACGATTCTGAAGTACCTATAATAGCCAATTCAAATAAAGAATATTTTAATATTGATTATGTTATTACTTTCATTTGTTTACCAATTTTCTCATTACAGATTTAATTTTGTAGAGAAATTACGAAAGTAACATTCATGTCACGTTGAGAGACTCGCTATTTACTTAATATTCTATGTTTATGTATGTATCATGTATTTCCACCTATTCACCGATTCATCAAAAACTCTGGAGCCTTACGGCTTGGAAACTTTGATAGGAATATTTCTATAAACTTGTAGAGGTCAGCTAAGAATCAAATTTACGAAAGGGAACACGCAAGGGAAGTTGAGGGGAGCTTATTAATACACATTTTTGGATTATAGGTACAAAACATGGCCAAAATACTTTTGCCATGATAAAAATTACCTACTGAAGGCAGCACAAGCACTAGCTTGGCCCGTGCAGTGGTTGCACAATGTCAGTTACATTAGCGACAAGTAACTTGTGTTGTATTTGTGGGTAGAACATCGTTACAACGAAGGTCTGATCTATGGAATGTGTTTTTGTTGTGCGTGTGGTGGCGGCGCAGCGTGGGCGAGCAGTCGCCGCGCTGCGAGGAACTGTCGCTGCCGCGCAGCGTGCTGCGTGACATTGAAGTGCGTGTGCTGCGATACGGCGACGAGCTGGAGAGCGGAGCGCGCGCGCGCAAGCCGGCGCTCTCTGCGCAACAGCAGGTGCAGCACTACCGCCGCAAGCTCATCAAGAAGGTAACCCTCATCTCACATCACAAGCCATACACATATTTCTTCTAATCACCCTGTGTAAAGTGATCATTCTGATTTCAGAATGATCACTTTACATAGTCATGCCGGACCGGAAAGCGATGACATTTCCGTCGACATATTTTAAAGAAAAACCGATTGATTTTTACCGCTCCGGTATTAAAAATTTGTATACTATATAGATCAGAAATAAAAAAAAACTCATTAAAAATGTAGTCGTGTAAATTTAACATAAGAAAACGGCGTTATTTTCCGGTACCCCTAATATTGTTTTTTCTAATAAAATATGGACAGGGTAATAACTTTTGGCAGTACTAAGTGCTGTGACAGATAATAAACACCAATTACTTTTAACACGTAGTAATGTAAATTTTAAAAACACTTTTCCTTGCTCTATTATCCTAACATAATTCCTGAATCTGTTTTTATTGACTGCAAGTACATTAACCCCTTAAAGTTTGGACACATGTAACTAATCACCTAGTATATATTATCACTTTAGTAAATAGTACAACGTGTGCTTCTGTACACGTTTCTTTCACTAAACGAATTATAAAAAAATAAAACGATATATTTTTGCTGATATAAAAACAAGGAAAAAGAAGAATTTCTATTTTTTTTATATATATTTTGTTAACTAAATATTGTACTATTTTGGGTTTATTAATAAAACATTCGTTTGCAGGCAGCTAAGGAGGCGAAAGAGGCGCAGGAGGAGGTTCGCGAGTCGCCCGAGCCGCGCCGACGCTCGCCCCCCGACGAAGACGCCTATTCGTTAGTGCCCGTCAACTTTACCGCTGGCCACGTGATCAATTCGCTGTCGAATCATCATCATATCAACCCATTAAAGTCCACTGCTTCATAGGCCTCCCCCAAAAGAATGTCCTAATGGAAAGACTACCGACTGATTGTCGTTGGGTCCGAAAGGATCTTCTGTGGCGATCACGTACTGGCAGACGCGGCGTGGATAATCGGAAGGAATATTAAAATCGAGTTATAACAGTTTTTTGGGCGATTATAATTTAATCCTTTGTACTCGAGACCGTTTCCACGCAGACTTGCCAGCTCGTTACGTTCTTGGTGAATTTAATATCTTCAATCTTCACCGGAGAATATTTCAGTATTACGTAACAAAATATAAAAAGTTACGAAGCGAACCACGTTGAGTGGGACTCGCCTGTCGAGTGCAAAAGGTTACATTTATAACATCACACCTGTTTGTAATCGTGAAGTTAAACATGGAAAGGAAACTGGCAACGGTGGATCCATTCAAACACCATATGAAGTATTTTTCAGTTCAGTATTATTAACTTGCACAACTAGATAAATGCGTCTCGATAATAGAGAGGTAGCACTAACAACTAGCATGCTGAAATGGAAACTGTAATGAAATATTGCAATCTCAATTGTTATGTTTCTGCTTGTGTATATGTAGATGTATTATTAATCAAATTGCTTTTTAAATTGCAGCACATCCTCCAAAAAATCAAAGAAATCTAGAGAGCCCTCTCTATCACCGCCTCCGAAGCGCAATCGCTACAGGTAAGTGTTTATTTCTTTGTGTTTCGTTACTTGAAGGATAATTATTGTATTATGAAATTCCTTTATTAAATTATATTTTTATTGTATTTATCCAGTGATAAAAAATCACGTTCAAGATCTCGGTCACGCGAAAGGGAGAGAGAACGCGACCGTTCCCGTGAGCGCGAGCGAGAGAGGGAAAGAGAAAGGGAGAGGGAGAGAGAAAGGGAACGCGAAAGAGACAGACGGCGTCGATCACCTGCCACGCCACCTGGCCACCACTATAGGAAACACAGCAAACACGCCAAATACAAATATTAATAAAATATTTAAGATTTTTTATAAAATGTAAAATATATCAATAATATTTATTACATGTTTTATTTTTATGACTAATGCACGGGAATTGCACGTATATTATGAAGACATGATTTTTTTTTATTGAACGAGACATTATAGTGGCATGTAATAAAACAAAAATTTATCAAGATTATATATTGGACACTGAGTATTTGTAAAACTAATTGCATATAAGACGATACAATTCTAATAAAATTTTGCCTCGTTTGTAGTTGCAATTGAATTAAAAATGTAACAAACAGTCTGCATCACATAACTAAATACTGAGATTATACTGATGAAGGAAATACGCTTATGGTTGCAAACAAATTTAATGAGATTACTTCGATTGTTGTATCACCAAACGAGGTTTGATCATAGACGAGTTGGTCTCTACAATGGATGCCGTAATAATATGGATATAGTAAACAATTCGAGTAACATTTGTGTACTTATATAAATAAAACTAAACCACTAACTACCTACAGCACACAACTGTAGTTAGTAATGGTAGTTATTTTTGGCGGTAAAAACAATAAGCCTCGTTTTAGATTCATCTGGAGAGTTATGCTACTAAAATCATATGCAAACAAATTCATTATTACAAAAAATTAAATTCATAGCAGTAATTATTATATTAATGTATTTTAAAATTATATCATTCATATAATAGATTTATCAAATAACCAAATTATCTTTTACCAATTCAATTAATCCATAAAAAATATTCAATTCATTCATGCAGTGAATAAAGTATAAATATTATACAGAATTACATAAATTTCATAATAACTGAAATATCAAAACTAAATATCTATAAACACTACTAAACTGAACACATTTAAAATATATAAAAAAAATCAAAACAATAATACTGAAAGGAATCCAACAAACTAAAAAAAAAAGTAAAAAAAAAATTGTTACATAATTCATAGCCGTAATTTAAATTGATTTATTTGGAAAAGTCTTATCACCCACACCACCTTATACTTATACCGTAAAGTGACAGGTGCCCCGTGGATTTAATTAAAACTAAAATAAAATCAGATTTAATTATATGGAAAATCCACTAGAAACTGTCACTCTTAGGGCTAACAGGCTGGTAATTTTACCACAGCGTAGCAGCAAAATGAACAAACAAGTTTAAAGAACAAATTTTACATGTATATGTGTATATATATGTTACATTATAAATACTTAGTAATGTATACAATTTTATTAATATATAATTAACCCTTAGTAGCCTGATTTACGAAATTGATTTTTTTTATATTACTGTGTTTGCTTGAGGGTCTAGATGAAGGGAAAAATAGATTTTTTTTTTCATTTTCGTTGGAAAGAATATTATACAACAGTAAAATACGTACAGCCAACCTATAAAAAAAACTAATAGTAATGTGAACATTCGGTTTAAAATATTGGTATTAAAATTAAAACTCTAGGCTATTAAGGGTTTATATTTTCAAACAAATATTTGGTTAAGCTGGTAATTTTTTTAGTGGAACTTTAACCTGTTAAAATGTTTTCGCATTACTGGCAACACTGTGGCTCCTATCAAAAAAGCGATTACAAAGATACAACTACCCGTAGCGCAGGAATGTATAAAAAATATAATTGATTAATCCATCACAGACTATTGTTTCAATTGATGTCAGATCTACTTAATACTAAACGTCCGCTCCGTACAGCGCGTGCAAGTGTATATGTAATTTGTATACTTCAATACAAATTAATAATGCCTTATGTCTACATCAGTTTTGTATTGGAACTTTATGTGTGTTGGTGTATTGTCGCAGATTATTTGATATTTAATGAAGGAGGGTAAAGATTTTTTAAAATAAGAAAACCCGGGTGTCTGAACCTGAATGTTATTAATGATGTTAACACCCGTCTGTGTGATGATACGATTCCATAAAGACGTTTCATTTTGTTTCAAGACGATAAAGTCAACGTCGCGTTATCACAAGTATGACATCATCGTGTTTCGTTACTCTATTGAATATAGAAAATAAAAAAATACGAGAAAAAAATCTTTAATACCCTCATTCATAAAATATTCTAGTTTTTTATTATAATTAATATCCACATTCATGTTTCAATATCTATAATTAAATTACTCTTCGATTAATGTTTATTATATAATTTTGACAACTTAAATTTTGAATAAATCCATATCTTTATTCATTTAATTTGCCGGTACCCAAAATAAAAAAAGGTTTTTATTCCATAATTTGTGCGTCGTTTTTTGGCTAGAGGTTACTGCATTCAATATGGCCTACCTTACCTTACCAGCTATGGCTATAGCTTAATCAATGCTAGGGTGTGTAAATTATTTACTTAAGCAGTAATACTAGTCGCAGGTAAACTAGTGAATTATATTTAACATTTACTATAAGTATGGATTTTTAAATTTTTATATACATTAAAATTTTCAGCTTGTGACTATCGTGTTGAATTTCTAATCTAGTTTTGTTTATATGTTAAGTTAAACTTAAACACTTAAAGTTCTTTGTATACTTTGTTCAGTTATTATATATTTTAGCAACACCCAACCAAGTTATAAAGAATTAATTTTCAGCAATTCTTTTATTAATTTAGTTACTTCATATTTATTAACTGTTATCTTTTGATTCTTTACTATAACAACTTATTATCAGTACGAAGGCCACGCCGGTGACGCGCTATGATACCATTAAATTATATTTTCATCCCCTCCAGCTACATTTATTTTATTTTAAATATCTTTTATACTTTTCGTATGCAGGGAAGTCGACGTTTTACTAAAATTAAAATTAATAAACAAAATAAAACATGATAAAATTAATTACAGCATTCCAGCCATGTACCAATACAATATAAGATTTTTTTAAAATAAAATATTTTATTTGTGTACATCTAGAGTTCAAAGAAATATTTTTAATTGTTTTCTATGTTTCTTTTATATCTTGTAAGAACAAAAATAAAAATTCAAACACATTTCAATATTACACCTTAAGATTTTGTTATTATATATATTATTAAGGTATCTTCAATTATATACGGGGCGGTACCGCCACTTTGGAAACCTATGCTTATTTACTCATAATAGATTATATTTTGAAAATTAAGTTTCAACTAATAAGAGCCTTAATAGATTTCATTTATTAGCAATTGATTTGTGTACCTAGATAAAGAATTTTGACATTAATACATTGTTCTATTATTATTTGAACCTAAAGCTAAAATAACTAATAACGACATATAGTTTGGTTTCATAAAGCCAAGCAATTATACATATATATATTTATATACTTGTCTAATGTCACACGTACGGTGTAGTGATACCGTTACAGTGTTGTCTATGCTATTGCTTATAACGTTACAGCTGAGCATTTGATGCGGAAATTGACGAATTAATATTTTTGAACACTTCTAGTGTAAGACACGTAGAGAATATAAATTTTGTTTAATCATAACTTTTTAAATACATTTTCGTGTGTTTACAATTTTAAAAATCGATCATAAACTAACGATCTTCGAATTTTGTTTTCGAACACATTGACAACACACACAATTTGGAATAAAAATCAACATATAGTTTAATTTTGTTTCTAAGTCACGGTACTTTAAATGTGATTAGATATTAAAATATAATTGAATCGTTTAATATTATTAGTAATTAGAGATTATTTCTTACAGCTAAAAGCTTTACCGACAACCCTCAAAATTTCTGCTACCCACAATGTATTTCCAATACATAAGAAAATTAAAAAGAATAAAACTCCGAGTCGTACACGTGCTTGTGGTCATCGGGCTTATTTAGCCACGGGTTTCCTCGGTAGTGCTGGGCTTACCAATGAGTTGCTAATGAGCGTGTCTGGGTCAAGGGCTCGTGTTTGCCATGAGCTCACGGGTGCCTGAGCCGACGGGTCACGTGTGGTCGCGGGCCGGAAGTGCGAAGGGTCACCGCCAAGCACGGCGAGGACTGCTCGCGACGCCGGCCTGTCACCTGCACGTTCTCAACTGCCATATTCGCACTCTCCCGTCACTGCGAACATTAAAAACATTTATCTGTATGAATACGACTCCTTTATTACAAAAACTTCTGAAGAAATTGTAAATATTTAGTACCATAACCAAATATTACTTATAACCGATGTATAAAACATAATTTCACAACCAATAAGTACTCGAAGAAAAAGATTAATTTAACCTTTAATATCATATAATAAAATTATAAGTAATAAACAACTAATAATGCAAACATTTATTAAACAATGGTGTGATATAGAGCTACAATGACAACTAGAGAGAACTACATTAAATGGTTTTGGTAGTTTGGTAGTTGGTAGGTTTATATAGGTAACTACATTCCATCTAATATTCAGTACAACATCAAAAGCATTCTGGTTTTAGTAAAACTAGAAATCTCTATAATGCAAAGTGAGTTAGACACACAGTTAACAACATCTAGAGAAGTATTTGAAGAGAAGAAAAGCTTAAAGACGAAGACTTGCAGAGACAACTAATGAATAGTTTGTCTCTTATTCGCGTTTTTAAATTATGATACATGGCATTTGGCCACAGATCAACCTTTCGGAAAAAAAATAATGTTATACAAGATGATTGGTTATAGGTTTAAAACTTTAAAGGGATGAATGCTCATTTTGTCACCAAAAATATTTAATGCTTTTAAATCTATTTCCGATTATTCCGTACAAAGTGGTCACACTGAAACTCTATAGGAAAGCAACAGACCAATAACTTCTGGACGTACAGTCTGCAGTAGTAATACCAATTTTAAAAACACTTTTTTTACTATAATATTATTATATTATTTATTATTTTTGAAATACATTCACTCATTTAAAGCTTACACCTATAACCAAATACTCTGTTTATCTAAGCACGATTTAAGAGATAATAATTACGAGGAAGAAAAGAAAAAGGTGGAAGAAGGGTAAATCTAGCAAGCGATGGTCAGTGTAAAATCGGTTTAGTGAAGTAAAAAAAAAAGAGAGACAGTGAAGGCACACAATGAGTCGATTGAAGTACAGCCGAGGAAAGCGTTGCCTGCGGAGTTAACGGCTGGTGATGCGGCGACGGCGTGCGCAAGCCTTCGCCGGTAAGATACTTACGTCTGTATATTTAGTTTGTGCATATGTGTGTTTGTCTATGATTTCATATGTCGTCCTTTTACAAACATTTTTAAGAAACATCGATAAATAATGTATATTATTGTATTAAAGATTATTTATAAGACTAACTGATGTTTGGGATGTATCAAGGTGATTTTAACGTAAAAGATAGAAGATTTGTAACATGTAACTAATAAATAGATAAAGTAGAGAAGAGTAAAAAAAGAGAAGAATAAAGTTTCTTGTTAGTTTTTTCTCGGTAGAATCATCATTGGAACCTGTCAGTAACTTATGGATACTAATATTACTTTATAATACATATTTACGTCTATGTGGTATCTTTAAAGTGATTAGCAAAGCCTATTCGTAAGAATATATATTTGTTTCATTCTTTTATTATTAAAAGAAAAGGGATGGATATACGTCATTAGCTTTAATCTCCACAAGCTTGTTGAGCACCGTTTGATGTTACGTTATTACTATAAGTTAGATATAGAACTTGCAGAAGTGCAAATGTATTAAATATAGTATACAATAATGTTTAGATGAAAATATAGTTTTTATTACAAAATGTAAAACAGAAAAATGGAAATCAAGTGTATTATTTATATTAAGAACAATTTTTTATCATCAAAGATTCAAACCAAGCAGTTCGTTGCTTTCTTTTCCATCACCGAATTTAAAGTTGGGTCATTTCTTTGACTTTATTTACTTTTACTTTCTAATCTGATCAGTGTTACAATAAACCAGCGAGGTTTATTCTTTTATTAAACTTATTTACTGAAAAATTTCTTAATGTTTTATCTTAACGTTTTAAATTTATTAAATATATGAAAAAAATATTAAAATTAATATGTCGTGTAGTAACGGAATGTGCTGTTTTAAAAAATTATTATTAAAACGCATAATTAGCGATAATGTCTATTATCGATCTATAAACAAGAATTTCGTATCGATAACGGTAGTTTAAAAGTGAATTCTTAAAAAGCTTGCTCAATAGGCAGGGTCTTACAAGTGCTACATTGAAGTATGAACCTTATTAGTTCAGAGTAAAGCTTACTTTATATTTAAATTATTTTTGTTATACACGATACGAGTAGCATTTAGCTGCGATCCCATTTGTATTTTTTTATAGCAATTGATCGCTATTCGCTCTGGCCGAAGAAACATTAAGCTATTTGTTATAAGCAAAGCGAATAGTATAAGTTAGTTTTAAGTGCGTACGTGTATGTTCACTCGTGTGTGGAGTGTGGGATGCGGATATTGAGGTGTAGGGGTGTGGTGTGCGGATTGTGGGTTGTGGGGGGGTAACTGCGTGTTACGTCAGCACCTGCTCACTGGTCGTCGACGATCCGCCACGCACGCACTTCGCCGCCGCTGCAACACACTCGCACGTTAATTACGCGAAATCCGAAGTACAAGAAAGTTAATACGTTTTTGTTTATCGGCTCTATTTTCAAAGAGATATGAGAACAGACTAAAACGTAATTTAAACTGCCAAGTAAATAGCAGCTGTAGTAATAAGTCTTTTAATTAAATCGTATTAATATGTGTTGAACATAAAAATATAAATCATTTTTGTAGCGCGTAAACGACAGTATATAATGATATACATTTTGATATGAAAGTCGATTGATGGAAGTGACCCAACACTTAGCGGTAAACTAGTAGGACACATTACCAGTTTAAGGGATCTGGTCAACTAAAAATTCGTCTTGGACTGAGTATTGTTGGTGTTACAAAGGGCCTATAACTAAAGCCTAAACCTAAATCTTTCAGATGGTCAAGATACCCTGCCTCTGGGAGGAAATACAGGGTTATGTGGGATTCCTACTAATTAAAACCAACTCTGTGATTTTTGAGGGACTCCGGCATCTTCAAGATAGGGATGATCTACAAATCTGCAATCTCTTACGCTAATGTCAAACTGTAATTCGAGGTTTTGTCGCTTCGTAACTTAGAGTCTGAAACTAGTGGTTGTTTAGGGCCTTCACTCTTAACAATCGCAACTTCGGTGAGCTATCACGAGGCGCGTCGCTGTGCTGATGGCGTCGTATAATAGTGGGATCTATACCTAGCCTAAATCCTCTTTTATGATAGGGAAGCTCGAGGGTTTGTGGCTTGCGTGTGTGTGTGTGTGTGTGTGTACCTGGCGGCGGTGCAGAGCGCAGCACGATATGAGACGAGCGCGTGCGGGGCGTCGGGCTGCGGCGCGGGGTGTGCGACGGGCCGCAGCGCTGCGCTCCACAGCCGCAGCGCCTGGTCGCGGCCCACGCTCGCCACGCGCCCTCCGCCCGCAGCACACACGCCCGTCACCCAACCCTTGTGCGCATTCATCACGCTCTGGAAAAAAAACATTTTTTACTGAATTAAATAAAATCCAAAATAACATACACTCATAAAGTGGACAGTGTAAACCTCTAAGTGTGAGTATTTGTACGAACGGTACGTGCTCGGAATTTCACTTTGAGATTGAATTAGGATTAAAAAAATCCATAGACGAACTAAGGTTACCAATAAAGTCCAGCGAATGAGAAAGTTGAAGTGGCAGTGAACAGAAGACATAGAGCGCTGAACAGAATGCCGGTGGGACTTTAAGGTTCTACATTGATGACCATCAACTGACAAGCGCAGCATAAGAAACCAACTCACAAGGTGAACAGCTATCCCTGTTTAAATCATCAGAAGACGCGGGATGCTGCTTCCAAAGGAAATCAATGGAAGGTCTTTGTTTTGCAGTGGACGTCCTAGGGCCGAAATGATCATGATTCCAAAATGACTTAAGGGACTTCAAGTATTACCCATGACCTAGTTCACAAAAAAAAACAGGTCAATTAAATCTTAATATTCTTATTAATAATAAAATAATTTTATCGTATACTGTTTAAGACGTTTTTGTAGTTTTAGTACGTGTAGTAAATAACGAAAAAAATGAACCCATATATCATAGAAATAAAAATCAAAAGGGTTGCATGATGGTACACAGTGAGAGTAAATTGAAATAGATATATTGCTGAGTCGAGTCGTCGCTGAGCTGTTGCACGACTACCACTGCATGTGCGGAAGTGGCTAAATATTGGTCTTTTTCTTGCTTAGATATATTGCTGGCAAATAGAAAAAATAAAAAGAAGTTTAATAAGTAATAAATAATTAGTCCCTTATCTGAATGTTTTTCTTCTTTAAAAACAAAGTCGCCTGTCCAATTTGGACAGTCACAGATAATTATTTAGTACGTCTTTAGGTACTAAGTAAGAGACGTACATGAGTGAGGCTGCCATCGGCGAGACTCCAGCACTTGAGGCTGGAGTCCCTCGAGGCGCTGTACAGCTGGTCGCCGGACAGCAGCAGCGCCTGCACGCCGTCGTAGTGCGGAGGCTCCAGCAGCCGCCGGTTACTCATCTCCCAAGAACCTGCACAAGAATTAATACACGCATGTATAACCACGTTCATATGCTTGCAAACAAGATAAACTTCGTGTATATACATGATCCTAAAACAAATATGGTTAAGTTTAGTATGAGTGTTAAAGTAAAGTAGATCAGGGTTTAATAAAGTAGCGTAGAGACAATGTAGTGGGGTAGGGTACAGTACAAAAGGTAGGGTACAAGAAAGAAGGGTAGGTTACAGTAAAATTACAGGGTTTAATAAAGTAAATAGGTGTTCAGTAAAGCGGCGTAGAGACAATATCGTAATGTAGGCTATAGTACAATAGAATAGGAATATAGTATACTAGGGTAGGGTAGGATAGAGTACAGTACAGTACGGTAGAGTATAGTACAGTAAGATAAGGGAAAAATACAGTAGGGTCTTTTCAGTATCTAGTATATTCCATAGAAAATTGCATCCGTCTCATTGTTTTTACCTTTGCGTTTAATATTTCCGTTTTTGTTGGGTCACCATTTTGCAAATTACAGTGTTTACTAAGTTTCTAAATTTATTTTAATGACGCCCTAAAAATTTCCAGTTTCTAAAATGACGTTCAGAATACAGTAGAGTAGGATACAGTAAGTTAGGGTAGGATATAGTACACTAGGGTACAGTGAAGTAGAGTACAGTACAGTAAAGTAAGGTAGGATATAGAGAAAGAAGGCAGAGCTTAGTGTAGTAGAGTAGTGTGCAGTAGAGCAGCGTTTAGCAGAGCGGAGGGTGCGTACCGGTGTCGGCGGGCTGCAGGTCGAGCAGGCGCACGCAGTGGTCGCGTGAGCCGGTGGCCAGCCGGTCGCCGCGGCCCGCGCGCGCCGCCGCCGCGCACATCACGGCCGCCGCGTGCCCCGACCACCACTTGCTCACGCACTCCATCCTGCGCAACGATTCACCATTACACGCTCGTCTTCAAACAGCATCGAATCAAATAGTATTACAATGTATGTAGATTAATAACTATACTAGTTCTGTTGTTTAAATTCATAACAAAATAATGCAGTATTGCCGAGTACTTCAATTTTATTCATTTGGTCATGGACAGGTGAAAAGCAATACTAAAACGCCTGTAATTTTGTTCATTTTGGTACTTACATTCATTATTAAAACTATATTTCTGAAGTAAATTATTAAAAAATACCACAGGAATTGACTGTCATTACTTAAATGCTACCGAAACCACTGTACCGTGTTTTAGGAAAGAACAACAAAATGGGAACTAAGAAAAAAAACCCGCCGCCGCTGCTAGCTTTCGTCGTCTTGTCTCTTAGGCGCTGTACCGCAACTAGGTAGTGTTTTAGTAGACCGCAATCAAATTTGTCAGCCCAGGCTGATATCAGCATTGGTTTTAAGAATCCAGCAGTCTTCCAAAAATAAATATTCGATGGTAGGTACTTACGTGCGCAAGTCCCAAAGACGCAGGCGGTCCCCAGCTGCGGTGTAAAGGCGGTTGGGGTCAGCGGCCGCCAGCGCAGTGACAGCCGTCTCGCCGCGCGAAGACGTCGCCACTCCCGTTGTGCCTGATATACCCGATGACCTGTTCATATAAAATGATGTAGATATATAGTCTACAACAGCGTATCTCAATAGAGCAGTTTGATTGTTAAGGGCGGCAGACAGTAGGCCCGACTTGAGAGGTCAAAGCCTTTTGCTTTAATATAAAAAACATATGCTACATAATGCGTAATAATTTTAGAATGGCTTAAGTGGCTCATAACATATAAATTGAAGAAAAATACTAATGTAAAATAAAACCTATTCGATAAATTTAAATAGAAAACAATATAAAAAAGAACACGACAAATGTCGTAGAGAAATATAGAGAAACAAAAATCGTTCGGCACACATGAGCTACAACATGTGAAATCATGTATGCTTCGCTATTTAACGAAAGAATATTAAAAGTTAAGTTAAAATTTTAGAAGTGTAGTTGTTAAAGACTTATTTAACGATAAAAATATTGAAACTGCGCCGTTACTTCGCTCAATTAAATTTTTTAACATATTTTTGTATTGCTAGGTAAATGACATCTTCAGAGGTTATTTAACATGATCTCTAGTAGTTTTTACAATGGGTTGGAGAATAAAATGTGAAGTGTTTTTTTATTATTTATTTTACAGATCCAAAAAATTATGGCCACTATATTTGAACCATAAAAGTAAAAGTTAAGTTAAAAGTTTCCTAAAGAAATCGTGCATTTAAAAAAAATCTTAAAAACTCAGGTTTGAAATTAATAGGCATTGATGTTCTGCAGATAAGGGCTATGTTTAATACACCGGTCGTGATGCAACCTTTATATTTCAGTTACGCTAATAATCTTCTTCCATTACTCGGAAAACACTCGCTCATTATGATCATGGACCGGTTGTAACGGCCTGTGTCCAGGGTTTGTAAATGACCTTAACAAGGTCGTCTGTTTACTTTATGGTTGGACGCTTTACCCTAGCAGCCATACTATCTGCGTATTTGATCTGTTTACTGCTATTTCAACTTACCAATCCGCTGTAGTATGATGGAATACTTTCTTTAGTCTACGTATCTTCTCATTCCTGATTCGACTTAGTAAATAAATCCTAAGCATAGCCCTCACTCACCATTCGTTAGTGTCTAAGATAGTGATATGTATTTTACCAGAGAGTAGCGACGGGCTGCCCGAGACGTGTGTCGAACGCGCGCACGGAAGGTCCGGCAGCTGCCAGCAGGAGCCCCGGCGCTGCCAGCGCCACCACAGCGCCGCCGCACCACCCGCGCCACGCCTCCCGGCCCGCGGTCAGATCCCAACCGCGCACACTGCGGTCTGTGCACATTTCAATCACTCATTTATATTTTACATAAATATTATGTATCCACGGTAATACACATGCACAATGTTTTGATTTGTAAATAAAATTGAGTCGCTTTTTATACAATGATTGTAAATGAAGTCGTATTTAATGTCCTGTGCAAATTTTGACTGTACCTTATTTTTTGAATGGTCGGTTTTCGTATTTTTAGGAGCTATGGCAACCCCACCTACTTGTTTTTTTCTTTTCTTTTATTTTTTACAGTCGCCATACACCTCTACCCTAAACCGAATGAGACTATATACTAACTCATTTACAGTTTTTTTTCATTCTTTATTTCCTATTTAACCATATCTGCCTAACTATGTTTGAGCCTTTACATTGTATGCACTGCCGGATTGCGAGATCATCGAGTCATTAGATTTGCTAAACAAACATCCTATAGTTTATACTACACAAACTATTATTCTGTGGTCATTACCTACGCCACCGCTGTAAAGAAGGTTGTGCGTGGAGGCGAGCGACAGTGCGGCGCCCACGTGACCCTCCGCCACGTGCGTGCACTGCAGCCACGCGCCGCCCGTAGGCACGCCGCCACCGCCCATGCTCACGCGTTGCTGTACACATTAGATATTATAAAATATATCGTAAAACACTCCAACAGATTCCAAGGAATAGTTTGAAGAGTGATTTTATATTCATAGTCGATTAATAAAAGTTGTTTATAATAATAACATGTTTATTGCACTAAAAACATAAAATTACGTAAGAATTACAAGTAAAAATAGAACAAAAAGAACTAAAGTACTCAATAAGTAAATATACTCGTAATTGACAAATTGTGTACAATTATAATAATCAAAATAATCGCAGCAGGATAAAATCTCTATTTAAAAATAGACGAATTAAAGCAAACATTAGTTTTCTCGAATAGTATAGCGTGTGTTCACGCGTGTGTGTGTATGCAAACGGACGTCTTACTTATTCTCTGTTGATGTTGTTGCTGTTATCCCGAGGGCTTTTAAAGCTTTTTCGGAGCTGAATTCACGGAGCGGAAGGGTCCGTGAATTAAAAAACTTAAAAATAAACAATGCTGGTCGAGCGCGTATCAGTTGCATAAGGACGTTCGCACGTAGTAAAGCCGCTCTACCCGAGTAGAGCTGAATAATGCTTTTGTAGTGTTTATGCGGCTTGGGACAGCATGGACCATAGGCGAGTCAAGAAGGGATTCGGATCCAACCTTGGTTCACCCACGCTATCCGCGGTTGGGGAAAGGGCGGTCGCTCCATAAAAACGGGTGTTGTGATGTGATGAGTAACGTTTGGTTCTGTTGTGTATAAACCGGTGTCTGCGCATAGTGTCGCAAGTGAAGTGGTTGCTGGTGCTTTGAGGTTAGCGCTTGCAGTGTTATGAGTGTCTACAGCGGCTGTGGTGTGGTACGTGTTCTGTGGGAACCTTGTGATGGGCGTGAGGAGTACATCTTTGAAACTTTTCTTGGCTTTTACTGAGGTACGACGCGAGCAGCGAGAAGCACTCCCTATGAGAGGGTTTGAGTGGAAAACGGACTTCTATAGATCCGGGACAGAGCGCGATCGTATCAATTTAATGAAATAGTACTAGGTAATAATAATAATAAATCTCCTTGTAGATTTATTTTCGATTAGGTAAGAAGAAAACATAAGTTTGTAGCACGTACCTTTAAAGGTAATTCCTTGACGATGCCCTGCGGAGAGTTGTCGAGGGGGGCTCCCGCGAGGCGGAGGAACACATCGTCGTCGCGCGCGCGCCGCGCAGCGCCGGGGGAGGCGGGGGGCGTGCCCCCCAGAATGGAGCCCCCACTTGCGCTCGTCTCTCTGCGTTAGTAGCACCACAGGCGCAGGCGTTAGATTAAGCACGACGATGTTAGACAATGAATCAAGATAAATTTTAAACGACTATGACTGCATTCGTTCACGGTTATTAAATTATATAGTTATTTAATTGCATGCGATGTCTTTTTACACATCCAATGTACTTTGATTGGTAAAAATAAGTTTATTTTTTTACTGATTGATTTTAAAATATTACATATTAAAAAAATGAGCGGTGGGTGTTTTGAAAAGGGTTTAAACAAATGAATCGATGATGAAAAAATATCAAACGTATAGATGAATACGGACATGCCTCAAAAAAGCTACTAAATTAGGCAACATTATTATGTAAATGACAACCAAAACGATTTTCTTATACTGATGAACATAAAATAAAAGGGTATACCCATATTATGACTTCAGTATTCTGATAATTAGTAATCTAACTAAAATTACATAATAACTTTTTGTTTTATAATTTAAAAATTCAGTATAAAGTATAACTTCATTATTAATTTAAGTACAGGTTTATAAAAATGGACAATGATTTATTTCGAATACACCTAGTTAGTGATGAAGAAAATTATTTACATTCATATATGTGTTTATTCGTAATGATTTCAATCCGTTAATTTCAACATAAGGTTTAATTAAATCGAATTATGTACATTAGTCGAACGATTGCGCCAAGACAGTTACACGAGATAGCAAACAGGACATGACATAAAAAAAAAACTTTTGTACTATACAACTTACCCTTGTCAAACATACATACTTTTTCCATAAAATTTGGATAGTTTATAGTTGTGGCAATACATAATAACTAAGTGGCCAATTTTATCGACTTAAAAAAATTGGGTATTTCAAAAATTAAAAGGCGACTTTCAAACACTAATTGTAGTGATATCAGTATTTTTTTAATTCAATTTCAATTTACCGAAGTTATCGGCACAAAGCTGTGTATATTTACTCCTCGGGTTCTAAATCGGTTTCCAAGGAGTTAAAATAAGCGAAAAAATCACGACGGTCTACTATATTTTAAATACGAAAATAATTTACTTGTTCTTTCTTAAATAATCACATGCTTATTTTCCACAAATTTTTAAATAAAAAACAAGTTGTAAACTTGACGCTTATCGTATTTTCAAGTCTACATGTTTTTTATTATATAAACCTCACAATACATAAATATAAAGAGACAAAACCCGACATTAAAGGTAACCATTTGTAAAGGAGGAACATAAAATAGCGTAATATGAATGTCCCCCTTTGTTACAGGGGGGGGGGGGGATAACTTTATTTAATAACATTTTATAGTATCTGTTGACACTAAAAATTGATATTCAAAAACCTTGCTTTATTACTAGTCTCGTTGTTTCTTTCGTGTAGATGCCCAGTACAAGGCATATGCCTCCCTTTAAGATATCTATGGGCGCATATACCATAATTATTGGGTAGGTATTATGGTACGCAGAGGACACTTTTGTGCATCCTCTGGAAATTCCTCTGTAAACTGTAGCAATCCCATATAATCAATGCACAAAGTGTAAAATATACACGAGATCGTAAGCCAGGGATCGAACCCGCGAAGTACAATCGCAATTCTCAGTCTTCTATCACTGAGCTACCACTGTTCCTGTTGTCTAATGACTTGATATTCTATTAATTAGCTCGGTATAGAAATGATTTATTTAAAAAACACAAATACAAGTAAAAACTTACACTTAACTTTAACTTACTTAATGTAAGTGTATGGCATGCAGGACAGCAAACAAAACCACTAATTATCAACGTTTTATTGTAGGCTCCAGAACAATTGAGGTACAGTGTATACAAAAGTTATTTACACAACAATTTAATCTTGTTAATACTTACTATTAAAATATATTGTGACATTATTCGTCTTGTGATATACTACTTAAATTAATTTAACAATTAACATATAATAATTAAGATCATATTTAGTACAAGTTTAGTACATTTTATATATTTTACACCTATTCAAAATATTTAAAACATAATTATTATGTTTAGTTATATATGATAAGATAAAATATTTGTGCCCACATTTTAAAATTCTATACATAAATTTAAATTTCATCATCATCATTGGACGTCCCACGGCTGGACATAGGCGTATCCCATATATTTTCAATAGGACCAGCTGTAAATGGCTTTTATACAGTGTCTTCAAACGGCTTTAAGAGGGGAAGTCTGTCCATCTTGTAGTCGGACGTGCATCGCTGGGCTTGTCGTTCCGTAGGCTTTGCTATAGAACCTTAAGGAACCATATGTCCATATGGTTGACCTACTCCCACTTCATCATGCTAATCTGCTGGGCTGTCTGTTATTTTAATTCTTCCACGAATCATCTCATTTCTGATCAGATTTGGAAGAAGTATCCTGAGCATAGCTCTTTTCGTGGCCCGTTAAGCAACCCCGAGCTTGTCAATTAGGGTTAAAGTTAGATACCACCTTTCAGCCGTAAAAAATCACCAATAACACACATTGATCGTAGACACGTTTTAAGACGCTGAGGGATATTGGAATTAAATTTTCATTTACGTATAATTAATTTTATATCTATATTAACTTTTTAATGTATACTTAAATAATTAAAAATCAATTGTCAGTTATATTGCCAATACAATTTTTACAAACATTTTATGTTACGTTTTGAATCTGCTATAGCTTTGGTATAAAAGTTGGCTCCGAACTGCAGCTTTAAAATCGCGGATAAAATAAAATTTAAATTTACAACATATTTAAAAAAAAAGGGTTTATAAATGACAACCAAACCGACTAGTGAGATTATAATATCACAAGCATTGATAATTTAAAAGTACAATGCACTTTTATTGCTTAATAAAATAATATAGCATGCAAATACTAAACTAAACGCTAAACGCTTATAGCAACAAACTATAATCACTATATATTATTTATAGTCACACCAACACCATATTAAATCTAGTTTTTAGCACTAGAGCAATAAGGTCTATATTTAAGTGTTATGTACAAATCGCATTCGGTGCAAGTCGTGCAGTTGGCGCCGTCAGTCCTCCACAATGTTGAGATCGGTGAGGAGGCTGCAAGCAATGGGAGCGAGTGAGATACCGACTCACCATGCACCCCGCTAACGCCCTCTATACTACAATCACGTGTATATGTTCTAGCCGGTTAAAACCGGATAACACGAGTGGATCGCATTGACTGCGGGCCATTTAATATGTCTCTCTCTCTCTCTCTCTGTTAGGACACAAACCTTCTCATTTATTTACCATTGATCTTTTCTAATAGGACATTTAGGTGTACCACTACGCCCTCTATTTCTACCGCCAACCAGTAATGCGCAAATATCACTGTGTTTCGTTTTGAAGCACGATGTTGGTACCGGCATACCGGTGAACGTGACGCTGTGTGAATTAATACATTTCTTTTTATTCATACGCAGTTTCTCAAAAAAATTGTTATATAAGTTCACATCAAGCGCATTTTTAGCTTTGTACTCTTCAAACACAGTTAAGTTACACGCGTACACACACATATCTAAGAACGCGAGGATTTTTTGTCGTTTGTTACTTCATGTTCCTCTTTTCTTAGTATAAAAGTTATCTTATAACATCACTTTAGCTGTAGGGCGCCCACAGCTGGATACAGGTATTGCCAATAGGCCAGCTGGACTTAAATTATTCTATTCATTTTACTATTTACATTTATACATGCAGAACATGCATACAACGTAACATGTGTAAAAAACCGGATCCCAAGAGCATTTAAAATTTATGGAATTAAAATCATCAACAAAATATTAAATTTACTTACGTTTTTAAAGTTTTAGGTATCTATAAGCACGAGGCAATAATCTACCTCTTTATTTTAATTAAACACTACGTAATATAAACCCAAGCTTTGTGTCATGCAGAGAGCGGTAGCGAGGTTGCGGGGTAGATCGCCGGTAAGATATAGCAATTTACTTCTAACTACTTAGGCTGTAAAGGTGTTTGTAGAAAAATAAACTTTAAGTACATGAGAATAGAGCTTGCTTAAGAATTAACAGAAAAAATTGGTAGTGAGGTATATTCTAGAGAAAGCTATTAATATGCATAATTATTAATTGGAAGTCTATATACGTACAAGGATGCAGGTTTGGCGAGACTGTGCTGTCGGCGAAGAGGGCGTGGACTTTCGGGAGGCGGAGGGCGGCGATTCGTCAGCGGGGAGGACAGAGGGGCGGTGTTGATGGGCGTCAATCCTCTGTGTGAGTAATAAAATTCATCGTTAGTTTTAAAAATTGCTTTGAACTCGTCTTATTAGTGATCTATGAGGGAGGCCGAAAATATGATAAGACTTCGAAATAGTTAAAACGTCATCATCTTGTTTTAAGTTTCGTTATTTTTTTTAAAGGTTCTTTTGAAAAAATAACACAAAATAATATTACTATAGAAACTTTGTGAACTTGATGGTTCGTTCTGAACTTTGCGCATTTGACAGTTCACGCGATGCAAATTGATATTGTCTAGTATTTATAGGCTATAAATTTAACTTATTTATTTCATATTTAATTACATAACGTGATTTTCTCGAAATATTTTACATTAATTGAATTTTGCTATTGAATGCAACGAGTCGATAACTTCTAGCAATAAAAACTTACAAAGTCTAATGGTAGAGATAATATATAAATAATATGAAATACAAATTTCTTTAAGTATAGAAATTTCTTAGAGATTAATCTTTAAAACACAATACCAAACAAATAGGGAATCTTTATATAAGGGAGTGGATATTGTATACACTCAAATAGTTCGACGATTTCTTTTAAGATAGCGACACTAGAGGACACCTAGGAGAGTTTCGACTCGGGCTTCTACGTACTAATATTTTATCGGATTTTTGAAAAAGGAATCTTGAAGGATAACGCTTTAAACAAAGATCTATCTCTTTCTGATGTTAGATTTATGAACAGGACAGAAAGCTTCAGCACTCTCAGATCGCTTTGGACTTCTTATAGAGTGACTAAGGGTTGAGGCTCTCGGTTTGGGCTGTCAGTTGTCAAAGTATATGCGCATAAACTGACCGCAGACTGCCAGGTGCGCTGGGCACGCGACTGAGGGGTGCTGGGCGCGGCGGCGTCCTTTCCACCATAGACTGCGACATGGGGTCATCATCCCTGCCAAACACTCCCAAGTCACGCAGACGAACTGAACCGCGCCTAGCCCTGGAAACAGTCACATTATCAAATTATAATAAATTTAATCAAATAGGCATTTTTAACAACCTCCGGAATGCTTATCTACTAAGAAGAGCCACACGGAAACCCACCAGTAGTTGTTTGTAAATGAATTTAACAATACTCAATGTATATATTATAGTATCGACGATTATAACTTACGTGTTCCGATGAAATGGTGAATTGCTGTTGTCGTCGGGTGGTGAAGCAGGAGCTGTGCTAGATTCTCTCGCACCACTCACAGGCGGTCGCTCTAACAGCGCACTGTAACATGGTTAATTACATAAATATAGTTATTTGTTCAAAACACAGTATTAGATTTTCTATTTATATTGAACCTTAGGTTGCTAATTAACTATTTTTTTAAATAACCAACCTGCAACTATTTACACTTATTGGATAATCTATAACGTTAGTAAGAGATATAATGCAAACGCAACGAGTTCTTACAGTATAGTTCCACACCAATTGAGTACAGATACAAAATCAATAACAGACCAAAACAAAAATATAAAAGAAACCTTATTTAAATAAAAACTGAAGAACTTTCTTCAAAACCACTTCATAATCATTTAAATCCAAAACTGAACATAAAGATCGAGTAATGTTTTGGATAAAGAATAAATCTTGTACTATCTTAGCAACTTACAACTATTTACTAGGAACAGAAACTTGTAATTTGCATGCTCTATGTACATGCGTATATATGAACATATACAATGTTGCATGTAATGATAGGTCTCTGGTATCTATGACAGGCCTATTTAACGATATCGTGTTTGCAAGGTAAGGATCACCTGTCCGAGGGTGAGACGGAGCGCGTGGAGGTACCGGAGGAGACGTGTGCCAGCAGCGCTGCGAGTGCTGGCGGCGGTACGCCCCATGGGTTCAGGTTCTGATCCCCGCCTGGTCCCGACGATCGCAGAGCGTTCGCCAATCGGTCGTTTTTATCTTCCATCTTGTAAATAAATACAATTTCTTATAATTACACAATGAAAAAAATAAAGTCTATTATATACTATAGTACTACTGAAACAACTGTACTGCACTTTAGGAAAATGTAGCGAAGTAGGGGCCGAGAAAAAAAAAAGAGAATAAACCGTGAACCGTTGACTGACTGTACGAAGGGAGATTCGGCTGTTTCTCTGACTACCCTCCTTAAGAGCGGATACGGAGAAGGACTACGGATGCCCGGAGAGCGCACTAGAGAGTAGTAACTTATTTCCGTGTACTAGGTGAATCGACGACATAGTTAAAGTCACTAAAAGTCGCTAGATGCAGTCCGAGACTAGTCACCATAGCGAGATTCTTGTGGAAGACCGCTGCCTTACATTGGATGATATGTGATGACGTCTTACGTCAGCTAATTGCGCGCGCGTGTCTCGCAGCATGCGCAGGTTCCTCGCCGCATCGTGCGCGAACTGCAGAGCGAGTGCAGCCAACCTCTCCAGCGCATATCGCCCCGCTTCCGCACTGCGCACCTGCTCCAGCAGCCGCGGGAGCTCACTCTCTTCGTTCTCCTCCTGTAATGATCACCTTAAGTTATAACAAAGACTGTTTATGAAGACTACACACGACTAATCAGATGTTGACAGACCGAATGCTTAGTTAAAAACTGCATGTTTACGAAGACTCTTATAAACTAAATTATTTTTTTAAATTCCGAATTAAGATGGAGTAGGAGTGAATGGGAGTGAGAGTGGAGTTTTGATGTTTGGTCACCTCAATCTGCATGATTTGGTGCTGCGTGTCGGCGATGGCTTCGCGCAAGTAGGCGAGCAGGGCGGCGGAGTCGGGCTCGGTGGGTGCCGCAGCAGCGCGATCCCGCTGGCGCAGCTGGTGTTCCAGCGTGGCCTCCAGCTCGGCCAGAGTGCCTCTCGCCGCGCATGCACGTGACACCCAGCACTCGATGCGCGACCACGCCTCTCGCGATGACACGCGGGACCGTCCGCGTGTGCCGTCTGTGCACACATATAATGATTGAAGGAGCTTGTTGGTAACTATAGGTATGTCATCATCACCAAGTCAGCTGACATACGTTCACTGCAAGGCAAAGGCCTATCTAAAGTTCGCCACGATGACCGGTCTTCGCTGCCCGCGTCCAGCTTTGAAGAGACTTATTGCCCAGGGGCTTGTAACGAATGGATCAAGGGGGCATTTAGGCAATCTGTGCGTGCGAAATTCTTTAGGGTTTGAAACGCAGCGTTGGATTATGTGAAGAGCTGTGCAACGACCTCATTCATTACGTCTTAATTATTTTCTTTACTTTGTGTGTACAGTTCGTCATCTATAAAAAAATAACTATTTGGTCAGTAATAAACGTTTATAATTTGTCGATAAAAACCTAGAATAAAAAAAACACTTTTATATAGTTATTCATTGAAGAAATGGTTACCGTAAAGCCGACCCGCCGCTTTACTACTAAGTTTGTCCCGATGTCCTCGCCTCAGTAGTGACACCTCTTCTTGTTTACGCTTCAGTACCTAAAAGAAAAAAAAACATGTATTTATCAAAAAATATTAGCCCTCGGTAATATATATTTACAATAACTATATTATCGCACTTTTGTAAACTCGTGAACGAGACAGCTAATTACACTGAGAATAAATTTAAAGAAGTGTTTACACGAAGCAATTTTTTTAAATGGTCAATATAACATTTTTGTGATATAATTCTATCTAGTCTTTTTCATTCACTGTCCCTTTCTGATTAAAGGGAATTAAGAAGGAAGGGAAAAGATAAAAAAATAGAGACCATTTCTATCGCATAATTCCCATGTTTTACCTTTATAACCTATATTTAAATATAAATCGCCACGACATATGGTTCACCCTAGAAAATTAGCCAATGTCATATAACCTACATCTAAAATAGTGCATCGTGTAAACGCATGCAATTAAAAATACAATGCATGTTATTACTAACCAATGAGATAAGCACTTCTTGGTTAATACCAAGTGTACTGTAAAAGTTGGTAGGAATATCATTAGGGGTATAATTTGTGAATGAAATATACTCAATACTTCTATATCCACCTTCTTTTCACTCATCTCCTTCTATCTAAGTTATCTGTCTTTGTTCGACAGTAGTAAAATCCAAAGATTAAACACAAACATACCTGTTCTTTAAGTTTAGTCTCCGCTTCCAAAGAACGAATCAGATTTGCGTTCTTACGAGATTCTTTACGTAGCTGCGCTACCTGTGTGACAGAGACAAGAGGTATTTAAGAGAAGGATAGAAGGATAAGAGATGTTTATTTGTCAGTAGTGTTGTTTATTACCTCTTTAGCCCTGGCTGCTTCTGCTTGCGCGTGTCGTTTCGCTTCAGTTCGCATTCGCTGCACCAATTTAACCTGCGACATGTAATTAGTTAACATTCCATTAAGACTTTTAACGTGTTTTGTTTATAGTTTTATTAGAGTTTTCAACATTGTGTCCGAAACAAAAAAACTGATGTTCAGGGTTTTGGTATTGAAAACCCTGAGAATCCCCTTTTTTCATTTATGGTTTTTAAAATGTGCTGTAACAAAAAGGATGAGTGTTTTCGATTTATTTACCTAGTTAGTAGTTAAGTTTAAGTTAAATTAAATCGACATTAACTAACATTTAAAAGGTCATAAAAAGCGTTTAGCAAAAGACATCGACAAGTATCGTTGGCTCCGGTCTATAAGGCCAACGTCAAAGTTCGCAGGAGCAGCGTTTATACTATTTTCTCCTCACCTCTCTGCGCTTTCCTAAGTCGCGGCTTAGTCCTTTCGGTAGTTCTATAAAGCGTACGTGCGGTTGAGTGGTAGAGACTTTAAGGGCGTATTTGTTGGTAGTGCGCACCTTGTCGCGCTTGAGGTTCTGCAGCTCGGAGCGCAGCGTGTGTATCTGGTGCGCAGTTTGCCCCTGCGCGCGCTGCAGCCTCGCGTGCTCGCGCTGCGCTGCCTGCAGCCGCCGCAGCTCGCGGGACATGCCCGCCACGCGCCGCTCGTACTCTTCCTTTACGCGCTTCAACTTCTCACTAGGCGGTGACGCCTGCGCAGCTGCAAACCAAACCCACAAATACATTATTAAGTTTCATTCGTTACATAAAACTTTAATTACTTTGCGCAATCAAATTTATTTATCAATGCTAATGTTGTACGTAGCCTAAAGACGCCCACGACCATCCTCGAAGATCGCCACAATAACCAGTCTTACATTCTCGTGACCTCGGATAAACTTACATACGTATAATAATAAATAGTTAAACTTATTTATTTATTAACACTTTATTTTACATCATAAAAAAAAAAGAAACAATTCATATAGACGTACAATAGGTAGTCTTATCGCAAGGGACTATTTCTAACAGAGAACCTTTGGATGGAAATGAGGACAGTACGGGATGTGCATACATCCAAATACATACATTACTATATACACATACATATACACTATCTCACTTAACGGACATGCATAAATGATCTCGTATATAGTATTTAAAAAAAATTCAAAGCTAATGAGAACCATTAGCTTTGAATTTTTTTTGTAAAATTTATTATGTATTAACATTGAAAAAATGAGATTTCATAAATTAATTTCTGATTAAATAGTTAAAAATATTTTAACTGGGCCATATTTGAAATATTGGAATCAAACTCGTGTTATTGATGAAAATAATAATAAACATTCCACCTCTCAAAACATCACTAGCAAGACTCAAAAATCAGTGTTTTTCAGCCAGTGTATGTCATTATCGTTGCCACAACGAGTAGGTTTCAGGAACTAAACCACATTGCGCTTATGTTGCCTCATCAAGGAACTGATTTACCGAGTGTAATACAGGTTTCCAATTTGGTGAAACTATAGTATGTAGCGCCCTCTACACCCTGCAATTTCAAATCTGAGGAATTTGCAAATGCTACTTGGGATGCAACATAAGCCAATAGGAGTAAAACATTATTTATTTTAAATATATATTTAGAATAAATTTATAATAGAAAATAAATTACTACTACTACTAATCACTTTTTATTGAATTAAATGTATAAAGAATGGTCTTGTGAGATGTATATACGCATACATATACACACATGTATGTATACATATATGTGTGTATATATGTGTGCGTGTGAGTGAACCCTTACCAAGGGTGGCCAGGACTTTGTCGCGTTCTTCGCCAGTGGCCTTGATCTGGTGGTGGAGCGTGTCGAGTCGCTGCTCATAATGCGTGCGCAGGGCGGCCAGGCGTCGCTGCGAAGCCTCCAGTTGTTCAATGAGGCGCGCCTTCGTGTCAATGTCTTCACTCAACGCCGCCAGCTGTGCCGTAAGTATGCGTTGCCCTGGAATATGTAACACGATTGATTGTTTTAAATAGATGAATGTAAAACTTATTTTCTATCAATTCATGTATACAAAACCCTTTACAAAAATTAATAGTTATAGAAATAATAAACAATGTAATTATAACATAATAAGAAAAAGTGTTTTCAAAATTCGGATTATTACTACTGCAAGCCATGTACTACTAAAAGCTGGTTGTTGCATTTTAACAAAATAAATTAATTATTGTAACATTATAAGTTCAAAATTAAAACCTAATTGTTTAAATTATTTAAAGTCAGCACACCAATACGGTAAATGAGAAGATATATTAAAACATCGCGACTAAAAGACAAAAAAGGTATATGATTTCCCGTCATCTACAATAGAGTTTCTTAATATATTCAGCCAACGATATCCCAAAGGTACCCTGTATTATTATTACTGTATTCCGTATTATAAATAATATTAATAAGCTTTAGAACGTTAAATGATACCTAGATTGCTGATATCTCTTAACAATTTTTTAAACACATGTTTTGATTGCATGTGTTTTTGTGTATTTTAATTGTTAATGGTTGTTTTTAAAGACAACCATTAACAATTAAAATAAAATGATTGTCTGGCACACCATTATTTTATTAAAATAAAATATTTATTTAAGATTTGAGAGCATTATTATTCTAAGTCTTACAAGGAAAAAAAATTATAAACCTGCAGTCTCCGCTTCAATCTCTTCTTCTCTCTCATCGTCAGACCTCTCGTCATCGTCACGATCGGAGGGCTCAGAGTCCCCGGCACTCTCTCCTTCGGCACGCTCCCGTTCCCCGATGGGACGTCCCTCTTCGTCACACTCACCGGGCACCTCCCTAGTCTCTCCATTGTCACTGACTTGAGTTGCTAACTTCCGCTGGAACTCCAGTTCTCCCATACTGCGAGCTAGAAGCTCTTTCTCCTAAACGAGAATTGTAGTATTGTAATATTCTACAAGGTCTTCTCAGACGCTATAAGAGTCCACAATAAATTTATTCGGTTTTTTTTTGTGATAAATTTTACAACTATCCTTAGTGGAATAGCTACAGCAAGCAGAGTAATTACTTTTGACTCATTTACACGGTTTTAATATTTTTAAACTTTCAAAAGTTGACAAACATTAAATTTTTTGCATGATAACTCACTACATGTGTATTGCAAAACTTTGTACAGTTTCCTACACAAGGATTTAAATTTTATGGAGCCTAAAGAAAAGTATAACATGTGTTTCTTTAGTAATCGTATGGATATTGCCATTTTTAGGTTAACTTTTACTATTATTATACATAAACACAAGGATTTCCTATCATCATCATTACAACAGACCGTAGGTGCCTATTTCGCTTGGTCCAAAGATCGTCACGTTGACCAGTCTTGTGCTGCCCGCATACGGCAACTTCCCGCGACATTTATTATGTCGTCGATCCACTTAGTAGGAGGCATACCCATGTCGCGTACACTGGCTTGTGTTCGCTATTCGAAGACCTTTGGGCCCAACGCCCATCGGTTGCAAGAACTACGTGGTCATTGCCACTTCTACGAAGCATCGAGCACAGCATTGCTCTACAAGTGACCTTGAACCTATACATACTAGCTATGTTCTGACATAATTTTTTCTTTACAAAAATTATCTCTTGGACTCGTTAGCTTATTATTATTTAGTGTGTATTGAGCTATAAACAGTGCCACAAACTTTGTAAAGCTCTCGCTTGGCGTCGTCGAGGATTGAACTTGGGTCGTGCACGGAGTCGTGTCGCGTTCGCGCCTCGCGCTTGCGGCTGGCTTCGTACAACGCGTTCGCTTCCATTAGTTGCGCGCGCAGATCTTCTATCTCGCTCACGTAACCCTGCAGTCATATTTTTTAATTGATTTAGATTATTATCCACGTACGTCATAGAAATTCCAGAAGAATCCATTCGATTGAAATTTCGATCAGACTGAGTTATTCTTTAAAAGCATTTTAACTTTAGGGGTTCCAGCTTTCCCTAATGTGTGAAGAGCCCACAGCAAACTCTGACGGCTAGTTTTGTGGTCATTTTTACAATATTGTACTTAATACAGTAGAGGTGTTCATTCCTAGCTTTATTATAACTTAAGAACCCTTTTGATTATAACATGGTAACTTTTTTTAATACCAATTATATATAATTACTAATTTTATTATTCATACAGGTATAATTAGCATCACTATATATTTAGTGATGCTTGTTATACTGTTACAGACATTTGTGGTGAACATTACGTAAAAATAGGAATTACCTGAACGAGCGTAGTGAGGGAGCAATCTGTAGCATCTGGACTGCCATCCCTTGGTGCCCATGTACCGAGCGCTTTCTCTGTCATAAGCTCGCTGTTTCTCGCGGAAAGCTGCTCTATGGTACCCTGCATGGCCTTCACCCTACGCCGCAGGGATTCCACTTCGCTTGTTAATATTGCGTTCTCTTGTACCACGTCGCTCCAACCTTCCTCGCCGTTTTCTGATACTACGCGTTTACCCTTGAAAAAATATTTTATATCAGAATAATCCTTTATATTTGCAATAATCGTCGTTTACGATGGGCCTTAAAAGAAAGCTCAAGTTCACGCAGAGAACAGTGGAGAGGGCTAAGGCCGGAGCTTCGCTTCGAGATCAAAAAAAAGAAATCCACAGAAAGAACTAAAGTCGAACTAAAGTGATATTGCTCGAAGAATTGGTCCTCTGAAATGGCATTAAACAGCGGATATTTACGAAAAATTCATAGGCTAAGAATAAAAATTCTTATTGGAGTATTTTGGTCATCCAAATATATTTTGTGCGGTATAAATATATATTTTGTGCGGTACTGCTGCAGTCTCAGCAAGGTTTTTTAAAACAGTGAGGTCAGCTTTGCCGATATTACCCGTCACAACTTTAAGTTATAACAGCGAACTTGCAAATCAGATTCAAAGAATCCTCTATTTACCGACTATTGTATATAGAAGCGTTGCTGGAATTTTTCCATCAATTCTTCTCCCAGCGCTAACGCTATCCCAAGTGGTAGCTGTGATATTAGCCAGGCAACCAGCCAAGCAGAGGTCCGCCCCTTCGAGCGAACTTCTATCGGAATGCTAAGCGGATATTATCAACAAGTGATAGCCAAAGCTGAAGCGATTTAAGAGCTCGGCGGCCTCTCAATTAGGACAAATAGTAGTGCAGCTGTCCGAGCCGAGGCTTCCCTAGAAGCCTTCAAGTTTTGCTACTTTAAAAGCGGTGTCGGGCTAGGCGCCTTTTGCCAGAAACCCGGGGAATCTGCAAATGCCACCTGGGCAGCAGTGATAGTCCGGTTCAAAACGAAAACAATCTTCTTATATATGATTACCAGTGTATTAATGTACTCTGAAATCCAAATCCAGAGCATTGGGACTGGTTCATGTTTCAAGGAGCATTGGTTCAAGCGATAACTCTTTGTATTGCTAGTGATTCGTCATATAAATCCCGGAGACTTACAAATATATTCTTGGCTTAATATTTTTTTAATAATCAATCGATTTTGAACACTCTGATATATATATTATCGATACCTGTTTGTATTCGGCTAGTTCCAGCTGTAGGCGGGAGACTTCAAGTTTGAGCTGGTTTATGGTCCGGGAGGTGAGGTCCTGGTTGACCACGCAGCGGTTCTTGATGTTGCGTGCCCGGTTGGCGTACTTTAGCGTGTTCAGCGTCTCCATGAAGTCGCGGTCGCTGGGTGACACGCACGCGATCATCACCGTATTGCTATTGCCTATACATAAACGATATTTTTTTAATTCACAAAATTAACAGGCACTTTAGTATACTAGACAGAAAGAAAGTTTTAAGAAAAGAGCAAACCTTCTTCAAGTCCCATTTCTTCTTTACACTCATTTCAATGAAGTTTACACCAAAGTTTATAGAAGGCGTATACATAAAATCTATGTATATCTATCTACATACATACAATTTTATGTATTTTTAGCGATTAATTGTAATGTACAGTTTTTACTAAAAATACTTAAAATCAATGTGGATCTAGATGTACAAATTAAACAATTTTTTTAGATGAGTATCTTTATACTTTCACGATATATCGAAGCGTAAAGCTTATTGCGTGAATTCAGATACATTTTTCGTAATGTCGCCTAAAAATGTTGTGAAAATTTTAAATTATAACAATATTTTTTACTATTAAATAATCATTTTTTAAATAAATTGTTTGATTTTGGAAGTAAACTGTTTAAACATAGACTCCCCCTTTGTAATGAATATTATGGCTATTTTTTCTGATTTCTAACAAATAAAAAACATGGCGGCGTTCTGTTTTATTTTTTTAAGCGAAACTTTCTGAATGGCCTAGTATATCGTATCATGCTTACCTCCTAGAGAATCTTGCAGCAGTCTGGTGAGCTTCGAGTCTCTGTACGGTACATGCAGCACTTTTCTAGATCTGTCTCCCAAAGCCGATATGACGTTACCCAGTGCCAACAGGCCGCAGTTGATCGAGATGCCCTCACGTGCACGTTCACCGGTTGCTCCTGCGTTAAAACGTTTAATGTGGTGAAGTCATCTCTATGTATTTCTTGTTCCTAATGTCGAAACTAGACTAGCGGTTCTATGATTTTGATGTTTATTAACCACAATCCATGGCTCATTTATGTAATAATTATTATCTTTTTTTTAGATTCTCACAGTTTTATAAGAACTACCCTTTATAAGTACTTTTATCTATTCCTAACTATGGTTGTCTGTAAGAGATTGCCTTGTGTGATAAGACCGCCCATTGTACTTTTCTGTATATTATTGTAAAACTTATTAAATGTATGTTATCGTGTACAATAAAGAATATTAAATAAATAAATAAAATTAAATAAATTTTTGTTCCTGGACCAAATTGGCTTGACTGATTTAATTTTTTGATATAGTCTCAATATTTTCCCGCTATTCTTTTTCCAATCTCCCCTCTTTTAATTACCTTACGTTATTAAAGCTTGCCTTCTGCAACTGTTTGTTTTAAATTGTCTTAAAATGTCTTTTCTTTTTGGTTGGTTTGATTTAGAGATATCATTCATCAGTTATATAATGTAATTGTTTCATTGCTTTCTGACAATGATGATGAAATTATAGAATTGTAATATCAATTCAAAAATATCTTTTATATTAAAAATAAATGATGCTTTTTATTGACGCGTCTTCCGTTTCCCTGCTTTCTTTTCATGTTTATTTAAAAAGAAATTAAAATGAAAATATTTTTACAATGCCATTATGCCTTGATTTATAATACGTGGTTACGATACTAAATTTGAATTTGGAACATTATTCTTTTAAGATTCCATGAAAACGTGATCAGGAAGCGGTATATCACTCGTCAAACCCGCCTTTTGTGTTGAAATCGTCGCGTGTGTCAAATCATAATGGGAACATTATTTATGGCCAGTATTCGTTTATTAAATATTTATTTTTTTAGGGACGGATTCTATATATAAATTCAAATTTCTTCTTTTTTGTCTCTGATAACCTGAAATTGTGTATGATTCGACTCTCCGATTAAATATAGCATTTAACTTGATAGAATGCTTTGGCATGTTTGAAATTAAATAGTGTTATCTATTTACGGAACTCGCAAAAGTTAAAAAGGAATATAATTGATATTACACACCTTTTTTAAGAAAAAAAAAAGATTGACAAAACCGCTGTTTTTGTAATGCTTATTATGTAAAATTGTAATTTGATGATTTTGTAACCATGATAATTAGTTCCTTATTATCTAGGAATAATTAAAACTGAAGTATCTGTTTGTAATATTAAAATAACTGCTTTCTACTATATGCATGTGAATATATATACGGTACATGTATAAAAAGACACATTTTTTTTATTTTTGATTGTCTGTCTCTTTGTTCAGGCTAGTCTCTGAAATGGCCGAACTCATTTTGACGAGACTTACGGGCAGATAGCTGTTGTAACAAGGAATAACTTACTACTATTTACGGCTACTTTTATTTAAAAAAAAATAATTCAAGAAAAACGTACATCAAATATTGCACGTAAAGAAATTTTCTATAAAGCTACTTTGAAATTTTGTAAATAAATTATAAGTAAAATAAAAACGAAAAAACTAAACAAACTAATTTTTTTTTTAATTCCTCGCCGACGAAGTCGCGAGCACAGCTAGTTTATAATAAGTCTCTTATTAATACCTAACCATGATAAATAAATTAAAAAAAAACTTAAGTACATTGCACATATTAGGGGGACCAGTGCAGGCTGCTTCGAACCTGTTCTATTAGAAATATATGTGGAGACCCTTTGTCCAACAGTGGACGTCCAATTGCTGAAGTCACGCAATACGACAGGTAAATAACTTTAGACAGATCCAAATGGGGATAGCAAGTTAGTTAAGCAAGAAAAGGACCAATATTTAGCCACTTCCGCACATGCAGTGTAAACAATGCGAATCACACAACCGCCACCACCAAATAACTTATGTTTGCCGCATGTGCATTTATCAACGAGCTGGCGGGCGGTGCATTTCATTGCACGACTACCACTGCATGGCGGAAGTGGCTAAATATTGGTCCTTTTCTTGCTTAGGATGGACTTCCGCGAGGTAACGCCTGATTCCATTAAATAAGCAAGTTAGTTTATATAAATATATTAATACCTGTCCGTTTCAACCGCTCAGATCCTGCTAGATCAACGAAATGAAACTTCGCTGTGAGTGTCTCGTACTGTTCTGGTGCGTCGGCCTCCGCGTCGCGGTCCACAGCGTCCTGGTCCGTGGCGAGCCTCCTCTGTCGCAGGAGGAGTGTGAACACGGCATGGGATCTCGAGGATGAGGAGTTCATGTTGGTGGCGGCAGTGGTTCTCGCGAGCGCACCCGCGTGCAGTGCACCGAGCGCATCCCTCACGCCTCTGACTGCGCGCATTGATGCTCCGACCACTTTCACACCGCCGCATCCATCTTCTGTTATCCTGAGCGTTCCCTGGAATTGAATAAAATATGACCTCGTATAGCTTCATTGAAATATAAGAAAAATCAGAAATCTCGAATAATAACAACAAATATAAAATTCTCTCTTTTAACGAGTTTCTGCTTTTTAGATCATGAACAATTGCGGACTAATTTTGATAAAAACTATACAGAGAAAAAGCGACCGCTGGGACCTTAGGGTTCTGGAGTGTTGACCACGGACCGGCAAGCGCAGCTAAGGATGTTCATCCACAAGGTGGTTATGATCATTGTAAGGTGCTAGATGTTGGCCCCTTCCAACAGATTGAATGGGAAATTTATGAACGTCTGCGTCCAACAGTGGATGTCCTTATGTTGAAATAATGATACATACAATCAATTTGAGTGCCGTAGAAAGAGTCGGCATAGTCCTGGAAATAACCAGTGCACTTTGGAAACACTGATGTTTATCCAAATCACTGAAAACGAGCACTGAGGGTGATTGACGTATATTAATCTTACAAAAGTTTGTTCCCACTCATGGGAGTAGGTATCTTGTGGAGACCTAAAACATTTTTAACAAAAAAAGTTATAATCTCTGTTATTGTTATTTCAATTGGAATAATTTTAGTACGTGTCATGGCACAATAATTAAATCAGACGAGAGGAAATGCATTAAATATACAAAGACAGTAATGTCTGTTCGTGTATGGCATACGAAATGGCATCACTATATGCAGTCAATGACATTTTACTTCCACTCAAAATTGCCACTCGCGTTTCAAAAATTTTAAAAGTATGAACACATAAAAAATATTAATGAAGTGATTATGGATTGAAAAAACAATTTTCTTTTTACGTCTATAAGTCGTATAACTCAATAGCCTGTGTAGCCTACCAGTGCCTGTGCAGTGAGTAGGTATTTGAAATTAAAAAAAAATACACAAAGGCATTGCGGTCTACATCTAAAAATGTTCTTACTTTCTAACCTCTGCTGTATGGTGTCACGTAAATATAATTAGTATTAAAAGTATTGTTTGACATAAAGTTTGAAGGTATCTCGATTCCGAGCTCCTGATACAGTGACGAAGACAGGCCTACTTTCCTCAGATGATGCACAACGATAATTGCGGACGTAATTAATAGTAATAAAGGTGAAAATAGTACAGGTCGGGTATGAAATTAGAGGAATACTAAAAAAAATACTAATGTGAAATAAATAAAGCTAAAATAAATAAAACCGAAACTTTGTGAAAGTATCTGAGTATTTTAATAAAGGATGTCATATATTACAATTGCATTGTAATGCTCTGTTCCTTAAACATGATAGGGGAGAGCGAAAGGTCCCCAATAGCGGAAGTCATTTACTAAATAAAAAGGTACCTCAGAATTGCTACGACATATCGTCCTCTAACACCACAGCTCTACCCGTGAGGAAATGTCGGAGACACAAAAACAAAGTAAACCGCGTTGTAACCCAATAAAAAAGTGTTCGAGGCCATAGAGTAGTGAAAGCAGATATTAAATAACTAAGTAACAATTAAAAAATTAAAGCGGTCCATTAGAGTTATTTTAAATACAGTGATGAAACAAAAACACAATCATTTTCAGTATTATTTCGCAGCGTGCACTTTCAGGAGTTCGGACCGTAGAACATCCTCCCACAGGGTGAACAGATGATATGATGATATGATAACGTGAATGCAGGCCGCTTCCAATCGGTCTTACCAGATTGTACGGCAGACGTTCTATTATCTATACATATTTATATAAGAACAACATAGCGTTTTCAATATTTCAAAAAAGGGACGAATATGTAACGTGTGTTAAATAAAGACAAAAAAATCTTTTTGCACTATGGATAAATTTAATTTGTTAATAGTTTCACTTTTACGTTAAAACATACTTCGCCTTATCTATATTAGTTAAAATTTGTTTTTTTTTTCTACGGCTGTAAAGATGAGTATAATTTAAATAGCTTTAAAAAGTGGTTGAAATCGATATTAACCCTGAAGCAGTACTTGTGTAACCACGGTTTACACTAAGAGGATTGGTACACCGTACAAGTTACCCTGTCTGTCGGCTTTCATTTCAAACGTAGTATTTAAATAGAACAAAGATCGAAAAAAGTAAGTTGAACTTGGCTTATAAAAATTTCTCGCACGAAAATCAACTACATTGTAAATAAACTGTCGGTCTTAATCGCTAATGACGTCATGAATTTCAAGTTTTAAGGATGCAATCGATTCGACGTGCTAGAATATACTTACTTACAATCTTAAATTGCATGATCAGAGCGGCCAATAAGCTACTGAATTTCAGCAGAAAATTCTGTTTACAATAAATTAATTGTATAGGTGATCGAGGACTAGCCAACGCAGTGTGGGAAGTCCAACCACAAGGTGAAGAGATAACCTCGCAGGCCACTTCATAACTATCTTATTTATTGACTTATTCATCAATGTTATATTATATAACGTATAAAAAGGCGAATGTTGCATGCTAAGAGAATAAGAATAAGAAGAGGAAGTTGGAAATTTATTACCTTGGCGTAGGGATCCTTGGCTGGGTCGAGCAAGTCAACGATATCTTCATTGTAGAGTTCAATGAACTGCGCCTGAACGGAGAACTCAGGAGGCAGGTGGCCCTGCGCGCGTGCGTCTTCTGCTCGTTGTTCGGCGCCCGCAAACAGGTCACGGATGGCACGCGGGATGATACCGCGCCTACTCTCCTCACCGTCGCCTTCGCCCTCCCATCCGCTGCCCATTGTGTACGTCTTCCCGGATCCCGTCTATTAACAGAAAGAAAAACTTGCATTGCAGTTATAATATAAAACGACAAATCCATTATCCGCGAATACATTCAGAACAGGTTTGGTCTGTGTATATTTTTTCTTTACGAGATCGAATTAGGAATTAGAAAATCTAGCGGATTGTCAAATTAAACTTGAAGTTGCATTAAGCAGACCACATAGTGCGCAGAACATATAGCTGCTGAAGCCTTAAGGTTCTAGAGTGAAGACCACGGATTAGCAAGCGTACCTTGTTGAGGTCATAGGAAACCGCTGGATGCGGGCCACTGTCAAACGTTTTTATTAGAAATGTCTGTAGCTGATCAATGTCCAGTAGTGGATGTGTTTAGGCTGATCTATATTCTATAGTCATTGTGTAAGCAATAAATAACCGGCACGTGGTTCTGCGTGTATTGAGCGGGCGTCTGACCGTCTGTAACGACGCGCGCGTGTTCGCAATACAAATTTTTAGAGTATCGGGCTTACATATGAATGATTGCATTTTCATCGTCTAGGCAGAGTTTTATTTGGTAAAAGATTTCCCCCCATCTTTTATACAGACATCCTGCCTTCTGGGAGGGAGACAGGGCAGTCGCCTTAGAAATATGGAAGGGGATCCGGAATCGCCCACAGAACGTACGGACTACTGCCTAGACACATCTCGAGGGATCGTCTAGGCAGCTAGACCAATTTATCTCGACAAATTAATCTGAAAGTATACAGGGTGATTGATTATGGTTGTAAGACATTTACAAATTCACAGTTTGCTAACCACATCTTTGTATTAAAACTCTTCTATCTATCTGACTAAGGATTACACTGTTAACTGGAGCCTCTTATAAGTAAAATATTCTATGTAAACCAATTTTTAGGGGTTTTGTTCGTAAATGTCTCACTCTCATAATATGTGTTCATTTACGTATACTATTTACAGCAAAAAATATTATCTATTTCTAATCATAAACATACATACACACACTTATGTGTATGTATATATACATATATATATATATATAAATACACGAGTGCTTCAGGATACAATTAAACACACCAATATCATATTTGTTTAAAAATTATTTCTGTCGAAAATCCGTAGTCCTGGCACATTCCATAATATATATTTTATTATACATAGCCATAGTTATGTTAAATATAGGTGAAAAAAACCCTCATTAAAAATTATCTATCATACTTCAACGATTAATGCTTCATAGCTTACGGCTTTAGGATTAAACGGTGGGCACTTTGCTGACAGCGCAATTTCCTCGTGCCGTTTGCACGTTCACGCGAATATATCACGATAAGAATATCACCTACTGGAATTCATTTGAATTGGCATAAAATAAATTAAAGAACCGGATTCTAAAAGAGTTTGAACCTTTGTCTTTATTTTAAACAAAAACTTAAACGTATTGTTTAGTTAATGAAACGTTTCCGTTCGTATGTAGTAAGAATGATAGTAAGTCGATATGCGCACAGGTGAGAAAAGAAAATACAATAATCTAAAATAACAAAATAAATAGATTAGAATAGCGTTTATTGATTTTTTTTATATAAAAACCTAAATAACAAATAATTCCTTAAAAATAATAACATAAACAAAATATCGGCAAACGGTCGTTAAATCGTTTCAGCTTTCTTATTCTGTCCATCTCTACTTCTTTAGCCGTCACGTAAATACCACTCTGTTAACATTTATATCCATTTCTCCTTCTGAAACACGCTGTAACGGGACCACTGCAATGCATAGGCCTCTTCCAAAGATCGCCACGATGTCGATCTTCCTAGTGGAGGCCATGAGGTCCACCTCCGCCGCATATACTGGCTCGTGATCGCCACTCGAGAACTTTATGGCCCCAACGGCTGTCAGCTGCACGGACTATATTCATATTATCTCATTATTGTTAACGAATAAATTTTAATAAAGCTAAAAAAATCAAGTTTTATATGAACCATTGCAGTTGCAAGTGTATTAAATCGAAAACCGAAGAGAAATTAATGCATTGACAACGAACTTAATCTTCTCATATATATTGTTATACGTTTAATAGTATGGACCCGGCACACTTAAGTACGATAGCACACGAGAATAACATACAGATTTACCAAGTCTTCTTTGTGAAAGCGCTTAATTACCATCTATACAATATAGTATAGATACGATATACAAAACGTAAACAAAGTATTCACGAAAGCCTTACTTTCAATCAGATAGCGATACAATAAGCGAAGTGAAAGTCCGGCATAGTGATGCGAGACTAGATGCGATCTAAACAAAGGCAGGAATGTTATCTGATGCCCGGCGCACCGTGCAAGCAGTGATGATGATGATTCATGCAACGGAGGAAGTTACGGAAACCGCTGTAACGCTTATAATCACCGCTTGCGGGATTTGAAATTCATTAACATTTTTTCTACATTAATAAGTGTCATTAACACTTAAAGTTTACATATATAAGATAAAATAAGACATATTAATAAAGGACATACAATTATGCTATGATCAGTTAGACCAGTATTAATTTATAGAAAAATAAAACAGGACAGATATGCCAAACTCAAAAGTAACCTATTTAGAAATTAGAAACGTGCGGTTGGTCGAGGAAAGTATCCGTCGTGTTCAGAATCTATTGAAAATATTAATATGTTCTTTAAAAATATTCATAAATAGATCAGAGCATTTAAACTCAACTAGTAAATGTTCTAGTTAAGATATTTAAGTTTAGCTAGTATTATAAATATGAGATTTAATCTAAACGACCTATCTCTTTGCCAGTTCCAACTCCTTTAAAGTGATTAAGGGTTGTAGTAGAATAGAAAATAGTAGTAAAAATATAGAATGTAAATGTAGAAGTAAGAAACAGTGCGCACGAAATTAAAAATCCTTTAATTTAATAAAAATATTGAGATTACTTAATATGAAAAACTACTTTCGTAGAACAAATAGTCGTTTGGGCCTTAAGGTTTTGGGGTGAAGACCACGGACTGGCGAACGCAGCGTACGACGTCCATCATCAATGTGGACAGATGACAATGTCATCGGAAGCCGCTGGATGTAAGCCGCTTCCAACCAGTATTCTTATAGGACATCTATGTAGGAGGCCTATATTGAGCAGTACCTTCGGCTGATGATGGTTGAGTATCAACCTAAGCCGAGGCTACTTGAAAAGCTCTCGTGTTTCATGCCTAAACGAGGTTTATACTAATGGTGACTAAAGGAAGGAAACAGTTTCGTCCCACAATTAATAAACAAAACATTTATTATTCATTCTCTCTTCACAGCTATATTGGCAACTCCGTAGAGAGCACATACCATATCTAATAAATTGGTTTGTACTGCATTTTATTACTCTAAAACTAAATTAAGTCGTGAAGGCAAAGTGCGAATATACACGACGCAAATCGCAATCTACCCCCTGTTAAAATATTCATAAATGCAGCCACAAATTGGCGGCGTTTTTACTTATCCGTTTTCTGGTGTCGTGGCTCACAATGCGGATTTCCCTGCACGTCACCGGGCTCGCCGGGGAGGCTTATTGATCGGCAGCGCGCCGTTCAATTACGAGCCACGGACTGGAACGCTACGCCATTGTTTCATGTTGTTGGGAGAAGGATATATTTTTTTTATTAACTAAAAGATTACATGACTGCGGAAAAAGCAGTCAGAAAAGTTTATATATTATATTGAAAACGAATCGATTTTTTTTTATTCGAACTGTCCCAACAGAATATGTACGTACGATCAAAAGAGTTTGTAAATGTAAAAAATTAAATAAGTTTTATTTAATTTAAAACGCATCCATTGTTAGATGTTTTTCAATAATAATTACAAAAACTTTTTTCTGAATTATTTAATACACTACAGTAAAGCATTATAATATCACAATTTTTATTAAGCATAATCGATATTTAAGTACAAATTTTTTACCTACATTTACGTTAAAGGTGTATGATCTACATTAGTGAAGTTTTATAATGCGATCGTAGGTTGCAGTAGGTTCGATTACCGGGATGCAATCCTAATAATTATTCACTCTGTGCATTAATTATATAGGATTGCCACTGCTCACAACAAAGTTTCCAAATGGGCTGTAACAATCTCTGCGTACCGTAATACCACACTGCGATCTCTAATCTGCCTGCCATGCGTGACGATTATGGTATATCCCCCTATATCTTTAGGGAAAGCCTTTGCCCTGCAGTGGGCGTCTATGGGCTGAAATGACGAATCCTTTAATATACAGGGTAATTCGTTATGAATGTAGACACTTTATAATGGTGAATGTATAGTTCATTTGTCAGTTAAAACATTTAAAGTTGTTACATATATTCTCCATCAGCATGTTAAAAGTGATCACTCTAAGATATTTTTTTATTTATCTATCTATTAGAATGTGACAGTCCAGTAAGTTCTGGCTGTATAAAGGCTGCAGTGACAGATAGTAAACAATAATTTGTTTTAATATGCAGTAATTTGAATTTTGTAAAGACTTTTTCTTATTATAATATCACAACGTTGTTTATTATTCCTGAAACTAGTAATGTTTGAATAGGACCTGTACGTGTATTAGGGGGACCGGAAAGTAATGTCGTTTCTGTCGACGAAAAACCGATTGATTTTTAACGTTCCGGCATTCAAAATTTGTATACTAGATAGCAAAAGGTTGTTGATAACGAAGGAGAATATATTGTTAATAAGAAATAAAAACTTGTTAAAAATGTAGTCGTGCGAATCTAACTTAAGAATGCGACACTAGTTTCTTCAATACAACATCCTTTAAAGCTCATACATGTATCTCCAATCACCCTTTGTATCAAATTATTTAAATGAATCTCTACGGTTATTGTATAAAATTTTATTGGAGGATCAAAAACCAAGAAATTATTAAAATTGAATTTTTATAAAAATTGTGTTTGCAATTACGACCATTAAAATATAATTGTAAATTGAAATTTAATATCAAAATAATTGTTTTGCTCAATCATTGAATTTCTAACAAATATAACGATCTTGTCCAACTACGTTGCTTTTAGTTGTTTACAGTAAAAGGCATGTTGATTGAACCACTACGACAAGTTTTTGCACATCGCCTTTACTAGTCAGCATTAGGTAGGAAATGGTTGAATGACAGTAAAAAACGATTCATAAACTAACGGGTCCGTAGGTTAAATGTTACATTAAATCTATTTAATAATTTTACATTCTTGTTTTATATATTTATTATTGAAAACTTACAACTTACTAATTTACACGTTAATAATAGTATGTAATATTTTACAAATATAATATTATGTATAAGATTTATAATAACATAAAAGAGTTTTAATAATAGGTGCATAATGGAAAAAATTATACCGTATCCATTTCTAAGGAAGAAAGCGTCACTCATAATCTTTTCGAGTCTCGCAACACTCCTGCAAAAAATAGTTTAAGTCCATGTGATGCATTATATTGTTGAACTGGTTGCTCGCTTTTATAAGAAATGCATGTGCAGAAGTGGCTAAATATTGGTCCTTTTCTTACTTAGGATGGACTTCCGCAAGGTAACGCCTGATTCCATTAAAAAATGGAAACGTTCTGATTATGTTATGGGTTCTTAGCAGATCATGACGCATTTGGGATCAAGCTTAATTTTCATTAGAAATTGGGTTTTTTTTACATTTTCATCGTTTCAATTTCGTGACAATTTCTTGGGTTTACATCGCGGTTTATTTTATTTTTTAGTTTACGATTTCAGAAATTTTGTAAAAAAAAGTTGCATTTTATAAGTAATATTCGCATAAAATCCAATATTGTTTGGCGGAAAATATATGTATAATGTGTCGCGGTAGAATTTTACTTTCAATAGCAAAATGATAAAGTCTTGCTTGCAAATAATGCTTTTAAAACAGAGAAAAAAATAATACTTAGTTTAAATTTCAATAGGTTTCGATTCTCGAACGGACCCCTAATATCAAACGTCGTACAGCGAGCGGTTTCTTTGTTAGTGTCCATCATAAAAGACGGAATTAGCATTCATAGTGATTCATCGTTAAACACATTTACACATGATATTATCAGCTTACTTTTTGTGACACGAGATGTAGACCAAAACTCTTCACAAATACATGGCGTCTTACATCGCAATATAAAATCTGTACATGTAACATATATTAATATTCTTGTAGTTTAAGTATTTCACAGCTTACATAAGGAATAAATAAAAAAATAAGTAAATAGGAAACTGGGTTTTCTGTTTGCCACTATTATGTCATATATACTTATAAGCTCAATATAAACTATTATTAATAGGCAGGAAAAAAATTAAAATACAATTTTATGATCTTAAATATTTAATGGAATCAGGCGTTACAGCGTTCAGGGTAGGTAAGTAATGTTTCTTGCAGCGACTTAAATAATTATAAGTCAGTTTTTAATCGACATTGAATGAATCTCCGGAACTTCTTAATATTTTTAAGCCTATCGACATAAACATTGTAGTTGAGATTTCATACCAGTGAGCAGTATTCATGATGACTGCGGACGAAAGAACAACATAGAACTTTGTGGTTATACATATGCAATATATATTTGTGAAAGTGATGACAAAATGGAAACGTACACTGACTCTGTGTTTGGCACTAATCAGTATAAAATTACTCCTGAAGATGCCCCGTGGAGGGGTGAAACACGTGTTGAGTAATTTTACGGTGGCAGTTGTGTATTTCGCATTGTTTGCCGCATACGCATTAATCAGCGGGCTGGCGGGCGGTGCACTTTGTTGCACGACTACTACTGTATGTGCGGAAGTGGCTAAATATTGGTCCTTCTCTTACTATTTTAGCTTACAAAATAAAACTGCCTATAAATAAAATAACTTATATGAGGACTATAGAATCAAAAGTCAAATTTCGCTTGAAAATTGCAACCTCAGCGTCATTAAACCAGCTAGATCAGTTACAGATTCTATTCAAAAATTCATCTTAGAATCGAAATCAATCTATATCCACGCTAGTAAACGTTTTGTTTTGTGAAAACTCTACCAAAGTAGATTTAGCTGCTTTTGATTCTATAGGCTTCATGTATGTAATATTATTGAAAACCATTTTAATTCGTTAAGGACTCAGGAAGAGGATAACTATATACATGAACATATATATATGTATATAAAAGTAAACAATGCAGATCGCTTACAAATACTATACGAGAAAGACATTTGACTTGATTAACTTTGTCGAAAAAGACAGTTTCGTTCCCATACAAGCCTTACTCTGTATTATTTTATTATATATTAAATATTTATATTTACACAGTTTTTTTCACAAAAAGACCGGAATGAAAACAAGAATTTTGCCCATATTATAGACTCTGCAATGCACTAATATAGAGTAATATAGGATTATAATTTAGATTATAATTACGGAATAAACAATAAAATATAAATAATAAACTATATAAAATATAAAGAATAAACAAATACTTTGGCCATGTTATGCGCACGAAAGAGCTTGATACGGAGAGATATTTAATGTCATGTAGTAGAAATGAAATAGACGGATCAAATGAAGGACCATCACGGAATTAGTCGAAATCTATCGGTTTGAGAGATATGGACTGTAAATATATTTCACACAGAAACAAAGGAATCGTTACAAATAGCTTTCGTAATAAATATCGAATGCGCATTAACAGTTGTAATGTTTGTTCATTAATGTCTGAAGACACGATTTGCCGACACACAAAGTAAACTGAAGCAAGGACGTTCGCCACAACACACACAAACCGTTTCGCTTCATAAGCCAGTGTTTGATTTTAACGCGAATACATAGCAGCCATCAATATACACCTTACATTAGGTACGAAGGCGATTACGCAATATAGCAAACATGCAACAATGCATATTTATTTAAAAGTCAATAAGTTATTTTGACTCATATCGAGTACAGTGATTTCCCGTAAATAAAATAGTAAAGAGAGTAGTAGTAGCGGTACAGGACAGACACTTGCGATCGTAAGTCGCGGGTTCGATTCCTGGGATACAATCTTAAATAATTCCCACTTCGCGCATTAATTATATAGGATAACCACACTGGTCATAATCAAGTTTTCAGAGAATGGGCAGCAGCATTCTCTACGTACCATAATACTACACTGCGTTCTAACCTGCCTATTAAAAGTGGCGATTATGGTATATTCGCTCTAGATAGCTTCGGGAGAAGCCTTTACCTTCCAGTCCATGAGCTGAAACGATGAATCCATTAATGAACAAGATAACTGGGTATATACCCATAACCTGTTATCTTAATATTATAAGACTTATATAAGCCTTATAGATAGAGTAAAGACCGGGTATTATTTTTTTAAGTGGACAAAAGAAAATTCTTCCTAAAGGCTTAATGCAAATGGTCATTGTAAACAGAGATTTCTAATTTACCATGCACATATTAGCACTCGATAATACTGTAGTGACACGTCTTTTCAAACACAGAAAATAAAGAAGCTATTTACTAATACTAAATAACACTATAATTTGCAATAGCGTTCCTTTTATAGCCAAAAGAGCATTAAATTCAATTGTGTATTTATTACTTTGAATGCTTTGAACGCTTCTGTTGTAATTATAACTAATGATGTACTACCATTTATACCTTATTTATTTATTTGCAAGTCATCCAACTGTTTATTTTCAGGTATTATGTAATATTTAAAATGTTTATAGTTTTTTAAAGGTCCATGTTAATGGGGGCTTCTCGTTCACTCCTCTGTTGGGTGCGTTAGAGGCTTTATTAACTAATTTATTAAGTTTTTCAGTTACTTTCTATGTCTAATTCTCTAATTCAATCAATTACAATTTATTTCATTCTTTTTGTCTGTCTTCCATCATAATTTCTACTGCACTTTTTCATTCTTTTCCTCATTTTCAATTTTTTGTTTACAATTTGCACTTTTCATCTAATTTATTTTTGGTATACTCCTTCACGTAGTTACAATCTTTTTACTTAAATACTTATAGTATAGACGCTAATTAACATCTGCATGTAGCTTTTAGTTAAAAGATGACATTGTAGATGAGCTCTTTTAGATTGTAGTTTTGTTCAAATTGGGTTCCTTGCGCATCCTTGTAATCATGAACTAAATTGACCATAAATAATGATTCTTAATAGATAATAATATGTCTATGTCTAAATAAAAAACAAGAATTCAATGAATTCATGACATAACTGTCACTATACGAAGTATATTATTATGCTAAGCTTCCAAGGCCATAACTTATTGTAACTATTACTGGCCACTTTGTATCACTTGTAAATTTTTATGCAAAGAGAAACTTTTTCAAAATTTTATATTTTCCTATATAAAGTAAGAAAGAATGGTTACTTAAAAAGCGTATAAAATTGCAAAGGTAAGGCGATATCACGAGTGGCAGGTCTGAAGTGGATTTACACAGAGATGAGAGCAAGAAAAAGCATTTCTAAATAGAATATTGCCGAGTCGTCACACAATATGCAAAAGGCGCAAAAAGATTTTTAAAAATAGATATTTTAATTACATTATGAAAAACGTGTTAATTACGTATACTATTTATTGTTGCATAACGGTTCTTTCGATATCCATTACTATTATTGTCATTGCATGCAAAACTTTATTCATAATTCCTATCAAAAGACATGGATATTTGTTACCTATCATAAATACTGCAGCGATATGTTACGATTAGATAGTTATCAATGCTCGATTCTGAAAAGTTACACACTTCACAGATTCTATTCTAATTATACGGATTTACATTCTCTCTTACAACTTTAAAACATGTAAAGCAACTATCATATCTGAAACAATCCCTGTTTATTTTTAAAAGTTTACTTTTGAAATGCAAAATCACGAATAACATAATTTTTATGTTCATTATTTAGAGACAAAATGTTACATTTAATTGGTTCTGACATTCTTCAATCTGGAAACAGTACTTTACTGTTAAAAGGGAAAGCTGTTAATAGACGTAAATAAATGCAATGGTTTCGAAAAAAAACAACAATTAGGATGTACTTTCACTGTCTCCAACTTTTTGTTAGGTTAGCGTTTAAATGTTTGCTATAAAAATTGTATTTTAATTTATATAACATGATCATAGGATTGTAGAAAAATAAATAAATTTTATTTATGTCAAAAAATTTGCGAGGGGTCACCTAACCCAACCAACCTTGTTCAAAACAAAACAATTTTGAATTTGAAACGATTTAATTGTACACCTTAATCAAAATAACAAAGGCAACGAATAAATTTATTATACGGGAATTATTTTTATAAGCACATACAAGCCATCTGGTTTTAACTTTAACTTTTAGTAAATCTTCTCGTTCCAAAAAGTCAAGATATAATATTTTATCTTATACTTTATCTTATTTCTCTGTGTATCACAAATTGTTTAGTCTCTTATTACAATATTGAATTGTGAATGTTTTACAATTAATGAGTAGGTGCATAAGAATTTTTAATTGTTAATTATGCTTAACTGTAATTAATTGAATGCATTTCTGGTGCGATATTTCTAAATAAATAAATAGTCAATTAAAACACCGCCGTTTTTAACACATATATATTAAACAGATGTTTAACAAATTGATAACCTCATTACTGTTCTATTAAAAAACGAATGCCGACACGAAAATGAACATGAAAGTAAACATGTCCTCTAAAATTTGCTTTTGGTCAGCGTTATCATTGTTATCATTTATAAGCCTGTCTGCCCACACGCTATCTTTGCTAAGATTGCAATAGATAATGCTATACTTGATAATGTACTTTCAACAATAAATGTTTAATAATAACACGGCTATAACGCTTATTATGGAATCACATACGGTCGAAATTAGTGTGTTCGTTTTATCAACTTCAACACGTTGTATTAAGCGGATGGCGCCATAAATATTATTTAAATTATCATTTATTTATAAAGGCTTTAAGGTGATATATGAGTCACATAGATTATGAAATTCGCGATTATATCAAAGTTAAGATGCAAGGCGTGCAGTGTGCGCGACATTGGAATTCAATGACAACGTTTCAAAGATAAACCGACGCGGAATACGTAATTTTATTACCATTTGTTTTAGTTCGTTTCGCGAACTAATAACACAATATCGAATGCAAATGCAAATGCGTAAATTGACAGTGACCTTGATTACTAATATATTAGGGGGACCGGAAAGTAATGTCGTTTCTGTCGACATATACAGAAAAACTGATTGATTTTTACCGCTCCAGCATTAAGCATTTGTATACTCGATAGGAAAAGGTTGTTGATTGTTGAACGAAGGTGAATATATTGTTAACAAGAAATAAAAATTTGTTAAACTTGGTAAAAATGTTGTCGTGTGAATTTAACTTAAGAAAGCGATATTACTCTCCAGTCCCCTAATATATAATTGATCAGAATCAGAGATATTTCTTTGAATGTTTTGTTTTAGATATATTAAAAATATTTTTAGATTTCTTTTTACAATCGTCAAGATCGTGACATTGATTAGTAAGTCAATAAAGGTCTTCGTTGTGATTAATTTTTAAGATTAAGTTTGTAAGTAAAAGTTAAATAAGGCTTTGATATACTGATGCTTTATATGTAGTGGTAGAGTTGATGCTCGTGATACTCTTATATAATTTACACTTTGTTAATTAATTATATATGATTGCTACTGCTCACAAGCAAGTTTCCAGAGGATGGACATCAGCGTCCTCTGCATACTGTGACTAGACTGTCATCGCCAACTCGCATGTGAGCGTGGCGATTATGGTATGTCCTCTCATAGATATCTTCGAAAGAGCCCTATATACTTTGCAGTGGGTGTCTATGGGTTGAAACGACGATGTTGTTTTATAGGGATAGAACTTTAATTCGTTTTAAGGAAAAAAAGAATCGGTGTATTGTGAAACAAATGACAGGCGGGCATGTATAACAATATATATATATATATAAAGAATATATATATATATGTATATATAAACGGGAAATATCAGCACCACCTGTTTCCAAAACGTTCAGTGTGGCTTCTGGCACTTCCGCGTACGAAATGCACGCGTATACGCATAAGTATGGCGTATGGCGTCACCGAGGTGTGAATCTTTCTCGCCTTTTTTGGCACCGACTTGGAAGCGATAAGCGATTTATTCAATGTCAAGTTTAATTACTGTTCGACAGGTGTACATGAATAAAAAACACGTTTTTTTTTTCTTTAAACTATCGAATTTTTTTTTTCGCCGTGTAATAAGGAATTTTATCGACGCAAGTTAATCATAGGTTAATTGTGTTTTCGTCTTTCTTATTATATCCTTCCCGCCGAGTATAATAAAATGTCTACTTTTCGAGAGGAATTTCGTTTCTTCTAGGAGTTAAACGACGCGAGGCGACGACAAACAGAGTATTTGTATCATAGAACTAAGCGCCGAATCGATTTCCCTATTTTCCAGGATTTCTCGGCAATCCTTCATTTTTAAATATGGAAATACTTTTGCGATGAAATAAAAACGACTATGTAGAGACAGTGCAAGATAAAATGAATAGCTCCAAAGGCTGTTTAGGCTAGGGATGGACGTATCAAGGGAAATCCTCACTTATCTTTACATAATCGGTAAGTGATAACTGCCTTAACGGTTGACTTTGGGAAAGGCTGTACACAATTTCCACCTGCGGCCATAGAACTTACGACTTACGATGGTAAAATACATTCTATAACCACACTGATCTGGTATAGAAAAATATACTGTTACATTATTTGTGTATTATAGAAATTCAGAAACATGTTGTTCCATTAATACATTTTCTGTATTGTCCAATTTACAGCATCATTTACATATAACAGATTAAAAAATAATAATTATTTCCATTTATGTTTTCCTACTTGTAACTTTAAAAACAAAATCAATAAAATAATGTAAGAAAAACGCTTGTCGTCAATTACTTGGACCGCTGCTATTACGTAATTGAGGTATTTTAAAATATACACGTAATGAATTAACGTAAAGGATTACGGCCGTGGCCTTGATTCCTTGTTAAGGTTTTATGTTTTGTACGTTCAATATCACAATAATAAAACTTCGTGAGTGAAATTATAGGGTGACTGGGTAACTGGTTAGCAATGATAGTTTAGCAAATAAGTAGCGACACCTATAAGTATGGATTACAAGTTCAGTTCTCGGCATGCGGCATATTATTTGTAAATTATATATTATAGCATCACATTGTTTCTAAACTAAGAATTCGAAAAAAAAAACATATACTTAATCCATCTACCACAAATTCACGTGTTTGCATTTATTTGTTTGCTATTGACGTATGCTATGTGTTATATAACATTTACAGTTTCCCCAGCTAGAATTGGCATAGCGAATGTACGTATGAAAGACTTCTTAGAGTAACGAAGATTTGAGGCTTTTAGACAAGCTCCGGGCTACTTAGATACTCCACCAGAAGGGGAATGCAGTCAAGTTAGCTTAGATCGCTTAGGACGCTCTATACAGTATCTAATGAATTCAGGCGCTATGTAATCTTCCAGTCCATCCTAAGTAAAAAAAGGACCAATGTATAGCTACTTCCACCAATTTTTTTTGTATTGGCATTGGCACGCATTGGCCGAAGTAGCAATATATTTTATTAGTCCTTTTCTTACTTAGGATGGACTAGGAGATTACATTTAATGTGCGTGTTTACTCTCAAAAATGAGAAAAATGCGAGAATGATTTTCTCGTAATATTATATCGCTTACCATTGTAAAAAAGAGCATAAGTTTCAACCAATATTACCGCGAATTTTAGTAGCGGAAAAAGCGACAAAGATATTTTTATTGTATTAAAAATCCACCGGCATTTATATTTGACAGTTCATTCTATATAGATACTGGCAGTGGGCAGTCGACATAGCGTTTATAACAGATGGTCGCTGGGGCCCAGAGCTTGACAAACCATGGATTGGCAAGTGCAGCGTAGGTCGTCAACCTACATGGTAAACAGATGAAATTTGTAAAGTACTTGGGGTAACGCTGAATGCACTACTTCCGTATTATTACAAATTTATAGGGGAGGCCGACGTTTAACAGTCTTGCGGTTTAAAATAAAGATGGTAATTCTACAAATATTTTATCAAATTGTAAGGTTAATAAATCGAATAGCCTAAAGGGTGAGGATTGAGACTTGCGATCGTAGGTTCGATTCCCGAGATACAACTCTATATAATTCACAATTTGTACATTAGCTATATATGATTGCCACAGCTCAAAATCGAGTTTCCAGAGGGTAGGCAGCCTGTCAAGTGTGGCGATTATGGCATATCCCTTATAAATATTATCGGAGGAGGCCTATTGCCTTGCAGTGGATGTCTATGGGCGGAAGCGATGAAGGCTAATTAAAGGTTTTCTATCTATATCTATGTATTTAGTATATTTATTTGCCCAGAAAAAACGGTAAAAGATAATATATGACGAAATAAAAATTTCAGACATTACTAGTATAGGAAAAACAGTTCCAGTAATTATTTTTACAGTATTATTTAAGCGATGAAAATATAAAGAGAAAAAAAATTAAAATAAAAGCTAACGAGAAACTATTATACTAACAGTGAGAATGTAAATAGTTTAAATACTGAAGATATGTCTGATGTTTCTAGTATTATCTATTACTTGAACCATAAATAAAACACCAGACGTTACGCTATCACCGCTTAAGACTTTAAGTGATATTAATTACTTTCAAAGAGGAAAAAAAAAGTAAATTATTAAAAAAAAAGAAAACGGATCCGCTATTGCGATATCGTAACTAATCGAAGTGAGCGTCGATTCGCCAATTCGGATTCGTTCCGGTAAACTCGATGCAATGTTTCTTGAACCGGTGCGAATAAGGCTCAGGCACTTTGAGGCATACGAAATCTAGTAATAATGGACTAAACCTTTATGTTGTACGTAGAGAAACACCTATAGAACTACCCAAAAATCTTGCTTTATTTACATAATTTAATAATATTATAAACCCAATGAAACCCATAAACCGTCGAATCTTTAAACCCGAGAAAATCAATACAATATAAATAATTAGCCTGGGGTGAATTCGTTCAATATTTGTACGGGCGGGCGATATTCGAAGGGGTTCGGTCACCCCTGTTTCGTTAGTAATGATGGGAAGTACCCCATCATGCTTGCTTGTCGTTGACAGATTTTACATTTATAAGAAAATATAATCTACATATGCGTTTGTAAATCGTATGGTGTAATTTATGTTAAACCTTGTACTTAAAGTTATTTTATCTGCACCTTTAACCCACAGTGTTGGAATAAAAAAATTCTATGTTGATATGAGGTCAAAAGATGGCAAATAATGTTTTTTTTTTATTGCAGATTTCGGCTTGCTGTCGATTTATGGGACAGCTGGTATAATGATATCGACTAAATAAAAATGTATCAATTCGATTCTTACGTTTTTTAGATAGTGAAACCTTATGGACTTGGAAAGTGAATAATTTGACTTCAACCAAATTCATTAACATCTTCATTTATTTACATAAATAGATACATATATAATGGTAAAAATAACGCCGAGTCTCTTTAATTTGTAACAAGCAAGCAAAAAATGTTTTTTATATCATTATAGGCACAATGATCCCGCGTCGAGTAAAGATAAAACGTGACATACATACATACATATATATAAATATATTTTTATAGTTATTAATATAGTTATTTTAAATATATATATATATATATATATATATATATATATATATATATATATGAATCAGGTGTGATGAGGCAGGCAGTGCCACAGCAGGGTAGCTCAGTGGTAAGCAGCTGAGACTTACGATTATAGCTCGTGATCGCGGTCGGACCTCAGATATAATCTTGTATAATTCAAACTAATAATAATACTATAATTGTAATTGTAACTATAATTGTATAATAAACAGTGGCAATCCTAAATAGTTAATTATTTAGGATTGCCACTGTTCATAAATAACTTTTTAGAGAATGGTTAGCAGCAACCTCTGCGTACCATATTATCACATTGCGATCGCACACCCGCCTGCCAAACGTGGCGATTAGGATATTTCCCATATGTATTATAATAGGATATATACATCTTTAGGGGAGGAATAAACCTTGCAGTGAGTGTCGGTGGGCTAAAACGAAGACGACATCAGGAACATTTTTAAGGATACGCCACGGAAATGGATAATTTTCATATAATGTTTTCATATAAACTTTAACTTAGTAAACTATTTATACTTATCGTATTTATCTTAATATTTGTTGGCGATTATTGTTGGACATTACATTTATATTTCCACTACATAAAATGTATTTGTAATTATATCAATATATAATATATAAATGATATTACAAGAGTAAACATAATCATAATAATTAAATTAAAAATTAATTCAATATAAAATAATTATTAAAGTAGATACATTGTCCGATTTTTTGAGAACAATGACCAAGTTAAAAAGAAAAAATATAAAAAAATAAAACGTCACATTTACTACGTCATATTATTTGGGTTAATGGGCTAAATGTGGAAAATTTATGTGATCATCAAATGAAAGTGATATAAAGATACAAGGCAAATTCGCCCACACAAAGCGCTGAGTCAAGCGAAGCAGGCTGCATTTGTATGTAGGAAACGGCGCAGCAACTGGCAAACAACAGAGTTAAACCGCCCAGCCATATAAGGTTTAGGCGCTTATGGCATGCGACACCCTGTATATAGAACTGAATTTAAATTCCTTGTTATGCTAATAAGGTCTTTACACCAACAAACTGCTGCGTATTTACCAAATATAGGTTGGTCGTGTATTAGTGCATTACGTATTACACTTAGATGCTTAAATGATGATTAAACTGATAAAACATAGTAATAACAAATTCTAGTATCATATGTATAATACGGCGTGTGAATGAACGAGACGTAACATTTTCTTTGCACGACAGTATGATTTTGTACCCTACAACAGATCTGGTTCTAACAGCATGGCGTGTTATCTCATAAATTCAACGAGTATTCAGCAGTCTTAAACAAAATGTTTAATCGAAATTATATATCGCTTTGAGGGGACATTTCGTCGCCTTACCGGGGCTTAGATCAGTCGCCACTGGATTTTTTTCTCTAGGAGTACTCTAGGAGCCACATTTAAGTCAATGAACCGACAACGATTGTCCTGTTCAAAAACAACCTTTCCGAAGAAATAGAATAGACCGCTATACTATAAAATTGTTTTCATAAGCTTTGTAGATTTCTTTCTACGATTTTTAAAATCTAAGTAAGAAAAGGACCAATATTTAGCCATATTCAGTCGTGTACGACTACCACTGCATGTGCAGAAGTGGCTAAATATTGGTCCTTTTCTTACTTAGGATGAACTTTCGCAAGGTAACGCTTGATTCCATTAAATATTTTAAAATCTACTCAACGTAATAGCTTAACCGGTATAGTACTATATCCGGGCTGCATCTTAAGAAAAATATTAATAAGTACAGTGATTTAAATTATGTTTTCGATTCATGATGATATCAAATTAACCAAAAACAGTTTTTTTTTTCGGTTACGATATTAATTTCGTCATCATATTTGGAGGAAATGTTTTTGATATCTTTGGCGTGGTTTTTTTTAACCATAATTTAAAAAAAATTACAAAAAATCTTTTAAATTTGGAATGACGTTAGCTATAACAGCAAAACTGGGACATGCAATTTTCACATTTTATTATGATCGCTTTTATCTCGTAAATGTTTTATTTATGTATAAAGTCATTAAAATTAAAATAGGTTTTATATCTACATTTTTAGCCAAAATTCATTCATAGCAATTTCAAGTTTCCTTAAAAATATTTGCGCACTACAGAAACCGTTGTTAGCCAAAAAGCTCATTGAGAAAACTAAGGCGTGTATTCGACAAAACTTCTTATTTTTGTAGGCCAAACAACGGCCTTTGGGAGCGACGAGGTCAATAAACATTACGTGTTTTTGCATTTACGTAATATCACGTGTATTAAATTAGAGCTGGGGAGTGTTTTTTTATTTTATTACAACGCTACTGTACGTGCGGTGAGATGATAATAGGTCGCAATTTAATTCTCGTCTTTTAATTTCGCGTTTATTTGAATTTTGGAATTCATTCAAATTCTTATTATTATTATAAATTTACTTTCAGAATTCATCATCGATAGAACCGAAATCTCCGACAACCGACAACCTCCACTTTATGGAAGTTGAGAGGCCGAACACCAAGCAAACATGAGCAGGTATAGTTTGGGAGAGTCACGTAGCGTAGTATCAAAACTTTTTGGTTAATTATTTATTTTAATAGTATAGCTTTTGTTATTTATTTGTTGTTAAAATAAAAAAATTCTTTATAGCAACATATCGCTCGTCTAATTTATTTTTCGAAACTGTGACATCCTGTAAAGTCATATCATGATTTAAAAAAAAACATATTTGTTATATCCGTATATAAAATTGTAAATTCTTGTATTATTTATGTGTTCCACTGTACTTAAATATTAATGTATGTACCCAACTAGATAAAAGATCCGAGTATACCTCGTAATGTAATCAACAAAACAAAGAAGAAAGGGATATTTTACAAACATTAACATGGATTTGCGTCTGACATACACAAAGGAAGCACTTCGCCTTCTGTTGTTCTTTACGTCCAGCGTTTCTTTGACGCTGCTCAAATGCTTTGATCATCATACTAATGAAACTGCGTATTCAATGTTCTTAAAATCTTAAGCCTAAGAAAATTTTCTTTAAATGAAAAAATGGTTTATAATTTATATTTTTTATTAAAATATCTTAAACCCTGGCATGAATATTATTACAATTATTATTAACATACTGTTTGTAGTATGCATTACTTTTTAATTTATTATATAAAATAGCCATCTAAGTAATGAAGACAAATAAATAATTTAATGTAAGCCGTAACATATGTAGTAATGTTACATAATATTCATAATATATAATTATATTATGTAATTTTCTGTAACCAAATACAGTTCAGTAATAGTTATTGTATATATATCAGGACAACTACAAGTATCTACGAGTATAGGATTCGATTTTAAGCAAAATGTATGCGTTCTCATTAGAAACAATTACAAAAACATAAATGGTATGTTAATTCGACAAAATGCTTTGGAACAATCGCTGACATGATTATTAATTTGCGAGCCTTCATATGTAAACGTAATTTTAAATAGTTGCCGAGAAGGTTTAAATTATAGGTCACTTGAAAAAGATGGACAACTCCCTCGAACTGATTCCCAACGTGATGTGGCAGGAAGGTTCAGTAAATTGGCCACTGTAGATGAAGCTAGGAGTTGGGCTACAAAGCAGGTAGAGTCATAAAGAAAAAGAGACATAAAAATTTTCGTACCCTTCTCTCTCTACCCTCCGCAACGAACAACGAAAATATCGGCAGTGTGATTGCTAGGGATTATTATTCTTCACTGCCGGTTTACGATTGAATGTGGAATCAAAAACCGCTCGCTGAAGGCTATGAACGACTTGATCTTGTAGTATTCACTCTAATCTTACTTTAAATTCGGGTGCCTATTGAATGTCTCACGGGAAAATCCTGTGGATTGCGAAGTGCAGCGATTTTAATCTCATGAAGAGCGCTCCTGTGAAAAATCGCGGTGATTTTAGTCGGTGCAAGTCTAAAATATGGATGAAGCAAAAACCATTAAATCAGAACTAACGGATATGTAGACAAGTACATGTAGATAAGATAGTAATATGGCGCCATTGTTTTCTATCGGCTCGCCATGGACAATAGACCATATCGGCGACAAGTGGCGTCAGTACGCGAGCAATGCACGCCGACCTTCGAACACGGAATCGTCTACAGCTTATGTATTCATGCGGTCGGTTTTTAATCACATGAGATCCATTTAAGATTGATCATAGTGTGGTCACGTAAGTTAGGTACAGATCACATTGTTACGGATTTATGACGTCCATGCGAAATGATTACGAAAACAAGCGACGCCACGTGACTTTAATCCAGATGACCCTGATGTTAGTTGATACAGACGAAAACAAAAATACTATTTTCATCGCCGTAATAAAAATGTCAATATCAACGTTTTAATATATGCAATCTACAAGTCCCGATACACATTTCTTCTATAATTTTCTGGCTAAAAATGACGTAGAAAGGCCAAGTTAACTTTTTTCTCTCTAATTAAAGAAAGTGAAGAAGAAACAACAATAAAAAGATTATACACCAAGCGTTCTTTCAAATATATTCAAAGATTGTTCGGCATAATATTAGCTTTCAAACTACACAAAGATAATCTTTATAAATGTATATATAATCAGCATAATTATAAATGTTAATTAGGTTAATTTTTAAGATGTTAGAGTAGTTGTTAGTTAGTAGTAGTTTTTCGTCTCTCCTGAAAAGTTGCAAATTCGGACAAATCATTTTACTCGGTTGGGGCCGCGATAAATGTTAATTTATCAAAAAGACATATAAAAAAAATTATTGATATGTAATACTAAAGACTACATACAAGGTGACGTCTTGTTCCTTGAGTTACTCTAAGAATTATTTAGATTTTAACTATATTTATTTATCTATTTGATTAGAAAATCAGATAGATTAGAATCATACTAGAAGAGTCCCTTTTGATAGGAATAAAAATCAAGTTAAGCTCTAAAGACATTCTTCAACTTATACTCAAAAAATACTTTTTATAGGCTCTTCTCAAACCAAGATAAGCACGAAATTTTATTTTAATGAATAATGAATTGATTATAGAACTTAATTAAGTTATAAATGAACTCTTTTAAAATTCTTCTCTTTAAGTAGACAAGTAGAAAATAATGAAAATGAATAAAAAGCCATAAGTGAGGACATAAAGCACATTATTGTATCGATTATGCTGAATTATTAAAGAACCGTGTCTATCTTTACACCGTCATAATATCTACGGACAAGACGAGGCGACTCGCTAAGGCCTTCACGGCTGTACTCGAGGAAGACAATTGCTGCAATTACTCGATACATCGACGTTAGACATGATTGTTTCGACCTACATTCCGCTGTTTGGGTAGAATTACAGGTATCGAATGAATTCCTTTCCTACAATTATTTATGCATTCATTTATTTTGAGAAGTTTCGTCAAGACACAACTCTGGCAATAATTAGTCGATATTTTATTAACATAGGAAAAATAACTAAATACTCAAGGTTTAAAGGTTGTGGAACATATTTTAACCACAAGACAAAAATATCAAAAAATTACTGCGAGTAAAAATTGTCATTGGTATCAATCATTATTACAGCTGAAACATGTCCACAGTTGGACATAGGCTTTCAACTAGGACTTGTTGGAAGCGAACTACATCCAGGATCTTTTGACCATTAGAAGTATTTAATGGAATCAGGCGTTATTACTTAAGATCAGCATGCCAAGCTGAACAGGCGCGTTTATACATCAAATTAACCAAACTACATCGGATGGCAGCTCAAAACGTTTGGTTTAACCAACAATGTAAGCGGTTGAATGAGCTCCTGAAGATGCCCGTGGAGGGGTGAAACACGTGTTGAGTGATTTGGTGGTGGCGGTTGTGTGATTCGCATTGTTTGCCGCATGCGCATTTATCAGCGGGCTGGCGGGCGGTGCATTTCATTGCACGACTACCACTGCATGTGCGAAAGTGGCAAAATATTGGTCCTTTTCTTATTGACCATTAGAAGGTCATCTGCCCACCTTGTGAGTGAACGTCCTATGGTGCGCTTGCCGATCCGACGTCTTAACGACCACTGGGGCCATGAGGTTTTGCGAGAAAAGTAACTCTCAAGCGGCCAACTCTTCTGCAAAATTAACCGATACTTTCGTTAGTCCTTGTATCACCTCATTCCTGATTGGATCTCGTAGAGAAGTTCTTAGCAAAGTCCTCTCCTTGGGATATTGAGCGTAATAATTCGAGAAGTAATGAATGTTAATGAAATATTAACAAGTAATTAAGACACAGGTCGGGCACGTGGGCGACCGCCCGCGCGGCGTCCAAGCCTCGGGCGTGTTGCGACACCGTATGCTAATAGTCGGCCTGCCATTGAGAGGTTCTCGTGGGGCGCTGCTAGCCGCCACGGCGTGGGCTGCTCTGGAATTCGCTTCTACATCCGACTAACGTGTTATGTCAATGGCATGATGTACTGCACTGTTCTATTATTTAAGCCATCATTATTAGATACACGTACACTATAAAGATTCTGGTTTCAAAGCAATTCGAATAACGTCACAATATCACATATAATTATAATTTTAATTAAGTTTTAAAAAATATTAGAAATGAGCGATGTAATCTTTAAGTTGTATGTTCAAAATTATCTAAAGTTGAGTTTCTTTAACGATAGAGAAAAACATCAGGGAAAACCAGCAAAACTAGGTACGGTAGGGAAACTTCACGTGCGAAATAAAATCATCAAATCTCAAAAATTGTTACTATTTTTGAAAGCTCTGGAACGCCTTTACGATACTTCCTTGTAATTTTAACACAAAAATATAAAAATTTCTGTTACGTTATGAATTAGTTTTTTTAATAGTGATAATACAGCTTGGAAATATATTGCTGCAAGTAAAGTACGAAATTTATGAAATTTATCGGAAAAAACCGACCGTGTTTTCTATGGTCGCTTCTTAAATAAAGACTGGTGAATGTGTGCTCAAATTGAAATATACATTTTCTTTGTTGGAATGCGACAGGGTAATAATTTCTAACAGTACAAAGCCTGCAGGAACAGACAAACTATTTAAATATAGTAATCATAATAAAAAAAACGCGTTTACTATATTAACAATTCGTTATTTATAGCTTCTAAAACCATAAGTTTTTATAATAGGATGAAATACATTCACCCATTTAACTCTTTTTCACCTATGATAATACTAAAAAAACTAATTACGTAACAATAAAACAATGGAACGGATAAGATGTGATATTAGACTGAAGCGTGTATCGATCAGGTGCGTTTCCTTGAAGCCATCCCAACAACGCTATAAAGGAATGTCAACAGCTCGATATCTGCGTCTGTGAACGTACATCAAACGCTTTTAAACAAGCCTTGTTTCCGCCCATGTTTATTTGCGGAAATGTATAGTAAATATATTTCGATTCCATAGTTTTACAGGAAACAATGAGTATAAACTTAGTATTCATGATGTCTCAACATAGTCTTTGTAACCTTTGCTCAAAAAAAGATTGAATAGTTATTTCTAAGCTTCTAAGTTTGTACTTTTACTTGTTTACTGCCTTTTGTTACTATCTCACAGTTTTCCGACAACCTTATCAAGGTCATCTGTCCTCGAGGGCGTCCCATTGGCAATGCGACATTTGATACGTTCACTTTCTTACACATTACTTGGTATTGATTCTTGAAAGATGAATGATTTATGAAGTGGGAACATAAACAGCTGACGCTACTTTAAACAAATAACACAATGTTATGTTACTTGTAAACGATGAAAATTATTTTAGATTTTAGTGTCGGTCGAAAAATAATATTTGAATTGTCCTCTCAAATAATTGCAATTGGCAAGCTTAACTGTAATAAGGTCGGAGTGCCGGCAAATTGGCAGTGAGGTTGCTGGGCGGATTATCTCATTATCTTAATTCGTATCCGACCAATGTTTCGCTGTTTTTTTTAAATAGCCGAGCTAAAAACGATTATACCCTACCATCTATACAGGATATATTGTTAATAAGGACACTACTGTTGTACAACAATTATTTTGTGGTTTATTACTTTTATATAATTACGTACAGAGTAAATTTTAAATTTTGTAACATGGATCTTATATATTCGGATATATATATATTCATACTTATATTATACATTACAGACATCAAATAATGTTCGATACAAAAGTAAAGGCATCACCTTGGCGGTATAAATAACGATGTACATTAATTTAAAGGGTACTAAAACGCGTGTTATCCTTGCGGCGCGTTGCATAACGGACATTTTGGGCTCCGGCGAGCCACCCACGAGGCGCAGTTTGAAGTTTTTTTTACGATGCACACGGTTTTGCGGTATTCATATTACATAATACATTTATACTTCGATTGGTAAAACTTAATTTTATAACTTTAATTATAAAATTCAAAATAATTAATTCAAAATATATTATTAAACAATTCAATATTCTAAGTCGAAAGTCTACGACTGAATGACTTACAGCGTTGAAGCTTGCTTTCTCACTTTAGTGTCATATTCGGGAATTCATAATCGGTCCACAAAACACGGAGAGTGCCATGCTCGGAATTTTTTACTTTTCTATCCTTTATAGGCGAAGCTGTGTCAGTCTCGCCTGATCTTAAGCAATGACGAGACCTACAACAGTACATGTTTGCCCTGAAACCTATTCACACTTGTATTGACTCCTGAGACTCCTAAGTTATAGTTGTCTGGAAATAATGAGACTGGTAGGTTGTCCGACTACTTGTCTGTTCGCACAATAAAAGCAGTAGCATAACTTTTAGTGCGGGTGAAAGGTAAGAACATCGGGATTTCTCTACGAAATCGAATCAGGGATGTAAAGATTTGTAAGCTAACGAAAGAAACAGATATAGCTCAGTAATTTAATGGAATCTGGCGTTATTTTGCGAAGTCCATCCTAAGTAAAAAAGGACCAATATTTAGAGACTTCCGCACATGCAGTCGTAGTCGTGCGGGGCATCGTTATGTTACACCGATTAGTGCCAAACACAGGACTCTGGGGAGGGGTGAAACACGTTTTGAGTGATTTAGCGGTGTGATTTAGTTGTGTAATTCGCATGCGCATTTATCAGCGGCAGCTGGCAGGAGGTGCACTTTGTTGCATGATTACGACTGCATGTGCAGAAGTGGCTAAATGTTGGTCCTTTTCTTATATAGCCTAGTAGTAGGTTAGCTAATTGAAGTGGCATTGGGAGGGCCACATAACGCACACAACAGATGGCCGCTGAAGCCTTAAAGTTTTGAAATGAAAACCATAGACAGTACATCCGCGCACAAGATGGTAAACGACCTCGATAAGGAAGACGCTAAATGCCGCTAACAACCTAACTCCTGTTGGAATTCTACGGGGGAGGCCTATTTCCAACAGCGGACGTCTTATGGCAGTTATGATGATGAAGTGTTCAAAATAATGCAATTATGTACAAATTTGTTATATCCTATATCAGTTATCCTATCTAGTGTTACTAATATTTGATGGTGATCATTGTTTTTTGAAAAGTGGTAGCTAAGCGATTGACTTGCGATCGTAGATCGTGAGGTCGATTTTCGGGATACAATCCTATATATTTCACACTGTGCATTAATTATATAGGATTGCCGCTGTTCACAAACAAGTTTCTAGAGGATGGGCAGCAGCGTCCTCCGCCATATACCACAGGACGACCGCCAACCCACCTGCCAAGCGTGGCGGCTATGGTATATCCCACAGAGCTGAAACAACGACTTATATTTCTATCTCAATGTTAAATCACTGCTAAATTTGAAAACTTTAACATTAAAATGATTACAAAAAAAGTCACATGGACAAATTAGTTTTGCAAACGAAAAATATATATTTCGTGTAGATGATATCATTTCGTATTGAGCACAGATCAGAGCCGTGAACCGGCGATGCCCGTGACCTGATGTCAGATTTTCAATACTCAAATGCAATCTTACATATTTTATTGTATTAAACATTTTTGTTTAGGTCATTTGTTAATGAAATTATTACGATAAAGATGTTAACAAAGTTATGTAGTGTTGCAATATAAACATTAAATATAAGATAAAGATTAGATTGTAGCTATAAATATTATATTTTTTTCACCAAATAATGAATGTTTGGCAAAATTTGAAATCGTATAATAATGTCTAGAAACAGTATATAAAAGTTATTCCAACATAAGGGCAAGGCATTGTAGAAAATCCTGTTCTATTTGATATCAATGGAGAAGACCTATATCCAGTAGTGGACTTCGTTAGGTTAAAATAACGATGGTGTTGACCAAGGGTGTTGTAATATTCTAGTATTAAGACATAATGTTTCGTTCCAAGCTAAATAAATCTAATACAGAATTAATTTTGTATTTCTGTAATCTTTATATATAAATATATTTAATAATGCATGTTTGTCTGTATGTCCTTTATGGAATTGTAAAATCTGCATGTGATGATGTCATAATCTTTAGCAAATTTGTTGTGCATGAGCCCACGAAGGTTTCTACGTTAGTATGACCAATTTTCCTCAGATAGCGCCACTTTCATTCCAATGAATTTATGGCCATGACAGTTCATGCGGATTCAAATTGAAACGAAAACACCAAAATAATGATAACCTTTCGAGTTTTAGGTGAAATAAGTATTTATGTAAATTGTCAAATTTTTGTCCGGCTCACATAGTTAAAATAAAAACGAAAACAAAACTTAATACTTTTTTTGTTAAATTCTACAACGATGAAGTCGCGAGGCACAGCTAGTATAGTACAAAACGCGATATGCACTTATCAAATTAAATTATGGGCAGAGGATACCACGATCTACTCGTACATATAAGATTAACATTACCATACACTTTTGCTTAACTCTGAAAGGAGTGTAATAATTAATTTGTAAATAAAATTCAATTAACGTTTTATTACAAGAATACAATTAAGTGAAGATGGCTTATAACGGCTTAATACATCTTCCTCATTCGTAAAAGTTATAAATAATTGCGGACAGGTATAATTAGCGGTAGCCCAGTGGTTTAAGACTACTTACGATCACAAATAAGGATCATGACTAAGTATTCCCAACGACTACTTTTCTTTTTTGGGTTTTCTTCATCTGTCTACCAATCAGTTTGCGTCGAAAATGTGAGTTTGAACCAGTTTACATTAAAAAAGTTAGCGTATTGTCTGACTACGAAGGATAATATAACGTATAAGGTTATATGTTTTATGGGATCAGGCGTGATTTTGCAGAAGTCCATCCTGAGTAAGAAAAGGACCAATATTTAGCCACTTCCCAAGCCACTAGCCAACCAAGGACTCTGTGTTTGGCACTAATCGGTGTAATAACTCCTGAAGATGCCCCGTGGAGGGGTAAAACACGTATTGAGTGATTTAACGGTGGTAGTTGTGTAATTCGCATTGTTTGCCGCATGCGCATTTATCAGCGGACTGACGGACGGTGCACTTTGTTGCACGACTACGATTGTTTGTTCGGAAGTGGCTAAATACCTTTTCTTACTTATATGTTTTAGCTATAATTTATTTTGTAAGTGAAACTTTTTTTTTCCACTGCACAAAAACTGGTTTGAGTGTATTTTAAGGTTAGTATAGGAGAATAATTTTATTCAACGAACATCGATTGAAAGGCAGTGATAAGTTGTTATAACGTAATTAGCGTCAGGTGTGGTCTCCAGTGAACGCGGTCCCAGTTGTAACCTGACGCTAGGTGCCAGAGGGCTCAGTTGTCCCACGCTTATGTAACACCACTTCTCTATTACACTATTTGAGTGTAATCTGAACATAAAGTACATGAATATTCGAGATAATTTCATTATATATATAACACATTTGAAAATTTTAATATTTTGAAAACATTTTTTTATTATGGAGATACGAATTAAAAAAATATACCGTTCTGAATGACGTTTATAGTAACTAATTTTTTTGGGTATTTTTTTTATTATGATCAACAAATATAAGTTTATTTTTTTAATTTAATTTGAGTAGACATCACATACCAATAATTAGGATCGACAAAATCGATTATATTGTAATTTAATAATATTCTTTATTAATATTTAATTTTTATTCGATGGACAGAGCGCGAGAGAGCACACCCATTCACAAAGCGGACTACCGTGTTACGGTCACCGGAAGATACTGGATGCAGAGCGCTTCCAATTAATTCTAATGGAAAGCTATGAAAGCCTATGTCCACCAGTGGACTACCTAAAGTGAAATGATGACGAACCACAAAGACTAATATGGTTTAATTGCCACATCGAATAAAAAGCTCGCAGATTCTGGACCCTAAAAGTATATCTTTACGTTTGTCACCTGGTAAGTTTTACTGCTATCATGTTTTTTTTTTAAATGTTAAATCTGATACTCTTTTGCACGCGACTGTACTAATTAATTAAGATACTTACATTAAGCCGTTTATATAGCTCATATAAGCGGCCGTATGAAACGTATATGATTGAGGACCACCATAAATGAATAATTAAAAAATCGGCGCAATGAACCGTTGGCGGTACGAAAGCGGTCGTATAGTTATGCAAATGAAACAGTTATTACAAATTGACATACGTAAGGTGAATGAGTTCGTATGCGCGTTAAGTTCGAGGCTACGCGTGAAGGGATGGCAGCACTGTAACTAATATATATATATATATATATATATAAATAATATACATATATATATATAGGATGTTTGGTTATAGGTGTAAAAGGTTTAAATGTATGAATTTAAGCAGTAAGAAAGAGAAGATACAGGCAGCGCTTAAAAGAGACTAAAAATTCTATAGAACCCAAATAAACAATGCCCTGGATAACATACTACTAATACTAGTACCGTTTAAAATAAGAAAATATACGTCTAAAAAAATACTCAATGAAGCCACTAGTTAATTACGTTATATTAGAAATACTATAAACATTACACTGTTAATTAATTTATCAAGTTTAAACTAAAGTAGACTGTGTGTAGTTACAATTAAATATAATTTTTAAATGTTTAAGATTATCTGTGTTTTGTAAACGTTGCGTGAAGCGTGACGTGTTGACAGCTGACACCGGCGTTTGCACAGCCGCCGCTTTTGCTCACAAAGTCTACGGGCATGCGTGTATTAAGTAACTAAAAACTGACTTGTTTACGCAAGTACGTTTGCTCCGCTGCACTGTACCAGATTCTTTGGATGCGGCAAATATTACAACAATTTGATAAGCACAGCTTTGGATAAGGGAATGACAAAAGATACACACACTGACATCGTTCCAATTTTGAAATAATTAACGTCTTTCGTAACGTTTAAGGAAGTTGACATTTAAAAAATAAATTTTACATTGACCAGATAGAGTCTCTTGGCATTTATCCAAATATATCGATCGTTTTTCCTTTAAAATTTGATGATCCAAAGTGAAAAATAATGAAGGTAAATGTAAAGAATGATCATCAATATGTATCATTCACAGTTAACCTGTATATTCTGTAAATATAATATTTGAAATGTGTAGAACACTGCCTCGTGATCGGTATTCGAGAATCTTTCGGCCCCGACGGCTATTTCAAGCGATATTATTACCGAAGCTTTAAATGTGGAGATTACTAAGGCGACTATTCTGAAAAACTATAAATTATTTATCTAACGAATTATAAAACGATCAGTAGAAATTATAAAAAAAACACACCTTGCATCTTTTGATGATGATTGTTGTAACAAAAACTGCATAACGCGCTTACTTATTGTCTATTCAGTATAAAAACAACACGATAAAGTAGATCAAACCGCTGCAGTTGGTCAAGAACGTGGTGTCGTTGAACTCGGCGCATGCGCAGCATAGCTGTACGGGAGACGACTTTTTGTCACTATGCAATGCGATAGCAAAACTGATACTTGAACTTAATAGCGGACTAGCATTTCAATGCCAATAACAACTGTACTAAACTGTAAGGCAATAATGTGTCTTTAAATACGAAATAATTTCACACTGGCGCCAATTAGCTTGTTACAAATATCCGTCTCGATACTTTTACTGTCTATTATATAAATTAAGTTAATCTGTTAGAACGTATCCAAATTTAATTAATTCAATCATTCCTCGATATAATATTGGTAACTTCACACATAACAATGCAAAGTATGAAATTAATTATTTAGCCACTTGCCATAAATGTAAGCAAAAAGTTGAAAACTAGACCATAGAAACATACACACAGAAATAAATCTAAAAAATAAACAAACGAAGCTGTAAATCGTAGTAAAAATATCACCAAAAGGTTTACGCGCTAATTCTATCACTTGTCCCGACAATTTTCGCATTGTCAAAAATTATTTATTTCTCATGACCCAATTATAACTATTCCGCAGGACACTCATTCATTGCAGCACATAGGCCTCCGCCATAGATTTTAAATAGAAACTGGCGCTTACCGGTCCAGTGTCCAATAGAAAAATAAAATAAATAAAACTTTTTTCCTAGTAAGCACATTACTTGCAAAATATCTATTATAATACATTGTTTGACTACCACTAACAAAATTCAAAACGCATATAAAGAAATAAAATGATGAAAAAAGCATATCATAAACGAATGATATAAATGATAAGAATCCTTGATGGTGATGTCACCTGATTATTTTGATTTTATTTAGGATACATCTGTAAAACTTTAAATGTATAAATCTGTATTAAATTTTATCGAAAGAAGAATTTTTGCGGAGTTTCTTCCCGCTTCTTCTCCATCACCATAACACCTCACGAAGCAGAGTAGACAAAAATAAAATGGATTGAACAAATATATAGATAATAAATTGACGACCAATAAGAGTTCTGTTAAAAGTTCTAATTTTGAATAAACGAATCTTATGTTTATTTATAATAAAGGAAGATTACTTATAAAACAGGAATTAATTACCGACACGGCGTTGTTCATCAACAAAGAATGTTATAATTGTTTTCAATTGTGTCAACAGAGCTCGCGACAAACCTTGACTTTTATGGGAATAATGTAATGCTAATAGTGTCATGTATTGATTAAATTCTGGATTTGAATTAGCATTTCGCTGATGGGATGCGTGAGATAATCGCGGATCACGATGTCTTCCGTCATTGTGCCATTAAAGTTGGAATTAATTGCAAGCGCCACACCTGGGACGCGACGACCGTGAACACATTTCTGTTTACGACTACAAAAGTTTCAAACATACAGGATGATTAATCATAGGTGTAAAAGTTTTATGCGTGAATGTATAGCTCAAATATCCACAAAAACCTTCAAAGCTTTTACACATATTTCCAGTGACCTGTATAAAGTTATCACTCTGAAATATGTCATATTAATTTTTAATACATTAGAATGAGACAGGCAATAACTTCCGCCAGTATTAAGTCTGTAGTGACAAATAGTAAACAACAATTCATTTAAAGATGCAGTAATTCGAATTTTAAAAAAAAATTTACCGTGTTATAATTACGAAATTTATTATTTCTGTAACATTTGATTATTTGAAACGGTGTACCGTATATTATTTGACAGCAAATGAGCTACACATATACTGTTTTAAAGCTTTTACACCTACAAATATAACAAAACACCCTGTATATAGGAGAAATATTAAATACGAGATATTTGACGAGAATATCGTAACACAACCAGATAAACACCACATCTGTGCTCGTTTAAACGGTACATCTGTACTAATTAATAAACTCGACCTCTTTGGTGTATACGTCTAAATATAATAAAAAAGAAATTATTTTAAATTACTTTTCAAATGTGTATTACCTTCTCTATAAAAGAGAAACACGTTTGTCAATTATTCAATCTTATTTCAGCTATTTTAATCTCGCACATAGTTAATATCGTAATTGTTTAAAATTGTTTGTTATTATAAACTACTGTGATAAAAAGTAAGCTGACATTTAAACTCTTGGTTAATAGTAAGGCAGGCAACTTTTTTTCCCTAGGTTGGTAGGACTATCCATAATATTTGTCAAGCGTCTGTTTGTCAAAATATGTAATATCATTTTGAAGGATGTTTATGTCTTAAGGTTGACAACTTGACGAAGTTTCGATTGGTGACAAAATCTCTTAATTTTTTAGTAAAAAAGTAATTGCCTGATTTGGATCCGTACGACCTCTGGTTATTCAGCAAACAAACTGAGAGGAATGATGCAAAAGTTTATTGCGGAAACGTCGTTTTGATAAGATTGAGAAAATAAAAATCAAATCAAAGCTAGTGAAGGCTAAACAGGAAAAAAAAACTTTTCTGTCTGTTTTGGGGATTAGAAAAAACGTTGGCAAAAGTGCGTTTTAATGGACGGTGATTATATTAAAAAGGATGAAATAGATTTAGAAGAATAATTAAAGAATTTTATTAACAAATTCACTATACTTTTAGATCACAGTCTTATGGTAAAGTAAAGTTTAGTAACATTGTACTAATAAGATCAAGTAAAAGATGAACCCAATTTGATAAAAACTAGTTGTGCTACCGTATTATGACATCTTTCAACTTAAAACCACGATTCCAAAACACACGGCTATTTTAAAGAAAGCCCTCAACAAACTCATACGGGTTTTTACCCTTATCTAGAATTTGATAAGGCTTAGTCAACTATTTTCATATATATTTTTGTAATAGAATACAAAGTTCTACACACAAAAGTAGCACAAAGGTATTGTAAATGTTAATTTTTAATTGCTTACGATAAGAATATAGAAGTGCTAACGGAATTGATTATGTGGTATACACTTATGTGGGAAATTAGGGAGCGGAAAACCTGAAGCGTCAAATATAAAATAGTCAATATTTTTATTATTATTTTATATGAAAGTGTCCCTTGAAATTTTTATTAACAGCATTAGTTGAGCACTAACAGTGAATTAAAACAAATCAATAACTATTTTATTCGTACATCGCAATACAATCTAAATTGATCTATTATAAAAAGTTGTTTTTTTGCGTTATATATATAACAAATTTGTTTACCACTATTTCTTTAAAATTTTACGATAAAGCAAAATTAGAACTTTATACAGGCGTTTGATTATAGTTGTAAAAAAACCTTTTTCCAATCGACCTGTTTGGAGTCACCTATAAAATATGTCAAATCATGTTACTTTTCCTATTAGAATGCGAAAGGTCAATAACTTTTGGAAGTACAAAGTCTACAGGGAGAGATAGTAAATATAAATTAATTTTAATATGTAGTCAACTAAATTTTGAAAACACTTTCTCTTACTGTATTATTGTTTCTTATTATATCAGGAATAGGAGTTAAAAGTTTTAAGGCCTCTTGTTAACTTATCGGATACATTCATTCCTTTAAAGCTTTTATTCTGATATCCAATCAATATTATTTAGGTAAATGTACGTACGTGTAGTACCAGTATAGAAGAATCAGACAGTCTTTAAGTACCTCTGTCCTCTTCCCTTTTCTCTTTCTCTTAAAAATAGATATTCGTTTACGAGTTTATTTTTAAGGAAAAACCCGTTAGCTTTATGTAGGTACATAACTAATTCAGGTATGATGACCTCCGGTTATTACTGTCGGCGACATGACGTAAAGAGAACACGTCAGCTGATTATTTTTAGCGGAATTGAGTCAAAGGTCGTTGGACACGCAGTGAAACAAAGGTCGATTCCTTGTGTGACCGCGCTCTCTGGACCAATTAATTAATACACAATTAAGATCTTATCTTTCGCTAATAATGATTTCGATGATTGCAGAGTAGCAAGTTCTTCTTTATAATGTAAAATATAGTAAGAAATACCGGTTTAAACGTTCCTTTATTTTAAAGCATTCTTTCTTTTATTCTTATTATGATATTTTATTTATCTAAGGATTATTTATAGCTAACACTTATGTAATATTTAATAAACTCTTTAATAATTGAGTTTCTTTTAATATTGCATGCAGTTCCTTGCAAAGAATTTACTATTTTTTACTCTGTGTAATTTTTTTATCTATTGTTTATTTATTTAAAACATTTTATGTATAACAGCGAACTTTATGCCGAAGTTCTCTGCCAGTGAACCGCTGAGCGGTGCTAAGAAAAATTAATGTTTATTATTTTTTTTTTGCGCCAATAGTTTAATTACTATTCATATCCACAGGTTGATCATATATGTTATATCGACTAATTTGTAACTATTAATTCACGTAACTTTTCTCTAAGAGAGCCTTTAGTTCATATGTCATCGATTTCAGCAAACTCGTAGGATATAATGTAAAATAACTAAAAATCATAATCAATTAAAAAAAGAAAACAGATTAAGCTTTATGGGTTCGAATCCAATTTTCTTTAAAAGAGTAATGGTAACCCACCCACCATATACACTTAACTATAAACGTGTGCTGAAAAAGATTGCAGAGAAAACGGTATCTGTGTTCACTTTATAACGCAAACATAGCTTCGAGATATTAAGACCGGAATATGGTTATAGATAAAAGTGTTTTTTTTTTTAATTTTCATTTAAAATGCCCGCATGGTTACTTATTTCAATGCATACAATGTTTAATTCTAATATAATTGTCTCATAACCGCAGAAGCATCCTGCCTGTACAGCCCGTGTCACGGTACATGCCCGCATCGTATTGTGTTACCGTCGCCGCTGCAACGTCCGGACCTTCAACCACTTGTATTAATGGACTCAACTGGATTAACTGCTTTACTCCATTAACAATCAAGTTATGCTCTACATATTTATTAGTGCAAAAAAACAATTACATATACGAATAAATAATATAATATTTATATAATCTTTGTGATCTTTCTGTTGTATCCTGGTCTTAAAATATATTTGCTGCGAATCGTTCAACAAAAACACATCTTTAGCAAATTTTGTTCCATAGGTCATATCTTTCTGTGAATTTTATTCACCCTTTTGGAGGAGTTGCCATGTTAATAACTCAAACACTATTCGCATCCAATATTTTGTATGATGATGTGATCTTAGAATTTTGTCCTAAAACATGCCCATTTTAATACGTTTGTCGTAATTATTTTTTTTAAATGTCACGTGTGTCGACCTTAATTCGTTGGAAGATAACGAAAACATCATCTCTTAGTACAACAATTCAAATTTAAGACATGTGTCCGTGGAATCGAGTCTGCGATCTGCGATCATACCAATACTTCACCACTAACTTACCAATACCAATATTTTTATTTATATTAATGTAAACGAAGGACTTTCACCCGCAAGGTGGAACTGTTACTTGTTACTGGACTTGTTAAGATCGTCGGGAACCAAGTCGAAGGTGTGAAGTGCCTCGGTATTAAGTTATGAGGAGGGCTGTGCAGTTACACAAGGCAAGTTAACCTTACGAATGTTCTGCCAAATGCTGGGAAGAAACAGAATATATTTAGAAAATCCACAAACCTGTCCATACGCCAGTACAGTGGCGTTGTAGCCATCAAGCGCCGCCTCCACGAGTTTCCTGACGCAGGTCTCGTACACGGTTTCCTGCATGGCGCTGGGCTCGAACGCATAGTCGAAGGTGAAGGCGCGCTCCGAGCCCAGCGCGACGCCGCCCTCCCCGGCCGCGCCGCCTGCCCTCGCGCACACGCCGCATCCTTCCACCACTTCCGCTGGTGTTTGTGGACGGATTCTGAACGGGAAATAACATTATTGATCATTATTGATGGTGTATAAAAATATTACATACAATTTACGTAGCATAGCGCAGAGGTCAGCAACGAGGTCTCCTTGTTTTTAAATATTTTATGGAATCAGGCGTTACCTTTTGGAAGTCCATCCAAAGTAAGAAAAGGACCAATATTTAGCCACTTCCGCACATGTAGTGGTAGTTGTGCAACACAGTGCACCGCCCGCCAGCCCGCTGATAAATGCGTATGCGGCAAACAATGCGAATTACACAACTGCCACCGTTAAACAGGAGACCTCTGTGTTTGGCACTAATCGGTGTAACATAACTCCTGAAGATGCTTCGTGGAGGTGTGAAACACGTGTTGAGTAATTTGACTACCACTGCATGTGCGGAAGTGGCTAAATATTGGTCCTTGTCTTACTTCCTTGTTTTTAAACAATTCTCTTTGTGATATTATTTCTTTGCAGGCTAGAAAAATCATTTAAAACTTTGTTTTAATTGGATTGTCAATACATTTAAAAATATCTATTAATATGAATACAAATGCTCGATATTTAATCTTTCTATACATTTTTTCTTCCCAGTTACATTTTTTTAGCAGTGGTAGCCCATCGGGAAGATTTTTGACTTACGATGGTCGAGTGTATGATTATCTGAACACAGTCTTATGTACAGTTCACACGTTGTGCATTAATTATATGGGTTTGCTACTAGTCACAATGAAGTTTTCAGAGGATGGGCAGTAGCGTCATCGGCGTAACATAATACCACATACTACGATTGCCAACCCACCTGCCAAGCGAGCGATTATGGCATATCCTTTCATAGATATCCTTAGGGGAAGGCTGTATCTTACAGTGGGCGTCTATGGACTGATACTATGACGACGACATCTTTTTATATGTTATAAGCTGCTGCCCAAGTGGCAGTGAACGTGTAGCCTAATTACCTCTATCGACGTCGAGACTTTCATTACAAGATTCACAATTTGTTGATGAATTTTTTTTTTATAATACGAATGAAGAAAACACCGAGCAAATTTTTTTTTTCAACTTTTCAATGAAATGTACAATACTGGCTTTTGGTTCCGTTATATTTTGTTAGAGTAATTAGTGTTCATCAAACATTAACGGTCAGCACCGTGCATCCAATTAGCAAATTTAATTTCTGATCGTATTATTAGCTCGTACGAACGCGTGCGGTGCGTCAGCGTTACACTTCAGTGTTCCTGTACCTTGGTTTAAACGCATTTGGAACGCATCGCGTCTAATGTTAGATTAACTGCTGATTTATGTGCTTAAACTCTGTATTTATTGACAGGAGAGGCGATTGGCGTTTTCCTATTGTTTATTTACTATGTATTACGCTTTGTCTTTATGTAATATTGTCTTATTGTTTTTATGATATATTATTAGTTGTTTGCTAAAAGATTTAATAAGGAAAGCTGTTTTTATGTACCTTATTCAAATTAAAACTCTGTGCACATGTAATATTAATGTGTGTACTAATTTTAAGATATACCACAATGTTGTTTATGTAGTTTTGCTTTGAATAAAACACGCTTTTTACGATCTATAAAAATAAATATACAATTATTGTAAACAAATGTCTTCATTTTATTGAGCCATCAATAAATCATTATTTAATCCTATTAGATACAGGTTGCGATCTTCAGGTCATCTAATGTTAAGAGAAAGAGAACTGAAAGTATGGTAATGGAGAAGAATGAGATATCATGGGCTCAACGGTCTAATGTCTACACTGTAACGGTCTACAGAAGTTCGAGAACAAGCAACAAACTAATTTTACTCGGTGCTCTCCTTAAACCTCCCGTTCTTTTTTTCTATTTGAAAATTTGTAATTAGATAGTTGCTGCAATACACGGTACTTTAAAATATGATAGTACCACGACAATATATCTATCAAAATTATTTTGATAATTCATTCATAAAAAGAATACGAATAACTATCAACTTAAATTGTAATGAAATTTATGATTAATGTGTACCCAAAATATATAAAAGGAAATTAGTTTACAGAAATTTCATAAAACGTATTTAACTATTATTACAAACGGAAAATGAAACCGCAAACTAACGCCAAATACAAAACCGGTGAATAGCTTGCATAATTTATTTAATGAATTGCAATTTTTGAAGCTTTTTCATCGTGGAAATAGGATAATAAAGGCATAATACGTAATTTTTCCTTTTAAAGGTCACTAATATCAAAGGTAATTCAATAAATTAATCTAATACATTATCGTTACGTATTTTATTAACAAATGAACTGTTATGAAAGCGATGAAGAAATTCTCGATAAACTGCAAGTAATGTTGCGGCATTTTCTACACTGTGCCAAGTGCTTGCAAACGAAATAGTTTTCACAAATATAATCCTATTTAGGATAACGAATAGAAATCATCATATCAGCCGATAGAGTATAGGCCTCCTCTAGAGATCACCATAATGACCGGTGCGTTGCCCATATCCACTTCCGAGACCTTGACTATATTGTCGGTCCAGTAAGGGACCCACACCGCGTCTACCACTAGAGAACCTTTTGGTCCCAACAAACCCTCGATTGCACGAGCGATGTGTCCCGCCACTTTGACCAGATGAGTTATTAAAGTTAAAGGTAAAATACATTAATTTAACGTAGGAACTTTAAACAGAATTCTTATTGAACGACAAAAGTTTCTATTTTTTTTAATCCATTATATTTTTGACTTTACTTTTTATTTTCCGAGCAACGTTAGTGACCACGGTTCTTTTGCGGATCTCATAATTATCTTAGAATCTCCTTATACGAATAGAAAAAACGACCTGCCTGGGTCTATTTTTCCTGATGAGTTGAACTCTGGAGCCTTTAAGAGTAGAGTGAACAGGTTTTTTTTGGGTGAGCGTGTACCACCTTCGTCTTCATGTACACTTTCCATCAGGCGAGATGGAATACAAACACCTATTCCATTACAACTATATAAAAAAGTAGAAAATCAAAGATTACGTTACAGCTAAACTTCGTACTTACAAATCCGTGACTTAATATTTGAAATTTACAATCATCAAACAACCTTTTACTGCTTTATCCTTCTCACAAATCTGATGTCGTCTACAATCGACAGCTCTTCGAGCGATGTCCGCTACCACAACACTTAAAAAGAGCAATTCTTCGAGTTACATTGGTAATAGTAAGGTTTGCCTCAATGAAATGTTCTAAAGAAAAATATAACTTTTAGTCTGTGTACGTTATACATCCATTGTGATTACGTCATATTGTGTAGTATGTTCGTACAGTCAACATTGTCTCGTATAATAAACGACGCAGAAGATAACTTTAGCGAAACTCGTGTGCAGGCTCGAAGCATAGGGAGACAGAGCGGAAGATGCAATTACTGACGACGCGCGGTTTGCCGCGCCGTCCGGTCCACGGCTATCTTTTAAATACTCTATTTTTATAAGACCGGGGTGATGAACTGACAGTACGATATTCAATTCTTTGTCACTTACGTGGAATATATACGTGATACGAAATATTCTTTATACAAATATTAAAATCATCTGTACATAAGATCCGAGATGTTTTGTACATGAGACATGAAATCTTCTGTTTACTAGACATTAAATTTTCTATACACATTTCGTATTTTAGGCACATGATATGGGATACTTTAGTACATAGAATATATACAAAATCTTCTGTACACTTCATATAAAATATTCTGTGTACAAGGTATTTTATGCACAAAATATATAACCTTTTGAGGAAGACAAGATTACGAGGGATTCCTACCCTCTCAATCCCTTTATTGACTCATAGACTTTCCAAATATGTACTTTAGTACTTTGAACAGATGCCGCGATTTTAAACCAATCGGCTCCCTTCAATGATGTGCCTAGAGATGTCTTAGGGTTGGTCGAACCTCGGCTACTAACTGGGTTGAATATATGATCACGTGATACTGATAAAGCACAGCATGATACTGATATCACAGATTTTCAGGCGGAGAATCAAGGGTCTGTCCCTTCACTTATCGGCATCGAAGCATTACAGCTAAGTAGGTCTCAAGTATTAAGTGACGCAATCCAGTTTAAGTAATACAATCTGGCTTTATTATGATCATATTTCATTCATGTTTGCTTGAAAAGGAATTGCATTTGAAGCGACAGTTATTCCACGGGACTATCTAGTATTCATTTGTTTGTACTCTTCTGCAGGAGAGATAAAAAGAAATTAACAATACTAAAAGTTCCTATTTAGCACACGGCGAGATTAAAGTGTGTTAACAATTTACGGCACACGATGTTTTTTGTTAAATTCCATCTCCATACGTCCATTATTGGTTTTGATTGATGACAAATATTTCCACGATAAAAAGCAAGTTTTTTTTTATTTACCCTGTGGTTCGTTCGGGGAAAGTAAAGCTTTATTTTTAAGATTTTTCTTGCAGTTATAACATTTTTTCTCTTTTTCCCTCCCGTCTTGTCGAATATAAGAAAAAAATTATGCGTTTTTATTTATATATTTTATAACCGCATTTTCTATTCTTAAACTTAGCAACACATGCGGTTTTATTTTCATTTATATTGAAGTTATTTATTTTCGTAAAGTGGCTGCCTTTTATACTTTACCACTTAGAAGACGATGCATGAGATGCATTGGGTGGTTTATTTTAATTGATAGAAGGTACATTAGGTGGGTGAGCTTGAGATCGTCGGAAGACGCTGGATGCAAACTGCTTCCAATAGGTCCTATTCGAAATCTATGGGGCGGGCCATGTCCAGAGTAATCTTTATTGTGAAGTCTGTTTCGACTTTCGCGGTAGTTTTAAATGAACATCTGAGTAAGTTTAAAAGCGCGATCGCGTCTCGGGGGGCGTGGCCGCCGGCCGACGTGCAGTCTGCGACGCAGCGGTCGATGCGCCTGCGCTGACGCATCCGGTGCAAGCCCGTGCGTCAACGCTATTAGCGAAAATAAACATCTGGCACCGTTAAGCATATTTTTAAATTAAGAATTGCTGTTCTCTTCCTTTACATATATAGTATGCCATAGGGACTTTATAGTATTTATAACACAGGCTAAATCCAGTTTAGATACAAAATATAATACACTATGATAATATACACTATTAGTATTTAATGACATATAGTAACTGCTGAGAGCTGACCAAACATGCCTACAATAATATTAAGTTCAACGCAATATTTTTTGTGTTCTACTGCCATCGTGTAATGTTGATTTACAATATTTAATATTTTTGTTTAATAATCATGGTATTATTTCTTGATAGCCCGTTGGACACTTTAGTTTCAAAGTTTGTCGTGGCTTAACACTAGTCGCTTATCCTAGACTTTTTTTTTACAAATAATTGATTTTAATGGATTTCTAAACACAATTTCTCCGTTAGCTGAACTGACCGGTAAGCCGATGGGCTTCTAGGTAAAATAATTAAATATTTCACCTGGAAACTGTCAAGTTATTACCCGTAATAAGGTTTTACATTTTTTTATTTGACATTTGAAGTTAGCCTCATTGTAAATAACTAATATTAATTACACATAAAACATTGGCATGAGTGTTTTTAGAACCTGTACTATCGGTACTTATACCGACACAGCCTAGCGAATTTGCATTAGGCTGGTCACGAAGCGCGGAGAACAGATGGCTGATGGCGTTATGGTTCTGTGGGGACCACAGGCCGGCAAGCGTAACGCAAAACTTTCGTTGATCAGTTAGACATACAACCTTCTTAACATCGTCTGAAGATGTTAAAGCCTATGGAGGAGGCTATGTCCAATGACAATAATGACAGTATTTAATTAATCAATTGCTTTTTGATTTTGTAAATAGACTTGCGGAAAAAAAATATATATACGGCGTACAATAATACATTTGAGTTTAATTTCGTTAAATCTTCTTACGTTACGCAATTATTTCGCAGTGCGCGCTCGCGCATGCGGCTAGGGATTTAGCAAACCGCACAGCCGGTAACACGACGGCGTAATGCGCCTTTGTTTACACTCGCATGGGCCAATGTACTCAGTTGCAATCAGAGTGGCCAAGTTCGCTTCGGAATATAGGACGAATTGCGAACATTACATATAAAGTTTTTTTTTAAACACCTGTGCTTTTAGAACTATTTTTATAGCGTAGGAGAAAACATAATAGAAAGTCATTTGGTAAATAACTTGTACATAACCTTACGATGCAAATATGTTTTTCAGCTTAGTAATTATAATAATTGTACTGTAATGTCAGTTAATAGAAGGCCACTGTAAGGTTCAGGTCTCTCCTAAATATCACCACTATGACCAGTTTCGTGCTGTCCATATTCAGCGATTTCTCTCGACCTTAATTATGTCGTAGGTCCATCTAGAGGTGGATCTACGCCCCTCGTCTACCGGCTGGTGATCGCCACTCGAAAACCTGCCTCCCCAAGGGTCGATTGCTTCATAAGCGATGCGCCTCGCTAACTGCCATTTCAGACGAGTAATTTTTAAGCAACGTCGGTAACTTTGATTCTCCTGTAGATCTCCTCATTTATGTATCGATCAACTCTCTCTCTCCGTTGATCTCTGGGTGACCTTTTTAAGCCTTCTTATAAGGCCGAAGACGTCTCGCATCTATATGTCATCGCTGGCAACACACATTGGTCAGCAGTGGACATTGCGTTGTTTTGGGCGTTAAAATGTTTCGGAGCTTTCCGAACGCTGCCGATAGGAGTTGGGTTTGGCGAGTGATTTCGTTCTCGAACTTGGTCTTACTTAGCTGTTATATTAATCCAAAGGGTCTAGGTTCGATCTTAGCAGAGTCGCCAAGTCATCATTTTCATCATTCCACTGGTAAGATATCGACTGTTGAACATGCATACGCCTTCTTCATAGATTTCCAATAGGAAACTGTATTGAATCAGTCGTCTCCCGACGACCATAACAAGGTCGACAAATAATGATAAATTTAAAAAAATGGATTCCTTAATACTTGATTTCGGTTTATACATTGTGCTCATCAATAGCATATAACAGACACACACATACCGCCTTGCTTTTACACGAAAATAATATTTGCGATTATTTCTTTCCTAGTCGTTAATTCATAATTGAGTGTCGTTTCATGAAGCTGTACACAGTCATGTAGCACGCTTTTGTAATTGCATAAATCTAGAGAGAAGGTAACAGTGCTTTAGCTTTTTTACCTTCTACAGAACGAACGCGCGACTGATGTATTTTGTATCACAAATGAGATTACAAGTGAAACTCTATTCAAAAGTAACAAAAAAACTATTCCTTGTCCTAGATAAACCATGCTTTTCATCATCCGTGCATTAGCTTAAGTACAGTGGTAACATGACCCCATAAGAGCTGCAAAAAGCTTGTCGTACTTATGCTCATTGTTCAAGCGAAAATAGCAACCACAAAGGCCATTGTACTAACCTCAACATGGGTTGCATTTAATGTAAAGTTCGTGCGTACTAAGACATCGCGTCATACGTTAAAATCATATTCTAAAATACTTAATATTGTGAATTGGTTACAAATGACGTTTATATAAAAAAAATAAAAATCACGAGAATGATTGATTTTAGGTGAAAAACCTGTAAAGGTGTGAATAAATAGTACATTTGTCAGACAGACAGAAAAAGCAGCATTTCTAATAACCCTCTTTAAAGTGATCACTCTGAAATATACTACATTAATTTATTTTAATAATAAAACGCGACAAACCAATAACTTCTGGCAGTACAAAGTCCGCAGGGACAGGGAGTAAACAATAATTAATTTTAAAAATGTAATAATTCGAATTTTGAAAACGCTTTTTTTTACTATATTATCCTTACGACATATATTATGTCTGAAAACATTGATTATTAGATAGGGAGTGCCGTATATTATTTAACAGCAAATGAACTACACACTTTTAAAGCTTTTACACCTACGAGCATAACCAATCATTCTGTATATAAAAATATTGAATACGGCGAGTTGCTTGTGGAGAGTAGGATATGCCATATATTAATTACCAGCAAATGAGCAGCAATACATTCTAGCCATACAATAACTTTTTAATGGATTCAGCTGATAAATGCGGATGCGGCAAACAATGCGAATTACCCAACTACCACCGTTAAATCATTCAACACATGTTTCACCCTTCCACGGGGCATCCTCAGGAGTAATGTGACACCGATTAGTGCCAAACACAGAGTCAACACAACAATAACTTGTACACCTGCACCATGAGGGAAGTTGACAACCCGACCAACCTCACATTTTTTTTCTATATACAAAAAATTTGCTGTTAAGGTTGTTGGAAAGCTGGATGCAGGCCACTAAGTCCAGTAATAGACGTCTTACGGCTTAAAGGATAACGATGACGATGAATGTATTTGTTACAATAACAACTATATGTAGAATAATTAGATTCGTCAATTAAGAAGATATACTTAATAATAGAAAGTAACCTCTTTGTCAGTACATTATTTACGCTATAATATTACTTCATTATAACTAGATGGGCATGATGAAAATTGTGGCATCTATTTATTATTATAGTGAAACAGGGCTTTAGTATTGTATAAATTAGACGTACATTTCATAGCTTCTGAATTATTTTATTAATGAGACTATCCCAGTAAAATTTGCACGCCTGTACACCTTAGTCACAAAACAATAGGACACGCTAGCCGGCGCGCCTGGCTCGCTACAGCACGCGATACCCGCGTCACTTGATTTGCAATCACTTCTGAGACTTCGAACCGGTATACTTAAAAAAAAACGCTACTTTTTATTGGACCGCAAGTCAGCGCTATTGCAACGTTTTTATACCAATGGACTTTGGCATAAACTATTTGATATACAAACATAATGAAATCAACAATAAGTATAGGTTAGTTATACTTAACCTGCCAGGCCTTTTGGTCGAAACACATGGTCTCCCTTCATTTTGAATTACGCGCTAGTTAGATCAATCAATGAATAAGTATTTGTAGGCAATTTTGGATTTGGTTTTTTATTAACATATTTATGTAATTAGACATACATGTATACAACATACTTATATAATATAACCTTTTTAACAAAAATATTAAACACGTATTTTTGTAACACGAGAAAAAGAGCCAACGTTATACATGGTATAATGTTACTTTAGAGTACCATGTAAAAGGTGATAACCTCGTACATTATAAAAAAAAGTATATAAAATAAGCAAAACAAAACCACCACTGAACTTGTTACCACAAGATGATGGAAAATCTTAACCTTTTTGTATTACATTAAATGGCTATTATTATTTTTTTTAGATTTGAGCTTAACCCTTAGCAAACTTTGTAGTTTTTATTTTACTATCACCAAGTAATTTTTCAACGTCTTTCATACAATATATTGAGCAAATATTTATATACACAATTCCTATAATATCACTTAAATCACTATTCTATTACTAGTTGTTATTCTATAATATTTCTAAATTTACTGAAGAATCACGTGAGAGTTTGTGCTAAAAGCGTACAAATTTTCAAATAACAATTTAACAATTTTATTGAGTCTACGGATAAACGTACCAACAACTGAAATCTATCCTTCACCTTCTACATTATTCCTTAAAAAGCCATAAAGTAAAAAAAATCGATATCTTAAACAGGTTTTTTAATCTAAAACAAAAGCTTCATTTACTGTATTCAATTAAACTTCTGGATACATGTCAGTAAACTGTGTATTTAAAAATATATAATGAACACAACACGACTTATTAACACCGGCGCACTTTAGACAAAGACATCCTTAAAGTCGGATCTCACGTCTAATGATGCTCCTCCGCTAGCTCCAGCCCCATGCCCGAGGCTCTCACGAACGCTAAGTGTCTGTTGTATACTTGTATCTTGTCCGCTATATGCCTCGATTTATATATTTAAAACAGAAAGGAAGAAAAACAGTTCATTCATCTGAATCACAAGTAACAAAAGCGGCTGTTTGCGGCCACTGAATGGCAGGGGACCATTTAGCGTAATATTCATCATCATTTCAGCCATAACATATAACATCATCATCATACAGCCATAACACCGCTGGACATAGATCTTCCTCATCGATTTTCGATAGAACCTTACAGGTGCCCTACTAACAGACCACGTACATCTGCTCTATGATAGAATACACGCTATTAGTCAAGTTTCCAGAGGATGGCCAGCAGCGTCCTCAACGTATCATAATACCACACAGCAATCTTCAACTCGCCTGCCGAACGTGGCGATTATGGTATATTCCCTCATAGATATATTTAAATGAGGTCTGCTTTGCTATAGGCATCAACAGGTTAAAACAACAACTCTATTAGCGGGTGGAGGCCAGTTACCATACGAGAACGTATCTTTTCTTTGAACCCTAAGTGAATGTGCTATCACAAGTGGGACTGAGATGCTGTGTCCATATTTGCAGAGACTATTAATAATTTTTAATTTCGGCTCAAACGCAATGAGAGTGGATATATCAGTAACTGCGTTAGAATTCAAATCGGCGTTCTAACTAAGATTCTAACGCGCGAAAATAATTTAGTATAAAGGTATTATGGATGTAGTGGCTAACAATTGAGTTTAAACGCTTCAAGCTTAATAAGGTCGTCTGTGGGAAGTCGTACTTTACGCTTGCCGATCCGTGATATCTCTAGAACCTTAAGGTCCTAGCAGCCATCTTTTCTGCTATCTGTGCGGCCTGCCCACTGCCTAATTCTACTTCACAGAAAAATTCCGAGTGTTGCCCTTTCCATAGCTCGTTGTGCGACTGTGAGGTGATGGCGTCCGATATGAGAGACTACATTAGGTGCGTGCAAATTGCTAATTTTTAGTGGTCGGAACTAGATACTTGAATTCAGTTTCGTGGTCAGTTTTAGACAGTACGGAATTCTCTAAGAAACACATTGTATAGATAATTGGCTTCAACGTTTAAAGGATTGTATTAAATAAACCCAATGGGTATGGATGAAAGAATAAATATCTTAAATGTTGTTAATTTTTTTGTAACAATATTACTAATTAAACTAATTATATAAGTGTTATTGGGCGTATGAATTGATCTCTGAATGAACGTGACTCCCTGCCGGATGTACTTTTAACTTTAACGTCTTACTCGACAATTTTATTATATTGTAATAATAAATAATTTAAATAGAGCCATTGGAATGACGTTGAACAATCTATACCAGAGATGAGCATAACGCGGCTCACCAAGCATTTCTCAAATTTATTTTATTTTAGCGACTTTCTCTCATCAATATATTTTTGCAAAATTGATTATAATAAAATGGTGGTACACCGAAACTATTAATTAATAATAACCATCGATCAAAACTGCACGATTTTAAAGCTGCGTACGTATTGTATGTACGCCTGTATAAAAAAACGGAGTCTAACTTCTTATCAAAATTTTCAATTATATTTATTTTTTAGTTCTTATCTTGTTTATTTTTATTTTGCATTAAAAATTGTATATTTATTTATTCTAATGTATATTAAAAATTAAGTTTTGTAAATGATTAACAAGTGTTACATTATATGAAACTCGCTAAAAAAATTAAATTGTTCCGTTCATTTAAAAGGTTGCTCACCACTGGTCAGGCATGAGTCCTAGTAACTATTATCCAAACAAGTTGACAACAGTCTTTTGTTCATACCAACACGTTTATATAGACAATGCAATGTTTACAACAATTTACGTTCAACATCGTATTGACTACTGTACACGTAAATGTCATTGCAAGCAACCGGTTCCTTTATTTAGATTTCCCGTGCGAAATAACGTATTGATGTAAAGTTTCAATATTATAATAACATTTTTAATATAAAATCAAACTGATTCATACATCACAGTGGACTCGTAACCGTTAACAATTTACATTTTTAATTTATAAGTTTTCCAAGGATTTCAAAATATGATATAAATTGGTTAATGAGAGATTACCTCCAAAAATATGTTTGAGGTGTAATATATACAGGATGAGAAAGGACCAATATCTAGCCACCTCCGCACATGCAGTGGTTGTCGTGCATGAAAGTGCACCGCCCGCCAGCCCGCTCGTAAATGCGCATGCGACAGACAATGCAAACTACACAACCACACAGATTAGTGCTAAACACCGAGCACTAATCTGTGTAACAACTCCTGAAGATGCCCCGTGGAGGGGTGAAACACGTGTTGAGTGAATTTACGGTGGCGGTTGTGTAGTTTGCATTGTCTGTCGCATGCGCATTTACGAGCGGGCTGGCGGGCGGTGCACTTTCATGCACGACAACCACTGCATGTGCGGAGGTGGCTAGATATTGGTCCTTTCTTATTTAGGATGGACTTCCGCAATGTAACGCCTGAATCCATTAAATATACAGGATGATTAGTTTGTTCATTTGTTGTCAAATAATATGAGAATGGTACACTCTAGACAAAAATCAATGGTTTTAGAAATAATAAGTACCTTACTGATAATTCAGTAATAAAAAATACAAAACTGTTATTGGATATTAAAATGAATTATCGTTCACTATCAGTCCGTGTATATTATATGCTGTCAAAAGTTATTGACTATATTCAAATAGAATTTGCATCTAACTAATCAGCCAGTATAAAACAGGAACATTTTTAATAAGAAGATTCGGGAATTATACCTCATTTGAGAATAACTTTGTGATACATCTACCAAGCTTATATACAATATATGTCTTAAGTTTTGAAAGTCTAAACATAGAGAAATACTTTGCAATGTCTATCGCAATCGGATTACGAAAGGTATTCGTGTGAACCGTATTGTAACGAAGCTAGCGCTATCACGCGTTTTATCGCAAAAATAATACAGGCTTTACTTAGAAACTATCAATTGAGCAACTATCAATTTATAAGGTTTTAGGTAGAAATTATTAAATTATTTAAAATATAAAAAAACGTAAATCAAATTCCTAATAAAATTATTAGATAAAGATTTTTCTATATTAACCCTTACTCACAGCAGTCCGTTTCGCCATAGTGACCCTACTGAACCAGAGAGCGCGCCGCGAAGTGTGCACATTGCATGGCGGTAAGCTGAATTTCGATTTTTATTTATTCGTGTTACATATTTAAAGATTTTACTGGTATATTAATTAAATATAGAAGTTAGAATAATTTTTAGAAATTTATTTGGCCGTGATAAATCTTAAAACAGGGATCAACACATAAGCCTGCATTATAAGGTGGATACCGGCAAACTCCGGTGACGTAAGGGTTAATTTTGTGACATTTTTGCGCTTGATGCTTGTTGAACAGAATTTAGATTTTATATTAGGTGCCTGTTTCTTTATATTCTCATTAGGATGGAAACGGGTGCTATAATTTTCTTGCATACTTGTTGACTTTGGGTATTTAATTTCTGTTTCTTCACAAAGCAATGTCGTCAAGTGAAATAATACGTAATAATCATGTAACGTAAATATTTAAGAATTTGCTTTTAACGTCAATTTCGGTACCGAAATCTAGCATCACATGTATATGGCACGAAGCGAAAGGACTAAACTCGTGTCGAGGCCATTTTCAAATTGCCCCCCGTAGGGAGTGGGTTTTACTTTGGAAAACACTGGTTATATAAATATAATAAAAAAATATATGAACAATTTTTGTGCGGTTACTACAAACATTTGATTTGTATAGGGGACGAAGAAAGACGCTATATCTTAGAGTACTGCAAAAAGGTTATAAGAGACGTAATAAAAAGAAATAAATCCTAGTTGAGTAAGAGTAGAATGAGGTACGGATTGTAAGACTATGAAATATAAAACAAAATAAAAAAATAACAATGTAAGCTTAAAAACTGGAACAAAAAACTAAAAAAAAAGTAAATGTAAAAATAAAAATATAAAAAACTGGTATTGTCGTCGATAGTCGATATTAGGAAGGAAAATAAAGGGAATGGAAAGGAGTAAGAGATTATGTGACGAATGAAACAAAGACGTGAAGGATAAAATGTTAGGTTGTAAATAAAACTATTAAATTAAAAAGTTATTACGAAAAATAATGTTCGTCTGTACCCAAGACAGCGGATATACCAGAGGCAATAACGGGAGCCATTAAAAAATGTTTAGTACGAGATTTTTCAATTACAACCATTAACTATATACGTTTCAAAATATACTTAAACCAGTCGTACATATTGTTGAATGTTTACAATCAAAACACCTATTTATACTAGCTAATACGACAAGTATTTCTTAACCGGTTCTGTGGTTTCAACGATATAATACATCATTATGTTGCTGTAATATAAATTTATTGATCCGTAAATTTCGAAGACAGAAAAACATATAAATTTTTTTTAAAAAAAATTAGTGATTATGTATATGGAACTTAAATTTTTATTTTCTAATTAAGAATCTAAGACAATATTTTTATTTAATTCTGCCCCTTGCATCATATCACTCATTGCTGAGGATCGTGACCCTTTCTATAAAGTTTATCGCGCACTATGCTACACCATCTGTGCTAGTCTACGTCAGTGAGTATTGCTTCCGCCATAATGGTAACGAAAATATCGGAGATGATCAGACCAGTGGACGGGGCTGCGGCCTCACCGTCCACTATTTCGGTAATCAAAAGTTTTTCTGAGCTGTCCGCTTTTGTAATTTTTTTTAAAGATTATAAAAAAAGTTGGCTATCGATAAGAGTTCATTGAAAAGTTCCAATGTTGAAAAAATTATTTTATATTTAACTTATTTTTATTTAACTAAAAAATGCTGCTTTGTGCATATAGTGAAATGTCCAGTGGACACTGAATTTCATCATTATCAATGCGTTGGTTGAATTATGAGTAGTCCACGAAAGTTCGAAACCACGAAAGTCGAAGTTACGAAACTCGGTTTCATTAATAAAATTCCTATACAGAAACACGCAAGTGATCACTCTAAATCTAAATGATAATCGAAGAGAAACAAATATTCGGCTTGTGTTTGATTAATATCCCTTCTCTGTGGTAAATTTGTGTCCCAACTGTGGGAATATTACAAAGCTAATAACAAGAAATATTTATAGCAACACATTGCAGCTGCTTTAAACTATGTGGAGCACACGTGGGTCGCTAAGTCGCGTTTCTATTCGCCCACAGCCCTGGCTTCAAAACGACGTGGGCACAGTGAGTCGTTCTTACAAACGTTCGCTGCATATAGATAAAATAATAATAAATAATATACTAATGATCGTTGTTTATATAAATAAAAATGAATTGTTAAATGTCTCGCTAAGCGCAAACCTTGGGAATGCCTCTACCAATACGTTTAATTTTGTCTTTCATATTATCTTTATCAGAAAAGCTCTTCTTTTACTTCTTCTTCAGCCACTGCCACTTCGGGCATCAATTCTTTGAGCTACATTGGTGATCGTGGTTCTTCTCCGGATCTCCCACTACAGGCATCAATTCTTGGAGCTACATTGGTGATCTTGGTTCTTCTGAAGATCTCATTTCCGATTCAATCTCGCGGCGAAACTGAGGGTGACATAGTCTTCTTATGAGGCCCGTCATATGTGATCATGTCTCGTATCTGTACATCATCACCGGCTCAAAAAAGCTCGTAAAGAGATAAAATGTAAAAATAGCGAGTAAAATTGTGCAAAATATACTTTCATTTTTCTTAACGAATCACAGAACAAGCCAAAGTAAATGAAAAACTATTGTGTACAATAAAGCAATAAATTATAATCATACTATTAATGATGGCTAGCATTTTACTAAATATGATACATACCTTTAATTTATAATATTTTTATCTATAGTACTTTAACTGGCCAATAACGAAACGAATTTAAAAAAAGAAGTATTGAGTATGTCATGACAGCTAGTGATATATTAGTTTACTTAGGAAAATAAAAAGATATGTATTAACGCTTTTAACAATAGACGTTTTGATTTCAACCGTTGATAGAATGTTTATTGACGATTTTTAAAAAAATTATACATAAATTTTACCGAATAGTTAAATAACGTTAAACTAGATAAAAATTATAGCGAATATTGGCCAAGTTAATTCTTCGAATCAAATCAAATTAAATCATTTACTTCGTAAAACACATGTCAAATATCTTATTAATAAAAGAGAATAAATAGTCGAAATGTGTTTTGACCGGCGTACAAATTTTACGTTTGTTCAAAATTAAATTTACCTTCACAATAGTCATTGTAATAAAATTTAAAATGTCAATAATCGAATTTTAATACGTTAATAATAATAATACACAATATAAGATCTACAATAATAATTTATCATTTAGTAAACTAATATAATTCATTAATAAAATAATTATTTATCTATTATCAAAAGCAATACAAAATATGTTCCGGAAATAATCAGTCATTAATAAATTATTACGTATTTAGATCTCAAAAGAAGGTCAATTGCCGGATACGTATGTCTCGTATTACGTACAGAACACAACTGTACATTACAAGACAAATTATAGCTAAATTAAATATCGTAGAAAGTTAAGTCATACACAATTTGTAAGTTTTGAAAAGATTAAACTCTATTGCAATGGTTTAAGCCCTTTACCTTTGTATATTGCCGAAGTTCACGTGGGTGTGGATCGTAATACGAGTGTCGATAGTTTCAACTCCTACGATAAAGCAACAAATATTTACATACACGCTTCAATCTTTATATTACTTTACTATGTGTATTGTCTTGGCTTCGGAAAACTATAAAATATTTATCGTTATATATACACAAAGGTAATTTTAATTAAGGTTTCACATAATATAATTATAATAATTATATTATGTGAAATAATTAAAATGTGAAAATTATGTGCAAAAATTAATCATTGTTTCAGCCCCTATACGTTCACTGTAAAGCAGACGCCTCCCCCAAAGATATTTATGGGAGATAATAAGATACCACCAATAAGATACCACAGAGATAGAAAGATTTATATATACCGTAATCGCCACGCTTGGCACGAGTTGGCGATCACAATGCGGTATAATAAGCAGAGAATGCTGCCGCCCATTCTCCGGAAAATTGAACAGCGGCAATCCTATATAATTTTGTACACATAATGTGAATTATATGTTATTGTATTCCGAGAAGTGTTACCGCAACCTACGACTGCAAGTCTCAGTCCTCTACCGCTGGACTACAACTACTGTTATATAATCGACAATGATAAATTTAGTATATATTATGGGTAAAAGTTGTGTAGTTTCGTAAATCTAAAAATCTATCATGTTGAATGAACATACAAAATATATATACTCCTGCTTCGTCAACAACATCGTTATTTTAGCTGTAGTATACCCACAGCTGAACGTTGGTCTCTTTCGTAGATTTCAATAGGACAAGTTGAAAGCAGCCTGCATCCTACGTCTTCAGCCTACCTTAAAAGTTGTCTGTCTTGGACGACCTTGTCGGTGAACGTTTTACTCCTTTTTCTTTGGTTATCATTAATATTATATATATATATATATATATATATTAATATGTTAATATATGTGAATATACATGTAAGTATGTATATACATATATGTATATTTATTACCATTATGAAAAAACATCTAGTTACTTTTATGAGTTATTCTGTATATTAATGTTTATTTAAATCAGATTTCTATCTTATGATGACCTACTTTATTTCCCTTAATATCCATGTCATTCCGAGAAATCCATTAAGTATTGAGAAAATGACCGTTTGCGGTAAGACCACCGTTTGAACTTCTTTTTAGTCTGTTTTTATATTTTTTACCTCTGTCACATGTGCAATAAGAAGTTAAATAAATAAATACATTAAATATTTACGATTTAACTGAATCATTTTAACAGAATACACTCAATATATCAGACCACACGCGTTACGCAATGTCACTACTGCGCGGACCTGATTTTGATTAACACCTCAGTACATTACCGCAAATAAATCACTATTAAAGTGCAGCAACGACAAGTTGCCCGCCAAATTATCGGTGGCCGCTTATCACACAGTTGCGTAATAAACGATAAATATTATTAATAACTTTTGGTGGTAAATAATTATTCTTATTTTTTACGTAAGAATAGACCGTGACGAGATACGGTCGGTTTGTAATATATTTAAAGTTAATTTATACTTTCACTAGCTTATTATCCAATTAACAGGTTAAAAGATAAGATGTTTTTAAATATTTTGTTCATACATTCGATATTTTTTTTTTTACAAAATATATTGGAGTGGACGACTTTTCTTAGCTTTCATATATTTTAAAACATCGTACAATTAGACAAGGCGGACACACGGACTTGGTTAGGTCATGGGCCTTCCTTAGTATGTTCTATATACTTGTATAGTAATTGGCTCTAACACTAAGAACACACTAAAATGTTCTAGCACTAAAAACTCATTATATCGCCTCGAAAAATTTGATGCAGTGGATATGTGACGGAAAACGCTGGATGCACGCCGCTTCTTATCGTTCTTATTGGAAATCTATGGAGAAGGCCTCAGGAGCGGCTCTAACTCGTGTAGCGCCCGTGTGCAATGAAACCTTGGTGCTCCTTAGACCTGACCCTCCCCCCACGCGGCTATAGCTGTTAAGTTTGCCGTCGTATTTAGAAAGTTTTTTCATATTTCAACAAGCTATTTTATAAGTAGGTATAACTTACAGACTGGTATTAGTTACAGCCTTTCTTCTCATGACGGCAGAATAACACTCATTGTTTTTATGCCTGTAGCACATTTTTGCGAAACTAAGCGGCGAACCGCGATAGATTCCAAGACTGCTGTCTCTGAGACGGCAGCGCCTGTGTGCATTGCACGCCTTGCACTATAGGCTAACCCGCCCCTGGAAGGCCTATGTCCGGCAGTGGAAATCCTACGACTGCAATGATGATGAGGATGATATTAAGATGTTTTTATCTATAAAAGTTTTTTTTATTTAACAGTCTTTATGGTAGTGATATCCTTGTGTAGGTTAACTTTTTTAGAGGGAATGGTACGAGCCATCCTTGGCACAGTACGGCTTGGTTGTCGGATGTCTGACTTCTTAATGTTTCCGTGCGTATGCCGGTTTGATCGCGATGTTTTCCTACTGTATTTCAAAGAAGTGGCGTTCGTATGTATGGAAGTCGCTGTAAAACTACAAGGCTATTGTTTTCTGCCGCACAAGAACAATATCTGTATTTCGACTCGGTGAAATTTAGCTAATTAGTAGATGGATTAATTTTTAGCTAATTTGAAGGTTTAATATATAACATTTATGATCTGTCCGGGCATGTCTGAACCAGCCGGCGACTTGTAGAAACTGGGTTACTAATCGCAAAAATAATTGCATACATTTTAGAAAAAAGTTGGTACATGGAATATGCGGTTTGTGAAGCGTGCAACAGTGTCGTGCACAGTTCTTTATAGTTGTAAAAAAAATAGAAAAACGTAGAAAAAAATTGAAACGAAGACTGAAAGTTTTGGCCACGAGGAAATGAACTAAGAAGAAGTGTAAAATAAAATCAATTTCATATATTTTAGAGCCTGAAACAGAAAGTTTTTTCTTTTATTATGTAGCATCGGTGTAAGTGGAAGCCGAGCATCTGAAGGGCTTGTCGGGGTTCACGGCAATCAGAAACGAGTCGGTTCGTTGACGCCGTCACACCGCACGCCACGCCGCCCCGGGCCCTTTCCGCGTAACGATTGCCGTGAGACAGGAAGAAGAGTGAAATCTTTATATTACAGGCAATACGCGCGATCAAACTGCCGCAGCGTTAATTGACGTGACCATTTCTGCTCGCAAGGCCGGACGTTGACTTCACAACTCAGTTCCTCCATACCAACGGTTCAATTTATATTAAAAACTGTATATTTACTACTTAAGCTTTTAACGATGCATAAACAATGTAATAACGTTGTACCGGATGCGTTTTAATATTTTTTCGCGAGACCAGTGTTGTACGGATATAATCTATTCAATTAAACAGTAGAGAGAATTAGGTTTCCTTATATTTTTACATTACTGTTACTAAGCAAGAATATTTTTAGAGTCCTTTAGTCATAAAATATCTCGTAGTAACGTTCTTTGCATCAAAAGACCCTAATCCTAACGGCCCACGCCAAGATTCTCTGAGGAACCCTTGAACTTAGTTATTTAATCGAGGTTAAGGTTAAACGCCTTCTACACCCTGCAACGCTACATTTAAAATCCAGACAGAATCAGATAATTATTTATTGAATGATTAATTAACAAAATTGCGCTCATTTATTTTAAAATAATAGATAGTGTCAAGCAAGAATAAAATCGAGTTAACAATGTTATACTGGAAGAGTCAATTTAAAATTAAAAACTACGTCGCCTATAATCAATCATATTCAATAAGAAGCCACCTTGCGGAAGGTTAATCGTGTATCTTTGGACAAGGCATGACTATCAAATCGATGCACGGAAGATTTACACTTTTTTACAAGTAGAGAATAAATACCTAGGTTTATCTGTATACGAAGGTCAATCGAAGAATTGTAACCACATGTATAGGTAAAGTTTTTAATATTTATGCCATACGTATGCTTTTTTCAGTTCTATTTCACGGAGTTCTAGAGGCTTCTTGAAACGACGAAATTAAACGTATTTTGTAGTGTACGAAATGGAAAATATTTTTGTAATTTTTTTTTTAATACTTTCTTCTTAATTTTAGCTTATAGACGCCCGCTGCTAGACATAGATCTCCCCCAAAGATATGGATGACAGGATGTACCATAAGCGGCAAGTTCGGCAGGCGGGTTGGCAATCATAGTGTTGTATCACAATACGCAGAAGATGCTGTGACCACCTGGAAACTTGTTTGTGACCAGTGGCGATCCTATATAATTAATTCACAAAGTGTAAATTGTATAATATATCTCGCAAATCGAACCTGCGACCTATAATCGCAAATCTCAAACAGAGACTACAGGACCACCGCTGCTCAGTTTGTTAAAAACATGTTAAATAAAAAAATTAAATGATTGCTCTGTATTACGTTTTGTTTTATTTTTTCATTTGTCTGCGACAGGGCAATAACTTTTAATATGAAGTCTGTTGAGACAGCTAATGTCATATATAATTCAACAAAGAAATAGCGTGGTTTCTCATTTCTTATTTGTCTTTATACGTCTGTCTTTCGATTAAGAGACAACAGGATAATTTCATATTACTTTTAACGCCAGTAAATCTCTGGATACGTTTTTAAAGCGTATGTTATTAAAGAAAACGTAATTGGCGCTCCAGATTAGAGTACTAATGCGAAGAAAGTCATTGTTAAATAGTGTTAATCGCGAAACGCCGTCTCGAGAAGCGAGTGCAAATTTCTATTCGGCTATTAGAAACAACAGAGTCTAGTGTACACTAAAGTTCACTAATTTCAAATTTTTAACCAGCTCTTCAAATCTTTAATGAGATAACTAATAAATTTTAAATAACCTTTCCCTTATGAACCAACAATAAAGTTGTAAATAGATACATAAATATATACCTATCTATGTATACATTATATCTAATATATAAAATTTCCTTGTCACAACTCCTCCGAAACGGCTTGACCGATTGTTACCAAATTTTATATGCGTATTCAGTAGGTCTGAGAATCGGCTACTATCTATTTTCCATACCCCTAAGTGATAAGGGTTGTCCATCCTTAAAATTTTTTTTAATTTTTTCATGACCTTTTTTTGTTTTTAATTTTTTATGATACAGCACACAAAAATACATACAACTCTAAATTTTCACTTTACGATCAACCCTTATTTTTTGTTTGTTAATTAAATTTTCTTTTGCAAAATTACGTTTGCGGGATTAGCTAGATCTATATCTATATACATATATATATATCAAAATATATATACCTATATAATATATAGACATATATAATATACCTATATATATTGATCTAAAATTAAATTTATCAACTTAGCATGCACCGGGTGAAGGATGAAAGGACAATGACGTGATATTATGTCAAACACCCTGTATAATTCAACATGAAAATACCCAATCACTTGATTGATCCTCAATTCTTGAGACAAGTATTTTAGAGATATCATTTTTAAAATAGACAAAAGATGCGTCCGTAATCTGAAGATAAGCAATTCAACTGGTAAATGTGAACACGGCTTTACTAATTTGCAATGATCTATCTGATAACAATGATCACTATTATCATAATGTAAATTTACTATAAGTACAAAGCGCACTTGTACTTACGGTATTATTGGATACGAGAATTAGAATTTTTTTATAATTAAACCTAAGTTTGTTAATATTGTAACAATAAGAAATTAAGAAAAACACAACACAACAATAATAAAAACAAAAACTCAGCTCAGTCACAGCAGAGCCGGTCGGACAGAGCATTTCTACCGGTCTTTACGCTGTGCTAGCTATGTAGGCCATTCGGTATACGGACTTCTATAAAATTGCTAAAATTTAAGTTACAAATATCAAAATTTGAAGAATTAAACATGGTAAATATGAAATTAATCGAACATAACACAATTGTATTCTACACAAATGCAAATTTAAAATCGTATACGATAAATAAACATAATTTTTTGTTACGCAAACAATTTTTTTGCATTGTGTAATAGACTAGCGAAGTTTCCTTGTAATAAAAAATCCATACTGTGTGTTTTTACGAAGTCTTTTTATATATATTTTTAGTTAAATTATTAATCCCAAAACATTGATAATAGCAAAAGAAAAATTAAAGATGATGATATAAAGTTTGTGCAGAAAAATATTAAATCAATTTTGGCAGGCGATCTTTCGTTGGCACTCCAAGAGATTCAAATGCACGCAAAGTATGTCGGTATGAGCAGTGACAGGCCAGCGGTAGAGGACTGAGACTTGCGACCGTAGGTCATGGGTTCAATTCCCGGTACGCAATCTCACATAATTCACAACTGTGCATAATTATATATGATTGCCACTGCTCACAAGCATTTTCCAAATCGGCAGCGTCATCTGCATACCATATCGCCAATCCGTCTGCTACGTGTGGCGATTAAACAGTAAACGTCTATGGGTTGAAACGACGACGTCGACGTGATAAAAAGGAATGTACCAGCGATGTTTACTCCAATTACACGAAACTTTCGCTTAAAACGATCGAATAGTAAATTCAAAGATAAATCAATTACCATCATCGTTTCAGCCGTATGATGTACACCGCTGGACACAGGCTTCCGTTATAGATTTCCAATGGGACCGGTAGAAAACGACTTGTATCCAGAAACTTCCGACGACTTTAATAAAGTCGCCTGTCCACTTTGTGAGTGGAAGTCCTAGATTCCACTCGCCGGTTTGTAGTTCTCACTCCAGAACATTAAACTCCCTGAGGCTATCTGTTCTGTGCGCTAATTGGCTTGCTTACTGATGCTCCAACTTGCCAATCAGCTGCGACATATCGGTTACTTTCCCTCATCGAAGAATAATATTGATGATAAATGAGGATTCATCACTTTACACACAAATAGTCACATTATTAAATGCGAAATCGATAGTAAAATGATAATTAATAATTTAAAAAAAAACGCATTTTTGGATAAATTATAAAAATAATGAACGAAAAATGGTGTAAGTTGTGCTGGTAAGGCGACGTATGGAAAGGAATGAAAGATATTGAATCATTGAATCAACATTGAAAAATACGAAAGATGAGCATGGGAAGTAATTAAAATTACATGAAAAATTATATCGTTACCCTGTCCACCCATGAGTGGTTGAACAAGAAGCCCCAAAAACATATAACCCAAATAACAAATAAAGAAAGACATAAGCAATAATTATCAACAGAACTGAATTTATACATTTGAAGCCCGGATTAAAGCTGTTGTAATAAACCTTCCGCTAAGTACTAGCTTAAATTATATATCGCTATTACTATAGATATTTCAAAATACGAGATTACTTACATAAAATGTGAATCTATATTTATTTCTGATAAGATATTTATCTATACATATTTTATCTGATAACTTGTTAAAAAAAATTAGAACAATACCAATAAACGTTCAAAAAGCATAACTCATATTTATTTGTTCAAACAAAATTAATATGAAATAACGGGATAAGAATGGTAACAGCAGTCTCTTGCTTAAGCAATGTTCTTAGATGATAAAACATAAATTAGCTTTTAGTTACGAGGGTGGATTGAAAAGTACTCGGCCTAACTAAGAAAATAAACACATACTAAATCAGTTATATTTTTATTTTTCTACATAATTACCATCAAGTTCAATATACTTTTGCCACCTCCCCTTCCAAGCATTTAGACCGTTGAAAAAAAATTATTCTTCCTTAGAGTCAAAATATGCGTCTACAGCTGCATTGACCTCGTCGTTTGTCGAAAATCTTTGACCTCAGAAACCATTTTTTTTTATATAAAATTCGACGCGAACGAAATCGCGGGCATAGCGAGTTTAAAATATAATACATTATATATTCTATACTAGCTAGGTTCAAAAAATACGACTATAGAAATTTTACTGCAAATTTTCTCTTATAAAGGACGAAAAAACTTATTTCTTCCACGGCCACGTTACATTTGTTCTCATGTCTGACGAGTAGAAGCATCAGCTAAATGTAATTAGTATGAGAAACATCTCCATTCCGGAACGACAGCTGGACATTAAAATTTAAATTAATTTTTTACATTTCATTTCTGCGACTCAATACTCGAGCACGCTTGATTATTTTGCTGCGCCTAAAACCTCTTTCGTAAATCGGAAGACAAAACAAGACATAAACATTCAATTGTTTTAAGTTGATGTTTGGATTTTTTCTTTTAATTTTGTGTTCTCTAACTTATGAAAAAGAGATATTTTTTTAGTTATGGTATTATTAGATCTTCTTACGCTTTACTACTTGTAAGACTGAATGTATTGTAAAATAAAGTGTGAGCATAATTTTTTTTATCCTTCCTATTTTTCTCCCTTTGGTTCAATGTAATGATTTTCTTCTCTGCCATTTCCTTTGTAACTTCAATAGTGTGGGCGGAGTTTCTTTTAGCACAACCTACTCATATGAGAGTGCATTATTAGTGCATATGCATTCCACCTTTACTAAGATATTAAAGGCATTGGGCAAACTGACTTTCCTTCCTGCTATCGTACATTTTTAAAACCTTCACATTTTATAATAAATAATCTGTTTTCTTTTATAATCGAAATATATAAACAAATATATAATCTAATTACGTATATAATCTTATACCATATACTTATCTCTTACTTTTTACTTATCATGTCTATATTTTTCTTTATATTTTTATATGAACCATATTATATTTAACTGCTTATCTAATCCCAGATAAGTCTACTGCACTGTCACACTGGCCTGTACGCTTGATTTGCATTTGTTTAAGCTTGTTTGTGTACGTATGATTTATATTAGAAATATATTGATAATCATTATATATAATCACACGGGCTTATTTCCAGGCCCATAAATACCCCCAAGGAACGCACGTAACCGTTTGCAGCTCGATCAACTGTTCCCATCGCTTCCTCTTCTTACAGTGCTGTCACAACATTACTGCCCGATGACAAATGTTTACATCCAATGAACACGTGAATTGTAAACAATAAACACGTGAATAATGCAACGCGACGTGCGGTTACGTCACAGCGTCGTATCACGTTGAATAGATTTCAATCCAAATAAATGTATTAAGACAATTTTTTTTTACGGCGAACCTCTACTTGAAACCAGAACAAGTGGTCAATAAGACTATGATTTTGAATATGTTTTTACACATTTAAGGTCGGATTTCGTGTCGTAGATAACTGATGTCGGACCTATATACGTAACATAATACGTACGACATATTTTTATGACACCGTATGAAGCATTAAAGTAAATACAAGTTATGAACATTGAAGTCAAGACGCTTGCTGTAAAGTTGAATTGTCCAGAATTAATTAATATATTCAAAAAACAAATGCTGTGCACAGGGTCAAAAATTGGACAGGAGGCGACCTACTCCTTGCTATAATTAAACGTGCTGCAAATATGGCTAAATGTGCATAATTGCTTAAACTCCTTAAAAATAAGAATGTTTATGTATTCGCTTTGGAACAATATTTAAAAATAAATTATAATTTTTTCATAACGCGCGAGAATACTTAATGCAAATCTTTGTATATAAAGCATGGTTTCACAGACTTATTAAGACTAGGGGCCACTCGGGCAAATCATGAACCGATGGCGGGCCGGCCGCCAGAAATATAGGTAATTAAATTTTTTTGGTTTTATTCTGGAATAGAATTCAATATTTTTCGAATGTACGAGTATTATTTTTGTTGTCGGGCCGCGATCTGTGCATCCATGATATAAAGTAATCCGTGAAAATTTTGTGGACAGTGCCATATTCAATCCTAGGCTATCTGTATATTTTTATACTTGTAACAATGGATTTCTAACTAATAGTCACAATAATAAAAATAATTTAAATAAATATAATACTCTTTATTGTATAAGCTATAAAATATATACATAGTTGCATAATAGTAAAAAAAAAGTACAATGGGCGGTCTTAACACACTAGCCAATATTTTCCAGACAACCATAGTATGAAAATATAAGCGGGATAAGTAGTGGGTAATTTTCATATACATATAGACAAACAAACTTACATCAACATTCATATATACATAAATTTCTTCATATATACTTTATTTACCTATATGGCCCAGTTTTTGCGACGGTCTCTCGTCCCCATCATGTATGAGAAAGGATCTTTTATATAATAATTTTTTCATGTAATCTTTTATATTCATTCTCATCTTACATTCGTCTTTCTTCACTCGTTCACATTACCTATCTTTTCTCCCCATTATTTTCCATATATATATATATATATATATATAGATATACATCGCTTCGCTTTCATCGGCTCTCCTGGATTCTATATTTACATTTATTTATTTCTTTGGTTTTTAAATAATATATACTTATAATAAATACAGTATAACACAATTATGAATACAGTAATAAATAAAAAGTTTAAAGTAACTTAAATTGCACTTGCCATAGAGAGAACGAAGAAACAGAAATGAAAAAAATTCTGAATTAATGTAAAAGTAATCAATTGTAATGATTACTTTTACTATTATTCATATCAACGATTCCGTTAATAAGAATATCTAAACATTTTATTCAAGTTTATCGGAAATCTAAGTACGACCTTAGCGATGACTTCATCATGGTGTTTTTATACAGAGGCCTTGAACTAAACTCTCAGTGAAACGCTTCATAGGCGACAACACGACTCTAAGATTTGTAAAAGCGCTTGATTTGTTATTTGCTTGATCGGATATTTAAAACCGATGATGGCCACTAAAACATCAAAGATTTGGTGCTTGAAAATCGTTCATTGACAACTAGAGACTTCTCAGATGGTGTTGGAATACCATTTGGCACAGCCCAAAATATTTTGAAGTATGTTTTATGACTCAAATGCGTCAAGTCTAGATTGATCGATGTCATACCGTATTAGGTCTTCGCGATTTTAATTTGACCAAACACTACTTATATCGTTCTGCAACTACCGTATTCGCCTGCAAAAGTTGCAGGAACGCCGTTTTGACGTTACGACTGAAGAGGTAAAACCCGAATCGAAGAATGTTTTGAAGGCTTTACCGTAAAGACTATTGCCTCTGTTTTGAGAACTTGTAAAAGCGTTGGCGTTGAAGAGGATGTAATTGATTTGGAAGCATAAATAAAGAATTTTATTTTAAAAACAAATTCATCATTTTTGCACACATTATTATATTAATAAACAAGATATATAATTCCTTTGGACATATATAACAGGATCATAGCCTTTTAGATACAGAACAATGAAATATGGTAACATATTTTCATTTGAGTATTCCTTTGCAAATGACCACCATTGTTGTTGTTCCTATAAAGTACGGTTAGTTAGGTAGATTATTATTGTATTCCCGTTTGAGATAAATTGTTAGTAATATATATATATATATATATATATATATATATATATATATATATATATATATATATATATATATATATTGTACGCAACTAACAAAAGTTTTTGTATTATTTTACAATTGTTCAATTTCAAATAGACAATATCTTTTTTCTATCAATATAAAAGCGTTCTTACCTCTTTATGTCATAACTTAATAATTTTTTTTATACTTTGTTACAAACTAAATGTGAAAACCGTATTCCAATTCAAGATCAAACCATTGCTTTATACGGCAAGGTATCCGTTATCAGATAGAAATGCGACACACCTTTACGGAGAGGTTTAACTATACCAGTAGTTGTCAACCAGTGGCCCGCAAGACTCCAAAATTTGGTCTCTAAATTATTTATACTTTCGATGACAATGCAATAACATAGATATTACTATTAATTTTACATTACTACTATTAATACGAGTATTCTGGCCCTCTGGTGATTCTCTTACTATAGTGCCTTTTCGCTTTTCTAATACTTAAACCGCCCCGTATAAAATAGACTTCGATTACCCGTTACATTCTTATTTCCATATGATGGTTGTATAACCCTGAATAATAAAATTACTCATTGTAATTTTTAGGTTATTATTTCAGGCATTTTAAACGTAATATAGAATAATTTGTATTTCAACAATTAAATAAACACATGAAAGTTTGGGAACCCCTGAACTATGCGGATAAGAATACTAGGGTAACTATTATAGCGTCCATTTAAGACTAGGACTAAATATGGGCGTGTTGCGCAAGAAAAATGCATTGAATACTTGAACTTGTACAGGACAAGACCAGTTTCGCCATAGTGACGTCTGTATAAAGCCAATAACAGACAACTACCGTAAACGATGTAATAGGCGCGACACGTGCTTGGCTGCAAATTTATTCGCATACATTAAACTAACGTTCCACGCAAACTTGTGCGAGTTGTTGTACTTCACCAATTCCTGTTTGGAAATAACTTAAAAACTATAGAGTCGTCAATGTCACATTTAATATCATCTTCACCAAAAATGTATTAGTAATTTTTTAACATTCATCAATGAACACGTGCAAAACAATAATATTTTTGAAAGAGAACTATTACTGTTCTGAATGAAATTATTTCATATTGGCTTATTATAGATATAAAAATATCTTTTTAAATAACTATCAATTTAACATATTTTGTTATTAAAACCTATTGGTCCAATTTGTTTGCAATCTATATGTATGTTAATATAGATAACAAATTTAAATTCATGCTATTTTAATGTATTAATAATGGAAGAAGTTTTAAAAAAATCTGTCTGATGCGATACAATATTCTTATTAAAAAAATCCGTCGATTAATTACGATGTCATGGCAATAAGTGTGCAGAATTATCATAAATTCAGAAGAATCGAATCCGCTATCTGCGATCTTAAATCCACAAAAATTAGTGGTCACCGCATCCTTCTAAAATATACATGAATATTATGTTGCAAACGCCTACTTGAGTGTATTTTTTGAGTTAATTTATAAAATCAAGTAACTTTTACGAAAAATATATCCAAATAACATCTACCGTAGGTAATGGTTGATATATGTATATTCTCAATCCTGTTAACACTCGTCAAAGTAAAGCATTTTAGTTTCGCATCCAAAACTAACTTCATATGTTCTAATGCTAAGTAAATATTACATAACTTTTGGTGTATGTGCTAATAACTTCTGGTAGTACAAAGCTGCAGGGATAGACATTAAACAATATCTAATTTTAATATACAGCAATCTGCATTTTGACAACGCCTTTTCTTACTACATTATCATTACGTCATTTATTATTTCTAAAACCATTGATTATAACACAAAAATAAATAAATAGTGGACACTGTCAAGACAGGTCATTATCCTGCGGTCAAAAACGAAGTCGTAATGTTTTGAAATATTTATGTGTGTATTACTAGCTGTCCCGACAGACTCCGTATTGTCAAAAGCTATTACTCTGTCGCGTGTTTTAAAATGAACATATTATCCATTAATGTTTTGAAAATTAACAATGATTATTTATAAAAATAAGCTTCCTGCTACACCGCAGCACTTAATGTTATCACGACGTCTTCTGTTTTCATCAACGTCATATTTAAACGAGAAATTGCCTATAAATCTCTTTTTGGAAAAGGTCAGATAAAGAGAAGCCTTTTTCAAGACTGTCAGAAGAAGAGGAAACCGTGGAACGTGGTAACAATCCACAGGAAATAAGAGACAGTTAGTCAAGATCGTCATCTGTGTAACCGACTGAATAAATAGAAGTTACTCTCAACATTGGTTTGTATGTAATGCATTCTTAGTTATTAGTGGTTAGAATAATGCAAGCTTGTCGAGTTCGATTCCCGGTACACAATCTTATGTATAATTCACATTTTATGGATTATTATATAGGAGTACCACTGCTCATAAACAAGTTTCCAGAGGATGGGCAGCAGCGTCCGGTGCGTACCATAATATAATATCACAATGCAATCTTCTTTTGTATTTACAAAACTATAAGTCAATTTTTAATAAACTTTTAGGAGACGATTTATCAAAGTGGTAACTAGAAGATTGTTATTACACTAAATGTTGAATAAAGACTAGATATATCATACAGTAAAACAAGAACAAGGAGGAGGATAAAATACTAAGATCTGAATTATTGCAACGGTGTGAGCCGTTATCAGTTATTGCGTCATTTTGATAAGAAAATCGATAGGCAATACTAGAACTTATCACAATTAAAAACTATTTAAAATAGAAAATGTATGTGTACCTAATTAGGCAAATGTAAATGAGGGTATATTATGATTGCACTATAAAACAGATTGATAAGAAATGTAAATTAAACATCATAGTTCGAGGTCAACAACCTCGACGTTATCTATAGAACACAAAAATATTCAACACAAAGAAAATGTATATTCTCGGAGAACCGGATGATATATATCTATTAATACGTCACCGCTAGGTGTACTACTGCGTATAACGACTTTGTGTTTCGGGTTTGATTTTCAGTCGAGTAAAAAAGTATAAAAGTACTTTTTTAGTCACTAATGAAGAAAATAATTTTTAAAATAATTTATTCCTAGTCATGAATATAATAATTTAACCTTTTGCTTCACCAATTTTTTTCGTGCAGGGAGCATGTGTAAGGAGAGAAATTATTTACGATAATTGTTACACAATTTTCTTTTAAAATTTTCACTCTTTTCTTTTCTCTTTTTTAAGCTCTTTCATTCATTCCTCCGTTGTCCTTTCATTCTTTTGCTTTCTCTACCTTGTCACATGTTATACACCTACTCTCTTCTTTCGCCTTCTCTCTAGAACACAATTCAAAAATTTTATTTAGTTCTTTATTTTATAATTCTTATATTTATTTAAGTTATATTCATTATCTATTATTTATCTAATTCTATTATATATTTCTATATAACGATTGTAATTTCGGTTTTTCACAAGTACGTTTGTAATCTAATTTATCTCTTTTCCACTGCTTTAATTGCACATGCGCACCCACACGAAAATATGTTCTATTGATGTAATGGTTTTCCAAAACACAGGCACTGCCTACTTTGGGAACTTCCTAGATTTTGTATTCGTACCATTTTTTTAATTTAATATAGATTTTTATTTGAACGAGTCTTCATTGATATATGTTCTGCCTTTTGCATTTTATAGCTTCATTGGACTTTATGTGGAGAACACAGGAGGCGTCTATCTTAAACTTTTTTTATAGAAACTAAGCTCAAGCAACCTCGGTATCTAACGCCGTAAGATTGCTTATTTCACTGGATTGGGTGAACAGGAATATCTTCCTTCGCTTAGACACTTCCACTCAACTACATGTAAGGACCTTTAAACTTAACTAAATACCAGGAACGAGTGCCACAAAGAAACTAAACTTCTACTAGATGGATTGGTTGGTCAGGCAATAGCAACCGGCCAGGCCCAGGTTCGGCCTTTTTGGGTGCCCTTGAGTTGGAAAGCGGGTATTATTGAAGCATGACAGCCCAGACCTCCCCTTCGTGGGAGCCCTTGAACTTAGTCACCCCATGGAGCGTTTACCTAAGCCAGCTATGAGCTATACGGCCTCCCAATCTGATAAAATAATAGTATGTAGAGGCCCGAGATTCGCATGGAATCTGCAAATACCATTTAGGCAGCAGTGAGAGTCCGGTAAAAAAAATCGATTAGTTTTATGTGACTATTAGTTTGGAAATTATTGGTAATTCATATATGAGGTGATACACTATCACTATCGAAGCTACACAGGCGCACATACACAGGAAATATTTTAAAGTAATAAAGCATTTTATTATCAAAATTTTACATTTGTTAGATTCGTTGGAACAGTATAAATTTGCAACATCATTTTATAGCAGAGAAAACTAGTAGTCGACTGGGCCAGATCTGTAATATTTATTTCTATGACATAAATACTACTCATCTTCTAAATTTACTTCGTTTATATTTATAGCAGTGTTTTTTATTAGATGGGCGTACCCGTTTACGCTTGTTGGTTGGGTTAGGCATCTAATAAAAACTGAACAAAATTATAGTTTTGATACCTCACATATAAATTGAAAAAAAAAAAAAAACTTTTTCAATAACCTTACCTATCCCAGGTAATACATAAAAATTTACCAAATTTTTACGGCGATTGGATGCACCGTTTTTGAATCCACCGAGTACAGACATACACACATTCATTTCTCTCTCTCTTTCTATTGATTCTTTTGGTGCTGTAAAAGTTTCGTCGTAATGAGTTGGCGAAAACAGAATGGTCTGCGAACTATAACCATTCATTTTTATAGATATATAGATAAGCTTAACCTTTTTTTTGTTAAATTGTATAATCTAATAATAATTTACGGTAATCTGCAACAATATTTTACCTAAGTGTACATATGAATGAAACAAGACATACGATACAATAAACATCGATGTACTCGATTGTACCAACATTACTCACACCACCGACGCACCTACAAATGTGACACGTGCGCAAATATTGCTTTAACACTTACTATTTTCATACAAACAGATTGACGAAATTAGACGCCAAATGTATGTCAATTTATTCATAAGAGGGGTCATAAAGCTTTGAAAGCCAGTGAAAGGTTAATAGAAGGTAAAAATTATCACCTATTACCACATCAATGACTTGATAGATTCGTGTGACTTGCATATGGATTAATACAAATATTAAATACATAATCACTGGTGTATGCGCGCTTTCCTAAAATATTTCTTGTTGTGACATTTTTTGAGGGGAAACTCCCGCTATGTCTGTACGACATCAAACAGTGGTACGTGATTATTGTACATGATCATCACAAAGTTGATAGGTAATGGGTATAGGCAGAGCGATTTTTTATATTCCATCATTGTCATCATCATTATTTCAGCCGCACGACCTCCACTGTTGAACATAGACCTGTCCCACGGATTTCCAATAGAACCAGTTGTTCAACCTACATCATTTATACTTTCATCTTTATGAAACGATGATATAAATATGCCAATTTTCCAATCGCTTTTTTTTTAAAGAATCTGAAAGTTTAAGACGGTTAAGCGTGAATTAAACCAACGATTTAATTGCCCCGGACGCGGACTTTTCACACAGATTAACTAGTCAATATTTTTTTTAAATATATAGATCTATATTCCACAGACTAAAACTTCCGTGCCTTCGTTCTTACATTTACGTTAAATATTTTCAAAAAAAATTTTACTTACCTTTTTGTATGTTACAGTGTCAGTCCACATTCATAAGAAAATAAAATAGCGATCAATATCTGTTTCATATAGCCAGTACTTTTCTAAATTTCATTTCAAAAATCCGTCATATCGATGGAATGTCTATATAAACATATTGTTACGTGCTTAAGGTAATGAAGTAAAGCTGGTTATATCTGAACGGATTTTCTTTCGCCGAGAGCACAGCTGCTGATATCCGTTGACTCTTTAGACACTCACTCGAAGAGTACACTAGACTCTTACTCTCGTCTTGCCGTGCCGAGTTACCTAATCCTTCCACTTTTTAGCTATTTATCACCTCACTTGATCGCTTCATTTTCGCTCACTCTATTGTGGGATTCAGACAATAGAAAAACCGATTTAGCCAAGGTTTGGCCTTCCCAAATTGCCTTAAAAACAAAATTTTAAAGGCTTCGCGAGTTCTTTGCATTCATTTCATAGAGCTTTTATCTAATTAGCTGGAATCGAGACTCCTGGCGGAATCCCCTAACTTCGTTACTATAAAGCAGGTCCAGAATAAAAACTTGCAGCTTTCTGTGCTAATTAAGCTGTTAATGCAAAGGGACAAGCAGCATTAGTCAATGTCATAAAATAGACATTTTATAGATCCTCTTTAATACCAATGAATAACACACTTTGTCAAAATATCACTCTGTTATACCATTTGTTTCTCTATATTAGGAGGATGTAGCAATGAATGTCAGCATTAGTTCTGTACGATAAACTGTGAATGGACCGATTGAAACAAACGATCTATTTACGCCTTATTATATTGTCTAGTCTAATTTCGAGTTAATGACTTAAAATAACGTTTCATCGAATATTTTTTACATTAATCATTATAAGTTTCACAATAAGATACAGTTACCAGTCGGCTATTGTTCGCAAGACAATTCCAAATTTAAAATATTTTCCCATACTTTTGTTTTTATCGTTGTAGCAGTTTTATTTTTGATAATATCTTTCGTGATTGTAATGTAATGTATTCTTTTTTTCAGCCGATGAACGCTCACAAGGCATGGGCTTTCCCCAAACATCGTCATGATGTCCGGTCCTGCACTGCCGGATCCAGCGACCGTAACTACGTCGTCGGTCCACCTTGAGGAGGAGGAGGAGGAGGAGGAGGGGGAGGGGGGGCTACCGTCGCCGCATCTACCGACTCGTGGTCGGCTTTCGAGAACCTTTTGGCCCCATCAGCCATTGGCTACACTTCAGAGGAGAAATTCTTCGAGCTACGTTGGTGATGTTAGTTTTTCTACTCCGATTTCATTATTTTTGATTCGATCTCGCAATGTATTAGCTTTATCTAATATAGGATGAAATAGCGATGTACATAAGGTTAACATTCGAAAAAAGATAAAGTTTTTCCTTTCTTTTAGCTTCTAAAAATCAGTATCACTTACGAGCAACCGTGTACGGTATTATTACACGCCCTTATAATGTCTCTAAAAATCATGTAATAAATTGCAAAATTTTATTAAAAAATACACATGAAAAATCTTACGAAGTGTGAAGGATTTTACAAGTGATTATAAAGCTTGGTAAAGAATTACTCTGCCACTGTTTTAAGGATATTGATAAAGTGTCAAAAATCGCGCACGAGTTTATTTTGTTATACCTGACTTGTTCCGCTTCCCAAATGGCATTTGTAAATTCGCGGGGGCAGGGCGCTGAATGCGTTTAGCCTAATACCTTTAAGGTAGCAAAACTCCATAGGAAGCCTCTGCTCAGGCCGCTATATACTATAATTGCACCGGATTTGGAGACCGCCGTCGTCTTAGACAGCTTCGGTGTGCTTTCTGTGTGCTCTATGGAGTAATTACGGTCAAGGATCCCTGCAAGAGGACTTCGACTTGGTCTGTTTAGCAATCTGTCTCAAAGCCGAACTTCGACTTGTTATTATCTACCACTTCTGAAAGCGTTACTGCTGTGAGAAGTAACGGAACAAACTCCAGCAACGCTTTTATCTAGAACAATCAGGGGTTGAATTTATTGTGGACTCTTAGATCAAAGCGCATTTAGAACCCTCGTACATTGCTTTAAGTTGAATAATATTGCTATTCGTTGTATAGCAGCCGAAACGTGGGTATATAAATATAAATAAACTGAGATATAATACTTTAAAAAAATATTTTTTAACTTTTTTTAAATATAGATAACACATTGACGTCTTTGTGTTACATGGCTAGAGTATTTTTGTCCGCGCGTATTTTAAAAATACGTTCACTTTTTATTTCACGTTTATTGACTCTTCGTCCGATTAAATAAAGATGGCCAGTGACGTAACAACCGTCAACAGTCCCATATTACACAAATAGCGCGCCAAAGAGGCCGGTTTCCTTACGCCTTCGCAAACAGATTCCTAAATCAATATTCGCGAGTAGCCACTTGAGAAACGACAGCGCAAACACTCGAGATGAACGGTTATTTAATAAACGAACAGTGCGTCTTACAGGTCAAGACACGTTTACATGTACGTCATTTCGTTGTCGAACCAACCTTTTACTATCGCAGACATTAGACATATGAATTACAGATTAAATAAAATCGTTTATATTTATATAGTTTTGATTATCATTTCATCACCTATACTATATTCACCAAACATATTACATAGGGTAATTGGTTGCAGATGTAAAGGCTTTAAAGAGATGAATCTCTCCTTAGTAGTGTACTCTTATTAATAGTTGTCATACTCCAGTCAGGTACCCCAGCTATTCTCGTTATGCGTAGCCATTAAGCTAGGTGTTTGGCGAAGTTATTTTGATAATTTTGATTTTACAGCTATAAATATTCAAATTATTTGTCAGTAAAAATATATCAAGCTTTTTCCACACATTTCCAGACACCTATATAAAATTATCACACTGAAATATGTTATATTAATTATTTTTTTTCCTATTGATATTCGACAGGCCAATAACTACTGGTAGTATAAAATCTGTACAGACAGATAGTGACCAATTATTAGTTTTAATATTTGGTTATACGAAATTTGAAAAGATTTCTTACTCTATTATCTTAACGTTATTTATTATTTCTGAAAACATTGATTTTTGGATAGGTTGTTACTATACATGAATTAACCAAAAAATAGCTACACAATTAGACATTTAAGGCTTTTATTCTTGTATCAATTATATTGTATACACTCCTTGTATATCTCAAATTCAATTTTCAATATAAATAAAAATTGGATAGACAATTTTTTAACCTTCTGTCTTTTGTTTATTTACGTTTATCTGTTCCGTGCATGTGAAGAAACATTATTCTATTGTTATTTGTTCGGAACAATACCTTATTTAAAAAAATTAACTCGAATCGTGAAGTTGAACGTAAGCCAAAAGAATTCTGTTGGAGCATATTAAATAAACGCCTCACTTGCGCGAAGAGCGTTTGGAGCTATGTACGAGTACCATGAAATATATATATATATATATATATATATATATATATATATGTATATATATATATATATAATTATATATATATATATATATATATATATATATATATATATACAAACACCTCAGGATTGATGCTCAAAGATAAATAAAGATGTTTGAAAGAGATCACATGAAACAAAAAATTAAAATTTTAAACCTGAAAATGTTATTAACTTTTGTTGTTATAGGCGTGAACGACAGATCTCCAAAAACGGAAGCCATAATAAAAAATCGTGAGGAAATTCGTTTTTTAAAAAAAATATTCGAACTGCTTTCGTTTATCACATCCATATGGTAAAATCTTTAATTACAACGTCAAAGTCAGTTCTCACAATGCGAATGAACAATATCTATGTATAGACTTGGTTATTTCTAAGTAGTGAAACCCTTGATGACTTACGGCACAGAAACTTGGTCTTTAACTCTGAGCCGCAAGCACACAGTCGCCCATGGAGAGGGGTTCTACTATGAACTTTTTTACGAGATTGAATCAGAAATCATGGGATCCGTAGATGAACGAAAGTAACCGATAGCCCAGCATATTTGCAAGTGGAAGTGGCAATGAGCAGGTCACATAGCACGCAGAACAGCTAGCCGCCGGAGCCTTAAGGTTCTGAAGTGAAGACCACGGACCGTTAGGTGCAGCGCGGGAGGTCCACTCACAAGATGGACGGATGATCTTTTTAAATTCTAATTGGAATTTTATGGTAGACGCTTATGTCCTGCAGTGGATATGCAATGGATGAAATGATGACGATGATGAATTAAAAAAGTAAATAATTTGGTTTAGTAATATCTAACAAAAGGCAACAGCGAAAGACATCTGACGTAGACCCCATGCAGGTTGTCATAAACCCCTAGGAGTCGATATAGACCACTTTGGGAGTCACTGATGTAGATGTTCACGCTATTCGGTTAAAAAATTCGTCATAAGAGTTAACTTTTACCTTTATAAAATACAAACACTAATCCAACGTTTCCCAGCGTGGGGCCTACGCCCCATAGGGTAGCTAATTTAATTGCTAAGGGAGGGCAATTCGAAAACAGACTCTACATGAGGGTCATATGAAGTTTAAAAAGGCTTAGGTGGGCAAAAAAGGTTGCAAAACACAGCTGTAATCAATCAAAAAACTATATAACAGTGAAAACATACTAAATTGTTATTTTTAACTGTGAATCTATTAATAATATTTTTGTTTTGGCTCAAACATTAAGGCCGGCTGATAATGCTCAATGCGACATAATTGCATGCATTGATTGCGACAGCTGTAAGATTTCAGAGGAAAACGAATGCGAATAAAATTTTCCAATCTCTAACACTACGTGGGCGGTGGCATTTACTTTTCTGTTTATCAAATGGCAAATGTGCTAATATCGATTGCATCCCACGTTTGTCATATCTAAATATTGAATAACACCGAAAGTTTAACTTATCATATTCCGCCATGTTTGTCTTTAAATCACTAGCGATTGTTTGAAGGACGTTCAAATGTAATTTTTTGTTTAAACAAATACAAAAAAAACTGAGCTGGTTTAAATTTAAAACATTTAGAATACTCAAAAATTTTTGCTTTCTTCTTTACAAAATTACGAAAGCAAATTATGTCAAGGGCATGATATAATCATAAACATCATCAACATTTCAATATATTTTGGTGAAACTCTAAAAATACGAAATTCATGACTATAGCGTTTGATATGTCTCAATAAAACCCAAATAAATTTTATTCATACTTAACAATACAGTAGTATATTACTAGCCAAAACAAGCCACATTGACTGTTGTTTTAAATCTAACATAATTGTATAATTTGGTATACAATACATATTAATAACTTGCCACCTTATGAATCAAAATTAAATAAAAAAAATATTCCAGCTTATTTATTAAGTATAATAAGTTATTGCTCTCGCAATTGACTCAAACACACAAAGTGGCTATTAGCCGAAAGACTAGCTATTGTTACACTAGCAAAATAAAGTAGTTATGTGCATTTTAGTGGGAAATCAATTTATTTTATAATTGGTATAAAAATATGTAATAAAAAATTCTTAGTCAAAAAATAACATGTACAAACCTGACTGCAACTCGAACACTGGACTCATCACTAGCCATATCTGCATTTGCCTACCTATAAAAATAATATACAACATTTATAAAAATTACATACAAGATTATGTAGCATAGACAAAATAATTAATTATAGATATAAAAACTTTCAATAAGTAAATGTAATCAAAATATCAAATGTAATATGTATAATTTGGTTCATTTATAAGCAAAAACCTTTAAAGCTTTTAAACATTTTCCCAATCTTCCTGTACAACATCAATTAATGTTTTCTTTTGTCCATGGACAGAAAGTAAACAATAATTAATTTTAATATGTAGTAATCCATACTTTGAAAATGTTTTTTCTTACTAATTTATCATTATTTTATTTATAATTACAGAAATCATCAACTTCTAGATTGGGTGTGCAACACATTAATTGGCAGAACATAAGCTACATATTTATACTTCAAATCTTTTAAACTAAACTCATAACCAATCAGGTGGTTGTATTTGACTTAAACCATATACATCAAATATTGGAAATTAACATAAATATTATGTTAAGCTTATTAGGTATATATATGTATAGCATGTACATAAATAAATATTAATGTGTATGTATATATAAATCTTATTTCATAATTAAAACATCATCATGTACTCTTTCAATTAACAACTTTTTTCCAAAATAAATATAATGCAGATAAAAAGATAACTTTCACAAAAAGTTACATTAAAATTACCTAACAAGTTGTATGTTTAATGACCTTACAACCATTTTATTTAATAATAGGCATAAAATTATTTAGTAGACTTATTTAGTATAGAGTATATATAGTAGGAGTAATTTAGTCAATATGGCACAAAGTGTATACTGTCAGAGGTTAAAAAATCTTAATAAAAACTTTTTATACATCTCATGCATTATATCTTTATCATTTTAAAAAAAAACACAGTATTTAAATCAAATTATTTCTAAGCAAAGGGAATTTCATGAGCGTAATAACAATTTATACGAGATTAACTTGAAAACAATTTCAGTTATTTATCAATTCTGTTAGTACAAACATGACATAATTTATTATCATGACCAGAAGGTATTCTAATCAAGGCAATATCAATTTGTCATAAAAGGAAACTTATTTTTATTATATGTTTAAAAATGTCATAAGTATGATAAGTTATAAACGCCATGAGATAATAAATATTAAAACATGCAATAAATATCTTACAAATCTTCGATCGAAAGGGAGTTTGCAAAATATTTCGCTACTTTTTAAAAATATACAATATGATGTATTACTTACTGTAATTATTTATACCCTTAATATTATTTTATTTTGGGTATATAACTTTCAGCAATTCGTCAAAACGACACGTTTTTTAACGACCAAGATTCCCGTCCATCTTTCACTATTGTAACATAATTAAATAAATAGAGAAGACGTTATTACTAGCCAGACACGGTGCGAATATTTTTAACTGCGTTTATATATCTTTTGAAACAACATTCATAATTGTCGAGCGGCGTTATTTTATACTATCGCGATAATAAACAATTCGATTTTGAATACAAAACGCCGCGATACAAACGAGCGTTCACCCACACTCGCGCGGATTGACACTGACAGAAATTATGAACGAATCAAAAATCAAGGTTCGTAAATTGTCAAACAACTGTTATGACATTTATATATCATTAATATTTTTTATTACTTAAGATTGTTCACGGTTATGTAGTATATAGTCTGATAAATATCTATAATAAATTTATTTACTATTCGACTATTTCAGTGTTCAGAAATAAATACAAATCTTGCATCAAAAGTTTCTCAATGAAATATTAGTATTGCCCGACAGATGGGTGTATTTGACAGAGTGCTTCAAGCAATACTGGTAATTTTTAAATGCTCAATGTGGTTCAAGAATATATGAACAGATGGCGCTGAAATCAAAAATTGTCATTTTCTGAATAGAACCAATTATGTTGTTATAAATAATTAATCTATAGTAATATTTAAACTTTTAGTGTTTATATTATCGAAAAAGTTATGGATATGCAGAATTGTAGTAGAAAATAAATATTATTTAGTTTAGTATTTTGCGTGAATGAACTTAATAAAAAGTATGATGAATAAATTTTTAATTAAGAAATTATTATTAGTCAAGAGGTAATAAAAACTAGTATAGTATTTTAATAAATGCCCAAAAGAGCGAAATTAAAGGAATATAGGAAGTAGCTCGACGCTTCGTGTAAAAGCAAGTTCGTTAATTTATAACCGTATCACGTATTGCCAAAAATATTTCGCGAGAATGGAGAATTCAAGTGTTGCTAGGGGGTGCGAGAAAACCACGAAAATCTTTTTCCTTATAGCCATTTTACACTCCTAAATTATCGACTCAATACGTGACAGAGTTGGTGCCGATTTGCCCTTGTTTTTGCCTTCTAAAATTTTGTATTTTTTTCGTTCTTTCAGCGGTTTATTTTCATAAACAACCTTTTCAACAAGGAGATTATTTTGTATTACTCTTTAATAAAATGTTAAGCGTATTTTTCGGTTATCGTAAAATATCATATCATTATTACCCCGAACGTTGCTATCTTTTTTATTAATATTTATTTTATAAATAACAATACAAAATTTCATACAAAACGTTATATCAAGATTTAATGATGTACCTAAATATGGAAAAAAGTAAAAAAAAATGAAACTTTATTAAGATAAACATAAAATTTACCTTTGGATATTTTTTGGTAGATTATCTTTGTTTATTAGTAATCTGATTTTACATTTGCTGAATAATTAGCGCTGATAACCCACATTCACTGATGTAAATAGTACTAATTATAAGCGTGGTAAATATAAATTCTATTGAATTATAGTATTACGGGGGAAAATGAAAGGTTTTACCGGTTTCAAGTAAGCAATAACTGGCAGGAAATAGTAAGAAAGGGGTGTAATTACCATGGTGCCGTGCGGTGACCACTAAAGTTGTAATGGCGTCGAACACGGAATAAAAATGTTTTCGATGCCTAACTAACAAACTTTCGGACGCCTTTTAAAACGTTGTCAGCGGTTCTTAAACATTAGCAATACACAACTATTTATCAACATTGATTTGTTAATCACCAGTAAAAAACTAAATTATTCATTAAATATATAATACATAATTTATATTTGTTTACGATTATTTCTGGTCCTTGTTCTCTTTTTGTTGGTCAAGAACCGTAAACCGTTATCTAATGAAAAGGACAAAATATTTTAATACGCGTCAACAGCTATAAAAAAAGTAAATATGCATTTACAATGGAATTTTATAAAAAGTTTTGCAAGGGACAATTTTGACAAATTAATATTTTTATTATCGTCTGCTCGATAGACAAAAAATGCGTTCTCAAAGCCGGATTTTCCATTGCAATTACGATTGTTTTCTGAAAAGAACACAAAGCTACATGAGTAAGACAGGACTAAGAAAGGGACTAATATATAGCTACTTCCGCTATGCAGCAGTAGCATTAGTCCCTTTCTTAGTTAGGATAGACTTCCGCGAGGTAACGCCTGAATCTATTAGATTAGTAAGACAGGAATCAATGCAATAACGCTCTAAATCAAATTACATAAAAGTTAAATTGAAACCAAACCAAAAACAAGGACCAAAAACTTTAGTTACCTGCTCAGTTTGCTACTTATTCTCTGTTGATGTTGTTGCTGTTAGCCCGGATGCTTTTACAGCTTCATTGGAGCTGAGTTCACGGAGCGGAAGGGTCCGTGAACTTGAACTGCTTCATCTTCGATCATATCGTCGCTTTACTTCTGGCTAGTTGGTTGTGACAAGTAAGCTTTTAGTGCCAAACACAGAATGACAGACAGACTCTGTGTTTGGCACTAATCGGTGTAACATAGTTCCTGAAGATGCCCCGTTGAGAGGTGAAACACGTGTTGAGTGATTTGACGGTAGCAGTTGTGTAATTCGCATTGTTTGCCGCATACGCATTTATCAGCGGGCTGGCGGTGCACTTTGTTGCATGACTACTACTGCATGTGCGGAAGTGGCTAAATATTGGTCCTTTTCTTACTTAAGTAAGCTTTTAATTAAAACAAAGTCGTGGCGTGGTATAAATAAACTGAAACATCGTAAATGCGAGAAAACAGTTCTCAAAAGATGTTTGATTTTTATGTAAGTTCATCTATATCTCGCAATCAATGACATAGATTTTACATTTTCATATTAACTCCTCCCAGCGAATACAATACACATAGCAAACATTATAAAATAATATAGGAAATATTTTCAAATGTAATATTGATTCTAACATTTCCGCCGAGTACACAAGATGACATATTTCAATATTGAATTAATCATTGGAGTAAGCAGATATGTTAACTGCGTAACGTTTTTATGATGATATGAATAAAGATTCTAAATTCAAATTTCTTGATTTCCAGAACGCTCAGTTTACTGGCACTTATGAAATGCTAATTATATAAGTAAGTAATTGTATATATACTCTGCTACCGCTTTCGGAAGACAGTTATATGAAGAAATAAAGAGATCCGCAGAAGAACCAAGATCACTGGCGTAGCTTAAAGGATTCTTCGTGTGAATTGGCAGTTGGCGGGTACATCGCTCTTGGGTAGGTTCCTTGCTAGGTGAACCCACTGTATAGGTCGCGGGAAGTAGATGCTGGCATCAGAGGATCGGTTATTGTTGCGATTTTTTGGGAAAAGTCTGTGCCTTTCAATGGGAGTATTTTTTTTATGACCCCCGCTGTTGGGGGCCTCTCGTACCCCTATTTATGGCGGGACTTTATTGGCAATTTAATTTTTCACATAATTTTTTATTTTCTCTCTCTTCTTCCATACTTTACTTTCTCTTTCGGTCTATTATCTATCTTTCATGCTACATTTCTGCTTTCTTACCCTTTTGCTCTGTTCATCTATCATTCTTTCTCTTTTTCTTTTTACATTTTTATTTTACATTTTTATTACTTATATCCTGTAATTATTTTCTACCACAATTTTATGTAACACTTTGGTTCTATTTTATCATTTTTTATCTATTTATCTATTTATTTACTGTGTTTGCTTTTTGTTCATTTCAATGGCACTTTTTGCAATTTTTTTGCAGAGGGATACGAATGACTGTTTATCTTCTCCGCCTATCAGGGAGGCTATTGTCTCCTCCCTGATTTTAACGCCAGTCAATGGGAGTTTATCGGCTATAAGCCGAGGCGATTGTGCTAAAGAGTCTATTCCTAAATATTTCCAAATAATTGTTATATGTAAACTTCTCGCAAGTTTGAGAACCACTTGTCTAGGTAATATCACACATCAAGTCTCCGCGATCATGGCGCGTATCTTCAGTATCCACCTTTTGTACGTGCCGCTGTTGACAGTTAGAATATACACGACCATATCCATCGGGGGCACTTACACCGCACCGCGCGGAAGTGTTGAGAGAAAAAAAATAGTCTCGTCATTCCGGAACGATAAGGCTATTTGAGTCACTTCATTCTTATACGTAAAAATGCGCTTACATTTCGAACATAATATAGCTACTAAGATTTATATATTTATCTCTTTTTATACTTCGTGCAATAGCAAACTTATATGCCCTTTAGGTGTTCTCTTCTAGAAAACCTTGGTTTGTGCTGAAGTAAAAAGGAGGCGAATCTATATATGTGTTAGAAAATATATTTGTGAGACACTACATTTATTATCTAATTATTAACAAGCACATAAATATGAGGATATAACAAATACATAAATTACATATAAAAATTCATATACTAACTGCCCTCATAAATAGTCTCAAGGTTATCAGGAGAACGACACAGAAATGAGGAGATCCACATAGGAACCAGGATAACAGACGTGGGTCGAAGAATTGCTCGTTTGAAGTTACAGTGGGCGCGGCACATCGCCCGTGCACCAGATGGCTGTTGGAGCCGAAAGCTTCGCGAGCGGCAACCACGAGCTGGTTGAAGTGGCGCGGGTAGGCCTCCCTAGGTGAACTGACAACATAGTTAAGGTCGCGGGAAATCACTACTTGTCATCGTGGCTGGCGTGGGCTGGCGGTGGCCTGGGAGACCTATGGCTTTCAGCAGGCGTCTATTGACTGAAAAGAAGAGAAAGATACATATACTGTAAACCATGATTGCACAGACTTATTAAGACTAGGGGCCACTCGGGCAAATCGTGAACTGATAGCGGGCCGGCCGCTAGAAGTATAGGTAATTAAAGACAGTAAAACATGTGTAATTATTTATTAAAATTGAAAAAGAATAGAATTCAATATTTTTCGAATGTACGAGTGTATTATTTTTGCTGTCGACGGGCCACCAGTATTCGACCGGCGGGCCGCGGTTTCCAGTTCCATGCTGTAAACTATACAATAAAAATGGAGTAACGTCAAGCCATTATGTTTTAAAACGTTTTTAATTATTAAATATTCTATTAAGTTATCGCTCGATATATACTCTGTGATTTATGGACGGTTATTACAATATTTTTGGCAAGTTATCGTTTCAGCTTATATATGCCCACTGCAAGGAGTAAACCTCCCCCAAAGACACCTGGCTGTCGGATGGATTGTCGATTGCAGTGCGATATTACGGTACGCAAAGGCAGCTGCTGCTGTTCTTAAAACTTTTTCTCTGAGCAGTGCCAATTCTATATAATTAACGTACAAAAGGGAATTGTACCCACGATCGTAGTGCTGCCAGCTGTAGAGCTGGTTTACCACTGCTAGGCAGGCTCATTTCCAATGCTATGGCCAACCTTAACACAGTCAATAGCCTCAACTGCATTTTAAAAAAAGTTGACTTCGATTTATTAATAATGTACCTTTTCATATAAAAAAATAAAATAAAACTGGTAACTAATTGTGTGCGGATGTTCTAGTTACCCCTTGAGGTATTCGAGCAGTAAGACAGAGTCGGCGCGAGCGACGTGACGCACACGAGATTTTTAAGAGCAGACGACTTGACGGTTATTTATCTCCCGTGTATATCTACCGCCTACTATAATAAATATTATGACGTCATCAACTTGACATTTCAATCGCTTAAAATTGGTACAAGCTTTCGCTAGAATCCAAATTTTATATTATCATTATTTTCCTCAATAAATGTTTCAGGATTATATTGGAATACTAAAACAATTACCAGTCCCTCGTACTAATAGAAAACGATTTCTGTAAAATTGCTTCCGTCATTTAGAATAATTGCAATTTCAGGGGAACTGTTGCTATGCGCACGACGAAATGCAAAAGTACAATTTCTCCTTCACCCGATTCGTTAATTAGTATTCTTTGTCTGTTTTTCTGACAATTACATCTGTATACATTCAAATTGTAAAAACCTTATGCATGAAATATTTTGACCTCTTTGGTGGCCGTCATTCGTACATAATTAAAACAATATTGTTAGTAAAATCTTTTTAATTTAAAATAATATTAGCTTTATAATAAAAAGATATTCACGTGTCAATCTTTTTTATTTTGTACTAGCAATGCGCGCGATTTCGTCCAAATGGAATTTAGCAAAAAAAAAAATATTTATTTTTCGTTTAAGAATTTATCTAAAATAAAAGAAGCCTTAGTTATTCCTTATTATATCAGATCAATGTAAGTCCCGTCAAAATTAGTCCAGCCATTAGCCAGAACAAAACAGATAGATAGACAAAAATTTAAAAATAAATTGTTTATATACCGAAGACATTTCAAATTTATTTATTCTTATACATTTCCCTGGAATCCATGTTTATTTCTTATGTAATTGTTTAGTTAACTTACATAATACATAGTTTTATTTATTATATAAACTACGAACTTGGAACTGTTTACACTTATTGAACACTACAACGTATGTAGGCGATATACATTTATAAAAGGGCATTAATCTTTTGCTAGGCTTGTTGTACATCCACAGAAAAGTGATAAAAGATAGTAATAGAATAATGCAATTTATTTCATTAACGTTAATTAAATTGGAAACGTAATAATTAACCTTTTAGAAAGAAAAAAGGAAATAAAACCAAAACTTATTTATTCAAAATCCAAATTATTCCTTTTTCGTTGTTATTTAGTAAAAATTGTCGAATCAATACTTTTACACCTATTAACAATCATTCTGTATATTTAGAAAAATAAATTTCGGCGTTAAATTATTGTGAAATAAAAATAATGTTATGTATTTACCACGTAACGGCAAATCTTATATTTGTGGGTGAATGCTGTTTAGGTAGACTAATGTTTGCGTAGAGAACACTAATTAACTACAGACCTAGGTATTAAAGGACTGCGACGTTAGTCGAGTGGAGGGGGTCCACGGGGTGACGCGGGGTACTGCGGGGAGGGGTTCTCACACGCCGTGCGCCAACGCATGTCGAGGCGAACGCCCGCACGGGAAACAATACACGTTCTATTATTTGACTCCTCGGCGACCTGCGTCTGTTAAATTCTCTTCACATTCATCGTGTTTATATAGGCTGATAGGTTATAAGGGTATATTTATTATCTCTGAAACCTTTTGTTTTCAGATTATTCATTTACAGCAAATGATTTATGTATTTACTCCTTTAAAACTCTTGCAACAATAACCAATAACCTTGTTGATATAATTAACTTAAAAATGCTACTAAGGTATGTTTCGAAAAGAAACGTAAAACAATTAAAATTAAAATAAAAGAAATAGAAAGAGTAAGATATGTTTTTTACTCTTTTCACTAATGATTCCAAATCCAATTCTTATGATTAGATATAACATTAATAATATTAAAGTTTAGGAATAACAATGACGGAAAAGTCGACGATGATTCATATTATAATCAACTTTGAATCATAAATAATGACCACTCGTATATCTTATGAGAAAAAATTCAATCCAAGAAACATCCATCCACTTCATGGGTGTGCATATATAAAGCAGTGAAATTTATTCCTGCTTCTTCTCCTCAACTATAACACCTTGAGAAGCAGAGTCAAAAATAATAAGTTGACGATCAATAACAAGTTGTATTAAAAGTTCCAATGTTAATGAATAAACGTGTTTTATATTTATCTTTATCTTTAAGAAAGTCCCACAAGATATCACAGACTTCCCGTTTAATAATTATGAATCTAAAATTAATAGTTTATTATTAAGTAAATATTATCATAACATTCAAGAGTTTTTAGTCGATCGAAACGCGTGGAACTTTGTTTATTGACTCATTTACATGGTTTATATTATAATGTGCACATCGAAAATGTTAAGTTTCATTTAGAAGAGAAACTATTGAATTTCTAGCCGCCTGTTCTTAACAGATCTGCGTTCTAAAACGGTAGTAGCTTATTGCTTATAATTTTAAAACAATCTACGTTTTAAAATCGCATGTAAATGCCTACTAGAATAAAGGTATTTTAAATTTTGAATTTGAATTTAAGTTACTTGTCTACGAAGGTTGTGAACGCGACCTTTTAATATCATATACTCCTATTTAACTATATGTTTAGTAATTAGATTATATTAAATATGTGTATACAGCCATATTATTGATTAATTAATATAGCATACAGCAGTGCTTCACAACCTTTTCTCGTCTATGGCACACTAAAATGTTTTCTAGAATTTCGCGGCACACCGAAAGCTAAATTCGAGAGACGAGTGAACGTGACGTGCTACTGTGTCTCAGATAAGAAATATGTACAATGAAAAATTGTCAAATTTAAATTTATTAATTTTAAACGCAACACTCTTGTATATAATCCACGGCACACCGGTTACGGAGCACTGGCATACAGTATTATACAATCATACAATATCTATAGCAAACACATGTGCTTACTACTTTACATTTTTAGAGACAATAGTTCAACGCTTATGATTAGTGACATTACGATGTTTTAATATGAATGTAATAGACACAATATCGATATCACTAAAAGTGTACACTATCCATTCATTCATGTCAGTCTATAGACGGCCACTGTAAGATACAGCAACCCCACCTTCAAAGATCATCACGAACGATCTTGTCGTTACCAGCATTCAGCTTCATTATGTTTTTTGTACTCCATTTCTAGCGAATCGTAGTTATCAATCGAGAAACTTGCTGGGACATATTATATCACGTTAAATTATAATTATGATATAATTACAATCGCACGTGTGAAGCAGCCTTTGGGGTTAGCAGACTCGCGTCTAAGTGAACGGCAAACGACAATATACCTTTCATGGGAAATTGAACTTTTACTTACCAGTCGTTAATGCGTCTCAGACCGAGAACAATTCATCCCGGCTCGTTGTTGAATGCATTAGTTTGATTTACTTTTGTTACAAAACGCACTGCGAACCTGTGAAACGGCCCGAGAGGCTGAAACGACACGTCTGTGGTAAACGACGTAGGTACCCGACATTATCAACTTCGAACACTGAAATAAACAATGAATTTTATTTTTGTGTGGTTCTCTCCATTAGCATAGCCTTTTATTTTATCTAATGTTCAATTAAGATATATCTAGTACACCCATCATCATCATAAGTAAGAAAAGGACCAATATTTAGCCACTTCCGCACATGCAGTGGTAGTCGTGCAACAAAGTGCACCGCCCGCCAGCCCGCTGATAAATGCGTATGCGGCAAACAATGCGAATCACACAACCGCCACCGCCAAATTACTCAACACGTGTTTCACCCCTTGATTAGTGCCAAACACAGTGTCACGTGAAACTGGGCTGGCGGGCGGTGCACTTTATTGCACGACTACCACTGCATGTGCGGAAGTGGCTTAATATTGGTCCTTTTCTTACTTAGGATAGACTTCCGCAAGGTAACGCCTGATTCCATTAAACATCATCATCACGTCAGGCAATAGACGTTCCTTGCAAGGCATAGGCTTGCCACATAGATCTTTATTTATTTACTTATTTACTTTATTGGAGATAGACAGTAACAAAAGGCAGTAAGAAAGTACAAACTTAGAAGCTTAGAAATATAAGATTAATTACAGTTGTTACCTTTTAATCGAAACAATGACCGTTGTTGCGCTGGCTGCATTCAGCGAACTTCCGCGACCTTCACTATTTCGTCAGCCCACCTTATGAGGAATCTACCCACGTCGCATCTACCGCCTTGTAGTCTCCACTTGAGAACCTTTCAGCCTCAACAGTCGTCGACTACACGGGTGATGATCTCCGCCCCCTGCAATCACGAGCAATTCACCGATGATATAATAAAAATTATAAAACAGAAAGGGCGTATATAACTATAGTTATCGATCCAAATAACCGTTAGAAGAAGAATTTAATAATGAACATATTACTAGGTCCCCTGTCCGTTTCTCAAGTTATTGACTACCTCTTCAAATTCCCTTTCTGGTAGAATCCAAATTTTTCCCTTATGGTTCCAGAGACATCCTGATAAGTCACTACACAGGTTAAAATCTTTCTTAAATATATAAAAAATCCTAAAATGTAGTGTATAAAAATCATAAAAGATAGATAATAAATCAATATTAATGACTATTCAAAAGGGGTCTTTTTTATATCCGTCAGATCCCTTCTGGATATACGGATGCTTTTCGAAACCTAGGCACGTTCGGAGGGAGACTACTTCACAGACCACAGTACGAAAATAATAGTCTCCTCAGTTTATTTTGGTTTTATTTCTCCGATTCTCTCCGTGCAAAACACTAGAAACGACGAGAGCTTGAAAAAAAAAAAAACAAAAAAAAAACGATTTTATCCGTAATAAAATTATTTAGTTTCAATAAAATAATATTAGTGCGAACCTAAGAAATACATCATAGTCTGCCTACGCAGCAAGTCAACTTGGTAGTCTTCAGTACAATTACATAGTTCATACTATAAATAGATTTTAATTAGTCTAGTTACGAGAGGGTTTTTGTCTATAGGTTGATTGGTTATAGGTTCACTTTTTAAAATGGTTTTAAAGGGCCGAAAATATACACCGTTTTTCACCTTGTATAAAGTAATCACTCTGAATTATATTACTTTTATTAAGTTATTTCTACAAAAACGCAAAAAGACAATACCTTTTAGCAGTACGAAGTTTGCAGGGACATAGAGTAAACAACAATTAATCTTAATTTGTAGTATTATAGTATAGTAACAAATATATAAAATACATAGTAACAAATTTTGGAAACGTTTTTTCTAACTATAATTATCATTACGTCATTTGGTATTTCTAAAACCATTATTTGAGTATTATACCTTAAATGTGTCTTTTAAATTTACTAAATCTACAACAAATCAACTCGTATAAACATCGTGTACCTTGTATTAATATTACTGAATTTGTTTAGATGATTTTTTTTCAAGTACAATCATGTGAAAAAGGTGAGAAACCGTTAATTAATAATGCGGGCGGCACCCTTGTTTGCCACATTAGCGGTATATAAACACAGAGACCTGTTCCTTGTGTAATTACAGGGATAATGAGGTGTGCTTTGACAAGAATTAATGAACAAATTGACGTATATACTGTGCTGGATTGAATAAAAAAGGTTTTTTTTATTGTAAGCTTTGTTTAAAATTAATACAGCCAAGTTCATCAAGCAGGAATTTATAGCGTAATTCAAATGGCATTGCTGATTTTCAGGTTATTTGTAGTTTTAAGTTTTCCCTTACTGCTCGAAAATTATTTTACAAGGTGGGACAAATGATATATAAAATAAATAAATAACCGACAACCATAAGAGCCGAAAGTTCCTCGAGTGACGTTCGTGAGCTGGTAGACGCGGCGTAGGTAGACTGCCCAATTCAATTTAAGGTTTGGGGAAGTCGCTGAATACGGGCGGCGAAAGATCGGTCAATGAAGCGATCTTTGCCAGAGGCCTATACCTGGCAGTAGGTGTCTGGCGACATGGTAATAATGAAACAATTGATTTAATAAAAAATATAAATGTATAGATTTTATCGCGTTATGTGTACGAAAGTCGTCTTTGAACTATTATATATATATATATATATATATATATATATATATATATATATATATATATATTTATATATCCATCCTAAGTAAGAAAAGGACCAATATTTAGCCACTTCTGCCACTTGTTCATTTATGTAAGCAATATTAGGTTTATATCTCACTAAATTAATAAATGGTTTTATGGCTTTTTACGACGAGCATCTAGAAAGTGAGGCAATATTTTTCTTCTAGTGTAAACAAATCAGTTTAAATGATTTTTGTTTTTATATAGTGATCTTTAGTCTTGTTTTAAAAAGGCTTAAATGGTTTCGTCGGGGCATTTAAACGTCTCAAAGTTTTTAATATCTTTTCCAGTCATTTAAAAATTGTTAGAAGTCTTAAAAATCAATTATTGGTATTGACAAATTTCTTCTGGCACACCAAACGTACTATCGTATTTGGTACTTCGTTCTCCCGTATGCTTTACGACATTCAGTATTCTGGAGGTTATTATTATTAATTGAATATTTAAGTTTCACGCCCTTAAAACAATTTTCATTTCATATTCTATAGTTCGTTACAGGTACTTCCTCGATAGAAATGGTTTGTTTGACCTGGTTTTTAAGTTTATGAAACAATATGAAGACATGCTCCTAAATCGAGATTTTTTTAACGTTTTCAGTGTGATATCTAGGAAGTCCCTCGTTATAATCCTGGAGTACGAGAGGCGTTGAGAGTGGAATGTATACAGCATAAAACACTCTTCTTTACGCAAAGCTTCAAATAGCAGTTTCTAGTCCAATGTAAAGTCCATGGGTAAACAGTCATACTAGGTGTAACTTTGCAAGTGAACTTATTCGTCGAATCCAACTTGGCTCATCAGCCTTCCGGAAACCAGTTAATATATCCTCCTCCAATTCAGTGCCTTGCTGTGAACACCGGGACCTTTTAATGTAGCATAATCCGTATACCGAATCTAGTCAAATGTGATTGTAAGTGTTAAGATTTGAAACCTCTTTAAGATGCCTTTGTGAAAAGATTGAATATAAAACAAAGAAAGTAAAATGCGATCATCAATAAAGCAAGACGTAGCTATGAATGAAAATCAATAATCCCAACTGCACGCACGCAGCGCCGCGGGCTAATCTAGTGTAAAATGAACAAACATATCATAGTCAAGTAATACGAGGGTGCGCAGACGTGGCTCGGTAGAGGGGTGCGTTGACCCCGCGCCGGGTTTACGAGTGCATTTGCACAGTGACACCCCCCCTCGACCTCCCCGTTCCCTCTTTCTCTCCTTGCCGTCGCGAGCTTCCTCCGATATGCGTGCACGCAACTCGCACTCGCAAAAGTTCAGTCGAACTAATAAGGAACAAGGAAGAGTTCCGAAAAAATATAGACCAAATCGATAGAAATTAATTATCCTACGAACGACGAAATGCTTATGTTTATACTTAATATCAATAAAATAAATAAATAATTAGAATTCGTATTAGTTCGAGTTTTACAAACGTTTTTTCTTACTATATTATCATCCCCTAATTATTTTACTAGTGTGTATTATAATACATTCATTGACAAATACACTACATATTCATATCCCTTTAAAACTTTTATACCTATTACCAATCAACCTGTATTTCTCTGAAAGAGACCTATGACGACAGTTTAAATAAATTCATTTTATGCACAAGCATACGGTTGTCAAAGTCCGTATGAATAATTGTTATTATGACATATATACCATAGTGTAATACATAGAGAATAAATAAACAGTTGGGAAATCTTTTTACCTTTTTCCATTTCGAGTCCAATCACGTAACAGGCTGAATGGATCGAGTGCGGTATTTACTATTGCATAGCGTTTGTAGAATCTGACGTATGCCACGGCCTGATACGTCTGCGAGGGCTGTATGTGGAATGATGTTTGCCTAGTTAAAAAAAGTAACTTGGCGCAATTTGTAATTAAAGTTAAACATGTGCTTGACGGGTAATTCAAGACATTTATAAGACTTACGATTTACGATTTTGTAATGTATAGGATGAAGTTTTAAAGCTTTTCCATATCTCCATAATGTTTCATTAATTTATTTCTTCTATTGGAATGTAACCAATTTTTGAGAGTACAAAGTATGCAGGGATAGATAATCAATTTTGTAATTTAACCATCCGAATTTTGAAAACTCTTTTTCTTATTACATTATCAAGACCTTATTTATTATTTCTACAACCATTCATTTTTGTTAGGGTATATCATATATTAATTGATAGAATAAAACCTACTCATACAGCCTTTCAAAGCTGTAAGACCTAATATCAATCATCCTGTGTATAAAGCCACAGAATGCAGGAGTATTCAGTTATTTCCGACAATTCCGCACAAGCTTCAATTACTCGGAACTATTCCGAAACTTGAACGTTCTTGAAGTTTGCATGAAGCCTTATAATTGTTTGGAATTATGTTCCTAAGAAAATTGGCATTTCTAGCAATGTTCAATATTAATAATGTAATTTAATAGATGATACACGATCCGTGAAAACAGAGAAACAGAATATCACTCGCCGAGTTTAATGAAAATAGAGACATAAGAAACTGGCGCTCACTTTTTTAACCTCTTTTGTGATTTCAAAATATTTATATCTGAAATACACAAAATTTATATTTATTTATGTATAAAAATATTAATATTTATGAACCTATGTCCCTAGGTCATGCTTTTACATAAGAAAGATTGCCGATTTTCTTCATGGTTCTTTATAAGTTTGCTATTATTTCGTAGAGAGTTCTTCCTACAAAAAAAAAATAGAAAATTGTACAGAAAATATAACCAAAAACTTTTCCTATTCGAAATTTCGTTAAGAACTTCACGCGTTTTGCAATTCATACTTCAGTATTTTTTTTAATTATCGTAAAAATTGCATAGGCCAGTATTAATCGATCTCTAAATATATTTTTTTTTAAATTGGAATGTTAGCTTAAAGTTAATTGATTACGAAATTTAATTTCTGGCTATTTATCTACTATTTTTTAAATGGAGAATATAGACATCAATATATATACTTTTTGTTTTCATAGATACATTTAATTCACTAAGTTTAAGGATTGCCAATATGAACGCTGCAAGCGTTCCGTGTATTAGATTCCTCTCAACATTTTTATACAAAAGCGGATATTTAAGATGGTTTAAATTTTATTTGTCATAAGAAAGACCGATTACGTTTGCATGAAATGCATCGAAACATACATTGATAATGTTATGAAAAACTTTAAGGTAAAATAAACGTAAATATATGCTATCATATTTTTATATCAAGTGCTATAACTCAGAACAGACATAAAAATATGTCACGTAATAAAACGCATGCCAAAGAGTTAGCAGTTTAGTTGACAAATTAATGCTTTTGTCGTCATTTCCACCAATAGATGCCCATTATAAGGCATAAGCCTGCTCCAAAGATGGAAGGGATATACCATAATCGACACATTTGGCGCCTGCCAATGTTGGCGATCAGTGTGGTATTACGCAGAGGACGTTGCTGCCCATCCTCTAGAAACAAGTCTGTGAGCAGTAATCCGTAAAATGGTAATCAGTAAATATAATTAATGCACAAGTGTGAATTATATAACTTTGTATCTCGGGAATTGAATCCGCGACCTACAATCGCAAGTCTCAGACCTCTGCGCCGGAAAGCTCAACCCTATTGTAATTGTAGCAATTTTTTGGCATCAATTAATGTTAATTATAATACAATAAGGTATTTATGTTAAAAAATTGCGAAATTATCTTAAACCAATGAAGATTTAAAAACTGTAGCAAATTTACAATGTAGTGTAGACACATTGTATTTTGTTAACACATGATACTTAAAAATAAATATTTACACTGAATGGATGTACAAGCCAGTTGATTATATGTATGACAATACACCTGTGGCACACGACAAAGGTTAACTCGTTGATCTCTGGAGACAATTGTTACACTGTCAGTTGAATATAAGAAGATTCTCGGAATCTGAGTTTCGTTAAGTGTGTTTTTTAACGCCGAAATAATGTTAATTATATCTAAGTTTCAGACATCATGCTTTTAATGAATTCTGTCAAAACGGCGTTATGTTATATTTATATTCCTATATTACTCCGGAACGTGATCAATTCGCGAAGCGGATCAGAAACAAAGTTGGGGCTTTTGAAATGTGGTGTTTGGAGTTTTTTCCAACTTAAGTTAAGTTCACCCTCCACCATGGACCAGCTTCTTCACAATAGCCCGCAGACAACTAGTTAACTTCGATAAAGTATTGGTTGTATGAAAAGTAGGCAGTAAAATACAAATTACGAATTATGTGGAATTTACCCGGAGTTCAAAAATCTTTTAAAAATATCTTTGTCAAGTTTGTACGGGAAGCGTAGAGGCAATAACTTAATTTTATTTAAAACTGGTGAGTAACAAGGGAGTGCGGAGAGGTTAGTAATTTGAACAGCAAGACGGACCACACACAAAGTGTTACGTGCGGAGCGCCTCGACGATATGGAGCGACGGCGGCGGCGAAAAAAAACCGGAGACGGCTTTTAGTTGCGCCGTTGTTTGCGTACCCCGGCGCAGGTGCTGGGCAAACACTTGTTCGTGACTCTGCGCGCGACCCGCTTAGTGTTGCTAGTTACCGCCTCGCCGCACACACCTTAAAATGACCCATTAACGTAAATTAATATGATTTTTTTCTTATAAATGTACAATGTATTGATTTAAAAGAATATACATGCACACAGCCTAGGCCCAACTGTGGGCGTTTTTGGATGAGATGATGATGATAAAAATACAACTAATTTGGTTCTTAAAATAAATTTTAATTTGTAGTAAACACTAATTTTTAACTTGTCATATTAACACAAATATCGCTATATTTTTTCAATCTATAATACGTATGATAATATACATAAAATACATACTTATCTATTCTAACGAATCGAAAACAAATTTACGGTATATAAATATACTATATATAAATGTCAATAGTTATCATTCTATTTATTTAATTTTATTCCCTTTTGTTTCTCTTAGTAAACTTTCGTAAGAAGCAATTTCTTAGATAAGTAAGGTGTTGCTTAATGTTATTTATATTAAAATTATCGGATAATATCTTTAGTCAATTATTTTCTGCTGCCTCTAAAAATCTCCTCAGATCATGTGTAATATTTATAACGTGGCAACATTTGCGAGTTTGTTATTGTTTCCGCCGCTGGCGTCCTGCAAGCAGTCGCCTCCGACCTCTACCACCAACTGTCTAACACATTGTGTTTACATATAAAACTACTTAATTCCTATTAAAAATTTCATATTCTTACACAAACGGGTTACTTATTTAATCAGGATATGCTGCAATGTAGAATGCGATGTAGATGCTATGTGCTACTGCATGCATTTATTTGGCCAAACTTGCACATGACGTTCTGATACTTCGTTAAAATTGTGACTATATTTAACATGTTCATTCTTGTTTACAGTTGCAACTGTTTAAAGTTTCAGTTGCAACGGGATAAATAATTTCATTATCAAAATTCTCTAAACTCTGTGAATGTTCATCTGGTTGGTGGTCAAATCATTCGAATAAATGTGCATCTAATGGTAAATTTTACTAGGTTTTATAAACCGAACTAAAATTTAGTAGCAATAAAGAAATTTACCGAGAAAAATTTTATGTCTTTTGTTTACAGTAATATCTATTATCTAATTTTTTTGATACCCAAGTGACAAAATCACACATAGCGCAGTCTTTACAGCTCAGTTAAGCTAACTTATTAATTCAACTTAGAACAATGATGGTTTATTTAAAGACTATGTGAATATTGATTGCATTCTTTTGTTGTTTTCACCGACTTCTCACCATTATGTGTGGTAATACTCGATCTATTTTAAATAATTCGTCTTGATTTATCTTAAATTTTTGCTATTGTTATAATGAACTCTTGGCATATAACATTAAAATATTCATAAAAAAATTAACCTGTACGTAAAGGTCTTGACACCTTGTAGATCATCGTCATCATGTCCGTAGATAGACACCAACAGCAAGCCATAGGCCTCCCTCAAAGATGACCGGTCTTATGCTGCCTGTATCAAGCGACTTTCCACGACATTGACTACGTCACCAATCTCCACGTGAAGTTCCAAGCTTAGCCCTCTCCATTGCTCTCTGGTTAATCATAAGCTTTCCTATGAGTTTTATCATAAGCCTTGTACAGGTTTTAGTGAATTTAGGTGAGAAAAGAAACACAGTGGTTAAAGGTGTAAATGTCTTAAAGCTTTTCATCATCTCATCATCTCCTAACTTACAGCTATCACCAATTACCCCATGTAAACCCTGCAAACGTTTCAGTAAATAATGAATACTTAAATGTATTTTAATTTATCACGATCGCGTAAACAATATCACAAAAACGAACATCCGGTAAAGTTGATAAAACAAACTTCTTAACGTCCCACGAATGACTTTTCTTCTTTGTTGGAAATACATATATCATTGAACTTATTGCGGAACTCAAAAACTTAAAGGGCGCGGGTAATGAGGATGCGGAGACTAAAAACTTCCTAAGCCGTATCTGTGCACGCCGACTTTTCACATAAATTACATATTTTATTTGTATATACACAGATGTATATCTACTACATCTATATCCCATGGATTGGATTTAGAAAGCAGTGTTTACATTGACCATTTGAAGCAATCTTTTTGGAAATCTATTTAAAAACCGTCTTTAAAGTTACGGGTGTATTCGATCACAGGGTGGATGCGACTCAGGGGCGGACCATAGATCGACGTGATTTTGAACCATCGTGATGTGGATTTTGAGGGGTAGCATGAACAAAGCATACTCTGACACCTGCTAAAAACGCCAGGCAAATAAGTACCAGGGTCCTTCATACTACTAGTAGAGGGCGACGATGAAGGTTTAGTGGGTCGGAGCGAACTTATCTTTATCTACGATCAAAAAGGAAAGCAGAACACGTAGATTCTCTATCATCAATTATTCATGTAAAAAAAAAGCTTTATATAAACGTAAATGTTTTTTTTCTCGTTAAACGGATACCATTACACAGCGTTTCTAAATCTTTTTTATTAGTGGAACTCTTTTTAATAATCACTTTCATTGTTAAACCCCAGTTTTGGTTATGGTATATGGTTATTATGGTTATAATACTATGCTTTCAATGTAACATCCTGTGAATAGATTATATGCCATAAAAATGGCAATTATTTCAAAAACATATTTTTATTTATTTAAAAAAGGAATTCAAAATTAACACAAAAGATCTTAAATAAATTTAAATTACCATATATATATATATATAAATATTATTGAGCTTTTTTGAAAGTTGAATCCTTGTGTAAGGTTCGGTATCAAGACACATCGGCAAGTGACTAATGCCCGGATATTCGCAGTGTAATGATCAATAAAGAATTGAGTCAGAGATTAACCGATTTTCCGTGATCACACCAAAGGCAGCGGTTTTTTAATACCAAAAATTGTTCCGGCAGCGCCGTTACAATTAGCGACTTCGCATTTGCTCCTAATATCCTGATTATTAGGTCGAATTTATCTGTGCCGTTAAATTTTTTTTTAAGTCACTGCCTCGAATGTTACAAGAAAGCACCTAAATTTCGCGGAACCTCGGAGTGATCTCCTTAATACAGTTTAAGAAACGCTGCTATAGTATATACACTGTTAGCGGTAAACAGTATCCTCGAACTTAGTGAAAATATTGACAAAGGATCTCATGGACTTTTGTGTCAGAGAGGCGATATTTACTTAAAACTGAAATTGAACTGAAGCTTTGTTTGTGTGTTTGTAGGTGTAGTCTATAATTTCTTTGTATTGTTAATATATGTCCTCCTCCTCCAAGTCCTCTAAGTCTTCGTTAACAACTGTCTTCAACGTATTCTCGATATATACTGGCCTGAGAAAGTCTCCAACGTAGATATCTGGAAACGCTGCGGTGAGATGCCGATCGAGCAGCAGATAAAACGCCGCAAGTGGAATTGGATAGGCCACACGCTCCGAAGGAACCCTGATCACATACCTAGGCAAGCCCTAGAATAGAATCCTCAAGGAAAGCGAAAACGTAGCCGCCCATAACGAACCTGGCGGCGGACGATCACAGAAGTGAAGTGATGGCGACGTACTGTGTATGCCCTCTGCCCCATCTTGGGGACATAAAAATAAATGATGCAATGATGATTGTTAATATAATAATTTTTTTTTTGTTTTTATAACAATGTTTGTTTTGGATAAAATTAATGTTTTTGACTTATATTAATTTAGACAAAATATTATTCACTTAGAACCATTTACAAATAAATGTTTATCACTTGTACTCATGACAAGAATGCCAGAAAAGCCCAATTTTTCAGAATTGTGAATAAAATTGAGTTAAGACCCAAGGCCCTTTTTTCGCATATCGAGAACATATAACACCTTTCATGTAAGCTACTTAATCTAGTAAAGAATTTGTCGTGACCTTAGAGAATCGAAAATACATTTCACGGTTGTCCGACGTAACAAAAGAGCGTATTATTCTCAATTATTTCTCATAAGGCTGCGCCTAGAAATGCTAATCAAAACTCAGTCCTTGCGCTTTGTAATAAGGGACATAATAAATTATTAATAAATAAAAAATGAATACGTCTATCACAATGATCTTATTAATCAACATACGCAGCTTCAGTCTGCATGGAATACAAAATATTTAAATATGTAACTACTGTTTTATATTATACTAGCTGGCTGGGTAAACGATGTATTATCAATTAACTCTAAAGAACAAATTTTTTACAGTTCATATGGGCGAATTAAAAAAAACGAACTGTCACATATGCAAAGTTATTTTCTTTCTATAAGAACTTACTGCAAATCAATTCGGTAAACCCGGTATGTATATATGTAAAAAAATATACACATAGAAAAACACATACTATGTATATATATATATATATATATATATAAATATATATATATATGTATCGTAAGTGTCTGTGTATATATGTGTAGAGATATATGCCTTTATTTGAGAATGACTTTAATGATTCAATATGATTTTTTTAAACTAATAATTTTTATTAACAAATAAAATATCAAAAACTAAGGTAAACGTATTGCGATCTTTTAAACATTTTAGAAATGCAAATTTCCAAAAAATGTTTCAGTAATTTAGGAGAACATTTACTTATTCTGCATAGTTACTTAAATATTACACTTTTAATTTATTTGTATTATACTTTTACTGGATAGTCTTACAAAATCGTACATGCATTCGCAATACAAGTTTGGTTCCGATCGAGTCTTATAAATAATTAATAAAATATATTATACCGCTTCATGTTGAGCCGTTGAATAAAACATTTCAAAGCGATCAAGCCAAAAGATATAACATTAAAAATTCATAATCCACCTTTTTAGTTAATATGTCTGAATAAGTCCAAGTCAATAATTAATGTACATACTTAAAACTCGACGGCTTAATGGCGTAAGTAAGAATTGAAACCGGCTCGCCTTACCGGAAAACTGAAAAAGCTACGTTGGAAAAGTTCCTTATAAAGGTCAGAAAAACCCGACACTCCATATATCGGAACGTCGAATAATCGAACCTCACTTATGTCGATATCGTGCTGTGAATTCCGGTCTACGTTTGTTTACGAAATAAAGAAAAAAATTTGCGCCGATTTTTTTTCCATTTGTCTTCGAATGGAACAAATTATTTATATAGATGAGAAATATAATAACACTTAACATTAAAATCAATAAAAGGTATTGAATTTTTTTCTAGTTAATCTGTTTGTAGCTTTAACATAAGAACACTTCATATTGCAGGCCACTACAACAAGAATACTTTTTTAAAAAAATTCTCCCCCGCGAATTTAAATTCGAACGAGGATTTGAATTCGGACGATGTCAGTAACGTTAACGTCGTCATTGCATTTTGGTTGATTTTAAGAAGCACATACATGCACAACCTTCTCGCGTGTATATTATGTATTACATATTTTTTTCATTTGATGGCCCCCGTCATTGGGGACCTCTGCTTCCACACCTATCTGGTTTAGGACAGGGCTGTTTTTTATCTTTACTAATTTTTCACTCAATTTTATTTTCATACTCAGCTGTCATCCTTTACACAGTCTATCATTCTATTCTTTCATACCACAATTCAATCTATCTGTCTATTCCATTCTGATTTCTATTCGTTCATCGCCTCATCCTTTTTCTTCATTTCTTAGTTGTCACAAAAAAAATTACATTCGTTTTTACGAACACAGTATACTTATTTTCTAATTTATCACAGATTTTTTGTTTTTATATACAATTTTATTATCATTTAATTGCCCAATATCAATTTGATTTATCCATTTAGGTTACTCGTTTGACAATGGTTTCGCAAAACTTTAGAAATGCTAGCCTACTGTGTCCGCCATTCATTATTGCGGCGATGGTTTCATGGCTTATTTTAACGTCCGTATGTATATTAACTATCCCTGCAGATTTTGTACAGCCAGAAGTTATCGGCCTGTCGCACTAAAATGAAATTTATACATATATATGTCAACGTAAATGGGCATAACTAAATAAATATTCATTTATTCATATCTTAGTGAAGGTTGAAAAATTAAAACATGTATTCTTATATATATATGTTATAATTATATATAACATCGTATTTAAGCATCAATTACTTCAAATTAAATGCTTCGTTAATGGATAAGGGAAAGTTTATTTCCCGGCAAATGGAAAAGTGTAGAAAAAGCTTGGTAAAGTCACCACCGTCTGTTAAGTTCTACGCTGGAATTATATTTTGCCGGGTTATATCAAAAATATATTAAATATTTATTAAGTGATTACAAAATAACAAAGTTAACGTACATGTTAGTCAACCGAGTAAAAGTAGAACATAAGCCTTTTTTCTAAAATAACATTATAATAATATAGTACACTGTTTGATGGGTAAAGGGGTACTTGATAGATCATTTGTCAACAAAAAACTTTATAGCTTTTAAACCTTTTTCCTATCCCCTCTGTATAAAGTGACCATATAATTATTTTATTTATTATTTCGGAAACTATCCATTTTTGGATAGGGTGTTGTCGTCGTCGTCGTAGCTGTAGTACATAGACACCCACTGCGAGGCATAGGCCTTTCACAAAGATATCTAGATATACTATAATCGTCACACTTGACAGGAGTGTTGGCAATAGTAGTGTAGTATTATGGTATGCAGAGAACGCTGCCGCCCATGTTTATGAGCATTGGCAATCCCATGTAATTTATGTACAAAGTTTGAATTGTTTAAAATTGTATCCCGGGAATCTAACTCGAGACATACAAGTCCCATACCACTGAGCTACCACTGCTTAATATTACCGATCCAGTATCAAACTGCACGCGAAACCGCTGCCAACATTGTGGAGGAAAATTATTAAATATCGCAACATCTTTGTTTCAAACGAGTTTGTGAAAAATATAAACATATAGTAACGCGATAATGCGCCTTTTGACCGCAGCCGTCGCATAAAATTTACAGGTAAACGTTAATTTTACCCATTAAACGATATTAAACGGTGGAGTCTCGTTTCAGCTACAATGTAAGGATTGTGGAGTTCTTTGAATACAGGGTATTTGGTTATATGTGTAAGAGCATTAAAAGGTAGAATGTTTTTCTCATTTGTCACCAAAAAGATTTTACACCGATTCCCAGTCATTCTGTATAAATTGATCTCTCTAAAATATGGTTCATTAATTTATTTTTTCTACTGGAGTACGACAAGCGAATAATTTGTAGCAGTACAAAGTCTGCAGGGAAAGATTGTAAAGTCGAATTAATTTTAATATTTTGTAATTAATATTTAGCAAACGCTTTTTTTTTACTTACGTCATTGATTATTTGTGTATCTGTTAATGTTTTGATAAGCTGTGGTATAGCTAAAATGACAGCAAATGAGCTATAAATTCACAGATTTAAACACTTTACCACTTATAACCAATCAGCCTGTATATTACATGCAACACTGTACACTGTAATAAAATGTTGACGTGCAATTTCAAATTAAAATAATATTTAGGGATCACTAGAGTCGGTTAATTTAGGTTCGTGTTATGCCATTATGTACTGCATATCATCAGGTACAATAATTACAGATACGATAAATTTTGCACATCGACCTTTGGAAAGAGACAATCGGCTAATTTCGGCTTCGTAGAGTGTTATCTCTGTCGCACGACTGTTACGTAGGTAGTGGGGGGTACTACTCACGCAACGTCTATTGGCTTGTGGTCGCTACTGTGGAACGAGCGATGCTATTTCAGACGAGCAATTCTTGAAGCTGCGTCAGTGAACTTAGTTCTCTTGTGGATCCTCTCATTTACGTTTCAATCCCGCAGCGAAAACTCTTAACATAGCTCTCTATATTGCTCGATACGTAACCACGTGCCTTCTTTTAAAGGCCACATTTTTTTTAAACTTTTTAAGCATTAATTTTAATATGACCCATTAGCACAAAATTTACTAGTGAAACTATTTTTATATTTTGGGGGAAATCTATAGCGTATCGAAACGCACAAGATACCCGGTCCCTTTGGGGAAAATTTCTACCCATTAAAATTTTTGGTCTGCGTCCTCCGTACCCTTGGAGAAGGACTTTTTGATTAATGATCTCTGTTATAAGTAATAAAATGACCAATATATAGATACCTCCGCACATGCAGTCGTAGTCGTGAATAAAGTGCACCGCCCACCAGCCCGCTGTTACACCGATTAGTGCCAAACACGGAGTCTTGACATTAATCGTTGTAACTCTCTCTACTCTCTCTAATCCTAAAGATGCCCCGTTTTTCAATTTAATATTTTTTCCGTAATTTTTTTTTGTTTCATCCTCTTCTTCCAATCGTCACATTTTCTCTCCCTCTTTTTGCCTTCTTCCATCACTATTTCCGTTGTACTTTTACTCAATTTTTTTTAATTTTTCGCAAGAGAACTTGGTTCGCCTGCGGAATTAACCGGTGTCAAGCAGTACTGAAATCACACAAAGAATCTGAACATCCTTCGGCAAGTATCTCATACCAACAATACGTTTTTCTGCACAACAATAGATAGGAAGAACGCTCTGTGGCATTAAATCCGTTATTTCTACACACATATTGCTTATGTGCTATAAGTTTCAAATAAATTATTTGAATAATGCATCTACTTTGACGTATGTAATTTTAATAAATAAATAATATACATTTCGGGAGCGGACAAAGCAACGGGTACGCTTATTTATATGACGTACGTTCTGTGATCGACCATTGTCGCCTACGCTCTGACAATTCTTAAGCCGCGACACCTACTTCCAAAGCCTTCGTAATTCAGACTGCATGACGTAACTGAAGTGGAACCTGGCAACGCTAATAGAGGACAGTTGAAATGACATTAGACTAGAGCTGCCATATGACCTTAATTGTAGATCGTTTATTTGTAAAAATACTGGAATACTGTCTGCTTTATTTTATTGATCAACCACATATTCAGTAATCATATGCAATAGATCTTTTATAACGAAAGGCCTTACATCAATTTTTAGATGAAAGCCCTAAGAAATGAAGAGATTCGAAGACCAGTGAAAGTAACTGATATAGACCAATGGATTGACAAGTTGAAGAAGGTATTAAACTGGTCATATAGCGTGCGGAATAGTTGGGAGATGAGGTCTTAAGTTTTTGGAGTGGAGACCACGTATGGGCAAGCGCAGAGCAGGACGTCAACCCACAAGATGGATAGAAAACTTTCAAAAATTTCACCAGTGGACTATGGCTAAAATAATGATCATAATGAAAAGAAAACGATAAAACTACAGTATAAATTTAAAAGGAAAAAAACTTAATATATTACACCTCGGTGTACTTTTATGTAATGAAGTGTACGAAGTATGTACTTAATAAATGAAGTGAATGGAGAGAAGGGCGTTGACCCGATAGTTATTGATACGCTGAGATATGTAACACAATACCATTACCTGGAGATATGAGATGCTTCGTACTACAAACATAGCAACATTTTTTATTTGGTCATTAATTTAGAGACTTCAGTGATGTATATCCTATAGGAATATAACTATATGTAGCTATAATATAATCCATTTTAATTATAGTACATTAAATATTCAATAATGCTGGGATCTATTCTACATTCGTCTGCAAATGCGTATAGCACATACACAAATACGCTCCTATAAAACTTTCATTATAAAATATGTTACATCAGTACAGTTACAGGCAGTATTAAGACTGTATGGTATAGTAAACAATAATGAATTTTAATATGTAGTGAGTTGAGTATTAAAAATGCATTATATGCACGTGGTCGCTTACAATGGGAGGGAGAGGGCTATCGGAGTTTCACTGGGAAATCCTATCAGCAATCAAGAGATTCGCAGAATAAAAAAAAGGGGTTCGAAGAATCGTTTCAAGTGACAATGAGCGGGTCACATCGGCTGTACAGCCGATGGCCATGGGGGCCTAAAAGTTTTGGGGTGGTGACCACAGTAGACGCGGCATGGGTAGGCCTCCCCTGGATCGACGGTGTAGTTAAGGTTGCGAGAATTTGCTGAATGCGAGCAGTGCAAGACCGGCCATTTCGGCGATCTTAAAGAAAGACCTATGACTTACAATTGTCGTCTATCAGCTATTATTTATGAAACTGTTGATTTTTGAATAGGCTATTTTGTACATTAATTAACAACAAATTAGCTATATACACTTTCAAAGCTTGTACATCTTTGTCTTATCTATTTGTATATTATGATTATACTCAAATTCAAATAATTTTATTCTAAGCATAACTAAATTTAAACATTTAACTTTGAAAATATGCAGCACATAGACACAAGTGTGTATTAACACAAAGATAACATTTGTATTCAAAAACAGTAGTAAGAACGTGTTTAAGTTATATGATTTTGAAAAGAGTGACAGTTCAAGCATTAGGCCCGTAATAGTCGCATATAGTTATTCGGTTTATTAATTAAAACTTTATAAAACACATTTTTGTTTACTATAATCGTTCTAGAATAATATAATTTTTGTTCAAAAGTATTTAAGATTAAGAATTATTATGTCATAGTCTAAAAATAATTTATTTTTTATCAGTTAATATTAAATAAATTTAAATCCGCTAAGACATTTTTTTTTGTAAATATTCATGATTATATTTCTCGTTATTTTAAATATGCGTTTTCCCCAGTACGACCCTGTCTAACGTAGTCCATTATTCCCGCATCTACTAAAATATGTGAAAGAATATGAATATTCCGTGTGTTAATATTGTAACAAGTGTGCATGACGGGTAGCTGGCGGGGATGTGGATCGACTACAGACGAATTACTAAAAGATTCTTAACTTTATTAGCCCACTTTGTATTTCTTTTTCAGAACACTGGTACCTAGTTAGGGTATCATAATTATTTTGTAAGTAAATTGTTACGTTTTTACATTTAATATATTATATATACTTTTGGCAAACACTGTTAGTACAAAGGATAACGCTGTTAAGTACTGAAGTATGCATTATAATTAATGCAAATTAGTTAAGATTAAATCTCTCGTCTCTATCATCGGTATAGTGTCTACTAGATTAGATCTTAGATCTCAGGCATTATACCGATGAGAGACGCTTCTGTACTCTCTATTGTTTATTTGTTTTGTTAAATTGAATACTGCTTCCTAATTTAATTGGTCAACGTGCGAAGATAACTTGATTGACAACGATGACTCGTTATTTTACTTAACTGCTAAGTTTCATGAATTGATAGAGTAACATACATTTGTAGTTAAAAGTCAACACAACTTGGGTCCGCACGTCACTCGTGTGAGGAAAATGGATGACTTCAAACAGGGTCATCTATTTCTCTTAATCAATAATTCAGCAGTTAATAAGTAGGGTTATGCCTTGCAGACGGTAACTGTTGGTTAATATGATGATTATGATGAAGTTGGTAGTAGCCAAAAATGGAAATATCATCATTCCTCATTTCAGTCGTAGGGAGTCGACCGTTAAACATAAGCCTTCTGTATAGATTTCCCATAAGACGAGTAGGAACTAGTTTACATCCCAAATCCGACTGCAACTTAAATAAGGTTGTTTGTCCACCTCGTGGGTGCAACTTTAAGCTGCACTTGCAGGTTTCCTTTTAAGAACCTTGAGACTTCAGCAGCTCAACTAGCTAATCCGTTTTCAATTACAATTAAAATAATTACAACGCGATATCACCGGCATATAAATATAATGATTGAAATAAAAAACTAGGTAGTGTCAATTAATTATAAAACGACGCGCGGTGAGAAGTGGAACATTTTTATAGAAAACGATTAAAATATCATATCAGGTTTTATGTATAATATAAAGATTTCATTACTTAATCCGGCTACCGTTTCCAGGTCATTCCATAAATACATAAAACGATAATAAGCGTGTATGCGCTTTAGGGACTTTTATGTGACCGTTAAAATTCATTCATTATTTGATAAGTTGTTTATATCAAGTATCATTATTGATATACAAAATTTTCCCAATAATAAAAATAAAAAATATTATAGTAGTAATATAAATTAATAAGTATAATAAAAATGTAATAAATTTTGAAATCGCCTTTAAAATCTGTCGGAAGACACAGGTTTTTAACTAGTGTTGTATTGAAGTGCGGATCTGACACGTGGACGCTTACAATGGGTCATATAAGAAAACTCAAGTTTCCAAGAGAACAATGGAGAGGACTATGCTCGGAGCTTCGCTGCGAGAATCATAGATAAGGAGAAACTTAGAAATTAAGGTCACTAACTTAGTTCTAAGTTAGTGGACCACATCGCTAATGCAACAGGCGGCTGTTGCGGCCAAAAGGTTCTAGGCTATATTCGAATGTTGATGCGCGCTGTTAGCCATTTTCAAAAGGCTCTCGTGTGGCGACCACGACGACATAGATCATCTTATCACACTTTGTGAGAGACGATGATTTTTTGTAACTTGTATTCACATTTTTTATTTCTAATACCTAGTTTCGTTAATCTAATGAAATATTGTAGCAAAGCATAAAAAAGTCATTAAAAATTTATTACTAACGAACTGGGATTTGAAATAATTTTTGAATCTAATATTTTTTAACACAAATTATTCGACTATCGTTATTATATATGAAAACACTATATTTTTTAACACATATTTATATGAATAAAATATGAAATAAACTTTACTTCTAGATTGCATATAGGACTTTTTATTACGAGTCAAACTTCTTGCTTATATGTCATCTATATTTCAAGTAGAATTGATCTTTTGTTTGGTTCAAGGGAATTGGGAGTCCATAAGTAGTCGGACCCCGTTTATATTATACTTTTCGATCCCTTTTGATATGGGTCTTGGGGCTTTATATGACTACAGTCAGTAACTTTTTTCTGTCTTATTTATCATCTACTTACAACGAAAACTATTCTCGATTACTGTTTCAATGTGAGACGAATCTCTACTCATTGAACTCTTTATATTTTCCGAATATTAGAACTTTGTATTGATCATACACAATTTTTTTCTTATAATTTAAGCAGCTCGAAAAATGTTATAAAATATTCAACATAGCAAACATCCTGCAAGCTCAAAGTCAAACATTAATCTTTCTAAATCGCAATCAGTAACCTTTTCCTTGTCTGATTTACGGTTGGACGAAGGGTGTACAGCTGAGCCTATTCTTCGAAGGAACGCTTCGTACGATCGATAGCGTTGACCAAATAAATCAGGAAGAAAACAAAGTTTCGCAAGTTAAACTTCATTTAGTTGTTATTTGTTTTATACGAGTAAGGATTTAATATCTAAAAGCAAAGACAAGTTATAATAATATATGTGTTTGACAACATTTAATGAAATTAGGCGTTACCTCGCGGAAGTCCATCCTAAGTAAGATAAGAACCTATATTTAGCCACTTCCGCACATGCAGTGGTAGTCGTGCAATAAAGTGCACCGCCCGCCAGCCCGCTGATAAATGCATATGCGGCAAACAATGTGAATCACACAACCGCCACCGCCAAATTACTCAACATGTGTTTCACCCCTCCAAGGGGCATCTTCAGGAGTTATGTTACACCAATTAGTGCCAAACACAGAGTATAAGTAAGAAAAGGACTAATATAGACTCTTTGTGCTGGCGGGCGGTGCACTTTATTGCACGACTACCACTGCATGTACGGAAGTGGCTAAATATTGGTCCTTTTCTTACTTATGTTTGACAACAATTTTTTTATTTATTCCTTCTGTTATTTTCAAATTATTTATTGACCGTTTACCGTGCTGTTTTTTGCAATCAATGTTATATAATATGATATTAACAGCTTATTCAAAAAATTATAACATTCTAGACTCGAACAGTTTTAGCCTTTGTTCCGACATTTTAGATCCACGAGTCTAAATTAAAATGAGGCTATAAAAACAGAAAAACGTTAACATAGTCAACAATCAAATAAATTTTAAGTTATGTTGAATCCTTGCTGGATAATTTAGTAAAATGCTATACTAATGTTACTTAAAAATTAAAAATTATGTGGTAAGCATTCAACATTGCATTTTCACTAATGCATTCAAGTTGTAATTATGAAAAATAGCCTTTTCTTCAACAGATCATTACAATTTTAAATTTAAGTTTATACACATACCATTATCATGGTTTTCGTTGAAAAATTTCCTTTGTATAAAACACATTTAGCATTACGTGATGAAGTAATTTTAGAAAGAGATAGCATAAAAAATACTGCCTGTAAAAATATAAATAACCTTCAAAAAATATAATTTAAAAAATATTTCTTTAACAAAAAACTTGGGGATATCCTGTAATCAAATGAAACTTGGCTGTTGTCTCATAGGGAGATACAATGTTAATATTTCAATAATTTTTATTTTTGGATTTAATTTCCAAATTTTACTCACAGCTTTATGGAGGTTCTGTAAGCGACCACATTTAGATTAGAATCCCTGTGTCATCACTCAAAACAATTTGATCAAAAACTTTTGTTTTCAGACATTGCTGTATTTTGGACAGGAAAATGTTCCTGATATTCCTGAATCTGATCCCGCTGCCCATCTCAGTATATACATAATTATCATAATATCATTTATCTAAAATTAGAAAATAATACTCTGGCACATACTCGTATACCACAACTGCTTAAAATAACTAAGTCAATCGGTGAAAGCGTAATCACTGTGATTATGATAAAAGCCAATGTCCTTTATGTTGTAGCCATGTAATCAAGGTAAAAGGAAAGAAGCGATAGTCCATAATGATTGATTACTTTGACTTACGTTAGAGAAATTACAGGGAAATGTTGCATGACAAGACGTCTACCTGTGACGTAATTTCTTTCATGAAACTTTTTTTTTCATAGAACCCCGTTTTAAAACCTTTATAGCAATGATTTAAATGAAATCCTTACATAATAAAAACTAGTAAAAAGTTATGAATTACTTATTTATATATTTAAATTTTAATAATAATAAAAGCCGTTTCTAGTGATGTTTTTTGGGAATTGAAAGCTTATAATGACGATTCATAATTTTTCGTCATATCGCTAAAATTTCCTACGACATTTACGTAAAGATAAATCGTTATTTGTTTTAAGAAAAATATGTAACCTCATTTGTTTTTAATTCTTAAATGAGCTTTATAAGCCAACCAACACAAGTTGCATCTTACGAAATTAAAATTACGAAATGATATTTAATTTTTTTTCTTAATTAAAAACACAAATATGTAACGTAAATAATAAAGTGTTCGATTAAACATAAAATTAGCAATAATTTATTTAAAATACTTTAAAGAGATTTTTTTAACAATACACGTACATATTTATATGTTATTATTTATGTTAAATATTTTAAATTTAAAGTAACACGCTGATTGCAGGCCACTTCTAATCAGAGGCCTAAGTCCAGGTGTGGACGGCTGAAATGATATTTATTTTTCTCAGTATTTTTAGTTGGACTGGAACAGTATAAACCTTTAAAAATTTTTTAAATAAGTTATTAAAATTTATTTAATTAATATTTGCTCAACGTGACCACAAGGCAAAGTTCAAAAATGTAGTCACATCGTAATTTTTTTTTCATAATCCTCGCTGGTCGGACAAGTTAAATTACGAAACTGCTGTAAAAACTTTTGCATAATTTAAAATTTATGGAATGCTAATACAAAGTCCGGCGGGCTAATTGTGGAGAATTGCATTGAGTTTAATTGTTCATTGGAATTGGCTTGCGCCGGCAGACAGGCATGTAACCAATTTGGGTTGAAGACGTTATCATAAATATATATCGCAAATGAAATTTTTTATACATAAAATGGAGACAATAGATTTATAACTTTAGTTAAATAAACTATTTACTTAAATAGTAATAACTTAGAAATTTTTGAGGAAATAAGCTTAAATTTTCTTTTCATATATTGAAATTTAAAAAAAAAAACACTCAATTGTAATCGATATAAACGTAATAAAAGCCTATGGTATGTAAACATGCAGTTGATATCGGTAAGTAAGCAGCATTCTAACAAGAAATTATCAAAAACTATATTTTGATTAAAATTTATAATGGTGCTAGTTTGCTAATTTATGATGTATTGTTTTTTTTTATTGTCTCATGTGAAGTTTTTGCTGTTAGCCTTGCGGCTTTTACAGCTTCATCGGAAACGAATTCACGGAACGGAGGGGTCCATGTTTTACGGTGTTACTTGGTGATGTAACTTTGATGTGGACGTCTGCTGCAAGGTATATGCCTCACCCAACGATCGCCACGATGACCGGTACTGCACTACCTGCATTTACTGACTTCCGCGACCTTAACTAAGATGCTGGTCCACCCAGTGGGGTGAATATCAACGCCGCGTCTACACGCTCGTGGTCGCCACTTGAGACCCTATGTCACGCACACTGCTACTTCAGACGATCAATCCTTCAAGCTACGTTTATTCAGTTAAGTAATATTTTTTTAAATAATATCCCATAAGTTTTCATACATTTTATAATATTTTACATAAATCGTGAATATCTTCAGTAAAGTTGATTTTATGTATATACAAATAGCACGTGGCTCGTCTAATGAAAAGTGATCTTCATGAGCTTTATACGCCTGCGGTACCTTGCCCGCCCTATATAAAACAATATCATTTTAAAATATGCGTTAATTTTTTTATTGGAGACATTTTATCTCGGGAATATTTATCCCTCAATATTTATCTCTCAATTTTAAAATTCTTTGATCAATTTATGCAGAAGAAAGACGCTATGGAAAGTCTTATTATCTATGGTAGAGTAAATGGCTTAAGATCCAGAGGTCGCTCTGCGTTGCGATAGAGGGATTGTCTGGATTCGCCTTTAAATCTACAAATGCGAAATGTCTCGAATAGAGTGTGGGAGACTGTGTTTTTTTTAATTTTGATCTACATTGTTGACTGATCTACATTCTATAGGCTTGAGTCAGAGCTCGGAAAAGGCTTTCCATGCCTCACATAATTAAGCTCAAAGAACTCACTCAAAAACCTCGTTAGATTACATGCATTAGTACCGAATTGGGAGATCGCGCAGCTATTAGGCGGGCGCTTTGTCGTGTGATCTGGCGTAGCTTCTGCAAGAGAGTACATTAGCATAGGCTGTCATTGAATACATATTTCACCTTCCGAATTAAAGCCGAATCTGCACTTAGTCGGTTGCTATTGCCAGGTACTAAAATTACTTCCACTTTAGAAATTGTTTTATTCTTGCAAAGAACAATCAATTATAGAATGATCGGGAAGACTAAGAAGTACCGTACCTCTGTGATAATCAAAACTGCTCCGATTATACTATACGACTGCGAGGTTATCTTCTTGTATTTAATAATATTTCTTTAAAATTCCTTCGTGGTATATTAATTTCAGAGTGGAGGATATTACAAAATGGAATTGGTTGGACCTACGCTCGGCTAGTGCCCATAAAGTCCGCCGCCAAATTGCCTTGTTCCCTTCCGGTTGTCGGTACAAAAGTGGTGTGTAAGCTCTGTTATTATTTGACGTAATTGGACACGGAGCTTTACGCGTTGCGGACGCACGGATTCACTGCACATTGCGTTGAGAATTATAAATAAATATATAAATCATATAAAAATTTATTAACGAATTTGTAGTAATTAACACTTGAATTCGGGTGAAGAATTCATTGTTCATTAAAGATTTTTTTATTTCGTTATATGTTGAAAATTAAATGTTTTAGATTAAAAAATTATTTTGAATTTCTGGTTACCTAGGTTACCAGAAGGTAATATCTATACGTGTATACTCGTATAAAAGACATTTGTAGTCAAGGTGGAGGTGTCGCTTGATGCGGGCAGCTCAAGATTGGCGGAAGACCAATCATTGTGGTGATCTTTGGAGATGTGGTTATTTCTTGCAGTGGTCGTCTACCGGTCGATAGTGTGATAAGAAATTTTCACCAGCATATTACATACGTACTGATATGATATCTCTGTAACCACAAAGCTGAGAGAGACGCGTGGTTAGCGCAATTAAATGTAAAACAATTTGTCATCCTGACAATGTGTTGTCGCTAAGCTATTTTACTTTTTTAATATGACACATTATGCCCCTTTCGTACAATAGTCGGTCAAAAACGGATTATACGAAGTTCCATCTACAATTGCGCATAATTTCTATTAATATTTTACAACATAAAAAGCGGACGGAGTGAAGCTAATTTAAAATAGAGGCTTTGGAAAACAACGTATCTATTCTAATTTATTTATTTATTCAAGATTTTTAGACTTACAATAATGAAAACTTTATTAATTCTAAACTTGTTGACTGTTGGACAATAACAAGATTTGACATAAAGTCGGTTTACAGTTAAAGATGTTCAAACAAACACTGCTAATAATAAAATGTATGATTTTTTATCTATAAAATAAATAGTAAATATCTTCAATTTTTTCAGATCGAACCTCAAAGTCATAATTTTGAGAGTAATTTAAATCAAACGCTTTTTTTTTTTGGTAAGGCTATAACAATTTTTTTATTTATGTAGATCCAGGCAATAAAACAGGATTATTTCATAAATTACTTTAAAGTTGTTCTTGATAAATTACACTATCCGGAAAATTGTAAAATACCTCTCTAAAATTTGATTACATTTAATACTCTTTTTTGTACATGTAACTTTAAAAATAGTACTATAGTAGTGGCATATAAGTATATTTAGTATATATATGAATAGTATATAAATAAAAAAGGAGAAAAATTGTCTCATTAAATATTCAATTGTATGAAAGTAATGAACAGTGGTAGCCCAGCGATAGAGGACTAAGATTTGCGATCGTAGGTCGCGGTTTCGATTTCAGAGATACAATATTTATAATTCGTACTTTGTGAACTAATTATAAAGAATTGCCAAAGCTGACATATAAGTGTGTAGACATAGATTAAGGAAAAGCAGCAGCTGGTTGACGTATACATTGCACGAACACTAATACGTTGTACTAAAGTCAAATAGATTGCCTATTATATTCAGATAGGCAGTTACCAGATTCAGATATTTCTCGATTCTTATCTTCAAGAAGATATGGAAATATTACAGGTAATACAATAAAGTAGACATACGTTAAAGTCACGGACGTGACTCGAAGAATTGCTCGTTTCAAGTGAGAGTGGGCGGGGCACATCGCTAGTACAGCCGAAGGGTGTTGAGGCCGAAAAGTTCTCAAGTATCATGTAGATGCAGCGTAAGTAGTTTCCTCTCTAGTTGGACTGGCGACACAGTGAAGATGGCGAGAACTTGGTCATCGTGGCGACCTTTGCGAATAGCCTTAGCATTGCTGTGGGCGTCTATCAGTTAAAAAGAAGAGAAGAAGACATACGTTTTGATAAGTATAAGCACACAAATTAAATAAAACTGAAACATATTTCTAACTGTACAATATTAAGTAAAAAAATGGGATATGCTTTATATGAATGATCTAACCTAACATAAACTAAACGTAATATAAGGGCTAAGCTGTCAAGAATCGCGTCTTTATATAATACTATCAGAGTGTATCAAATTATCGTAACTGAGTTCCGCGTGCCCCGGTAACTTCATACAATTACTGATTGTAACTGGGGCATCTTTCACTATTGATATGATATGTAACAGAAACTTACGTCATAGGTGACAGTGCGTTACTTCTATGTTATACAGGCTGATCGATTTTAGATATAAAACCTTCAAAATTGTGAATGTATATAGCTCGTTTGCCTTAAAGTTTATACACTTATTTTTAATTACTCTGCTAAAAGAAATGACTTTTAAATACATATATAATATTTTTTCTATTGTAATGTGACAAACCAATAGCTTTTAGTAGTACAGTATTTAAAACAGATATAAAAAATAACTGAAAAAAGTGTATTTAGTTACGTGGAAATAAATGTTTTTGATGTTCACTCAAGATACTAATTATTTTCAAGCACTATTTATAAAACTACATTCGTAAAGAACTACTGTTGACTTTATCGCCGACCTTCTCTGCAGATCTGCCTTCTGAGCCGGTGGTAATTTCCTTCATAGATAACAATGTCGACATTTCAGGTTGATTGAGGATTCAAAAGTGCTTGTAACGGCCTATTCGTATAAAGTAAATTTTGATTTGATTTGATTTATAGTCAGTTTCAGACAGTCAGATAGTAAACAATAATTATTCCATCCAACACCACCCTTACACTGTCGAGTTTCTTTGGAGGCGTACTAAGCGTTTCGATGCTATGTTTTTCATCGGCACAGCTCTAGTTTCCTAAGAAATATAACCCGGGTCTCTTTAAGCTCAGAGTTAACAGGTACTTCGTAAGCCTGTACGATTTATCTTTGACAACATCGATGCTTTGCAATAGGCGAGTTGGTGGTCAAAGGCGGACTAATAAGAGATAAAAAATGCTATCATTACGTAATTTAGTATTAATGAAACTATTGACTTTTGGATAAGGTCTACGATACCATATTGACAGCAAATGAGCTATACATTTATATCTTAAAAGCTTTTAAAAATAATTGACATAGTGAAGGAGGAAGGAGGTGGATTAATATGACTATATTTAATTAAAAAAACTTTACTGTTTTAACAAATATTCAACACATAAAAAGGTACTAAAATTTATAATAAGTATGTTAACATATAAACGTTTCACTACACAACTTATTACATCCGTTTGTGGTGAACGGAACTATTAAATGAATGGAACGATTTCATCTGTTTCTAGTCTGTTTCATTTATTTAATATGTAAAATTTATTTCATTTATTTGATACATAAGATGTGAATCAATCATAAAATTTAATGCAGTAAGAAAAAGATACAAAAAATATAAGATTTATCTGAAGATAAGAACATATCTGAACCCATCATTGCCTCTCGTTAGCAACCGTTTGGGCCCGACGGGATATCGATCGTGTATGCCGGAGAAATTATAATAAAGAGCTAATATTCTCGAAGCGTCGACGTAAACGCTCAATTGCTAAGCTCGATCTAACACATCTAAACCGCGGGCCGGGAGTGTTGGCGGTAAATAACTGGTTTGGCGCGAAAGTGTGGACGTCGCCGCGACCGGTGGCGGGAACCGCGTCGCCATCTTGCTGATTTAGATTTCTACCGACAATGGCGATTTTGTACTCGTGTATTTACATTCACTTTAAAATACTACAATTTTTCCTTTAACAATTTGCCAAAAATTATTGTTGATTATTTAAAACTTTTAACAATTTATTGGTATTTAAAAGCAATTATAACACATCCTGGGATATTCCTGGCTGGATCCTCAAATAAACATAGGGTTCTAAGTAATTTACACAAATCTGACTTCTTTAATAATTTACCGTGTAAAGTGATTTTCTTTGGATTAAACTTCAAATCGGAATTAAAGAACGTTATTATGTTTAATAAGATCTTAAGTGGAAAAAATAACATAATATATGATTGTATATGTTTAATTGATGTATATATTCCTGCTAAATGCTTGACCTAAATATTTTTCATAGCCAGACCACGTCATTTAGAAAAAAAATAACTTCTAGATTTTGTATTATTTATTTTGAGAATATTTTTTTACACTGCCTTTAAGTTTAATTATTAAGTTTACATGTAAAATTAAAAACCTAAATATATACTCAATTAGAATAAATATTTTCTTGGAACTAATTTAAATAAAAATATTTTGGACTTGTGTAACACTAGTGTAAGTAAGTGTGCACGCCCTAGTTTCAAGATTTGCTGTAGATTGACGTTGTGGATGTGCCTTAAAAATAAACTAAGATAATTTTAAAATTATGTAATTAATTTATAAATGGAATAAATAATTTATACTATACTTATTTAGGCAATAATATAAAAGGGTATAAATTTTACATGTTTAATTAAATTAAAAGAATATGAATATGCGTTAAATAAATAGTGTCTTATCATAGTCAGTCAGTCACGTAAAATCTATACAAAACTGTATATTTAGCGAAAATATGAAACACTACTAAAGCAAGATCATTGGTGATTTAATTCAGAGATCGAACGAAAAATTTTTATATATATAACACTTGGTCCGCGTTAACTAATTTCAACACGTGCACTTAATCAAATTAAGTCATTTTGACTGCTATGATTTTATCGTAGTGTATGCGAAAGTACTTGCACTGAGGCGGATGAGAGCGCAATTGACAAGACGCACACGACATATTTACGAACAGACGATTTTACGTTTGTCTTCTTTTCAGTCAATGGACGCCCAATGAAAGGTACAGACCTCCTCCAAATAACGCCACGATGACCGGTGTTGCGCTATTCGCATCTAGCGACTTCCCGTGACCTTAACTATGAAATTTTCAGCCCCGACGGGTTTCAGATACACAAGCGATGTATCCCACTCCGAGCAATTCTGTCCCACTCACTTCTACTTCGTAATTCTTCGAGCAACGACGATAATCTTGGTTCTTCTGCTGATCTCCACAGTTTCGATCTCGCAGCGAAATTCTGAACATAGCCCTCTCCATTGCTCTCTGCGTGAACTTGAGTCTTTTTACGTTTGTCTATCTCCACTGTATTGCCGCTCACATACCAGCAGTGACTAGCATTTGTGCGCACTATAATCAAAAATGAAAAAATATATGCTTTTCCATAGGTTACTAAAAATAAGCCATATATATCAAAAGGTTATAATATAATAAGATATCAAAAAGCTGTTTATTTTCCTAGAAAATTTTATTATTAAATTAAAATGAAGTAATATTTTATATTTTACCTGAGGGAAGTGCCTGGATGCAGGCAACGCAAGACTGGTCATCGTGGCGATGTTTGGGAGAGGTGTATACCCTGCAGTGGGCATCTATTTGCTGATATTAATCATTATGACGATATTTTATCAATATCCTAGTTATTTATTTAAAAAATTTGTAGTTATGAGTAAAATTAATGTAAAATGGCGCATTTAATCTATCGCGATGCTATATCGTAGTCATGTTACACGAGTATATCGTATAAGCGAATTACGTTCTGCCTGATTAATATGGAAGCGCGAGAGAGCGCTGAAAATTGATTCTGAAATTGAGAGGGAAATGACAACACGGGCCAATTTCGTTACAAATCAATGCATATCAACTATCCACCTTATATACTGTTTATATTAGGATAACAAAATGTCGCATGTAAATCACTGGAGCATAAAATTATCTTTAACGATGGTATTAAGGCACAGTCTGTCACATTAATTCAGTTAACCAAGAAGTTTACGAAGTTTTACAACAAATGTTGTCATTTTTCTTTAGCAACTTCAAAGAGGCATTACGTTAACTACGCATAAATCATAATATTATATCTTTGTATACCCAAGCTATGGGTGAAGTACATTAAAAAGTTTAAATAAGATTATGTCCTACATTGCAAATTAATAAATATTATTTAAAATCACATAAACGTTATTTTGTGAGTTCGGGGAAGACAACAACTGATCATCCTAGATAGAAGCGTTGCTGGAGTTTGATCCGCTTCTTCTCCCAGCTCCAACTCTATCCAAAGTGTTATTAATGTTCCTTAGGTAATAGTAATCGATCAAGATAGAGTTTAGCAATCACGGGTGACAGCAAGCAGGGGTATCCTCTCATGAGACTATTCATCTCGCCACTCTATGTGATCTAAGAGATCTCCCAATCCGGTAATATAGCATGTCACGTAACGGCCCGAGACGAAGTTCTCGTCTTACGTACCTGTCTAATCTTTAAATACCAGGCAACAGCTGTTTTCAAAACCTAAAAATTGCAACAAAACAGTAGCCTTACTGTTGTTTTAGATAGTATATATCATAAGGCAAAAGCCCTGCTCGTGCGAGCTCTATTTTACCGATGTTACGGGTTTTTTGCCACGATCCCACGTGAAACCCTATTTCTGATTAACAGCATGTATTTCATTTACAAATGAAGCAATAAAACACCCGTTACTTGCAACATTTTATGAATGCGACCATTAAACACATCTGGTGAGGTCTTAAAACGAAGCCTTCATCTCAGCAATTACTTACAGACGCTTTCTCTGTTTAATGTAAAGATCAACTCGTGATACCCCGAGGTCCCCGGAAAGGAGTGCGTAATTTGATTGATACTTAACTTTGAAAACGTTGGATGAATGAAAAATGTGTTTTCGTCCGACCGACAAATTGAATTAACAACTAATTAAAGCTTTCATAAAGTTTCCGCATAAATTTACCGCCATGTTCTTTCAATGTACAAAAAGAAAAAGAAAAAAAAAAGATTCTTTAGCGCGTCCTTTTACTTAAAATTCAATCGTGTTCTTTTTATTTTTGGTAAAACTTCTTTTCACTAAATTTATGGAATTTGTACATTTATAAATAATTGATTATAATATAAACACTTTATAAAAAAGAACCCGCGACGTCGAATATCTATCTACGGTTAAGTATTTCGTATATATACCTCTATGCACAGTGTATGTACCGGCTCCATAGCCGTGAGGGCCTAGATACCCCTCTAATGTTTTGCTGTGGAAGAAATCGGGTGGGCATCGTGTATACCACACATAAAGAAACCTCCTCATGGGAAGTTCAACGTTCTCATTTAAATTTTGCTCCTCGATGCCTTAGATAAGAACACTATAGTGTTCATTGTAGTGAACATTATAACATAACAATAGATCGTATTTAACAGCATTGAGTAAAACGTAACGAGCAGGAGATTATGCAAATATTGTAGAGAAGTATACGTAAATTAAAAATTCCATTTTGATTTATGTTTTCATGCAAAATAAATCAATTGTAATATTATAATGGCAATTGAATTAGTTGGTGAGTTGAATTGGCAGTGTTCAGGCCACATAGCGTCTAGAGCAAATGGCCTGTAAGTCCAGATACAAGATGGATACAGACGACATTGTTTAGGTCGTTGGTTGAGGCTGGATGCTGATTGCTTCCACCTATTCCTATTGGAAATCTCTAAGGAAAGCCTTTGTCTGAGTCAGAATGATGACGACAATATTTTATAACTATACCAATTATATTACAACAGCTATACCAAAGATTATAGAGAACATTCATTCTTTATTTTTTCATACATAACGATATATTTTTTTAATTCTTCAATATGCGAAAAGCGTTAAAAAAGTTAAAATACACTTAACAAAAATTATACAACGACAAAATAAATTGACAAGAATTCGTTTCATGTTATATACCGTTGCTTTTGATTACTGTGAAAATTGTTTATTTAAAAAAATATATATTATACGGGGTAAAATGTATAGTGCCTGTAATGTATCGTCGTATCAGCCTATAGACGCCCACTGCATGGCATAGGCCTCCCCCAAACATATCTATATTGGGGGCTATAATATAATCGCTCCCCTGGGCAGCCGAGTTGACGTTCGTAGAGTTGTATTTTGATACGCAGAGGATGCCCATCCTCTGGAAACATACTTCTCAGCATTGGCAATTCTATATATATATTGCACAAAGAACGAATCGCACAGGAATCGAATTCGTGATCTATTATTGTAAGTCTCAATCCTAAACTTACCTCTGCTATATTAATGTGTAGTACACCCTAACTTTTGTAAGTTATTGATAATATAGTAAGAGGAATCGTTTAAATAATTCGGATTCTTCTTCTTCTTCTTTTCAGCTTCCTCTAGAGATCACCACGATGATCGGGCTTGCGCTGCTCGCATGCAGCAACTTTCCACGATGTTATGTCACCAAGTCTACCGGCTTATCACCTCCACTCGTGAACCTTTCAACTCCAACGGCCATCGATTGAAATTCAGGTTACTAGCATACTATTAATTATTGATGCTGATCTTGCCCTGCAGACTTTGTGTTATTAGAAGTTATTGTCCGTATAATATAAATTAATATAACAAATTTAAATATGTATATATAATTAATAATTATAGCAAATATAAATTAATATAACAAATTTCAGAATGATTTCTTCGTACATGGGCTTTTTGATAACAATTGAGCCATACATTCACCTGTAACTAGACACTCTGTAATAATGGCTATATATATTAAATTAAATTCGTTATCTGCTGACCTTGAAAATCAAAGACATTATAACATTCATACGGCATTTACATTATTAATGCGACAACGTCATTTTAGATACTACACGAAGATAAACTTAATTACATATATGAGACGGGTATCATTTGATTTTGTTAAATATTATTCATACCAATATATTACGTGTAATTAATCGTGGTATGAAATACATCCTTGAAATATAACTTATAATATGAGAGGTAGCGATTTTATTAAGTCTCTTAATGATTCATTAGTATAATTCATCGTCGAAATATATATTATAATATCGTCTGTGTGCATAGGAATATTAATAAATATAAGAATAACAGTGAAGTATATAAGGTAGGCATTAGAAATAATGTTACACTTACACTTTTCTGCAGAGAATAGAAATTTTGTAATCTCTTTTGTGACCAGCTGTGGACGATTTTACAAAATATTCCAACGTCTAGAAATATTATTAAAGAAAAACATTTATAATAATCCTATTATTGTATAGACGATTTTAAGCGATAATAAAACTTGTTATGCTTCTTGTATTAAGTATTGTGTGTTCACAAAAGAAAACTGTTTGATTTTTGTGTGAGCTCTTCTCAGAACACAGCGAGTCAGGAACCTTCCTGCCTTTAAGTTGAACTAAAAAGTTAACAAATCCTTCATTATTCTAGATGTACGCAGATATAATAATGTTCCACAAGATATATTGTTTTAAATGTAAAATTAAAGATATATTACAAAATAAATCTATTTATGGCATTCAAGTGATTTTAGCTGGTCGAAATGTGTGGAACCTTATTTGTTGACTCTTTTACAAGATTGATATTGTAATGTTAATATTAAAAATTGTTAAATTTCAATAGAGTATCTGTTGATTTTCAGGCCCTCTCTTCTCAACAGGTCAGTGTTCCAAGACGGTGGTAGCTTACTGCTTATAATGTTTAAATAAACGACGATTCAAAAGCGCATGTTTATGCCTACTTGAATAAAGATATATTGATTCATTACATGGGTACTCAATCTGTTTTTAGTTTCAATCAAATATGGCACATAAGTAATCATTATAATAACGATAATAAAGTAAAACTAAACCTAAGTGTATAATATGGATAAATGAATAGATATGAATTTAATTACACACATACCTTTTTTTCTAAACTAATTTGTCATTTTAATTTTATAATTATGAATAGGTAATGACTTAGTGTCCTTGGTATAAATTTTAATGAACGTGTTGCCACGTGTTCGAATATTTTTACATTACCCATTAGAAGCTTTCGGTAATTTAAATGTATATTGCCAGAAGATTCAAAAGTTATGTACTCTGTGTTCCAATTAATAATTATTAAGAATTTCGTCAGTATTATAGCAAATAAGATAAGGCAAGGGACTAAAGTTTGCGGGTTTTATTCCCGGAAGACGTACTATTTGTGTAAATTATATAGTGTCGATACTACTACCAAATGGAAAACTATTAACTTAGTCAAACTAAGCTATTCTGGTATGTTAAAGTTTTACCTTTTCTATAAGACGAGTCATCAAAAGATTTAAAGCTGTTCTTTGCAGTAACTTTGATCGAGAGCATCTTCGGAAACCGTAGTTCAATTTCGTTACATTGTTCATTTCATCAGATTTCTAGAACCGAGTTCTAACTTTACTTATAAGGACCTTCATGAAGCAATACGAGAGATAGAGTCACGGCATAGGCTGACAGTGGAATCGAATTTAGCTTTGCTATTCGAGTATAGTAGCAGAAAGAGCAGAATATCGGCTAGATTAATTGCTCTTATCGAATTTTCAGGAGAATTTCTTAATCAAATTTTATTATCATTTCAAAGAGAGTTCGCGATGGGGGAAAATGTGGCTTAAGAAACAGCAGGCTTCTGTCTTCAAATTTGATCAGATAAACATTATAGGGAAAACTACGGGAAATCAAAAAAATATGATTGTAACCTTAAATATAATATTATTGTATCGTAAATACGTTTAAAGGGATGCGAATAAAGTAATTTAAAATTATCAATAATTTATTACCTCCATTATGTTATCGATTTAAATAACGATGAAAAGTGTAAATCGATAAACGACTGTGGAATATCGTTAAATTCGCTCCGTCATCGTCGAAGCGTACACGAAGGCAAGGCGTAAACATGAGCGAAATGAGCAGAGGGGTCCGGCGGTACAAGATTCGGCGGCGGCTACCTGTCCACGGGAGCGGGTTGCAAAAACTGCTCGCGAGCCGCTCCCACGCCCGAACCGGGTCGTCGACCCCGCCGCCTTGCATTAATGTTAATTTGACGAATATTGACGATGTGATAACGATGCCTTCTCAGGTTGACGATACGCGCTTCTTTCGCCAAATCCTCATTCGTCTATACAATCAGGATTCGCAGATCGTCTGAGGTATAATAAGAATCTAATTTTTTTAGTTTTCATTCTAGTACTCTGCTCAAAACTCTATTGGAATTATAACACAAAATCGGATTGATATCACACCAATACATACTTAAAGATTTATGTGATAATAAAGCTTGAGAATTAATTGTTCTGCGACTGTATAAAGTATGTGAAAGTAACCAAAAAATCCTTATTACTTAGTTGTGTGTTTTCCTTTGTGGTGGGTAGATTTTTGGAACCCACGTAGCTTTAAAATAAAGGGTGCCAATATCCCCTATATTTAGTGCCATCTGTTTCTAGTTTCTTATAAATTGAGTTCTTACAGGCATTATTCACATAAAGTACACAAATGGTCGCTATAAAAATTCTGTGCGGATAATAAGCAATAAATGAATAAATATGATCATAAAATGACTTGATTATCGATAAGGTAAGCATATGCAGCCCCGTGTTTCCGCATGTTTCTGTAATTTAATATATTTCTGGTAAATTTTTAGGCCTAAGTTGTATACCTATGAGAGCTGTTATTGATCCTTGTGGATATAATTTCCTAAAATTCGTCCTTAGCTGATTTCTCCTTAGCAAAATAAACATTCTAATTAAATTACAAATCCCTTAAGCTTTATAGCTTTAACGATATCGTGATGAATCAGGACTTAGAAGGAAATTTTTATTTTTATATTATATAGATATAATAAACATGTATTTTATCTAAATGTAACAGTCTACGATTATATTAATCAGTACTATTTACACTCTGATTGTTAAGGAAATTGATTAATATTTAGTTTCTGATTTTATTTAGTTTTTTTTATATTTTGGTTATTTAAACAAAATGACATTCACTGATTTTTTATACATGTTATATTTGTTTTACATTTTTAAATTATCCTTTTCTCTGTACTTACCAACATAAAGAACATATACGTGGAATCCTTTTAATGACATAAGGTCAAATAAACTAAATATTATAAATGTTTTTCGTTCTTAACAATATAAAACAATTTTAGATATATTTTAATTGTAATCACTATTATAATTTTTCTATTTCGGTCCGTCTATACACAAAATCTGCTGCTGAAAAGCCTCTGAACCACGAGGAGGTCGTCCAGCTTGTGCGAGGACATCCTACAGTGCGCTTCCAATATCGCCACTCCAGAACTTCAACATCCCAGCGGCCAATTACAATAAACACGTTCGAAGTGGCCTGAATCTAGCATTTTCTGACGATCACGGTCATTCGTTAAACTTGTGGGGGACGTCGTACACTGCACTTTGCCGGACCGAGGTCTTCATTCCAGAACCCTAAGGCTTCAACGGTCAACTTTTCTACGCGTTATGTGGCCTATTTATTGCCACTATAACTCGCCAATCTATTCTTAAGAAGAAATCAATGTAGAATCTTACCCTTTGTAAGTATTAACATTGTTGGGGACATTTTCATCTTGGTTTATTATTTTTATCGCCAAGCGGTAGTGTATAAACCTTTGTTCTATTTAAATATGTGCTATAATTGTGTAATAATTTAAGAGAAAAAAAAAACGGTTTATTATTCATAATTCATCAATTGCTAAAAAAAATATTCTTTAGTTTTCACTTCGCAATTATTTCTCATTCGATGAAAAAAAAGTATCAATAATTTATTTGATTTGAAATAATAAAACTTCAAAATGTAGCGTTAAAATCTAAAATGACTTTTAAATATTAATTTTAATTTAATCAATTAAAGTTTCAATTTAAATATCTGTACAATTAGTTAAATAACTAATTAGGATTAATTATTTAAATAAAATGCATGTATATAAGAAGATCCTATTTGAAATACATTCAAAATCGTACAAGAATATATAAGAGTGGGGACGAGGAAGTGGTCGCACGAAATGTAATCTTAAAAACTGGAAATTGTTATGGCGTCGATGAAATAGATTAAGTTACGTACTTTTTTTACTTAAACACTGTAACATGCAAAAACGTAAGCGTAAATATTTAACGTGAATGTAAAAACAAAGGCAAGGACGCTTATGTCTATGGAACATAGATGTTAATAATAACAAAAAAATGATTACCTCAACAAACCGAACATCAAAGTTAAACTGCGTTCAAGTTAAAAACGTATGTATATCCGATTTACGTTTGATTTAGAGGCTTCTGCAGTGGCGCCAGGCTGTGACCACAAAGTCATAAAGCCGTTACGGTAATAGCACTAATAGCACAGTACGGATGCATGGACACGTGAAACGACTTACGTAATTTATATTTCCAATGAGAGAGCCACAGGAATAGAGCGCAGTGTTGCTTTTTGTAACTTATCTTAATGTAGTTTCCCCCTTCCTGATACATTAATTCCTTGCAACGGATAACATTCGCCATGAATCACGCCCACGGGCCCACGCCTGGGCGTTATACTAGCGATTTCTCTGCAGTCGGAAAATGAAGATAAACTGATTCCTGCATGAATATTTATTAGGTACACAATTAATAAACCAAGGGGCGTTAATGAAGGAGATATAACAATGAGGTTCAATGCCATTGGTGTAGTGCTCGCGTGATCGCCACACGACCGTCTGATACCAAGTTCAATATTTTGGCTTTGGTACGAGACAAAAAGAAAACATTTTCAATTTCGTATAAAAGATATCACCTATGTTATAAATTCATTCATAAAATAGAATAATCTGCCATATGTATTACTCGATTTTGTCAATCAAATTTATGTATAATACTCGGCATTTGATTTAGTACATCGGACAAATGGGTAAAGAATTAATATCTTGAAGTACGCTCTCTTTATCACACTATATTCCGACAGTTTTATATGTATATAGTTTAAACTGACTGTGTTCATAAAATGACAATATTTCCAACAAAATAAGTTTCTTAGGTGCCGAACCTTACATGTATATTGTGTATATTCAATTTATTCTGTGTATGACGATTGTGGAGTGAAATGGTCAAAGTTAAGATTCACTGACACTGGTCTAACATCAAGCTTTTCCATATTAATATTTAAGTATTTTCCTGGGCATGATTTTATAACTCAAACTCCTTTATATGCAATTTACATCTAGAAAAATTGGATCAAATATTTAGAATAAACTTTAGATTTTTATGTCAGCATCTTTATTTAATTTTAGACAAAACTTTGTAAGCCTTTAACTAAATGAACAAAATCAAAGATTTGTGGTACAAGTAAACAGTGAAAGTTATTTGTGATTAAGTCATTTTGCATAATTAGCAAAACTATTTAGTATGTTAACAGTAAAGTCATTGATTAAAGCAATTTGAGAGCAAGTGAGTGAAAATTATATATTTAAATTTAAAGTATGCGAATGACATATGAAAACATCGGACACTATATCTGATGACAAATTCTACCTTATTTGTATATTTTAGACTGAAATATTAATATTCAAAATAAATTATTAAATTAAATAATAAAAATCACAAAGTCTAAAAATAATGTCCAAAGATAATAATGTCATGGAATAATAAAACGTTACATCCTGATAATTATTTCAGGTGCAGGATTTCCATTAACATAAAGATTTCCTGATGTAGATTTCCAGATAGATTCGCCTTGATTCTAATATTTTTCAACGATTTTAACAAGGTCATATACATAATAAAATACACGATACTTTGTGGATGAAGGTGCTAGTGGCCATCTGTTATGCGCGCTGTGTAGCAAGCAGCTTACTGCAACTTGAACTTGCCTATCCGATAAGCTATTTCGCTTACTTTCGTTCGTTCCCGGGTTGTTAGTTAGATTTCGTAGTGACGACGAAATGTTTAGCTTATGATACTGAAAATTTCATTCTGAATAATAATAGGAGTACAACTTAATTATTTACGTAAAAAAACCATTAATATTTGATTAGAAATATAAATAAATATCCGAGGAGTCAATTGGCGCTGAAACTGCTAAAACATTTTTTTTAATTACTTTACATAAACAATTGTCGAAGCGAGGGTATATGAATCCATAAATAAATGGATTAAGTCAGATAACCGCAATGGAACTATTCGTTGAATTAAATGTCAATTCTAAATAAAATATAAATATATGTGTAACTCTTCGGCAGAGACTTGTATTATAAAAATGTTTGTACATATAAATACAGAAAGGAGTAAGACAACAATGCGCCGGCGGAGCTCAAATCTCGTTTTTCTCAAACCATAAAAGTGAACCTGTCACATAAAGAGCCGTGTCCTTTTTTGACCGTCTGAAAATGCATTAAAATTTCAAACAAAAACTGGTAAATTGTCTCCGAAATCGCTGTTGCAATCTCCTGTTGGAACTTGATGGAGTTTTTTAGTGATGATGCCATTCGGACGTCGGGGGTTAACGTGCTCGAGGGACGTGGCAGCCACGGCATTCGCAGCCTTAATTGCTGGCCCGATTGTCTTGCTTGTTATAAGTATAATCCGGGGTTGTCACCTTGCGTTGACGTTCTACAAACGGTATTTGGCGGCTTTGGAGATAAAATGAATTCTTATGCCAGATATACACATTATTCCAGTTTCAACTGTGTTTTTATTCGATATTTGATTTTTAATACACATTTATTCATAACGCTTCTTATTTTACAATACGTTTGTATTATATATTGTTGATCTTATTACTGAAAAAAAACTTGAGCAAAACCTGTCGTCTTTTGTATTTTTTTATCTAAAAAGGCTTTTACACCAAATAAATTTATTACAATCCATAATTATTTTAAAATCAAAAAACACTTATAAACTATCTATAGCAACGGTAATGTAGAAAGTTATTTTTAAATACCAAATTATTGTTCATAAAATATTTACGAATCTTAAAATTAATGTTACATAGATGTCATTATATATGTAATACACAATATTATTTTGTCTTTCATTCAAAAATAATTGTATTTAATTGAAACATTAGTTACGGTGCCAAAGATAGAATTATAAATCGGTGATAGAGTATAAACTTTATTCTTATTCATTTACATTTATGTGAAAATATATTACTTTTGGTTTCATTATTTATTTATTTATTTATCTATTTACAAGGTATATGAATAATATAAACGATTACATCGTATTGGCAATGATTATATGGTTTATTTGCATTTAGTTTTATTTATTGTCAATTTCAAATTATGAAAATCGTCGTCAAGAATTAAAATAATAAAAAAATAAAACTAGAATCAAGTTCGAAGTCAAAGATACTGTAAAAATTACTGTTAGAATTACAATTAGTTACTTTTAGCCGATAGTCGCCCGTTGCAAGGCTTGCTGCTCGCATCCAACTACTTCCTATTACGGTTAAAAATGTAAGTGATTTCTTTTAAATATTATATTTTAACAACATCACCTTTCATACCAGAATATATTTATTCAAGTATACTACACCGTTTAGACATTATTTGATCTGATATTAGCAATTTATTCTGACTTCGATATCAGGTGTTTCGTGTGCTCCCAGTTACTGAGAGTGGAGTCCTTCTAAGACCCTCCAAACCCAAAACCGGGTCCCCTTCGCCTGCAGAGGAACTCAAAGCCCTTGCACAATACCAAGCCAATGTAGACCTCGACGAGGTCTGCGTTCTCGCCGCAAAACTCCGCAAAGCCTCCGGTTCCTTGGTGGCTTTCTCTGTATTGCGGAGCACTCGGCCCTTCTCGCCGCCCATAAAGCGGAATTTACATAATATCCGCTCTCCCGTATCAACGCCAGGACACACGCCTCACATCGAGCCCCAGCGGTGTCGATGCACATGTCATGCACTACTCACCTACACATGACACGGCTGCCGCGTCCGCCTCCGCGTCCGCCCGTGTTGAAGCGAGGGCAGTCCGGAGAGGCCCGTGTCTCTCCCGACTGCCGAGTAGTCCTCGCTCTCACTACACTATACACCTACACGGTTATAGTTCTCCACGTGTAGACGTCTTCGTCGTAACTGAGGTACGATCCCCAGCGTAATTTTTTTTAGTCCGTGGACCTCTGTTTCCACGGGCTCAATTTAGATGAAGCTGTACAAAGCCTGGACCGGCTAGAAGCACAACATCAAATAGTAAATAGCAGTCACACATAAATTATGCAAGTGCAAAAAAACAATATTATTTAATTAAATTGTTTTAGAAATATTAATAACGTAATAAAAGAAATGATATATTGGATGCTGAGTAAATATTTAAAATGTCTTTTTTTATTTTGATCTTCATTATCATAAATTTGATGATTTAATTTTTAGTTAAAAATATTATCATTTTCTTATATAATAATTGTTTGATAGTTTTCCTTCATAATTTAATTATACAAGACATTTTTTATATACACCGAATGATTACAAGGATAGAATTCTGGATATATAACATTTTTAAGTCGTATTATCAATAAAATTGGGACAAGTAAAAAGTAACTCAATCGTGGCACGTTATCCGGGATCCTACGTTCCGTATCTATTACATAATTAATTTTCTGAAGCGCTGTCGCTGCTTAGGAGGTATAACGCCTCCTTTACCGTAATTGGATCAACCTTCTCCTTTATACGAAGCAAAACAGTGCTCAATTTCTACCTTAGCGTGACTGGAATTGTCCATTGTCGGCAGTTTTATAGTAAATATTTATATATTAAATAAAGAAGTATCGTTAATATGCTACTCTTTACAAGAGTATGATGTAACAAACATTCTTGATACTTTATGTTATTTATAACTGTATGAGTCAGCAGTATTTCGAGATCGGTCGAAGACTTTTTACATTTATTAGAACGCTCAAGGTCGGCAAGCGTCACTAGACTTTCGAGGAATTCCTAGTGTTACGAGCGTACTAAATTATATCTCATTAAAATCGCATCGAACAAAGTAAGCGCTTGTTAAGAAAAACCGGTACTGTTAAATCTATGATGTTATAACTCAAATGTTTTGCATAATTATATATCATATTTTTATATGAGTGTTGAGACGAGAGTCTATTTAATAAGCTTAATCAATTTAAGTAAGTAAAATTACACGTATCATAATACAGAGTCATAGATCTTCAAGTATGTATTTTCTATATACACTTCTTACAAACCGTATCTGTCGATCGGTTCACCGTTCACCGGCAATGAGAAAAAGGTATGAATATTTTTTTTTCATTTTGTCAGGTTATATTCTTATTTCTTATTCATTTTGTAAGGGTATATCAAACTTTTGTTATTAAATATCGTATATAAAATAAAATTGAGTGGGAAATTGTACAGAGCAGTCTTCGTTTTAGCTCCGATATTATTTTAATTTTAAATTAGTGAAAAGTCAAACTGTGTACTTATTATATGTGTAAATATTTTATCGTTTAAAGTACATGTCGGGCTCAGTATTTATTCTTCAATTCACCTCTCAATTTTTTATAGCACCTCTTAATTCATATTTATGTAGTACCTTTTCAACGTAAATATATATGTAAGTATTTTTGTATGTATGTTTATATGTGTATATATTGGTATATGGGTGGGTTTAACAGGTTAGGTAGGCAATATTATAGACAACACCTAACGAGCTGAAGCACAAAAATTAAAACGCTTGGATGAAAAATAGACACAGTTTATTTTAAAAGACTTCCGCCTACAACTTCAGATACACCAACGCCGATAAATTATTTGTCATGCGAATGAAATAATTTTTACATAACACTTTCACTACTCATTTGTAAACATTAAACATTGATTCAAAATTGACATAAGATAGTCTTAACTCCATATTCCATCACAGCACTAAAGATTTAATACTGATTTACCATGAACAACAACAGATATGTCACTTGACGCCGTTTGCTATTATTATATTTCATAATATTTTTCGGCAGGAGACGCGGTTTGACAACCGCCTACAAATCATACGCCGCGCTTCCTTAGATTATATTATATTTATAGAGACAGATGGATAGACAGATAAGCTAAAGCATTTTGACAACTGTGATTATTTCTCTACAGGTATGTTTGTGTTTATGCATGTTCTTGTATGTAAGTACATCTTAAACCGCCCTCTCCTTCATATGTGTCATCTCCATTCAAAGGTTGTCTCGTAGAGATCGCCGCGAGCGATAAGACTGCCTCTTGTACCATATGTATTTTTTTGCTCTATTTATTGTCTATGGTGTACAAAATAATTAAAATTAATACATATTATTGTACACTTCCTTTCGAATAAAGTTTACTTCGATGATTCGCCATGATTGATAACCAACGGTCTCTTTGGAAACGATGTCAGATCATATATGAAAGGGGACGGCAACCTCCTATCATACCAGACAGAAACGTTGTTGGAGTTTCTTCCGCCACTTCATCTCCAGCGCTAACGCTTTCGAAAGTGGTAATAGTGGTATTAGTTAGGCAATAGTGGTGTTAACTAGGCAATAGTAACCGTCCAAAATAAGGACGCTCTTGTGTAGGAATGCTAAACGGCTTTTATCGACAAGTGACAGCCCAAACCGAGGTCCCTTGTAGGGGCCCTTGATTCTAATTGCTCTATGGACCTTCCACTGTCGTGGTATAGCGGCTGCGACTGATTTCGGTTTAACGTTGTTATATGGAACACGCTGTATATATGAATTAGTATGTTTAATATTGGAGTTTGATGTGTATGTAACACGTTAGTGTATATATAATTTAAAAAAGGTTAAATAGTTGTTGGTTAAGAATATTACAATTATGGAATATTATTAGCACAAGACTTAAGTTAGAGACCTCTTCCTGTTAAGTTTCATACAGCTTTAATGTAGTTACGAAACAATACGTAAGAGCACAAACAATAAATCCGTACGATGTCAGCAGATGAGAGGGGGAGGGGGACTGATGACGGGAGTGGGAGGAGGAGGCAGGTGTGCGTAAACATTGGCCGGTTGCGCGCGCGCCTTCCGGAGGCGCACCTGTTCACACACGCCGCCTCAATGGACTCCACTAGCCCGTGTCACGGAGCGCTCATTAACGCTGTTACTTACAAATAAAATAGGTGACAAGCGACGAAAGTGTTTTAAGTCTTTCAAAATACTCTACCGCTTTCCGATAGCAGCTTCTGTCGAAATCTATTACGTACATAACATAGTGCTACGCCGAAAATGTACATGCACTTTTAAACAAAAAATCAACATGGTATGTTCGACGAAAAATGCGTGTTGCCATGTAATCTCTCATACTCTTTTTTATAAATCATAACCACATTTGATCCGTACTAGTCTTCGTAATTATCTATTATTATTCGTATATATTATTTATTACTAGCTATCCCCGTCAAACTTCGCACTGTCAACTTGTCGCAGCCTTTTAAAAAAATAAACATATGTATAATGCGTATTTCAGAGTGATCACTTTTTATTATTGTAGCTCAGAGCTAGAAGACTGAGACTTGTGATCGTAGATCGCGGATTCGATCTCCGGGATACAATCTTACATATAATTCACACTTTGTGTGTTAACTATATAGGATTGCCACTACTCATTAACCAGTTTTCGGAGAACCGGCAGCAACGTCCTCTGCGTACCATAATACAATACTGTGATCGCCAACCCACCTGCTAAGCATAGTGACTATCACACTATATAATATACGCACTCGGTATTTGGCACTAATCGGTGTAACATTACTTCTGAGAATGTCCCGTGAAGGGGTGAAACACGTGTCGAGTGACTTAACGATGGTAGTGATTTAATTTGCATCGTTTGCCGCATGCGCATTTATCAGCGGGCTGGCGGGCGGTGCACATTATTGCACGTCTACTGCTACATAGCAGAAGTAGCTATATATTAGTCCTTTTCTTACTTAGAATGGACTTCCGCAAAGTAACGCCTGGATCCATTAGTGACTATGGTATATCCCATATCTTTGTAGGAAGCCTATGTCTTATATAGGGCGTCTATGGGCTAAAACAACGACGTTGGCGACAATTTTTTATCAATTTAATGTCTGTATAAGTAAGAAAGAGTTACTTAGATAAGAAATTTTCTAATACTGCATTTGTATTTCCATTTCTATGATTCATAATACACGATATTTATTGTTCGATTATTTATTAATATTCTTAGGTTCGATCATCTTCTCTTTTATGGAAAAGGTATGGTATAATTATTTTTTACATTTCGTCTTGTCTCAGAGGGCAGCTTTACGCAACCAAGCGTGACTATGCTCAATTCGCGTCGCGATTTTCAATATTTTTGTCAGAATTGTTAAATTTTTAACACCAAAAAAAATCTTTACGAAAATATTGGTGACTCGTTTTCAAATTTAACAACTAAAGACCCCATGTGATACAAGATAATTGTAACTTTTGATCCCTTGATAAAACAACAGAGTGTTGTGCATATAACGTATATAACATTAAAAAATAAAAATAAAAACTTTTATTTTTATTTTGTTTTACTTTTGATGCTCATTGTTGTAACTGTATATCATATTTAATTATAAATTCTTACCATTACGGTTGGTAGCTATTATATATACATGTAAATAAAATCTTTGATTGTTACGTATTTTGTAGAACATATCACGATTCTTTTAAACAGAATTAGGTTCTACGACTTTGGAAACGTTTAGTAGCAGTAGCGTCTAAAGATTCCACTAAATAAGACGAGAGAAGTCGTTTGTTAGAATATTGAAGCATATGGCACAGGTACCACATAAGGTGAAATACTCGAACCGAGAAATGAAAACGATGGCCGTAAAATTTTCACGTATAACTTCTCTATTTTATATCATACGGTCTCGTGTATTACGTTTCTTATGTAAAACAGTTTCTCCGTACCTGATCTTAAATCGCATATTGATTACTCGACTTTTTAGAACGGCGAACCAGGAACGTAAATTCTCAAACTTTATTTCTATGAACACGCGATGTTTTATTAATTTACTTAAACCTTTTTCTAACTTCGATAAATAAAGTTGGTTCTTGGACATATATTTTACACAACTGAAACACTATTATCGTATCATCTGTAGAAACAACACTGTTGGGCATACGCTACTTCCGTATGTTTTCGATAAAACCAGTTGGAAGCGGCATTCAACGTCTTGCCTTATCAAGGTAGCTGTCTATTCATTTTGCGTTTTCTACACAGTGCTTGCCGATTCGTGGTGGTAGTGGACGATAGAACCATAAGGCCGAAACGGACACTAGTTCTGTGCGTTGGCAACTTCAATACGATAGGCACTTACCTACGTTCGTCTATAGATCTCTTTGTTTCTCCCGCGAACACAGAGTCACTCTGTGTTTGGCACTAATCGGTGTAACATAACTCCTGAAGATGCCCCGTTGAGGTGTGAAACACGTGTTGAGTGATTTAGCGGTGGCGGTTGTGTGATTCGCATTGTTTGCCGCATACGCATTTATTAGCGGGCTGGCAGGCGGTGCACTTTGTTGCATGACTACCACTACATTTGCGAAAGTGGCTAAATATTGGTCCTTTTCTTATTTCTAATTCGATCTATAATCGCATCGTTAGCATAGCCCTCTCACCAGCAACACATTTGATCTCATAGTCTATTCAGCCCATAGGCCTCCCGTAAAGGTCTAATCAATAGGAGGATATACCATAATTGCTACTATTAACAGGTAGGTTGGTGATCGCAGTGATGGCATGCAGAGAACGCCGCTGCCCATCCCCTGGAAACTTTTTTTAATGCAGTGATAATTCTATATCATTAATACACAAAGTGTTAATTATATAAGATTGTAACCTATGAGTTGAACCGGTGATTTACGATCGCAAGTCAGTCCTTTACCACTAAGCTATCACTGTTCAACTTGATCTCATGTAATATATTGAATGAGTTAAGCAATTTATTTCCAAATCATGAAGAATTACATTTACAGTAATGTTAGCAACGGTTAGTATTTCCTTAATATTACTTGTTAATTGTGTCTTTAGATGTAGGCCTCCATCACTGTGTTTCAAACATCCCTGTCTTTAGTCTTGTTCACCCATTTCTTACGATTTTCGAAATGTTTCTACATTTATAAATACACTGATCAACATACAATATGATTATAATTTTCTCACACACAACGTTCTTTATAATTAACAAAAAGTCGTAGTTATTTTAGCACGCAGTTCATTTCTGAATTCTATGTCGAAAATGAAATTATCTCTTATAAATTATTCATGAATTATATATCAAAATCTTTGAGGCTTAATGTGAATACTTATGACATCCCGAAGATTATTTATGTAAATTAAAATATATCGCCAAAAGTGTTGCTAAGTGCGAAATTGGCAAGTTGAAGTCACAGTGTACGCAGAGTAAATAACTGCTGGGGCCGCAAGGTGCTCGAGGCCACGGATCGGCAACGACATCAACTCACAAGGTTAACGTGATCTCGTTAAGAAAATGCTGGAGGCAGGACGATTCCAACTGGCCTTTTTTGAAATTTTTGCGGATGGCCTATGTTTAGCAGTAGAGGTTCTGGGACTGAAATGATCATGATAAATATCATACACCATAATCACCACGCTTGGCAGGCGAGTCGGCGATTGGAGTGTAAACAATGCGAATTACACAACTACCACCGTTAAATCACTCAACACGTGTTTCATCCCTCCACGGAGCATCTTCAGGAATTATACACCGATTAGTGCCAAACACTGTGTTTGCCGCATACGAATTTATCAGCGGGCTGGCGGGCGGTGCACTTTGTTTCACGACTACGACTGCATGTGCGGAAGTGGCACATGCAACAAACGCAGTCGTGCGTGAATATTGGTCCTTTTCTTACTTATAATGGCATTAGTCGTTTGTTCACCTTATGGGTCGACGTCATACTCTGCACTTACAGGCTAGTGACTATTCTAGAAACTTAAAGCCCTTGCGGGTATCTGTCGCGCTGTGTAGCCTGGCCACTGTTTCTCTCAAACATCAAAACTCTCCGTGACTCCTTGAGCTCAGTCTATCTTGCCAATTAAGCTCCGTAGTTAAAGAACGTTCACGACCAGCCCTATAATAATAGATTATAACTTTTATTACGTTATAGTATAAAGGTTGAAACTTATATGTTAATTGAATATTTAATAGAAGATATTTTCTCAGCAGCCAGAGAATTTTGAACGAATCAAATTCTGGCCAGACGTTTTGATATCAGGACGTCAATATTTAGTAAAATACAAACATTATTTTACCAACAAGACATATATCATAAAAGTAGATTAAAAATATTACCTTGCAACTGTCAAGTGCGTCTATTTCCTGAATGCATAATCTAAGTAATCCTTCCCAATATCCTCTCCCTAGATCTACCTTGAATGTCCAGAAAATTTCCTCCCAAAACTTAATAAGCAATAATAGGGTTATTAACTACTACTGTATAAAGAGACGCATCTGTGATGGTATCTTTGTTGGGATGCCCGCTTCTAATCACATAGGGTTTCATCATGTTATTTTCCTTCCCTATTTATAATGACGTTGGGACACTTTTTTGTAAAAACAAATTTTGCTGTTTCACAAGAAACGATTTCTTAGACTATGATCATAACCGCAGCCATGAACAAGGCAACCACACAGGAAGCACAGATACTTAAAAATTAATAACAATTGTAATATTTTTTAATTTCATTAACATCCTGAATTCCAAAAACCTAACCCGTAGTAAAACACTATACCGAACCCTGTCTCGTAGAGTGAATTACATTTGAAATAGCACTGGACTAGCTTAAGCTTTTCATGAGAATTTCAGTTATTAAAAAAACTTTATGCTGTATGTGTCTAGACGTACGAAAATTTTAAACCATAGGTCGACCATTCAATTATGACGCCCTTGATGTCTGTTTGAAACATATGTACAATCCTATGCTTTATTAAGAAAGCCATTCAATTGTTATAAAGTTTAAATTCTAAAATAAAATATCTAATTATAATATGGTAGTAAGCACAGATGCGGTAATGGTGAATAAATAAGTGTATTTTTATTATTATTAGGATCGATATTCCACAGACATTAGCGTCCGTGCCTTTGTTTTAGATTCACGTTTATTCCTTCGGTTTTTTTGCTCAAGTTTTTGCATGTTTAATTAAAAGAGTAAATCTCTTATCTATCTCTTGATCTATCTTAACGATATCCAGTTTTTAAAAATAAATGATTGTGAAACTAATAAAAAATTAAACTACGGTTCAATCTATTTTTATTAATAACGGCAAAAAATTCTGCGCTGGTGTAACCGTTATTGCTTTTTGCTAATGCTTTTGTCCGGGACCTATTTAAATTTAAGCCGTACATGGCTTTTTAAGTGGGAGTAACTGGCAGTCCTACATAGACCATTTATCATCATATCAGCCGATCGCCAACCGTTAAAAGGTTCCTACGATGACCAGTCTTGAGCCGCCCATATGCATCGACTTCTCGCGATGTTGACTACGTGTTTGATCCACCTAGGCCTACATGAGCCTTATAATCGCCACTCTAATACCTCTCGGCGAGACGAACATCTCTTCCAGATACATCTAAACATGTACGTCGGAAAGAACATTACGTTATAACCAGTTTTAAAAGGGTGAAGTAAATAAAACAACAAGGCTCTTACACTATAAAACTATACTTAAATAACAGAGTTAAATGTAAGTGTGTGTGGGGCGGCTGAGATCACTGTTGCTGCTGCGCCGGCGCCATGCGCGCGGCCAGTAGCAGGATGTCCCTCTTCTCCTTCGGGAACCGCAGCTCCCTGGCGGCGAGGCGCGCCGCACGGAGCTCCCTTTCTGCCCTGTTCACAAATATTACGTCAGAAAGAGACCGATCAATGTTGCAAACTGCGTTCTCTTAATTAAAACAAAGATCTTTCTCTTTCATTAATCCGGTGGAATAGCAGGTGCCGAGACTCCATTGAGAACCTTAGCTGTAGCTTCGCTACATTAAGAGAGGCTACCTTGCCACCTCGAAAATCGGAATTTTCTAATGCCACCTGGGTAAAATTACGGTCCTAAAAAGAAACTTCTCGTTTTTAATAAATACCAGTGATTAATTTAAAAAAAATATTAGGCGATTAACCGATGTTAGGGAAATAAAAACTTCGGGGTCTTAATGTATATTTCTGTTAATTATTTAGCACAAAAGAAAATTAATAAATGTAAAAATTAATTCTCGTTTCATTTCCTCAAGATATATTTTTTTAATGATTTTTCCGATGTCATTAATTTTTAATACGTTTCCTAATACTTTGTTGAAAGTTTTAATGGCAAGAAAAAATGAAATTTACAAAGAAACTTATGAATTCTTCAAAAAATTCGATAAACTTTATGACTTCTGTAGCTTTACGCATTTGACAGTTCGTTATTAACTTTGTTCTGAATCGATTCATAAAACACTTGGACAAATGATACTTTACATAACATAAACGTTGCTTCCTTTATGTTATAATGTATTCCATAATGTGGTATTTAAATTTTAATGTGAAATTATTATGATGCGATTGTTAAATATAATGTTAAGATGTTGTTATACATTTGCACATAAACGATGTAATTAAAAAAGACATTTATTGTTAATTTTAAGTTCTCACACTAGGGAAGGTACAGACAGTACAGAAAGACAGTACAGAGAGGAAAGCATAATTACGATTTAATATATGTTACTATAGCTTCGTTCCGTTTAATTAAAAATAATACAATACTTGTACTTGTACTAATATAATACAATACTAATACGGTGCAGCCGGTGTTTAAGTGGGTTTATCTGAGGTCGCAGTACGTAACACCAAAATTATGGCAATACATATTAATTTATGCAAAATTATACGAGTTATATTCAATGATATGTAAAATAAATTAGCGAACGTTTAATAATCGATTTTTATTCACGGCACGTTTCACGCAAATCCCAGAGCCCGTGTCCTTATCCGGCTGCCGGCAGTTTGCGTGTGAAAAAAAAGATAAATTTTAATTACACTGCCTGAGTAAGAGGGAAGCGAGACTTTTTTATTTATGGAAATCGATTAGAGCGTTAAAGAAACATTTCTTTTACAAGATCACGTGTGAAAATTAAATTTTCAATTTTTTTTGGAAAAATCAAATCAACGTATTATAATAATTCAAGTAACATGACTTCTTTGATTAAATTAATCCTACAATGCATATTCTTTACTTATATTTGTCAGAACATTAAAAAAATAATTTATAAGGCATTACACAACCACATATGTAAAAGCACATTAGTATTTTTATTTAAAAAAAAAAACAAATCTTGAGAATTTGTACGATTTACATTTTACAAAATCGTTCCACGAAAAATACGATACGATTTTCAAACAGAAGTTTACACTATTTTGAAAATTATACATTAAATACAGTATGATAGTTTTCTAAATGATAAATATAACGAGTGACAATCTAAAGAATCAAACATAAATTATGGGAAGAGTTGAAATGAGCGAATCCTGGGCAATAACTAGTTAAGAAAGACGAAGCAATATTCGTTTAGTAAATATGTATTTATTTTTAACGAATTACGTACAAATTATAAAGTTTCACTTTATCTAGGCAATGTTTATACAAGCCTCCTCCCTCATACTAGACAATAAACTTAAAGCCTCCTACACCTTGTAGACTCACGTTTTAACTGAAAAAAATGACAGATAACTTGCCGTACATAAGCACGGTTATAAGCGATGTATGGCTTATTGTTGGTGCTTATTCAAAGCCCAAGTACCGCTCAAAAGGGAAGTTTTTGAGCTAAGCTACATATATGACCACCTTGAAGATATATTAAATATTAATATAAAATACTATATATGTAGGAAACTCAAAAAAGAAGAGAAGAAGACGCGACTCGCTAAGCTTCGTTGCCATTTATGTCAACAAGCTCGTAAAGTGATTCATGTAACACTGATATCTGTGTCTACATTCGACGAATTAGTCGATTTTCACGGCGGGAAAATATAAAAGATCAATAGGTATTGCGATTTGATTGATGCCATGTAGCAGGGGTGACCAAGCTCTTTGATGGTGCGAACGAATTTTTAATTTTTGAAATTGCGAGCTGCAATTAAATACGCATTTAAAACACGAAAAAGAATGTTTTTTTTTTAAAAATCATATGTAAGTGTTTAAGTTTAAAAAATATGTAAATTATCTAAACAAAAGTACAATAGATATATATTAAAGTTAGATATAATGGTATACGTAAATGACAGCACTCATAATAATACTTAAGATACCGGTTAATTAATTATGTTCCGTGTTTGGATTTCGTTAGTTTTATGATGGAACAATAATAATAATTATTCACCCAGGATCTGACATAGGAAATATAAATTTAAATTCGTCCGTAAATAGTCGTTCAAAGAGCCGCATGTGGCTCACGAGCCGCAGTTTGGCCACCTCTGTCATATAGCTTTTGGATTATGCTCACGATGTTTTTCTTCATCCTTTGTAAGTATTGCTCACGGTATACATTGACACAATGTTTGAGATCGAACTGTTATCATCCCTGTCAATTTATACATTTAATATTATATTAACGTGTAAAAGGAGAAGTTCTTTCTTTGTTAATGTTTTAGGATATATTTTTTAAGCCTCATTGATATTTGAATATTAAACTTATTTTTATTTTGAAAACTTCGGTTGCATAACTTACTTAAATTATTATTATTTATGCCAATTACATATAGAAACAGATAATAACTGATGTAAAAATAATTATTAAAATTTGACAATAGGCCTTCACATAGCCTCTTTAGAAAACCACTTCAGGTCATGTGTGTATCGATTTTTTTTCGCCTGTCGTCTCTTAAATGTTAAAAATCATGATCTTAGCCAATAAAATATTAATTTCTTCTATAGATCTGATGGGATATAGTTGTTTATGCAAAATATAATTATACTTTGATGAGACTTGCTGTTCAAAGTACACTGAATGGTTTCAGATCTATAAGTGTTAAGTCCTTTGGAAAGATGGTAAGGGGAATGGAGAAAGGACATACATGCTTCTCTCAGAGAAAAAAATATGAAAGAAAATACAACCATCTCGTAATTAAAAAATATTAACAAATTTTAGAAAAAATAGTCCGTTAAAATAGATCTAGAAATAAAAATCTTTTTGGAAAGTGGGATTAAAAATTAGTAACTTTTTTATGAGAAACTGTTAACGGTACTGCAATATACTTTTATATAATATCTCTAAATGATCTTGTGTTAAACTTTAGAAGTCTAGTAAACAAAACCTTACAAAAATTCTTATAACAGCGTAAAGGGTTTTTGAAGTGATAATAGAATTTGGGTATAACTACTGTATTAAGAATATTGTTAGAGTGGTCACTTTATGGTCATAAAAAACGATCTGAGCTTATTGTGGACTCTGCTCAGACAAAGGACTTTAAATGATCTTATGTGGATGATAATATGAAATAAGTGAACAATGATCACAACTGCTAAAAACATAGGACTCTGGTATTACCTGGCGAGTTCCCCACGCAGAACTCCTCCCGTGCCGGCCGCCACCGAGTCGCGCTCCTTGCCGGCCCACTCGAGCGCCATCTGCTCGCGCATGGTGTCGTCGAGCGCGCGCGCCGAATAGTGCGCGACCACCTCCTGCCGGGAGCACTGCCGCTCGCGCATGGCGCGCAACGACCCGTTCCAGTGCAGCAACTGGAACACGGTCATCAGCTCCTGGAACTCCAGCATCGTGCGACCCTTGTTCGCCTCCAGCATGAACCTGCGCAACAAACATTTTGTTACCTACGAAAGCCATGCACGACGCCAATACATCTATCTGGCTGTCAAAACATTAATGAAACTTGAGGGAGATGAAGGAAATCCTATCTGGTTATATATCCATATCAGTAAGCAAATAATTAATTTGCAATGAGGTGGTTTTAAACTAGGAATGGGCCTTTAACAATAAATAATTTTTTTAAATACTAGATATTTTATACCAGTAAAATCACAAAAGAGTAGTAAGGCATAGTCTTTAGGATTATCATGGAATCTTGGAGAAGATGAATTTCATTACCAGCTACAATTGTAACTTATAGCATCATCAATTTCATTTCGTGCAGTCTCGTTGAAACTACCTTTATCTAAAGCTACGGGATTCCAAATGCACCCTGATTTAAAGGCCTTTCAGAATCTCGTTTCTTTTAATGAACTTTTAAAACGTATCTGAAGACATTACATAGTAGTGTATTGTAAAACCGTACGCAGTTGTTCAGAAAATATAACACACACATTTTATTATTTAGTTTATAGAACGATTGACGCTCACTGCAAGACGTCGGCTTTTCCCGAAGATTGTCACAATATCCGGTTGTCAGCGATCATAAGTATATATCTAAGAGCACAGCCTGAATCCAGCTACTTCTCGTGACCTTGATGTGTCGTCAGTCTACCTAGTAGGGCAACTACCCACGCCGCGTCTGGGGGCGCATGGTTGCCAATGGAGAACCTATCGGCTGCAAAGGTCATCGGATGCACAATCGATGTGCTACGACCACTACTACATAAGGCGGGCTCTTCTTCAATGTACGCCGGTGATCTTGATCCTTCAGCGTACTTTCTTATTTCTGAATTCATCTCGCGGCGAAGCTAGGAGCACAGCAATTGCTGTCTGGGTGATTTTAAGCGTTTTTTTTAATAATTATACTTGTTAATTTTATCTTATTTTATTTATGTTTTAATGAAAGCCTTTAGTTTCTTCTTCTTCCTTCCCTTTTCCCTTTATTTGGGGTCGGGTCTCCTTATCAATTTGCGCCAGGCCACTCTATCCTGGGTTGTCCCTGCATCAAGTTAAAGGGTTTCCAGTTCCTTTCTGATATTAGACCACCACGTAGCTTTAGGACGCCCTCTCCCTCTTGGGAATTCTGGGAGGCTTAAGGCAGTTTTAACTACGTGGTCATCTGGTTTTCGTTGAATGTGGCCATGCCATCGTAATCTTTTAGTTTAGTTTTAGTAGCCTTTACTTTAATCTTTATTAATTGTTTTATATGTATAGTTATAATCATTGTGGTGTGAAATAAATTTTTATCTCATCTTATTTAGGTAACGGAGTGTTAGCTCACCTATAGGCCGCTATGCCCGCGTTAGCGTCCTGGTTGTGATTGGAGTTGTCGCCAGCGAACGAGGCTCTCGCCTCGGCCACCGCCTTCTCTATGAAGTGGTCGGATATGAGGCGTGACTCGTGGTCGTTGAATACGCTGTTCATGAGCGCTATCTTCGCAGCGCTCCTTCTCGCCTCCGCTTTAGTGGGACAATTCTGGAGACAAAAAATAATATAAGTATCTAACGAAAAAATACAAAAACACACATGTGTACGTGTGCATGTGTTTACTAAACAACAAAACGTTTAATAAACGTGTTAATGACACCTTATTATAATTATCCTTTTAATTAAAAAAAGCTAAAACCTCTGTTAAAAGTGAGGCAATAGTACTTTGCAGGGCTATAAAATATACCTGTGTTCCAGTGCCAGCAGAGAATATTTTAAGATACAATAACGAATCATATTACTATCTATTGGATGTTTACTATTAAGATAATAAATCGACTTAAGTGATCACTCTGAAATACAAATTGTTGAAAAGGAATATGAATATAACTAGATATAACAGTAGGAATATATTTATCAGGTACTAAATTGAACATAACTAGAAACAACAGTGGGAATATATTAATAAGGTAAAATCGATTGGTTTCTGAAAGATTTTTTCATGTCACCTGAAAGCTGCCGAAGCACGCCCCTCCAGGCAGCGTGACGTAACACACGTAGGGTGGGTGTGCTGCAGGCACTGACTCGTATATGACGAGGGCACCACCACCACCTGCAGCACCGCCGCCTCGCGACGCCTTGGCTTGCCAGAATTCCTGAAGTGCTTCCACAACGTTCACCGTTGATATCACGCCGTCTGCTGCAACCAAATCTTATATTACAATGCACGAATACATTTGCACCAATTTATGTATTTGAGGAACAAACTATAAGTAACACATTAAAATGAGTAATATTAAAAACAAAAAACAATTGCGTAATTCACAATACTGTGCGCATATTTTATGTAAAAAGCATATATTAAAAGCTAGTGAAAACGTAAATTATTATTCTGTTACAAATAAAATAAAATTAAACACTTTTCTCTACTTTAAGTTTCATGGGTTAGCCTTAATTTATTTGTTATTAACCTTAAGGGCTTGCTCGTGATCCTAACCCTTGGTCTTTATAATGCGTATTCCATTGAATTAGCAGACAAGCTTTTAGGTCGTTTAGCCTAACAATACCCCAACTCCAACACGATACCAATCATTAATATATTCCAGACTAGACTCTGTAAAAGATTTGACAAAATTTTTAGGGCATTAATAAAGTTCTAATGGCATATTACGCAAAAACAATTCATTGTAGAACACAAAAGCCACATTTTGATTAATTTCAAAGAGATTTACATATTGAATTGATGAATATTCATTACGAATTTTATCAGAGAAACTTTCTTTGTTTCTGCCCGTTCGCTTCTACAAAAGAATATATATTCTACTTAACTTTTTACTTTGTAAATGATAATTAAAATTTCGTGACATTGTTTGAGAATACGTATATTCGCAAAGAGAATTTCTGAAAAGACTTATGTGGAACATACATTATATGTTGGAGTACTGAAAGCTCCTAAATCTTCAGATTAATATAAAAATGCCGCCGGCGCTTCCTTCCATCGGAGACCTCCGAAATAATCTTGTGGAGCGAAAAGGGGATTCCCTTTAATACCAGGTTATGTCTATGTGATGGAAAATTTACTTGCACTCGTAAATGTTTATGACTCGTAACTTCTTGTCAACAATTCATATCCGCCGTTTTATTATTATGCCAAATTTATTAACTTTGCCTCATATATACTGTAGCTTTTCAGAATAGAATTAATTATATCTTTTAAAAACATGACTATATTTGTTGAATTTTAACATCATTAAAAAGAATTTAAGTCGATACATAAGGTCAATATATCAGTTCAAAAATGTACAGGCATTTGTATTTTTAATACCATAAATCTAAAAATAATAAACGATATCATTTTTACCCTCACACCATCTTTTAAGAAGATTTTTTTAATAGACTAATTGATTATTCATAACTAAGAGATAACAAAGTTCGTCGAGCCAGTTAATACTTTATAACTTATAGTGTTTTAGAATCCAATAAATTATTTAAAAAATTCTAATAATAGGCTAGTTTTTCTTTAGTTTTAATAATAAGAACATAAGTCAATTTACAAAAATCAGGGTTAAAATTGGTACATTGAAAACTGTAATGTACTCATGTGTGTATATATACCCTTATATATATATATATATATATATATATATATATATATATATATTTATATATATATATATATATATATATATATATATGTGTATATATGTATGTTATATGTAAATGCCCATTTCTTAGAAAAATCTTTAAATATTTTGTATTTATTTCAAATAATGTTTTATAAAGAAAACACTGAAATATGTTATAAAGAGCAGTAACTAGTAGTACAAAATCAGTAGTTGTAGATAGTAAACAATAGTTAATTTTTAATTTGTGTTAATTCGAATTACAAAAACGCTTTTTCAATTATATTATTTATATTTAGATATGTACTATAAATAAAATGACGTCAATTGAGCTATGCTTTCACTCTTTTAAAGCTTTTCCTTCTACAACAAAATCAACCTGTATATAGCCATAAGATTGCAAGTTGGAATTGCAAAATCGAGTGTTGAAAATTCATTATAATCGATATTTGAACAAATATAAGTGGGTATTAATAATGACATATCGACGATGTAGAATTGTCGCTCGAATGATCGGGGCATTGGGATATCATAAAACACTTTTACCCTGTCAGATTGAATTCACTAAAATTATGTGATTGTAGCCGATATTGAATTAGTATTCACGTCACCGATTTTATACCGGACTCAGTTATCGTGAGGTGCATATTTTGTATGACCTTGTGGTTGTTTACAGTAGTGATAAACATGATAAGTAATGGATATATCTTTGGATTCAAAATTCTTAGGATAAATAACGTTCTGATACTGTTACATTATTGATCTTCCGCTGTAAGAAAGTTTTAACTGCCAGTTACGAGAAAAAACAGAAATTAATTTTAGAAGAAATAATATTGAAACATTTAGTAGTAGATACACTAAAATTATGTTGAATTCTATTTTTAAAGTAAAAGGACTGAGAGCATTTTTTTATTTCGTTTACTAAATAACAATGGAATCGTATAACAGCTGTATACACGCATTTTTTTCAACGTTGTTGGAATAAAATATGCCTTTTGTTAGACGTATCATTGTCTCTAGGGGTTACGGATATAGAAACAGCGAAAGCGATTACCAACGTTTTTTTATTCTATTTTTAAATTCAATTATTTTGAAAATTAAACAAAATAAACAGAACGTTAAGCGAAGAAAATTGAAGTAAACTGCCAGTGCGCTAACGAAGTACACAGAATTTTAAAATTAAAAATTATAAGGGATCGATCAATGTTACTTAATATAAAGAGATTTAGATCAAGGGAATTTAGATTATTGACTATGAAATAAAAATCGTAAAACGTACCGGCAAATGAATTGGTACATTATAAAGTATAGTATTAATTTTTATGAACACAATCGGTTTTAACGCTACACTGTGTTATGAAGAAAATGCTCTACAAAATCGAATCCAGCCGATCTTAACTGTAAATCTTACTTGGTACACCAAATCAAATGCCGGGCACTATACACCAACTTGTATAATTTCATAAAGTAACGTCAAAGTAGATTTAGAACTTTCTTCTGACGCAAAAATCCCGTTCCCGTCGTATGTTACTAAAAGCTCGGCCTTACTTCATTGGCGGTGAGTGTCTTTAATATTTAAGTATTTTTCGGATGCTGTGATAATAAACCTTGACCGGTGTAATTAACTTATAGTGATACGTAATAAATATAATTTTTGTAAATTGTATAAAGGAAAACATTTTGTTATTAAGGTACAAGACAGATTTAATAGCGTATTTATTGACGAAATTAATTTAAATTGACATAAGGCCCTGTTAAAGGGTGGTTCAAATATAGCTTTTAAACCTTTATAGGTGTGAGTGTTATTTAATTTGTCAGCTTCAAAACTTTTACACCTATCTCCTATTATTCTGTAAACAGTGACCACTCTAAAATGTGTTACATTCATTATATTTTTCATTTAGGAATGTAGGACACGAGAGACCTCTTCGAATTATTAGCTAACCTGACAGACGTTGTCCTATCTTCGCTTTGAACAATTAATTTAAACCTCAAAAAGACCGGAAAATGGCGAGAAGTATATAACATAATTCATATCATAATTTATAAAAAAAATTGATCAAAGTTCTTTTTAATAAAAACCTTACAACTCTTTCAGTCTCTTTCACTCTTCTCTTTCTTTAACAGATTAATTGTTATATACTTTTCATATAAATATAATTGTTATATACTTTTCGGTTACAGCTGTAAAAGCTTTTAAAGGTAAATGTAAAGCTTATTAATTAAGATCTTCAAAGCTTTTACACCTATTTCCAATCATTCTATAAACAGTGATCCCTCTGAAATGTGTTAAATTAATTTATTTTTCTATATGGATACTATAGGCCAGTAACTTCTGGCAGTACAAAGTGAAGGACGTGAGAGGCCACCGATATTAATTTTCCAATAAAACTCCACAAAAGTGAAGGGAGGTAGAATTGATAAGAACAACACAAGGAAGAAGTATTAAATATAAAAATAATTCCCAAGTTTCTTACCTTATAAATATAACAAAAAGAAAAGGACGTCTATCAGAGTTTTGTATTTTTTATAATATTGTACATCCGTACGTAAAACAAGGTCTTAATTAACTAAAGAGAGCAGTGGTAGTACAGCGGTAGAGGACTGAGATTTGCGATCGTAGGTCGCGGATTCGATTCCTGGAACACAATCTTATGTAATTCATACTTTGTTCATTAATTATAGAGGATTGGTTAAGTTTCAAGAGGATGGACAGCGGCGTCTACTGCATACCACAACACTACATTGCGAACGCCTACTCGCCTGCCAAGCGTCTTAATTATTGTATATTTCCCTACAGCGGACAAACTCAGGGGAAGGTTTAAGCCTTGCAGCTGGCGTCTATGGGCTGAAACTATGACGAATGAACTTAAGACATGCGACGGCAAAGAGACGTAAGCGGTAGGATGGACGTAGACAAATGTCAAGACGTCTTTTCTCAAATATCTCACTTGCATGTTGACAATCGTTCCCAACCCACCTCACCTCTCACATCTTAAGGTAATTAGTATTTCTTCACACATTACAAATCTTAATGTCAGTAATTAGTCAAGCTTATTTTTATATCACTGAAGAGTTGTGGCATCCACTGTACAATTTATAGTTAGTTAAATGCTTAAAAATATATTGTTTCGTAAAAATATACATTTTCTGTTTTTCTTCTGTAAACAGTACTTAATCATGGATTTCGAAAACCAAATAAGGCATTTCAAACTGCCTGTATAAAGACGTAAAAAAACTACGTATTAGTATAATAAGTTTAAAAACAACTTTGGTATTTTAAATGCTATTTTTATTATATCAACAAAATAGCATTTAACCACTTAAACGAACATTAAAAGAAACCTTTAAATGAAAAATTTATTATCGTTGCAAATTGCTCCGTGCGATACGATGAATAAATGATCATAGAAAAATAGCAACGTCACGGTCTGTCATTAAATTTGAATTTTGATTGATCAGAGTATTAAACATGGTTGCCAAACTTTTAAAAGGTTTCGTAAGTTTACACGAGATTTTGCTGAATTGTATAACAAAACTTGGAGGAATACTATACCAAAACATCTATAGGGAGATTAACCATAATTGCCACACTTGGCAGGCAGTTCAGTGATCGCTGTGTAGTATTACGGTACGCAAAGGACTCTGATGCCCATCCTTTGGAAACTTGTTTGTAAGCAGTGGTAATCATATATAATTAATACACGAAGTGAGAAATATTTAAGGTTTAAATCGGGAATCGAACCTGCGACTTACAATCGCAAGTCTCAGTCCTCTACCGCTGGCTTACTGCTGCTCAAGAACATCGGAAAAGTCACTGTTGCCTTATTGGTATGTACAGATTTCTCGGTTATACGAGGGCAAGGCGCTAAATTCACTTAGCCCAAACCTTGTTTCACGTAACTAAGTTCAGAGGCTTCTACACAGTGTTATTATCGAATTGGGATGCAATCGATCTAAGTTGCTTGATCGGTGGCTTCATGAAATGGACTAGGTAATCTCCTTCTGCAGCACCACTCTCCAAAATTGACTATTAAAACTAATATGAACTGCAAATGTCGTACTAGGATTCATTATAACCATCATCATTTCAACCGCAGGTCGTCCAAAACTGGACACAGGTCTCCCTCATAGATTTCAAATAAGACCAGTGGGAAATAGCCGCTATACACTTCCGATGTCATCTGTCTACTCTGCGGATTGATAAGCTGCGCTTATTGGTGGTCTTCTCTCCAGAATCTTAAGACAGCTGCGACCATCTGCACTGCCCGCTATGTGACTTGCTCACTAGCACTTCAATTTACAAATCCGCTAGGCTAAGTCAATTACTTTCATTCTTCTACGGGTATGAGCATATCTCATTTTAATTAGCTCTCGTTGAGAAATCCCGTAATTGAATATGAAAATATAAGCTTGCTAAGGTTTTGCTACGATTCTTCTCCTTCTTCTTTTAGCTTATGGACGTTCACTGCAAGGTATAGACCCCAAACAAAGATCGCCACGGTGACCGGTCTTGTTCTGCCCACATCCAGCGACTTTTCGCGACCTAAACTATGGCCTCGGTCCACCTTGGGGCTTACGAATGGGTGGACTCGTAGTCGCCACTCGGCCCAAATCCTCATAGGTTCCACGAGCGACGTGCCCTAATTATTTAAGAATAATTTTTTGTATGATGGCAAGCGTCGATAGTGTAAGGGGTTACCGCACTAATTGACCTTCCAAGGAATAGAGAATACTTAAATATGTTCTGCTTCGACGGGTATTATAGCAAGGGGAAGACGCATCAAAATGTTTCTGCTTCCCATAGCAGTCACTTCAAACCTTGTCGAATTAATTGAGTCACCTCAAATTCATAATTCAATTCAGCGCTTAGCAATTTTCGCTTGTCACCGATCGTAATTTAGTTTGTATTGTCCAAATTCGAGCCTAAATAACTTGTTGACCCGTCAAGATCTTAATTTGAATTTTAAATCGTTTGCGGATGGAACGTAAATTATAATTACGCGAAAATTGACCGGTGACGAAAAAATTGTTTACAATGTTAAAATGTTTCGAAATGTTCATTTTTAAAATATATTGTCTTATTTTTAGATAATGATGTTATAGGATATCTCAAGCCTTGAAAACTATTTCATATTTTATATTATAAACTAGCTTACCCGAGAGAGGTCGTCTATCTTAGCTATGAATAATTAATTCGACTTTAATGAAGAAAGAAAAGTATTTTCAAATTACTGTTATGCTTTTTTTATGTACAACATTCTTAGATATTTGATGCATAATTAAATAATGTTAATACTATTCCAACAAAGTACAACACGGGAGTAGACGACATACAATTACATGGGTAAAACATAGTACTTCAAAATTACGCTGCAAGTACTTAGCTATTTACTTGTCAACATTACAAATTACGTACTGGAATTTGTACTATTGTCTTTAATAGTCTTCAACGAAATATTAAAAAGCCCATGAAATTGGTAACGTAGTTTTCAGATTATGGCGAGAGGAGAAATAGGGATTAAATTTTAGATATACGCGGTGAGATATATGTGCCTTAAAGAGGTGAATTTATAACCCATTTGTTAGCAAAAGCCTTTATATCTTTTGCATATATTTCTAATCAACATGTAAAAAGTTGGCTCCAAAATTTTTTATTATCTATCGCATTACGACAGGTCAGAAACTTCTGCCAGTAAAGTCTGCAAGGACAGGTGGTAAACAATAGTTAATTTTAATGTGCAATAATTAGAATTTTCTCTGAAACGCTTTTTCTTACTTATCATTACGTTAATTACTATTTTAGAAACCACTGACTTTTGGATAGTGTGTATTACACATTAATTGACAGTAAACGAGCAATACATTTATTATTTTAAAATCCTTTACACCTATAATCAATCACCTTATATATATATATATATACATATATATATATATATATATATATATATATATATATATATATATATATATATATATATATATATATATATATATATATAATATTGAAAAAGATGTACGCTCTTCTAATACGAGATGTATACTCTTTTAAATGACATTACGACGTTATGCAGATATATATATACATATAAAGAATAATAAAAAAAAGCGATGGTTAGGTTTCAAAAAGTCATCAAAATAAAATTAATGAGAGGATATGAAATAAGAATGAAAAAGAAATGACAATGCAATCGGAAACTAAGTGAGAGTATCTTAATTCCAGGTTTCAATGAATATTTACATGAATTCGTAACATTCAAATATGGAACCTACGAATTTGCTAGTTTCGAAAATTCGCCGTTATAATTAAGCAGTCAATTTAAGACATAATTTAGTCAATCATATACACCGGCCGTAGATGATCAAAAGCCGCCGATAAGGTTTATCTTTCATTTAAAACATCTTATCAATGTAGATATATTTACAGCCGACGGTTTCTTGAATATTCGATGTAAAATAATTTTCAATAAATGCTACTAATCGATTTTGTTTACGTCAGTTTCTCGTCAACTTTACACAATGAAAGCGCTTAAAGCGACTTCCAATGCCTTTGTAACTTTAGACGTCGGTTATATGCAAATCATGCTTCGACTTGCGGAATCATAAAGGTTAATGTCGATATTAACACATCTTTAAACCTGTCGACCGATGCTCAAAATGTCTTTTTTATATTGCTCCAAAAATTTATTATGCGCATATTGTATCTCATTTCTTGATATTAATGACGTTGAATGTAATTAACCTGAGTATTTTTATTTCATATCAGTGTAGCGAATGAAGGCGAGTGTTGCAGTTGATAATATAAATGGGTTAAAAACAAGATCAGAATTTAAAGTTTGTTAATTATAAATGTCGATTTTACAATGTAGATATCCCCATGATATTTATTTGTGCAGATTAACAAATGAATTTCGTGGAAACAGCGTATTTTTTAAATTATTGTCATACAAAAATGTACACGAATTATACGCATCATGTTGGGTTCTCTTCATTTAATTTATTTTTAATTAAATAAATGTTATCACTGGAATTGTGTTATTTCGGAATTATTTTTTCACTTTTTAATAAAGATTTTTGTTAAACCGTGTACACAAATTTATTAGTTTTAAAAATTTAGTAGTATTACACAAAGTATTTTTTAATTAATTTTCAGACAGTTTAAGCTTCATTAGATTTTATCATGACGTTGAATTGAGGGACAACGTGTATATTTCGAAACGTCTCTAGTTTCTCGATTGAATCGCGCCAGAAAGTCGGAAAGTTCAATCAATTTGTTACCAATCAGGTTTCTAATGAAATGAAATCGTTCCGAAACACGTAACCAGACTATACAAAGAAAGTTGGATGCAAGACGTGTTCGCGGGCAGTTAGCGAACAGTTAGCTTCGACGGTTAGCGAAATCCGAAAGCGTTTTAATACGAACCTTTTACTTCAATGCTGCTATAAAGAAAATAGAATGTTATATCAAAAGAACGTTCGTCTTTTTATTATTAAATAAGAATACATAAAAGCATTCTACTAAAAATGTAAAGGATCATATTATTATAAAAGTTTGAAAATGTAAAGAAAATTTGTAAAAGCGATCATTAAAAATCTTGACTTAGTTTCTTGAGGAGTCTTTTCACATAAAGGCGTGGGTGGAACTCTCTTGTCACTTTATAGGACCTTATTTGGTTTATATTAAATTGCGCTCTTCCGATATTCTTTTCACTGCGTTTTCATGTTATCACTTTAATTGATACAACGTAAATGATAACTATGTTTAGATGACCTATGTCCACATATACGTCTCAGTGCCAAACTCTGGAGAAAGCCTATGTCTCAGAAAAGATAGAGAGAGAGAAAAACTTTCAAACAAGACTGGTTGAAAGCCGCCTGAATCCAGGCAGCGTCTTCCGGCGAGCTTAAAAAGGTTGTCTGTCCTGATAATGTGAATTAGTAAATAAATTAATTACTCATTACATATATAGCCGCGAGTCTGTTGTACTTGTATAGTACACATTAGATAAATAATGTGTTTAGATAAAATCTATAGGCATAGCACGGAGTTAAGTTTTTATATGACAGTCGCAGTCTATTTTAGTGTAACAAAAGTTTCCCCGGATTGGAAGTGAAGTGACGCTTAAAGCGTTGAACTTAAACATTATTTTGAATAACTAAGCATGAAACCATTACAAACATATTTTTTGGATAGGCCGATGCTTAGGTCACTTGGTCAGATGCCTTGTGGCCGAGAACAGACCAAAGCCTGTACTGTCACCCACTATTGTTTTAGCATGTCGATTCAAATTCCCCAAGAACCTCGGCTTGAAATCTTCAGAATATTTTTTTTTTACATGTTAAAATTATTCTGAAAAATTGGAATCTCCTGCTCAAAACAAAACATGGGCGACGCGAATGGGAGAATAACAAACATGTATGTATATATTACAACTGTTAAAATATCCTAAACTTATCTTCTGAGTTTAATTTCATTCGTAGTCAATATTAAATTTATAGTAGTTATAAAATCTTGAATGACTTGTATAAAATAATAATAGATGAATATTTTATTAACTAAAAACATGAATAACATATTTTGTTATGTTCTGTCTGCAAAATATTATTTAATGTGCATTAAATTTCGTTCAGTTAAAAGGGATATATGAAACACTATTGACTGAAAAGATTATTGCATAAGAAAAGCTTGCCACATATAATGGTCACACCATTGTATGACGTACATACGTAGGTCGTATATATATTGTAGTTTTAAAATTTATAATTGATAAAATAAATTTATTTAGTTAATTAAATCGACACCAAGAAAATTACGAGTTTCATTGATTACTAGTTAACCCAATAGACGTTGTCCAGTCTTAGCTATGAACAATGAATTTTAACCTCAAAGCGATCTAACAAAGGCGAGAAGTTCATAACAAACTGTCGAATGAACAATTTCAATAGATATAATATTTAATGCTTTTTTTAATAAATACCTACGAAGCAATAGGTTTTTATAAATACTCAAGTTTTGTCATGACCAAAGCAAACATGGACTGTCTGTTATATCCTGCTTAAAAAATTGCTTATAAGTGTAAAAGCCTTTAAGATAAATGTATAGCTCATTAGCAAAGAGCTTTAAAGTTTTTATACTTATTTCCAATCACTCTGTATAAAGTGAACACTCCGACAAATGTTACATAATTTTCTTTAGTAGAATACTGCCGTATTAGCTTCTGCCGCAATAGCTTCCGGCAGTAGAATCTAAAGTCTGTAGGGAAAAATAGTAAACAATAATAAATTTTAATATCTGATCCAATCACCAATCATAGGTACAAAAAGTTATTAAAAGTTTAAAAGGATATCCTAGTAAAATTACATAACATAGTGTTATCTGGTAAATCGAGCAGTGCTAGTTCAGCGGTGGAGAACAGATCTCCGATCGCAGGCCAGTGGTTCGATTCTCAGGGTATATTCTTACATAATTCATATTTTGTGTTTTCATTATATAAAATTGCCACTGCCTACAAACAAGCTTCCAAACGATGATCTTCAAAACTGTGATATATATATACTCTATAAATATGTTTGAGGATAGTGTATGCCTTGCAGTGAGCGACGTGTGGAAACGATGACGGTGATGATGTCGATAAATAGGCTTTTATTAATCTAACGCATATTATGATTGCCTGTCATTGAAATTACAATTTGTTTTGGAATTTTTTAATTGTTTTGTTACTTGCATGTTATATTTTAAATTTTGTAGGCAATCCATAATAAAAATAAAACTGAATGATTTCGTAAATAATATATAACGTAATGCGTAAAAAGCATTTGCAAATGTACAAAATTATATGAATATTCTGATATGACCGCCCATGATACTGCGATCCAATTACTGTCGGTTATGTGAAACGACACTTTCTAGATTTGTACTTGCAATTGAACAGGTTCCACGAGAACGTTTCCACTTATTACAGCATTAAAACAAAGAGGCTTAATCATAATAAATTTAAAACAATTCTAAATAGACAGATAACTATAAAGAACAATAGCGAATTAGATGTCGGTTGTGAGAAAACTGGCGTAACACTTCCTCGCCTATATTTTGCTCGCCTATGATGGAAATAAACAATTCCTTTTTAATACAATTGGACTGATGTGTTTCTATAGTTTTAGAAGATTGTAACTCTCGGTGTTTTAGAGCAAGAATAAATAAAATTAACTGAACGTTTCCGCTACAAATACATAGTTACGTTTAAGATAACTTTATTTACTGCTTTAATCCAATAAATCGTGTTTAAGTGTTAGATTTGGGTCAAAGCTATTGATATATAATTTATTTTAAATATTTATAAATATTCAATAAAATTACGATCTAAGCCTGCTAGTGTACCAATGTATTAGAGGCATTAATAAAATAAGTTGGTACGATTGGTGATACTAAATGCAAAATAGCATAAATTAAACTACATATTAACTTATAAATAATAAATTGTTTTTAATAACTTAAAACTTCAACCTCAGAGCCTGCGCCATGCACCCTCAAATTTGCGAAGCCTTTAAATACCAATACGAGAATAAAGACCTTCATCGTAGTATCGTCGTCGTCGTTGCAATCCATAGGCGCCCACTCTAAGATATACCCCTCCCTCAAAGATATCTTTGGGGGATATACCATAATCGCAACGCTTGGCGCAATGGCGATCGCAGTGTTCTGTTACGCAGTGTCTGTCTAGTGTTCTGTTATCCTATGGAAACTTGTTTGTGAGCAGTGACAATTCTATATGTTTAATGCACAAAGTGTAAATTATATAAGAAGGTATACCGAGAAAGGAACTCGAACCTACGATCGAAAGTGTCCGTCCTCTACCGCTATCACTGCTCCATATATTATTCAAGTCAAAAATCTATATATATATATATATATATATATATATATATATATATATATATATATATATATATATATATATATATATATATATATATATATATATATATATATATATATATATATATTAGCACATTAAGCCAAAAAACTAGGAATATGTCGGACACGCGGTATAACATAGCTATAGAAATATTACAAAAAACTGTGTTTTTACCAACATTTGAATCATCTTATTGGCCTGAAACAATTTCGCTTCGATAATAAAAACTTACACCACTTTTTACGTCTCACATCAGGAACATACTAGAACATAAGTAACCTTTCCATGAAGAAGCTGATGGAAGTCTCATTTATTATTTTGCGTATCGCTCGCAATATCAGTGACAAACTTCTCTTTCACTGCGGTTTTCTATCAAAACGTTCTTTCTTTTTACTCTGTGTACTTAATCTAAAACTTTAAATGTACCATGAATAGTTTTTAATATCAATTCAATAAACTCTAATATGGGATTAATTATAAAAATGGTAGTAATCTTTCATAAATATGTTTAACGCATTATGTAGTACCCGGTTTTAAGTACCGGTCAACTGGTACGTACCGCTAACGGCGCGCCTTCTCCTCGGCCACAGGTGAAGTCGCATTGCTCTGCGCACGACGTCTTATAAATTTATTTACAACCCATTTTCTGGGACGCCGATTTATAGCGCTATGAATGAGGAAAACTACGAGTTAGAAATGTTCTGGTATTTTTAGGTATGCAATTTGAAAGCGATTCAAATACCTGGTGTGTAGTTTTGAATATAACAAGTAAAAAACATGTAATAGGCTTTTGCAATATTAAAATACCTATGAAAATTAAAATTTAGAGTTAATGGAAAAAATGGCTCAAGATATTTAGAACCACCATTTTGTTGTTAACTGTCTGTATCTTTTCTTACCGCTCAAGACCACAGACATTAATCTAAATACAGGTTGATTGGATATATAGTAAAGGATTTAAATGGATGAATGTATAGCTCATTCGCCAGCTAAAATCTTTAACGATTTTATACCTATTTTCAATCAACCTGTATAATGTGATCACAAGGAAATATGTTCCATTAATTTATTTTTCCTTAATACAATGCCTGCAGGACTAGATAGTTAGCAATAATAAATTTTAATATTTAGTAAAATTTTAAAAAAATAACGTGTTACGTAATTTATTATTAATAAATTCATCAATTTTTTAATGGATACGGTGTGATATAATACATTATTTGACAACAAATGAGCTTTTAACATTCTAAAGTTTTAACTCATATAAACAATTACCATGTATTTAAGTTTTTAAAAATTTAGTTATGAAATGAAACTACATAGTATTTACAACGGCAATGTCTATTATTGCCAAAGAATTGCCAACTAAGCTTTCGTTTTATCACCTCTGATTTGATACAGATCAAATCTACATACATATCTATCGCTGATTTTATTACATAGGCGCGAAGCGAAGGCCGGTTCACAATGAGATGCAATATGTAAATTATTATTTTACCCTCAACCATTCATACATAGTGATTATCGGTGTAAATAATTAAAGTGATACTGGTAAAAAATGTTACTTCCTTTATATATATAATAGAGAAATAATCTCAATTGTGTTTTTTAAAAGACTACTGTCAACTCTTTCTAAAGCAGTTATATGATTTGGTGAAAAGTTAAAAAAAGTTAAGTTCTAAAACAAAACGATTTTAAATAATCTTTTTACGAACTATTTACGGCTGACGTCGTCACAATGATTTAAGAGATCCGACTTCAAAAGACAAATCTTTGTTCGGTGCAAACAGTGTATCGTTATTTATACCCTCGAAGAACGAAGATTTTAGAACGCAGTCACGCCGTCAATTATGGGACACGCAGACGCAGGGAAGGCTCATATCCAGCAGTGGACATCCTAGGGCTTAAATGACGAAGTCGATATATTTACGTATATATGATATATTAATTCTAATTATTTTTAATATTGTGTAATTACAATTTTGAAAACGCTTTTTCTTATCACATTATATTTACTGAAACCATTTGTTTAAATAGATTGTACTATACAATAATTGTCAGCAAGTATATACTCTTTTAAAGTTTTTATACCTATCAGCAATAAAAAATTATGTTTAACGTTTTAAAATTACATGTCGACTGTTTATGAATTGCATTTTGTTTAGCACTTATTTGGAGTTTCAATTTGTTTCAGTTTGTATTTATTACTCAGAGAGTCACATTTCTTCAGATGTATAATATATTATAACTTATGGTTTACTTTTGTTTGTAGCACAATACGGCGAAAGTTTTGTACACCTACAATAGGTAAACATGTAAATAAAAGTTGTATAATAGATTATTGCATCCGTAATAATAAATAGGCTACGCTGTAGGTCTAAAATAAATAAATAAAATAAGTAAAGAGGAATTCATCTCTCCTATAAGGCATTAAAAAGAATTAAAAGCTATTTAAACCTGCATTCAAGAAGTCTTATATCGCAGCTTAAAGCTTCCATGCAAAGCCAATAAATATGAAAGGATCGTCTATTAAGAGGCAATATTACCATTTAAACGACACCGTTAGGCAGAAGGAACGACTTTTCGAACGACTATTTGAAGGTACACAGTAATTTTCACCCAACACGACAGCGCTAAGTCAATTGTGAAGCGACGCTGTACAACTATTTGATATCCCTAAGACAGTTCAATTTTCAAGGTTCAATTGAGATAATAAAATAACCGTTTTGGAACGCGGTCCACGTGTGCAAGCATCTTCGCGGTTCTGCGCCTTTATTCGTCAAAACATTACGAAATATGACCAGCGTGATTGTTATCGTCGTATATGTAAAATATTATACAGGGATGATTTTTATACTGTCAACTAATTTATGGTACACTCTATCCAAAAGCCAATGGTTTTAAAATAATAGGTTACGTAATGGTAATATAGTTAAATGTAGAATTTTCAAAATTGAGGATACTCAACTATAAAATGAATTATTGTATACTATCTGTCCTTAAAAACCTTGTACTATTAGAAGTTGTCAAGACGCATTTCAATAGGGTGATCACTATATACAGGATGATTGCGAATAGGTGAAAATGCTTTAAAGCTTTTTACTGGTAAATGTCCTAAACAATTACATCTTTAAAGTTTTTACACTATATGATATATATCCAAACACCTTGTATATAGTTTAGATTGTAATGTACCCGACCCCGACATTTGATTTGACAGGTTGGAAACAGTTTTCGCCAAAAATATTAAATCTTTTATGATTATGTATTATTTTAACTACGCTATACACTATGCTCTGCAAAACCGAATCTAGCCGATCTTACGAAATATACGAATACGAATTTACGAATTACTAAAATAGTTCGTAAATTTCCTGCAGTATAAACTAAGATCGCTTCGCTTCGTATCTTGGGAAACCAATACAAGACTTTTGTAACTTTTGCATTGTATTATTACGTAACTGCAGAGAAAAAAGTATCACAGTGGAAGATAACTTGTACGTACCTATATATATATATATATATATATATATATATATATATATATATATATATATAAGGCTTATAGTAAAAGGTTTATAGGAATATGAATAAATGTATAGCTTATTTTCTGTAGATTAATGTAGAGTACAACCTAACCAAAAATAAATTGTGTAACAATTAAAAATTAACGTAATGATTATATATCAAGATTTTTTAATAATAACTGTTTATTATCAGTATATTTCTATAGATTTTGTACTACTTGAAGTTATTGGTATGTCTTATTCCAAAAAAAATTATTGTCACATATTTTAAACTAATATCTTTTTACAGAACAATTCGAAGTATAAAAAATTTGAAACTTTTTGCTGACTGTACTCCTTTAAAACTTTATATACTAATAACAAGTAAAATTTTACATAAATACCTATGTTTGTAAATATCTATTTATATATAAAACTGGCAGTGTGCCTTAAATAAAATGCAATTGAGAATAATGCAAAAATATACCTGATGTGTCAAATCAAAGGCCGACTGTAGATAGATTGTATATTTTAGATTTCTCGGATTAAATTCTTTAATTTTAATGAGACCATATTATAATATTAATTATTAATGAATTAACACAAAAATTTATTTGTGCCTATAAATGTAAATTTTAATCTATTTCAAGAATGTTATTAGAGCCACAATTTTTATATAAAGGTCAGAACATTACTAGAAGACCGCAAAGCCAATTCCGCACCTACGCTCTTGTGGAGGAGAGATAACGGAAGTGCAGTTATCCGAGAACTGTATACGACGGATGAATGTTTTAGTGTGAACACTAAAACGAGAAGTGACTCTGTGACATTCGTTTTGTTAATACATATTAACTTTGCTAGTTTACGATTAAAGAGAACCGTATTACGTTATTATAAAAATTATACTTACTATAATTCCATATTATAATTTTAAACTACACTTCATTTAAATAATTTCATTAAAAAGAGTAGATTATTTTTTTTTTACAAATTAAGTTTAAATATAAAAAGACGGCTTCTATTATTGCGACTGAGATATATGTCAATATGTATACATATTTAAGTATATATGTATATTTTTATGTATAATATACAGGGTGATTGTTTATAGGTGTAATAGCTTTGAAATCTAATGAAACAGAGAAAATTAACGATTGCTTCCAGGCAACCCTTGGATGGACTTGGCTAATAAAAAAAGTATAGCGGAAAATCATCAAGTGATTGCTGTTGGAAATTAATATACATATTAAAAATTACTTATAATGCAAAGTAGACAGATTAACATTTATTTTTTACCATGGCGACACATGCGCAATTACAATTACAAAATAATTACAAAAAAAATTGGAGACAAAACCAGAATATGACAAAATAAACAAAAATTAATTAAAAAACATATATAATTCTGTAGCTATAATTAACGTGTGTCGCAGTAGTATGTATATTACAAAAGAATAAGTTGATTAATTATCCAAATGTACTTCTTATTCAATTTGACAAATGTCATATATATTTTAATGGAATGCACTTGTAGACAAATATAAAAATGTTTATGGGAATTTCCGAAATCGGTTAATGAACGTGCGCTAGAGCGCTGGCAATTGCCGCCAGTTTCCGTTGCATGTAATCGATAATATTTTCGATTCGTCACGCGTATGGCAATGACAAAAGCACGCCAAGTGCGTTCGGAATACAAACTCATGCTAACAGACGGTCCGCCGGAAAATACGGACCGTATCGTTTGGTCGTTTGCAAACTATATTCTGAGTCATCGAGTTAGCTTGTATGCCAATATTTAGATACATCATCTGTTCAAAAACGTTTTTTATTACAAAATAAAATGTAAAAGTAAACAGTTTACTAACACACTAAAAGCGGTGAAAATATCACCGACGCATAGTATAGTCATTTCAGTAAAAAAAGTGACCATGGGATATGTAAAATCTCTCTGTCTAGTGAAACATCGCCATGAACAGATAATATGCTTCAACTAGATTTGACTACATCAACGGTAGCCTAGCGGTATGGACTGAGACTTGCGGTCATAGGTTCAATTCCTGGAGAATTATCTTATATATAATTCACATTTTATGTATTACTTATTTAGGATTGTTTTCGCTTACTAACAAGTTTCCAGAGTATGGGAATCAGCGCCCTGTGCTAATATAAATAATACTACAGTGCGATCTCCATCCCGCCTGTCAAGCGTGGCGATTGTGATATATCCCCCATAGATATCTTTGGGGATGTCCTATGCTTTGCAGTGATTATCTATGGGCTGAAACGACAAAGGACATATACATATTCTTTACTCTGATAAACATACTTTAGTTATAACTTAAAGAGTTGAAAAAACTATTAAATAAGATCATAGGTTTTATTAATAACTAACAAAAAATAGATTTCTCTCACTCTTCCCTTTTCTCTCTTTTTCCCTCTCTGTTTCTACTATGTTGCTTCCTTTCTCTCTCTTTTCCCATCATTTTCTTACCCTCTAATCTTTTTGGTATTTTTACAGCATGTAGAGAATTTTACTCTACTCATATCTCATAGTTTTAAACCAAAAAAACAACGTTACTTTACAAGGACTTAAAAAGGAGAAACAAACATTTTATGTAAAAGTATGGATTTATTTTAGTGAAACTAAACAAGTATTTTTGGGCCTTTAAGAAGAATTGATAGTACAGTAAAGATTGTAATTTTTAATAGGTTCAAATTAGAAACGTGTCGTATCTTATAGCAAATGTCGACGTCCAGTAATCCCGACAGAACTCAGACCTAGGTAATAAAATTGCAAATCTCATACTTTACTATTATATTTGTAATGCTTTACTCAACTACATAAATGTATTATATCAACCTTTTAGTAGCTAAGATGTGAGTTACACTCAAATCATTGCATATTGCTAGATCTATTTAATTTTTCTCTTTGTGCTTCGTGGAGGCAAGCTCGTGATACTTCAACAGCTTGTTGTAAATGCATTTTTCAAAATAAAATAATTCTATGAGTAATACATTAATTATAGACGACGAGAAGACAGAATGGTCATTTTTTTTGTGTAAAAAGAAAGCTATTTTCGCAGTAACGTAACGTCTAAATGGATTCACAGTACATATTTATTATATTTATTCATTTATTTATTCCAGTTAAGGTTATTTAAAGTGATGTGTATAAGTCACGAGAAGAATGGAAAAGAACCCAATTATATAGAAACTAGTACTAAACACTGTATTTTGAGTAATGAAGCAATTTAATACAAGGTTTATTATCACTTTAAATATTCATGCACACAGAAACAATCATATCCATTTTTTACAATCATGACGTAATTTTTAAATCGACGTATTATTATATCTTTTTTATATTATTAATTCTAAATTTTTTAATTTATCTCGGGTGTTTTGTATACAACGTGTTTTTTTTTTCGTTTACTGAGCACAGGCAATTGGGAGAGGGATGGTCGTTATTTGATATGGATTTTTCTACTCCAAGCTGCGAGTCAGGAGAGCGTTTTATTATTATTTAAAATTTTTATAGCAACATACAGCTAAAATTTTAACTCAATTATACATTAATCGTTGCATTGTTTTATTTCAAGCCGCCTTGCCTTGAGGTTTAAGACAATGTGTCGAGCCAATTCATCCAAAGATTCTGCCTGAATTTTTTTCCTGAGGAGGGTCCGGTAAGTTGAACGGAGGTATATTAAATTTTTCGTATAGTGTCACGGTTACGTCTTTTGGATTCGTATCGGGAGCAGTATCTGAGTAAGCGGTGAAAAGACTGTACTGTAGATCCGTCACATGGGTAAGTATCGTTGTCGATTATTTTAAGTATTATTATATCAGAAATATATAATAATAAAACGGTTAAAACTTCAATACTCAATAACTTCAGATTCAAAATATTTGGTTAAGGGTTCAGTCTTATTCTAGGATAACTTTATTATTTGTAAATGAGATAATAACATATAAGTTTTAATGGACACGTATATATACGTTATAAAACATAAAGCTTTCAGGTAATATTACAATGCAAGTGTCTTATACAACTTGTACAATAATGACATCTATCCTCCATCTTGTCATTTCATTCTTTTTATACCCCTGCGTTGAGGAGATACAACCATTATTGTTTACGTTTATAGCATTATACTAGATTATATTTTTTTACCTAATCTTAATCTTTCTTTATTTACCGCCATATAAATCAGATTATCATAAATTTAATCGTGTGTAACCATTTTTATATAAAACATATAAGATTAATTAGTTATGGTATACTTTTATATTTATGAATTGAAATCGACTTGACGTTTCATCGTTTTTAAACAAACGATGACATTTTTTTTGGTAAAGAACTTTTTTATTTATGTTATGTCTATGATTAACTAAGCATATAAACTATGATGGCAAGTTAACTCTATCACGAAACGAATTAAATAAAACAATTCGCAAAGTAAGAGAAAAAAAAACACTTTTGATGTGTTGAAAAAGTACCACATTGTCTACGGTAATATTTTGAAATTCTTACGGTAACTTGATCTATATACGTGATCAAGAAAGTAAAAACCTTTAGTCGGCGTGGGTGTTTTACTTTGGGTACTTAACGATAACGTCGAAGAAACCTTCCAACGTTAAATGTTTCTCACAGTTTTCGTAATGTTATTCCGGAAATCGCCGATCACTACTACGTATACAATTGTTATATTTAATTGAGATGTTTTTGAACATAAGAAATAACGGCACGGGTTGCCAGATAACTGGTTTATTTATTGTACGTTAAATAGGAAATAATAAGAAATCAGATGAAGTAGTTGATATTAGCAGAAAGAATAGCAAGTGACATGAGTACAAAGGGTGCTCTTATCACAAATGTTGTCTTATTTAAGACAACTATTGGATAGACATAGTAAATGAGAAAAAATAAAGCGGGCGGTCATCAAGTGATAAAAGAGGTTAAAAATTGATGCATTAATACCAATTGCTTATAATTACATTGCTTATAATACCAATAACACTGCATCTTATCAGGCCTGTTGGAAATCTGACGGAAGGCCTGTTTGCAACAGTAAACGTCGTAAACCAGGAACTAAACCTGTGATAGCAAAGTAAAGTAATTGTTTAAAAAATCTATCATATCTTGGGAACACAAAAGGAAGTCTGAATGATAGGCAGAGAATGAAAAGAGTGACAGATATTGTGAAGAACAAAAGATGACAAACAAAAGAAAAAAGGAGGCACGAAAGAAAAAAATAAAATAAAAATCAAAACTGAAAATATCGTTTATCCTTGTAACAAAGTACTTTTCCCACATGCAGGAGTGAATGAGAGAGAGAAAAATTAGTGCCTCAAAAATACAGTAACCTATGGTTGAAATGATGATGAATGATGAAATAATACACAGTAATTATAATACACGAATGGTACAAAATACTATATAGTATTATAATACATAAACTACATACATGAAATACTATATTCACATATACCCAAAGATAAACAGAAATATACCTCTCCACTTGTCATTGTAGTTTTTAAAATACTACAGTGACAAGTAGTGAATCTTTACGTAATTATGATTCTAAGTACGTACAATTTTAAATAATTAAACTAATTTCTTATTCTTTTCAACCGATATACAACCAGTGCGCTGGTTTCGCGATGCCCGTAAACTGTCATCTAATCGTTTTTTAATTATGCAATAATTGTCATATAAAAGCATTTTCTATATGCAGTATAATTTCTTAATGGTGGTCGCCGGTTGGTAGTAATGTTGCTATGATTCAACAATGCCGTATCTAGAATCACGAATTAGCTATAAAGCCTGAATC